>NW_027204492.1:46616533-49016533 GCF_024711535.1 Dipodomys merriami
TTCAGATCAGCTCGAGTAACTTGGAAGTGGAGTTTATGGGATTCTTTAAATACAGCATCATGTCATCTACCAAGAGTGAAAGTTTTATTTCATCTTTCCCTGTTTGGATCCCCTTTAAGTTTGCATCTTATTTTATTGCTCAGGCTAAGCATTCTAATCCTATATTAAAGAGGAGTGGAGAGACCAGACATCCTTGTCTTATTCCTGAATTTAGAGGAAATGCATTTAGCTTTTCACCATTCACTATAATGCCGCTATAGGTTTATCATACACATTATATGGAGGAACGTTCCATGGATTGCTAGATTTTACAGAGCTTTAATCATATACGGGTGTTGGATCTTGTCAAATGCTATTTCTACATCTATTGAGATGATCATGTGGTTCTTATCCTTGCTCCTGTTGATGTGATGAATTACATTAATCGACTTGACTATATTGAACCAGCTTTGCATCCTTGGAATGAATGTTATTTGACGTAGTCTATGATTTTTTTAATGAATTGTGGAGGTTGATAGGTCAGAATTTTGCACCAATGTTCATCTTAAGAAATGTGTCTACAATTCTTTCTTTGATGAATCCCTGTCTGTTTTGGGGATGAGGGTTATGCTCGCTTCTTAGAATGAGTTTGGAAGTGAAATTTCTCTTTCGACTTCATTGAAGAGTTGGGAGAGTATTTGTGTGATTTCTGCTTTGAAGTTTTTGTATAATTCAGCTGTGAATCCCTCTAGTCCTGGGCTTTCCTTGTATGGGAGGGCTCTTACTGCTGCTTCCATTTCAATGGGTCTATTTAGTTGACAAAAATCTTCTTGGTTTACTTTGGGTATATCAGTATTTTTTGGAAATTCGTCCATTTCTACAAGCTTCTCAAATTTGTTAGCATAAATCTTTGAGAAGTATTATTTGTAATGTACTGAATCTTGGTTGTTTCTGTGGTGATGTTTCCATTCTCATCTGTGAGTTTGTTTATTTTTGTCTATTCTCTTCTTTCCTTCATAAGATTTGCTAAGGGTCTGTCAATTTTGTTAATTTTTCAAAGAATCAACTCTTTGTTTTATTGATTTTATTTGTTTTTGAACTCTAATTCATTGAATTCTGATTTAATTTTTATTTCTGTTTACTGGATTGGGGTTTGGCTTGTTGTTCTTTCTTAAAGGAGCTTCAGATGCAACATTAAATTGTTGGTTTGAGACCTCTCCAATTTGTTGGAGAGATTTATAAATTTATTTATAAATTTCCCTCTGTGTCATGCCTTTGCTGTGTACCAGAGGAGCTAGTAATTTGTATGTTCAATTTTATTAACTATGATAAACATTTGAATTTCCTTTCTAATATTTTCCATGACCCACTCATGATTCAACAATGTGTTGTTCAGTCTCAATGTGTTACAGAATATATTTTGGTGGCTTTTGGTGGTGAGCTCTAATTTTATTCCACTGTGGTGTGAGAAAATTCATGCCATAATTTCAATGCTTCTGAATTTGGGCAGATTTTCTTTGAGACCTAAATGGTTGTCTATTTTGGAGAATATTTCACGTGCTGCTGGGAAGAATGTGTATTTTGATGCTGCTGGGTCAAATATTTTGAAGATGTCTGTTGAGTATAATTTTTCTATGCAGTGATTTAGATCTGAGTTTTCTCTGTTGAGTTTTTGCTGGATTGATTGCTCTAGCAGTGAAAATGGTGTATTAATGTCTCCAACAATTATTGTCTTTGAATTGATGTGAGATTTTAGGGAAAGTGGTGTTTCTTTGATAAATTTTGGTGCTCCAGTATTTGGTGTATTGATATTCAGGATTGTAATATCCTCCTGTAGAAGAGATCCCTTTATTAGTATTTAATGTTCGTCTTTGTCTCTTCTCACTAATTTTAATTTGAAGTCTATTTTATGTGATATTAAGTTTGCAACACCAGCCTGTTTATGGGAGCCGTTTGCTTGGTAGATTTTATTCCAGTCTTTCATTTTCAGTATAAGGTTGTTTTTGTGGACAAGTTGTATCTCTTGAATGCTGTAGAAGGATCTTGCTTTGTGATCCAAATAGACAATCTGTATCATTTAATTGGAGGGGTAAGGCTATTAATATTGAGAGTTAGGATTAAGGGGTATTTGGTTGTTCCTGCCATGTCATCCACCTTCTTAGGAGCTTTGCCTACTGACATTATGATTATCTGATTCTCTGTTTGGGGGATGTTTCCCTGCATTTATCATGTTCTTATTGGTTTTTTATATGTAGGGCATCATTAAGTATCTTTTGTAATGCTGGTTTGATGGAGATAAATTATTTCAATTTTTCTTTGCTTTGGAATGTTTTTATTTGTGTCCCTTTTATAAAGGAGAGTTTAGCTGGATAAACTATTCTTGCTGGATAGTTGTTGGTCTTTTGGGTGTGGCATAAATTATTCAACACTCTTCTTACTTTCATGGTTTCTGCTGAGAATTCTGTAGGTTTTCCTTTATAGGTGGTTGATATTTTCTCTTTGGTAGTTTTAAAGATCTTTTCCTTGGTCTGTATTGATCCTGTGTGTGTTACAATGTGATAGAGCGATGACCTGTTGTGGTCTGTTCTATTGTGGTTCTAAAGGATTCTTATATCTGAATGGGTCTATCATTTTGGATATTAGGAAAATTCTCTGCCAGGTTTCTGTTAAATAAATTTCCTAGTCCTTTAGCTTCTCTACACCCATTAGCCTTAAATTAGGCCTTCTGATGGTGTCTCCTATATGTTGAATGGATCTATCATATTTCTTGGATTTGTTTTGAATAATTGTCTATACTTTTTCTATGAAGTCCAGGCTATATTAAATTCCAGAGTTTTGATCTTCTGCATTGTCTAGCCTCGTATCCATACTTTCTACTTTGCTTTTTTTTCTCTTCTTTCTAATTGGTCAGTTCTGATGACTTGAATTTCTTTGTTGAAGCATCTTCTTAGATCTTTTATAGACTTCTTTACCTTCTTTATTTGGTTTTTAGTGTTCACCCTCAAATCCCTTAGTTGACTGGCTACACTTTTATTGGACTCCTTGCCTTCTGTTGGAATTCATTTACTTTTCTGTTTGTGGATTTCATGAATTTGTCTATTAATCTTTGGTTAACCCCATCATGCACATGCATTGTCTTATACAGACTTTCAATTCAGCAAGTTTACCAGTAGTGTTTATAGAACATTTTGAGAATTATCCTCTGGATTATTCAATAACTGCTTTTTAGACTGTTTATCTTTACTGGAAGTTGAGGTTCCCTGACTTGGATTGTTCTGCCCATTTGGGAATGAAAGTAATAACAATTCCTATGTAGAATTGGTTTGCTTGGCAAGCACTAACCCAGAGCTGGGTGGTTACAAATACATTGGAGGTTTACAATCAACAATGGGTATTTTTCTCTCTATCTCTCCTTTTGTGGGGGGATGAGAGCATATGTGATTCCACACCAGAACACAATTTTAAGGCAGTCACCAATGCAGGCCTCTGTAGTTTCACAGATTTTGGAGGTTCACAATCAAAGATGGGTGATTTCACTATATCTCTCCTTTTTGGAAATTAATGTAATCCACTTCCACATCAGAGCACAATTATAAGACAAGCACCAACCCAGATTCTTGTAGTTGTGTAATTTTAGGAGGTTCACAATCAAATATAAGTACTTTCACTCTACCTCTCTTTTGAGGGATTAAGAGTACTCCCAATTCCACACCACCAGAACACAATTTTAAGAGAAGCAACAACCAGAGTCCTGTAGTTGCACAGATTTTGGAGGTTCACAAAGATAAATATTTTTTCACTCTATCTTTACTTTTTTGGATATGTAAGTTGGAACAATAACACCTCAGAGCACATTTTAAGACAAAATCTGCCCCTCAAACTCAAGGAATAAGTCATTTCTGATTTTCTAGCAAGAAAGAAAAGACCACTTGAATTCTTTTTTGTAAATTTTTAAAAAATTTTATCAAGGAGTTCTGGGAAGATGGCAGAGGAGAAGCTGGAGGCTAAACAAGCTCTCCCATAGAAAGCAGTTTTAGAGTTCCAGTGAACAGTCCTAAGCCAGAGAATCACACCAAGTGTGCCATCACAGGACAGAGAGTTAGGCCAGAGAGGGAAGATCCAGGCGGCGGCAGCTGTGGTGGCGGTGACTGAACCCACCATACCTGAATCACAGAGAGTCCGGGACAAAGGAGCCAGACGCAGCGGACAAGCAGATTCTACTCAACACCAGCAAGAATCGAGAAGGAGCGGACATCTTCATCCTGCAGTTCGCAGACCAGAGACAACCCAGTAACCAAGACTTGGCATGAGTAGAAACCTGACGTCCTCACTCCTTCTCAGGGAGCAGAGGAGGGAAGGCCACACACACCCCCCAGTACCGGATATCTCCATCTTGGATACTGACAAAGCTCAGCGGAGCTGCTAGCTCCAACTCAGGACTTGGAAGAAAACTAAAGTCATTTAGCACGTCACAAGAACCTAAACTGACCTGCCAGACTCAGCTCCATCCAGGGAAGTCACCCAGGCGGGCGCCAGCCCTAGGTGTGGCTTTCTTCACTGGGTAATCAGAGCCAGGGGCTGCCCCTCCCTTTAGCAGCCTTGACAATCAGTTGAAATTCTGTAGTGGCTCCAGGCTGGGCTCTGTGAGTTTCTCACAACCTAGCCCCCGGGAAAAGCTACTGTTTGCTGAAAGGCCTCAACTCTACCCAGAACCTAGCCTCATCACAGCATCTCCAAACTTGAGGAAAAAGCCATCTCCCTGTTTTGTGATACTCAAAGCAGATCTCCCTCCCATTGAACTAACCTGGGAGGAGGATCACAAAATCCTGGGTAAAGCAGGGCATTTTTCTGCCAGTTCAAACAAACTGACTTAAGAAACCAACCAAGCCACAGGACCACAAGCAGACCAGAGACTCCGACAAAGGCTGGTTACAGACACAAGGGAGATACAGGATTTTTCCCAACCCTTCCAAAGAAATCAAAGAACTTTTTTTTCTTCTTCTTACTTTTTTTTGTACCTTTTATTAAATTTTTTTTTCTTCTCTAAAACTTTTTTTTAATTTTTACCTTTCTTGAAAAAAAATTGTTTTCTAGTCAATTTTGTTCGCTCTTATAATTTTTATTTTAGAGGTACATGTGTGTGTGAGTTTTTCTTTCTTTTTTTCTTTCTTTTTAAAATTTTATTATTATCTTTTACTGTGAAAATACTGTACAGAGGGGTTACAATTACATGGGCAAGATAGTGAGTATATTTCTTATCAAGCATTATAGCCACCTCTTTTGTTTACCCTTCCCATCCCTTCCCATCCTACCTCCCCCCATCCACAGAAACCTCCCACCACCAAGTGGTAAAGTTCCTTTTTGACATGACAACTTGTAATTCCCATTGTTGCAACAGGTCCACCTGTATCCTTATTTAAACGACTTGTTTTTCCCCTTCCACTCCACAAAATATACTGATATCAAATACAGTGAACGCAGGGGTTATACTGTGGGGGAGGGACATACAAAGTAACAAAGAAATAATCTTATAATTGCGTTAGAAACAAATGCATGAAAGAAAAAAAAACATTTAAAATACATATCTTAGGGTTCCTTTTCCTAACATTACCTTATCTGACCTTTTCTGCTTGACTCATACATATTTTTCTTTCTTTTTATAAAAAAAATTATTTTTGTTTTTTGTTTAGCTCTACTGAACTTCTGATCTTTTTTTCTTTCTTTCTTATCTTTTTCACCTTTTTTCTCTTTCGTTCTTCTTTATGTGACTTAATTGTTGTTCTGCACATCCTCAGATAAACCCGTAGTTGACTATTAGACCCTATCCCCAATTGTGTACACACTTAATCCACAAATTTATTACTCAATTCAAAACCTCTGAGACATAAATTCCTTAATAACAATACTACCTCTTTACACCTATATAATTTATTAAGTATTTTTATTTTTAAGTTTTTCACATCTCCTTTATATCCCTCCCCTACTCTCATTATATTCACGTTCTTCTCTGAACAGTTTGTTTTCGATTCTGCATAATACCTTTAATTTTTACTTTTCTATTTTTTCTGGTCTCTTTTTTTCCCTTTCTCTTTCTTCTTTTTCTCTCTCTCTCTACTTTCATCCTATCCAACCTATTTCCTGCTTTGTGATTACGACTTAGGTACCTCTCCTTGTACCTTCCCACATCACTCTATTCCTATTTTTTACCCACATCTCTCCCTAAACCTAATAATTTCTGGTTTTCCAAATTCTTCTTTGCGGTTCGTAGCCCATTAATATATAGTTGTTTGATGTTGAATAGATGTATCTGTTGAACTAGATTGTATCTGCAGACTATTGACTGTGTAAATACAGACTTTAGTTGATGCTTGACTTAAGCTAGTGTTCTAGCACAAAGCTGGTGTTATTTTCATCCCAAATAGGCAGAGTAAGCTAGAAAATCACAAGAAAAATGGCAAGTCTGGGTATCTCAACTCCCACTCCTGATAATCAGGGGAAAGAACAAATAATGAATAATCCAGAGGAGAGTTCCCAAATAGCTCTACAAACATTGTTGGCAAACATGATAAATGAAAAGATTGAAAACCTACAAAGGAGTCTGTATGAGCATAATAGGGAGAGAGAGGCGGCAATCCAAAGGTTTATACAGGAATATCATGACCGTGAGGAAGCAACTCAAAAACTGATACAGGATTTGCATGCGCAGCTTGAGAATACTCAAAGAGAAAGGCAGGAATGGCATGAACAGGCTGAGAACACTCAAAGAGAACTACAGGAATGACATGAACGGGAGGGGGAGGAAGCTAAGCAAAGAGTAATACAGGAATTGAGAAAGCAGGATGAGAATACGCAAAGATCACTAAAGGCATTTATGGGATCCATTAACAAATAGCTGAAGGAAGTCAGGGAGAACACAAAGGGAATGCTGAATGAAACCCAACAGAAGGAATGGGAGTCCAAGGAAACGATTACCAATCAAATAAGTGATTTGAGAATAAACACTGAACACCAAGGAAGTAAAGAAGTTCATACAAGATCTAAAACAAAGCTTCAACAAAGAATTTGAAGCCATCAAAGCTGACCAATTAGAACGAAAAAAATAAAAAACAAAGTAGAAGTCTTGACAGCCGGTTAGACCATGCAGAAGATCGAATCTCAGGGATTGAAGACAGCCTAGATATTATAGAGAAAGAACATACAACCATCCAAGACAAGTCCAAGAAATATGATAGATCTATCCAACACATGGAAGACACCATCAGAAGGCCTAATCTAAGGATCTCTCCTACAAGAGGATGTTACAATTCTAAATATCTATTTGCCAAACAACGGAGCACCCAAATTTATACAAGAAACACTACTTTCAATCAAATCCCACATAGATTCAAAGACATTAATTGTTGGGGATTTTAACACACCACTCTCCCTACTAGATAGATCAACTCGGAAAAATTCAACAGAGAATTCACAGATCTAAACAGCTACATAGATCAACTAGATTTAACAGACATCTACCGAACATTTCACCCAGCAGCATCAGAATACACATTCTTCTCAGCAGTACGCGAACATTTTCTAAAATAGACCACATTTTAGGCCACAAATCAAACTTATCCAAATTTAGAAACATTGAAATTATACCTTGCATTCTCTCTGACCACAAGGGAATAAAATTAGAACTCAACACCAAAAGCCACCAAAGAAAGTCAGGTGACACAGGGAGGTTGAACAACACTCTGCTTAATCAAGAGTGGGTCATGGGAGAGATTAGAAAGGAAATACAAATGTTCATGCTATTCAACAAAAATGAGCACACAAATTACCAGCTCCACTGGGACACAACAAAGGCAGTACTCAGATGCAAGTTTATAGCTCTGCGTTCCTACATAAACAAATTGGAGAGATCTGAAACCAACAATTTAATGAGACATCTGAACCTCCTTGAAAAAGAGCATCAAGATAAACCCCAATCCAGTAGATGGAAAGAAATAATTAAAATTAAAGGAATTAGAAGCCAAAAAAACTATAGGAAGAATGAATAAAAGAAAGACTTGGTTCTTCGAAAAAATTAACAAAATTGACAGACCCTTAGCAAATCTTATCAGAAAAAGAAGAGAACACACCCATATAAATAAACTCAGAGATGAGAATGGAAACATCACCAGGGAAACAACCAATATTCAGAACATTTTAAGGGAATACTTCTCAAAACTTTATACTAATAAGTTTGAGAACTTGGCAGAAATGGACATTTTCCTAGCAAATACTGACATGCCAAAACTAAACCAAGATGAGTTAAACCATCTTAACAGGCCCATATCAAACATTGAAATAGACACAGCAATAAGAGACCTCCCAGCTAAGAAAATTCCAGGAACAGATGGTTTTTACAACAGAATACTACAAGGCCTTCAAAGCAGAGCTCACACTAATACTTCTCCAACTCTTCAATTAAATTGAAAGAGAAAGTTCACTACCGAACACATTCTATGAAGCCATCATAACCCTCATCGCAAAACCAGGCAGAGACTCATCAAGAAAGAGAACTATACACATATTTCTTTCATGAATATTTATGCAAAACTTCTCAACAAAATGTTGGCCAATCGACTTCAAGAATTCATCCAAAAAATTATACACCACGATCAAACAGGATTCATTTCAGGGATGCAAATTTTGTTCAATATATGCAAATCAATTAATATTATTCATCAAATCAACAGGAGCAAGGATAAGAACCACATGGTTATCTCAATAGATGCAGAAAAAGCATTTGACAAGATCCAACACCCCTTTATGATGAAGGTTTTGGAAAAATTAGGAATCCATGGAACATTCCTCAATACAATAAAGGCTGTATATGACAAACCTACAGCCAGCATTATACTTAATGGTGAAAAAATAAGCCATTCCCTCTTAACTAAGGAACAAGACAAGATGTCCAATCTCCCCACCTCTCTTCAATCTAGTATTACAATGCCTAGCTACAGCAATAAGACAAGATGCAAACATAAAGGGGATCCAAATAGAGAAAGAAGAAATAAAACTCTCCCTCTTTGAAAATGACATGATGTTGTAATGAAAGAATCCCATAGACTCCACTCCCAAATTACTCAAGCTGATTCAAAACTTTGGCAAAGTAGCAGGATATAAAATTAACCCCCCAAAATCAATGGCTTTTCTGTATGCCAACAATGAGAAAAGTGGGGCTGAAATTAGGAAAGCAACTCCATTTGTAATAGCCCACAAAAAAACAAAATACCTAGGAATTAACTTAACCAAAGAAGTGAAGGACCTCTATGATGAAAACTTTAAAAACTTGCAAAAGGAAATCAACACAGAACTTAGAAAATGGCAAAAACCCCCAATGCTCTTTGATTGGAAAGATTAACATCGTGAAAATGGAAATACTTCCCAAGGCTATCTACAAATTCAATGCGATAGCTATCAAAATTCCAACCTCATTCTTCAAGGAAATAGAAGAGGCAATCCAAAAATTCATATGGAAAAAAAAAGACCCCGAATAGCAAAAACGCTCCTCAACGGAAAGAACACTGCTGGAGGAATATCAAGACCAAATTTCAAACTCTACTGTAAAGCCATAGTAATCAAAACAGCTTGGTATTGGCATAAGAACAGACCTCAGGACCAATGGAATAGAATTGAAAACCCAGAAATGAACCTACACACCTATAGCCATGTAATCTTCCATAAAGGTTCTAAAACAATAGAATGGAAGAAAGACAGCCTCTTCAGTAAATTGTGCTGGCAAAATTGATTAATTACTTGTAGAAAACTAAAGCTAGATCCTTATATATCACCATGCACCAGAATCAACTCCAAATGGATCAAAGACCTCGGAGGCAAAGCAGACACTCTGAAAACATTACAGGATGAAATAGGAGAAACCCCAGTTCTCCTTGGATCAGGCTGAAATTTTCTTAATAGAGACCCAGAAAAACAACAAATCAAAGACAGGTTGGACAAATGGGATTTCATGAAGTTGCAGAGCTTCTGCATGGCAAAGGACATAGCTAGCAAGATCAATAGAAAGCCCATGGATTGGGATAAGATCTTCACTAGCCACACAACGGGCTGGGGTCTCATATCTAAAATATACTTGGAACTCAAAAAATTAAATCCCCCAACAACAAATCCTCAAAGAAACAACTGCCCAATAAATAAGTGGGCGAAAAACTTAAACTTCTCTGAAGAAGTAAGAAGGATGGCTAATAGACACATGAAGAAATGCTCAACCTCCCTAGCCATAAAAGAAATGCAAATCAAAACAACATTGAGATACCACTTCAGCCCAGTTAGAATCGCAAAAATCAAGAACTCTAATAACAATAGATGCTGGAGGGGATGTGGACAGAAGGGAACCTTACTGCATTGTTGGTGGGAGTGTAAACTTGTTCAACCACTTTGGAAAGTAATATGGAGTTTCCTCAAAAGACTCCACATAAAGCTTCCCTATGACCCAGCAATCCCACTTTTGGGCATTTACCCAAATGTTTACAAACAAGACCACACTAAAGCTACCAGCACAACTATGTTTATTGCAGTATTATTTACTATAGCTAAGATATGGAACCAGCCTAGATGGCCCTCAGTAGATGAATGGATCAAGAAAATGTGGTATGTATACACAATGGAATTCTATGCCTCCATCAGAAAGAATGACATTGCCCCATTTGTTAGTAAATGGAAAGACTTGGAAAAAAATTTTATGAAGTGAAGTAAACCAAGCCCAAAGAAACATAGGTCCCATGTTTTCCCTTATTTGCAATATCTAATATATGTATGAGTCAAGCAGAAAAGGTCAGATAAGGTGATGTTAGGAAAATGAACCCTTAGATATGTATTTAAATGTTTTTTTTTCTTTCTTGCATTTGTTTCTAACGCATTTATAAGATTATTTCTTTGTTGCTTTGTATGTCCCTCCCCCACATTATAACCTCTGCTTTCACTGTATTTGATGTCGGTATAATTTGTGGAGGATAAGGGGAAGAAAAAATCGTTCAAATAAGGATACAGGTGGACCCGTTGCAACAATGAGAAGTACAAGTTGTCATGTCGAAAACGAACTTTACAACTTTGGTGGGTTGGGGGGAGGATTGGGTGGGGAGGCAGGGGGAGGCTGGGAAGGGATGTGAAGGGTAAACAAAGGAGGAGGCTACAATGCTTGATAGGAAATATACTCATTATCTTGCCCATGTAATTGTAACCCCTCTGTACCGTATGTTCACAATAAAAAATGAAAAAATTAAAAAAATTTATCTATATTTTTCAATATGTTTATGTTTTTTTCCATTTTGTTCTTATTGTCTTTTTTCTCTACTTAATTGTTGTTGTCCATCCCCATATACATAGCAAACAGTGATTATTAGGCATCTTAGTTCGTTGTGTGCATATTTAATTTAGGCATTGATCATCACTTCACAATTTCTAAATTGTAATACTTTTATTTGTAGTATTATTTCCTTATACTTGCATAATTTTTTAAGTTTTTATTTTTTTAATTTTTTGAAATTTTTTTCTGTTTTTTCTCCTTTTTTCTTATTTGTTTCCTCTCAGAATTTATGTCTTAGCTATCTTCCCACTCTTCCTTTCCTTCTCTACATTCCTCAAATCTTATTTTCTCCTCATTACTTTTCTCATAACTCTTAATTTGTTGTGCTCCTCTCCTTGTTATATTTTCTTAGTGCATTGAAACCTAGTGGTTTGTTGTTGAACTAGACTGTATGTATACTCATTTTGACTAGGTCAAAGTGGACCATCAAGTTATTCTTTTGGTCCAGATTGATTTAAACCTCATGACAGATTGGACCATTGGTTGCATCTGCACATAGTGCTCATCTTACCCCTTACCCATCAAAGAAAAGCAGAGATGGATAGGAGAATGCCTATCCATGATTACTATGCTCTAAAATTGGTGTAAATACATGGCCTGGGGTCAGATTTTGTCTTAAAATGTGCTCTGAGGTGTTATTGCTCCTACTTACATATCCAAAAAAGTAGAGATAGAGTGAAAAAAATATTTATCTTTGATTGTGAACCTCCAAAGTCTGTGCAACTACAGGGCTCTGGTTGGTGCTTCTCTTGAAATTGTGTTCTGGTGGTGTGGAATTGGGAATACTCTTAATCCCTCAAAAGACAGGTAGAGTGAAAGTACTTATATTTGATTGTGAACCTCCTAAAATTGCACAACTACAGGAATCTGGGTTAGCCCCCAGCTGCTCCTTTGCCATCTTCCTCCTGATCTCCCAGTTAAGAATTTTACAAGTTCAAAGTTGTTCATTCTCTTAAATATACCTTCATATATAGTGATGTGTTACTTAAGACCATGTTATGACACTCCACATCTCTGAATGTGAAATCTAATCTTCTAATAAGGTAGACAAGATTCTTCATCATCTAAATTTTGCTCCTCACTTTGCCCCAACTCCCCAAACCATGAAATCTATTTGTGATGCTCCTAATATGCCAGGCTCTCGAATGTCTCTGCCTTTACATTAGGCTGTTATTTCTTCCCTTTTCATCACAACATCCATAAGTTCTCCTAGTAAACTTTATTCCTTAAGGACCAGGTCTGGTGTTTCTTCCCCCAGAAATCCTGGACTGACTCACCCCTGTTTTTCCTCACCACTTCCACACATGAGTTAATTATTTTCTGTTCTGGGCTATCTAGTCCTTTTACTTTCTTTTTTCCCCGACTATTGCCCATATTGCAATACCATTATCTACATCCATTCTTGTCAATTGTATGAAACTCTGCATTCCTCAAACTCAAGGGATAAGTCATTTCTGTTTTTCTTTTTTGTGTGTCAGTCCTGGGGTTGTAATTCAGGACTTAGGGACCGTCCTTGAAATTTTGTGCTTAAAAATATTGTTCTACAATGAGAAGTACAAGTTGTCATGTCGAAAAGGAGCTTTACAATGTTGGTGCGGGGGGGGGGGGGGGAAGGGAGTGGGGAGAATTGAGTGGGGGGGTGTGGGGGAGGCTGAGAAGGGATGTCAAGGGTAAACAAAGGAGGAGGCTGCCATGCTTGATAAGAAATGTATGCATTAACCTGCCCATGTAATTGTAACCCCTGTGTACATTGTGTTCACAAAAAATAAAAAGAAAAAAAGAAAAAAATATTTTTCTAACACTTTGAGCCACAGCACCATTCCTGAATCTTTTTAGTAGTTCATTGGAGAGGAGTTTTCAGGGACTTTCCTGTATGGCTGGCTTTGAACTGTGATCATCAGATCCCTGCCTTCTGAGTAACTAGGACTACAGGCATGTTTTGCCTTAGTTTTCTCATTTGCAAATGAGGATCATTAGAGTACCTGTCCTAAAAGCATGTGAGAACTTAACAAATTAATACATACAATGTGCTAAACTCAATGTCTGCTTCATAGAAAATTTTCAACAAATATGAACTATCAATATTCATCTTTGAGAAGGGACTTGAATGTTTGGTTAGAGCATCAGATGTAGTGGAAATCTTTTGGAATTCTTTTTGGTGACCTGTTTTTTTTCTGAAACAAATACTGGCTGCTCTATGAAGTATCCTGAGTATTTATTGTCTCTGCAGTTATAAAATATAAAAATACCAGTAAAAGAATACAAATCTTTCCATAGTATCAGAAGGATAGCTGTATAATTAAAACACAAAAAATACAGAATCCTTTCAAGATAGTCAAGTACTCTAACCCACGGAGGCCCTTTGGTACTAATTCACTCATCAATTTGCTGAAATCTAAATGTCTTAGGAGAAGTTGCTAAAAATAACTTTGCCTTTTCTCCTTAGCTCCTCTCACGTGATGACTTTGCTCCCACAATGTCTGGGATTGGACATTTTGGCACACTTATCAGGAAAATATGTTCCCGGATTTGTCCTTATACATCCTAATGACTAACAAAACCCACGAGGAAAATTCTCAATATAAGTTCAGAAACATCTTTTTCTCCTTTTCAGGGGAATTATTCCACATGTAGAAAGTACACCTTCCAACTATATTAAAGGAAATTCCAACCTTTAAATCTTCTTACCACTATAATGAATTATTTTCTAGACAAATTTTGTATCCTTTTAAAAACCTTGATTTTTTTCTTTTCGTTCATTTTCTTTTGAAATGTTTTTATTATCTTTAAGTAGTTATACAAAGGAGTTGACATTAAACAAAGCAGTTTATGAAAACAGTGCATTTCGATCAATGTTACCCCCTTCAAAATTCTTATCCACCCTTCCCAACCTACCCTATCTCTCACTTTTCTTAATGTATAGGTTATGTAATTAATTTTGCCATTTAACAAATTAGTTCATGAATATAATTCATCTTGATCTGTATCATCCCCTCAACATCGTTACATACACCCTTTGACCCACTCTTTCCCTTGTTTTTCTCAATTCTGTGACATATACAATGAAATTGCTTGCATTCTACTCCCCAACTTCCCTCCTTCATTATACTATTTTGCCCTAGGCCTCATTCTCCCCTCTTGAAGGTAACCACTTCCTGGTACTTTGCTCGGCTTTGACTTAGACTTTCTAACGAATTGAATTATGTGTGTTCTATATACTCTATTATACTTCAGTTACTTCATTTATAATCACTTGCTTACCACCCAGTGTGTTTACTTATACATTTATAGACACATTCTAGCTACCACTCATGATAGAAACCATGCGACCTGTGTTTCTCTGGGTCTAGATTACTTCATTTAACATATTTTTTCCAAGTCATTCCACTTCCTTAGAAATGGTACAATATAATTTTTTATAATGGATGGATAAGCTCCCATTGTGTGTATATACAACATTTTCTTGATCTACATTTTGAGTTTTTGCTTGATCCACTGAGGGGCATCTATGCTGATTCCATATCTTTTTTTTTTTTTAATAGTATTTTATTTTATTTGACAACATACTGTACAGAGGGGCTACAATTACATGGGCAGGATAATGCATACATTTCTTACCAAGCATTGCAGCCTCCTCCTTTGTTTACACTTCACTTCCCTTCCCCGCCTCCCCCCTCCCCCCACCCAATTTTACCCCCCTCCCCCCACCCAATTATACCCCCCTCCCCCCCCCACACCGACATTGTAAAGCTGGTTTTGACATGACATTTTGTACTTCTCATTGTTGCAACAGGTCCACCTGAATCCTTAAACGACTTGTTTGTCCCCATCTCCTCCACATGTTATACTGACATCAAATATAGTGAAAGCGGGGGTTACACTGTGGGGGAGGGACATACAAAGCAACAAAGAAATAATATTATAAATGCGTTAGAAACACATGCATGAAAGAAACGAAAACATTAAAATACATATTTAAGGGTTCATTTTCCTAACATCACATTATCTGACCATTTCCGCTTGACTCATACCTATACTAGATATTGTAAATAAGGGAAACCATGGGACCTATGCTTCTTTGGGCCTGGCTTACTTCACTTAATATAATTTTTTCCAAACCTTTCCATTTCCTAACAAATGGGGAAATGTCATTCTTTCTGATGGAGGCATAGAATTCCATTGTGTATATATACCACATTTTCTTGATCCATTCATCGACTAAGGGGCATCTGGGTTGGTTCCATATCTTACCTATGGTAAATAATGCTGCAATAAACATAGTTGTGCTGGTAGCTTTAGTGTGGTCTTGTTTGTAAACATTTGGGTAAATGCCCAAAAGTGGGATTGCTGGATCATAGGGGAGATCTATGTGAAGTCTTTTGAGGAACCTCCATACTGCTTTCCAAAGTGGTTGAACAAGTTTACATTCCCACCAACAATGAAGTAAGGTTCCTTTCTGTCCACATCCCCTCTAGCATCTGTTGTTGTTAGAGTTCTTGATTTTTGCTGTTCTAACTGGAGTGAGGTGATATCTCAATGTTGTTTTGATTTGCATTTCTTTTATGGCTAGGGATGTTGAACATTTCTTCATGTGTCTATTGGCCATCCTTCTTTCTTCTTCAGAGAAGCTTCTCTTTAAGTCTTTCGCCCACTTATTTATTGGGCAGTTGTTTCTTTGAGGATTTGTTGTTGGGTGGTTTAATTTTTTGAGTTCCAAGTATATTTTAGATATGAGACCGTTGTCCGTTGTATGGCTAGTAAAGATCTTCTCCCAATCCGTGGGCTTTCTATTGATCTTGCCAGCTATGTCATTTGCCCTGCAGAAGCTCTGCAATCTTATGCAATCCCATTTGTCCAATCTTTCTTTGATTTGTTGTGCTTCTGGGTCTCTATTCAGAAAATTTCGGCCTGAGCCAAGGAGACCTAGGGTTTCTCCTATTCCATCCTGTAAAGTTTTCAGAGTGTCTGCTTTGAGTTCAAGGTCTTTGATCCATTTGGAGTTGATTCTGGTGCAGGGTGATATATAAGGATCTAGCTTTAGTTTTCTACATGTAGTTATCCAATTTTGCCAGCACCATTTACTGAAGAGGCTGTCTTTCTTCCATTCTATTGTTTTAGCTTCCTTATCGAAGATTAGATGGCTATAGGTCTGTAGGTTCATTTCTGGGTTTTCAATTCTATTCCATTGGTCCTGAGGTCTGTTCTTATGCCAATACCAAGCTGTTTTGATTACTATGGCTTTATAGTAGAGTTTGAAATTTGGTATTGATATTCCTCCAGCAGTGTTCTTTCCGTTGAGGAGCGTTTTTGCTATTCGGGGTCTTTTATTGTTCCATATGAATTTTTGGATTGCCTCCTCTATTTCCTTGAAGAATGAGGGTGGAATTTTGATAGGTATCACGTTGAATTTGTAGATAGCCTTGGGAAGTATTTCCATTTTCACGATGTTAATCTTTCCAATCCAGGAGCATGGGAGGTTTTGCCATTTTTTAAGTTCTGTGTTGATTTCCTTTTTCAAGATTTTAAAGTTTTCATCATAGAGGTCCTTCACGTCTTTGGTTAAGTTAATTCCTAGGTATTTTATTTTTTGTGGGGCTATTACAAATGGAGTTGCTTTCCTAATTTCAGCCACACTTTTCTCATTGTTGGCATATAGAAAAGCCATTGATTTTTGGGGGTTAATTTTATAACCTGCTACTTTGCCAAAGTTTTGAATCAGCTTGAGTAATTTGGGAGTGGAGTCTATGGGATTCTTTAAATACAAGATCATGTCATCTGCAAAGAGGGAGAGTTTTATTTCTTCTTTCCCTATTTGGATCCCCTTTATGTCTGCATCTTGTCTTATTGCTGTAGCTAGGCATTCTAATACTAGATTGAAGAGAAGTGGAGAGAGTGGGCATCCTTGTCTTGTTCCTGAGTTAAGAGGAAATGGCTTTAGTTTTTCACCATTGATTATAATGCTGGCTGTAGGTTTGTCATATACAGCCTTTATTGTATTGAGGAATGTTCCATGGATTCCTAATTTTTCCAGAACCTTCATCATAAAGGGGTGTTGGATCTTGTCAAATGCTTTTTCTGCATCTATTGAGATGACCATGTGGTTCTTATTCTTGCTCCTGTTGATGTGGTGAATAATATTAATTGATTTGCGTATATTGAACCAGCTTTGCATCCCTGAAATGAATCCTGTTTGATCATGGTGTATAATTTTTTGGATGAATTGTTGAAGTCGATTGGCCAAAATTTTGTTGAGAAGTTTTGCATCAATGTTCATCAAAGAAATGGGTCTATAGTTCTCTTTCTTTGATGAGTCCCTGCCTGGTTTTGGGATGAGGGTTATGATGGCTTCATAGAATGTGTTCGGTAGTGAGCTTTCTCTTTCAATTTCATTGAAGAGTTGGAGGAGGATTGGTGTGAGCTCTGCTTTGAAGGCCTTGTAAAATTCCGCTGTAAATCCATCTGGTCCTGGACTTTTCTTAGCTGGGAGATCTCTTATTGCTGTTTCTATTTCAATGCTTGATATGGGCCTGTTAAGCTGGTTTAACTCATCTTGGTTTAGTTTTGGCATGTCAATATTTGTTAGGAAAAGGTCCATTTCTGTCAAGTTCTCAAACTTATTAGCATAAAGTTTTGAGAAGTATTCCCTTATAATGTTCTGAATCTTGGTTGTTTCCGTGGTGATGTTTCCATTCTCATATCTGAGTTTATTAATTTGGGTGTGTTCTCTCCTTTTTCTGATAAGGTTTGCTAAGGGTCTGTCAATTTTGTTAAGTTTTTCGAAGAACCAACTCTTTGTTTTGTTGATTCTTTCTATAGTTTTTTTTGGATTCTAATTCATTTAATTCTGATTTAATTTTGATTATTTCTTTCCGTCTACTGGATTGGGGTTTATCTTGCTGCTCTTTTTCAAGGAGGTTTAGATGTGTCATTAAATTGTTAGTTTCCGATCTCTCCAATTTGTTGATGTAGGAGCTCAGAGCTATAAACTTGCCTCTGAGTACTGCCTTTGCTGTGTCCCAGAGGAGCTGGTAATTTGTGTGCTCATTTTTGTTGAATAGCATGAACATTTGAATTTCCTTTCTAATCTCTTCCATGACCCACTCATGATTCAGCAGTGTGTTGTTCAGCCTCCATGTGATACCGGACTTTCTTTGGTGGCTTTTGGTGTTGAGTTCTAATTTTATTCCCTTGTGGTCAGAGAGAATGCTTTCTTTCTTAATTATCTTTTTGTTTTTTATCTAGCTCTACTGAACTTCTGATCTTTTCTTCCCCCTTTCCCATCCTTAAAGCTTTTCACATCTACTCTATGTCCCTCTCCTTCTCTGAACATATTCACATTCCTCTCTAAATAGACGGTCTTTTAACCTCTATAATAACATTAATTTTTACGTTTCTATTCTTTTTCTGGTCTCTCTTTGTTCCCCTTTCCGTCTCTTCTTTTTCTCTCTCTCTCTACTTGCATCCTATCCAACCCATTTCCTGCACTGTGATTAGGACATAGTTAACTCTCCCTGTGCCTCCCCACACCAATCTATTCCTATTTTTTACCCACATCTCTCCCTAATCCTAATAATTTCTGGTTTTCCAAATTCTTTTCTGATTCCATATCTTGACTATGGTAAATAATGGTACAATAAACATGGCTGTGCTGGTAGCTTAAATACAGCCTTGTTTATGCTAGATTGGATAAATGCACAAGAGTGGAATTCCTGGGTCATAGCATAGTTCTATGATTACTTTACTTGCAGACCATCCATACTATTTTCCAGAGTGGTTGAACAAGTTGCAATCCCACTAAGAGTATAATAAAGTTCCCTATGTCCACATTCATGCCAGCATTTGTTACTGTTACTTTTCTTGATATTGGCCATTGGGACTGGGATGAAGTAGAATCTCAATGTTTTTTATGATTTTCATTTTCATTATGGACAAAGATCTTGAACATTTAATAAATGAGACCTAGAAGATAAACCTGATGTAGGAATACACAAACTAAGGCAGAAAGCCATGACAAGAAAGAGATTATTCATTTTATATAAGTGCAGAGTAGAGAGAGACAACACCTCAGCCATCTCATTGCAGTTACTTGAACTTGCCAACTTAGAAGTTAACAATGTACACTTCCACTTCCATCTATCTTTCTAATAATTAGCTCTTCAATGTGACTAAGTTATCACATGGGCCAGTCCAGTTGTGTGTGTGTGTGTGTGTGTGTGTGTGTGTGTGTGTGTGTGTGTGTGTGTGTTTGTGTGTGTGCTGGTCCTAGGGCTTGAACTCAGTGCTTGAGTATTGTTACTAAGCTTTTCTGCTTAATCCAACACTTTAACACTAGACCACAGCTCTACTCCCAGCTATTTTGTAGTCAGTTGGAGATAACAACCGCTAGACTTTCCTGCTTGGGTTGGATTCATACCACAATCCTCAGATCTCAGACTCTTGAGTATCTAGCATTACAGGCACAAGCCACTAGTTCTGGGTGTTGTTTTGTTTTTAAGCTTCCATAGTTGTTGCTATTCTTTTTTATATAAAAAGTGAATTATACACATTATTTGTTTTCCATTTAAAAATATTTTGATGAAATGTTAGCTTTATATTTCCTCTCTTCCCTCCCAAGCTCATCCATTGAACTTTCTTGACTGACCTCATATTACTAGAATTATTTCTGCATTGGAGCTTAAAAGAACAATTCATAAGTCATTCCCTATTTTCTTCTCACTCTCTTTCAATTCAAAGTGTGTGCTCTCAGAGCACACATTATAAAATGTCTGCTAGACCATTTTTATTTTATAGAGAATCAAATGTTCATGTCTTAAATATTGGCTAACACTGGCCACTTCAGAATTGAGGTTATATAAAGTATAGCTCAAATAATGACATCGTAGTATGTAGCAGAGTTAATTTAATGGTATTATCTTCAAATAAGCATTTCCATCCATCTTATTTCTCATACTACTTTCAGTTATGAACAGTAAAGTCAAATTGAAATTGTCAAATCCTATCAACAAGTGTTGATTAAGCACATCTCTGCTCTTAAAACTTACTATAGACTGTCATACTGAGAACAGAGATTTTCTTAATTTCTCTTCCTGCTATTACCTTTCCATGTATCTTCATGATTTATAATCACTGAGATACTGCACTTCTGAATATTGTCACTGAAATAGCTACCATGTTTAATAAAATTGGGAGAAAAAATATTTTTTCAAATTTATATACCCAGATAAACAGTAATAAGAAAAATTAAACATTTAAGTACTAAGTCAAAATCTTGTATATCTCTAAATAATATATATGTTGTGATTACAGAATTCATTTTTGTTTTTCTTTCTTGTTTTGCTTCTATGGAGACTTGAACTTAAGGCTCTGTTCTCTTACTTTACTTTCTTGCTCACAAATAGCACTCTACTTCTTGTCCCTCTTCCATACCAGCATTTTGCTCGTTATTTTGGAGATGGAATCTTGTAGACTTTTTTGCCAAGATCAGTTTCAATACAAGATCCTCTGTGTCTCTGCCTCCTGAGTAGATAAGATTATAAGTGAGAGCCCCCGGCACCCAGCCAGAATGCTTTCTTAATCATAGAAATTAAAATGTATGAAAATAGTTGTTGCATATTAAGTATAGTTGGTCCTCATTTCTAATAGATTTGTTTCCTCACTGAAACTTATTGGTAATCTCAGAATCAACACCTGAGGTGCTTCCATGGTAATTAGTGGGCATGCACAGAATAGTGAGTAATTTGTTCTACTCAACTTGCAAGTTTGCAGCTGAGGTCAAACAAGGTGACACTCTTACTGATGGTAATGTATAACTTTTTGTGCTCTATTTGGTATTACATTTATGTGTCCCTTTCTTTGATGATTTTTCTGTTTAAAGCATCCCTTTAAGAGTAGGACTAATGTACTTCCAAGTGTCATAAGTACATGAAGGCTATTAAGTTTTTGGCAAAGTCAATGCAAGAAATATATATCATTCCTAATAGATGTCTTTTAAAAAATTTGAAACATATTTGCTTAGTTTGAATGAGTTAATTGCAAATAACAATTAAGCTAAAATATATAGCCTGAATAGAAATGTCTAGAACAAACACAACACAGGAGTTGATTTCCTTGCATTAGTTATAAATCATGTGACAACTTAAAGGACTTCAAAATCAATCATATTTCTTTGAAAATGAGTAAGACGAATACCTAGGATTATAGGCATGAGCCACTGGTGCCCACAAGCCATCAGAAAAATTAAAAAACAAAATCTGTGCATCCGGAGGAAAATGGCAGAGGAGAAGCTTAGGGCTAAACACACTCTCGTGTAGAAACCAGTTTTAGTGTTCCAGTGAAAAGTCAGGGGCTAAAGAGTCACCAAGTGAAAGCAGTGGTTATACCATGTGGGAGGGACATACAAAGCAACAAAGAAATAATCTTATAAATGTGTTAGAAACAATCACATGAAAGAAAAAAAAACATTTGAATAAATATCTTAGGGTTCATTTCCCTAACATCAACTTATCTGGCCTTTTCTGCTTGACTCAGACATATATTAGTTACTGCAAATAAGGGAAACCATGGGACCTATGTTTCTTTGGGCCTGGCTTACTTCACTTAATATAATTTTTTCCAAACCTTTCTATTTCCTAACAAATGGGGCAATGTCATTCTTGATCCATTCATCTACTTAGGGGCATCTGGGTTGGTTCCATATCTTAGCTAAGGTAAATAATGCTGCAATAAACATAGTTGTGCTGGTAGCTTTAGTATGGTCTTGTTTGTGAACATTTGGGTAAATGCCCAAAAGTGGGATTGCTGGGTCATGGGGGAGCTCTATGTGAAGTCTTATGAGGAATCTCCATACTGCTTTCCAAAGTGATTGAACAAGTTTACACTCCTACCAACAATGCAGTAAGGTTCCCTTCTGTCCACATTCCCTCCAGCATCTGTTTTTATTAGAGTTCTTGATTATATTGTTTTGTTTTTTCTTTGTCAGTCATGGAGCTTGAACTCTGGGCCTGGACTCTGTCCCTCAACAATTCAGCTCAAGGCTAGCATTCCATCACTTTAGCCCCCCCCCCCCCGTTCCACACTTCGAGTTTTCTGAGTCATTTATTAAAGATAAGAGTCTCATGACCTTTCATGCATAGGCTGGCTTTGAACAACAATCTTCAGATCTCAGCCTCCTGAGTAGTAAGTTTATAGGCATGAGCTATTTTTATAGCATATTTTCGCTTTTTAAAAAAATTCTCTTGTACTCTTTTCCCCTTGGTACTTTTTGGGTTTTTTTGCTTTACTTGATTGAGATATATACAAGTCATTTATTATTAGACCTTATCCTTCATTGTGTGCATACTTAATTCAAATATCCATTTCTCAATTCACAAATTCTCTGCCTTAAATCCCTTTATTGTAGTTTTATTTCTTTATACATATATACTTTTTAAGTGTTTCATTCATAACTTTTTTTATTTTTCATTTTTCCTATTGCTTTATCTCTCTTCTCCTTTCTTTCTATCCTTTACCTCTCTCTGAAATTAGGTTTTGGTTTCATACTCTTTCTCCCTTTCCCTCCCCACATTCCTTTAATCTTATTTTCTCATCACAATTCTCCCTAAACCTATTAATTTCTGATCTGCTGAATCCTTCTTGATTTTTCTTAGTCCATTGATCCCTATTTGTTGTTAAACTAGATTGTATCTATTGTACATGTATTCATTTTGACTGTGTCAAACAATGTGTACCAGAGCTCTGGTTGACGGTTGGATTAAAATAAAATTCTAGTGCAGAATTGGTTTTACTCTCATACCCAAATGGGCAGAAAAAGCCAGAGAAACAAAAGAAAAATGGCAAGTCCAGCCATCTCAACTACCACTCATGATAATAAGGCCACAGCAGTTAATGAATAATCCAGAGGAGAGTTCTCAAAATGCTCTACAAACACTACTGGTAAACATGCTGAATGAAAAGATTGAAAGCCTGAAAAAGACTGTGTGTATGATAGGGAAATGCATGAGCATAATGAGGCTAACTAAAGATTAATGCAGGAATTTCGAGAGCTTGAGGAGGCTAGTAAAAGATTAATGGAGGTATTGAATGAGCAGGAAGACAAAAAACAAAAATTCACAGATATATTCATGGAATATACAAACAGAAAGCTGGAGGAATCCATGAATGCCACAAAGGGAATACTGAATAAATACCAACAGAAGGAAAGAGTCCAATGTAACTATAATGAATCAACTAATGGATTTGAGAATGAACATGGAAAACTAAATTAAGGATGTAAAGAAGTCCATAGAAGATCTACAACAAAGCTCCGACAAAGAATTTCAAGCCATCAAATGTGACCAATTAATTAGAAGGAAAGGACATAAAAAATAGGCTTGACAGTAGGTTGGACCATGCAGATGATCAAATCTCTTGGATTGAAGACATCCTAGACATTATAAAGAATAGACATAAATTCAAGACAAATCCATGAAATATGATAGATCTATTCAGCATTTAGAAGATAACTTCAGAAGGCCTAGTTTAAGGCTAATAGGTATAGTGAAGGTCCTAGAGACATAAGTCAATGGTCTAGGAAATTTATTTAACAGGATCTTAACAAGAACTTTCCAAACATACAAAAAGATAGGCCCATTCAGATACAAGAATTTTTTAGAACCCCAAATACACCAGACAAGAAGAGGACATCCCACTGTCACATTGTAATCCACACAGGATCAATTGAGACCAAGGAAAGGATCCTTAAAAACTGTCAAGGAGAAAAGATCAATCACCTATAAAGGGAAAACAAGCAGAATAATGTCAGCTTTTTCAGCAGAGAAAATAAAGCAAGAAGAGCCTGGATTGACGTACGCTTCATCCTAAAGACAAACAACTATCAACCAAGAATACTGTACCCAGCTAAACTCTCCTTCATAACTGAAAGTCATAAGAAAACCTTCCACAGCAAAAGAATTGAAACAATATATCTCCACCAAACTAGCACTACCAAAGGTACTTAAAGGAGTCCTACATAGAAAACAAACAAGAACACAATAAAGGCCAAGAAACATGCCGCAAACAGAGAATCTAAGAATCATAGGAAGAGCAGAGTTGGCACAATCCCAAAGAAGGTGGATAACATAGTAGTAACTACTAAAAACCGCTTGGTTCTAATTTTCAATATTAATGGACTTAATCCTCCAATTAAGTGTCACAGATTCTCTAGTTGGATCAAAAAGTAAGATCCTTATATCTTCTGCCTTCAAGAGACACACATTACCCTAAAAAAAAACATATGCTAAAAGTGAAAGGCTGGAATAAAATCTACCAAGCAAATGGCTCCTGTTGCAATCTAAATAGCAGAAAAAAGAGACTTCAAATTAAAAGAGGGTCATTATAGACTAATTAAAGTATCTCTCCTCCAGGAGGATATTACAATTCTAAATATCTAGTGACGAAATAACGAAGCACCCAAATTTATCCAAGATACACTACTTTCCTTAGAATCTCACATAAATCCAAAAACATTAATTGTTGTGGACATATACATACCCATATCCGCGATGGATAGATCAGCCAAGCAAAACTCAAGAGAGAAAACTCAGTTTTAAACAAATGCATAGATCAACTAGACTTAACAGATAACTACCGAATATTTCCCCCACCAGCATCAGAATGCACATTCTTATCAGCAGCACATGGAACATTCTCCAAAATAGACCATATTTTAGGTCATAAAGCAAAATTGTCCAAATTGTGAAACATTGAAAATATCACTGCATTCTCTCAGACCATAAGGGAATAAAATTAAAACTCAACACCAAAAGAAAACAAAGAAAATCCTGTAACACATGGAGGTTGAACAACATACTGGTCATGAAAGAGATTTTAAAGGAAATTCGAATGTTCTTAGCAAAATTAATACGCAAATTACCAGCTCCTCTTGGACACAACAAAGGCAGTACTCAGAGGCAAGTTTGTAGGTCTGATTTCCTACATCAACAAATTGGTGAGATCTGAAACCAAAATTTAACGAGGCATCTGAAGCTCCTTGAAAAAGAGCAGCAAGCTAAACCCCAATCCAGTAAACAGAAACAAATAATTAAAATTAAATCAAAATCAAATGCATTAGAGTTCAAAAAATGCATAGAAATAATCAACAAAACAAATAGTTCTTCAAAACAATTAACAAAATTGACAGACCCTTAGCAAATCATCAGAAGAGAACCCACCCAAATAAACTCAGAGATGAGAATGAAAACATCACCACAGAAACAACCAAGATTCAGAACATTATAAGGGAATACTTCTCAAACGTTTATGCTAATAAGTGAGAATCTGGAAGAAATGGATAAATTTCTTGCAAATATTAACATACCCAAACTAAATCAAGATGATGTAAACCAACTTACCGGAACCATACAAAGCATCAAAACAGAAACAGTAACAAGACCACCCACCCAAGAAAAGCCCAGGACCAGATGGATTTACAGCTGATTTACAGGCCTTCAGAGTAGAACTCACTACAGTACTCCAAATCTTCAATGAAATTGAAAATGAAAGTTTACTACCAATCGCTTTCTATGAAGCCATCATAATCCTCAAACAAGCCAGGGACTCATAAAGAAAGAGAATTATAGACCCATTTCTGTGATGAACACCTATACAAAACTTCTCAACAAAATTTGGCCAATCGACTTCAACTAGTCATTAGAAAAAAAAATCATACACCACGATCAAATAGGATTCATTTCAAAGATGCAAAGCTGGTCCAATATACATAAGTCAATCAATGTAATTCATCACGACAATAAGAACAAGTACAAGGGGCTGGGAAGGTGGCTCAGTGGTAGAGCACTTGCCTTGCATGCTCGAGGCCCTGGGTTCGATTCCTCAGCACCACATAAGAAAAAAGCCGGAAGTGGTGCTGTGGCTCAAGTGGTAGAGTGCTAGCCTTGAGCTGAAGAGCTGAGGGACAGTGCCCAGACCCAGAGTTCAGGCCCCACGACTGGACCCCCCCAAAAAAAAAAAAAAAAGAACAAGTACAAGAACCACATGATTATCTCAATAAATGCAGAAAAGATATTTGAAAAGATGCAACACCCCTTTATGATGAAAGCTCTGGAAAAACTAGGAATCCATTGAACATTCCTCAATATAATAAAGTCTGAGTATGACAAACCTACAGGCAGCATTATACTTAATGGCAAAAAACTAAAGCCATTTTTTCTAAATTCAGGAATGACACAAGGATGTCGACTCTCTCCACTTCTCTTCAATCTAGTATTAGAACGCATAGCTACAGCAATAACACAAGATGAAAACATAAAGGGGATCCAAATAGGGAAAGTTGAAGTAAAACTCTCCCTCTTTGCGGATAACATGATCTTGTATTTAAAGCATCCCATGAACTCCACTCCCAAGTTACTCGAGCTGAATCAAAACTACGACAAAGTAGCAGGGTAAAAAATTAATCCTCAAAAATCAATGGCTTTTCTGTATGACAATAATGAGAATAGTGTGGTGGATATTAGGAAAGCAACTCCTTTTGTGATAGCCCCACAAAAAATAAAATATCTAGGAGTTAACTAAAGAAATGAAGGACCTCTATGATGAAAACTTTAAAAATCGGAAAGAGGAAATTAAAGCAGAACTAATAAAGTGGAAAACCCTCCAATGCTCCTGGAATGGGAGGTTTAACATCGTGAAAATGGCAATACTGCCAAAGTCTATCTACAAATTCAATGCAATACCTATCAATATCCCAACCTCATTCTTCAAAAGCAATCCAAAAATTCATATGGGACAATAAAAGACCCAAAATAGCAAAAGCAAAGAACAGTACTGGGAGAATATCAATAACAAATTTTAAACTCAACTACAAAGCTATTGTAATCAAAACAGCTTGGTAGTGGTACAAGAACAGGTTTGAGAACCAGTGGAATAGGACTGAGGACCCAGAAATGAACCTACAGACCTATAGCCTTTTAATCTTGAATTAGGGAGTTAAAAAATAGAATGGAAGAAATACAGCCTCTTCAGTAAATTGTGCTGGCAAAATTGGTTAAACAGCCGTAGAAAAGTAAAGGTAGATCCTTATATACCACCCTGCACCAGAATCAACTCCAAATGGATCAAAGACCTCTGATTCAAAGCAGATACCCTGAAAATAATACAGGAAGGAACAGGAGAAACTCTAGGTTCTTTGGCAAAGGCCAAAATTTTCTGAATAAAGACCCATAAACTCAACAAATCAAAGAAAGGTTGGACAAAATTAAATGCCCCATCATCAAATCCCTAAAGAAACAATCACATCAGTAATAAGTGGGCTAAAGACTTGAAGAGGGATTTCTCTGAAGTGGATATAAGTATGGCCAATAGACGCATGAAGAAATGGTGAATTTCTCTAGCCATAAAAGAAATGCAACACAAAACAATATTGAGACTCCACCTCACCCCATTTAGAATGGCTACAATCATGAAATCTAATAACAACAGATGCTGGAGAGGATATGGCCAAAAGGAACCCTACTTGTTGTTGGGAGTGTAAACTTGTTCAGCCATTTTGGAAAACAGTATAGATGTTCCTGAAAAGACTACACATAGCTTCTGTACATCCCAGCAATCCCACTTTTGGGCATTTACCCAAACGACTATTTACCATAGCTAAGATACAGAACCAACCCAGATGCCCCTCAGTAGATGAATTGATCAAGAAAATTATATATATATATATATATATATATATATATATATATATATTGGAATTCTATGCTTCCATCAAAAAGAATGGCTCCACTCCTTTTGTTAGGAATTGGAAAGGCTTTGAAAAAAATCATATTATGGGAAGTAAGCCAGGCCCAATGAGTCATAGCTTCCATGGTTTCCTTTATTTGGAATAACTAGTATGTGTCTAGTACAAGCAGAAATGTTCAATGCTATGTACATATGACCATATAAGATGATGCTTACTGAAATGAACCCTAAGATAGGGACACCAGTGGTTTTATCTTTGGTTTTTTATAGCAATTTTTTATTGTGATTTAGTGTTTACATAAATTTCACAAAATTCACAGTGGGATAGTGAGACTTAGATAAAGCCAAAAACCCATTCTAACCTTCAGGGTCTTGCTGTTGTTTATAATGTACTTATAATTTACTATGTGAATTTTTGTTTCTTTTGTATGTTCTTTCCTCATGTTATAACCCCTGTTTTCACTGTAATTGATTCTGATGCCCTGCATCTTGTATATGCATTTTTCTAATTTGGGGAGGGAACAGAAATAATTAAATGCTGAAATAAGGATACATGTTGACCCATTGTAACAATGAGCTGTATAAGACACTATGTTGAAAACTAACTTCGCGGTGGGGTGTGAGGGAGAGAAGAGTTGGGGAGGGGGGGCAGAAAGTATGGTAGGGGAAAAACAAAGAGTGGTTAACAATGCTCGATAAGAAGTGTCCTCATTACCTTACTCATGTAACTCTAGCCCCTTTGTACAGTATCTTTACAATAAAAATTATATATTAAAAAATGTGGTAACAGCAGTTACTGATACAACACAACTAATAAACTTATAATGTAAGTTTCCTGACATGAATTTCCTGAGTGAACCCAAAGGATCATTTTTTAAATCAAGGAATTTTGACACAGTAGAAACAGTTCATTTCTTCTATGCAACAAGTTTTTTTAAAGAAAAAAAGTGATGTAATAGGATAAATTTATACTACCATTAAAATTGCCATAGTCAATTAAGTATGATACAATTTTTCAAACTAAAGTAAATCAAAGGACTAAAACTAAAAATGTTTTGTTTAATCTAAAAGTGTCAAAACTGGGCTGTGGATGTGGCTTAGTGGTAGAGTGCCTGTCTAGAGTGCGTGAAACCCTGGGTTTGATTCCTCAGCACCACATAAACAGAAAAAGCCAGAAGTGGCGCTGTGGCTCAAGTGATAGAGTGCTAGCCCTGAGCAAAAAGAAGCTCAGAGACAGTGCCCAGGCCCTGAGTTCAAGCTCCAGGACTGGCAAAAAAAAAAAATGTGATGAGTGCTACCCTTGAACAAAAAGAGCTCAGGGATAATAGTGCCCCTGCCCCAAGTTCAAGCCTCATGACAGAAAAAAAGAAAAAAAATTAAAAGTGTCAAAACTTCCAAGTTCCATTTATTCTCAAACCTCAAGACATCCTTTGCTTTCAGAAGCAAGAAAATGTTTCTGTTCCTCTCCAACCTTCTTAAATGCTCCAAAAGAAGAGACAGTTCCATTGCTTATATTTGATAAATGTCATTCAGGCATAAATTGTGGTCCTATTTGCCATGAGTTCAATGTTAATGAAATAACAAAATATGTAAAATAAAGTATGTTAACCTGAAATATATGCAAAAGAAGATTGTATATTTGTTGGTTAATGTAAATGTAGCTGATAAAAACCTAAACTGGTGTGGAGCACCAGTGACTCATTCCTATAACCCTGGCTACATTAGCAACGGACAGGTTCATGTTTGAGAGCCATCCCAAGCAGATAAATGTAAGGGACTTTTAGCTCAAATTCTCTGGAAACAAAACTGGAACTTGATGTGTGGCTCAAGTGATAGAACACCAGCCGTGAATGAAGAAGCTAAGCAAGAGTTCAAGGCCCTGAATTCAAGCCTCATTACCATCACACATAAAAATCCCTAAATTTGTATTCCACTCTTTTTTGTAAAATTATTATTTATTTTTTATTGTGAAAATACTGTACAGAGGGGTTACAATTACATGGGCAAGATAATGAGTACATTTCTTATCAAGCATTGTAGTTATAACATATAGCTATCACACATAATAACTGATTGTACTTCAAACTCAAATTTGTTAGAATTCCTAATAAATCATATACAAAAATAAATAGAATGTGTGTTTTTATTTTAAAACTGTTGGATCATAAACCCTTACACTTTTTCATAAATTGACTATAACAATGACCCTAAAATTAGGATTTTTCTTCTTTTGGAAGAGCGAGGGCTTGAACTCAGAGTTTCTTGCATATTAGGCTAATTCTTTATCATTTGATCCATACCTCTAGCCCTGCTTTTTCCTGTTTTGTACATGGAGTCTGGTGAAATTCTTGTCCAGTCTGGTGTAGAATTATGATGTTTCAGATCTCCACTTCATGAATAGCTGAGACTACAGGCAGATATGAGCCAACAGCACCTGGCTAAAATCAGGATTTCTTAAATTGTCTTTCATAATTCCTATTCTCTATTGGAAATGCCATACTCTTTGTAAAAATGTCCCACCTGCCTACATAAGCCCTGGCCCTGGTAGCAGGAAGAAAGACTTATCATAGCTTTGTTAATTAGGGATCACAAATAAATCTACATATTTGTATTTCTTGCCCTTTGTTCCATCCTTTATGTAAGTTGTGATACCGAGAAAAGAGAGACTAACTGGGAATGGCTTTTACCCTAGTTTGGGGGGAAAATGGTAAATAAACTCATTTTTCTATTTAGATGTACAATACACAAAGATAGAAATATATAGAGAGAGATAGGTAGGTAGGTGGATAGATAGATAGATAGATAGACAGACAGACAGACAGACAGACAGACAGACAGACAGACAGACAGATAGATAGATAGATAGATAGATAGATAGATAGATAGATAGATAGATAGATAGATAGATAGATAGATAGATAGATATGACCCAGTGCCAGTTCTTATGGCCAGGAGCTCTAATAACAAATTCTTTCAACGAAGGTAATTTTATTTTCATATAGTATAAATAGCCTGTAATTTTCTAATAGCCTGTAAATTTCTAATGGAACTTACAGAAAACATTGGAAGATTCTTAGATACCTTATATAAAGTAATATGCCAACAATCCATATGTGTGATTAGATTTCCTGTTGCCAAAGCCTGTGTCCTCATAGAGCAAATAATTTCAAACAGTAAAGCATCAAAGATATTTTCCCTTTAATTTACTTCCCTAAATAAATATATATGTATATATATATATATATATATATGTATATAATGTTTGAACTAAGATTAAGTTAAAATTAAGCTAGATGTGATTTTGTTGTGGTAGCAATAGTTTTGGTAGTAGGTGGTTATTCATTGAAGCTAATTCTTTGTCTTAAGGTGAGAAATACCTTAGGTAGGATGCAATATTACAGAATAAAACTGAAGCTCACTTTCTTTGGACCAATTGTTTTACTCTGACTAGTACTTCAACTCTTAGGGAACCAGATTCTCATTGTATGGAAATGTGTAATAGGTGTGACACATGATTTAGGTTATAAACAAATAAATCACATTGCTCCAGTCATTTGCAGGTGAAGTACAGTGATACACTGGAAGTGAGAAGGGATGTGAGCAGAATTACACAGCTATTTCCCTTGCTCTGTAGGCAAAGCAGAATAAGTGTTAATTAATGGGAGATTTATTGACAGGCTATGAAACAAGGAGCCAAGAGGGGAGCCAGTTGGTCATTGCCTAATGTTTAAATTGCTTCACCCTAATGATTTTCACTTTCCTCAGGCACATTTCCTGTATTCCCACTTAAAGTCCCTGCAATAATAGATTGCCTACCAGTAACCCTCACCTACTCTTCAGCTATCCAAAAAGGTGCTAATTAGGCACTAATTCTGGATATTTTCCCTAATTTTTTCTTGAATTTACTTCTTCCCATTGTGCCTTTTAAATAATAAATGTAATTAGGGGCTCCATGAGGTTTAATATTTAAATTACTTTCATATCGTTAAAAAGTCAGTCCTTACCACATTCATGAAAGGTTAGGCTTGCTCTGTTGTATCATCTACCTCAAGCAACTTCCCATCAAAAATAAGAACTTCAGAAATTCCATTTAATGAAATACATCATATGTCCTCATTAAGCCCAGGTGTGAATCTGGATGACTTAATTTATGTTTAGCAGTAACTAGGACATGTGCTGAGCATATTCTACTTAGAACAATGGATTGTGTCTTATTTTATAAGCTTGCATATAATACATAACATATTTCCATGCACAACTGGACAACCAAAAAAAAATTGGTGACTATGTGTAAGGTAAGTAAAATATACTCCTTCCCAGATTCAAAGTGATCATCTAATTGAGGCAAAATGCCTTCTCCAGGATTTGCTTATAATAGAAAATTAGCTCCTGAAAGGCTTAATGATAAGTGAATTGGTACCCTTTTGAACTAAATTATTCTTTCAGAGAGCAAAATGGTCTTCCTAGAAGAGGTAAATTACCTTAAACATATGAGCACTTTACCTCAAAGAAAAAGTACCAATTTGCTCCGGGAACTCCATTCTTTTGTAGCCACACCCTCCTGCACCACAAATCTGCCATTGTAAACTGTATACTGTGGTGTATTTGCTTCAAAATACAGTCCCAATGTTTTTTTTCCCTTATAGTGGTCATATTGGAACATAGATATGTTCTCAGTGGGAAATTTAGGTTGTGGTCATTTAATAGCATGTTTGTTAAAGGTATAACATTCTGTGGTGTTGGGGTGGAGGGGAGTGATTCTTCCTTGCTTTGGCTCTGGCACAAATGACATGAAAATGGTTGGCAAACAATTCATTGGTAAGGCCTATTTGAACATGAGCCATACTCCTGCTGTTTGAATTCATTCAATTCATTTTCTGACCCTTTGAAAAATAATAATACAGATCCATATAGTACCCTCTATTCATCTTCACAGCAGTTCCTGTAAAGGCTAATGAAAGGCCTTCCTAGCTTTCCCATGGTCTGTGTTATAGACAGGACTCTGCTCCAGAAGTAATAGGAGCCATCTCTTTGAACAGACATTGTCAAATCATCTTGTACTGTAGATTTACTTGTTTGGACTTTGTCTTCATCTTAGTTTTGCACCTCGCTGTAGTTTAATACAACATCCTGCATTCTTCTTTAATTTCTATGATTGTTTTGGTTGTTGTCAATGTTCCTACTGCTGCGACTATTCAGAAGTGAAATTGACACGGTGCAGACACCAGAAAATATTGGTTATATTTATTTCTTTACCACTCAGTGCCTATAAAGCATTTTATTCTCATCCATAGTATTAATTACAAATCTGTACAAGTTAGGCCTTGCTTTTGGCCCTTGCATGACATAATCTAAGTGGGCAATGCTTTGTTCTTTCTGGTGTTTATAATAAATAACAATTTAAAATCAGCTGTATAGTCCTTCATCATTTATACAAATACTGAAGCTAAAGAGTCCCTTTATTAATGTGAAATCTTTTTCTCAGTATTGCATAATTTATGAAACTATTCTGACACCATCTCACCTTTCTAAGTCAGTCAGTATCAATTGAATGCCCCTTATTTTCCTCATCTCTTAGAGATTCTCTGGTAATCATTTCTTTGTTGAACCATTAGAACCTAGACTTTTCCAGAATTCTTTCTTTGGGCTGTTGATGTCAAGACTTGTACACTTCATAGCACACAAAAGAATGCAACCTTTCTCACACACACCCCTCCAACCACAATTGGTTTCAGTTCAAAGAGCTGCATTTAAATTACACAACAGTGAGCTTCTCTTTGTTTCCATAATCCTATGAATTGTTATCTGTAGTTTTGTCATAGATATATGTATTGTTAACTTAGACGACGGCTATTTTGTAATTCTATAACTACATTTTACGCTTAGTTCTATAAAAGATAGTTCACTTTTTCTCTTTTATGACCATATAAATTTTTAAGAAAACCTGATAGATAACAAACTCTGTTGTCATTATATATTAGGCGCATTTTCTTCTGCATTGCATTGTATCTTTGAAATGTAAGAGCAATACAGAAACCTACCAAGCATATGTTTAATTCATTGGCTGACCTTCGAAAAGGTAGATTTTATCATTAAACTAAAAGTGATCCAAGCCTTTAAATATATAGTGCAGCAATATTTGACCTATAATAACTCTACACAGAGGTCCTTTTCCTAAAAGCATGGTTTTGGTCTTAAATTGATTTCTCTCTCTTTTGCTTTCTGAGTTCCACTCTACTTTTTGTCCATTTCTCCCTCCTGAGACATGAGACAAGTTAGCTCCTTATATTCAAAGGGAACAGGAAAGTCTAGGAGAAAAAAAAACATTTTTCCAAAATAAATTTTATTGATTGTGGGTCTAAATCACTAAGCAGACTGTGCTGAGGTAGGTTTGTCATAAATTGTTCCTATCACCTCTCTCCTCTTCCACCCATGGTCATGGCTCACTCTCACACACAATTGGTCTTGGGGTCATTTTACACTTTTGCTATTCAGAAACTATGGTATCCTGGAGAATTTGGACCAGATCAATTAATTTCAGTATCACCCAAGCCTACCACAGTGTCTGAGACATGTGTGAGCTTCCTGAATAAATGTCTGTAGGTGGATCAGTTAAATAATTAATCTGATTTTAAATTTTCCTGATGTTCTTATACTTTGCACCAATCCCTAAAATCCAGTTAAGGATACATAGAAGGAAGATCCTCACAAGCATATCATCCCACAATATCTCAACATTTATACTGTCCAAAAAAGAAAAGACATAATTCACAAAATGCTATGAGGCACTGGTCCAATTTAATCCTATCTTTGCTATGGCATTACTATCTAAATAGAATATGTCTGCATTAATATTTCAATTAAATCATTTTTAAAATTCCAGACCTCCACTCAAGGTACTATGGTCAATAGGTTACTGAAAAAGATTCACAATTGTTTATTGATACTGGAAGAAAAACAAAGATATATAGATGTACTAAAATTTATAGCTATGTCCTCTTTTATGGGCTCTACATTTATCTGATAGTATAAATAAAATATCCCTCTACTGGCACAATAATGTTCAGGGCTCATCAAGAAAAGATTTATAAACTATTCTCATATAGACAGAAAATGAAAGGCATAGGTAAGAGAAAAATGAGCTTCATTAGAAAAATAACTGCACTGAATTCTTGTAATAGGATGACTCCAAAAATCACCAGTCTCAATTACTGAAGGACTGTGATGGAATTTCACCTGATGAAAATTCAAGAAATTAACCAAGTAATTTATTTCTTTAAATGGTGGACAACATAAATAAAAACACTACTATTTTATTTCAATCTAATTTGAAAACAAAATTTACATGATGAAAATTGTTCTACTTCTTAATCAGTCACTGTAGTGGAACTGCTTTAATAAAAGGTTCTTTTTTATATAATTTAGCTTTCCTGTTAGAAAATGAATTCTTATATCTGCAAGTTACAAATTGCCTCATACTTTCAACATTTTTTTTGGATCTTGAAGCTTGCCAGAGATAGAGTGAAGAGGGAGCTGCCTGTTAACCCCATTGCCTTTTGTTTGCATTTCTGTTCTGTGAAGTTGTCAGAACTGTATTATGTTCATCTCCATTTTAACACCATTACTACACAGTGAGATAGTGCCAAATGACAGAGGTTGATCTGAATGATTTCCAGGCTGTTTCCACTCCCATGGATTCCCATTCATCAGAAAGCACTCATCTTCTTCCCGCAAATGAAATTCTTTTTTCATCACCAAGGAGAAGCCAAGGTAGCATGAAAAAGATATGCAACCTAAGGGAAAATGAGATGCAAACTAAACAGTCCTTTTATAGGCATCATAGGATCACATCAATTGTTGATTTCACCCCCATACAGGATGAAATTGCATAGATGAGTAGAATCAGAAAATTCTGTTCTGTGAACCATTTTAGACCATAGGATCAAATTGGTGAAAGATACCTACTAATATTTGAATAATAGGTTAAAGGCTTGTACCCAGGGTGGCAATGAGAAGAATCGACCATGGCCTGGAATTCCAAAACTCTGAACTAAAATAAGCCTTTTCTCCTTATAAGTTAACTATCTCAGATATTTCATTATAGTAGCATCAAACTAACTAACGCAGTACCATACAGGCCATGTTACCTAATCCTTACTGAGGATTCTGAGGAAACTGAGATTCAAGACCAGTAAAGGGCTTGCTCAATCTCAGAGCTAAAACCTAAGTGTCTTAACGTCAAGATTTTTTCATGTCACCAAATTGGGTATGATGAATAAAGCAAAGAACACTACTGCAACAACTTTATTCTCATCTCTACAATTTCCACATCCCACCAAGAAAATACCATTTGCACAACTGCCCTCTTTTCATCCCTCCTCCCTAAAATTTATTTTTTATTATCTCCTTCTAACTTAACTTGTCCTAGCCTCCTAGTCTCAGTCAGTCACTTGACCCACATCAAATATGAGACTGATCTCTAGGAACAATGAAGATAGTAAACTTCAATACCTACAGTCAAACTTCATTGTGACCTCTCCAAGGATATTGTTAAAGAAAATGGAAGATGATGCAGCAATTTAGTTAATTAAATCCACTTGTAATGAGACTAAAGAAAAAGTATTCATTTTCTAACATGAGCATGGTAAAATATAGATGCTACAAGACTGCATGCAAAACTATTTAATTTTATAAATATGTCCTTTTAATTCCAGATAATGGATATGGACACTTTTAAAAATGTAAGGGAACTAGACATTAATTGATAAACTCTGTCTCATCAAAGTAGGGCTTTGCATATAGGAATCTAGCTCCACCTTGATTTTACATATTATATTAATAAGTATATTAAAAGCCTAGTTAAATTTTCATTTCAATGTTCTATTTAGGATGGAAAATTAGATTAGATGTGTAATAAACTGCCACTGAATTATAATTACACATAAATCATTCAGTGTATGAAGTTGAAAAATGTCTTATCAGATAATATAAACAGAATAGTGAGAGTAAATAATAAAATAATGAGAAAACACAATTAACCTAAATTGTGTATTAAGTATATGAAAACTATATGACTATATAATAGTAAGATGATTAAATTTCTACCTATTTGTTTTATTCCTCTCTCTCTCTCTCTCTCTCTCTCTCTCTCTCTCTCTCTCTCTCTCTCTCTCTCTCTCTCTCTCTCTCTCTCTCTGTTTTCTCTCTCTCTCTCTGTAATCTCTAGCTACAATATTGTTTGTGGAGTGTCTGTCAACCTCACATTTCCATTTCCTATAGTCTCCCAATATAATAAGCCTAAGGTGCTATGTGTGTATCATGTAACTAATACAACTTCTCCCTCTGAGCCACAGATGGGGGGGGGCATGTAGAATCATTTGACCTAGACTATGATTTTTCTCCTGGGATTTCTCTAAATCCCAGCTGATCACATGAGAATAAACATTTCACTCAAGGTGTGTCAACCAAATTTTTGCTTAAGGAACTTGGAACTCTGATGTGGAGATGTGACTCAACCCTTAATATTTATTTGAATTGAGAACATAGAAGTTCAGAAACAATATGGAGGCTACAATTTTATAATTTTTGACTACATGAAATTCAACTAAGGGAGAAAGGAGAGAGAGGAGCTACTCAGTTTCTCAACTTTCCAGCAAATACTCCTAGTTACTTAGAAGGCAAAAGTTACCATGTCTACTGAGGTTTACTTAATATACTATGATACCCTTTTTATCTATGTTAATTTTAATGCACTTAGAGTATTTACAACCAAATATGTCATAACTAAACCCTTTGGCTCTTTTTGTTGTTCTTGATTCTTTCCTTTTAAAGCATGTACATACATACACCAAGACATCACCACATATTTTCAATATATTTTTATTGTAAAGATACTCTCAAGAAGGATTAAAGTTACATGAGTAAGGTAATGAGTATATTTCCTATCAACCACAGTTATCCACTCCTTTATTTTTCTCCTTCCTTCCCCTCCCTCTCTAACTCCCCAACTCCTCCCTAATTCCCACCAAGGGGTAAAGTTGGTTTTCAATATAGTGCCTTGAACATCTCATTGTTACAATGTGTCAGTCTGTATTCTTGATTCAGCATTTTGTGATTTCCCTTGCCCTCCCCAAATTAGAAAAATGTGTATACAGGATGCAGGGAACTGGAGTCAAATAAAGTGAAAACAGGTTATACCATGGGGGAAGAATATTCAAAAGAAACAAAAAAAATCACACAGCACATTAAAAACAACAACAACAAAAAACTCTTCTGTCCCTTTCTTGGAGTTGATTTCGCTTAGCATAGGGTCATATGTACATAGTTTTGAATTTTCCTGCTTGTCTGGTAAGATTATCTTAGACATATAATACTCATTGCAAATAAGGGAAACCATGGGACCTATGTTTCTTGGGTCTGCCTTCCTTCATTTGATATAATTTTTTCCAAGTCATTCCATTGTCTTACAAATGGGGCAGTGTCATTCTTTCTGCTGGAGGCATAGAATTCCATTGTGTGTACCACATTTTCTTGATCCATTCATCTACTGAGTGGCATCTGGGTTGGATCCATATCTAAGCTATGGTGAATAATGCTGCAATGAACATAGATATGCTGGTAGCTTTAGTATAGCCTTGTTTGTGATCGTTTGGGTAAATGCCCAAAAGGGGGATTACAGTTATTTCTTTGAAGATTTGTTGGGGAATTAATTTTTTTGAGTTAGTAAAGTTCTCCCAATCCGTGGGCTTTTTTTTTTTTTTTTTTTTTTTTTACTAATCTTGCTAGCTATGTCCTTTGCCATGCAGAAGTTCTGCACTTTCATGTGATCCCATTTGTACAACCATTCTTTGATTTGTTGAGTTTCTGGGTCTTTATTGAGAAAATTTCGGCCTGTTCCAAGGAGCCTGGAGTTTCTCCTGTTCCTTCCTCTAATGTTTTCAGGTTATATGCTTTTACTTTGAGGTCTTTGTTCCATTTGAGGTTGATTCTGGTTCAGGGTGGTATATAAGGATGTAGCTTTTGCCAGCACCATTTACTGAAGAGGCTGTCTTTCTTACATTCTATATTTTAGCTCTCTTATTGAAGAATAAGTGGCTATAGGTCTGCGGGTTCATTTCTGGGTCTTTGGTTCTATTCCACTGTTCCTTACGTCTGTTCTTGTGCTAGTACCAAGCTGTTTTGATTATTGTGATTTTGTAGTAGAGTTTGAATTCTGGTATTGATATTCCTCCATCACTGTTTTTCTGCTAAGGATTGTTTTTGCTGTTTGGGGTAATTCATTGTTCTATATCATTTTTTGGGTTGCTACTTATGTTTCATTGAAGAATGAAATTGGGATATTGATTGGTATTGCATTGAATTTGTAGATAGCCTTGGGAACTATTGCCATTTTCATGATATTAATCCACACAATTCAGGAGCATGGGAGGATTTTCCACTTCCTTAGATCTGTTTTAATTTCCTTTTCAGGTTTTTAAATATTTCATCAAATAGGTCCTTCACTTCTTTAGTTAACTACTAGGTATTTAATTTTTTATGGGGCCATTACAAAAGGAGTTGCTTTTCTGATTTCATCTGCGCTCTTCTCATTATTGGTATTCAGAAAAACCATTGATTTTGGGGGGTTAATTTTATACCCTGCTACTTTGCCAAAGTTCATTACAGCTCGAGCAACTTCCGAGTGGAGTCCATGGGGTGCTTTAAATACAAGATCATGTCATCTGCAAAGAGGGAGAGTTTTACTTCATCTTTCCATATTTGGATCACATTTATATTTGCATCTTGTCTTATTGCTCTAGTTATGCATTCTAATACTACATTGAAAAGAAGTAGAGAGAATGGACATCTTTGTCTCATTCCCGAATTTAGAAGTAATGGCTTTAGCTTTCTGCCATTAAGTATAATGTTGGCTGTGGTTTTATCATATCCAGGCTTTATTATATTGAGAAATGTTCAATGGATTCCTAATTTTTCCAGAGCTTTCATCATAAAGGGTTTTGGATCTTGTCAAATGCTTTTTCTGCATCTATTGAGATAATCATGTGGTTCTTATACTTGCTTTTATTGATGTGATGAATTATATTGATTGATTTGTGTATATTGAGCCAGCTTTGCATCTCTGAAATGAATATTGTTTGAAAATACTGTATGATTTTTTGATGAGTTGGTGAAGTTATTGGCCAGAATTTTGTTGAGAAGTTTTGTATCAACATTCATCAAAATAATGGGTCTATGGTTATTCTGTGATAAGCCCTTGTCTGGGTTTTGGATGTAGGTTATGATGGCTTCATCTAAAGAGTTTGATAATGAACTTTCTCTTACAACTTCATTGAAGAGTTGGAGGAGTATTAGTGTTAGTTCTGCTTTCAAGGCCTTGTAGAATTCAGCTGTAAATCCATCTGCTCTTGGCCTTTTCTTCAGTGGGAGGTCTTTTATTGCTGCTTCTATTTCAATATTTGATATTTGTCTGTTAAATTGGTTTAAATCATTTGGTTTAGTTTTGGCATGTCAATATTTGCAAGAGGTCCATCCATTTCTTCCAGACTCTAAAATTTATTAAGACAAAGATTTGAGAAGTATTCCTTTATAATGTTCTGAATCTTGGTAGTTTCTGTTGTGATGTTTCCATTAAGTGTATTTCATCTATGCAGTTGTTTGGAGCTAAGGTTTCTCTGTTGAGTTTTGCTGGGTTGATCTATCCAGCAAGGATAGTGGTATGTTAAAATCCCCAACAATGAATGTCTTTGGATCTATGTGAGGTTTTAGGGAAAATAGTGTTTCTTGGATATATTTGGGTGCTTCATTATTTGGTGACTATATATTTAGAATTGTAATATTCTCCTGAAGGAGAGATCCCTCAATTAGTATGTAATGACCTTCTTTACCTCTTCTTGCTAATTTTAATTTGAAATCTATATTATCTGATATTAGGATTGCACATTTGGGACCATTGGCTTGGTAGATTTTGTTCCAGCCTTTCATTTTCAGAATATGTTTGTTTTTGTGGGCAAGGTAGGTCTCTTGAAGGCAGCAGATAAAAGAATCTTGTATTTTTGATCCAACTAGACAATTTCAATTGCTTAATTTGATTGTTAAGTCCACTAAAATTAAGAATTAAAATTGAGGGTATTTGTTCATTCCTGCCATGTCATTCACCTTCTTGGGGGTTGTGGCTATGATTCTTGGATTCTGTTTGGAGGTAATTTCTTGGCATTTATTTTCCTCTTATTGGTTTTCTATGTGTAGCACATCATTAAGTATCTTTTGTAATAATGGTTTGGTGGAGATATATTATTTCAATTTTTCTTTCCTATGGAAGGCTTTTATTTGACCTTCCATTATGAAGGAGAATTTAGCTGGATACAGTATTCTTGGTTGATATTTTTTTGTCTTTAGAACACTATTTAAAGCAAACACCAATCAGAGGCCTGTAGTTTCACAGATTGTTTGACACAGTCAAAATTGAGTACAGATATAATCTAGTTCAACAACAAACAACTAAGAATCAATAGATTTAGAAAATCAAAGGAGTCAGCAAACCAGAAACTAATAAGTTTAGGGAGAATTGTGAGGAGAAAATAAGATTAGAGGAATGTGGAGAAGGAAAGGGAGAGAGGGAAGATAACTAGGACCTAAATTCAGAGAAAGGAAAAGGAAAGAAAGAGAGAACAGAGATAAAGAAAAAGGAAAAAATATAATGAAGCACTTAAAATTCATTAAAGTATAAAAAATTATACCACAATTAAAGGAGTTAAGCCTGAGAGTTTGTGAATTGAGTAATCAGTATCTGAATTAAGTATACACACAATGAAGGATAAGGTCTAGTATTCAAAGATGGGGATGTATCTGGAGTTAAACAGAAAAACAAGTAAAGTAAAAAACATAAAAGACCAAAAGGGAAAAAAGGAAAAAGAGAATTAAAAATAAACCAAAAACCAACAATAAATTGAAAAATAGAGAACATTTCTTTAATTTTTAAAAAATTAGGTAGAAAAAAGAATTCTTAGATTTGTGTGTGTGTGTGTGTGTGTGTGTGTGTGTAGGTGATCTTGTGTCTCTCCTGTGTCCATAACCAGTCTCTTGGTGGAGTCTCTGCTTTGCTTGTGGTGGGTGGTTGGTTTTCCTAAGGCTTGATTGGTTTCTTAAATCAGTTAGTTTGAGCAAGCAGTCCCAGGCTAGTTCATCAGGAGGGTGATCTGCTTTGAGTATCACAAGAGAGGAACATGGTGTTTCTCTAGCTTGAAATTGCGGTGGTGGGGCTAGGTTGTGGGTAGGGTTGATTGCCTGTCAGCAATCAATAGCTTTTCCCTGAGGGGCAAATTCTTGAGAGACTCAAGCAGCCCTGCCTGGAGCCTTTCTAAGGATTTATATTTACTGAGTTTCCAATTGTTTTTCTTTTGCCCTCCAGCACCTGGAGTTGCTGCCCTGCTACAGAGGTGTGAGGCAGCCTCTGGCTCTGTTTACTCAGTGAAGAAACTTGCCTTGCCCTGTGTGAAGCTTCCTTTTCCTAGGAAGGGCAACTTTCCCCAGGCATGGAGCTGAGCCCCACATGTCAGGTTCCTTTGACCTGTTGAATGGCTCCCATTGTCTTCTTCCAAGGCTTGAATTAAGTGATAGCTATTCTAGCCCATTTTTTTCAGTATCAAAGATGGAGTTCTTCTCCGGTGGTAGGAGATAGCCTACCTTCCCACTGCTGCTCTGTAAGAAGGATTGACGATGTCTTGTGTGGTGCTCATGCCTCTTCCTTCATTGCTGGGCCATTGTGCAGTCTGTGATTGTATGTTGTCAGCAGGATGAAGATTTCAGCTCCCTGTCAGATCTTGCTGGTGTTTAGTAGAATCCACTCACACACCATCTCTGGGCAACTTTGTTCTGGGCTCAGTCTGTTGATAAGGCGACTGCAGTAGCAGCCACCACTGCTGCTGCAGACATGGTCAAAGGATCGAATCTATCTCCTTAACCAAGCTGCCTAAATTTTTCCTCTCTGGCCAAACTGCTTATGCTATAATGGCACACTTGGTGTGACTCTCTAGCCTTGGACTGGAACACTAAAACTGGTTTCTATGTGAGACAATTGTTTGACCCCCACCTTCTCCTCCACCATCTTCCTCTGGACCCACCTTCACATTTTCACAACTATGCACACCTATTTAAATCGTACATGAAGAGTTCTAGAACTCCATATGATAGTTAATGTCCCTATAGTTTGCCACACTTGCATCAGCTGAAATGTTTCTGAAGGATCAATAAGAACAAGATATGAGTGTTCAAAAAGGCTTGCAATACATAATCTGACTTTTCCCCTTCTTCTCATAAGGCTCGTCCTAGTAAAGCCTCACATTTCCTGACTTCTTATAGATATCTAATTATTCACATGTACTTATAGAAAGGAAGACTATCCAGTTCTAATGTAAAAATGGGATGAATAGATACCTTGAACCTGTGTCTTCTGCCTGTACAGGAAAAGAGATATTGCCTTGATCTGGCTTAGAACACAGACCTCCAGTCTTCCCACTTCAGAACTCTTGGGTAGATATAACTCAACTCTCTATATAATATATAGATATAATTCCATACTCATCTTGAGATGAGATATTGTTAACATTTTTTGCCTGGGTGGCCTCAAATTCCAATCCTCCTGATCTCTGCTTCCCAAGAACCTGGGGTCATAATATGAGCCTTGTCATTTGCTGTCTTTAAAAATTCTGTGGCATATAGACCTGGTAGAACTGATTTATTTGGATTTTACTGTCTTCCCAAGCTATTTTTAAATAATCAAACCAATACATTATTCATTCATTAAATTCAGTTGAAGTACAGGGTCAGTAGTACTACCATAATACTGTTGCCACTTTCAATAGTGGAGATTTAACTTTTTTCTGAATTTTGTCTTATAGTATCTGAAGATATTTTCATAGCATCATTTCAGAAGATCATTACTTTAAAATGCTCAGAAATGTAGGTTACCACAAAAGCATGCTGAATATTAACAATTTTTTAATTTTAATTTTAATTTTTTGTGAACATACTGACAATTTTTAAATATAGAAGTACTACAAAAGATTAGGTCAATCAATTAACGAGACAAGAAGACTAAAAACTCTCTGTTGACATCAGTCTCAATAATTTCAGATATGATTAGACAATAGGGTTTACTAAGAGCCTGGGAGTAACCTACACACATACACACACACACACACACACACACACACACGTGTGTGCTTGCAGACAGACACCCATATTTGTACATGCACATACAGATATATATTTATACATACAGACACACATACATATATAGTCAGCTCACTGCATGTGCAGTGATGTGCTTAGCTGAGACATGCAGAACATAAAAAATTGATACATGACCAAATGGAATTACAACACAGTTGACTATGAAGATACACTCGAATTTAATAATATAAGTGAACTTTGCCAACTGTCAAATTATTCTGTAAAACTAATCAGTTAATAAACTCTCAAACAGGAAAGAAAAGCAATCAAGAACTCAAAAAAGTAGAAGTAATTTCTAGACAAAGTGAAAGTTGAGTCTTCATATTCATTCAATGAATCATTTTGGTGCCAAACATCATGTTCAAATCTGGGATTACACCTTAAAGGACAGATAGCTGAGTTTGAGTCCTGGCCTTAGACAAAAATAAATAAATAACCAATCCTAAGAATTGGAGAAATGGTTTAAGTGGTAGAATACCATCCAATGAGAAACTGTCAAATTCCAAGTTCAAGTCCTGGTCTTAGGCACAAAATAAAAACTAGATAGTTATTATATCACACAGAAGAAGAGGAATACCATTCCTGACTGGATGAAAAACGAAAACTAAAGTACAACTAAGTAAACACACAGAACATGGTTTGGGTATGTTAACTAATTTCATTTGGATCTTAACAGGAGAATCATGAGATGTATTTTTTTAAAGTTTTTTTTTATTGTGAAAATACTGTACAGAGGAGTTACAATTACATGGGCAAGATAATGAGTACATTTCTTATCAAGCATTGTAGCCTCCTCCTTTGTTTCCCCTTCCCATCCCTTCCCATCCTCCTCCCACCCTCCCACCCAATCCTCCCCTCATCCCCCGACCCCCACCCCTGCCCCACCGCCAGACTCAGCTCTACCCAGGGAAAAGTCATGAGATGTATTTAGACAAGTTGTTTAAAGCTAGATACAAACTATCTTGGAAGCCAGGACAAGGAGTTTATACTTCATATTTGAAGGCAGAGACAAACCACTTCATGAGACATTTCTCAACATAAAGGACATAATATCACACAGTTTTCAGAAAAGAAATCTAATTGTAAAGAGATAATTTCAAGGTACAGATGAAATTGAGACTTAAGTGAAAGACTAATTGAGAGATCACTGTCAGATGGTTAAGTGCTTGATTAGGATGCTTGTAACACTTATGGATGAGAAGAAAAATATTGAGACACAAGTATTTTACAGATCTGATTGGATGTGAAGAAAAAGAAAGAGGACTGTCAAGGGTTCTAGAGAAGTCTAAGGCCTTGGTGCCTCAGTGAAATTAATTAGTTAAGGAGAAAGCTAATTTTAAGGAAATGTGTGAATTCAATTTTAGGGTTGTGGAATTAGAGATATTATGATGTCATCCAAATGAAACTGTAAAAATTAATTAATGGAGAGAGTTAAGTTGATACTGGCTACTATAGAAAATTGTCTTGTTCTAGGAGATGTTAGGAGAAGGAAAAGAAGTAGATTAGTAACTGTTCTCAGGAACTGTTGATCCCAGTATCATAGTAAATTCTAAACTGCTTTACAATGCTTCAAACAGAGAACAGAGAAATAAATGTAGGACAGAACAATCACTGAAGTCATCTTGAAAGAAAATGCCTTGGACCTGAACTACCAATTGTTTAAGGATACAGGTGGACCTGTTGCAACAATGAGAAGTACAAATTGTCATGTCCAAAACGAGCTTTACAACGTCGGTGCGGGGGGGGGGGGGAAGGGGGGAAGAAGGAGAAGGATTGGGATTGGGGGGGAGGGAGGAGGCTGGGAAGGAATGTGAAGGGTAAACAAAGGAGGAGGCTGCAATGCTTGGTAAGAAATGTACGCATTATCCTGCCCATGTAATTGTAACTCCTCTGTACAGTATGTTCACAAATAAAATAAAATTAAATTAAAAAAAGAAATATATGAACAACTTCTGTAATTTCACAGCACAATGATAAAGTTTAAAATAATAATAATAAGGTTGAGAATGTGGCTTACTGATAGAGTGCTTGCCTAGTGTGCATGAAGCCCTGGGTTTGATTCCTCAGTGCTACATAAACAGAAAAAGCTAGAGAGTGGTGCTGTGACTCACAAGGTAGAATGCTAGCTTTGAACAAAAGAAGCTCAGGGACAGTGTACAGACCCTGAGTTCAAGCCTCAGAACTGGCAATAAATAAATACAATAAAATAATAATATCTCTTACCAATAAAATAAGTTCATTATTATGAATCTATACCTCAAATATATTGGGGTAATAATTATGGCAATAAACAGAAAATTAGGCCCCAGTCTGGACCATCTGATAGCAACTTTTCCATCTCTTCTCAATCTGTTTCCCATGACACCATTTCTAAGAAATCTCTTAGAGCAGCACTTTGGAAAAACACTGAGCAATGTTAGTTTGTAATGCAGATCAAAAAAAATGTGCTGCCTTCAAGGGAGAAAGGAGTGACTGGAATATTTTTATCTACTTTTATCAAACATATTAAAAATATTTACTCTGCAAAGTGCAGTATATTGGACAAGAAGGAGAAAGAGTGCTGCCCCTGCCCATAAAGGAGATTATTGTATGGTAGAGATGGTGGACCAACATAATACAGAGTATATAGTATAAAAAGGGAAACAAAGACATTTCTAAGAGGTGTGAATTGAAACCCTTGTAGAATATGTGTGTCACTTATAAACTCTATTCCAGTGACAGGGCCCAGTCAATATCAATTGTGAAGCCATATGGAATTTTGCAAGGGCTTATCACTTAAAGAAAATAATTTGCCAGCTATACTCTACATTTCTAGCACAGGCTTATACTTCTGAACTACAGTTTAGTAAAAAAAATGCAAATATAAGAAGTTCCTGTATTTTAAAGTTGAATTTCTGATGATGTCATGATTCAAAGAATCAGAAATAGTCTCTAAAATAAAAAACAAGTTTCTTCTTAACTCATACTTTACATCTCTAATATTTCAAAGTCAAATCTTGGATGAAAGTAAGAAAGGGAATTCAGTAGCTTTTTGGCTGGAAACAGTTGGCATTCTTCCACAACTTGCCTGCTACAAGAGCCAGTATTTGATTCAGGAGGAACTGAAAGCTTTGCCATGCTGCTCCGGTGGCCCAGAGATTCTAGCTTTGGACAGTACCATCTGGCCTAGTATGAATGACAAAGTCAAATCTCTCACGTGCATTTGCCTGGCTGGGAAAATAAACTTCAGAGCAAGGCCACAGGCTGCCTCTTGGGCTCCATCAGCTTTCTTCCTTAGTAGTGTGGTTTGCTTCAAGGTGCCTCTGCAATCACAGAGAGACTAAGACACTTTTCCTGTCACTGTGCATTGCAAATAGTCCAATTGTGAGTTGCTTTTTATCCTGAGTTTTGGCAGCTCTGCTTACTCAGCTTCCTGTACCATCTTTTCCTATGTGAATCAAGGAGTTTTCCTTGCCTATAAATCCCAACAAGTGACTCTTTGGCAATCCTTTCTTAGATGAGGTTTTTCCTGATCATTTAATGAATGGAGATGCATGTGGCTAGGGAGCCTGAGCTGAGCTGCACCAACTGTATTGCATTCCAAATCATGCTTATTGCTTTATTCTGTTATTTCAATCGTACTTTCTTTTCTGTTTCATTACATGATAAAATGCAAAGTTCTGGGATCATGGCAATACATTTTGAATCTAAATGCAGTGATTGGTCATAAGACCATTTAGTTCTCTGTGTTCTTCTATTCCAAGCCTTTGTTGGATTGTTTTTGCTCAAATGTTCTATCTCAAATTCTTATCCATTGTCTGTCCAGGGTCATGGATATCAGTGGATGATGTTTCTTTGTGTAATTAAAAAAAACAGTGTCTTTTTGTTATCTACATCTTAGGCAAACTCAGTTCTATTTCCAAATGAAACAAAGATGGTGCTGATGATGAAAACTGACATAAACATAAAACCTGCCAATTTGAATTCATTTCCAAAAGACACAAGCAAACTTCCTTTACCTTGACATTCAGGACACTAGATTGGCACAGATATTCTATAATAACTGTCAAAATGATCTACCCTCAAGCATTTTGAAGCCCCCAAAATTATCGGCATAAAACCAGATAAAAGTTTTGAGGGTTTTTCTGCCCTTAGCTTATAAAATTGCTTTCAAAATATAAAATACAAAGTCTGTCAGTAGGGGTTCTTAGTTGGGCCAACGTTCCAAATACTTAACTCTTCACTTTTAATCCTATCTACTTCTTTGCTAGACTAGACTATTGTTGTCTAATCACATTTATCTTTTGTAAAAATCAAGAAAATTGGAACATAATATTAGCTGTAATCACTTTAAAAGAATGCAACTAATAGGATCAACACATAGTTAAATGTAACATACTGGAAAGATAGGTTTGTAGCTATGTCACAAGAAAAACAAAAGCCAAGTCCTTCAGGATTAGACTGGAATTAAAGATTGCTATGTTCCCATGAGGTGCCTTGTAATTTATCTGAAGAATATGCATTTGCTATGGTAGTTGCCTAAATGAGGTCTATTAAAAGGAAAATTGACTAGAAAGAAATTGCTTCTATTAACTAACTCTGTCCAGAAAGACAGACACTATGTATTACAGTAATGGTAATGATAATGATGGAATCATAAACATTATTATTTATTGATGTCTAAGTGACTTAAAATATATGTAGCACGTAGAACAGTACCTGGCACAAGTACATACTCATGAAGTATAAGCAATCATTACTCTGATGCTGTAATAGTATAATAAAGCATTCTGCCAAGTAGTTTACTAACTTTAAAAGGAAAATCTAAAGGTAGGCATGGTGGCTCACACCTGTAATAACACCTACACAGGATATAGAAATCTAGAGAAATTGCAGGCAAGCTTGGACTATAAGTTAGAGGAATTTCATCTCAATAAAAAAAATCACACTGGCAAACCCAGCTCAACAGGAGTCATACTACGAAGATCACAGTCCAAGGGTAGACCAGGCAAAAGAGTGAGACACTATATGAAACTAAAGTGAAAAAGAGAGGCTGATCTGGGTACCAGTGGCTCACGCCTGTAATCCTAGCTACTCAAACTGAAATCTGAGAATCATGTATGAAGCCAGCTGGGCAGGAAAGTCCATGAGATGCTTATCTCCAATTAATCATCAGAAAACCAGAAGTAGGGCTGTGGTTCAAAGTGATAGAGTGCTAGCCTTGAACACAAACACTCAAGGACAGTGCCCATGCCCTGAGTTCAAGCTCCAGGACCAACAAAAAAAAGGGAGGCTAAGCATGGCTCAAGTAGTAATAAACCATACCTCAGAAGTACAAGACCCCGAGTTCAACACCTAGTACTAAAGAAAAACTAAGAAAAACTAAAATCTAAAGCCGCCAAACAACAAAACCACAATACTAACTAACTTATAACTCAACTCCCACTGCACACATATACAATACTTACAAAAGCTAGTTGTCTATCTTACACAAGACTTTGGATGCCATCTTCTTCATTCTCCAGACTCAATCTTTAAAAAGGTTTATTGATTTTTTATTATTATGTCGGCAATTTACTAAGCTCTCTCTATCTCCCTTAGCAACCTAGTCCAAAGCCATCATTTCCTTCTGAAAACACCAAAAATGGCCTTGTACCAGGTCTTTCCTCCGTCTACTTAAATACTCCATAAAGTAGATGCAGTGAACTTTTCAAAGTCTAAATATTATCTTTGTCATGGTCTTTAACAGCTTTCTATTGCTTTCACACTACTACCAACTAAATTGTCAACTAGACCAACAAGACTGTGTTTGTGGTCTGCCTCCTATCTACTATCCAATCCCAAGTTACACCCCTTCCATGCTTACTCCATTTGCTTCAGCAACTCTGGCCTTTTTATTACATATATTTAAGAGGAGGACTTGATCTGGAAAGTCTTCCCAGAAAAAAAAAGAGAGATCTTTACAGAACTGGAGAAAATTGGATTTCAAATTGACAATAGGATGATGTGAGAGGAATGGGAGAGTATTTGAGGATAGAAGAGGAGACCAATGTAGAATAAAAGCAAACAATTGGAACAGGAAAGGAAATGAGTATAGTGTGTCTCAGGAATAGGAAAAAAAAGAACGGCTTAAGCATAATTGGCAGACAGGTATGTAGAAATCACAGTGTTGTGCCTGTAGATCATCACAAGGAATTTGGAAGTGGTAGTGAATACACAAACTAACACGCTAGACTTTCCACTTTCTGAAACTACAATTTATTTTTTACCTCAAATTCTAAAAGTTGGGTTTCATTTTTGTCTTACCCAAATATGCATCATTTGTTCAGTGGGTCATTAGTGAGGTGTTTTGGACCTGGTTCAACAGATGATGGCCAAGAGATTCCAAAATCAAAAGACAGGAGTGTGTTGCTGGTGGGCTGTCAGGTGCTCTGGAACAACCATGTCAAGCAATAATTGTGACCACAGTGTTTGGCAAAAGCCAACTGTCTCCTCCTTGAATCCAGCTTGCCCATGTTAATGAGTTGAAAGATGCACCTTTAAATTGCTCTTGAAAACTAAAGTAGATTCTGAAGAAGGTAGGAGCAAAGAAAAATGAATAAAATAGATATCTGAAATTCTGCCATGATATATTTAAATATACACATGGAAACTGAAGACTAACAGACTGTAAGATGAAAAAGAGGAATTTTTTTTTCAAAAGACCTTCAAATGACAATAAATGGATTTTAAAAAACAGAGTATTTGGGGTTTTAGGTTCAGTTCCAAGATCTCTTAGGGAAGGGACAAGGATAAAGAAAAACTATCTTTATAAAATTGCCTGAAAAATATTCCACCATTAAAAAACGCTTTCTCCAGCAAGATCTTGAAACAGTTTCAAATTATCCATATATTTAATCCTCAAGAAAGATACTGTCTTCCATGTTTCGAAAATTCAGAAGCAAGGCATTTGTCTTGTTAGAGGATGCACGTAGATCACTTTATACAAGAATAGAGAAACAAAATGATGGATGTTTCACGTATAATTTATCTCTAACATGTAAAATCCCTTGAGATCAGTGATCTTAATGGCCAATTGTACCTACCATAGAACATCCCACATAGAATTTATGTCTGCTTTATAAATATTTGTTAAATGATGGGATAATCACTCTTCCCCAGCTCAGGAGAACCATTTGCTTTTCATTTGTTGGAGTTTCTCCCAGTTACCAATAGAGAGCAATATAGACCTTGCCAATATCACCATCTTAGAAACTGAATATATAGCAGTTTGGTGGATTACATTGTCCCAGACAGTCTATAGAAAATAAATTTCTTTTTAGACATCTGTTTTCTCAAATTGCCTGGGTTTTGTTAATGATAGTATTTAAAGAAACTTATTTTTAGTTGACATTTTCCATTTTAACAGGGAATGAGCAAAATAGGCATTGTTGTACTACTCTGTCTTTGCAGACATATTGAGAGGTTGTGGATTGTAGCGTCTGCTGACAAAGGAGGAGTAGCATGGATTGACCTTCCCTTCCCATCCAGCCCTTAGACAGCAGTAAGAGAAAGGTTTTGATATGTATCGTGCTAGAACATATCTTGTCTTCAGAAGAAGAGCAAATTTCTCTATCAATACAACAATCTTTATATCCTCTTGTCTGCCAATCCTAATGTAAGAAATAGGTCATTGATTTACAGTTCAGATGTAGATTCTGTGTTTATTGAATGCATCAGTGTGCTGATCACTGCACACACACTTACACACAAGCTTATTTAACCATCTCAAAACTTTTGTAAAATAAATGCTTTCATTGCCTATCACAACTGCCTCATAAAAGTGAGGCAGGTAATTTGATCATACAAAGACATATTCCAAGTTTCTAGATTAATGTTGTCTTGGCAACTAAATCATTATTCTAAAAAGTTTGTTTTACTTCTTTTATATCATCAAAATGAACTTATTCGTGACACTAATATTATAACATAGAAATAAAGGAAAGGGAAAAGGGTAAATGGATAAAAAAAATGTAACCAAACACAACAGAAAACATTTAGAGCCAATTACAGGTAATACCTTTCCTTGCTATACATCTTTTCAGGACTGTACCCTTGGTAGCTAATTTTTTTCATGGTTAATTATTATGATCATATTTTAGGTCAATAAAAATATGATGCATTATAGTTTTAATGATTACATTACATTCTATATTATGGACATGCCACAATTTATTTTAACAATCGTCTTTATACTTTGCAATGTTTTTCTATAACAAATCATACTGCAATGAACTCCATCATAATTCTACTTTCGCACACATTTCTAAAAATTTTAATTGAGATAAATTCCGAAAATGGAGTAACAATGCTCAATAGGAAATGTACTCATTATCTTACTCATGCAACTGTAACCCCTCTGTACAGTACCTTTACGATAAATATATATACAAAAAATGGAAATTCTAGAGCAAAGGGCATGCTCACACTTAATATTTTTTTGTTGGTCGGGGGGCCTGAACTCTGGGCCTGGGCACTGTCCCTCAGCTCTTTAGCTCAAGGTTAGCACTCTACCACTTGAGCCACAGAGCCAGTTCCAGCTTTTTCTGCTTATGTGGTGCTGAGGAATGGAACCCAGGGCCTCATGCATGCAAGGCAAGCACTCTACCACTGAGTCACTTTCTCAGCCCTAAAACATTTTTGTTTCATATTATTTATGTCTTTGAATTTGAGCCAGACATTTTTTTAACAAATAGGAAATGTCTGGTTTGCACTTCTCTTTTCTTGTGATTTTATCAATCCTGGCCTAACATGTTATCATTTCACAGTTATCTCCTCATCTAGTCATTTGTACTCTCAGTATTCAGACTTTACCAGTAATTTACTTAGGACAATCAAGAGGGCAGAATTAGATTGTGAGTGTATATAGTAATGATGACTGGTTACAGATAACCACAGAACGATGAGTAGGCAGATACATAATTATTACCATTAGGTACTGAATGGATCATTTTGTAAAAGGAACTTTTGAGTCTTCCTAATTCAGCCACTTAAGATTCAAATTCTATCTTCTTTCCATGTCTTTAGATTTATCTTCATGGCTATGATTCCTGTTTTCAGTCACTCTCTCTAATGCACTAAAAAATCATTAAACATATTTTAATTTTTGTATTTTTTTCTTAAGAGGAAAAGTGCTTACACATTGTCTACAAATATGTTTCAGGTTAAATGATTTTATACCCAAAGTTTGCAACAAGCACTCAAAATGACCTGCAAGAGTAGTCATATTTTGTACCTATGAATACAGTTGAACACTTTATATTTTTTTAATTTTTATTTATTTTTATTGTGAAAATACTGTGCAGAGGGGTTACAATTACATGGGCAAGAGAATGAGTACATTTCGTATCAAGCATTGTAGCCTCCTCCTTTGTTTCCCCTTCCCATCCCTTCCCATCCTCCTTCCGCACCCCCCCACCCAATCCTCCCCGCCCCCCCAACCAAAGTTGTAAAGTTTGTTTTCGACATAACTTGTACTTCTCATTGTTGCAAAGGGTCCACCTGTATCCTTATTTAAACGACTTGTTTACCCCCTTCCCCTCCACAAATTATACCGACATCAAATACACTGAAAGCAGGGGTTATACTGTGGGGGAGGGACATACAAAGCAACAAAGAAATAATCATATAAATGTGTTAGAAACAATCGCATGAAAGAAAAAATAATATTTGAATATATATCTTAGGGTTCATTTCCCTAACATCACCTTATCTGACCTTTTCTGCTTGACTCATACATATACTAGCTATTGCAAATAAGGGAAACCATGGGACCTATGTTCCTTTGGGCTTGGCTTACTTCACTTAATATAATTTTTTCCAAGTCTTTCCATTTCCTAACAAATGGGGCAATGTCATTCTTTCTGATGGAGGCATAGAATTCCATTGTGTATATATACCACATTTTCTTGATCCATTCATCTACTGAGGGGCATCTGGGTTGGATCCATATCTTAGCTATAGTAAATAATGCTGCAATAAACATAGTTGTGCTGGTAGCTTTAGTGTGGTCTTGTTTGTAAACATTTTGGTAAATGCCCAAAAGTGGGATTGCTGGGTCATAGGGGAGCTCTATGTGGAGTCTTTTGAGGAACCTCCATACTACTTTCCAAAGTGGTTGAACAAGTTTACACTCCCATCAACACTGAAGTAAGGTTCCCTTCTGTCCACATCCCCTCCAGCATCTGTTGTTGTTAGAGTTCTTGATTTTTGCCATTCTAACTGGGGTGAGGTGGTATCTCAATGTTGTTTGATTTGCATTTCTTTTATGGCTAGGGAGATTGTCTATTGGCCATCCTTCTTTCTTCTTCAGGGAAGTTTCTCTTTAAGTCTTTAGCCCACTTATTTGTTGGGCAGTTGTTTCTCTGAGGATTTGTTGTTGGGGGATTTCCATGTATATTTTAGATATGAGACCCTTGTCAGTTGTATGGCTAGTGAAGATCTTCTCCCAATCCGTGGGCTTTCTATTGATCTTGCTAGCTATGTCCTTTGCCATGCAGAAGCTCTGCAACTTCATGCAATCCCATTTGTCCAACCTTTCTTTGATGTGTTGGAACACTATATTTTTAAAAGTAAATGTCTCTGACAAATGAAAGGAAGATATTTGATGGTTTCTCATCTCCATTTAAGGTCTGATTGCCCAAATGTTACAACCCCCTCTTTTATTTTATTTTCTTCTGCTAGTTAGAAAGTCCTTCTTCTTCCGCACATTAATAAATGACTAATCATTCTAAAGGCACAGATTAAAGAGCACAAACCCAAGAATATCAGATGCACTTTGAGCTCTTCAGGACAAATTTTGTTATAAATAAGATAAAAATAGCATCTCTGAGGAGAGACAAGAATGAAGTTGGCCAATATGTGACTGCAGGCCCCTATAGAGCTAGAATCACTACTGCTATGTAACACAAAAGGCTAGTATTGTGTATTGCAGCAAGATTTTACATGCATAGAGTTTTCCCTGGTAATAATTTGAATAGTAATTGCTCTCAATTAAGGTCATATTGTTTGGTTATGTTTTGGTTTTGGATCCGGCCATGGGCCTGAACTCTGGGCCTGGGCGCTCTCCCTCAGCTCTTCAGCTCAAGGCTAATGCTCTACCTCTTGAGCCACAGCGCCACTTCTGGATTTTTTTCTGCTTATGTGGTGCTGAGGAATCGAACCCAGGGCCTCATGCATTCAAGGCAAGTGCTCTACCACTGAGCCACCTTCCCAGCCCTCATATTGGTTTTATACAGTGACAGCATATAAAACATAATCCATACAAAATATGGAAGCAAGATCTTGAAAAACAACAAATGCCCTTTGAAATCCTTTCATCCCCTCCCCTTCCAGATTTAATTCTTTGTTTTGAATTCTGGTCTCTTCCCTCTTTTGTACCTACAGTCATCTCACAATCCTCCTTCCATCCAAATACTTTCTACTATAATAAATCCTGCAGCACAAGCAATGGCATAAATCCCTAATCTCTGGTATATTACTGATATACAAGAGTAACAAATCATAAAGGAACATGAAAAATTAAAACAGTAAAGAAAAATGACGTTTGAATATGAAGAAAGAAGTACGATTTGAGTAAGAGTGAATCAATGTGTCGCCCTCATAGCAATGCCTCATCTACCCCATCCTATGTGGTTCACACAGAGAGATTTGGTTGTCATTTCCCATTCAGGTTTTTGAGCCAAAATTTATTTTAAAACAGCCAAGTAGATTCACATCTTAATACTCACAACTTCTCTCCCTCCCTATGCCTCTCCTGTGTTCCATGTTTGGTACTCAGCCCACAGGAACATTCAGACCAGTTCTTCCATGTCTGTAGCCAGCAGTACCATCCATACGTTGCCACAAGTACCTGCAATCAGTATTGCTGCAAGAAATATAAAAGCAACTACATGCAGATTTCCAGACAATGTTTTAGAGTCTTCAATAGTAGAAAAGAAACTGTACAGTGACCACTGGGATTTGTCTCCTTAGTTTTCTTTTTTTCATTCATGTTTAAAGAAAATAGCAGGAAGGCGGCTGCTTGAGGAGTTTAGGCCATGGATTCTCTTTAGGTGTGTCCCACAAAGTACTGTGTATGTACATGAGCGTATCTGTGTGGTAGGGTTTGGGTTTTGAAGTTTAATCATTTTCTGGACAACATTAAATAAACAATTAATATCTTGGGGTTTAAAATCAAACAGAAATGATCTCAAATCAAATCTCTACCACTTACTAGGTCTGTAAGTAGTTTATAGGAAATATATTTAACCACCTTGAAATTTAGTGTTCTCATTGGTGAGCTATGAAAAATAATACTACCTACTTGATAGCATTGCTATGAATTTTAAATGAAGTAATCCACATATAATATGTATTACAGTGCCTGGCCCCAAACTTAGTTACTGAGTGATTGTTATTGCTGCAGTAGCTGCAGTTATTAGTTTTTAGCACTACAAACATAATATATGTCTTTCTCTTTTCCCTTTCCTACTGTGTTGGGAGGGCAGGTAATAAAAGTTTCTGACTTAATAGAGAATGCATCCTACAATCAACTATTGAGCCTAGTGGGGTTGATTGTTCATTGTCCTGATGCCATATATTTGAATATGTTCTAATACAATTCCAGGGGCCTACTCATCCTTCACATAGAGCACCAGGTGTCCTAGAGCATTCATTCATTCATGTTTCTTGAGGAGCTGGTATATTCCATGTCTTAGATGATGCCTGGTGGTACAATTGTATTGCAGAGTTTGCAGATCAGCTTTGCTTACTAGCAGAAGGGGGTATTTGAACAGAGATAGACTGATATAGGGAGGGCTATGATTAAATTTAGCAGTATCTGCTGAGACAGTAGCAGAATATGGCAGCCTATATGAGGCAAAGGAGGATGAGGGGAGGCTTTCCAGAAGCTATATAAAGAAGGTAATGCAGAAAGAGTGGGAGAAGTAATTTAATAACTCACCAAACATGGAAATTATTGAAAATACCAGATCATGTGAAGAAATATCATATAGATCACTGTGACTGAAGAACTTAAAGAGTGAAGGGGAGGAACAAAAGGATTTAAATATAACTAGTGGTCAGACCATGGAGTTACTTAGAAGCCATTCTAATAAGTGTCTTTATTGTTTTAAAGAAAATAGGAATCATTGAAGCTTTTCAAGGTCTGACTCATGGTAGGAAAATGCAGTGAATCAGGTACTGGTACTCACCTGTATCAGGTAAGAAGCTGTTGCAATATCCCAGAGGGGAGAAATGGTGAAATTTGAAAGCAATAACAATAATGTTAGAGACAAGAGCACATGGAATATAGATCTTTCTTAAGTTGCACTGGGGCTTGAACTTAGTACCTCATACTTACTAGGCAGACATCTTGGAAGTTTAGCCATGTCTCAAATGCTCCCCTTTAACACTTTTGTTATGATTTGTCCATGACCTATTTTAAACCACAACTTCCTACCTATTTCTCCCAGTAGATGGTACTACTGACAAACACCACCTTGAGATGAGGACTCACTAAGGTTTTGGGCCTTGATTAGCCTCCAAATAAGACCCTCTCATTTCTTTGTCCCAAATAGCTATAGATATGGAATTTATAATTATTTCATACACTTTCGTACTGTTAAAAATATTTTGGGGGAGGCAATAAGGTAGGAAGATTGTGGTTCAAAAGTACTCATGGGAAGCTAGGCACAGGTGGCTCATGCCTGAATGCTATCTACTCAGGAGACTGAGTTCTGAGGATTGTGGTTTGAAGTCAGCCCAGGCAGAAAAGTCTCTGAGAGACTCGTATCTCCCATTAACCACAGAAAACCGGAAGTTGCACTGTGGTTCAACGTCATAAAATGCTAGCCTTGAGCAAAAGAGCTCAGGGACAGAGACCAGCCCCTGAGTTTAAGCCCCACAATGGGCGCACACACACACACACACACACATACACACACACACACACACACACACACACACACACACACACACACAGAGAGAGACAGAGAGAGAGAGACAGAGAGAGAGAGACAGAGAGAGAGAGAGAGACAGAGAGAGACAAAGAGAGAGAGAGAGAGAGAGAGAGAGAGAGAGAGAGAGAGAGAGAGAGAGAGAGAGAGAGAGAGAGAGAGAGAGAGAGAGAGACTCGGGAGAAATAGTAAAAGACTATCTCAAAAACAAAAGTGGCCATAGTGTTATATTTGGGGTTCTTGATAGAAGAATTGATCGGTGTGAATTGAAACAAGTTTTATACATCACTGAGGAGCATAGTGATGGAAAAAGTGGAGAGAGATGAGGCTAAATCAGAGAAGGCTGGTAAGTCATTGTCTAATATTTAACTTCATTGTAAAAGCAGCTAGAATTTGCTTTAAAATGCCTTCTAAGGATGAGTTTGAATTAATAAGCACTTAATTAATCAGCATTAATCATTGACTGCAGATTGCAGTGATATTTGGGGGAAAAAAAACAAGGCTGGAAATAAGGAGACCAGATAGGAGGCTATTTTCTCTTCTGTAAGCAAGAATTAACAGAGGGCAATAATCAGACACAGAAATGTGTGGAGGAAGTGCAATAAAAAAACTTGGTAACTGACTAAATAAGGTGAATACAGTGAGTCAAAATATTACTCCCTTCCATCTGCCTTGAGCAACAGAGTACATGGGTGATGCTATTCACTAGTATGTAAAGGAAGCATTGAAACAAAAATAGGACAGTGCAATGGAAAATATACCAAGTTCTGTTTAAAACTTTTTTTCATTTCAATTCCTTATGTAGCATCCAACAAAAATATCAAGTTTGCAATTGGATATAGAAATTGAGGGCTCAGGGTGGAAGTCTAGCCTTAGAGCTAGACTTGAGAAATATGTGCACATTAGTGATAGTGGCTTCAATGAATCTTAGAACACTTGCTGTTATTTTCTATCATAGAGTATGATCTTACTTCATGCGGATATACTGGTTTCAGTGATCATGAAAGTCATAGTTTAGAAGGTGGTGACATTTGAACTAGACTTCTAAAAGACAAAGATGATGATGAAGTAAATATTGTAGGCAAAAGAAGACAGGGAGCAAAAAAATCTGAGAAAGAGGAACTAGACCCTGGGAATATAAAGTTGAATAAAGTGCGAAGCCTGTACCTCTTCAAGAAGCCCTTTATCAACTCCCAGTCTAAGTAGCAAGTATTTCCTCTGTGCTAGCAGAATACCCTGTGCTGTCTTGTTACTGCACTCAACCACATTATATTGAAAGTACTCATTTCTAGTGTCAAGCATCTCTGCAATAACAAGAATTCTTCAGATCTTATGTGTTATGTTAGCCCCATGTCTAACACAATCACTACTCACAATGCTTAATAAATGTTCATTGCAATGCACTAAACTTCAGCCAAGAATCTTACAATCTAGTGGGAGAAATTCAGAAGAAAAATCTAGAGGAAAATGTGTTTCAGAGAGATCTAAATGTCAAGAAAAATCTTGGATTCTATTGGTAGTCAATAAGGAGTCAACACCTTTTTGAACAATGGCTTGTCAAATGTTTATGAAACAATCAAACTGTGTTTTGACAATATTACTCCACATCTAAAATGCACTAGAAGAAAAATGTTAGAAAAATGTGTTTTTTGTCTAGTAAAAAGCATAACTACTGGCACATAATAAGTGCATATTAGATATTTAGTAAATAAGGGATTAAAGTGGGAATAGAAATTAAGGGGTGGATGTATGCCATGCCCTAAAATCAAACAACTATCAACCAAGAATACTGTACCAAGCTAAACTCTCATTCATAAATGAAGGCCAAATAAAAACCTTCCATAGCAAAGAAAAATTGACACAATATATCTCCACAAAACCAGCCCTACAAAAGATTCTTAAATATGTCTTACACATAGGAAACTAACAAGACACAATAAAGGCCAAGAAACTGCACCCAAACTGAGAATCCAAGAACCATAAGAAGAACCCAGTTTTCGCAGCCCCCAAGAAGGTGGATAACATGGCAGGAACTCCCAAATACCTCTCAGTCCTATCTATCAACATTAATGGACTGAAAACTCCAATTAAGCGACATAGACTGTCTAGTTGGATTAAAAAACAAGATCCTTCTTTCTGCTGCCTTCAGGAGTCACATCTTGCCCATTAAAACAAAAACATTTTCAATGTTAAAGGCTGGAACAAAATCTACCAAGCAAACGGCCCCCATAAACAGGCGGGAGATGCAATCCTAATATCAGATAAAATAGACATCAAATTAAAATTAGTGAGAAGACATAAAGAAGGTCGCTACATACTAATTAAGAGATCTCTCCTTCAGGAGGATATTACAATTCTAAATATCTATTCGCCAAACAATGGAGCACCCAAATTTATCAAAGAAACACTACTTTCCCTCAAATCCCACATAGATTCAAAGACATTAATTGTTGGGGATTTTAACATACCACTCTCCCCACTAGATAGATCAACTCTGCGAAAACTCAACAGAGAAACCGCAGATCTAAACTGCTGCATAGATCAAATAGATTTAACAGACATCTACCAAACATTTCACCCAGCAGCATCAGAATACACATTCTTCTCAGCAGCACATTGAACATTTTCTAAAATAGACCACATTTGAGGCCACAAAGCAAACTTGTCCAAATTCAGAAACATTGAAGTTATACCTTGCATTCTCTCTGACCACAAGGGAATAAAATTAGAATTCAACACCAAAAGCCACCAAAGAATATCAGGGAACACATGGAGGCTGAACAACACACTGCTGAATCATGAGTGGGTCATGGAAGAGATTAGAAAGGAAACTCAAATGTTCATGCTATTCAACAAAAATGAGCACACAAATTACCAGCTCCTCTAGGACACAGCAAAGGCAGTACTCAGAGGCAAGTTTATAGCTCTGAGTTCCTACATCAACAAATTGGAGAGATCTTAAACCAACAATTTAATGACACATCTAAAACTCCTTGAAAAAGAGCATCAAGATGAACCCCAATCCAATAGACAGAAATAATTAAAATTAAATCAGAAATAAATGAATTAGAATCCAAAAACACTATAGAATCAACAAAACAAAGAGTTGGTTCTTCGAAAAAATTAACAAAATTGACAAACCCTTAGCAAATCTTATCAAAAAAAGAAGAGAACACACCCAAATAAATAAACTCAAAGATGAGAATGGAAACATCACCACGGAAACAACCAAGATTCAGAACATTATAAGGGAAAGGGAATACTTCACAAAACATTATGCTAATAACTTTGAGAACTTGACAGAAAATGGACCTTTTCCTAGCAAATATTGACATGCCAAAACTAAACCAAGATGAGTTACACCATCTTAGCAGGTCCGTATCAAGCATTGAAATAGAAACAGCAATAAGAGACCTCCCAGCTAAGAAAAGACCAGGACCAGATGATTTTACAGCGGAATTCTACAAGGCCTTCAAAGCAGAGCTCACACCAATACTCCTCGAACTCTTCAATGAAATTGAAAGAGAAAGTTCACTACCAAACATATTCTATGAAGCCATCATAACCCTCATTCCAAAACCAGGCAGGGACTCATCAAAGAAAGAGAACTATAGACCCATTTCTTTGATGAACATTGATGCAAAGCTTCTCAACAAAATTTTGGCCAATCGACTTCAACAATTCATCCCAACAATCATACACCACGATCAAACAGGATTCATTTCAGGGATATAAAGCTGGTTCAGTATACACAAATCAATGAACATTATTCACCACATCAACAGAAGCAAGAATAAGAGCCACATGCTTATCTCGATAGATGCAGAAAAAGCAATTGACAAGATCCAACACCCCTTTATGATGAAGGTTTTGGAAAAATTAGGAATCCATGGAACATTCCGCAATACAATAAAGGCTGTGTATGACAAACCTACAGCCAGCATTATACTTAATGGTGAAAAACTAAAGCCATTTCCTCTTAACTCAGAAACAAGACAAGGATGTCCACTCTCTCCAATTCTCCTCCATCTAGTATTAGAATGCCTAGCTACAGCAATAAGACAAGATGCAAACATAAAGGGGATCCAAATAGAGAAAAAAGAAATAAAACTCTCCCTCTTTGCAAATGACATGATGTTGTATTGAAAGAATCCCACAGACTCCACTCCCAAATTACTCAAGCTGATTCAAAACTTTGGCAAAGTAGCAGGATATAAAATTAACCACCCAAAATCAATGGCTATTCTGTATGCCAACAATGAGAAAAGTGGGGCTGAAATTAGGAAAGCAACTCCATTTGTAATAGCCCCACAAAAAATAAAATACCTAGGAATTAACTTAACCAAAGAAGTGAAGGACCTCTATGATGAAAACTTTAAAATCTTGAAAAAGGAAATCAAACCAGAGCTTAAAAAATGGCAAAGCCTCCCATGCTCTTTGATTGGAAAGATTAACATCGTGAAAATGGAAATACTTCCCAAGGCTATCTACAAATTCAATGCGATACCTATCAAAATTCCAACCTCATTCTTCAAGGAAATAGAAGAGGCAATCCAAAAATTCATATGGAACAAAAAAAAACCCCGAATAGCAAAAACGCTCCTCAACGGAAAGAACACTGCTGGAGGAATATCAATACCAAATTTCAAACTCTACTGTAAAGCCATAGTAATCAAAACTGCTTCGTATTGGCATAAGAACAGACCTCAGGACCAATGGAATAGAATTGAAACCCCAGAAATGAACCTACAGACCTATAGCCATCTAATCTTCAATAAGGGAGCTAAAACAATAGAATGGAACAAAGACAGCCTGTTCAGTAAATGGTGCTGGCAAAATTGGTTAGCTACTTGTAGAAAACAAAAGCTAGATCCTTATATATCACCCTGCAGCAGAATCAACTCCAAATGGATCAAAGACCTAGGAGTCAAAGCAGACAATCTGAAAACATTACAGGATGGAATAGGAGAAACCCTAGGTCTCCTTGGAGCAGGCCGAAATTTTCGTAATAGAGACCCGGAAACACAACAAATCAAAGAAATGTTGGACAAATGGGATTGCATGAAGTTGCATAGCTTCTGCATGGCAGAGGACATAGCTAGCAAGATCAATAGAAAGCCCACGGATTGGGAAAAGATCTTCACTAGCCACACAACGGACAAGGGTCTCATATCTAAAATATACTTGGAACTCAAAAAATTAAATCCCACAACAACAAATCCTCAAAGAAACACCTGCCCAATAAATAAGTGGGCTAAAGAGAAACTTCTCTGAAGAAGTAAGAAGGATGGCCAATAGACACATGAAGAAATGCTGTACCTCCCTAGTCATAAAAGAAATGCAAATCAAAACAACATTGAGATACCACCTCACTCCAGTTAGAATGGCTAAAATCAAAAACTCTTAAAAACAAAGATGCTGGAGGGGATGTGGACAGAAAGGAACCTTACTTCAGTGTTGGTGGGAATGTAAACTTGTTCAACCGCTTTGGAAAGCAGTATGGAGGTTCCTCAAAAGACTCCACATAGAGCTCCCCTATGACCCAGCAATCCCACTTTTGGGCATTTACCCAAATGTTTACAAACAAGACCACACTAAAGCTACAGCACAACTATGTTTATTGCAGCACTATTTACCATAGCTAAGATATGGAATCAACCCAGATGCCCCTCAGTAGATGAATGGATCAAGAAAATGTGGTATATATACACAATGGAATTCTATGCCTCCATCAGAAAGAATGACATTGCCCCATTTGTTAGGAAATAGAAAGGCTTGAAAAAAATTATATTAAGTGAAGTAAGCCAAGCCCAAAGAAACATAGGTCCAATGTTTCCCTTATTTGCAATATCTAGTACATGTATGAGTCAAGCAGAAAAGGTCAGATAATGTGATGTTAGGAAAATGAACCCTTAGATATGTATTTTAATGTTTTTTCTTTCATGTGATATTTTCTAACGCATTTATAAGATTATTTCTTTGTTGCTTTGTATGTCCCTCCCCCACAGTATAACCCCTGCTTTCACTATATTTGATGTCGCTATAATTTGTGGAGGAGATGGGGAAAAACAAGTTGTTTAAGGATACAGGTGGACCTGTTGAATGAGAAGTACAAGTTGTCATGTCGAAAACGAACTTTACAACTTGGGGGAGGGGAGCATTGGGTGGGGGGGAGGGAGGATGGGAAGGGATGGGAAGGGGAAACAAAGGAGGAGGCTACAATGCTTGATAAGAAATGTACTTACTATCTTGCCCATGTAATTGTAACCCCTCTGTACAGTATTTTCACAATAAAAAATATAATTTAAAATTTAAAAAAATAATAAAAAAAAGAAAACGAACTTTACATCTTTACTGCCATGGTGGGGAAGGATTGGGTGGGGGCGGGGGGGGGGGAGGTGAAAGCTTTGAAGGGATGCGAAGGGTAAACAAAGGAGGAGGCTGCAATGCTTGATAAGAAATGTACTCATGGGCTGGGAAGTTGGCTCAGTGGTAGAGCGCTTGCCTTGCATGCCTGAGGCCCTGGGTTCGATTCCTCAGCACCACATAAGCAAAAAGAAAAAAGCCAGAAGTGGCGCTGTGGCTCAAGTGGTAGAGCGCTAGCCTTGAGCTGAAGAGCTGAGGGACAGCGCCCAGGCCCAGAGTTCAGGCCCCACGACTGGACCAAAAAAAAAAAAAAAAAAAAGAAATGTACTCATTATCTTGCCCATGTAATTGTAACCCCTCTGTACAGTATGTTCACAAAAAAATAAAAATTAAAAAAAAAAACAATTTCATTAACATTACTTACACAGTAAATGTAAATCTTTGCCTATGTATAATCTGATAAGCTTCCATTCGTGGGCTACTTGAAGGGCTTGCTACAAGCAGATTTTGGCGGGTTCTATCTGATTTTTCTGAGTCAAAGGACCTAAACCATGGCTAATAAACCTGCACTTTTAAGAGGTTCCAAAATGATGCTTTATGTCAAGAGTAAAGAGACACACATGAGAATCCTAGGTTAAGATAATGTGTAAAAGGAAAAAACCTGCATGTAAATGTGATTCCAATTTTTCTCTAACCCATTCATTCAATAAAAAGGATCTTCGGGTTTGTTCAAAAAAAAAAAAAAAAGAAAGAAAGGGGTTGATTCAACTATTAGCTGCATGCACAGATACCTGCTAGCTATCACCACTAGCAGCATATATATATATATATATATATCTATATATATATATATATATATATATACACACACACACATATATATCAGCTGTGGTGAGGATCTGTTATAATAGCTTCTCACTGCAGTAAGATAAACTACTTTGTTCCCTACATCTGTTTCCAGAGGTTCTTTCAATGAATTAATTTCAAGTGGATGATGTTACTTTGCATTATTGAGTTACAGACTTGAGTCTTTTAACTGCATTATTAATAGTTTTTCAGAAGTCCCCATTGCCATCAAGTAACATACCTGTACAGTAATTTTCCATTTTGGCAAAAGGGAGCAGCTTTTACAGTGATTATTGTGTGTGAAAGTTTCCAGGGGAAGGAGGTTGGCTATTGATTAAAATAGGCATCATTCTGCAGTCTTTGTTATTTTGTTGTGGAGACTCCAAGGAATTTGCATTTGATTACAGTTGTTGTACAGCGGTTCCTCTTACTCCCCCTTACTCTTAGCTATCAAATATCCTAGAAAATCAATCAGTATATCAGAGCACACTATTTCTAGATTCCTTAAGTCTAGAAGCCCAGTGACAATAAACTGAGGTTTATCTCTGGATCTAATTAATGTGTGGATTCAATTATTGTGCTATATAGGTTCAGTTTTCCTAAGTCAAGCCTGTGGATTTATATTGAACTTAGCTGAATTTTAGAGGATAACAATCAAATAGGCCAGTCAAATAGAATGGACAAATTGTATTTAACAAAAACCAATGAGAGGAAGGTAATGCAATTTTCTCTTTCTTTGGGAAGCCACTGGCTTATGTAACTAGTATAGTCTGGTGAATGTTGTAAGTTTTCATTATGAAGACATTGGATTTCTTTGAAATCCATTTTTAAAAAATCAATGTGTCTATTCCACCTGAGGGTTATTTTATGCTGAAAACAAATAGCATTTTTCTAATATTGAAATAAGTGCTTCCACTGCTAAAATAAATTATTTCAATAGAAGAAAATTGACATATGTCTAAAGCAATTTCATTTATGATTTATTTTATTTACCTCATATAATTTTATCATTTTTGTGAAGTTAAAAGTGAATTTGTATTTTTTATTCTGCTTAGCTCTTTGGACAATTCTACCTCAAACCACTTTGTACATCTGTACTGAAAACATTAGCCCTAAGTGAGGCCATTATGGAAAGCTGCAGGACTTCCTAAGCTCTCTGTAATGAGCAGAGTAAGACATGTCCATGTGTTCAAGCCCTAAAGGTAATTAGGAAGAGTTGGACTACTGAAAATCAGACAGAGTTTACTTAAGACAGCATTCAATATTTTCAATTGGAAAATGAGAAGTAAATTTTCTTATTTTTATTTTATTTTATTTTTTGGTCGGTTGTGGGGCCTGAACTCTGGGCCTGGGCACTGTCCCTCAGGTCTTCAGCTCAAGGCTAATGCCCTACCACTTGAGCCACAGTGCCACTTCTGGCTTTTTCTGCTTATGTGGTGCTGAGGAATCGAACCTAAGTCCTCATGCATGCAACGCAGACACTCTACCACTGAACCACCTTCCCAGCCTGAACAATAAATTTTCTTTCTTTCTTTTATGTGTGTCAGTTTACTGTACGTGTGAGTTAGTATTAAGATGGAAGTTGACAGAGATGTGGGAACAGAGGATAATGGGATTTATCTCAATCTTGATATAAGGGTAGGATGTGAATCATCACTGTAGAAAGAAATAATGGCCTCAAGGCTGGAATCCCAGCAGAACAATCATGAGTTCAAGGCCATTTCTCACTATCTAGCAAGAGACTAAAAAAAAATTAGACAAAATAAATTTTAAAATAAAATCACAATCTGAAGTGTGACTCAGATCAGAAGAGGACTATTCAATTTTACTTTCCTTCAGTTTATTTTACCTGGTAAAAATGTGAAATAGGAATTTAGTCTCTCAAGAAATGTACTCTACCTTACTCATGTAACAGTAAGCCCTCTGTACAACATTTTTACAATCAAATAAAATTTAAAAAATAAAATAAATGAAAAAATTTAGTCTCTTTCTATATGTATGAAATAAGAAAACTCACATGAATATGCTAATTTAAACAAAAGAAACAGGAAGAATAAAATAATGTGATTGGTGTATGAGAATGTGGTGGTAAAGATAAAAGGGAAAACTGTAGAAGAGATAGATCAGGGACGCCACTGCTTTGAGTCTATTTGTTTTACAGTTTTGAACTTCAGAGCCATGATAGTTTTTTACATACATAACCTTCCCATACATGTTATGAATATGTGTAATATTCTTATGTACTCATATAAATAGTGACTATAAAAGTTGTAAAATATAAACATTTGAGGAATACTGACATCTAGGTAAAGTAAATATGAGAATTGTTCATATAATGCCCCATATATGGGGGAGGTACATTTGAAGACATCAATGGATTCCTGAAATTATGGAGACTCTGATATCCTGTACCTGTGGTTTCCTCTGAGCTCCCAAGAGTTAATCTATCCTTTTGTGTTTTATGCTCTAGTGACTCATTTTCATCATAGCCATTACATTACTATGTAAAATAAGGATTAAACTCTTTAATAGCTACAGTTGTTCTTCTAACCATGATGACTACTAAATGACTAATGTAGCTTTATACAGTGTGGACATAATGGACAATAGAAAGACTCAAATCCTCAGCTGGAATGGTCACAGTGGCATAGATTTCATCACTTAGAACATTGAACAATTTGAAACTGAAGATTTATTTCTGGAATCATCCATTTAATGTTTTCAGACCAAGGTTGTCCATGGGTATAAAAACCACAGAAAATGCAACTTCTCTGTTAAGTCTGAAATGACATAAAAATGAAAAATTAAAAAATGTGAATATGGAAAACTTGTAAGTTGAAGTTCAGTGTCCAGGATGTTTTACAAATTGAAAAAAGTCAGTCCCAAAGAGTAATACTTAGTGGTAGAATATTTTGGATGAAATCATTCTGTGGCTCATGTTTTCCTTTCTCGTTCACTGTGATTATTTATGGTGCGTCTAAAAGCTACAAGAAAATGATGCTAGATTGGTCCCAAAAGCAGCCACCACACACAGAGTTTACTCTTTCTGCACTTAGTGTTGATTTGCCTTTAGTCCATATCATTTTTTTTTCATTTAGGTGGAAATCTGTCAAAGTGAAAGTCAAAATATAAACCTAATTATATCTCTGGTTCTTGGAGCATTTTTCTGCTGTTGCTATGAATGAACTTTTAAGACTTCTCTGTACTTAACACATCTTAATCTGTATCTTTGGACCTTTCACTCCCTTAAAATAAATAAATCTTGGTGGTTGAAAACTAATGCAATTCAAAACTTCTTTAGAATAAGCACGAACATAGCTACAAGTCTGGACTCAAAAGTTTTTTGTTAAGGCAAAAGAATAACTGGATAAGCAAAATAAGATACTTTTTTAAATGAAAACCAAAAGCTAAAGCAAAGCTCATTGACCTAATTGGACATAACTGGGGCATGGGATCTAGGGGTGAGGGGGCGATAAGGGACCAGAGCATAAAGTAGAATCATTTATCACCACTAGAATGTCCATTTTTATTAAGTTCATTTTTGGAGGATTGAAATATGGTATTTCTTTCCACATATGGGTAGATTGAGTCAATGTACAGTACCATATATAACAAGCAACACTCAGCAATAAGAATGACAAGTGAGGCTTTTGCCTTTTTCTCTGTATCTGAAAAGAAATAATTTCACAACTTGAACTCTTCCTGGTATTGTGTCTTCTGTGGATCTAGTTTAAAACCTATCTACCCAGAGTCTAGGCATCTACATTTTGTTTGAAATGCCATTTGGCTTTGCATCACTTGCCATAATCTCTTTCCCAACTGGCCTGGTATTCTTTTACAGATGCTGTAGGGAGGATTCCAATTCTGAGTGAAAGGATGGGCTTAAAGGACCCTTCCAAATACAAGCTTCTCTAATTCTCTGATTTAATTTTGATGATTCAATTTCATGAATTTGGCTATCACCAGAGAAAATTATATAGACATTCTGTCTTCCATCTGCCCTCAGATATATGTCAACTTATCTCTATCCAAATTTATCACATCAGTCAATGAATAAGTACTCATTTATATGCAATATTCTACAGAGCCTTCCTTATGGGCTTTCACCACAAATATGAGAACAGTCGAGATCTGGAGATATAGTTAAAACTGATACATAAGATTATCATAGCTTGAGGATGCCAAGGGATTCAAACCACTTGCTAAGCAATCTTCTAAGTTAACCCAGTATCTCTCATAAGCGAGATACTAGGTTAAGAATCAGCTTATTGGCAATAGTAACTACCATTTACAAAGCTAATGAGTGTTCATATAAGGCTTGTGTAAGGCTACCAACTTTACATACATGAACTGTCTTTAATTCTCACAACAACTCTGTGAAGTAGGGGATAATATAACTGTATTATTTTATAAAGAAATAATAGTTTAAAAATTGTTATTAACTTTTCCAAGTTCAAGCAGATAAGAAGTGAGAATATTAGATTTAAACTCAAGCATTCTGGTTCTTGGCTCATTATGTTACTTATGTAATAGTGCCATTGCAAGTATGCAAACCACTTGATAGCTGTATTTTTTAATCATTCACCTAACTACTTTAAATCAAGAAACAATGTGTCTCTTCTAGTAAACTTGTAGTTCAACCATCTTTACTATGGCTGGAGAGATTATTAGCACAGTCTCCACTCAAAGCTATTCCAAATCCTTCCATTCTCCTTCAGCTTCCACCAAATTTCCTCCTTTTACCTCTCAAATTAGGAAACTCTCACCTTCAACTTCTCAGTGAGCAAAACAAACAAACAAACAATAAAAAATCACTCTGGCATGTCAACTTCCATACCTCCTCAAGAGAAAATATACCATCCTACCTTTGCGAGAATCATGTTATCACTCACAGCGATCTGTTCTCTTGTGCTCTGCATCCTGTCTCCGTCTCTTTTTAAAATTTTATTATATTTTATTTGTGAACATACTGTACAGAGGGGTTAAAATTACATGGGCAGGATAATGCATACATTTCTTACCAAGCATTGCAGCCTCCTCCTTTGTTTACCCTTCACATCCCTTCCCAGCCTCCTCCTTCCCCCCCATCCCATTCCTTCTCCCCCCCCACATCGACGTTGTAAAGCTCGTTTTTGACATGACAACTTGTACTTCTCATGGTTGCAACAGGTCCACCTGTATCCTTAAATGACTTGTTTTTCCCCATCTCCTCAAGAAGTTATACTGACATCAAATATAGTGAAAGCAGGGGTTATACTGTGGGGGAGGGACATACAAAGCAACAAAGAAATAATCTTATAAATGCGTTAGAAACACATGGAATGCCTAGCTAGAGCAATAAGACAAGATGCAGACATAAAGGGGATCCAAATAGGGAAAGAAGAAATAAAACTCTCCCTCTTTGCAGATGACATGATCTTGTATTTAAAGAATCCCATACTCTCCACTCCCACATTACTCAAGCTGATTCAAAACGTTGGCAAAGTAGCAGGGTATAAAATCAACCGCCCAAAATCAATGGCTTTTCTGTATTCCAACAATGAGAAAAGTGTGGCTGAAATTAGGAAAGCAACTCCATTTGTAATAGCCCCACAAAAAATAAAATACCTAGGAATTAACTTAACCAAAGAAGTGAAGGACCTCTAAGATGAAAACTTTAAAATCTTGAAAAAGGAAATCAAAACAGAACTTAAAAAATGGCAAAACCTCCCATGCTCCTGGATTGGAAAGATGAACATCATGAAAATGGCAATACTTCCCAAGGCTATCTACAAATTCAACGCGATACCTATCAAAATTCCAACCTCATTCTTCAAGGAAATAGAAGAGGCAATCCAAAAATTCATATGGAAGACCCCGAATAGCAAAAACGCTCCTCAACAGAAAGAACACTGCTGGAGGAATATCAATACCAAATTTCAAACTCTACTATAAAGCCATAGTAATCAAAACAGCTTGGTACTGGCATAAGAATAGACCTCAGGACCAATGGAATAGAATTGAAACCCCAGAAATGAACCGACAGACCTACAGCCATCTATTCTTCAATAAGGGAGCTAAAACAATAGAATGGAAGAAAGACAGCCTGTTCAGTAAATGGTGCTGGCAAAATTGGTTAGCTACTTGTAGAAAACTAAACCTAGATCCTTATATATCACCCTGCACCAGAATCAACTCCAAATGGATCAAAGACCTCGGAGGCAAAGCAGACACTCTGAAAACATTACAGGATGGAATCGGAGAAATCCTAGGTCTCCTTGGCTCAGGCCGAATTTTTCTGAATAGAGACCCGGAAACACAACAAATCAAAGAAAGGTTGGACAAATGGGATTGCATGAAGTTGCAGAGCTTCTGCATGGCAAAGGACATAGCTAGCAAGATCAATAGAAAGCCCACGGATTGGGAAAAGATCTTCACTAGCCATACAACGGACAAGGGTCTCATATCTAAAATATACTTGGAACTCAAAAAATTAAATCCCCCAACAACAAATCCTCAAAGAAACAACTGCCCAATAAATAAGTGGGTAAAGACTTAAAGAGAAACTTCTCTGAAGAAGAAAGAAGGATGGCCAATAGACACATGAAGAAATGCTGAACCTCCCTAGCCATAAAAGAAATGCAAATCAAAACAACATTGAGATACCACCTCACTCCAGTTAGAATGGCAAAAATCAAGAACTCTAACAACAACAGATGCTGGAGGGGATGTGGACAGACAGGAACCTTACTTCATTGTTGTTGGGAATGTAAACTTGTTCAACCACTTTGGAAAGCAGTATGTAGGTTCCTCAAAAGACTTCACATAGAGCTCCCCTATGACCCAGCAATCTCACTTTTGGGCATTTACCCAAGTTTTTTCAAACAAGACCACACTGAAGCTACCATCACAACTATGTTTATTGCAGCATTATTTACCAGAGCTAAGATATGGAACCAGCCCAGATGCCCCTCAGTAGATGAATGGATCAAGAAAATGTGGTATATATACACAATGGAATTCTATGCCTCCATCAGGAAGAATGACATTGTCCCATTTGTTAGGAAATGGAAAAACTTGGAAAACATTATATTAAGTGAAGTAAGCCAGGCCCAAAGAAACATAGGTCCCATGGTTTCCCTTATTTGCAATATCTAGTATATGTATGAGTCAAGCGGAAAAGGTCAGATAAGGTGATGTTAGTAAAATGAATCCATAGATATGTATTTTAATGTTTTTTTCCTTTCATGTATTTGTTTCTAATGCATTTATAAGATTATCTCTTTGTAGCTTTGTATGTCCCTCCCCCACAGTATAACACCTGCTTTCACTATATTTGACGTCAGTATAACTTGTAGAGGACATGGGGAAAAACAAGTCGTTTAAGGATACAGGTGGACCTGTTGCAACAATGAGAAGTACAAGTTGTCATGTCCAAAACGAGCTTTCCAATGTTGGTGGGTGGGGAAGGGGGCGGGGGGAAATTGGGGAGGATTGGGTGGGGTTGGGGGGGAGGCTGGGAAAGGATGTGAAGGGTAAACAAAGGAGGAGGCTGCAATGCTTGCTAAGAAATGTATGCATTTACCTGCCCATGTAATTGTACCCCCTCTGTGCAGTGTGTTCACAAAATAAAATAAAATAAAATAAAATGAACTCCCCAAGACTACCCAAAGGCTTAAGGAATCTAATAGCACAAGGGACTGCTTTTGTCCTTGGAGTTGACTTTGCTTCTTGCCCAAAGGGGTGACATAAAGGTCTGTATCAAGGACAAAGATATTCATAGTGTGGATTTTTCTCTCTAGGAGGATTCGGGTAAAAAAGAACTGGATGCAGTCACTATAAGCCCCTCGGCAACACTAGCCACACTGTAATCATTGCTTCTAGAACTATCCAGTTTAGCTCAAGTGAAATTAGGACAGTAAGATTTTTTTCAGAGCAGTAAATATTCACTGATTGATTTTTGGATGGAATCCAACTTAATCAATGAACCATGTGAATATTGAAATACCCTGTAACTTCTTGGCCTTCTTCCTTCATCCTCATAATATTTTGTGCTACATAGTTATGCCAATGACTCCTAGGTTCCATTCTGTTAAATTGACAGGCCTCCTAGAACTTCATATTTTTCTTTTCACCCTAAATCCTCTTGTGTCCCTGGATCTTGTTTCCATGGGAACAATAAGCATATGGTTCTCTGACTTTTTCACTGAACTTCTGAACCTATAATTTACCCTGTAACACACTGAAATATGACTTTTACCAATCCTCTCAAACTCCACTTATCCCTCCCTAGTGGAATTGAACTTTCTAGGGTCATCAAAGATTCCATGCTGCTAATAAATAGTGAAAGATTTCTACTCACTTTATCTTAGCAATATTGGTCACTGTGGACCATTTTCTTCTTGAGAAGTTCATTTCTCACAGCTTCTTTTGTAGTGATTCCCCTCTCTTCCTTCCTCCTCCACTGGTTGTGTCATTCCAATCTCCTTTGTAAGTTTTTTTTCCTCTGTAATTCATTTTTTATTGTTTATTTGGACTGTTTTTTTAATCAGCGTCCACAATTGTCCCACATGATTTACATCACCCACTACTATGGTTTGAACAAAACCACCAAAATTAATGTATTTAAAATGTGATCTCACCGGGTGCCAATGGTTCACACCTATAATCCTGGAGATCTAAGGACCACGGTTCAAAGCCATCCCACGTAGGAACATCCATGAGACTCATCTCCAATTAACCACCAGAAAAGGAGAATTGGCAAGTGGTAGAGCATTAGCCTTGAGATGAGGGACAGTGCCCAGGGCCCCAGTAAAGACTCACAATTGACAAAAATAAAATAAAATAATAAGTAAGTAACTAACTAAATAAATAAATAAAAGTATGGTCTCCAATACAGAGGTATTGGGAGGTAAAACTTTTGAGAGTTGAAAGTTCTGAGAAGATGGCAGAGGAGAAGCTGAAAGCTACGTTTTAAACAGTCCATATGTAATGACATAGGGTGGTGATCAAAATGAAGGTCAGGCCACCAGGTCGAAGGGACAGCTTTTCTTGTGATGCTATTGATGATTTCTGCATTGCCAGTGCTGATCATTGCCCAGGTCACCCGTTGAGGTTGATGTGGATTCCATAGCCATTGCCAGGAATGGGAAGGTCAGGACAGCCATCAGCTAGAGTATCACCACCTGCAATTGTTAAAGAACACAAGAGCTTCTCAAGGGCTGGTTGCCCTTGGGGATGATTGGTTTATCCTTAGACATCCTCCTGTATAGAGGAAATGGATAAAAACTTAAGGTTCCTGGGAGGAATCCAAATGGGCGCTTTCTCCCCTATGGGAAAAATGCATCCAAATCACCTGCCCATAGTAACTAGGGGGTCAGGTCCTCTCCATTGTTGTGTCAGGGGGTCCTTCCACCTGACTTTCACTCGGAGCTTAGGGTTTAGTTGTCCCCAGTCAGTTGCCCCTTTTGAAAAATTGAAAATGTTAACTGTATATAGGGGGCTAACTCCCCCTTTTTGTTTTAATTGCTCCTTAAGACATTGATGATTTCTTTTTATAATTGCTTGGCCTTGGGGATTATAGGGAATTCCTGTAGTATGATTAATATGCCATTTGTCAAAAAGCTCTGACATTGCTTTACTGACAAAACAGGGTCCATTATAGGTTTTAACTTGTGCTAGTAGACCCAAGGTGGCAAAGCATTGAAGAAAATGTGCTTGTGAATGTTTAGTCCTTTCTCCTGTATGTGCTGTGGCCCAGAGAGAGTTTGGGCCAACCTCCACTACCACCTGGCAGAGCTCTTTAAGATCCTTAGCTTCCCATGGATACCATTCCAAGGGCCTGTTATCCCCTGGTGCCACATTGACCGGATACACTTGGGGAAGCAAATCCTGTGGCCTAGAGTCTGGGTTCTTGGATGGTGGCCCTTCCTTTCCAGAGGAGGTCTCCGAGTCAGTTACTTCCCAAGCCCTCGGCCCCTCCATGGGGTAGGGGTCTGGGTCTTGCAAGTCCCTCTCACAGGTCTCGCAGGGTGCCATACCTCCCCTCCAATCGGGGGAATAGGGAGGGGGCCTAAGACCATCAGGGGCACCTGAGTCAGAGGGTGTAACTTTCACCCTCGTTTTGACTTCCACTGTGCATGTTTCACTGTGTTCCCGGTCGAATTTGAGCATTCCTTTTTCTTCTCACTTCCCAAGTCCACCTGCACTCTTTCTAGGACTAATGTTGTCTCCTTCTCCCTCTTCTGTGATATAGCATTACCCATAATTACGGTTTTACTTACCCTGAGAGACCACTTAGCCTCGGCCGGTGTCTTTTCCTTTCGCACCCCACGTTGGGTGCCAGATGCTGGGTCTTCATCTGAGGAAAGGTAAGTGCGGCTGCTCGCCCGTTCCCCAGCCTCCCTTAGCCCCAGAGACAATCAGACACAGCGGGGAGTCAAACCAAGCAGGAATTCATTTATTAACATGGAGCATCCCCATTTTAAAGCAAAAGACTGTGTGGGAGGGGAGGAAATGGAACCAACCAAACACTGTAAAGGCCACACCTTATCATGCACCTAAGCTTCCATGAGTTGTTTACACACTGAACATAAACAATTCCGGCTCTGCCCACTCAACTTCCTCTCAGGGCCATCTTTATTGCCTGTGTTCCCCACACTCTTAGATTTAAATTCCTTAATAGCAGTACTACCTCTTTATACCTATATAATATTTTAATCATTTTTTAAGTTTTTCACATCTCCTTTCTATCCCTCCCTTTCTCTTATACTATCCCTGTTCCTCTCTGAATATTATGTTTTTCAATTTGCATAATTTTTAGGGGTTGCACTTTTTAATTTTTAATTTTTGTTTTTCTATTTTTTCTTGTCTCTTTTTTTCATTCTCTTTCTTCTTTTTTCTCTCTCTCTACTATCATTCTATCAAACCTACTTCCCACTTTGAGATTAGGACTTAGTTAAGTCAACTCTCCCTCTGCCGTTTCACATCCCTGTATTCCTATTTTTACCCACATCTCTCCCTAAACCTAATAATTTCTGGATTGTCAAATTCTTCTTTGCGGTTTGTAGCCCATTATTACATAGTTGTTTGATGTTGAATAGATATAGCTGTTGAACTAGATTGTGTCTACAGACTTTTGACTGCGCAACTACAGACTTTGGTTGATGCTTGCCTTAAGATAGTGTTTTAGCATAAAACTAGTGTTACTTTCATCCAAAATGGGCAGAGCAAGCCAGAAAAACACAAGAAAAATGGCAATTCCAGGTATCTCAACTCACACTCATGATAATCAAGGGACAGAACAGATAATGAATAATCCAGAGGAGAGTTCCCAAAAAGCTCTACAAGCACTACTGGTAAACAAGGTAAATTAAAAGATTGAAAACCTGCAAAGGACTCTGTATGAGCATGATAGGGAGAGAGAGGAGGCAAACCAAAGATCAATACAGGAAAATCATGAGCGTGAGGAAACTACTCAAAGATTGTACAGGAATTTTGGGAGCAGCTTGAGAACACTCAAAGAGAAAAAAGCAATGGCGTGAGCAGGATGAGATCAGTCAAAGAGATAGACAGGAATTGTGGGAGCTGGCTGAGAACAGACAAAGAGAAAGTCAGTAATGGCATGAGCAGGCTGAAAACACTCAAAGAGAACTATAGGAATTGCGTGAATGTGAGGAAGCTAATCAAAGAGTAATACAGGAATTGAGAGAGCAGGATGAGAATAGACAAAGATCACTAAAGGCATTCATGGAATTCATAAACAGAGAGCTGAAAGAAGTCAGGGAGACCACAAAGGGAATGCTGAAGGGAACCTAACAGAAGGAATGGGAGTCCAAGGAAACCATAACCAATCAATTAAGGGATTTAAGAATAAACACTGAACACCAAATTAAGGAAGTAAAGAAGTATATACAAGATCTAAATCAAAGCTCCAACAAAGAATTGAAGCCATAAAACCAACCAACTAGAAGGAAAAGAAATAAAAAAGTAGAAAGTCTTGATAGTAGGTTAGACCATGCAGAAGACCGAATCTCGGGGATTGCAGACAGCTTAGATATTATAGAGGAAGAACATACAACCATCCAGGACAAATCCAAGAAATATGATAGATCTATTCAACAGTTGGAAGACACCATCAGAAGGCTTAATCTGAGGATAATGGGTGTAGAGGAGCAACTAGAGACAGAAGTTAATGGTCTAGAAAATTTGTTTAACAGTATCATAGCAGAGAACTTCCCAAACATGCAAAAACATGCCTATTCAGATACAAGAAGCTTTTAGAGCCCCTAATAGACCAGACCAGAACAGGACATCCCATGGTCACATTATAATCCCCACAGGATCAATTCAGACCAAGAAAAAGATCCTTAAATCTGTCAAGGAGAAAAGGTCAATCACCTATGAAGAGAAACTAATTAGAATCACCTCAGATTTCTCAGGAGAGACAATTAAACAAGAAGAGACTGGAATGCTGCATGCCATGCCCTAAAGACAAACAACTATCAACCAAGAATACTATACCCAGTTAAACTCTCCTTCATAACTGAAAGTCAAATAAAAACCTTCTATAGCAAGGAAAAATTGAAACAATTTATCTTCACCAAACCAGCCTACAAAAGATTCTTAAAGATGTCCTACACATAGAAAACCAATAGACCACAATAAAGGCCAAGAAACGGCACCCAAACTGAGAATGCAAGAGCCATAAGAAGAACCCAGTTGCCTCAGCCCCCAAGAAGGTGGATAAAAGGGCAGGAACTCCCAAATACATCTCAGTCCTATCTCTCAACATTAACGGACTTAACTCTCCAATTAAGTGACATAGACTGTCTAGTTGGATTAAAAAACAAGACCCTTCTATCTGCTGCCTGCAGGAGTCATATCTTGCCCATAAAAACAAATACATTTTCAATGTGAAAGGCTGGAGCAAAATCTACCAAGCAAACGGCCCCCATAAACAGGCGGGAGTTGCAATCCTAATATCAGATAAAATAGACTTCAAATTAAAATTAGTGAGAAGAGATAAAGAAGGTCACTACATACTAATTAAGGGATCTATCCTTCAGGAGGATATTACAATTCTAAATATCTATTCGCCAAACAATGGAGCACCCAAATTTATCCAAGAAACACTACTTTCCCTCAAATCCCATATAGATCCAAAAACATTAATTGTTGGGGATTTTAACACACCACTGCCCCACTAGATAGATCAACTCGGCAAAAACTCAAAAGAGAAACCGTAGATGTAAACAACTGCATAGATCAACTAGATTTAACAGACATTTATGGAATATTTCACCCAGCAAAATCAGAATACACATTTTTCTCAGCAGCACAGGAAATATTTTCCAAAATAAACAGCATTTTAGATCACAAAGAAAACTTGTCCAAATTTAGAAACATTGAAGTTATACCTTGCATTCTCTCAGACCAAAAGGGAATAAAATTAGAACTCAATACCAAAAGCCACCAAAGAAAGTCCTGTAACACATGGAGGCTGAACAACACACTGCTGAATCATGAATTCAAATGTTCATGATATTCAACAAAAATGAACACATAAATTACCAGTTCTGTGAGACAGCAAAGACAGAACTCAGGGGCAAGTTAATAGCTCTGAGTTCCTACATCAACAAATGGGAGAGATCTGAAACCAACAATTTAATGACACATCTAAACCTACTTGAAAAAGAGCAGCAAGATGAACCCCAATCCAGTAGACGGAAAGAAATAATTAAAATTAAATCAGAAATAAATAAATTAGAATCCAAAAAAACATAGAAAGGATCAACAAAGAGTCGTTTATTCGAAAAAATTAAAAAACTTGACAGACCCTTAGCAAATCTTACCAGAAAAAGAAGAGAACACACCCACATAAGTTAACTCAGAGATGAGAATGGAAACATCACCACAGAAACAATCAAGATTCGGAACATTATAAAGGAATTCTTCTCAACCCTTTATGTTAATAAGTTTGAGAACTTGGCAGAAGTGGCCTTTTCCTAGCAAATATTGGCATGCCGAAACAAAACCAAGGTGAGTTAAACCATCTTAACATGCCCATATCAAGCATTGACATAGAAGCAACAATAAGAGACCTCCCAGCTAAGAAAATCCCAGGACCAGATGGTTTGACAGCAGAATTCTACTAGGACTTCAAACAGAGCTCACACCAATACTCCTTCAACTCTTCAATGAAATTGAAAGAGAAAGTTCACTATCAGACTCATTCAATGAAGCCATTATATGCCTTATCCCAAAATCAGGCAGTGACTGATCAAAGAAAGAGAACTATAGACCCATTTCTTAGATGAACATTGATGCAAAACTTCTCAACATAATTTTGGCCTGTCGACTTCAACAATTTATCAAAAAAAATCATAAACCATGATCAAACAGGGTTCATTTCAGGGATGCAAAGCTGGTTCAATATACAAAAAATAAATTAGTATAATTCATCACATCAACAGGAGCAAGGATAAAAATCACATGGTTATCTCAATAGATGCAGAAAAAGCATTTGACAAGATCCAACAACGCTTTATGATGAAAGCGCTGGGAAAACTAGAAATCCATTGAACATTCCTCAATATAAAAAAGGCAGTATATGACAAACCTACAGCCAGCATTATACTTAATGGTGAAAAACTAAAGCCATTTCCTCTCAACTCAGGAATGAAAAAAGGATTTCCACTCTCTCCACTTCTCTTCAATCTAGTATTAGAATGCCTAGCTACAGCAATAAGACCAATCCAAACATAAAGGGGATCCAAATAGGGAAAGAAGAAATAAAACTCTCCCTCTTTGCAGATGACATGATCTTGTATTTAAAGCGTCCCACAGACTCCACTCCAAAATTACTCAAGCTGATTCAAAACTTTGGCAAAGTAGCAGGGTATAAAATTAACCCTCAAAAATGAATAGCTTTTCTGTATGCCAACAATGAGAAAAGTGTGGCTGAAATTATTAAAGCAACTCCTTTTGTAACAGCCCCACCAAAAATAAAATACCTAGGAATTAACTTAACCAAAGAAGTGAAGGACCTCTATGATGAAAACTTTAAAAACCTGAAAAAGGAATTCAAAACAGATCTTAGAAAGTGGCAAAAACTCCCATGCTCCTGGATTGCAAAGATCAACATAGTGAAAATGGCAATACTTCCCAAGGCTATCTACAAATTCAATGCGATACCAATCAATATTCCAACCTCATTCTTCAAAGAAATATAAGAGGCAATCCAAAAATTCATATGGAACAATAAAAGACCCTGAATAACAAAAAGGTTCCTCAATAGAAAGAACACTGCTGGAGGAATACCAATACCAAATTTCAAACTCTACTATAAAGCCATAGTAATCAAAACAGCTTGGTACTGGCACATGAACAGACCTCAGGACCAATGGAATAGAATTGAAAACCTAGAAATGAACCTACAGACCTATAGTCATCTAATCTTCGATAAGGGAGCTAAAAAAAGTAGAATGGAAAAAGACAGCCTGTTCAGTAAATGGTGCTGACAAAATTGGTTAACTACTTGTAAAAAACTAAAGCTAGGTCCTTATATATCACTCCGCACCAGAATGAACTCCAAATGGATCAAACACCTCGGAGTCAAAGCAGACACTCTGAAAACATTACAGGATGGTATAGGAGAAACCCTAGGTCTTCTTGGCACAGGCGGACATTTTCTGAATAGAGACCCAGAAACACAACAAATCAAAGAAAGGTTAGACAAATGGGATTGCATGAAGTTGCAGAGCTTCTGCATGGCAAAGGAAATAGCTAGCAAGATCAATAGAAAGCCCACGGATTGGGAAAAGATCTTCACTAGCCATACAACGGACAAGGGCCTCATATCTAAAATATACCTGGAACTCAAAAAATTGAATCCCCCAACAACAAATCTTCAAAGAAACAACTGCCCAATAAATAAGTGGGCTAAAGACTTAAAGAGAAACTTCTATGAAGAGGAAAGAAGGATGGCCAATACACACATGAAGAAACGCTCAACATCCCTAGCCATAAAAGAAAGGCAAATCACAACAACATTGAGATATCACCTCACCCCAGTTAGAATGGCTATAATCAAGAACTAATAACAACAGAGGGGATGTGGACAGAAGGGAACCTTACTGCATTGTTGGTGAGAGTGTAATCTTGTTCAAACACTTTGGAAAGTAGTATGGCGGTTCCTCAAAATACTCCACATAGAGCTCCCCTATGACCCAGCAATCCCACTTTTGGGCATTTACCCAAATGTTCACAAACAAGACCATACTAAAGCTACCAGCACAACTATGTTTATTGCAGCATTATTTACCATAGCTAAGATATGGAACCAACCCAGATGCCCCTCAGTAGATGAATGGATCAAGAAAATGTGGTATATATACACAATGGAATTCTATGCCTCCATTAGAAAGAATGACATTACCCCATTTGTTAGGAAATAGAAAGACTTGAAAAAAATTATATTAAGTGAAGTAAGCCAGGCCCAAAGAAGCATAGGTCCCATGGTTTCCCTTATTTGCAATAACTAGTATATGTCTGAGTCAAGCAGAAAAGTTCAGATAAGTTGATGTTAGCGAAAGGAACCCTAAGATATGTATTTAAATGTTTTTTTTCTTTCATGCAATTGTTTCTAACATATTTATAAGATGATTTTTTGTTGTTCTGTATGTCCCTCCCCCACGGTATAAACCCTGCTTTCAGTGTATTTGATGTTGGTATAATTTGTGGAAGGGAAGGGAAAAAATAAATCGTTTAAATAGGGATACAGGTGGACCCATTGCAACAATGAGATATACAAGTCCTTATGTTGAAAACGTACTTTACAACTTTGGTGAGGGGGATGAGGATTGCCTGGGGGGGCGTGGGGAGGAAGGGAAGGGATGGAAAGGGGAAACAAAGGAGAAGGCTACAATGTTTGATACGAAATGCACTCATTATCTTGCCCATGTAATTGTAACCCCTCTGTACAGTATTTTCACAATAAAATAAAAACTTTTGAGAATTGTTCAGGTTATAATAACTATGCTCTCATACATGAACTACAACCATCATCACTGATGTAGGCTTTTTTCTTTTTTAAAATTTAATTTTATTGTCAACCTGATGTAGAAAGGTTAAAGTCACATAAGTAAGGTAGTGAGTACATTGTTGAACTTGTTACCCCCTCCCTCAGTTTTCTCCCACTTTCTCTCCCACCCAATTCTCCTGCAACCAACTTTTACAGTTCATTTCCAACATTTTATTTGTGATTATCTCTGATGAATACTTGTTAAAAGGAGACAGTTTCATTCTCTTCTCTTCTTCCTCTCTTTCTTTCTATCTCTACCATGAATTGACACAATAAGAAGGTCCTTAGTAAATATTAGTACCTTAATAATGCTCTTTCAAGCATTCAGAACCATGAAAAATAAATGTTTGTTATACATTACCTAGCCTCAGGTATTCTTCTACAGCTGCAGCAAACTATGAGACAAACAGTAATGTGAAATGGTATGTTAGTCATTAACCATGGGGCACATATTAAAGTATCTACTGGGAATGTCCACTTGAATATCATCCTAAAATCTACCCCTCATCATATCCCAAATTAAACTTCTGTCTTCTCACTGATTATCTCTTGCCTCAGATCTGTTTGTCTACTCCTATTGTCTCTCTTAGTGAATTGCATCATCTAGTTTCCAGTTCTTCAAAAACCTGATGATCTTTGATTCTTTTGTTTTCCTCAGAAACACTGAACAAAATCAAACAATCACTAAGCTCTGTCTCTAAGAGTCTCCTCTCTCTCTAGACTTCTCTGAAGAGGAAATAAGAATGGCCAATAGACACAAAGAAATGCTCAACTTCTCTAGCCATAAAAGTGCAAATCAAAACAACATTCAGATTCTACCTCACCCCAGTCAGAATGGCTAGTACCAAGAAATCTAATAACAACAGATGCAGAAGGGGATGTGGACAGAAGGGAACCTTACTGCTTTGTTGGTGGGAGTGTAAATTTGTTCAACCACTTTGGAAAGTAGTATGGAGGTTCCTCAAAAGACTCCACATAGAACTCCCCTGTAACCTAGCAATCTCACTTTTGGGCATTTGCCCAAATGTTCACAAATAAGGCCATATTAAAGCTGCCAACACAACTATGTTTATTGCAGCATTATTCACCATAGCTAAGCTGGGGAACCAACCCAGATGCCCCTCAGTAGATGAATGGATCAAGAAAATATGATATACAGACACACACACACACACACACACACACACACACACACGCACACACACACACACACACACACACACACACACACACACACACACACACACAAACACACACAATGGAATTCTATGCCTCTATCAGAAAGAATGACATTGGCCCATTTGTTAGGAAATGGAAAGACTTGGAAAAAATTATATTAATTGAAGTAAGCCAGGCCCAAAGAAACATAGGTCCCATGGTTTCCCTTACCTGTAATAACTAGTGTATGTCTAAAACAAGCAAAAAAGGTCAAAAGCTATGTACATATGACCATATAAGATGATGCTAAGTGAAATGAACCCCAAGATAGGGACACAAGAGGTTTTACCTTTGTTGCTGTTGTTTTTAATGTACTTATAATGTACTATGTGATTTTTTTTGTTTCTTTTGTATGTTCTTCCCCCATGGTATAACCCCTATTTTCACTGCATTACATTCCCTGAATCATGTATATACATTTTTCTAATTTGTGGAGGGGAAGGGAAATAACAAAATGCTGAAATAAGGATATAGGTTGAACCATTGTAACAAGGAAGTGTACAAGACACTATGTTGAAAATGAACTTTGCAATTTTTTTGGGGGGGTGGGAGGAGTTGGGGAGGCTGGGAGGGAAAGGATGATAGGGGAAAAACAATGGAGTAGGCAATAATGTTTAATAGGAAATATACTCATTACCTTACTCATGTAACTATAACCCTCTGTACATTATTGTTACTATCCATCTATCTATCTGTCTGTCTATCTATCTATCTATCTATCTATCTATCTATCTATCTATCTATCTATCTATAATAAAAGAGTCTCTTTGCAATCTCTCTCCCTTTCCTATCTCTCCTTCTTGCTATTATCTCCCTTCCTCCCCTGTCAATAATACAATCTAGGCTGCCTTCATCACCTTCACATTAGTTTCCTGGATTATAAAAAAGCACAACAAAACAAAAACTTAAAAATCGTCTTAGCTCAACCTTTGCTCCTAATTAAATCTAATCTTCACATTTTTGCCAGAGTCATTTTAGAATACTCAAAACATTAGCCTTTTGGTCCTGGCTTATCGTTTAAGGGAAATTTTAAAACTTGCAGTAGTATATTGAGCTTATAATCAGGGAGTTTAAAACTTGGTTTTACCAATCATAGGCTAGGTGTACTTGGGTTTTCGGGTTAACGTCTCTGAGCCTCTGCTTCCTTATTTGTAAAATGTGGATAATAATAACAAGAAGACATGCCTTCTAGTGTGCTGTAAGAATTTAATACATTTGCCCATGAATAAAGCATTTAGAATGCTTTCTGTGCAATAATTAAATGACTGTTCTCTTTGTTGTTATTCAACAAATATTTTTTGAATGTTTACTTTGTGACAAGAACTGTGGTAGATAATAGCAATGTTATTTTGAACAAAATAGACAAAGTTACAGCCCTTTGGCGATCTGATTTACAATGTAGACACATTTCTTACCTCTCAAAACTTATATTCTAAATTGTACTATTGTCTTCCCATTATATGTTGTTGATGTCATACTGTTTTTGTCTCCTCTGGGCATTTCACTATGTTCTTCCTGTCGCAGAAAAACATTGTGTCCTGCTCTCTCGGTCACCTCTATCACTCTATTCTTCTTATCTCCGTTTAAATGTTACATCCAAGAGTCTCATTATTGGAGTAGATTGCTCTTATTTTTTATATCTTTCCCATCTTAACTCATTTGTATTTTACCTACTTATATATGTTTATTCTAAGACTCAAAATATAAAATGTATGGGCCTCTGTAGGTCTTGCTTACCACGGTTTCCCAGTGACATAGTGTTTGTTTGGTGAGTGTGGGTATCAATTATATATTTGTGGATGGAACTACAGGAGTTAGCAATAACGGATGGGGAGAGGATGTTATGAGGTGGGGAGTTAAACTATTGGTCACTTTAGTATGTCATCTTGCATCTGTAAGCAAAATGTTATTAGCATCTCAAATCATCATCTGAAAAACTTACATACTTGGCAAGCAGGAATCAATATGTATAGAAGATATATGGTAGCTGTTACTTGACTTTAATTGTGCACAGTTACTGTCACTCTTCTTTGTAATAATGGAAAGAATTTTGAATAAAGGATCACAGGAGTAATTGATGCTAGTTAAATTATTTTAAAAATAAAGAACAGCTATCCTGGAATTTGAAATATTGGTATCCTACCCAAAAGTAGACCCCTAGTTATATTCTATCTTGTTGAGGAAGTGTTTTCATGAATCTTTCCTAAGAACAATTAGGGTCATACATCTACACACCATGATAAGAAAGAATAATAGGCTGTTCTGCTCAGAAGAATTTCAGAAGCAATTAGAAACATTAGTGGGCTGTCTAACCAGGAAGTCACTTGGCTATAGAGAGAATCATACTAAAGCCAGCATTGACAAGGCTGCCAAAATTTAACAAATATTCTCAGCCAAGTTCTGGCATTGATCAAGCTTCCTAGCTGCAAAGATACTACAATATTATTAAAGATTCACTCACATATGACAAGCACTTCTGACTGTAATATAGTTCTGGACAACATTACAACTGATTATGTTATGGTTACCAAATCTCATTCTTCAAGAAAAATCATTCCAAGAAGGTCAATATTTAAAATAGCAAATGGTAAGATTCTCCTTCTCGCTTCTTTCCTACACACTCATAACCCAATACCCCAATGAGGGAAAAGTAGAAAGATAACTGCTGGCTATCTGAAAATGGATTCAAAAGACCTCAGGGTAGAAATGAAACCCAAATAAATCAATCCAAACATCCACCATGTACTTGAAATTTTTTCTTAAAAAGAAGCACACACAAAAAACTACCTCTTGTACCTTTTGTCACAACCTTTACATCTTTGGAAAAGTCATTTCCATTTATAGATTTTAGTCTCTCCATCTATAAGAAGGTTTGGTTTAAACCATGCCATAAAGGCACATTACTCATGTAGGTATCCTGACCCAGAGCACAGACCAGTAGGCCTATGGCATTCTGTATTCTATGCTCCAGACAATCTAAAGCAATAGGATCTGAGGAATCTTATTGGACTCTGAATCATTTCTGGTATTCTAAAATGACTAAACTTTCATGCAAAACTGGAGTGTTCTTAAAATAATGAACACTATAGGTTATTTAGTTGTTTGCTTTTGTGTGTTCTTTTACTTTCTGTTTATATGTCACAGAATTTGAATTTATAATGTACAACCCAGAGTATGAAACTATTTCTTCACAGATAGTAATCCTGTCCCAACTTTGTCTGTAGTGGAGCACTCTGGACCTCTTTTGAGAATTTAAATTTGGAAAATGTTTTCTTTGTCTGTTTTCATTTTTTAGGCATTAATATTTCTTTGGCTTTTCCTAATAAAATCTATAAATATTCAATACATGATCATCCAAATGGTGCTTAAGAGGTCACAATACAAAATCTCCCAAAGTTCTTTTGTTATATAAGGGATTCTTAATGTGTTGTTTACAAGTACCAAGGCAACATCTATTAACAAAAAGCCTGGCATGAAAAGCCACTAAGTAACACATTGCCACTTGCTTTCCTAATGGAACTATAGCTTTAATAAGGGAAATCTTTATTTTTCCAAACATTTTCAGAATTCTTATGAGACTACCCATACCTGAAATGTGATATCAAAATATGTCTGGAACTTTTAAAATGTTTCTTATAATAAAATTCTGAAATCTCTCATAGACACTACAATTGAGGGAGTGAATGAGTATACTGATGTGCTAAGGAGTCAGGTTTCACTAAAAGAAGGGAACCACCAAGAATTGAAAGGAATGGGGAAAGCAAAATTGGGGTTAAATATATCAATACTGTAAATGAATGGAATGAATTTGCACCTTGGTAAGTGCAAAACACAAAATAAGCAAATAAATACTGGAGAAAATCTAATACCTGTAAAAATGTAAGGAGCAATCTTTCCAAGGCATACCCTCTTTGAACAAAGGAAGCATGGTGATTTTATTTGGGGAGCCTATATATTCATATTGGAAAATACTTCCTGATCATTGAAAAGACTTGGGAAAAAGTCGTGTTAAGTGCAGTAAGCCAGACCCAAAGATATATAGACTCCATGCTTTCCCTCATTTGTAATAATTAGTATATGTCTAGCATAGTCCTAGACGAAGATCACAATAGCTCAATAACTATATACATATGACCATATAAGATGAAGCTAAGCAAAATAAACTCCAAGATGAGAAAACAAGAGGTTTTTCTTTGTTGTTTTTAATGTACTCTGTGAAGATATTTCTTTTTTCTTTCTTTCTTTCTTCCCCCTTTGGTTTATCAACTGTTGTCATTGTACTTGATTTTGGTACCCCGTATCTCATATATATATATACACACCTATATACGTATATACACACAAACATATATATATATATGTATATACACATATAGATGTATATATATATATATATATGTATATATATGTTTGTGTGTGTGTTTATCTGAATTAGGGAAGAGGAACAAAATGATGACACAAAGGACAAAGGGCAAACCAATGCAACAGTGATACAAGACAATTTGTTGGAAATGAACTTTACAACTGGTGAGGGGTTTGGGGAGGAGTGAAAGTGGGAGAAATATGAAAGAGGGGGTAACAATGTTCGACAAGAAATATATTCATTACCTAGCATGTGTAACTGTAATCCCTCTTTACATCACCTTGACAATAAAATTAAGCTAAAAAATATTTTCTGATCATGGTCATTTGAAAAATACCTCCCTCAACATGTTCAGTTTAAGATCATACTTCAAGAAAAATAATGGTAGACATATTTTTGTCAATGTATTGAGTGCATTTCTTTTTGAACAGTGTCATCTTCTCTTTTTGTCATACTTAGTTTGTGGTCATGGAGCAGAATGTTCAATAGGACAAAATGGTGGATGAGAACAATTTGGGGAGTGCTCTGTTTGTGTCATAACAACAGCAGCCAAGAACACCTCTGAGTATGCTCAAGTTTCTGCAAAACAAAAACTGACAAAACGAAAGGATACTTGAAGATGTGTTACAATAGTAGTGTGGCCCTCTCAATGCTTTTCCCATTTATCAGCTAACAACATGATATCTCAACAACAATACTGTATAGCAGTAAATATACTTCCTGTACAGATTTTGATTTCCAAATATGTTTCATTAGAAGGTAATATGACTCCTTGGAGAAACAGTGGGTGCCAGGGCCAGGAGAAGAAGCTGCATGATGAGCATGAAATATCCTGAAGTGAGGAAAATATTGAGAGAGAGAGAGAGAGAGAGAGAGAGAGAGAGAGAGAGAGAGAGAGAGAGAGAGAGAGAGAGAGAGAGAGAGAGAGAGAGAGAGAGAGAGAGAGGTTTTGAAATGGCTAACTTGAAAGGCACTTTTCTGTTACAATTTGAGTATCAAAATAAATAAGGAGCCTAAAAAATAAAAATTCATTGAATAAAGTACAAATTTGTCACTTAATTGTGATGAGTCAAGAGATAGAGAACCAGCCAGACACCAAGAGAGACAGTAAGACAGAGAGAGGAAGACAGAGCAAGTCAAAGGGAAAAACATAAAATATCAACTATATGGAGAGAGTGATGGATTTAGAAAACCATTTTTTTAATCTTCCTAGAGAAATTTGTTTAGGAAATTATCTTTAATTAATGTTAAATGTGTGGATATCTTCTTGTATTTTCAATATTAGTGGCAAGGGGGTAATAGTATACATTAGAAACATCATATTTTGACCAGTGCATCAAAATTAACTGCATCATTGGTGAGAGGCAGCATGGCAACACATATCTCTGGGTGTCCTTTCCTGAAACTCACTCAGTATAATTTTGTGGTATGGAGAGATGGAGTCTTGCTTGATTCTAATTATGAGAAACAACAGAGTAATGCCAATTGAAGCACATCCTAGAGAAAAGGGAACAATCTACTTTAAAAATGTCAATATCATCAAAACAAACTAAAACCAAGGAACTTTGTTAAAGAAGACTAAAGAAACATGACTACTAAACATAATATTTACAATTGGACTGAATTCTGTGCAGCAGTAAAACAAATGCTGTAGATGGACATCAATGAGTCAATTGAGAAAAGTGGAATGTGGACTGCAGATAAAGTATTCTATCAATATAAAATTTCTTGAGTTTGATAGCTATACAATGAATTTTCTGCTTTTAGGGGAAATATCTAAATAGTTGAGAAACAATAGGGTATATTCTCAAATAGTTCAGAAAAATATTTATACAAATGCTTATTACATATATAGAGAATAAACTATGTAAAGTTCATTTATTGCTCTATACATATGTGTAGAAGAAAATGAGAGAAGAATGAGGGTTACAGAGAGGGAAAGAGATGGAAAGAGCAGAATTAAAATGAAACATAGCAAATATTGAACATTGGTGAAGGGTGAATGCAAAATGCAACCAGAAATTTTCTTCATTTTTCTTTTCACTCTCTTGTAAATTTGAAATTGAAAACAAAAAGTTAAAAATTGTCTCATCTTGGTATTTCCAATTATGAATGATGAATAAAATTTACTTTAAAATAACTTAGTGGAAAATTCTTGTTTTACTATGATATATATCTTTTCTTTGTAAGAAAAAGCCAAATAGCAGTGTTCCTATAATCCTACTTACTCAAGAGACAGATCCAGAGGATCACAGTTCAAAAACAGCCTGGTCAGAAAAGTCCACGAGACTTTTTCTTAAGTAACCATCAAAATTCCAGGTTGGAAGAGTGGCTCAAGTTGTGGAGAGCCAGCTGTGAGCAAGCAAGCCAAGGAAGCACAACATCCTGTATTCAAACCCCACAAATACACTAATAAAATGGCATGAAATATGGGATGAACTAATTTGGAAACATCTTTTAAATTAAGAGGAAACCAGAAGTGATGGTACATGCATGTAGTCTTAGCACCTCAGAACTCTGGAGGCTGTAGCAGGAGGATCTTGAGTTCTTCCCTCAATGAACCTGTGACCAGTTGATACTTGCTCGTTATAGAAGCAAGCAGAGTCATGAGCAGTGACCTAGATGCCAAGAATGCCTAGGTTTAATCCCAACTCTATCACCTGCCAATTACACAGGTTTATGGTAGCTTCCAGGAAAGGCTTTCTGCCAGTATGTCACTGAGTTATGTCACTGAGTTATGAAGGGTTATGTGTTAGATTTGACTTTCTACTTGTCTTTCCATTTAGTCTGACCATTTTAACTAAAAGGAATTCGACAAGCTGTTTTTAAGAGTAGTAAATGCTCAGTCAGACATGGTTATATACACCTGTAATCCTCAGCACTTCTAGCATTTGAGAAGCTGTGTCAAGAAGTAGGAGAGTTCAAGGCTAGCTTGGGCCACATAGTGAGAGCTTATCTCAAAATGCAAGAGAAAATAGGGAGAGAGAGAGAGACAGAGAGCAAGATATAAACATAGAGTCAGAAAGATACCAACAAACAGAGACAGAGAGGCAGAGAGAAACAGAGTAAAAGAGACAAAGAAAGGAATAAGAAAACACTAGGCAGTTGTTTTGAATTCACTCGTTTTGGAAATGCTAGGCTTATTTTGCTTAATATATTTCTATCTTCTTTTTTCTTTTTTAAAATGTTTTTATTGTAAAAATACTGTACAGAAGGGTTACAGTTACATGAGTATGGTAATGAGTACATTTCCTATGGATCATTGTTACCCCTCCTTTGTTGTTCTCCACCATTCCTTCCATCTCCACCTCCCCAACTCCTTGCTCCACCCGCTGTCCCCTCTCCCCCCCCCCCCCCCCGCCCAAGTTGTAAAGTTCGTTTTCAACATAGTGTCTTGCACATCTCATTGTTACAATTGGTCAACCTGTATCCTTATTTCAGCATTTTGTTATTTCCCTTCCTTTCCCTAAATTAGAAAAATGCCTATACGAGATGCAGGGCACTGGCATCAAATACAATGAAAACAAGGGTTATACCATGAGGGAAGAACATGCAAGGGAAACAAAAAAAATCACATAGTATATTTTAAATATGTTAAAAACAATAGCAAGAAAGAAAAAATCATTTGTGTCCCTATCTTGGGGTTCATTTCACTTAACATCATCTTATATGGTCATATGTATATAGCTTTTGACCTTTTCTGCTTGTCCTAGACGTATACTAGTTATTGCAAATAAGGGAAACCATGGGACCTATGTTTCTTTGGGCCTGGCTTACTTCATTTAATATAATTTTTTCTGTCTTTCCATTTCCTAAAAAAAGGGGCAATGCCATTATTTCTGATGGAGGCATAGAATTCCATTGTATAAATATACCACATTTTCTAGATCCATTCATCTACTGAGAGCCATCTGGGTTGGTTATATCTTCTGTCTTCTAAGTTATAGTTGTGTTGGTCAAGAGAATGATAACACAAGAAACACATCTCACTTACCCCTAGATCCTGTACACTATTAAGGCCTCTTTCACTAACTGACAAACATGTTTTTTTCCTTTTCCTGTTTGCTCTTCTGAGCCATCTTCCTGCAAGAGTAGGGTCTGAATTGTATTCTATAATCAGCAGTGAATTTTATGGAAGAAAGAAATGTGACCCAGAATATTAAACAATCATTTGGGAAATTAGTACTATATTTCTAATTCCTGACTTTGTTGTTTCAAATCTCTGTGATTCAGTTTAACCACCTGTAAAATGGGAATAAGTATACACATGTTATATAAGGTAAGTTCCATGAAAGTGTACAATGTGATCAAAATTATAAAGGAGAGCAATGAGTGCTCTAAGATTATTTTTAACTAAATTTATTTCACTAACATAGTAAAACATTTTGAAGAATTACTTTATTCATTTACAATCCAACAACAGTGCATAAGGGTTTTATTTTCTATGCTTCATCTTCCAGTATTTGTTAGTCGTTTTAATGAATGTCATTCTTACTGAGGTGAGATACTAGATAGCTGTGGTTTCTTTTCATTCTTGGAATTAATGTTGAATATTTTTTTGTGTTCATCTCTTGGCCATTTGTATGTCTTCAGTGGAGAAGTGTCTATTTGGGCTATTTATTTTTTAATATTTAGGCTGTTTAGATTTTTGTTATTGAGTTTTTACAATCCATTATGAATTGTAGATATTAAACCCTTATAAGATGAATAGTTTGAAAATATTTTCCTCCTATCATGTAAATAGTCTCTTCTTTCTGTTAATTGTTTCTGGTCAGAATCGTTAGCTTATATTCCCTCATAATATATAATATATATAATTCTTTATATAATCACAAAAATAAGTATATTTTTGCTTTTGTTTCTCATCCTTCAAAGCTCTTATCCCCCAAAAAGTCCTTATCTATTCTAATGTCCTGAGGATCGGATCTTGTATTTGAGCCATTATTCTGTTTTTGAATTAAGATTTTGTTGGATGATATGGTGTCTGGTCTTATTCTTCTGTATGAGAATATCCAAATTTCTGAATCCCTTTTATTGGAAAGATTATCCTTTCTTTGATGAGGTTCTTAGCATTTTGTAAAAAACCAAGTTTGTTATAAATGCGTAGGTTTAGTTCTAGCCTCTTTGTTCTGTTCCATTGGTAAATGTATCTGAATTTGTCAATCCCCTGATGTTTTGAGTATTGCAAGACAAAACTCTTACATTGAGAAAAACCCAAGGTCTATGCTGAGCTAATTAGTAAGTATCCAGTTGACACTCCTCAAGAATACAAAAACTACTTAGGCCAAGATAGAAAATGTCATAAGATGCTTGAACTCCCTGATGTAAAAATTAGAAAATATATTCATTTTATACTGTAATAATTACAATACAAAACGTGTGTATTATCTTATGATTATATAGATTGCAAATCTGACACTTTTTCACTAGGTTAAAATCAAAATGACAATAAGACTGTATCCTGGATTATTCAAATGAATCTGATGTAGTCAAAATATCTGCATAATGAAAAGAGGTCAGAATGTGGTAACAAAAGTGTTATAGTACACTTTAAAAATAGAGGATAAGAGTTAAAGAATGCAAGTCGTCACTAGAAGCTTGTAAAGTCAAGAAAACAGATTATTCCCCATTGCCTCCCGAAGGGATATATGCCATATATGATTATAAATGATGCAGCTCCCAGTTGCCACCCATGTTTCTTGTGGAAGTGCCAGAAAGTCAGTGATAAATTCCTTTTATGCAAAAAGAAGGATCAGCAAATTTAGATGAGTCACACATCATGAAATTGCTATCTGCTGTATGATTTTAGCCTAAAAATGAGGTGGGGGAGCTCACATTATCTATGCAAAGGTCTACTTATGACTACTTCTGTAGTTTCTATTAATTTTTCCTGCTATATTCTTTTTAATTATATATTTTATCTTCAAGTAGTTGTACAAATGTTACCATTTGACAAATCAGTTTATGAATGCAATGTATTTTAATCGATGTCATATCTTTCATCATTCTCCCCTATGCCTCCCAACTCACCCTTCCCATAGTTTTCTTTATTTACTATATTTTATTTTGTTGTAAATGTGCTATACAGAGGGGTTGCAGTTACATAAGTCAATGAGTACATTTCTTGTCGAACATTGTTACACACTCCTTCATTTTTCTCCCACTATGTCTCCTGGCATCTTTTCCCCCTCTTAAAGTTGTAAAGTTAATTTCCAACATAATCTCTTGCATTGAGTCATCCTTTGTCCTTGTTTCATGATTTTGTTATTCCCCTTCCCTTCTCAAATCAGTTAAACGTATACACAAGATGCAGGTTACCAAAATCAAGAACAGTGACTACCAGAGGAATCAAATGGAAAAATAAAATAAAAAGAAAGAACTTGATGCAGTACATTGATGACAACAAGGTCAACAACAGCAAAAAAGACCTCTTGTATCTATATCTTGGAATTCATTTTGATTAGTATCATTTTATATGGTCATATGTACATAGCTATTAAGCTATTGTAACCCTCAGCTAGGACTATCCTAGGCATATACTAATTATTACAAATGAGGGAAATCATAGAGACTATGTTTCTTTGGGTATGGCTTACTTCACTTAATATTATATTTTCCATGGATTTCCATTTCTTTACGAACGGGGCAATGTCATTCTTTCTGATGGAAACAAAGAATTCCACTGTGTATATATGCACCATATTTTCTTGATCCATGAATCTACTGAGGGGCATCTAAGTTGATTCTGTATCTTATTTATGGTGAATAATTCTGCAATGAATATAGTTGTGCTGGTAGCTTTAGTGTAGCCTTGCTTATGATCATTTGGCACCAATTTTCTTAATTTGTAAACAATCAAAGCATTCCTCATATGTGGAAGCTAGAACTAATTTATAAATGTGGAAGCAAACATATACAAGGTTGTATGAAAGTGTGCACAATTGTATTAACCAAAATATCATATTTTCAGGGGAGAATTCAAATGGTAAAATTCGTTATAAAAATTCATTCACAGTCCAACAAAATGCATACTAGGAAATTGGTACTTGAAAGATTGGAGTGGAGATCAAAGGGTGAGAGAGATGAATAAAGAGAGAAATGTGGGGAGGAGTGCAGTCATTATATTCAATGCATATCCAATCTATCACTATTAATGAAACCCTCACCATACTGTAGTTACATATTGCTCTCTGCTACTGTTCACTGAATTATTAGACTACTTAAAGCTTGAACATGGCATACTGTACCATGTATCACACAAACCTTCTGTAAATGCAGATCATTCTTGTGCTGCTTAAAATGTGTCTAGTTTAAACATACAGACAAAAGTCATTGGGATCAATCAGTGAATAAACACTTGTCCTCTCAATCTTCTCTCCTTTATCTCATCTTTCAAATCAGGTGTCTATGTGAAGGATATTTCTTGACATTTTCCCTCTTCTTCTCCTCACTGTCTCCTTTACCTCCTTTTTTCTTTCTGCCAAATCTCTTGGCAAGTCACTAAAATCAAGTAAATAAACCCAGTGGATCATTCCTATCAGCTAACCAGATGTATTCATGTTTGTCTGAGCATCAGTTAGACTCAATTGAGACAACAAATTATATTCTTGTGATATATGACTAATAATAAGCACAGTTATCATCAGAGAACAAGTACCATTCATGATGAAAATATGCTAACTGCTTAACCCTAGTAGCTTGATATCAAATAAGCAATACAAAGAAAGTTGATATAGGATGTTTCTGTACACATAAAGACAAATCATTATAGAACCACATCAGTTGTAATTTTGTTCAGAAGTAATTAAACGAGATCCTGCTCTGCAATACAAGCCACATGGAAAAAATCTGTTTCTGTCACTATGCAGAACAATAGCTGATCAGTGACTGAAAGTTGAAGCCAGAATAGTTTAAAATGGACGCTGCAGCCACCACAGAGGAAAATGCTCTATAGATGAGATAGCTGCAATCTAAATTTCATGATCTGTGAGAAGAAGTAGGGGTATCACAAATATTACTGTCTTCTCTGTCAACTGTGAATCTGATTGGCATTTATAGTTTGTACACCCTTCTCATCTGGTATATTCAAATGATGAACTCAGACCACAAATGTTACCAAATGAGGACATAAGATAAAAGAAACATCCACTCTGTCTTCCTTGACTCACTCACATAGCAGTACTAGCCTTCTATTTCTTATACTTCCTGTTTGGGCATTGTTTAAATTCTTACCTAGAGTTCTAGATTGTATAGAAGCCATTGAATCATTGCAGGCCATAGAGTGAGATAATTGTTCCCTATATACCAGGAAATACAAAAATGACAAGCATGTCATTGGAATACAGTACTTAAGAAGAGCAAGATTTCTTATCTGAGAAAGAGCTAGGGATCTGGTATGGTGGAAGCTTAATTTTTTTAAATTTTATTTTATTTTATTTGAGAACATACTGTACAGAGGGGCTACAATTACATGGGCAGGATAATGCATACATTTCTTACCAAGCATTGCAGCCTCCTCCTTTGTTTACCCTTCACCTCCCTTCCCAGTCTCCCCCTTCCCCCCACCCAATTATACCCCCCTCCCCCCCACACCGACATTGTAAAGTTGGTTTTGACATGACATTTTGTACTTCTCATTGTTGCAACAGGTCCACCTGAATCCTTAAACGACTTGTTTGTCCCCATCTCCTCCACATGTTATACTGACATCAAATATAGTGAAAGCGGGGGTTACACTGTGGGGGAGGGACATACAAAGCAACAAAGAAATAATCTTATAAATGCGTTAGAAACACATGCATGAAAGAAACGAAAACATTAATTTTTATCCAAGTTAAATGCTAAAGCCATTTCCCTTGAAATGAAGACAGAAATCCCAAATATTTTGTTTCATGCAATTTCATGCCCCAGAAATGTCATGTTTTACTAGTTCCATTTAGCTTTGTTGAAGGTTCTGCCTATGCTGCCATGATTAATGAAGATTTCATTTTGCTTATTAAAAAAAATTGAACACAACAAGGCATCAGCAGCTCATGCCTGTAATCCTAGATACTCAAGAGGCTGAGATCTGAGGGTCACACTTAAAAGCCAGCCTGGGTAGGAAAGTCTGTGAGACTCTTATCTCTGTTTAATCACAAAGAAAAGCCAGTATTGGAACTGGAACCCACATCACAGAGCACTAGGCTTGAGCAAAAAAGCTTAGGGACAACACCCAGGCCCTGAGTTCAAGCCCCAAGACCAGCACACACACATGTTTGTAACCCTAGTCCCTTGAGAGGTTGAAATCAGGAAGATCATCATTTGAGACTAGACCAAGCAAACAAAGGTTGAGAGATTCCATCTCCACAGAAGGAGACCACACAGTAGTGGGCAGCTAAGGCAACTGTGGGATGCCTGAAGTTTGCAGATTACAGTTCAAACATGTTTCTTGAACAGGATATGAGGTCCTATTCTAAAGATAATCATCAAATAAAACAGGGCTAAAGCCATGGCTTAGCAGTACAATGCCAGCCTAGCAAGCATAAGGCCTTGAGTAGAAACCCAGTATCTTTTTCCTAACTATCCTTTCCCTCCCCTACACAAAGTTCGACAAGAACTGTACTCATTACCTTACTCATGTAACTGTAACATCTCTGTACAACATCTTTACAATAAAATAAAACAAAAAATAAACTTCAATATTGTCAATAATAAAAATTGGAAAAACTGTTGTCAGAGTACAACTGGGCCATTCTTCTGGCATTAGAAACTACATAAAGACAAGTTCATTCTAATTTGATAGAAAAATTGAATGTCACTTCACCTGTAACAATAAAAGTAATTGTATAACTCAGCCTAAAAATCAGGCTGTGACTATTAAATTCTATCAAACCATCATATACTTAAAAGTCATGATTCAATTTTTTTTTTATTTTCTGATGTTGGGGATTGGATCCAGGGCCTATCACAAGCCAAAGATGACTTTATCAGCCTCTACTCCCCCAGCCCAGGCCTTGGTTCTAGCAATGTGTTATTGCTTTTTGAAAAACAATCTCTCTCCCTCCAAATAATTGTTTCTACACCTTTTTTCATATATTGTATATCAAACATATTCTATATATTCTTAATAGTTTTGATAATCTGAACTTCATTAATTCTTCACAAAATATGGTTTTCCTCGACACTTTTAGATTACAAAAGTAGGAAGTCTCTTATTCCTTTATTTTGTTATTTCTTTCATTGCCATTTCTACTGTGGTCAGTTCTAAGATATGCTGTAACTTGGAAAAGCCTGGAGTAAATTTGAAGTTACAGGTGACTTCTATGGCCCTTTCAAAACCCATTAAATTTTCAATAACTAAAACAATCAAATGAATCAGAATGTCAGAAATATAACCTATATCACATCTATATGGGTTCCAAATGTTATCATCCCTTACAGGATTATACTGTCTTAGTAACAATTGAAAATATATATGACAAATAAACTAGCATATTCAAAATTTCCATTTTGAAAAGTTGGGGGAGGCTGTGGTCATAACAGCAGACAGTGCAAAAATATTTATAATCTGTTTTCTATTGTAAGAGAAAAAGCAACAGCCAGGGAATATGGAAGAAAGTTATTCCGAGCATGATAGTAAATGACCAAATAAAGTCAGAACTATATTTTACTGGCCGAGTTGCTTCTGATACTATAGTAGTATTCAGTTGAGCTATATCTGTCATCTTCTCATGCCTTGGAATCAAATAATTAAATGTATATTATCAGAAAAAATATAAAGAATCAGACATCAACCAACCCAGATGCCCCTAAGTAGATGAATGGATCAAGAAAATGTGGAAATGTGGTATATATGCACAATGGAATTCTATGCCTCCATCAGAAAGAATGATATTGCCCCATTTGTTAGGAAATGGAAAGACTTGGAAAAAATTATATTAAGTGAAGTAAGCCAGGCCCAAAGAAACATAGGTCTTATGGTTTCCCTTATTTGCAATAACTAGTATATGTCTGAGACAAGCAGAAACGGTCAGATCAGTTGATGTTAGGCAAAATGAACCCAAAGATAAGGACTCAAATGGTTTTTCTTTCTTGCTATTGTTTCTAACATACTTATAAAATGATTTATTTGTTGTTTGTATGCCCCTCCCCCACAGTATAACCCCTGTTTTCACTGTATTTGATATTGGTATAATTTGTAGTGGGGAAGAGAAAAAAAACAAATTGTTTAAATAGGGATGCAGTTAGACCCATTGCAACAACGCGATGTACAAGAGGTTATGTCGAAAAACAAACTTTACAACTTTGGAGGTGCGGGGGGGGGGGGCGGTGCGGGGAGGAGTGGAGATGGGAAGGGATGGGAAGGAGGACGCAACAATGCTTGATAAGAAATGTACTCATTACTTTGCCCATGTAATTGTAACTCCTCTTTACAGTATTTTCACAATTACAAAAAAGAATCAGACATCAAGGATTTATTTAAGAATAATTTCATGACTTTAAAAAACTGACTCCTATGAAACAAAGAGAAGAATGCTTCAGGACATTCATTTGAATGTTGCCAAAGCCAGAAATTTTATCACATTTAATAAAGATACTATTGATGATAAATGTATTGTTTTGACTTTTCTCCAGGTTTCACAAGAAAATCATTAGTGTATAAAAACTCCAAGAAAAAATACAAACATCAGACTGATACTCCCCTTCTGTTTTGTCTTTAAAGTAAATGTAGATTTTTAAGTTAGACTGAGTAAAATGATTTGCAAAGATCCAATACCAAATGATTAAAAGAGCCAAGGTGTAATTGGATATATGTTTCCTAATGGACACTTGTATAAAACCATTTGGAATTCTCCAGAAGTCACTTCCATTTTGTGATAACAAATTCTTGTTTTAAATTTATTTAATATTTGTGAATGAATGGAAGCCTTAGAAATTGAACAAAACTGTGGCTAGGAATGTGGCTTAGTGGGAGAGTGCTTGTCTACTATGCATGAAGCCCTCAGTTTGATTCCTCAGTACCACATACACAGAAAAAACTGGAAGTGTGGTAGAGTGTTAAACTTGAGCAAAAGAAGCTCAGAGACAGTGCTCAGGCCCTGAGTTCAAACCCCAGGACTGGAATGAAAATAAGGTTGTGAAAGTGCTTTTATTTGTTTTGGTTTTCTTTCTTTAAAAAAATAGTTTTCTGTTATACTACACAAACTAAATACATTTTAGTCATTCAGTAAAGACTGTATAATGCTCATAAATTCCAAAGGAAAGTAAAAAAACTTCCATGAATAAACAAAAACATAAATTGCTAAGTCTCTCTATAATTCTCTTTTTCTCAAAGTACTAGAAGTGTTGTCAGATACATGTGTACAGGGCCATGCTAATAAGCAAATAAGCATATTTAACCTCTGGGCCAGATGAGCTGTATGAAAGAGTCTGTGAGATTGTGTCATGTCGAAGGGAAGTCTCACAAGATGTCAGTACAAACTAAGCTGATATCCATCAAATACTAGATTTAACAATTTTGAGGAAAAGTCTTACCTTGCCTTGACTTTCTAAATGGAAAAAGAACACGATAATTCTGTTTCAGTAACTATTTCTTTCTGAAAATGTTTCATGAGATGCAGAATTATCAGTTACAGAACTGATATTGATCAAGATTGCTCAGCTTCTAAATGAGAAACTGGGGTCCAGGTAAGAGAAGAGAATTACTTGAGGAGAGTGCATCGAAAAGGAAAGACCTACCTGACTGTTGCTTTATTTCCATGACTGCACAGAGCTGTTTCCAAACACTTTCATCCAGGCTACCTGAATATTCTTCCAAGTCTGTCTCCAACTAAACTTCAACATTCTTACAAGAAAAAATGCTCTCAGTCATGCCCACTCAGGGTATTTCATGAGAGAAGCAGAGAAGATATTCTAAGAAATAGTGATAAATTTAAGAAAATTGTAATCTCAAATCAGTATTGATTCATATTTATGAGCTAAACCCCAAAGAATACCAAGAGATGTTCTTGTACTTTGAGTATTGGGTTGATAATCTCCCTTCTGTGCTGCAGAAAGCACATTCTTTTTTAAATTTTTTTTTTTACTCTTTATCATCAGTCATGTGGCTTTAACTCCAGGACTGGGCACAGAGCCTGAGTTTTTCTTTATTCAAATGAAATAGAATTTGGAAATATGGCATTAAGACATGTAAATCATTCTCAGTATTCCAACAACATTACATTAACATAACTCATTTTTGTAGTTGACATTTTCTAACCCCACAAGTGGTACTTGCTGGCTCATTGGGTAGCCAAGCAAAACAATTAAAACATCAAATCCTTAAAATATGGTATGTAGTCTTGAATATGTTATGTCATGAAAAGTAATTTTCCATGATTTTTTTCTATCTCCCATTTTTTCCCTAAGATTGACCTTTTGGAGTTTTATACTATATTGCTTGTGCAAGCTATACTTATTATCATTTCTAGTTTGAATGTCCTTGAAGAGGAATGAGAATGGAAGAAGACCTTTTTATAAGTGTTAGAATATCTGAAATTTGCTTGAAAACAATCATGTCCAGAGAGGGGGTGAGAAATAGACAAAATAATATTAAATATTTAGGGATAAATGTTGAAACAGGTGATGAGCATATCATGTTAGTTATAGTAAACATTTTAATTTTCATTACATTGAAAACTTTACAATGAAATTCTTTTTTTAAATACAATAAACTGAATATAGAAGCTTTCTAAATTATTAAAGTTCCTTCCAAGTTCCTTCCTCTTTTATCTTTTTCTCACCCATGCCCAACTTGACAAATTTTTAACACCCTACTTTTACTTTGTCTTATAATGATTGTCAGCCTAGATTTCATTGACACAAGAACACGCTTTGTCTTTCCATCAATATAGACACCTAAGATTTCATTAAATCACACAATTACATTATTATGTACAAATAGCATAAATACACTTGGAACAAACTCAACTAGTTTTTGTAAGAATACAATTCAAATGGCTGACACAGAAGTATATTGGCAAATGAGCTACTTCTAAGCATATTCCTTTTAACTGCCTCAGTAACCACAAGCAGTTAGCGTCACATAGATATTGATCATTGGATCTTAGTGTGAGTTCAGTAAGTTGTTTACATATAAGTTCATTAATAGTCTACTGTATATTGTGTTATTCTTATTACTTACCCAAACACTAATAGATTCCATAAAACCTTCTTTCAAAAATCTTACACTTAAGAAAGTTGAAAACTATTGTACTGTCTCCAGTGATCTTCTGGAATGTATTAAGGCAGTGGTAGCAATATTTCTCAGTTACTTATGTTTGGCAAGCACAGAGTGAAAGAATTCATTTCCTTAGTAATATTGTTGTGTTTTTCTGCTTTCTCAAAACTCCAATTCAGCTTGTTCACTTATAAAAACAGAAGAGGTCTATTTTAGGGACATTGGCTTTGGCAAGAAACCTCATTATATACTTGCTAAGCCTCCTAGTAAGCAATATGTAAGAATTAATTAAAATTCTTCAACCACAGTACTTACCCCAAGCTATAAAGAATGGGTGAGCTAGTAGTTCCCTGGTCTAAATTTCTGCAATAATTTCTTCAGATACTTTGAGAAAATGAGTCAGTAGTTGTTTTTTTCACTACACAGGGGTCCATAAGGTAACATGATATATCTTTTTTTAATGAATAAAATGGTAAAGACAAAATTCCCTCTTTTTCCTCCTCCTTCCATGACACCTAATACAGCTGCTTCTAGACTGAGCTAGTCATAATACCCAGTGACTTTCCTTTCTCATAACTCATAACTGTGGTTGTTAGAAAGACCACTTTTCTTTGTTGAAGCAGGTTAGTATGAATAGCTCATGAACACACAGGAACAAAGCAATTTGTTCCTCCACTTTGCTTCTCTGATATGCAGCAGCAGCATGCATTCTGAGTCACGCAGAGTCCACTCTTCAGAATGTATGCTGGAAGCTCAGAGGGGCTAATAATCAAATTAGGCTTCTAACAAATGGCAAGTTATAATGCTGAAACTAATGAGAGGTCAAAGAACTAAACTCTGCAAGCAGTTTTAATTATCCTGTCCAGTGGGATTCCACAGAATGTTTTTTTCACACAGTATTCAACTGCTACTTTTACTTTGGTTTCATTAAAAAGATTTACATAACTTATTACATAAATGAGAAATATACACTGTATTTCCAAAAAGATCCAAAACCTAAAACCTTTTCAGGGTTGGGAAGAAAGCACTGTCTTGGCTTAATGTTCAATTAGAATACTTGCCATCACATAGCATGACAAAATGGAGTGACCTAAATAGCCTCTCTTGAAGGAAATCTCTAAATTGGGTAGCATACATAAATAGAAGATCTAAAACAAAGAGATCAGATGCAACTAGCTTTTCCTGTCTTTTTTGCTCTGTTACTTTTTTCTTATTTCCTTATCCACATCTATATGCTACCACTGCCACTGCCACCACTGCTACCACCAACACCACCACTCCCACCGCTTTTGCCCTTCAAAATGCTCCCCATCCTTAATTCCCTTACTTCCTTATGAGCTCTGTTTGCAACAGGTTTGTTTGTCTGTTATTTTCTTTGGAAAGGAGTAGCAAAATTAATTGAAGAAAGCTATAATATCAATGAAATTTGGGCCTTCTAAGGAAAAAATAAAAACAATAAAGCCAGATTATATTGATCAAGATGCATTGGACTTATAACCTAACATGTTGAATTGTAACTCCTTTATACAACTGCTTAAAGATAATGAAAATATAATTTAAAATCTACTATAGTTAAAAGCTGGCATAGGTGAAATGAACCCCAAGATAAGGACTCAAATGGTTTTTCTTTCTTGCTATTGTTTCTAGCATATTAATAAGATGATTTCTTTGTTGCTTTGTATGTCCCTCCCCCATGGTATAACTGCTGTTTTCACTGTATTTGATGTTGCTATAATTTGGGATTTAAATAGGGATACAATGCTCCCTGGTGGTCTGGTGGTTAGGATTCATATATAAGGATACAGTTGGACCCATTGCAACAATGAGATGTACAAGAAGTTATGTCGAAAAACGACCTTTATAACTTTGGTGCATGGAGGGTGGGGGGGTGGGGGATGGGGAAGGAGATGGGAAGGGATGGTAAGGGGAAACAAAGGAGGAGGCACCAATGCTTGATAAGAAATGTACTCATTACCTTGTTCATGTAATTATAACCCCTCTGTATGGTATTTTCACAATTAAAAAAAAGTTTTAAAAAAAAGAATCATTTTGGAGGCATTAGAGTTTTTTTGTGTTTGTTTTTGTGTTTGTTTGTTTTTTTTTTTAACATCGATATACTGTGAACACTACTGGACCAGAAAGTCTTTTGCTACCAAAGGGGTTGATTGTCCGAAAGTAATGTCTACCCATCAAGCTAATTTCAGTTCAAAAAATGCATCTGGACAAAGGGCTTTCTTTTTATCAATAACCCTGTCAATAAAACAGCAAGTAGGACACAAGAAAATCGAGTTTATCCATAACATCAGGGCATCTAGAAAAGTAGCCCAGAGCATTGAGGATTTGGATATTGATCTGACCTTATTTTTAACAACAACAAAAAAACTGTTAAAGCATAAAAGCAAATAAAAGAAAATTGAAAACCATGCAAATTTTAATAGCTTCCAGAATTATTTTCTGCTAAACTTGTTATTCCCGTGCTCTACCATGTGGCATTGCTTTGTTGTTCTGAATTGTTAGAATGCTGTTTTATGAGACCGTATAACTTAAGAGTTTAAGAGCATGTGCCCCAGAGTCAAACTAAATCCCATTTCAACTACTAACGAACCATATAGTATTGAATAAGTTACTTTTGCCCTTTCTAACCCTCAATCTACTCACTTGCAAAATGGGAATAATAGCAAGACAGGAACAATACATATTTTGGAGCCAAACTGCCTGGGTTTAGATCTTCTGTTCCATCACATACTTACAGTACAACTTTGAAAAGATTTCCTAATCACTTGGTGGCTCAATACTCCACTGAACAATTGGATCTAATCATTGTTGTCAGTTCCTATGGCCTTTGAGGGACATATACAAACCAACTGGAAAATGTTGAATATATACATCATCAGCATCTTCCTCATAGCTTATTGTGCCCATACAATTGATAATGTATAACAATCCTTTAATTAAAGCCTTTAATAAAATTACTAAGAATAAGAGATTAATAAATGCTAATATGGGGAAAACATTTTCTGCTCTTGGAGACTGAATTAAAATAACAAAAGACAGACTAACAGAAGAAAAAGCATGAAATTTCTATTAGTATTTATGTGCATGAGAGTTCATAGAAAAGAAGCAAACTCAAAGAAGGGGTTAGACTCAGGGACTTGTGTATCATTTTAATAAAGGAAGTCAATGAGAAATAAATGGGAGCTGGGCACCAGCAGTTCATAACTATAATCCTAGCTACTTAAGAGTCTAAGATCTGAGGATTGCAGTTCAAAGCTAACCCAGGAGACTCTTGTCTCAACTTAACCATCAAAGAATTTTTCAAAAGCTAAAAGTAAACCTGTGCCTCAAGTGGCAGAGCACTAGCCTTGAACACAAAATCTCAGGGATAGTGTCCAAGGCGTCATATATAACTGAATGAATGCATAAATAAATAAATAAATAAGAAGCTAATTAGATTGAGTGAGCTAGATAAGAAACATAGATTTGCATGTTTGTGTCTATGTACAATGTTACAATTTATTCAATAGCAACACATTCAGAAGCTCTGTTAGTTTCTTTAGCTTTAATTCCCTAAGTACTGCTGGCTTCATCTGGTGTTTGTGGACATTGACAATTAAAGGTTTTTTCAATCTTTTACTAATATTAACTCTAAGTGCACATTATATTTCACACATGATGTGCAAATTACAGAGTGGCTAAAGAAAGGGTCAAGGAGGCTATAAGATTCAAAGGGGCCTTACTGAAAGCAAAAACATCAAACTGGAATAATACAGAGTTATTACAGATGATTAGATACAGTGTTAACATAAGATCTAAGTCAGAGAACTTATTCTAGATAGCAAGATGACTCAAGCCTCACTGAACAATTTGAGTGGCCAGTGTCAGACAGAAGGATCAGGCTGAATTGACAAAGTCAACATTTGTTGCTTGAAGTTCCCATGACCTTATGCACTGGATGCTCTGATGATAGATTCATGGATTCTGCCTACCTCAATGTAATGTTCCCCTTCTTCCCACCCTGGGTGATTCAGGTTGAGGGAACTTCATCATTCCTTGGTTTGACATGTTCAGTAAACTCAGGGGCCTGGTTGGTGCTGGACAAGTGATGATTGTTTACTTGCACAAATAACAGGTAGTTTTATTTTGCCTCAGCATTTGCAAACAAAAAAGGAACAGAATGATGTTTCACTCTGAAATGGAATTATTCAGGGTAAGGTCTATCCTGAAAGCTATTAGACTACACAGCATGGAGTAATTTAGAGCCGGCCATGCCTCTAAATGGAATCTAAGAGTTATTTGAGTAAAGTCTGTAAGGTTTGCTTATAAAAGCTCATCTCAATGATTTTTTTATCTCCAGTGGTTAGAGTGGCTCTTCACTTCCTGGAAATAATTTCAAAAAAATAAATAAATGTATGCCCTGCAGGTAATATGAGGTGAGAAGAATAATCTTGGTTCTCAATTACTTTCAGTTCAAATAATTCTTATTAATTTATTTTTACAATATAATTATATGTCTATTGTCTGTAAGTAATTGTTCAAAGGAGTTACCATTCAAAAATTAGTTTATTAATACAATGCACCTAAATTGATGTCACTTCTTTCATCATTCTCCCCTATCTCCCCCAACAGCCTTCAATTCAACATATCAATTTATGACTACAACACTTTCTGATCAATGTCACTCCTTCCATTGTTGTCCCCCTCAAAATAATTACTATTATTAAGTGGATTATTTGAGGCAAAATACTGAAATCTTCACTAGTTATCACTGTGTGTTTTCCTTTGACTTTCCAACTAAAGTCTTAAAGGATGGGTCTTTTATCTCATTCTCTATACAACATGTGTAACACTGTACTTAATTTACTCAAGCATAACCAAGGGGAAGAAACATGGGAATAGATACTCCTGAAAAAGAACTCAAGTATTAGAGTTATGGATTCGATAGTCATACAAAGATTCAACTTATTTAAAAATGTTGGTACATGGTCTGGGAAGGTAATTCAGTGGTAGAGTGCTTGCCTTGCATGCATGAGGCCTTGGGTTCGATTCCTCAACCCCACAAAAGCAGAAAAGGCCAGAAGTGGCACTGTGGCTCAAGTGGTAGAGCACTAGCTTTAACCTGAAGAGTTGAGGGACAGTGCCTAGGCCCAGAGTTCAGGCCTCACAACCAACAACAACAAAAAATGTTGGTACAGGTAAGTAGCCTGAATGACTTCTGGTGAATTACAAATATCATCATGAGACTGCAATAAAAGAATTATCTCCCTACTAAAAGTCCTGATGATGAAAACAGATGATTCTGCAACAAAAGAAGAATGCATATTTCCTTAAATAGTAGGATATTTTCTACAAAATTATAATTATTAAAATCAAAAAATTAATAGATACCATACTATTTATCACATGTACATATCTTCAAATTTCATTAGTTAACTTAATAATGTTCTTCCGGAAAAAGTATTTTCTAGTCCACAAATAAGTACAAAAGAAATAATAAGAAGCAATAAAATAACCAAAGCTATATACCCAAAACTACTATACAGCTTTTATTATATAGTTATTATATAGGTTTGGCTATATTATATTGTTGGCTATAAAAGCCATTGATTTAGCTGAGGGAGATTTCTACGAATCTCCTTCACAAATTTTATTAAATCTCCATACCAGCAAAACTTTCTTTGCAATTTTAGCTTGGGCACATGTCATCTTAACTAGTATTTACTTAACTTATTTTTACATCAACTAATTTTATACTGTTAATTTGAAAATAAGACTTTATCTCATTACATTAAATACAAACCAGTATCATTTGCCATAAATAGAAGGCAAATGTAAAAATAAATGTAATAAAAAACAAAACAATGGGGGCTGTGAAGGTGGCTTAGTGGTAGAGCACTTGCCTTGCATGCATGAGGCCCTGGGTTCGATTCCTCAGCATCACATAAGCAAAAAGAAAAAAGCTGGAAGTGGCGCTGTGGCTCAGGTGGTAGAGCGCTAGCCTTGAGCTGAAGAGCTGAGGGACAGCACCCAGGCCCAGAGTTCAGGCCCCACAACTGGACCCAAAAACAAAAACAAAAACAAAAATCAATATTCTTAGAAACTAGTTGTATATTATTGCCTGCCAAAAATTCTTGATCCTATACCCTTGAGGATTGCATTTTCTTTGTTAAAAAGTTTAATTAGGATGTGTCAGAAAAATGTCCAAGACAGACTTGCACCAAAATGAGGACTAAAAAAGAATCCAAGAAGGAAACATCTTTATTATATGATCCCATATAGTCTGTGGCTATACTAGAGGTCACAGCATTGTGTCCAAGTCTATTACCTCTATATCTCTTTATTAATTAGAATCATATATGGGTGTTTGCTTAAAATACTAGCAGAGGCTTGGCACCTATGATTTTTATATGTAATTCTAGATACTCAAAAGGCTGAGATCTAGAGAAGTGAGGTTCCAGGCCAGCCCAGACAAAAAATGTTTATGAGACTCCTTTTCTAAAATAATTAGTACAATACAATCATATAAAATAATATCAAAATGAAATCCAGGAAGAGATTCTTTTTGTTGTTGATGTTGTTTTCATTATCTTTTCCTTTTGTTTTATTTGTTAGTGTATTTGTCTTTGGGAGGGTAAGGGGACACAGAAAAGGTGAGACAAATGGTCAACAAATACAGCAGTAACACTCAATAGACATTATGGGGAAAATTAACTATACAACTTGTGGGTGGGAATGGGAGGGAAAAATTGGGAGAGAGCTAGGGAAGGGGTGGGTTTTGTTTAAAAAAAGAAATGTGCTCTTAATCTTACTTATGTAACTGTAATCCTGCTGTGGATCGCCTTTATAATAACAATACCATATAATTCAAAAAATAAAGCAAAATAACTAGCACAAACCCAGACTAGAGGTGTGGTTTGTGTGTTAAAGCATCAAGTATGTGTGAGGTTTTGAGTTTAAACCCCAATACCATACTACCACTGCTACTACTACTACTACTACTACTACTACTACTATTAATAATAATAATAATAATAATTGAGATAATGAGTTGCTTTCAATATAAGAAGGCTAAAACTGAAAATTATATATTTTAGAAACAACCTCACATGATTTTGATGCATGACAAAATTTGAAAACAAGAGCTATATTGTAGAAATTACTGAAGAAGAGGCACTCACTCTATAGAAGAGCTCCATAGGTTTAGAAAAGCTAAATGAAAATAGCATAATTCTTCTAGAGGTGGCACTTCAGGCCCAAAGGGAAGATAACAGCTTGGATGATGAAATGTCATATTTAGAGTATTTTAATTCCTGAATGTTAAAAATACAAAAAAAGAAAGAGATGACAAGAGGAAGAGTGTGAGGAATCAAAGTGAAGGGAGAGTAAGGTAAGATTAAGTAGGAAGCATCCAGCAAGAAAGGGGCATAAGCCAGGTGTTGTAATCACACCTGCAATCCTAGCTACTCAAGAGGCTGAGATCTGAGAATCACAGTTCAAAGCCAGCCCAGGCAGGAAAGTCCATGAGACTCTTACCTCCAATAAACCACTAGAAAACTGTCAGTGACATTGTGGCTCAAGCCCAAGCCCAAAGTTCAAGCCCCACAACTGACAAAAAAAATAAAAATAAAAAAGAATGAAAGAAAGAAAAAAGAAAGGGGCATAAAGGTCTATAGAGGAGATTGGCTTATAAGAAAATATGGAAAGAATTTAAAATGTTAGTTTACTAAATGATTGCTAAACAGGTGTGATAGCAATTTATAAATGTTTAAGTTTTACACTAAAAAGTCAAAGAGGAATTTGTTAAGTGGGAATTTGTTAAGATGGACATTACACATTAAAAGAAAGTAATTGATCATATTTACATTCCATACAACTCCACCTAAGCATTACTGTTCTGCATGTTCAAGTTTTGTCGAAAGGAATATGTTCCACTGAGCATCTTGAAAAACCAAAAGGATCTGAACATTGATTGCTCTAGGATTTACTTCTTAGTTATAGCATGTTTCTCTTGACTCTCAGACATATCTCTTTTCCTCCACAACCCTTCCAAAGTAGTCTTCACACTTGTAGTACAAAGCCTATAGGCTGTGCAGCCTTAGAACATCTTAGAAGGGTTTGCAGTAGAGATTGAAAAACACCCTCTACTTGAGAAGCTGAGATGCTGATTGACAGCAGAACCAGATACTGACACTGATTCTTTTAAAAAATATGTCTTTAACACACTTTCTGTGCCAAATACAGCACTAGGTTTCAGGACATCACAGAATAAATGTATCTATTCTGTAAGAAGAAAAGGAAGTGAATAAATATCATTCATATACAGAATGGCTTTGATACATTACCTCCATGTGTGGGGATTGTGATCAGTTTACAAAAAGAACTATGGCCAGTGGCTTATACCTGTAATCCTAGCTACTTGGGATGTTGGGAATGGAATGATCATAGTTTAAGGCCTGCCTGGGCAGAAATATTTACAACACTCCTTTTCAACTTATTTCTGAACACAGTTGTACTCTATTTTAGCCTAGCCATGTGGAAGACTGAGCTTGAGAAGATTGCAATTCCAAACCAAATCATTTACAAAAGTCTATTAAATTACACTGTGTGAAAGGCTCAGCAACAATGAGAAGCTTAAAATAGATCACAATCTTGGCATATGTATGAATCAGAACATGAGATTCTATCTCAAAATAAATAATACAAAACAAGGAAACATGGTTCCTTGTTTTGGTAGAGCATCTATCTCCCTAGCTGTGTCTGGACCTGAATTCAAATCCAAGTATATCCCAAAAAAAGCACTCTAAAGAAAAAAATGTAACCAAATACATGGTTTTAAAAGTTAAAATTGCAGATACTGGGTACCTAAGTGTTGAGTTTTTTTAGCAGAAGGTCAACATTATTAATAGCTGTCAGTTTACTTCATTAGTGACTAAATTGCTTCACCCCCAATCCCAAACTCTTCAATGACACTTGAAATTGTCTACAGTATGTGGCAGCAATGTTTCCTAATAACCTCTTCTGTTCCCAGACAATTCCGAAATGCTAACTTCTGAATGTCTTATGGCCACACTTACTAAGATCCTCTTTTTGCAGCAAGGTACTCTATACCTTAAAATGTTCAGGACTGTATTCAGATTTACAGAAGAACCCACATATACCACCTATATTTTCTATCTTAGTCATGTCATGGATCTGTAATGATTCATTTTGCTGTGGGCTCACGAGCTTAGAATGCTGGACAATCAGCTCCAAATTTCCTGATGGAGAGAATGATTAAGTTAAATATGTGGTTTAAATGGCCTAATTTGAGACTCTAACTAGACTGAACTGAAAAGTAAAAATGCAGAGTAAGAGCCTTAAATGTAACCACTTGGTGGAAGGTCTGATTCATTGCTGAATTTTGTTCCATCTATATGGGGTTTTTGTATTGTGTTGTGTTTTGTTTTGTTTTGTTTTTTGACAGTCGTGGTGCCTGAACTCTGGGTCTGGGTGCTGTCCCTGAGCTCTTCAGCTCAAGGCTAGTGCCACAGCATGACTTCTGGCTTTTTCTGCTTATATGGTGCTGAGGAATCGAACTCAGGGCCTCATGAATGAAAGACAAGCACTCTACCACTGAGCCATCTTCCCAGCCCCCAATCTATATGTTTTATAAAATAAATTAGCACTGTAGTTTCCAACAAATTTCACATTACCTGAAAAAGATGCTCTTTTATTATGTTTTAATTGAGTCTAATAATTTATTTGAATCTCTTTTTACCAGCAGGTGTTTCTATCTAAAGTAATTAAAGAGAAAGAAAGATTAATTCGGAAGACTGTGAATTTCTATAGCAGACCTATGTTCCTTTGCTTGTCCATCTGTTACCCTTTTCTCTTAGGAATAGAATCTTTCTTGCCTATAGGGAAGCACAGCTTAATCATTTTAATTCTGTTCTGGTCATAAGGACGATGATCTCATGACCAAGAGGTGTTTTCTGTTGTTCTGTTGCTTTCTCCTTTATTTTCAATGCTAGAATTATACTGAGGTCTTCTTTATGCTAGGCAAGTGCTCTGTCAATGAGCTACACTGTCAGCCTCAGAAGTTGTCTTATGAGCCAAGGCTAGCCAATCAAAGTATCAATCTCTCTGGTATCAACAGTTGTTCAAAGAATGAATATGTGATTCAAGTCTTGCTAGTCTAGTCTTTGTATGAAATTGCTGCATACAAGTGTAGATTAACTGCTGGTCATTACTCATTAGTGTGTCTTTTTTGGAGGGACAGGGCCTCATAAAAATCAAAACTATCAGAAGTCTCAGAAAATAAGTAAGAGTTCCTTAATCTAGCTGGTTGAGAAGCTAATGAAACCCATTTGTTCACTTTCATAGGTATTTGTTTTTCTTTTTAGGTTAAGTTGCAACCAAAATATTCCCAAATAGCACATTTACATGTCTACTTAAGAAAATCTGAGTGTAGAGGTATGCTTTACTTTATGTACTTGCTGTATTTTACATAAGTTGAAAGTAAGCCAAAATTTGAGAATTGAATAACAATAAAAAATAACACATAACACATCAATAAATGGAAACTTGTTTGCTCCCTTTCATAGTATAGTTGGTTTGTTTTCAGAAAAGAAAAGGTGTCACAACCCAAATAGAAAGGTACAAGTGACTCACAGTGATTTAGGTAGGACTACTGGGATGGCCTGAAAGATTAGCAGACTTCAGTGATTTCATTACTTCCTGGGTTTTATCCTTGTAGGTCTACAAATTTGATTTAGTTGGTACACTTGGATGGGATCTGTCCCTTCAGGAAAGATTTCCATGAAACAAGTTCACAAAGTAAAATAGAAAACCAAATGCCAAGTGATTAACAGACAAGGAGAAATATTATTCATTGAACTAGAACTCTTACCTCAGCAGATCACTACATTCTGTTCTTCAGGATCCTGACCATCTGTATACACACTAAAGATGCTTCCTCATAGGACTGTGATATATTGTACATTATTTTTGACATTAAATTTAAGAAATCATGGAAGTTGATATGAAAATCTGGATTTCAACTTCCCTTGGAAAAAAAATAATGCCAATGGTGAAACTAGGGACAAAAGGGGAACCAATGCAACAGCCATACTCACAAGACAATATGTTGGATATGATCTGTACAACTTTTGGGGGGGCAGGGTGAGGAAGGGAAAGTGGGAGGAAAATGAGGGTTGGGGTAACAAGTTTGAAAAGAAATGCGGTCACTACCTTACTTATGTAACTGTAACCCCTCTTTACAGCATCTTTACAATAAAACAAAATTTAAAAAAGAAAAAAAGGGACTGGGAAGGTGGCTCAGTGGTAGAGTACTTGCTTTGCATGCATGAGGCCCTGGGTTCGATTCCTCAGCAACCCGTAAGCAGAAAAATCCGGAAGTAGTACTGTGGTTCAATTGGTAGAATGCTAGCCTTGAGCTGAAGAGTTGAGGGACAGGGCTGAGGCCCAGAGTTCAGGCCCCATGACGGGCAAAATAAAAAAGAATACCTACCAACATTGTATGCTTGTATGCTGTTAGTTGCCTGGATCCACAAAGCGGTTGAACCTTTTATGTGGACTATGAATTCTACCATATAGTTGAACACTCATGAGGACCCATGACGGGCAAAATAAAAAAGAATACCTACCAACATTGTATGCTTGTATGCTGTTAGTTGCCTGGATCCACAAAGCGGTTGAACCTTTTATGTGGACTATGAATTCTACCATATAGTTGAACACTCATGAGGACCTTTGATCTTGTAACCTATGTAAGTCATTGGAATTTGGAAATGAAAGCTCCAAGTGAAGCTCAGCTCCTTCCTGCTGCCTAGAAGTACATGGATTGACTTATTCAAGAGAAGAATGTGAATCAATCCAATGTCTTTAGAGTGACCTTTCAGAGTTTGGTTGGGAATAATAGGTCAAAGTTGATTATATTTTGCTCTGCTCCATAAGAAATGGGAAACATGGACACGAGGGTGATGTTGAGAGCCTTCCTAGGACCGTAAATTTTATGATGACAAGCTACATCAAGGAAGATGGCAGACAATCCAAAATAAATAGAGTACTTCAGGACTGAATTAAGCTACAGAATCGATTGTCATCTACAGCTAGTCTATAATGTTCACCTATATAGCATTATAAATCATAGTCATTATTTCAGCCACTTTAAGTTGAATCTGTACTGATGTGGCAATGTTAGTTTTCCTAAAAGAATCTTTACAAAACTATTGATATGCATAATATATGTAAAAATTGCGAACCAAAAAGAAGTTGAGTATTATTGTTCTTAGCTAAAATATGAGTTAAGGTCACTTACTGAATCCTGATTGTAGTTCTATCTTTATGAGGTTTTATGCATTCCACTGGATTGGAATTTTGTATCTTCCTTACCTCTTCAAGATTCATATAAAAGTTCTTGCTTTGTATATATGTGAATAATTACATATTATTTTGTAAAGATTTGGCATCTAAGGTCAATTGCATTTCTCTAATCTCCAGAGTTGGTGTGAGACAATTTTTAGCCTTACTCATGTAGCATGAATAAGAATATAAATGACTGTATTGGCATGAAATATACTGAACAGAGTTGTATAAATACAGAAATATATCTCTATCTGAACAATTATTTGTCACATCGAATAATCCAAGATGCAAATTAAAATCAAGAGAAGCTGGTGCCAGTGGCTTACGGCTGTAATCCTAGCTACTCAGGAGACTGAGATCTGAGAATCATGGTTCAAAGCCAGCACGGGCAGGAAAGACCGTGAGACTCTTTTTCTTTTTTTTTTGACTGTGAGACTTTTATCTCCAATAAACCACTAAAAAACCGGAAGTGGTGCTGTGGCTCAATTAGTAGAGCTGAAGAGCACAGGGACAGCACCCAGGCCTAGAGTTCAAGTTCCACCACCAACCAAAAATTAAAAATTTTTAAAAATAAAATAAAGAGAAAACTAAAAGTTCTTTTATGAAGTGAAGTTACAGTGAAGTGCTTGCAAGGACACATATTACTTTAGTCAGAGCCTCCTATTCAGAACTTTTTGTCTTATTTTTACACAGAATTAAAACAAAAGTTATGTTCTGATTTCTTAAGCCATAAAATATTTAAAAATAATTAGTTTGTTTATGAAACGTGCTATTGAGAGACACAAGCACTACTGACCACAAAACAAAGTTAAAGATTTCAGTAACTGGTGGCATTAAAGAAAGGAAGAATGGGTCAAAGAGAAAAGGAAGCAGAGACATGGAAAGAGAGAAAGGAATACTAAAACATGTGAACTGGCTCTAAAAAAACAAAATATCATATACAGGTTAAAATAATAACTGCTATTAAATTTCATGTGCCTGATTAGCCTGACAGTCCAATTAGGTGAGCTCAATTTTAAGAATTCATATAAGAGCTGGGAATGTGGCTTAGTTGTAGAGTGCTTGCCTCGCATGCAGAAACCCCTGTGTTCCATTCTTCAGTAACACATAAAGAGAAAAAGCCAGAAGTGGCACTGTGGCTCAAGTGGTAGAATGATAGCCTTGAGCAAAAAAGAGAACCTCAGGGACTGTGCACAGGTCCTGAGTTCAAGCCCCAGGACTGGCAAAAAAATACATATAACAATGTCATGTATTTTTAAATTATTTCTAAAAAAATAAGTTTGTGGTTCACAAAGAAGTATATTCGAAGTCTTTGATGTATTTGGAGTTGATTCTGGTGCAGGGTGATATATAAGGATCTAGCTTTAGTTTTCTACAAGTGTTTAAACAATTTTGCCAGCACCACTTATTGAAAAGACTGTCTTTCTTTCATTCTATTTCTTTAGCTCCCTTGTCAAAGATCAGATGGCTTTAGGTCTATGGGTTCATTTCTGGGTCTTCAGCCCTGTTCCATTGGTCCTTAGATGTGTTTTTGTGCCAGTACCAAGCTATTTTGATTACTATGGCATTGTAGTAGAGTTTAGAATTTGGTATTGATATTCCTCCAGCACTGTTCTTTCTACCAAGGATAGTTTTTGCTATTTGGGGTCTTTTATTGTTCCATATGAATTTCTGGATTGTTTCTATTTCATTGAAAAATGAGGTTGGGATACTGATAGGTATCACATTGAATTTATAGATAGCCTTTGACAGTATTGCCATCTTCACAATGTTAATCCTCGTAATCCAGAACATGGGAGGTTTTCCCACTTGCATAGTTCTGCTTTAATTTCCTTTTCCAGGTTTTTAAAGTTCTTTTCATAGAGATCTTTCACTTCTTTTGGGGTTATGACAAAAGAAGTTAATTTCCTAATTTCAGCCATGATCTTTCCGTTATTGGCATACAGGAAAGCCATTAATTTCTGAGGGTTAATTTTATATCCAGCTACTTTGCCAAAGTTTGCGATCAGCTGAAGTAACTTGGGAGTGGATTCCATGAGGTTCTTTAAATACAAGATCATGTCATCTGCAAAGAGGGAGAGTTTGACTTCCTCTTCCGCAAATAGATCAAAGACCTCGAAATAACAGCAGACTCCCTGAAAACGTTACAGGAAGGAATAGGAGAAACTCTAGGAATCCTTGGGACAGGCTGAAATTTTCTTAATAGAGACCCATAAACACAACAAATCAAAGAAAGCTTGGACAAATGGGATTACATGAAACTGCAGAGCTTCTGCAAGCAAAGGACAAAACCAGCAAGCTTTCTATTGAGAAAGCCCATGGACTGGGAGAAGGTCTTCACTAGCCATACAATGGACAAGGGTCTCATACATAAAATATACTTAGAACTCAAAAAAACTAAATCCCACAAAAACAAATACTCAAAGAAACAACTGCCAATAAATAAGTGGACTAAAGACTTAAAAGAGAGTTTTCTCTGATGAGGAAAGAAGAATGGCCAATAGACACATGAAGAAATGCTCAACTTCTCTAGCCATAAAAAATAGCAAATGAAAATGAGATTCCACCTCACTCTAGTCAGAATGGCTATCATCAAGAAATCTAGTAACAACAGATGCTGGATGGGATGTGGTCAAAAGGGAACGCTACTGCATTGTTGGGAGGAGTGTAAACTTGGAAAGCAGTATGGAGGTTCCTCAAAAGACTCCACATAGAACTCCCCTATGACCCAGCAATCCTACTTTTGGGCATTTACCCAAATGACCACAAACTAGGTCATACCAAAGCTACCAGCACAACCATGTTTATCGCAGCATTATTCACCATAGCCAAGATATGGAACCAACTGTGATGTCCCTCAGTAGATGAATGGATCAAGAAAATGTGGTAAATATATTCAATGGAATTCTATGCCTCCATCAGAAAAAAATGATTGCCCCATTTGTTAGGAAATGGAAAGACTTGGAAATAATTATGTAAAATGAAGTAAGCCAGGCTCAAAGAAACATAGGTCCCATGGTTTCCCTTGTTTGCAATGTCTATTTCATGTCTATGACAAACAGAGCAGGTTAAAGGTTATGTACATATGACCATATGAGATAATGTAAAGCAAAATGTACCCCAAGACAGGAACACAAGGCGTTTTTCCTTCTTGCTATTGTTTTAAATGTACTTATAATGAACTATGTGATTCTTTGTTTCTTTTGTAAGTTCTTCCCCCATGGTATAACCCCTGTTTTTACTGTATTTGATTCTGGTATTCTGCATCTTGTATATACATTGTTTTTTAATTTGGGGAAGGGAAAGGGTATAGCAGAATGCTTAAATAAGGGTACAGGTTGACCCATTGTGACAATGAGATAGGCAGGACACTATGTTGAAAATGAACTTTATAATTTGGGAGGAGGTGTTGAGAAGGTGGGGAGGGAAGTGATGGTGGGGGAAAAATCAAAGAAGGAGGTAACAATGCTCGATAGGAAATGTACTCATTTTCCTATGCATGTAACTGTAACTCCTCTGTACATTAACTTTACAATAAAAATAACTAATATGATATATTTATGTATATACCATTACCATGTTAATTGTAGCACAGAAATGCAGATTTATTTTAAATTAATTAAATCTGTTAATAAAATTCATCAAATTAACTGATGAAGTATAAATTCATCTCAATAATTCCACAGCAACTATTGATAAACTTCAATGTTATTGACTAAAAACAGCCAAGATCCTCGATCTAGCTCAGTGAGAAATGTTATTCATAATTGGGAAAAATGTACACCATCTAAACTTACAGTAGACATTGTACTACAAATGAAACATTGGATATATTTCTTTTCCAATTAAAGACTTCCCAAGGAAAATAAAAAAAGGAAATCCAACCAATTCAGCATGAAGAAATGATATGGAACTTTAAAAGTAAGGTATTTCACTGAAACCTGATATATTTGCACAAAATAAAATTAGAGAAATACAAAAATAAAAGAAATATATTCTAGTTATAATCAATAATTTAATTCTAGGCACATAGGAATTCTATTCTAGTAAATTTCATTTTGCATTCTTGTGGACAATATACCTACTAATTGAAAATTTAAGCATATGTTTGGGTTTATTGAGCAGATCTTTTATAGGGGACATTACTTACCTCCAAAAAGTTGTGATACCTGGAGGAAAGGAAGGAAGGAAGAAGGAGGGGAAAGTAAAGAAAAGAATAAGAGAAAGCTGGGTGCCAGTGGCTCACACTCGCACCTGTAATCCTAGCTACTCAGGAGGATGAGGTCTGAGCATTTGGTTTAAAGCCAGCCCTAATCTCCAATTAACCACCAGAAAACTGGAAGTGGCGCTATGGCTCAAGTGGTAAAGCCCTAGACTTGAGCTGAAAAGCTCAGGGACTGCATGCCCAGGCCCAGATTTCAAGACCCACAACTGACAAAAATAAAATAGAGGGAAGAAAGAAAAGAAAGAAAGAGAATGAGATAAAAGAAAGAAAGGATAAAAGAACAAAAAAGGATTAAAGAGAAAAGTATAAATAGTAGGTATTTTGAATCAAATAGTTTGAATCAAACAATAGTTTGAATCAAATGCACCTCAACAATTTTCTGCAAATATTACAAAAGCACATATGATTATATGAACCCATTGTCTTATGATCAGCGTAGCTCTGGAAAGAATTTCTGCAAGGGACTGACCTTGAAGCATGAGCTTCACTAGTTTTGTGGTAAATTTTTCCTCTAAGGAACATAATATTTCATGTCTAGCTTGTAAGTAATGATAAACGCATTAATTATACAGAACTATTTGTTATTATAAATAATAACAGTTGCCTCTGTGTGTACACCCCAAGTTAGACAAACTAAGAGTTTCGAGGGCCCAATCCTCTGGAGTATCTTTTCTGCAGATATATTTTAAAACCAACTGTATGGATTTAGAGTGTAACTATAAAGTTAGAAGGCACAGATTCTGAGACTATTCCATTTACAATATCAACTTCAAATTCAAAACTAAGATCTGGTAATTTATAATAAGGTCTCACGGGACTCACTAAAAGCTATTATACTCATGGTTAAAACTTATTAAAGGAAAAGTATACAGATACAAAGGAAGACACATAGGTCACACTACCCAAATACTGTCCCATTGTCCTCAGAACACATCATCCTCCTAGTAGAGTCATGTGATACTAAGTACTGCCACATAGGGAAGCTTTCCCAAGCTTATCTGTCCAGAGTTTTTATTGAGGCTTCACTTTACAGGCATGATTTATTCATTCGTGGCCCATGTTGACTGTTTCTAGCAACTTCATCCTGTCCCTGGAGAGTAGGTAGACACATGATCTGATAGGCATTTATGTGTCACTCCATTGTCATTAACTATCAGGTTTGGTCTCAAGCACCTACCATGAATACAAAAGAAACTTCCATTACTGAGAAAATTGAAAGTATCTAGAAGTTGCCTTCAAGTAACTGGATGACAAAGGCTAAGTCTCCTTAGGTAGAGGAAAATTCTTTACTACACTGTACTATGCGACTAATGTGAGCTGGGTTTGGTGCCACACACCTATAATTCTGGGTAGTGGCAAGATCATTTGAATCTAGGAGTTCTAAGCCAGACTGTGCACCCCAGTGAAACAACTTGTCTCTAGAAAACAAAATGAAAACTAAAACAAAACAAAAACAAAAACAAAGTCTGCTATATTGCATACTCTCAAATATATTTCTTTTTTTTCAGACAAGGTCTCATTATATAGCCCAAGCTGGACTTTAACTCACTCAGACTTCCAAGGTCAGGGATTACGGGAATATGCTGAATTCTGATTTTGCTTTTATAAAATTAAAAATACACAGAAGTGTTTTTATAGTTCGCCATGGTTGTCTGACCCTGTTTTTCTCATAAAATTGTAAATTCTTTATCTTTATCATAGCTGCCAGTTGGAGAAGTGGAAATTATATTGTCAATACAATTTAGGTCATCCTTTAAAAATGTGACAATTTACAACTGGCACAAATGTCAAAAATGTTTGAACTGCTTTTATTTTTGTATTAACTATTTCATATGATAGCAACAAATAAAAATAAATTTAAGAGAAGAATTGAGTTATTTGAGTACCTGGAGTATCTTGTAAGGAATATTACTTTAAACAGAGTTGGAATCAGGGGCAAAAATTGGCTACAGCAGGTTGCAGTCACACATTCAATCTGAATTTTAAAAAGAATTCCCTGTTTATATTTGCCCCAGGAAAATTTTGGTAGTTATATCCCCAGGTCACATACAATGCTTAAACGAATCAAACTGACTCTAAGTTAGCAGAACCACAAAATTGTTTCCCAGATCCAGAATCCAGGGGATGGATTCAGTATCCAGGGATACTCCATTAAAATGACACAAATTGAAAGTGGTGTTGGAATCATTACTCAAATGAAAGTGAGGATGTTATTAAAGAAGGGTGAAGGGTTTCTAGGAATAGGAACAGAGCCTATGCAATAAATACCATTATCAGACGGCAAGTTGAAATATTCACTTCAATAAGACAATGTCTTGTTTTATTTATTTTAGTCATTGTGTGTTTACTTGACCCTCATTATTAACATACAGAGGGCAAAGGAGGAGTGATGGACAAAGGCTCAACAGCTTTGGACTGATGATAATACAAAATAATATTCTATAAAGTGAACTCAAAGAAAAGGAAACAAGAGACCTTCTTTAGTTGCCATTGCTGCTGGTTTTGTTTTCTTTTCCTTAAGTCTTATTTGCTATTTTGTACTTGGGAGGGAAAGGGGGCACAAATAAGGTGGAAAAACAATGAACAAATGCAATAGTGATACTGGAAACTATGTGTTAAATGAACTGGATATCTTATGGGTGGGGATGAGAGGGAAAGAATAGGAGAATGATGGTAGAGATAACATGGTCCGAAAAGAATTGTACTGATTGTACCTGATTCATGTAACTATAACCCCTCTGTACAGCAACTTCACAAATACAATAGAAAATGAAAATAAAAGACATTGTCTACAATTTAACCAATTTTCAAGTCTATAATGAATAAATAATGGACTGTTCTGGTTTCAAGTATAGTTCTATATATATAATCACCTCTGCTATACTGTAATTAAGATACAAAAAATTTTTCCCTCCCAAAAGGTCTCCCTTAGAGTCCCTTACCACCTCTACCCCAAACCTAGTAACTACTTCATCTTCTTTTTGTAAATACAGTTTTTGTTTTCTACAATTTCATGTAAATAATTATAGGTGTACTCTTTCAAATATGGCTTCTGTCATCCAGTATGTATTGAGATTAACACAAACTCTTGCATGTGTCAGTAGCTCATTCCCTTATAGAGCGTTGTGTAGACATACCAAACTGTTCATCAGTTTCCAAGTTGAGACATAATTGAGTTGCTTCCTGTCTATAGCCAAAATTAATAAAAAGACAGTGAATATTCATATAGAAGTCTTTTTTTTGGGGGGGGGTCCTGTCGTGGGGCCTGAACTCTGGGCCTGGGCACTGTCCCTCAGCTCTTCAGCCCAGGGCTAGCGCTCTACCGCTTAAGCCGCAGCGCCACTTCCGGCTTTTTTTCTTTTTGCTTATGTGGTGCTGAGGAATCGAACCCAGGGCCTCAGGCATGCAAGGCAAGCGCTCTACCATTTAGCCACCTTCCCAGCCCCTCATATAGACTTCTTACGGTGAGCTTGTTTTTTATTGATTCTGGATAAATACTGAGGAATCAAATGGTGGGAGATATGGTAGGTGAATTTTTAAATTCAAAGAAACTGTCAAGGTAGGTCTTAAGGTAAACTGTTGTGATCCTAGCACTTGGGAAGCTGATATAAGACTGAAGTTTTAGCCACACAGAGCTACATATAAGACCTTCCCCCTAGCTGGGCGCTGGTGGTTCATGCCTGTAATCCTAGTTACTCAGGAAGCTGAGGTCTGAGGATCACGGTTCAAAGCCAGCCCAGGCAAGAAAGTCCATGAAACTCTTATCTCCAATAAACCACCAGAAAACGAGAAGTGGTGCTGTAGCTCATGTGGTAGAGCACTAACCTTGAGCTGAAGAGCTGAGGGACAGTGCTCAGACCCAGAGCTCAAGCCCCACAATGGACCAAAACAAAAAAAGACCTTCCCCCTGCCCCCCCCCCAAAAGATAAAAATATCAAACTTTTAAACTCCAAAAAACTTTTACAACTTTATATCAGTAAAACTGTATCATTAGTAGTGTATGTGAATTCCAGTAACTTTTGCATTCTTTCTAATATTTAGGACTGTTGTTTTAATTTTAGAGTTTTTGTTGGGAATACAACATAATTTTTCTGATTTTTTAAATTTTTATTTTATTGTTAAGATGTTGTAAGAAGGAGTTACAGTTACGGGAGTAAGGGAATGAGGACATTACTTGTTGATCATTGTTACCCTTTCCCTTCCTTGTCCCACAATCCCTTCCTTCCCCCAGCTCCCACACTTCTATCCCCCCTCGACCCTTGCCTCCTGAAGTTGTAAAGTTCATTTCCAAAATACTGTCCAGTAGGTATCTTCATGGCAATGGGTCATCCTGTGTCCTTATTTAAGTGTTTTGTTGTTCCCCTTCCTCTCCCCAGAATAAACATATGTGTATACAAGACACAGGATATCAAAATCGAGTACAGTGACAACAGGGGATATGTGGTAGGGGATAGAACATACAAAGGAAACAACAACAACAACAGCAACAACTAATAATAATAATAATAATAATAGTAATAAAATCACATGGTACATTTAAAACAGTAACAATAAAGACAGACCTCTTGTGTCCATATCTTGGGGTTGATTTTACTTAGTAACAACGTATGTGGTCATTTGTACATGGTTTTTGAGCTTTACATCTCATCTGATAAGATTATCCTATATGGATGCTAATTATTGCAAATAAGGGAAACCATGAGACCTAAATTTCTTTGGGACTGGGTAAATTCACTTGATATGATTTTTTACGAGTCTTTTCATTTCCTAACAAATTGGGCGGTGTTGTTCTTTCTGATAGAAGCATGGAATTCCATCGTATATATATACCACATTTAATTGATTCACTCAGCTACTGAGGGGCATCTGGGTTGGTTCCATATCTTAGCTATGGTAAATAATGCTGTGATAAAAATAGTTGTGCTGGTAGCTTTAGTATGGCCTTGTTTGTGATCATTTGGGTAAATGCCCAAAAGTGGGATTGCTGGGTCATAGGGGAGCTCTATGTGTAGTCATTTGAGGAAACTCCATACTGCTTTCCAGAGTGGCTGAAAATGTTTAAACTCCCATCAACAATGCAGTAGGGTTCCCTTCTGTCCACATTCCCTCCAGGATCTCTTGTTATTAAATGTCTTGATTATAGCCATTCTAAATGGGGTGAGGTGGAATCACAATGTTCTCTTGATTTGAATTTCTTTTATGGACAGAGAAGTTGAGCATTTCTTCATATGTCTACTGGCCATTCTTATTTCCTCTTCAGAGAAGTCTCTCTTTAAGTCTTTAGCCTTTTTATTAATAGGGCAGTTGTTTCTTTGAGAATTTGTTTTTGGGTGACTTCATTTTTTGAGTTCTGAGTATATTTTAGATAGGAGGCCCTTGTCTGTTGTATGGCTAGTGAAGATCTTCTCCAAGTGTGTGGGCTTTTTATTGATCTTGCTAGCTATGTCCTTTCCATGCAGAAGCTCTGCAGTTTCATGCAATCCCATTTGTCCAACCTTTCTTTGATTTGTTGTGTTTCTGGGTCTCTATTAAGAAAATTTTGGCCTGAGCCCTAGAGTTTTCTCCTGTTCCTTCCTGTAATATTTTCAGGGTGTCTGCTTTGACTTTGAGGTCTTTGATCAATTTGGGGTTGATTCTAGTCCAGGGTGATATATAAGGATCTAATTTTAGTTTTCTACATGTGCTTAACCAGCTGTTCCAACACCATTTACTGAAGAGACTTTCTTCCATTCTAATTTTTGGCCCCCTTATCGAAGATTGGGTGGCTATAGGTCTGTGGGTTCATTTCTGGGTCTTCAGTTCTAGTCTATTGGTCTTCAAGTCTATTTTTGTGCCACTACCAATCTGTTTTGATAACTATGTCTTTGTAGTAGAGTTTAAAGTCTGATATTGTTATTCCTCCAGCACTGTTCTTTCTAAGGATTGGTTTTGCTATTCGAGCTCTTTTATTGTTCTATATGAATTTTTTAATTCCTTCTTCTATTTCATTGAAGAATGAGGTTGGGATATTGATGGGTATTTCATTGAATTTGGAGATAGCCCTTGGAAGTATTGCCATTTTCTCGATGTTAATCCTCCCAAGCCAGGAGCATGGGAGGTTGTTCCACTTTGTTAGATCTGCTTTAATTTCCTTTTTCAGATTTTTAAAGTTTTCTTCATAGAGGTCCTTCACTTCTTTAGTTAAGTTTATTCATAGGTATTTTATTTATTTATTTTGGGTCCAGTCGTTGGGCCTGAACTCTGGGCCTGGGCGCTGTCCCTCAGCTCTTCAGCTCCAGGCTAGCGCTCTACCACTTGAGCCACAGCGCTACTTCCGGCTTTTTTCTTTTTGCTTATGTGGTGCTGAGGAATTGAACCCAGGGCCTCATGCATGCAAGGCAAGAGCTCTACCACTGAGCCACCTTCCCAGCCCCGGTATTTTATTTTTGGTGGGGCTATTACAAAAGGATTTGCATTCCTGATTTCCGTTGCATTCTTCTCATTATTGGCATACAGGGAAACCATTGATTTTTGAGGGTTAATTTTATACCTTGCTACTTTGCCAAAGTTTCAAATCAGCTTGAGTAACTTAGGACTGGATTCCATGGGGTTCTTAAAATACAAGATCAAGTGGGAGAGATTTACTTCATCTTTCCCTATTTGGATCCCCTTTATGTTTGCATCTTGTCTAATTGCTCTAGATAGGCATTCTAATACTAAGTTGAAGAGGAGTGGAGAAAGCAAACCTCCTTGTCTTTTTCTGAGTTTAGAGGAAACAGCTTTAACTTTTTGTAATTAAGTATAATGATGGCTGTAGGTTTGTCATACACAGCCTTTATTGTATTGAGAAATGTCCCCTGGATTCCTAGCTACTCCAAAGCTTACATCATGAAGGGGTGTTGGATCTTGTCAAATGCTTTTTCTGCATCTATTGATATAATCATGTGGTTCTTATCCTTGCTCTTGTTGATGTGATGTATTACATTCATTGATTTGCATATATTGAACCAAATTTGCATACCTGGGAAGAATCCTGTTTGATCACGGTGTATGATTTTTTTGATTACTTATTGAAGACAATTAACCAAAATTTTGTTGACAAATTTTGCATCAATGTTCATCAAAGAGATGTGTCTATAGTTCTCTTTCTTTAATGTGTTCATGTCTGGTTTGGGGAACTTTCATTTTCAATTTCATTGAAGATTTGGAGAAGCATTTTTGTGAGTTCTGTTTTGAAGGCCTTGCAGAATTTAGCAGTGAACCCATCTGGTCCTGGACTTTTCTTGGATGGAAGGTCTCTTATTGCTAGTTCTATTTCAGTGCTTGATATGAGTCTTAGATTGGTTTGACTCATCTTGATTTAGTTTGGGCATGTCAATATTCTTCCATTTCATCCAGTTTCTCAAACTTATTAGCATAATGTTTTGAGAAATATTCCATTATAATGTTCTGTATCTTGGTTGTTTCAGTGGTGATGGTTCCATTCTCATTCTGAATTTGTTTAGGTGTATCTCTTCTTTATCTGGTAAGGTTTGCTAAGGGTCTGTCAATTTTATTAATTTTCTGAAGAAAAAGCTCTTTGTTTTGTTGATTCTTTCTATGGTTTTTTTTGGATTCTAATTCATTTAATTCTGGTATAATTTTAATTGTTTCTTTCTGGCTACTGCATTGGGGTTTGACTTGCTGCTCTTTTTCAAGGAGCATCTGGCGCAGCATTAAATTGTGAATTTGAGATCTCTCCAATTTGTTAATGTAAGAACTCAGAGCTATGAATTTTCCTCTGAGTACTACCTTTGCCGGGTCCCAGAGGAGCTGATAATTTCTATGTTCATTTTTGTTATACATAATGAACATTTGAATTTCCTTTTTAATCTTTTCCATAGTTCAACAGTGTGTTGTTCAACCTCCATGTGTTATAGGGTTTTCTTTGGTGGCTTTTGGTGCTGAGTTATAATTTTATTCCATTGTCTGCTAGAATGCAGAGCATAATTCCAATTATTCTGAATTTGGACAAATTTGCTTTGTGACCTAAAATGTGGTCCGTTTTGTCGAATATTCTATATGTTGCCGAGAAGAGCGTGTATTCTGATGCTACTGGATGAAATGTTCAGTAGATGTCTGTTAATTCTAGTTGATCTTTGCAATTGTTTAGTTCTGGAATTTCTCTGTTGAGTTTTTGCTGAGTTGATCTATCCAGCTGGGAAAGTGGTGTGTTAAAGTACCCAATAATTAATGTCTTTGGATCTATGTGTGATTTTAGGGAAAATAGTGTTTTTTTGAATAAATTTGGGTGTTCTGGTATTTGATGAATAGATATTTAGAACTGTTAAATCTTCCTGTAGGAGAGATCCTTTTATTAAAATGTAGTGTCCGTCTTTATATTTTCTCACTAATTTTAATTTGAAGTCTATTTTATCTGAAATTATGATTGCAACTCCAGCCTGTTTATGCATGGTAATTCTTATTCCAGCTTTTCACTTTCACAGTGTTTGTTTTTGTGGAGAAGATGTGTCTCTTGAAGTCTGCAAATAGATGGATCCTGTTTTGGATCCATCTAGAGATTCTATGTCATTTGATTGGAGAGTTAAGACCATTGATATTGAGAGTTAAGATTGAGAGGTGTTTGGAAGTTCCTGTCATGTTATCTACATTCTTAGGGCCTGTGTCACCTAGTTTCTGCCAATGTTTATCTGATTCTTTGGGGGCTTTTTCTCTGTCTTCATCATGTTCTAGTTGGTTCTCTATTTGTAGGACATCTTAAGTATCTTGTGGTGCTGGTTTTTTTGTAGATATATTGTTTCAGATTTTCTTTGCTGTGGAAGGTTTTTATTTTTCCCTCAGTTTTAAGTAGAGTTTTGCTGGGTACACTATTCTAAGTTGATAATTGTTTCTGTTTAGGGCATGGCATACTTCATTCCAGGCTTTTCTTGTTTTCATAGTCTCTGCTAAGAAATCTGTAGTTATCCTGGTTTGTTTTCCATTATAGGTGATTGATCTTTTCTCCTTGACAGCTTTAAGGATCTTTCCCTTTGTTTCTATTGATCCTGTGCAGATTACAATGTGGCAGTTTGATGTCCTGTTCTGGTCTGGTCTATTTTTGGTTCTAAAGGCTTCTTGTACCTGAATGGTCCTATCTTTATGAATGTTTGGGAAGCTTTTTGGTAGGATTCTGTGAAATAAGTTTCCTAGACATTTGGCTTCTTTTTCTATGGCCTCTTCTGCACCCATTAGACTTAAATTAGGCCTTCTAATGGTGTCTTCTATATGTTGAATAGATCTATCAAAGTTTTTGGATTTATTTTGAATACTTGTTTGTTCTTTCTCTATAATATCTAGGCTGTCTTATATCCCAGAGATAGTCTTCTGCATGGTCTAACCTACTGTCAAAACGTTCTGCTTTGTTTTTTTAAATTTCCTTTCCTTTTAATTTTCAGTTTAATGGTTTCAATTTTTTGTTGAAGCTTTATTTTAGATCTTATATGGATTTCTTTGCCTCCTGGGTTTGGTTTTCCGTGTTCACTCTCAGGTCCTGTAATTGAGTGACTATCTTTCACTGGACTCCCTTTCCTTTTGTTGGAATTTGTTCAGTTTTCTGGTTGTGGATTACATGAATTCATCTATTAATCTCTTCTTTGCCTCATCACACTCATACATAGCCTTATGTAGGCTTTGTATTTTTTCATTCAGCATGTTTACCAGTACTGTTGGTAAGGACTTTTAGGAGGTAACCTCTGGATTTTTTTTATTAACTTCTCTGTTTATCCTGTGTGGGAGTTGAAATTCCTTGACTTGCCATTCTTGTGTTTCTGTGGCTTGTTCTGCCAATTTCAGAATGAGAGCAAATCCAATTCCTCACTAGAACACAAGTTCCAACCCAGAGACCTGTAGTTGCACAGATTTTGGAGGTTTAGGATTAACAATGAGTATTTTCACTATATCTCACCTTTTTTTGTGAGTGAGTATATGTCCAATTATACACAAGAGCACAGTTCTAAGGTAAGCACTTACCCAGAACCCTGCAGTTTCACACACTTTGAGAATTTGCAAGCAATGATGGATATTTTCACCTTATCTCACCCTTTTGGGAGTGTGATTATATCTCATTACACACTAGAACACATATCTAAAACTAGCACTTACTCAGAGAACTGTAGTAGCACAGACTTTGGGGATTTATAATTAACAATGAGAGACTTCACCACATCTCACCTTTTTGGGGAATGAAATTATATCAATTACACACTAAATTTCAATTCTAAGACAAGCCTCTACCCAGAGCTCTGTAGTTACACAGGAATTGGAGTTTCACACTCAAAATGGGTATTTTCACTCTATTTCTCCTTCTTGGAATTGAAAATATCTCCACTTCACCACCAAAACACAATTTTGTGGCAAGTCTCACCCAAAGCCTTTCCGTTTCACAGATTTTGGAGATTTTCACTCAAAGACAGATGTTTTCCCTATATTTCTCCTGTTTTGGAGATGAACGTATATCTAGTCACTCACCAGCACACAATTTTAAGACAACACCTACCAAGAGCCCTGTGGTTGTGCAGAATTTGGAGGTACACAATGCAAATAGGTTTTTCACTCTACCTCTCCTCTGTTAGATATGTCATTGGACCCAGTACTATCACTGAGCACAGATTTAAGACAAAATCCACACCTGAGCAGTGACTTTGCACTGATTTAGAGGTTCCCAATTATAGATAGGTAATCCCTTATTTGCCTCTGCTTATCTTTGTCAGGTGAGGTGTATTGTGCTTCAGAAGTGGGTTATGAACTGTTGTAATCAGTTAGTATCTTTATTCTGAGGTTTAGAGTGGTTTGGGATGAAGGCATAGTACCCTGAGCTACTTTGGCACAGTCTCACTGACCACAGATATATTCTAGCTCAATACTTCATACTTGTGGATTAACAGAGTAAAGAAAGCATTGAAGAAATGAAGGAGTAGAAAAGAAAGCATTGAAGAAATGAAGGAGTAGAAGTAATTGTAAATGGATGAGGTGATGTGGAGGGAAAGATTTAGTTATGTGATGAGATATAGGAGGGGAAAATCAGATTAGAGGGATATAGGGAAGGAAAGGAACAGAGGGAGGAAAGTTATGACCTAACTTTTAAGTAATAGAGAAAACAAAAATTAAAACCAAAGAAAACCAGAAAACAGACAAAAAATAAAATAAATCATAAAAATCAAAACAAAAAAGGAAAGAAGTAAAAATACATACATAAAAATAAAAAAATAGAGCAATTATGTACATATGAAATAGTAATACTATAATTAAGAATACTAATATTGCGTAGTAGGAAACTGGGTGATCAATATATGCTCTGAATTAAGTCTATATACAGTTATGGAAGAAGTCTAGTGGTCACCATAGGCTGTATATCCAGTTGTGAACCAAACAGCAATGAGGAAGGAGAAATAAAACAAAACAAAACAAAACCCAACAGGATTGTTGCAAAAAGAAAAAGCAAGAAAGCAAAACTAAAAACAAAACCACACAAAAAAATTACAGGAAAAGAAAAAAAGGTAAGAGAGTTAAACTAGTTGCAAAAAAAAATAAAAAGAGGAAAAGGAGCAAAAAACTTTAATAAAAAGTTTAAAAAATGAAAATGAAAAATGAAAAAATAAAAAGTGAAGAAAAAGTATAATTGGGCTAAAAGGAAAAAGCTTCCCCCAAGTCCACATTCCAGTTCCTTGATGGTGTTTTTGATTTGCTTGTAGCGATCTGTTTTCCCTATTACAGTTCCTAAGGTCAGCTTGTTTGGGTGTGCAGAAAAAAGTTCTGCTTTACCGTCTTGAGGGCCCAGACTCAAAAGCAAAATCTGCTTTTCATTTTATTTTTTCCTTTTCTGCTACCCAGAGGAGGTGGCTGGAGACTGTAGTTTATTGCTGCTTGAACTGAGCATGGGTGTGGTTAGTGTTTTGGCCTGTCTGGAGTCCGTTGCAATTTCCAAATTGGGCAGCCCCCTTTGGGACATTCACCTTTATCCTCTCTCGGCTTTGTAGCCCAGCCTGTGAAGTGTTTTTTGTTGTTGTTTTGTTTTTTTGTTGTTGTTGTTGTTGTTGTTGTTGTTAATGAATTTTAGTGAGATTTGTGCTTTCAGCAGAGCTGCCATTTCGGCTGATGTATGTGCGGAATTTTTGTGCTGGCTACAATGGTGCATGGCTGCCTCTCTGTACTTACCAGGTAGTAAAGGTTGATACACCCTTCTGGGTGGGACAGCCTTCCCCTAGGCGGGACAACCTTCCTCTAGGCAGGATAACCTTCCTCTGAGCGAAGCCGAATCTCCTAGGACTAATTCCTTGGCCTGAAGAAAGATGGTGCTGCTAACTGCTTTTGTATCCCGAGTTATCTGCTAGCTGTTATGGCTGAGTCTATGCCAGTATCCAATATGGTGTCGTTCTCCTGTGGTAGAGGAGGGCTGCCTTCCCTGAGCTGTTCTGCAGGAAGGAGTGGGGATCACAGTTTCCCTTGGCTTTTCAGCCCATCCCGATCTGCACGGGTGGTCAGCAGGATGTGGAGTTCTGCTCCTGATTGTTCAGTCCTCACTGGAGGTAGATAAAGAGATGCAGCCCTTTGTCGCAGGCTGATTGATTCGGAGTTGTTCCGCTTGTCACAAGGCAGCCGCCGCTAACCATGCTCAAGGCTTGTGCTTTTTTCTGGTGCAAACTGTCGAAATTTTTCTCGATAGGCAGAATCTCTGTACTATTATGGCTCTCTTTGTGTGATTTTCCCATAGTGAATTATTCCCTGAACTGTGAAACCTGGTCTCTTGAAGGCAGCTCACAAATAGCCCAGCTATCACTCTGTCATCTTCCTCCGGTGCTCTCTCTTCTGAATATTTTTGATAACTAAAGATACTGGACATTTTTATGTGCCTTTAGCCATTGTTGTACATTCTTTTGTGAAACATCTGTTCAGTTATTTTGCTCATTTTTTATTGAGATTTCTTATCATAAAGTTAAAATAGTTTGTTATATATTCTGGATACAAATCATTTGTTTGATCCATGTTTTGTAAATACGCTTCCTATTCAGTGTCTTATCTTTTCATTTCTCAATAATAGCTTTGAAAGAGAAAAGTCATTTAAGGTATAGTAAGGTCCAATCTTTTTATTCTTTTATATTTCATGCTTCCTTTTGTTCTAAGAAATGTTTGCTTACTTCAAGATCTATCAATTTTCTTTTAGAGTTTGCATAATTTTAATTCTTACCATTAAGTCTATGGTTCATTTAGCTACTTCTCTTTGGCATTAGGCAAGAGTAAACATCCTTTCTTTTTTAAATTTAATTTTATGGTCAAAGTGATATACCTAGGGGTTACAGCTGCATACATAAGGAAGTGAGTACATTTCTTGTCAAACATTGTTACTCCCTCCCTTGTTTTTCTCCCAGTTTCCCACTCTCCCATGTAAAGTTCCCAGTCCCATGTAAAGTTCATGTCCAACAAATAGTCTTATGAGTATCGCTGTTGCATTGGTTTGCACTTAGTCTTTCTTGTACTTACAGATGAGCAATTGTTTAAGCATAATTTGTTCAAGAGACTTGCCTTTACACCATTGAATTGCCTTAGCAATTTTATTTCAAATCAATGTGATTCAGATTACTTTAAACTTTTTATTCTATTAAACTATATGTCAATCCTATCACTAGTACCTTATAAGGATCACTGTAGGTTTATAATTCCTGAAATCAGATGGCACAAATCATCCAACACTGTTCTGTTATATATGCTTTGCTCTTTCAGATTGTTCTTGTATTTATATAAATGTTACAATTAACTTGAAAAATCATATAATACATCTAGCTGCAACTTCAAATTGAATTGGTTAGAAGGTATCAATTAATTTGGGGAAAACTAATAACCAAGCAATGCAGAGTCTTCCTATACTTACAGGTTAGGTATTTCACTTAGGTATTCATTACATTATTTCTAAATGGTTTTAAAGGTTTTTTTGTGTGTAGAAGCTATGTAATGTCATTAAATTTAGTCTAAAGGATCTCATTGTTTTGATTTTACTCTGATTTTCAAGAATTTGCTACAACAATATTAAAACACAACTGAATTTTTCATGTTGACTTTATATTGGCACCCGAGTTCCAGAAAAACTAACAGGAGGTAAAGGGGAATTGGGCATGGATATTTAGTTTGCCTTTTACAGATAGTTCTTTTATCTGGCAGATGGTTTAATGACTAGTTCTCTGACCCTTGACCATAAGTCCTTTACACAGAGAACTTGTTTGTGCTGGCAGATGGCCTTCTGGCTCTTGTCTGACTAGTGGCCAGTTTATGCCCATCTGGGAACTCACCCTTGCATTCTCCCAAGCATGGAAGGGAAACCTGTACAGGACTTGCCCATGGTTCTTCACAAGAAAAGCACAAATTCAATGCATCACCACAAATGGAAACAAGTTCAAAGATTTATCACTTACAAATTCTGAGCAGGAAGCAATTTATAAGTCTGGAGGGGAGTCCTTTGTTCCTAGATCACATAGGGCAGAAATGAAAAGTTGAAGTGAGAGAGTGAGCAGCAGAGATAGAATGGAAAACAGCAGTATGTTTAAGGGACAATTATGGCTCATTTTAAGTTGCCGAAATAGTCTTTTTAAAGGAAGCAGTGGTAAAGAAGACAGCCTAGATTGCTAAGAAAAAGTTATGTCTCTCAGTTCTTATATCTGGCCATTAACTTGGGCCACTAGAAGTATGTTACCTATAATGTTGCAACTTTTCTCACTCAAACATACAAATTTGCTGATTTCATTTATTGGTTTTAGTAGCTCTTTTATAACTAGTTTAAGATTTTATAATTATATACTCATTGTTTCCATGAATAAAAATGAATTTTCTCTCTTTTCCAATACAATGTTTCATTTTCTTTACTTGCCTTATTGTACAGACTAAGACTTCAAAACAAAGTCAAAAAGAAATGATGACAAACACTATCCATAATGTTTTGTTTTGTTTTTATTGGTCATAGAACTTGAACTCAGGACTTGGGCACTGGCCCTGAGCTCTTTTTTGCTCAAGGCTAGTGCTCTACCACTTTGTACTACTTCTGGTTTTCTGGTGTTTACTTGAAAATAAGAGTCTCACAGCTGGCTTTGAATAATAATCCTCATATCTCAGCCACTAATTAGTATTATAGACATGACCCACCAATCCACAGCTCAACATCCTTATTCTCAAAGTTAAGGAGCAAATGCCAGGTTTTCATCATTTTTTTTCTTTTAGCAGTCATATGCATTTGTAACATATGAAGAGAATAAATTATAATTTGGAGCTGTCCTTCATGTCATTTCTCTTAAAACAACTTCTTTTATCATTTCTAACAGTGCTTCTTGACTGCAGATAAACTCCTGTTTTTGACTGAAAGCATCTTCATGTAATTTCTTCTAAGACATTTTTTATTCATCTTAATTCCACTTTGACAGATATTTATTTTTATTTACTGTCTTGCTTACTTTTGTTTATAGCACTTTGAATATGCTGTTTCACTGTCTTTTGGTCTCCATGATGTCTGTGGGGAAATCAGCCATTGATCATGTTTTTGTTCTCCTATGCATATGTTCACTTTTTCTATTACTAAGACTTTCACATTGTCTCTGACTTCAAGCAATTTGAGTATTGAAGTATTGAAGTATCTTGAAGAAATACCTACTTTTCTGCTTCAATTTAATCCTTCTAAATTAAAATTAATGCTTTTTAATTAATTTGGGAGGATTTATTTCTTCTATTTTTACAGCTTCTTCCATCTCCTTTTCACTCTCCTCAGTTTTGTCTCTCTGTTCTTTGGGTTATAATTTCAATTGATAATTTCAATTTCACTTCATCCATCTTAAACTTCACAAATATTTTGCCATCTCCAACCTGTTTTTCAGTTTATATACAATATTTTTATGTCCTTTATTTTACTTTGGTTTTCTGGTTTTTCGTTATTTTAAGAGTTTTTAGTTCTGTGTTATGGCTTTTATGCTGACCCTCATTACTTTATAGTAGTATCTTGGAAGGTCATATCAACTATAGCCAACATTGATATCCATTGTAATGTATTTTCTGTTTATTGCTTTTTTTCTTGAATGTTAGATAAATCTTTCCTGCTTCTGTACAAATCTTTATTTATTTTTTCATGTCAAAATTGGACATTTTAGATATACATCCTGGAAATTCTGAATTATGTTATTTTGAGGAGACATTCTGTTGCCCTAATAGGCAGTTCATCTGCACAAGTTCAAACCACAAACACTAGCTCCCTTGTGGTGTATAGCAGCTGATACATTAGTTCAGTTATTATGACTTCCTGCTGCTATTTTTACTGACTTCCTGGGAGTTTCACCTGCATCTGAATATCTTGGTGGTCAGCCAAAGATTGGGATGCACCTTATAATCACATATTGGGGATCATACTCTGTTTCTCCTGATTGTGATATTTTTCTGTTGTCCTCTGATATATCAAGCCAGCAAAACTTCATTTTTTGCTACCTGAGCAGGTTAGAAAACACACTTGTTTTTAAGAATTCAGCACTCACAAATCTTACATAATGTATCTGTTTTCCATACATATATTCATCTCTGTGCCCCACTTGTTCTTCTCACCAGACAAGAACAGATAGTTTAGCATTCAACCAGCATTGTGTTAGGGTTAATAAGGTTTTGTCTCCTTTTCATCCATTCTCTTTCTTCCAATATTCCTCAAACCCTTACATTTACAGCTATTTTTCAGCTTGAGACTATACTCTGCTATTATAATGCTATGATTCTTTTCCCTGTCGTAATCATGGAGGAAGCTAAAATTCTCAGTTAAGAAAGCCATGAACTTGGAATTCTTCACTCATTAATTTCAATATTCAAGAGTAAATGGCTCCTTCTGTTTTGTCTGTTCTTAGATACTTTCAAGTACTTTATAATGTAGAGAATCTATTTTATATATTCCAGATTTTCTAATTAACAACTGCACAATGCTTCTCACAGTCATATAACTTTGCTGTCAATACTGGAAGTTTAGACATAATCTCCCTTTTAATTTTTTTGACCTATCACTGAGGCTTGAACTCAGGGCCTGGTATTCATGCTTGTTTTTCTTGTTTTTCACTCCATTTATGTTCTATTATGTGAGTCACACTTTCAGTTCCTCACTATTGATCTTTGATATAATATTTTCCTCTCTACAAAGATCCAAAAGCAATACACATCCAGAAGAAACTGTACATGAAATTTTGTCTTTTGCCAAACTATTGTTATACCTCATAGGATACTCCTTTGAGAATTCAGGCTTTAGCAAATGAGAGCTCCCATATGCCTACATGATCATTTGGTTATACATTTGATAAGCTATTGTATACTGTGTTTTTGAGCTACAATGTTCAGTAGGTTAGCCTAGTAAATATATAATTGACTTACAACATTTTTAACTTCCAATGGATTTATCGTGATGCAACTTATCACATTATCATATGGCAAGGAACATCGGTAAATTAAATGGTCTAAAAGGAACATATCAGTTTACTGTAGTTGTTGGACCATTTGACAACAAATTGACAAACATTTTTCTTTTTCATATTCAGTTATTGACATCACATGGACAGAAAATCAATCCACACAAATAATCAATGATAAACCAATGAGTATATTATCTCAGAAACAATCTCATCTGAGAATTAAAAAGTTAGAAAATCCTTGTGTTGGGAAAACAACTGACTATAAGTAATCTTTTATGATTCAGTAAAGCACAATGTATATATCAAGAACAATGATATGACTCGGTAGCAAATTAACCCATTAGAAAATATTTACTGAATTTTATGTAAAAATTATCAAGAAATTCTACCAGTTCTTTATCCAATAAACACTAGTGCTTTCAGAACAACCTTGTTCATTGGAGCATTTTTTATCATGGCTAAGATATGAAATGAACCCATCTGTCTTGGGGAGGGTAAGGTGAAGCACAGAAATGGAGGGACAAATTGTGAACAGATGCAGAAGTGATAGTAGACACTATGTTGAAAATGAACTACACAACTTATGGGGTAGGGGGCTCAGGAAGGAAAACTTGGGAGAAAACGAGGGGAGAGGTGGCACTGTTCAAAAAGAAATGTACTCATTACTTGACTTGTGTAATTGTAATCCCTCTGTACATCACCTTTACAATAAAAATAAACAAAAAATAAAGAAATACAAATAAATTCTGCCAATTCTTGATCTATGTATAGAGTGGCTCACATGCAATGTAATATTCTCCTCTTCAAAACCAGTTTAAAAGAAGATTCTTCTATAAGTTGAGAGTGGCTATGTATAGTTTCTTTTTTGTAACCATTTGAATTAATTTAGAAAGCTAATAGCATAATGATTTTGATTTACAATAATTAAAAATCTTCTTAACTGCCCTCAGATGTATGTTTCAAAGTAAGTCTTTTTTTTTGTCAGTTGTGGAGCTCTTTCCTTCAAAACTAACTCTCTAACACTTTGAGCCACATATCCACCTCCAGAGTTCTGGTGGTTAATTGGAGATGAGAGTCTCAGGGACTTTTATCCCCAGGCTGATTTTTAATCTCAATCCTCAGATTTCAGCCTCCTGAGAAGCTAGGAATACAGGTGGAGCCATCAGCACCTGGCTGTGAGTAACTCTTAGAACAGACATTAATTTTAATGTTCCTGTCTTTGAAAACATGTATACACAAAACACTAATACATAACTCAGAGCATCTTTTGATATTCAGTAACTTTGCTTTTCAAAAGTCATTGATACACTTTTTCTTTAGAGTATTAATAAATAATGCTTTCACAATAAGCAACTTTCAATAAGCACATACCATCCCTTGAGAAGGGTAACAATTTTAACAACATTCTTTAATATTTTAGGAACAGAATGCTGAGAACTTCTCTTTACCAAGAAAGCCTCCCTCCTGCCCTCCAACTTGTGAAATTTAGGTGTAGATTACAAATAGATAAACAGTAAAAAAAAAATGCCACAGTTTGATGGTTTGACTACTAGGAAGAAAAGTAGCTGTTGTGACAAATCTTTGTATAATTATCTAATTATCATTTATGACTAGATTATAAGCAGACCAAAAATAAGAGTTTAGAAGCTTGACCTGATTCTAGTGCTTCCTCAAAACTTCTCAAAATAACTTTTTCACTAATCTGTTGTTTACAGTTTCTTTTTCAGATTTTGTATTCACACAGGTTGGTTTGGGTGCTTTTTCAGACTTGGGTTCTTCCTGTGAAGCCCATGATGGCTCATGATTCTTTATCCTCAGGCTTTTGAGGCTTACAAGTAGGTTCTACCACTCTGCTGATTATTTTTATATGCTAAGCATATATTGAATTGAAAATAAAGAAAGAAAACTGAAGATCAATCAGAATCTTCACCAAGTAATGACAATAATCTCTATTACTATCATATTTGCATATCAGTAAAAAGAAAATTTTTGTGGTCTTGTGTCATGACCTAAATTATGTACTCCCATCTCACTTCAAGCTCATGTTGAAATCTTCACTCTCACTACTGAAGAATATGACTTTATTTGAACATAGGGGTTTTAAATTATTAATTATGTTAAAGTGAGGTCAGATGCATGAACCCTAATCCAATATGACTGAGTAAAAAGAGAAGATAAAAACTGTAATGGTTTGTCAACTTGACTGGATCTCTGGCTACCTAGATATTTATTATTTCTGGATATATCTTAGATATATCTTGGATTTTTTTCTGGAAAATATTGGCATTATAATTGTTGCACTAGGTAAAGCAGATTGTCACCACTAATTTAGGTGTTCATCAACTAAACTGTTGGGAGCTGAAAAGAACAAAAAAATCAAACAGGAAGAATTCTCTTTATTCTCGTCTCTGTTGAGCTGGAACACTGGTCTTTTCCTGCCTTGAACTGACATTTAAAACATGAATTCCCCTAGTTCTTATACCTTGAGACTTGGTTGCACCTCATTACAAGCTATTTGGAGTCTATCATTTACTGATTTAGATTAGGGGGTTTTTCAGACTACATAATCACATATACCAATTCCTCATTAGATGTGTTTTTCTGGAGAGCTTTGACTAATAATAGAACTTATTCTTTGTTGGGAAAAGACAGTGGTGGAACTGTATCTAGTGATGGATACATAACTCTATATTTCCAAACCCACCAAACAGTTACCAACAAGAGGAATTTTGCTGTATATAAATGGAAACAAAGTAGATTATAAAAATGATAAACACAGAGGGAGACCATGTGAGAACAAAAGCAAGTTCAAAACAAAGACTTTCTAAGAAACAAAACATGCCAAAATCTTGATCATGTACTGCTGCCTCCAGAACTGTAAGAAAATAATTTTCTGTTTGCTTAAGCCCCTCTATATTATTTTATTACTGCCTCCTAGCATACTAAAATATATTGAGTTTGGCAAATATATTTTAGACAAGAAGGCAAAAGTATGATGCACAGAAGAAGAAATTCATGAGCTAAACTTAGTCAAAATTTAAAATATTTTACTGAAAAAGGCACTGTAAAGAGAATCGAGAACAAAAAACAGCAAGAGAAAAATATTTGCAAATTGAATTTCTGACAAATAAATTATATGAAGAACATATAAAAGATTATCAAAACTTAATAAGAAAACTAAAATTCCAATATACAATTGATAAAAGATTTGAAAAGATAACATTACCAAAGAATATATGTACATAGCATAAATGCACATGAAAAGGTGTGCATGAATATTGTTAAATGCAAATTAAAATCACATTGACTTTCATAATCATTGATGTAAAAGATACTGACCATACTAGTGTTGAACAAGTGGGAGAAATGAAATACTCACATACTTCTAATAGGAATGTAGAAAAACTATAGTCACTTTGTAAAACCATTTGGCAGGGTTTTTGTTTTTAATTTTATTTTATTGTAAAGATGCTGTACAGAGGGGTTACAGTAACATGAGTAAGGTAATTAATATATTTCCTGTTGAACATTGTTACCCCCTCCTTTGTGTTTCTCCTACTGTCCCTTCAGGTTTTTTTAATAAACATAGATTTGATTTATCATACAATGCAGAAATACCACTCTTGGGCTTCTGTCCAAATGAAATAAAAAGTTGTTTCACATGAAAACTTGTCTGAGAATGCTCATAGCAGCTTCATTCCTATTTATCCAGAAGTTGAAACAACCCAAATATTTAAGAAGAACCCAAATTCTCTATCAGCAGAATAAATCGAATGTGATATATTCATACAATGAACACTATTCAACCATAAAAAAGAATGAAAATAAAACAACATGGATAAGTGTAAATCGTATCTAAGTGGTTCATATATACTGTGTAAGTGCACTTACACAATATTTCACAACAGGCAACATTGTAAGGAAGAATAGGTAGGTGATTGTCAGGGAATGAGGATTCATTGCAACAGAGAAAAGACAATGTCAGAACTGGATCTGGTGATGGATACATAACTCTATATTTCCAAAACCCAGTGAACAGTCACCAACAAGAGGAATTTTGTTGTCTCTAAATGGAAACAAAGTAGATGATAAAAATGATAAAGTCAGATATCCACAATCAAACCACATTCTTTTTCCTGGAAAAAATCCTCTTAACAGTTTTCTAAAGTGAAGATCCGTTAATGGATAAATAAATATAAAATAAAAGATACCAGGATATGTATGTAGAAATGAAAACAATACATTGTTGTAAGTAGTGATGCTGAAACAGGCGATAGGGATTCATTTATGGAAGGTCTTGCATGCCCTGCATAGTGGTTTTGACCTTATACCGTTAGGGGAAAGGAACTAATGAAAGATTTTGAAAAAGAGAGTGTTATGGTCAGCTTGCCATTTCAGATAAACCATTCTGGCTGTGATATAGAAAAAGGATTTGGCATGCAGAAAGACTGGTAGAGAGATCAGTTTGAAGGTCTTTGCTGTAGTCCATATGAGATATGAAAAAAGTCTGGGCTTAAAAAGATGGAATAGGAATATAGAGTTAGAAGAAAATTGCTGATCCCTATGGAGCGTAGGTACATAATCTTAAGAGAGCTAGAGAGGAAGTAATGACCTGAGAAAAGGATCCTTTAACTTTGAAAAGCTTTTTGCACTCTTATTTTAGTCACTAGGGAGAAAAATCTGTACTGAGTCCTACTAGAATTTCCATGATATGAATACACATGAATCTCACACAAATTTTTTAAATGACATGGCCTCACAAGTTTTATAGATGCTTCAAAGAAATTTCAAATGTCTCATAGTTAAGATGACCGTATATTCCATTTTGCTAAGCCATAGCTCCTGGTTACTTCTTATTGCCCAGTACAATTATTTTATTTTAATCATAGCATCTTCTCTCATTCTGGTTTTGATGATAAAATGTGGTGGTGAGTGAACCAGTAGAAGCTTCCTGATTTGAATATAGTATTCTTCAGGGGGAAGAAAAAAGCCAAAATAAAATGTCACTAAACGCATCTTTTGAATTAAAATCCAGATTTGTTCATATACAAGTCCTATGAGAGCTAGAATAGAATGCCAAATCCTATAAATCATCAAAAAGTAAAAAACTAATTTACTAAGATCTGAATATATCAACTTAAGGAGCTTGATCATCAAATAATCACTGATTTTTTTCCCATTTACTTTGTCTCTTTGCACTTAAAACTTTCAGCAAAATGCCCTAAGGCCACAAGGAATTGGGAGGTTGTGACTGGTGCTAAATCCCTGACTGTTCTCCTTTCAAAGCACCATCCTTCATTCTATCTTCTATAATACTATGAGAAGCCAAAGCAAAGCATGCTCAGTAGGGATCCTTGAGAAATATCAAGAATTCTGCACTAAATCATCACCTCCCTCATACTAGGTCGACACTGGGTAGACAGAAGAGAAAGAAGCATAACAACTCTCTGGCACACTGCTCTGTCACATCAAGATTAGTTTTTGATGCACCCCAAACCCTATTTTCACACTCTGACCATGATGCTAAAATATAATTCTGGTCTGTCTCAGGCAATATAAAAGTGATGGACAAATAGAACACTGAGGCAAAGAAGACAAAGAGAAAAATAAAATGATTTTTCATTATTTCTACCCATGATGCATTCATAGACTTGAAAAGATATAACACATATACAATAGTTATAACAAACTTGCACTAATATTTAGCAATAATCAAATGAAGAGTAGTCAATATGTTGCCCCCATTGTTTGCTCTGTTGCCCCATTCTGTTGCTCTGTTTGTTTTATTTCTCATTTGATCTGTAGTTTTAAAATACATTGAGTCCTGTAAACACTTCTTAAATCAACAGCTTGAATAAGTTTACTAACTTAGATTAATACTTGTCTTTTTAAAGTCTCGGTAACACTCTAATTCCTTCATGCATTCTAAAATGAAATTGAATTTAATCAAGAGTAGTGATCTTTTGGTCTGCAGATTGTCAGTTTTTGCCAAAAGTTTTCTCCATTGAATACCCTACTCTGTTTGAAGTCTATATGACAGATTATTTAGACCTAGTTTTAAGTAAAAGATGTACTGCATGTGTCAACAGTGCTCTTTATAAAGGAACTAGTATACCCTGGTTCTATTAACTATAAAGAATGTTTATAGTATAGTAACAAAAGTTGTTTTCACATGGTATGCATGCACTTTTGCAAAGAAGTAAAGAAAATAGCCTCTTTCCTCATCCCTTACCCACAGCAGGGACCAGAATGGGTATTAAATCAGTTGCTACCACTATCTGTTCTAATATTTATTACATTAAATGGCAATGAACCTATTAATCTATCTTTCTGCTCCCACTAGACTCCATGAATCACTTGAAGGCAGAACTTTATTCTCATTCATCTTTATTTCTCTAGCATCAGCCATGGAAGAAATTCAACAATTTGTTAAATGAATAAACAGTGTATCTGTTTTATTTCAAAAGAAAGAAATCATATGTACAATTTATTATAGCACTTATTGTGAATTCCAAGTTCTATAAATGGTAATTACTATTGGTTAAAATGGGGTCTAATGAGACTGGCACTGGTGGCTCATGCCTGTAAGCCTACCTACTTAGGGGGCTGCAGCTACTTAGGGGGCTGAGATCTCAGTATCATGGTTCAAAGCCAGCCCAGGTAGAAAAGTCTTATCTCCAATTAACCATCAGAAAACCGGAAGTGTCACTATGGCTGAAGTGGTAGAGTGCTTGCCTTGAGCTGAAGACCTCAGGGATAGTGCCCAGGCCCAGAGTTCAAGCCCCATGACTGACCGAAAAAACGGAGTCGAACAGAACTATGCTTGAGATTCTATTGACTGTTAAATTTTCAGGAATTTTGAAAGCAGACTAAATTATTGTCCATAAAAAATAAGCCACAGTATTTACACCAGGAAAATTGAGAAATGCTATCATTCTGCATCCTTACCCCAAGAACCCATTGATAAATATTTACCAGCACACCACTGAAATCAAGTAATATATTGTCCTACAGTTTATGTTATTCATAATTCCATTGATATAATAAAGTAACATATAAGTTGAAAGGATGATTCTTTCTCATGGGTTCAGAGATTTTATTCCATGGTCACTTGGCACTTGTCTTGGGGACTTTGGCATGGCAGGAAGTGAATGAGGGAGGAAATCTGTTTATTCTCATTGCAGCCAGGAACCAGAAGACAGAAAATATGTTCCCAGTATTTCCTTTGAAGACACACGTCTAATGACTTCTTCCCACCTCCCACGTGTTCTACCAACTCCCAGTAGCTAAAGGCAATCAAGCTTTTAGCACAAGGACCTTTGCTGGATATTACAAATCCAAAACATAACAGAGTTTGAATTCTTCTAATTGTAGTAATGTGCATGTATGATCAAGTGTGTATGTGTAATACATGCTTAACATAGGAAATAGGAAAGAGGTTTAAAAAAAAGGGAGCCACTAGGCAAAGTAAAAGTACATGGTCAGCTCAAAACTGAATAATGCTCCAAATCAACTTCCCACTGCTGTTTAGATAACTATTCTTACCACCATTTATGACATATATTCTCCTAGCTACATTAATTTGGGGCATCAAAAAAGAATTGGCTGATGATCTTCTGATCTCTAAAGTGTCAATTCAATACCAACCACTTTTCAAGTCCCAAGATACTCAATCCATCAAAAAATTTCTCAAGCTACAACATTGACAATATAAAGTTTTTTCTATCCATTAAGGTTACAAATGACAAAGTAGGTTTCCCTGGAGGTTGGGAGATTTATGCATAGATTATGAGTACAAATATAGAAGCTAGAATAAATTCAGCACAAAAAAATATTGCAGAATGAATTCTCATCAACTGATCCTTGCTTTCTCCTTTTCTTTCTTTTTTTTTTTTTTTCGGTTTGTCGTGGGGCTTGAACTCTGGGTTTGGGCATTATCCCTCAGCTCTTCAGCTCAAGGCCAGTACTCTACCACTTGAGCCACAGTGTCACTTCCGGTTTTCTAATGGTTTATTAGAGATAAGAGTCTCACGGACTTTCCTTGCCCTGGCTGGCTTTGAACTGTGATACTCAGATCTCAGCCTCCTGAGTAGCTAGGATTACGGTGTGAGCCAACCACCGGCGCCCGGCTGCATTCTTCTTCAAAGATTTATTCATCAATTTTGCAGATCCTACACTAGACCTATTAAAGCAGAATGTCCATTTTGAAAAGATCCTCAGATTGTTTATATGACAATATTTGAAAAGCCATTTGTTGTATCTCACCACTAAAACCCTAGCTCTCTCTTCCAAACTGTGCCTTTGTTACTTGGATGAAGACATGCAACTAAATCACATAGTGTTTTTCAGAAAGGACAAGTCAGAATTAAACATGGTTATATAAGCTGTCGAATTCTGCCTATGAATTTGCAAAAAGCAGGAGTAAAGAAAGATAGCATCATTGCCTCCATTTTACGTGTGTCACTTTTAAGCCATTCTCTCTGCCATCATTTTACAATCACCTTGGGATCTGGAAAAGAGAGGACGTATTGATAACAATTTTTATTTTTTTTAATTTCAAAGATATTGTACAGAGGTGTTATACTTACATGAGTAAGATAATGAGTATATGTTCTATCGAAGATTATTACACACTTCTTTGTTTTTCCCCTACAAACCCTTCCCTCCCCACCTCCCCAACTCCTTCGTCCCACCTCCAAAGTTGTAAAGTTCATTTTCAAAATAGTGTTTGGTATGTCTCATTGATACCATGGGTCAAACTGAATCGTTGTTTCTGCATTTTGTTATTTCCCCTCCCGTCCCCAAATTACAAAAATGTATATACAAGATGAAGGGCACCAGAATCAAATACAGTGAAAAGAAGGGTTATATACCATGGGGGAAGAACATACAAAAGAAACAAAAAAAAAAAAACTAAGTGGGCTAAAGACTTAAAGAGAAACTCTCTGAAGAGGAAAGAAGGATGGCCAATAGACACATGAAGAAATGCTCAACCTCTCTAGTCATAAAAGAAATGCAAATCAAAATAACTTTTTTTAATTTAATTTTATTTTATTTGTGAACATACTGTACAGAGGAGTTACAATTACATGGGCAGGATAATGCATACATTTCTTACCAAGCATTGCAGCCTCCTCCTCTGTTTACCCCTCACATCCCTTCCCAGCCTCCCCCACCCCCATCCCAATCCTTCTCCTTCCCCCCTTCCCCCCACCCCCACACCGACGTTGTAAAGCTCGTTTTGGACATGACAACTTGTACTTCTCATTGTTGCAACAGGTCCACCTGTATCCTTAAACAACTGATTTTTCCCCATCTCCTCCACAAGTTATACTGACATCAAATATAGTGAGAGCAGGGGTTATTCTGTGGGGGACGGACATACAAAGCAACAAAGAGATAATCTTATAAATGCATTAGAAACACATGCATGAAAGAAAAAACATTAAAATACATATCTAAGGGATCATTTTCCTAACATCACATTATCTGACGTTTTCCTCTTGACTCATACATATACTAGATATTACAAAAAAGGGAAACCATGGGACCTATGTTTCTTTGGGCCTGGTTTACTTCACTTAATGTAATTTTTTCCAAGTTTTTCCATTCCCTAACAAATGGGGCAATGTCATTCTTTCTGATGGAGGCAAAGATTTCCATTCTGTATATATACCACATTTTCTTGATCCATTCATCGACTGAGGGGCATCTGGGTTGGTTCCATATCTTAGCTATGGTAAATAATGCTGCAATAAACATAGTTGTGCTGGTAGCTTTAGTGTGGTCTTGTTTGTAAATATTTGGGTAAATGCCCAAAAGTGGGATTGCTGGGTCATAGGGGAGTTCTATGTGAAGTCTTTTGAGGAACCTCCATACTGCTTTCCAAAGTGGTTGAACAAGTTTACATTCCCACCAACAATGAAGTAAGGTTCGTTTCTTTCCACATCCCCTCCAGCATCTGTTGTAGTTAGAGTTCTTGATTTTTGCCAATCTAACTGGAGTGAGGTGATATGTCAACTTTGTTTTGATTTGCATTTCTTTTATGGCTAAGGATGTCGAACATTTCTTCATGTGTCTATTGGCCATCCTTCTTTCTTCTTCAGAGAAGTTTCTCTTTAAGTTTTTCGCCCACTTATTTATTGGGCAGTTGTTTCTTTGAGGATTTGTTGTTGGGGGGTTTAATTTTTTGAGTTCCAAGTATATTTTAGATATGAGACCCTTGTCCGTTTTATGGCTAGTAAAGATCTTCTCCCAATCCGTGGGCTTTCTATTGATCTTGCGAGCTATGTCACTTGCCTTGCAGAAGCTCTGCAACTATATGCAATCCCATTTGTCCAACCTTTCTTTGATTTGTTGTGTTTCCGGGTCTCTATTCAGAAAGTTTTGGCCTGAGCCAAGGAGACCTAGGGTTTCTCCTATTCCATCCTGTAATGTTTTCAGAGTGTCTGCTTTGACTTCAAGGTCTTTGATCCATTTGGAGTTGATTCTGGTGCAGGGTGATATATAAGGATCTAGCTTTATTTTTCTACATGTAGTTCACCAATTTTGCCAGCACCATTTACTGAAGAGGCTGTCTTTTTTCCATTGTATTTTTTTAGCTCCCTTACCGAAGATTAGATGGCTATAGGTCTGTAGGTTCATTTCTGGGGTTTCAATTCTATTCCATTGGTCCTGAGGTCTGTTCTTATGCCAATACCAAGCTGTTTTGATTACTATGGCTTTATAGTAGAGTTTGAAATTTGGTATTGATATTCCTCCAGCAGTGTTCTTTCCATTGAGGAGCGTTTTTGCTATTCGGTGTCTTTTATTGTTCCATATGAATTTTTGGATTGCCTATTCTATTTCCTTGAAGAATGAGGTTGGCATTTTGATAGGTATTGCCTTGAATTTGTAGATAGCCTTGGGAAGTATTGCCATTTTCACGATGTTAATCTTTCCAATCCAGGAGCATGGGAGGTTTTGCCATTTTTTAAGTTCTGTGTTGATTTCCTTTTTTAAGATTTTAAAGTTTTCATCATAGAGATCCTTCACTTCTTTAGTTAAGTTAAATCCTAGGTATTTTATTTTTTGTGTGGCTATTATAAATGGAGTTGCTTTACTAATTTCAGCCACACTTTTCTCATTGTTGGCATACAGAAAAGCCATTGATTTTTGAGGGTTAATTTTATAATCTGCTACTTAGCCAAAATTTTGAATCAGCTTGAGTAATTTGGGAGTGTAGTCCGTGGGATTCTTTAAATACAAGATCATGTCATCTGCAAAGAGGGAGTGTTTTATTTCTTCTTTCCCTATTTTGATCCCCTTTATGTCTGCATCTTGTCTTATTGCTGTAGCTAGGCATTCTAATACTAGATTGAAGAGAAGTGGAGAGAGTGGGCATCCTTGTCTTGTTCCTGAGTTAAAAGGAAATGGCTTTAGTTTTTCACCATTGAGTATGATGCTGGCTGTAGGTTTGTCATATATAGCCTTTATTGTATTGAGGAATGTTCCATGGATTCCTAAGTTTTCCAAAACCTACATCATAAAGGGGTTTTGGATCTTATCGAATGCTTTTTCTGCATCTATTGAGATAACCATATGGTTCTTATTCTTGCTCCTGTTGATGTGATGAATAATATTAATTGATTTGCATATATTGAACCAACTTTGCATCCCTGAAATGAATCCTGTTGGATCGTGGTGTATGATTTTTTGAATGAGTTGTTGAAGTCGATTGGCCAAAATTTTGTTCAGAAGTTTTGCATCAATGTTCATCAAAGAAATGGGTCTATAATTCTCTTTCTTTGATGAGTCCCTGCCTGATTTTGGGATGAGGGTTATGATGGCTTCATAGAATGTGTTCGGTAGTGAGCTTTCTCTTTCAAGTTCAATGAAGAGTTGGAGGAGTATTGGTGTGAGCTCTGCTTTGAAGGCCTTGTAAAATTCCGCTGTAAAATCATCTGGTCCTGGACTTTTTTCTTAGCTGGGAGGTCTCTTATTGCTGTTTCTATTTCAGTGCTTGATATGGGCCTGGTAAGATAGTTTGACTCATCTTGGTTTAGTTTTATCATGTCAATATTTGCTAGGAAAAGGTCCATTTCTGTCAAGTTCTCAAACTTATTAGCATAAAGTTTTGAGAAGTATTCTCTTGTAATGTTCTGAATCTTGGTTGTTTCTGTGGTGATGTTTCCATTCTCATCTCTGAGTTTATTAATTTGGGTGTGTTCTCTCCTTTTTCTGATAAGATTTTTTAAGGATTTGTCAATTTTGTTAAGTTTTTCGAAGAACCAACTCTTTGTTTTGTTGATTCTTTCTATAGTTTTTTTGGATTCTAATTCATTTAATTCTGATTTAATTTTGATTATTTCTTTCCATCTACTGGATTGGGGTTTATCTTGCTGCTCTTTTTCAAGGAGGTTTAGATGTGTCATTAAATTGCTAGTTTCAGATCTCTCCAATTTTTGATGTAGGAGCTCAGAGCTATAAACTTGCCTCTGAGTACTGCCTTTGCTGTATCCCAGAGGAGCTGGTAATTTGTGTGTTCATTTTTGTTGAATAGCATGAACATTTGAGTTTCCTTTCTAATCTCTTCCATGACCCACTCATGATTCAGCAGTGTGTTGTTCAGCCTCCATATGATACCAAACTTTCTTTGGTGGCTTTTGGTGTTGAGTTCTAATTTTATTCCCTTGTGGTCAGAGAGAATGCAAGGTATAACCCTCAATGTTTCTGAATTTAGACAAGTTTGCTTTGTGGCCTAAAATGTGGTCTATTTTAGAAAACTTTCCATGTGATGCTGAGAAAAATGTGTATTCTGATGCTGCTGGGTGAAATGTTCGGTAGATGTCTGTTAAGTCTAGTTGATCTATGCAGCTGTTTAGATCTGTGGTTTCTCTGTTGAGTTTTTGCTGAGTTGATCTATCTAGTGGGGAGAGTGGTGTGTTAAAATCCCCAACAAGTAATGTCTTTGGATCTATATGGGATTTGAGGGAAAGTAGTGTTTCTTGGACAAATTTGGGTGCTCCATTGTTTGGCGAATAGTTATTTAGAATTGTAATATCCTCCTGAAGGAGAGATCCTTTAATTAGTATTCCCTTCTTTATCTCTTCTCACGAATTTTAATTTGAAGTCTATTTTATCTGATATTAGGATTGCAACTCCTGCCTGTTCATGGGGGCCGTTTGCTTGGTAGATTTTGTTCCAGCCTTTAACATTGAAAATGTGTTTGTTTTTAGGGCAAGATGTGACTCCTGCAGGCAGCACATAGAAGGATCTTGTTTTTTAATCCAACTAGACAGTCTATGTCACTTAATGGGAGAGTTCAGTCCGTTAACGTTAAGAGATAGGACTGAGAGGTATTTGGGGGTTCCTACCATGTTATCCACTTTCTTGGGGGCTGCGAAAACTGGGTTCATCCTATGGTTCTTGGATTCTCATTTTGGGTGCAGTTTCTTGGCCTTTATTGCGATCTTGTTGGTTTTCTATGTGTAGGACATCTTTAAGAATCTTTTGTAGGGCTGATTGGTGGAGATGTATTGTTTCAATTTTTCTTTGCTATGGAAGGTTTTTATTTGGCCTTCAGTTATGAAGGAGAGTTTAGCTGGGTACAGTATTCTTGGTTGATAGTTGTTTGTTTTCAGGGCATGGCATACATCATATCAGGCTCTTCTTGCTTTGATTGTCTCTGCTGAGAAATCTGAGGTGATTCTAATTGGTTTCCCTTTATAGGTGATTAACCTTTTATCCTTGACAGCTTTAAGGATCTTTACCTTGGTCTGAGTTGATCCTGTGTGGATTATAATGTGACTGTGGGATGTCCTATTCTGGTCTGGTCTATTTGGGGTTCTAAAAGCTTCTTGTATCTGTATTGGCCTATCTTTTTGTATGTTTGGGAAGTTCTCTGCTAGGATCCTGTTAAACAAATTTCCTAGACCATTAACTTCTGTTTCTAGGTGCTCCTCTACACCCATTATCCTTAGATTAGGCCTTCTGATGGTGTCTTCCAGGTGTTGGATAGACCTATCATATTTCTTGGACTTGTCTTGGATGGTTGTATGTTCTTTCTCTATAATATCTAGGCTGTCTTCAATCCCTGAGATTCGATCTTCTGCATGGTCTAACCTGCTGTCAAGACTCTCTACTTTGTTTTTTATCTCTTTTCCTTCTAATTGGTCAGCTTTGATGGCTTCAAGTTCTTTGTTGAAGCTCTGTTTTAGGTCTTGTATGAATTTCTTTACTTCCTTAATTTGGTGTTCAGTGTTTGTTCTCAAATCACTTAGTTGATTGGTTATGGTTTCTTTGGACTCCCATTCCTTCTGTTGGGTTCCATTCAGCATTCCCTTTGTGGTCTCCCTGACTTCCTTCAGCTCTTTGTTAATGGATTCCATGAATGCCTTTAGTGGTCTTTGTGTATTCTCTACCTGGTCTCTCAATCCTGTATTACTCTTTGATTAGCTTCCTCCTGGTCGTGGGATTCCTGCAGTTCTCTTTACTCCCGTTCGTGGGATTCCTGCAATTCTCTTTGAGTGTTCTCAGCCTGCTCACACCATTCCTCCCTTTTTCTTTGAGTATTCTTAAGTTGTGCACGCAAATCCTGTATCAGTTTTTGAGTAGCTTCCTCACGCTTATGATATTCCTGTATAAATTTGTGGGATGCCTCCTCTCTCTCCCTATCACGCTCATACAGAGTCCTTTGTAAGTTGTCAAACTTCTCATTTATCATGTTTGCCAGCAGTGTTTGTAGAGCTATTTGGGAACTCTCCTCTGGATTATTCATTATCTGTTCTGACCCCTGATTATCAAGATTGGGAATTGAGATACCCGGATTTGCCATTTTTCTTGTGTTTTTCCGGCTTACTCTGCCCATTTGAGATGAAAATAGGTCCAGTTTTGTGCTAGAACACTATCTTAATGCAACCATCAACCAAAGTTTGCATTTGTACAGTCAATAGTCTACAGATACAATCTAGTTCACGAGATACATTTATTCAACATCAAACAACTATATGTTAATGGGCTTCGAACCGCAGAGAAGAATTTGGATACCAGAAATTTTTAGGGTTAGGGAGAGATGTGGGTAAAAAATAGGAATAGATTGGTGTGGGGAGGCACAGGGAGAGTTATCTATGTCCTAATCTCAATGCAGGAAATAGGTTGGGTAGGATGCAAGTAGAGAAAGAGAGAAAAAGAAGAAAGGGAAAGGGAAATGAAAAGAGACCAGAAAAAAATAGAAACATAAAAGTTAATATAAATTATGGAGATTAAAAGACCATCTATTTATAGAGGAATGTGAATATATTGGGAGAAGGGGAAGGACATAGAGGAGATGTGAAAAACTTTAAAAAATGTTTAAAATATTATATAGGTATAAAGAGGTAGTACTGCTATTAAGGAATTTAAGCCTCAGAGGTTTTGAATTGAGTAATAAATTTGTGGATTAAGTGTGTACACAATGGGGGATAAGGTCTACTAGTTAACTACGGGTTTATCTGAGGATGTGCAGGACAAGATTTAAGTCACATAAAGAAGAACAAAAGAGAGGAAAAGGTGAAAAGGATAAGAAAGGGAGAAAAAAAGATCAGAAGTTCAGTAGAGCTAGATGAAAAACAAAAAGATAATTAAGAAAGAAAAAAAGAGAGAGAAGACAAGAAAAGAAAGGAAAACGCACATTCACATATTCCTAAAATAAAAATTATAAGAGGAAAAAAAAGTTACTGGAAAACAATTTTTTTTCAAAAAAGGCAAAAATTAAAGATGAATAAAAGTTTTAGAAAAGGAAAAAAAAATTTTATAAATGTAAGGTACCAAAAAAAAAAGAAAAGAAGAAGAAGAAAAAAGAAAAAAAAATTTTTTGATTTCTTTTTCATTTTTTTTTGGGAGGGGTGGGAAGAATCCTGTATCTCCCTTTTGTCTGTAACCAGCCTCTTGTTGGAGTCTCTGATCAGCTTGAGGTCCTGTGGCTTAACTGGTTTCTTAAGTCAGTTTGTTCAAACAGGCAGAAAAATGCTCTGCTTTACCCAAGATTTTGAGATCCCCCTCCCAGGTTAGTGTAATGGGAGGGTGATCTCGTTTGAGAATCACAAAAGAGGGGGATGCAGTGATGAGGCTAGGTTCTGGGTAGAATTGAGGCCTTTTAACAAACAGTAGCTTTTTCCTGTGGCTATTTTGTGAAAAACTCACAGAGCCCAGCCTGGAGCCATTCTCAGGGTTTCTGTTTTTCAATTGATTGTGGAGGCTGCTAGAGGGAGGGGCAGCCTCTGGCTCTGGTTACCCAGTGAGGAAAGCCACTCCTATGGCTGGCACCTGAGCTGGGTGACTTTTCCCTGGATGGAGCTGAGTCTGGCAGGTCACTTCGCCGCCGTTAAGTTCTTGTGACCTGCTAAATGACTCGTTTTATTCCAAGGCCTGAGTTGGAGTTGGCAGCTCCTCTGAGTTTTGTCATTATCCAAGATGGAGATCACCGGTGCTGGGGGGGAGGGGTGGCCTTCCCTCCTCTGCTCCCTGAGAAGGAGTGAGGGAGTCAGGCTTCTACTCACTCCGAGTCTTGGATCCTGGGTCGTCTCTGGTCTGCAAACTGCAAGATGAAGATGTCCGCTCCTTGTCAGTTCTTGCTGGTGTTGAGTAGAATCCGCTCCCCCGCTGTGTCTGGCTCCTTTGTCCCGGACTCTGTGGCTCAGGTATGGCCATGGCTGCAGTCGGTGCCGCGACCCTGCCGCCGCCGCCGCCGCGGCTGCTGGCCAGCGCTCAGATGTGTCTCCTTGCCTTGGCTTCCCCTCTCTTGTCTAACTCTCTGTCCTGTGATGGCACACTTGGTGTTATTCTCTGGCTTAGGACTGTTCACTGGAACTCTAAAACTGCTTTCTATGCGAGAGCTTGTTCAGATTCCAGTTTCTCCTCCGCCATCTTCCCGGAACTCTCAAATTAACATTGAGGTACCACCTCACCCCAGTTAGAATGGCTAAAATCAAGAACTCTAATAACAACAGATTCTGGAGGGGATGTGGACAGAAGGGAACCTTACTGCATTGTTGGTGGGAGTGTAAACTTGTTCAACCACTTTGGAATGCAGTATAGAGGTTCCTCAAAAGACTCCATATAGAGCTCCTCTATGACCCAGCAATCCTACTTTTGGGCATTTACCCAAATGTTTACCCAAATTGTACCAAGAACACACTGATCAGACAGAAGAACGCACAGTGGAAGTCAAAACAAGGGTGAAGGTTACTCCCCACACACTCGAGTGACCCTGACTGTCCTAGCCCCTCACCCTATGCCCTCAAAAAGGGAGAAGGTACAGCGCCCTACGTGGCCCTATGGAGGGACCTGCAAGACCTGGATCCCTATAACCAACCTTCCACGGAGGTGCCAAGGGCTGGGGAAGTAACCTACAAGGAGGCCTACCCTGTAAAGGAAGGGCCACCCAGGAGCCCAGACCCTGGGCCACAGGGTTTGTTCTCCAAGCATATCCAGTCAATCTGGCACCAGGAGCTAACAGACCCTCGGAATGGTATCCATGGAAAGCTAAGGATCTTAAAGAGCTCCGCAAGGCGGTGGCAGAGGATGGCCTGAACTCTCCTTGGGCCCAGACCTTATTACAGGACATTGCTTATCACCTGTGTGTCCCTAAGCACTGGTTGGATGGGGCCAGAGCCGTTCTCACCAGTTCTCAGTTTATTAAATGGTGCGCCTTCTTTAAGGAGGAATGCAGAGTGTGGGAGGAGAATAACCAGCAGGCTCAACCGGCGATACCTATTATGTATGCCATGTTAACAGGGACAGGGAAAGGGGTACTCCATTGGCGTCCAACAAGTCTCAATACCTGGCCCATACCATGACCAGGTGAGGCAGGCAGGACTTGCCGCTTGGTACAAACTGGATGAAGGGCCCACTGAGTCCCCCATAGCAAGAGTGAGACAAAAACCAGGTGAACCTCTACCTGATTTCATAGACCTAGTCCAACAGAGTGTTCATCACAAACTGCCGGCAGGAGACCTCCTGGATCAGTTTGTAAAGCAACTGGTTTGGGAAGGGATGAATGCAGACCACCCTATGGCCTGTGCAGGATTGAGAGAGTTCCCTGAGCAGATGGGTGGTGGCCTCTCAGGATGTGGGAATACAACAGCACCAGTCCCAATGACTAGCTTTAGCTTTACAAGCTCAGACATCTGCAATGACTGAGGCTATTACCCAGGCGTTAGCAGCCCAGGGCCAAGGAACCCCAAGACCATCGGGAAGAGGGACTTGTTTTAAATACAGACAGAAGGGGCACTTTAAGAGGGACTGTCCACAACAATCCCCTGGAACTGGCCCAGGGGGTCCAATCCACCCCCTATACCCTGTCCCAGATACAGGAAGGGATACCCTTGGAAAAAGGATTGTTGATCCAAATTTGATTTAGATGGGAAGCCTTTAACCTTGGGGAGGGGCATCCTCCAGTCTCATTAACTCAAGGAGGAACCCCCTCTGCTGTAAGGCCCAGGCAGCCTCATGGCAGGATGACCCAGGCCCATTGGACCATCCCCCTGGTAGAAGGACTCCACCCTAAAATGAGTATTTTTATAGGCAGGAAGTGGTTTCACTGCCTAATTGACAAAGGTGCAGATCGAACCGTACTTGTGGAAGAGGAAGTGCCCTGGGACTGGAAGCTTGTACCTGGGCCCCCAATATTGGGGGTAGGGGGCAACTCCCAGTCCAATGAGACAGTCGTCCTTATGAAATGGACTAGCCCAGATGGAGAGCAGGTGAAGATGTGCCCTTTAGTGGCAAAAAAAAACCTCACTGCCAATTTACTAGGGCAAGACATCCTAGGACAAATGGATGATGTGGTCACTACAAACCATCAAGCATTCTATGATGATATCCTGGATGAAGAAGAAGCACAAAGGATTAAATGGGATCTAGAGGGAGTTAAGGATTATTTTAACTTTCATAATTACAGAAAGGAACATAAGGGACCCACTCGGGTGCACCCCCAATCCTAAAGGCCACTGCACCCACCCCCAGTACCTCCCATCAGGTGGAAGCCAGAAAGCCCTATTTGGGTGGAGCAGTGGTCATTAACCAAACCTAAACTTGTAGCCCTCCACCTTTTGGTGGAGGAACAGATAAACCTTGGGCACATATGCCCCTCTATGAGTCCTTGGAACACACCCGAATTTGTTATCCAAAAAGCATCCGGGGTCTGGCGTATGCTCCAAAACCTATGTAGGGTAAATGAAAGGATGGAGCTAGTAGGAATGCCCCTAAGAGGTATGCCCTGGACTCCCGCTATACCTACAGAATATACCTTGGTTGTGATCCCACTGCATCTGGATGACTGTGAATAGCTCTTCAGGACATTCAAAAACCCTTTAATTTGTACATGCCATTTTGACCTCTGTGACCTGGCTAGAAGATCTGGGAATGTTGGAGATTGTACCCCTTCCTCTTCACCAAGGACGGCCTGAATGTGGGAGCCCATGAGGATGCACCGTGCCTCATGTGTGGGACTCCCAATACCCAGGCTGCTCCTATGTTTTAACGAGGGTGACCTTACAAGATATTGATTTTTATATATGCCCTGGAAGTAATCGAACTGCTTCAGACATTTCTAACTGTGGTGGGGGCTGATGTTTATTACTGTGTTAGGTGGAAATGTGAGGTAACTTGGATGGGCTCTTGGATCACACACAAGGGCCATATCCTTGTCCAGTGAATCTCACCCCCAGACTTTCCTTGAACCCCCTGCATGGCTGATGCTCTTCTTACCGATGTAATCCTGTTAAAATAACCTTTACAGAGGAGGGGAAAAGGATAACTAACTAGGAGGTGGGCAGGACGTGGGGGTCTTGGTTATATCAAAAAGGATAGATCCCAAGAGATCCAACTCATGGCTCTCCTCATCCATTATGATAAGCTCAGTGCCGAAGATTGCCCCCTAAATTAGGCGAACCTCAGAAAGCGGAGTTGCCAATTGGGCAAACCTCATAAGAGGTGCCCTGACCCGAACCTCAGCAAGGAGGTGGGTCTGCCATTAAAACAAAAAGGTGGAATCTGTGGGGCACATGGGCAGCAAAGATGGTGCTGAGAGGAAGTTGAGTGGGCAGAGCCCAAGTTGTTTATGTTAAAATACGATTGGAAACCACGATCAGGTGAAGTGACATAAGTGTGTGAATGGCTCATGAACAGCAGGGAAAGTACAGAAAGCTTAAGCACATGATAGGGTGACCTTTACAGTGTTTTGTTGGTTACTTTTCCTCCTCCTCCGTGATGTGTGGTTTTTTGCTTTAAAAAAGCTTGCTGTGTGGTAATAAATGAGTTCCTGCTTGACTTGACTCCCTGCTATGTCTGTCTCCAAGGCTAAGAGAGGCTGTGGAACAGGTGAGCAGTGCACTTTCCTTCCCTAGGACCCCATCCCTCTTCCGCAGGACGGACGAAGACCCAAAAACATATATATATATACATATATATATATATGTATATATATATATATATATATATGTGTGTGTGTGTGTGTGTGTGTGTGTGTGTGTGTATATATATATATATATATCAGTTTTTCTTGATCTGAGGGGGATCTGGGTTGGTTCCATATCTTAGCTATAGTGAATAATGCTGAGACAAACATAGTTGTGCTGGTAGGGTTAGTATAACGTTGTTTGTGATCCTTTGAGTAAATGCCCAAAAGTGGGATTGCTGGGTCATAGGGGAGCTCCATGTGGAGTCTTTTGAGGAATTCCATACTACTTCCAAAAGTGGTTGAACAAGTTAAACTCCCACCAACAATGCAATAGGGTTCTTTGTTGGAAACATCTTCAGCATCTGTTGTTATTAGATTTCTTGATCATAGCCATTCTAGGGGTGAGGTAGAGTCTCAATGATGTATTGATTTGCATTTCTTTTATGGCTGGAAAATTTGAACATTTCTCCATGTGAATATTAGCCATTGTTATTTCTCTCTTTAAGTCTTTAGCCCATTTATTAATGGGGCACTTGTTCCTTTGAGAATTTGTTTTTGGGTGACTTACTTTTTTGAGTTCTAAATATATTTTAGATATGAGCCCCTTATCTCTTGTATGGCTAGTAAAGATCTTCTACCAATCCATGGGCTTTCTATTGATCTTGCTAACCATGTCGTTTTCCATGCAGAAGCTCTGCAGTTACATGCAATCCCATTTATCCAATTTTTCTTTGATTTGTTGTGTTTATGGGTCTTTACTCAGAAAACTTCAGCCTGAGACAAGGAGGCCTAGAGTTGCTCCTATTCCTTCCTGTAATGTTTTCAGGGTGTCTGCTTTGACGTCCAGGTCTTTGATCTATTTGAAGTTGATTCTGTTGCATTGTGATATATAAGGATCTAGCTTTACTTTTCTACAGGTGTTTAACCAATTTTGCTAGCACTAATTACTGAAGAAGCTGTCTTTCTTCCATTCTATTTTTTAGGTCTCTTATTGAAGATTATGCTATAAATTTGTGGGTTCATTTCTGGGTCTTTACTTCTATTCCATTGGTCCTCAGTTCGTTCTTGTGCCACTACCAAGATGTTATATTACTAGGCTTTGTAGTAGAGTTTGAAATTTGGTATAGATATTTCTCCAGCAGTGTTCTTTCTGCTAAAGATTGTTTTTGCTATTAAGGGTCTTTTATTGTTCCTTATGAATTTTTGGATTGCATCTTCTATTTCATTGAAGAATGAGGTTGGATTATTGATAGGTATTGCATTGAATATGTCAATAGCCTTTGGAAGTATTTCGGTTTTCATTATGTTAATCCTCCCACTCCAGGAGCATGGGAGGTTTTTCCACTTCTTTAGTTCTGTTTTAATTTCCTTTATTAGGTTTCTAAAGTTTTTATCACAGAGGTCCTTCACTTCTTTAGTTAACACCTAGGTATTTCATCTTTTGTTGGGCTATTATAAAAGAATTTGCTTTCTTGATTTACACCATGCTAATCTCATTATTGGCAAACATAAAACAGATTGATTTTTTTGGTCAGTCCTGGAGTTTGAACTCTGGACTAGGGTGCTGTCCCTGCACTCTTCAGCTCAAGGCAATTGCTCTACCACTTGAGCCACAGAGCCACATCCAGTTTTCTAGTGGTTTATAGGAGATAAGAGTCTCATGGACTTTCCTGCCTGGGCTGGCTTTGAACTGCAATGCTCAGATTTCAGCCTCCTTAGTAGATAGGATTATAGGCGTGAGTCACCAGCACCTGGGTAACCAGACTGATTTTGTGGTTGAATTTTGAATTCTCCTATGTTGACAAAGATTCAGATAGTCTCCATTAACTTGAGACTGGAGTCCAGAAGGAGAGTTTTATTTCATCTTTCCCTATTTGGATCCCCTTATAAGTATTCAAATGCTTTCCTTTCTTGCAATTGCTTCTAACATTATAAATATATGATGATTTCTTTGTTGCTTTGTATGTCCCTCCTCCACGGTATAACACCTGCTTTCATTGTATTTGATGTTGGTGTAATTTGTGGAAGGGAAGGGAAAAAACAAATCGTGTAAATAGGGATAAAGGTGGTCCCATTGCAACAATGAGATATACAAGTAGTTATGTCAAAAAACAAACTAAACAATTTTGGCAGGGGGAGGGGGTCGGGGGGGCCAGGGGGTGAGGAGATGGGAAGGGATGGGAAGGGGAAGTAAAGGAGGAGGCAACAATGATAAGAAATGTACTCATGGGAATCAGAGGAAGATGGTGGAGGAAAAGCTGGAGGCTAAACAAGCTCTCGCATAGAAAGCAGTTTTAGTGTTCCAGTGAACAGTCCTAGCCTAGAGAATCACACTAAATGTGCCATCACAGTACAGTTTGGCCAGACAGGAAAAATCCAGGCAAGGAGACAGATCTGAGCATTTACCAGCAGCCATGGGTGTGGGAGTAGCAGCCCTAGCCACCACACCTACAACACAGAAAGTCCTAGACAAAGGCTCCAGACATAGCAGGTGAGCAGATTCTACTCGACACCACCAAGAAATGACAAGTAGCAGATATCTTCATCTTACAGATCACAGACCAGAGAAAACACAGGAACAAAGACTCTGGGATGAGCAGAACCCTGACATCCTCACTCCTCAGGGAGCAGAGGAGGGAAGGCCATCCTCCCTCCGCCACCACTGGATATCTCCATCTTTGATACTGACAAAGGCACAGCTGAGCAGCTAGCTCCAACCCAGGCCTTGGAAGAAAACAAAAGAGTCATTTAGCAGGTCACAGGAAACTGACCTGACCTGCCAGGATCAGCTCCACACAGGGGAAAGTCACTCAGCCCAGGCATAGGAAGGTCCACCCCCTAGGAGTGACTTTCTTGTTGGGTAAACAGAGCCAGAGGTTGCCCTTCCCTACAGCAGCCTAGACAATCAATTGAAATTCAGTAAACATAAACCCTGAGAATGGTTCCAGGCTGGGCTCTGTGATTGTCTCAGAAGCTAGCCCCTCAGGGAAAAGCTACTGTTTGCTGAAAGGCCTCAACCCTACCCAGAAACTAGCCTCATCACAGCATCTCCAAACTAGAGGAAACAGCCATCTCCCTCTTTTGTGATACTCAAAGCAGATCTCCCTCCCACTGAACTAGCCTGGGAGGAGGATCACAAAATCTTGGGTAAAGCAGAGCATTTTTCTGCCTGCTCAAACAAACTGACTTAAGAAACAAATCAGGTCACAGGAAAACCAAACTACAAAAGCAGACCAGAGACTCCAACAAGAGATTCATTATAGACACAAGGGAGATACTGGATCTTCTGACCCACCCACCCCCCCAAAAAAAAACAAAATGAAAAAACTCTTTTTTGCACCTTTTTTTAATTTTTAATTTTTTAATTAATTGTTTTCTATTAATCTTCTTTTTCCTCGCATAATTTTTATTTTAGGTGTGTGTGTGTGTGTGTGTGTGTGTGTGTGTGTGTGTGTGTGTGTGTGTGTGTGTGTGTGTCTTTAATCTCTACTGATGCTTTGGTCCTTTTTTTCCTTTTTCTCTTCTTTGTTTTCTTTTTCATTCTTTTCATTTTTTCATCTCTTTCTTCCTTTTTGAGTGACTTGTTTGTTATTCTGCTCAACCTCAGATGAATACCTGTCATCAATTATTAGACCTTATCTCCCATTGTGTACATACTAAATCCAGAAACTTATTTCTCAATTTAAAACTTCTTAGGCTTAAATTCTTTAATAGCAGTATTATCTCCTTCTACCTCTATAATTTTTTAAGAACTTTATTTATTTTTTAGTTTTTCATGTCTCCTTCTATCCCTCCCTTACTCTCATCCTATCCTTCTTCTCTAAATATCACTTCTTTAACTTGCATAATTTTTAAGTGTTTCACTTTTTAAGTTTAAATTTTTGTTTTTCCTTTTTTTCTTGATTTTTTAAAAATCTCTTTCCTATCATTCTCTCCAATCCATTTCCCTCTCTGAGATTAGGACTGGGTTAAATTCACTCTCCTTTTACCTCTCCACATCCCTCTATTCCTATTTTTCCCCACATTTCTCAATCAAACCTAATAAATTCTGCTTTGCCGAATTCTTCTTTGCTGTTCTTAGCCCATTAATCCATAGTTGTTTGATGTTGAATAGATTGGATCTGTTAAACTAGGTTGTATCCGCAGATTTTGAAAGAACTGGTTGATGCTTGCTTAAAATAGAGTTCTAGCTCAAAATTGGTATTACTTTCATACCAAATGGGTAGAACAAGTCAGAAAAACAAAAGAAAAATGGCAAGACCGGGTATCTCATCTCCCACTCATGATAACCAGGGGACAGAACAGATAATGAATAATACAGAGCAGAGTACTCAGAAAGTTCTACCAACACTACTGGTAAACATGGTGAATGAAAAGATTGAAAACTGCAAAGGAGTCTGTATGAGCGTGATAGGGAGAGAGAGGAGGTAAACCAAAGATCAATACAGGAATCTCATGAGAGTGAGGAATCTACTCAAAGATTGACACAGAAATTGCCTGAGAAAGTTGAGAAAACTGAAAGAGAAGTAAAGGAATTGCATGAGCAGGCTGAGAACAGACAAACAGTGGAATTGCATGAGCAGGCTGAGAACAGAAAAAGAGAAAGTCAGGAATGGCCTGAGTAGGCTGAGAACACTCAAAGAGAACTACAGGAATTGCGTGAGCATGAAGAAGTCAATCAAATAGTAATACAAGAATTGTGAGAGCAAGATGAGAATAGAGAAAGATCAATAGAGGCATACATGGAATCCATAAACAGACAGCTGAAAGAAATCAGGGGGGTCCACAAAGGGAATGCTGAATGGAACTCGACAGAAGGAATGGGAGTCAAAGGAAACTATAACCAATCATCTAAGTGATTTGAGAATAAACACTGAACACCAAATTCAGGAAGTAAAGAACTTCATACAAGATCTAAAACAAAGCTCCAACAAAGAATTTGAAGCCATCAAAGCCGACGAATTAGAAGGAAAAGAAATAAAAAACAAAGAAAGTCTTTACAGTAGGTTAGACCATGCAGAAGATCGAATCTTGGGGACTGAATACAGCCTAGATATTATACAGAAAGAACATACAACTATTCACTACAAACCCAAGAAAGATGATAGATCTATTCAACATTGAGAAGACACCAAAAAAAGGTCTAATCGGAGGATAATTGGAGTAGAGGAACACCTAGAGAGAAAAGTTAATGGTCTAGGAAATTTGTTTAACAGGATCCTAGCAGAGAACTTCCCAAACATGGAAAAAGATAGGCCTATTCAGATACAAGAAGCTTTTAGAGCCCCTAATAGACCAGACCAGAACAGGACATCACACTGTCACATTAGAATCGGCACAGGATCAAATCAGACAAAGGAAAAGATCCTTAAAGCTGTCAAAGAGAAAATGTCAGTCACCAGTTAGAATCATCTCAGATTTCTCAGCAGAGACAAATAAAGCAAGAAGATCATGGAAGTATGTATGCAATGCCCTAAAGGCAAACAACTATAAACCAAGAATACTGTACCCAGCTAAACTCTCCTTCACAACCGAAGGTCAAATAAAAACCTTCCATAGCAAAGAAAAACTGAAACAATATATCTCAACCAACCCAGCCCTACAAAATTACTTAAAGATTTCCTACATAGAAAACCAACAAGACCACAATAAAAGCCAAGAAACTGCACCCAAACTGAACCATAGGAAGAACCCAGTTGCGACAGCCCCCAAGGAATTGGATAAAATGGCAGGAACTCCCACACACCTCTCAGTCTTAACACTCAACATTAACAGACTTATCTCTCCAATTAAGCGACATAGACTGTCTAGTTGGATTAAAAAGCAAGATCCATCTATCTGCTGCCTTCGGGAGTCACACATTGCCCATAAAAAAAACACATTTTGAAGTGAAAGGCTGGAACAAAACCTACCAAGCAAAGAGCCCCCATAAACAGGCAGCAGTTGCAATCCTAATATCAGATAAAATAGATTTCAAATTAAAATTAGTGAGAAGAGATAAAGAAGGTCGCTACATACTAATGAAGGGATCTCTCCTTCAGGAGGATATTACAATTCTAAATATCTATTCTCCAAACAAAGGAGCATCCAAATTGATCCAAGAAACACTACTACCTTCCCTCAAATCTCACATAGATCCAAAGTCATTAATTGTTGGGGACTTTAACACACTACTATCCCCACTAGATAGATCAACTCGGCAAAAACTCAAGAGAGAAACCACAGATCTAAACAACTGCATAAATCTACTAGATTTAACAGACATCTACCAAATATTTCACCCAGCAGCATCAGAATACACGGTTTTCTCAGCAGCACAAGGAACATTTTCAAAAATATACATCATTTTAGGTCACAGAGCAAAGGTGTCCAAATTCCGAAAAATTGAAGTTATGCTATGCATTGTCTCAGACCACAATGTAATAAAATTAGAACTCAACACCAAAAGCCACCACAGAAAGTCCGGTAACACATGGAGGCTAAACAACACACTGTTGAATCACGAGTGGGTCATGGAAGAGTTTAGAAACGAAATTCAAATGTTTATCATATTGAACAAAAATGAGCACACAAATTACCAGCTGCTCTGGGACACAGCAAAGGCAGTACTCAGAGGCAAGTTTATAGCTCTGAGTTCCTACATCAACAAATTGGAGAGATCTAAAACCAACAATTTAATGAGACATCTGAACCTCCTTGAAAAAGAGCAGCAAGATAAAACCAATCCAGTAGATTGAAAGAAATAATTAATGTTGAATGAGTATTAAACGAATTAGAATCTCAAAAAAGCATAGAAAGAATAAACAAAATAAAGATTTGGTTCTTTGAAAAAATTAACAAAATTAACAGACCTTTAGCAAATCTTATCAGAAAAAGAAGAGAACACATCCAAATAAATATACTCAGAGATGAGATGGAAACATCACCACAGAAACAACCAAGATTCAGAAAATTATAAGGAAATACTTCTCAAAAGTTTATGCTAATAAGTTTGAGAACTTGGCAGAAATGGACCTTTTCCTAGGAAATATCGACATGCTGAAACTAAACCAAGATGAATTAAACCATCTTAACAGGCCCATATCAAGCATTGAAATAGAAGCAGAAATAAGACACTTCCCAGCTAAGAACAACCCAGGACCAGATGGATTTACAGACGAATTCTACAAGGCCTTCAAAGCAGAGCTCACACCAATACTCCTCCAATTCGTCAATGAAATTGAAAGGGAAAGTTCACTACTGAAATCATTCTATGAAGCCATCATAGCCCTCATCCCAAAACCAGGCAGAGACTCATCAAGAAAGAGAACTATAGACCCATTTCAATGATGAACATTGATGCAAAGCTTCTCAACAAAATTTTTGCCAATCGACTTCAATAATTCATCCAAAAAATCATACACCACAATCAAACAGGATTCATTTCAGGGATGTAAAGCTGGTTCAACATATGCAAATCAATATAATTCATCACATTAACAAGAGCAAGGATAAGAACCAAATGACTATCTCAACAGATGCAGAAAAGGGATTTGACAAGATACAACACCCCTTTCTCATGAAGGTTCTCGAAAAACTAGGAATCCAGGGTATATTTCTCAATACAATAAAGACTGTATATGACAAACCTACAGCCAGCATTATACTTAATGATGAAAAACTAAAGCCATTTCCTCTTAACTAAGGGACAAGACAAGGATGTCCAGTCTCTCCACTCCTCGTCATGCTACTATTAGAATGCTTAGCTACAGCAATGAGACCAGATGCAAACATAAACGGGATCCAAATAAGGAAAGAAGAAGTAAAACGCTCCCTCTTTGCGGATGACATGATTTTGTATTTAAAGAATCTCATGGACTCCAGTCCCAAATTACTCAAGCTGATTCAAAACTTTGGCAAATTAGCAGGGTATAAAATTAACCCACAAAAATCAATGGCTTTTCTGTATGCCAACAATGAGAAAAGCATGGCTGAAATCAGGAAAGCAACTCCATTCATAATAGCCCAACAAAAAATAAAATACCTAGGAATTAACTTAACCAACGAAGTAAAGGACCTCTATGATGAAAACTTTAAAAACCAGAAAAAGGAAATCAAAACAGAACTGAGAAAGTGGGAAAACCTCCCATGCTCCTGGATTGGAAGGATCAACATCCTGAAAATGGCAATACTTCCCAAGGCTATCTACAAATTCAATGATATACCTCTCAGTATTCCAGCCTCATTCTTCAAGGAAATAGAAGAGGCAATCCAAAAATTCCTATGGAATAATAAAAGACCCCCTAATAGCAAAAATGATCCTTAACAGAAAGAACAGTGCTGGAGGAATATCAATACCAAATTTCAAACTCTACTACAAAGCCATAGTAATCAAAACAGCTTGGTACTGGCACAAAAACAGACCTCAGGATCAATGGAATAGAATTGAAAACCCAGAAATGAACCCACATACCTATAGCCATCTGATTTTTGATAAGGAACCTAAAAAAATAGAATGGAAAAAAGACAGCCTCTTCAGTAAATGGTGCTGGCAAAACTGGTTAATCACTTGTAGAAAAGTAAAGGTAGATCCTTATATATCATCCTGCACCAGAGTCAACTCTAATTGGACCAAAGATATCGGAGTCAAAGCAGTTACCCTTAAAACATTACAGAATGGAATAGAAGAAACCCTAGGTCTCCTTGGCACAGGCCAAAATTTTCTTAATAGAGACCCAGAAACACAACAAATCAAAGAGTGGTGGGACAAATGGGATTGCATGAAATTTCAGACCTTCTACACAGCAAAGAACATAGTTAGCAAGATCAATAGAAAGCCCACGGATTGGGAGAATATCTTCACTAGCCATACAATGGACTAGGGTCTCATATCTAAAATATACTTGGAACTCAAAAAATTAAATCCCCCAACAACAAATCCTCAAAGAAACAACTGCCCAATAAATAAGTGGACTAAAGGCTTAAAGAGAAACTTCTATGAAGAGTAAAGGAGGATGGCCAATAGACACATGAAGAAATGTTCAACCTCCCTAGCCATAAAAGAAAGGCAAATCAAAACAACATTGAGATACCACCTCACCCCAATTAGGATGGCTAAAATCAAGAACTCTAATAACAACAGATGATGGAGGGGATGTGGACAGAAGGGAACCCTACTGCATTCTTGGTGGGAGGGTAAACTTGTTCAACCACTTTGGAAAATAGTATGGAGGTTCCTCAAAAGACTCCACATAGAGCTCCCCTATGACCCAGAAATCTCACTTTTGGGCATTTACCTGAATGATCACAGACAAGACCATACTAACCCTATCAGCACAACTATGTTTATTGCAGCATTGTTTACCATAGCTAAGATATGGAACCAACCCAGATGCCCCTCAGTAGATGAATGGATCAAGAAAATGTGGTATATATACACAATGGAATTCTCTGCCTCCATCAGAAAGAATAACATTGCCCCATTTGTTAAGAAATGGAAAGTCTTGGAAAAAATTATATTAAGTGAAGTAAGCCAGGCCCAAAGAAACATAGGTCCCATGGTTTCCTTTATTTGCAATAACTAGCATATGTCTGAGACAAGCAGAAAAGTTCAGGTAAGTTGATGTTAGGTGAAATGGACCCCAAGATAAGTATTCAAAAGTTTTTTTCTTTCTTGCAATTTTTTCTAACATATTCATACGATGATTTCTTTGTTGCTTTGTATGTCCCTCCCCTACAGTATAACCCCTGCTTTCATTGTATTTGATGTTGGTATAATTTGGGGAGGGGAAGGGCAAAAATGGAAACAAAGGAGGAGGCAACATTGCTTGATAAGCAATGTAGCATTACATTGCCCATGTAATTGTAACCCCTCTGTATGGTATTTTACAATAAAAAAAAGAAGGAAAAATATATTTGCATCCTCTCTTATTTCTCTAGCAAGGCATTCTAATACTAAATTGAAGAGAAGTGAAGAGAGCAGACATCCTTCTTTTGTTTCTCAATTTACAGGAAATGGCTTTACCTTTTCAAGATTAAGTTTAAACTAGCCGTAAGTTTGTCATACACAGCCTTTATTATATTGAGGAATGTTTCGTGGATTCCTACTTTCTCCACAGCTCTCATCATAAAGGTGTGTTGGATTTGTCGAATGTTCTTTCTACAACTATTGAGATAATTATGTGGTTCTTATTCTTGCTCTTGTAGATGTGATGAATTATATTAATTGATTTGCATATATTGAACCAGTTTTGCATCCCTGAAATGAATCCTGTTTGATCATGGTGTATGATTTTTTTCATGAGTTGTTTAAATCGATTGGCCAAAATATTGTTGAGAAGTTTTGCATTGATATTCTTCAAAGAAATCTGTCTATAGTTCTCTTTCTTTGATGAGTCTGTGTCTGGTGTTGGATGAGGGATATGATGGCTTCATAGAAAGGGTTTGGTAGTGATCTTTCATTTTCAATTTCACTATAGAGTTAGAGAAGGAGTATTGCTGTGAGTTCTGCTTTGAAGGCCTTGTGTTCCCCTGTAAATCCATCTGGTCCTAGGATTTTCTTGGGAGGAAGTTCTCTTATTGTTTCTATTTCGATGTTTGATATTGGTCTATTAGGTTGGTTTAAATCATGTTGGTTTAGTTTTGGCATGGCAGTATTTGAAAAATATTTGTTTATTTCTTCCAGGTCTGTGAAATGTTCCCTTATAATTTCCTGAATCTTGTTTTTTTTTTTCTGTTGTGATTTTCCACTCTCATCTCTGAGTTTGTTTATTTTGGTGTGTTCGCTTCTTTTTCTGATAAGATTTGCTAAGGGTCTGTCAATTTTGTTAATTTTTTTGATGAACCAACACTTTGTTTTGTTGAGTCTATGTTTTTAAATTTTTAATTCATTTAATTTGGATTTAATTTTAAGTATTTGTTTCCAGCGAATGGATTGGGGTTTGTTTTGTTGCTCTTTTTCAAGAAGCTTTAGGTACCTCATTAAATTGTTGGCTTCAGATCTGCCCAATTTGTTGATGCAGGGACTCAAAGCTGTAAACTTGCCTCTGAGTACTGCTTTTGCTTTGTCTCAGAGTACCTGGTAATTTGTGTGTTCATTTTTGTTGAATATCATAAACATTTGTATTTCTTTTCTAATCTCTTTCATAACCCATTGGTGATTCAACAGTGTGTTATTCAGCCTCCATGTGTTACAGGACCTTCTTTGGTGGCTTTCAGTGTTGAGTTCTAATTTTATTCCCTTCTGGTCTGAGAGAATGCAGGGCATAATTTCAATGTTTCTGAATTTGGACAAATTTGCTTTGTGACCTAAAATGTGGTCTATTTTGGAGAATGTTCCATGTTCTTCTGAGAAGAACATGCATTCTGATGATGCTTGCTGAAAAATTTGTTAGATGTTTGTTAAGTCTAGTTGGTCTATACAGTTGATTAAATCTGAGGGTTCTCTGTTGAGTTTTTCCCAGGTTGATTTTTCAGCTGGGATAGTGATGTATTAAAGTCCCAACAATTAATATCTTTGGGTCTCTGTGAGATTTGAGGGAAATTTGTGGTTTTTGAATAATTTTTGGTGCTCTATTATTTTTGAGGATACATATTTAGAATTGTAACATCTTCCTGAAGGAGAGATCCTTTAATTAGCATGTAATGACCTTTTTAAAATCTCTTCTCAGTAAATTAAATTTAAAGTCTATTTTATCTTACATTAAGATTGCAATTCCTGCCTGATTATGGGGGCTGGTTGCTTGGTAGATTTTATCCAGCCTTTCCTTTTCAGAATATGTTTGTTTTTGTGGGAATGGTATGTCTCGTGAAGTCAGCAGATAGAAGGATCTTACTTTTTGATCCAACTAGACAATCTATGTCACTTAATTGGACAGTCAAGTCCATTAATATTGAGAGTTAGGACTGAGAGTTTTCTGGAAGTTCCTGCCATGTTTTCCATCTTCTTTCTGTTATTCTCAGATTCTCTGTTTGTGGGCCCTTACTTGGCCTTTATCATGTTCTTATTGGTTTTCTATGTGTGTAACATCTTTAAATATCTTGCTTAGGGCTGATTTTGTGGAGATATATTGTTTCAATTTTTTGTTGCTGTGGAAGATTTTTATTTATCCCCCCAATATGAAGGAGAGTTTAACTCAGTCCATTATTCTAGTTTGATAGTTGTTTGTCTTTAGGGTGTGGCATACATCATTGCAGGCTTTCATTTTCTTTGCCGAGAAATCTGAAGTTGTTCTGATTGGTTTCTCTTTATAGGTGATTGATCTTTTCTCCCTGACAGCTTTAAGGATCTTTTCCTTGGTATTGTTGTATGGACTCGGGACCTCCGAAAGACCACCAGAGACCACAATCAATGCAAACAGCAAAAGAGTCACTTACTTGTAAACTCGAGCTTGGTACTCTGTGCACTCGGTAACTGGTGATGCTAAGAGGCCCCGAGCACAAAATCAGCACAGTTTTTTGTAGCATTGAACAAACAATTTAGGGGATTTTCACACAAGCAGTTACATGATTGGTTAACATTTATAAAGACTGTATAGTCATTTTTTATTGGCTCATGTACCAAATTTTGAATCCACCCTAACCGCGCTGCCCTTTTTCTGAACTATTGGTCCACATTAGGATCTGTTCCTGGAACACTTGGGCAATTGTTCTGTTTCTTAAGGGTGGGCAGGGTTGATGGCAACCAAGGATTGTTCTTTTCACTGTCTTGGGGTTACTCTGAGGGCAGCCTAGCAAAGATGGTGGGGTTAATATCAAAATGGAGTTACTTTAGCTCTTTATATCCTCTTCTTCTAGAAAATTGGGGGCCAATCATGGTCCTGTAATTGGCACAGTCTTCTATATTTACAGTTTGGTATTGGGATCTCAGAACTAATAGTTGGACTGTGCTGATCCTCTTTACAAAGGATACCAGTCTGTTGAGTATACAAGATCCGATTGTGAATAACAAAATTAACAGTACCAAAGGCCCTTATGTTTTCTTCCACCAGTCCTGACTTCGTATATCACAGCTAACTTAATTTTATACCAGCTGTACTTGTAAGCTCCAATTTCAAGACATTCTCATAACATTTGCTTCATACTTAAACTTTCTGAGGTTTGTCTTCTTTCCAAACATTTTAAGACAATCCTTACTTTTTAAATCCTTTCTTATCCAGAGGATACCAATTTTTCCCCAATTTCTTTCCCAAGGCTTTCTTTACTATCATCCTCTTCTTTACAATTCCTTGAGCTTCTTTGTGGCTAGAGTTTAAAACTTCCCATTTTTCCTTTGGCTTGTGGAACCAAGTTATCTCACTACATCCCCAAGGCACCACTGGGATGGAGAAACTTGCTAGATTTTAAGGTTAAGAATAGGGCTGGGTCTCATTCCTCTTACTACCTCCATTGATTAAAAAAAATATCTTTTATCTTTAACACACAACCAGGAGGAAGAAGGTTATTACCATATCAGAGCCAAACTAGGCTGTAACCCTGAAGCACCAAAACAGGCCAGTGGTATCCTTGCCCCCAATATCCACTGTGGGAATAGAGAGGGTTACTGGATATTGCCAAAAGACTGTCCCACAAGATCTTAGTTTTAGCAGCTTTTAACCGGGAAGCAGTCTCACGTAATGGAATCAGGCAGGAGTTTAGTCTACTTTTACCACGGTGGAGGTGGTCTGGGTGACCATGTAGATTTCCTCCAGGTGACTGTCAGGCTGTCGTTGAACTTCACCCATTAGGGTGTGCAGCAGCATCAGGGTCTCTCAGTGGCCTCAAGGGACTGTCACACCTCATGCTGTGCTGCAAATTCCTACACAGACTTAAGAATACAGTACATAGGCCTGGCAGGCTGTGCCTCCACTAGTTTTTAAGATCATTTAGACAATTTACCAAAACGACAACTTTTTAAACTAGATAGTTCATTTAATAAGGCTGCAATTTTTTAGGCAGATATAAAGGGCTCAGGCCTGTAATACTGTTTCCCATGCCTTTTCCTTCTGTCTATTGTGCCACATTTTTTCAAAAGTGACTCTGGTCTCTTGATCTTAAAAGGGGATGATAGGCGAAGATTCATCTTCTGTAGCTGACTCAGGGGTGTTGATCCTACCTAGTCAGAAACCTATAACCTTAGCCTATTTTACAAAGAGGTTACCAGGGGTAGATGTCATTAAGAACAATATTTTAACTTTTGACAAATGCACAGACCTTTTCTCTTGCTACAGCAGTGTAGCTTGTTTAGCACTCTGGTTTGCAAATTCATCTTTCTGGATGGCTTAGGAATGTGATCTCTAGTGATCTTAACAATGCCTAAGCTATCTATGCAGGCCTTCAGTCAGATATCAGTAGAAACACACTCTCAGGTTTACAAACTTTTTTTCTGAGCAGATGAATTTCATGTAGCTGGTGTCAGCTCAAAAGTTACTGCCAATTAGGGTTTTCAGAACATACAGGGGTTGGGATTTAAACTATCCTCTACATTTTACAACCTTAGCTTTTCATTACCATCACAGAAGACTGACAAGTTCCTGTCCCTTACAAGGTAGATAGTCATGGACATTAGGCATGCTTACAAACTATTATCCCATGACCTCCTGGCTCAGACCAATTTTTGAAGGGCCACGCACAAATGACTCTAGGATCTGATATTATTTCTGCCATCCAAGCAGTAGCTTACTGCCTCTGGATGCTCCTGCATTGCTTTCATCCCAGGAGTATTTTCCCCACACTGGGAAAAATGCTTCATTGGCATTTCCCTTAGTTGGTTGTTGGACTTGAACTCAGGGCCTGAGTGCTGTCCCTCAGATCTACAGCTCAAGGCTGGCACTCTGCCACTTTGAGTCTTAAAGCAACTGTGCTTGCTCTTTCAGCCTTCTGCTGGCTGAGTAGAGGTGACAGGGATCTTTGTCTGCCTGGTCTGGCTTGAAACCAGTTTGCAGATCAATGAGTCTCATAGAAGGCTACTTTACTCCAATTAAAAGCAATAAGGTAGTCAACATAGAAGTAAGTTTTACTCATGCTCTTACTTGAAACTTATTAAGAGCCAAAGTTACATCTGATAAACTTACAAAAATCCTCACTCCATTTTGTGGGCCTGCTAGGAAATGTTACAAAAAACCTATAAAAGCAAACTGAAGTAGGAATTAAACAATTATTTTGGTAATCCTAATTTTTCCTTTTTGCACTTTGAGGCAAATGTTTAGAACAATTTTACTTTTTAACTTTATATACAGTAATCGATTTCTAATTTTTAAGTCTCCTATGAATCTCTGTTTTAATATTCTATACTTTAATTTTTTTAATTTAATTTTATTTCTATACTTTAATTTTTAGTTGCATTTAAAAAAATCCCTTGAACTCTCGGGGCTAGGTGTCACTCATTGCTTCTTGGCTGCTTGTTTGTTTTTGTTTTTTGGTTTTTTTTTGCCAGTCCTGGGCATGAACTCTAAGTCTGGGCTCTGTCCCTCAGCTCTTCAGCTCAAGGCAAGCAACTACCACTTGAGCCACAGCACCACTTCTGGCTTTTTCTGCTTATGTGGTGCTGAGGAATCGAACCCAGGGCTCCATGCATGCAAGGCAACACTCTACCACTGAGCCACCTTCCCAGCCCCAAAATGAGTGGGATTTTGTTTTTGTTTGTTTGTTTTTTGCCAGTCCTAGGGCTGGAACTCAGGGCCTGGGCACTGTCCCTGAGCTTCATTTGCTCAAGGCTAGCACTCTACCATGTGAGCCATAGTGTCACTTCCAGCTTTTTATGTTTATATGGTACTGAGGAATAGAACCCAGGGCTTCATGCATGCTAGGCAAGCACTCTACCACTAGGCCACATTCACAGCCCTTGGCTGCTTGTTTTAAAACAGATACACCTTAAAACTTCTAAACTCAAATGACAATTTTTCTTTTATGCAAGAATTACAATCACTATCAATGTACCAAGAAGCTAGACTTAACACCTTTTGCCTTAAAACAAATATCTAATTGCAGAATATCATTGAGAGCAAATCACATTATACCGATAAACTTTTTTAACCCTCTTTTTAAGGCCTTCTTAATTTTAATTTTAACACATCCAAGGGGTAGTTTTACCAATGCTAATCAGATAATTACATCACTCATTTTTACCATCATGTTTCCAGTGTCTATCTTCAGGGAAAAGGGACAGAATAAAGATAGGCCACTTGGCCCCTCCTGTGGAATGGGCATGCACCCAATCTGACACTTTAGGGTTAGATGAACTGCATTTGTGCCAGCTTGCCCTCTTTCACCATGCGTGGACTCCTCCCAGGGGCTGTTCCACCATGCATGACCAGCTGATCTGCACTTCTGCCTATTCACCCCTCACTCCTAAAGATAGGTCTTCTGTTGGCTTCTAGGTTTCTCCTTTTTGTTAAGCCAGATATCTTAATTACAGTGTAAACAAACTTATGCCTTCTAAAATACCAGATTTTCTAATTTTTAAGTTAAAATATCCTTAAAAAGCCATTTAAAACAATGTGAAAATTCTTTAAAATTTTTTGGTAATGTCCAAACTTTATAACATTTTGAATTTTAAACTTAAACTCACACAATTGTTACAGCATGCTGACAATTTTTATCTTGAACATGTTCACAAATACATACAAAACACACTCACACAGATCTTAAAGCATGCAAAAATCAGAATCAGTTGTACGAACATTTTCTAAAGTTTTAAAACAAAGATTTAAGACAAGATTTCTTTTGAACTAAGTACCTTTGTTGAACTTCATTTTCCCAGGGCTTGCTTGTTTAGCAAGGCATTTCACCAACTGGTCTTTTGAATCCCTTCTGTTAGAGGAAGGCTGGGGCAGGGGGAGGGGGGGTCACCTGAAACTAAACTGGCCTGATTTTTGTCCAATTTTAGACAATGCACTTTACAAATTGTTACATTGTCAGGACTAGCTGAAAAGTCAAAACTCAGCACACAGCCTTCTCTGTGACTGAGCCCAGCTGTAGGCTGGAACTTTTATTCTCCCAGAGATGTTCAAATAAATAACAAATACATGAATAAACACAAAAACCAAGGATCCACATTTAAAACTGGTACCAATTCTAAAACAAAACTAGACAAGACAACAACCAAAGGGTCGCTGAGTGAGCCTGTCACTCTCACCCAGAACTTCCCTACCTCAAAAAAAAAAAAAAACACAGAACAGAGAACAATCAGGTTTCAGTGAATGGGGTGACATATCACCAACATTTGCAAGTGGGACTCAAATCCCATCAACCTCTTCTACTCACTTCCAGAGGATTTTACTTTTAAATTCCTGCAATGTTGACCCAGGGGCCTTCAAATGTAGACGAGAAGTCCAAGTCATCTTGGGGCAAGGGAACTAAGTCCCTAGTGGCCATGCCCTCAGACTGGCAGATTCTTCCTCATACTCAGACCCCCCTGGGCCAAGGCCTAAGGCTAAGATAAACCCCAAATGACAAACAGAACACTCTACACAAAGACACAACTTAAGACAAAGACACGCTGCACATTGTAAATTGCCAAACCCAAAATGCCAGACTACAAACAGAGTTTCTCCACACAATGTCCCATCGACCAGAGAGTTGCTCCAAACAAACGTCCACACTAAAAAGCAATTTACCCAGAGAGGTCTGGGGATGTTTCCCATAGATCCCGCTGGCAGTCTTTTAGCACGTCCACCAAGACTGTTTGCCAACAAACCTGCCCACCGCAGGCAACCAATACAAAACCTGCCCACCCCAGGCAACCAAAATACAAATAAAACACAAAGCAAAAATACAAATAAAACACAAAGCGGCAATGCCTTAAGTTACCGGCAGGGTTTTTGCGAGTCTGTGTGGGGGAGGGTTTTATGAGGGGGATCCTGGACGAGCCCCCAGAAATGTTGTATGGACTTGAGACCCCCAAAAGACCACCAGAGACCACAGCCAATGCAAACAGCAAAAGAGTAGTTTATTTGCAAGCTTGATCTTGTTCCTCTGCGCACTTGGTATTTGGTGACGCTAAGAGGCCCCAAGCACAAAATCAGCACAGCTTTTATAGCATTGAACAAACAATTTAGGGGATTTTCACACAAGCAGTTACATGATTGGTTAACATTTATAAAGATTGCATAGTCATTTTTTATTGGCTCATGTACCAAAATTTGAGTCCACCCTAACCGCACTGCCCTTTTTCGGAACTATTGGTCCACGTTTGACAGTTTGATGTTTGCAAAACCATTATGTTCTGTTCCTGGAACACTTGGGCAATTGTTCTGTTTCTTAAGGGTGGGGAAGGTTGATGGCAACTAAGAATTGTTTTTTTTCTCTCTCTCTCTCTTGGAGTTACTCTGAGGGCAGCCTAGCACAAGATGGTGGGGTTAATCTCAAAATGGAGTTACTTTAGCTCTTCAGTCTCAATTGATCCTGTGTGGATTACAATGTGATAGTGGAATGTCCTCTTTTGGTATGGTCTATTTGGAGTTCTAAAGGATTCTTGTATATTAATGGGCCTATCTTTTTGTATGTTTGAGAAGTTCTCTGCTAGGATCCTTCTAAATTTCCTAGAAATTTCACTTCTATCTCTAGGCCCACCTATACACCTATTAGCTTCAAACTAGTCCTTTTGATGGTGTCTTCTAAATGTTGAATAGATCTGTTGTATTTCTTGGATTTTTCTTGAATACTTGTCTGTTCTTTCTGTACAATGTCTAGGCTTTCTTCAATCCCAGAGATTTGATCTTCTTCATGGTCTAACCTACTTTCAAGACTTTCTACTTTGTTTTTTTTTTTTTTTTTTTAATTTCCTTTCCTTCTAATTGGTCAGATTTGATGGCTTCAAATTCTTTGTTGGAGCTTTGTTTTAGATCTTGTATGGACTTCTTTACCTCTTTAATTTGGTTTTGAGTGTTCATTCTCAAATCTCTTAGTTGACTGGTTATAGATTCATTAGTCTCTCTTTCCTTCTGTTGGATTTTATTCAGCATTCCTTTTGTGGCCTCCATGGATTCCTCCAGCTTTCTCTTTGTGGATAACATGATTACTTCTATTAATATTTGTTTATTCTCATCCCACTTATGCAATTCCTCTATTAATCTTTGATTAGCCTTCTCACGCTTGTGATATCCCTGTATTAATCTTTAGTTTGTCTTATCACACTCACGAATTTCCCCATCATGCTCATACACAGCCCTGTCATCCTTTCAATCTTTTCATTCAGCGTATTTACCACTACTGTTTGTAAAGCATTTTGGGAGCTCTGCTCTGGATTATTCAATAACTAGTCTGTTGCCTGATTGTCAAGAGCAGCATTTGAGATACCTGGACTTGCCATTTTTCTTGTGTTTCCCTGGCTTGTTCTGTCCATTAGGGTATGAAAGCAAAATCAATTCTGCACTGGCACACTATTTTGAGCCAAGGATTAACCCAGAGCCCTGTAGTTCCACAGATTGTTTGACACAGTCAGACTGAGTACAGATACAATCTAGTTCAACAGCTAACAGCTAGGATCTTTGGACTAAAAAAAAAAATCAACCAAGGAGTCAGCATACAAGAAATTAATAGATTTAGGGAGAATTGTAAGGAAAAAATAAGATTAGAGGAATGTGGGGAGGGAAAGGGAGAGAGGGAAGATGACTAAGACCTAAATTCAGAGAGAGGAAAAGGATAGAAAGAAAGGAGAAGTGAGATAAAGAAAAAGGAAAAATAAATAAAAAATTTGAAAATGGAAACAAAAAATATGTATCTATAAAGAAATAATCCTACAATTAAAGGAATTAAGGCTGAGAGTTTGTGAATTGAGTAATCAATATCTGAATAAAGTACACACACAATAAAGAATAGGGTCTAATAATCAAAGATATATATGTGTCTGAGGATGAACTGAACAGCAATTAAATAAAGCAAAAAAGGAAAAGGACCAAAAGGTAAAAGAGTAAAAAGACAATTAAAAAGAAAAAAAACTAACATAAAATTGAAAAAATAAATATTTTTTAAACTTAAAAACAATTAGGTAGAAAAAAGAATTCTTCGTTTTTTTTTTTTTTTTTCTTTTGGGAGGATGAGGGAAGATCTTGTGTTTCCCCTTGTCCATAACCAGTCTCTTGGGGGAGTCTCTGGTTTGCCTCTGGTGTTTGGTTTTTCTATGGCTTGATTGGTTTCTTAAATCAGTTTCAGCAGGTAGAAAGAAGCTCTGCCTTACTAAGGAATTTCTGACCCTTCTCCCAGGCTAGTTAAGTGGGACACCGGTCTGCTTTGATTATCACAAAAGAGGAATATGGTTGTTTCCTCTAGCTTGGAGTTCCTGTGAGGGAGCTAGGTTGTGGGTTAAGTTGAGGCCAGTCAGCAATCACTAGCTTTTCCCTGAGGTTCTAGCTCCTGAGACACTCAAGCAGCCCAGCCTAGAGCCATTCTCAGGATTTATGTGTACTGAGTTTCCAATTGGTTTTCTTTTAACCTCTTGCAGCTGGAATTGCTCCCCCATGCTACAGAGGGGTGGGGCAGCCTCTGGCTGTTTGCCCAGTGAAGAAAGTCACCACTCCCTGGGCTGACCTCCCTCTGTCTAGGAAAGGCAACTTTCCCTGGAGGTGGAGCTGAGCCCTGCATGTCAGGTTCCTTAGACCTGTTGAATGGTTCCTATTGTCTTCTTCCAAGGCCTGAATTATGGGCCAGATGCTCTGGCCCAGTCTTTGTCAGTATCAAAGATGGAGTTCTTCTCCAGTGGTGGGGGAAGGGCTACCTTCCCACTGCTGCTCTTTGAGTAGGAGTGAGGATGTCTGGTGTGGTACTCAAGCCTGTACCTCTGGGCCATCCACAGTCTGAGACTATCTGTGGTCAGCAGGATGAATATATCTGCTCCTTGTCTATTTTTGCTGGAGGTGAGTAGAATCCATTTGCACACTATCTATAGCACCTTAGTCCCGGGCTCTGTCTGTTGATGTGGTGGCCACAGCAGCTGCTGTTGCCACTGCTGCCACTGCTATGGACACCAGCAAGTGCTGTCTCCTTAACCAAGCTGCCTGAATTTTTCCTCTCTGGCTAAACTGTCTATGCTATGATAGCACAATTGGTGTGACTCCTTAGCCTTGAACTTTTCACTGGAACACTAAAAATGGTTTCTACATGAGAGCTTGTTTAGCCCCCAGCTTCTCCCCTGCAATCTTCTTCCAGACACTAGCTTTTTAAACTAGTGCTTTCTTCAGTTTCCCATTAACTACTAACTCTATAAACAAAAGAAATCTATAATATATATTTGTATAATGATAGAGTATATATGATATGAATTTTAACAAATCAACATGTGATATATGTTTATTTCTAAGTAATATGCTGAAAATCGTATTTTCGCATTAAATTTTATTTTATAAACTATATGTTTCCTCAAGTTATCAAATCTATTGACCACTGCATCTCTTTCTGATCTTTGTTGTGTGGAATTAAATAAAAGTAGAGTCTCAAATTCTGTTCTATAAAGGATTAGACGATAAATATTTTACCTTTGTATGCCATACAATCTGTATCACAACCCCTTAGAAAGCCTTAAATTACATGTAAGTAATTGAGAAAAATGAATATGGCAAACTTCCAATACTACTTTTATTTACAAAAATGTATAGACCAGTGTTTTCTGGCCCTTGAAATACAACATTGGTATCACAAGTTAGCCAAGATCACCCTTCAGATTTATTCTGGGTAAACATTGTCATTTACATGGATTTGCCTTCTTTTGACATCAGGAACTCACAGAGTTTTTCTTTAAAATATATACACCTGTGAGTACCATCCAAATAGGTGTGCTGACAACATATTCAAAGTAAGAACTGTTTTGTGTTACCATTTCTCCTCTCCTCTGCTGTTCTCAAGTAAATGCATAACTTGATTCATCTGTTTATCTTTCTCAATGTGATTCTGAAGGAAAATTTACATGTTAAAATTTCATCTTTGGCTCTAATAATGGGGATGCACTGGTGCGTGAGTGAAGTCTGACCTAAATTACATAAATAAATTTACATTCCTGGTATGGTAAATAAGCCTGTCATCCCAGCAGGAGGCCAGGGATTGTGGAGGCTTCTGCTCTTAGGCAATTTAGGCAAAAACTCTATCAGAAAACAGTAGGAAAGCAGAGAACTAGGGATGTGGCTCCATGGTAGAGCACTTGAAAATGAGAACTTGAGTTTAATTCCCAATAACACTCCTTAAATATTCAAAAAGAAATCTATATTGAGAAATTCAGGAACATTTTGCTTGTGGTTCTCTACTCACCATACCAGTTAGTTAAGCAGCCTTGCCCTCTCAGGAAAACCTAATTTCCCCTAAATCTGTTTAGTTCCAAGTCCATGATAGTCCTTCCCTTGACACTACTTCTCACACTGACTATTTAGCCATTTTGAAGAGGATTAAGGGCTTGGTTGTCTCAGCATGACAAATATGTTGTGCAGCTTTGAGCTGTAGCTCAAAGTTAGAATGTCAGGTAAAGAATTCTGCAGATAGTAACCCATTGCACATTCAATCCCATATCAGAAAAGCATCAAAGGTTCTGTTTTAATTTGGAAGTTGAGATTTACCAGAAACCAAGAAATACAAACCGTTATCATCAATGCCATGCTTTTGCAAGCTTAATCCACAGGTTCATAGTTTCATTGACCCTTGTGGATCTGGAGATTACCTTGCTTCTCCCAGAATACCATGTAATAAAAGAAAGCTGATCAATGAAAGGAGACCTAGACTGCATGTGAAAAGACAACTATGGAGAACTATAAAACAGTTTAATTTCATCGGGAAGCTCTATATAATTCTTTCCAAATATTTTAAATTCAGAATCTTTTTTGTTCTTTTTTGTCACTGCCCTTAAAAAATTTATTGTAAAGGTGATGTACAGAGGCGTTACAGTTACATAAGTCAGGTATTGGGTAATTTCTATTGAACAGTGTCACCTCTTGCCTCATTTTTTCCTAGTTTTTCCCTCCTAGCTCCCCTCCTCCAAAAGTTGTGAAACTCATTTTCAACAAGTGTCTAGTATCACTGGCTGCATTTGTTAAAATTTTGTCACTCATTTCTGTGTTTCCCCTTCACTTCTCCAAATCAGATACGCTTACAAACAAAACAAAAGATACAGAAATTAAAAACAGTGACAAAAGGGGAAAAAACAGAAAAAGTATAATAAAAAATCTCATTTCCATTTCTTGGAGTACATTTTGGTAAGCATTATTTCATATGATTATATGCATATAGCTATTGAGCCCTTATGATCCTCTCCTAAGAATAACCTCCTTTGGTCTCACTGTGGGATTGTTTAGCATCTTCTTTATTTTATCATGTCTAAGTATATTTTTGTCTTTTACTATCTGGTGGATTTTCTTGTAGATTTATAGGCACATTCTAGTTACAACAAATGAGGTAAGCCATGCAACCTCCATTTCTTTGGTTCTTGCTTACTTCACTTAATATAAGTTTTCTGAGTCTTTCCATGTTATGCTTTCTGATGGAAACATAGAATCTTGTTGTGTATACATACCACATTTTCTTTGTGCATTCATCCACCAATGGGAATCTGGACTGATTCTATATCTTGGCTATGGTGAACAATGATTCAATGAACATGGTTGTTCTGGGGGCCTCAGTGTAACCTGGTTTGTGGTCAATTGGATAAATGCCCAGGAGTGGGATTGCTGAGTCATAGAGAATGTTCAGTCTTTTGAAGAACCTCTATACTGCCTTCAAGAGTGGTTGAACAAGTTTACATTCCCACAAACAATGTAGTAGCACATAATTTTTTATTCTTCATAAAACAATACCGGGGTAAACCTCTGCATTTTAATTTGGAAACGTTATTAGAAACTGATTTTTGGCTTTGCTCCAGATAAGTTGTAGGGGTTAATTTATTTGACAAGAGAATCCAGCTGTTATAATTTTGAAATAAGTAAATACATGTTTTTAAGATTATTCAGCTTCTTTACATGCCTACTAGGGAAAGATTGGCATGTAAATATCCATAATAAGAAGAAACAATTGTAATAATTTTAATGAACTGCAACCTGAAAACCAATAAGAAATCACGACAACATTAGCAATATATGAAGCCAGCAAAGAAGAAACAGTGAGGCAAAAGGGAAATCTTACCAGAGTTTAGTCATTGCAAGACTTGCACGGAAAATCTCCCCATTTTCCTATTTGAAACACACAAATGAGTACAGGCTGCTTCTCTTTCACCTAAACTAAGTATTGAAGTAAAGCTTCAATCTCATTCACTAATTCAGCTGTTCCTTTAAATTGAATTTTAAACCAATCTATATGCAGAACAATTCTTTGAACAGCATGAAAATGGTTTGGGATTACATGCTTGGTATCACACAAGTGAATTTTCACAGTACAAAAGAATGAATTCCTTATTGTGATACTTGGGATAACAATACTAAAGAATTTCAGCTCAACTTTAAATTGCTCCCTCCAACTGTTGCAGTTTCCTTAGTAGGAATATAACAGTCTCTTTAGTTTCTGTTTTCCTCTATCAAATAGTAATTGCTCATCTCTACTGAAGAATAGTGTAGCCACTGTTTCATCCATTCATTCAACAGGTATTTCTTGAGCAACTATTATGTATCCAAAACACCAGGAATAGAGATAAATATGACTAAAGGCTGTTAAAAGTACACTGTTCATAATTATGAAAGGTATATAGAAAAATTAGCCATATCACAAAAAATGAAAATGTTCCTTTTTTTTTGGGGGGGGGTCCAGTTGTGGGGCCTGAACTCTGCGCCTGGGCACTATCCCTCAGTTCTTCAGCTCAAGGCTAGTGTTCTACCGCTTGAGCCACAGCGCCACAGCACCACTTCCGGCTTTTTTCTTTTTGCTTATGTGGTGCTGAGGAATCGAACCCAGGGCCTCACGCATGCCAGGCAAGCGCTCTACCACTGAGCCACCTTCCCAGCCCCAGGAACATGTTCTTGATATTTTTATTTCCCAACTGATCTTCTTTTATTTTTTTTATCACTGCTTAACATATTAATCTTGTATTTTTTGCTTCAGTTATACTAAGTATCCCTGAAAAATAATTTTATCAGTCATCTTTTTGGAAAAGTATTGATTACTATAGAAGGATCTACTTTGCAAATAAGACAAAGCTAACCAGGATAGAGCAGGCAGGAATGTGGAAGTGATCTGTTAGCAATGATGAATGAGGATGGAACAAATGGAGCCTCAAGATCGCTATTGACATATTTCTTCATTCACAGTGAAGTTTCCACTGCTCATTCTGGCTTAGTTCATTTGCCCATTATTGCTAAGAAGTGCAACCAATGAGGAGAAGAGGAAAAAGATGTGTTATGTTCTAAACCTAGTTGACACACAACCAACATGTACTGGTATCTGATTGTCCAATATCTTAATATCACACAGCATATGGGTACCAAATTAATTATAAAGTATGTAGAGAACTTGAGTATTGATGTTTACATTTGCTTGAGATGATTGAGGAATAGAAAAATTAATTCATCCTTTTTTTTAAAAAAAAGAACTTGAGTATTGAAAAATTTTGAGACTTCATGCAGAAAGAATTGTCTCTGGAAACATATTCATAAGAAATCACATGAAGAATACAGGTAAAGAAACTATAAACATCTCAGTGCAATGAGGCAAAGATTTCCAAACAGGAAGAAGTAGGAGCTGGGACCAGAAACATACACAAATTACAGGTAATCTTGTATGGCATGTTGGACAGCTTGGGCTTTATCCAAAGTCATGTGGAGCCATTTAAAGGCTTAAGCAAGGCTCTTCTGGGGAGCAAGGGAGCAGTCAGAGTTGTGCAATTTACATTTGAAAAGGTCACTTGGGCTGCAATAAAGAAAACCAATTGGATTGGAAAATGCTGGGAATGAAGAGTTGTGTACACGTGAAGTCTGGAGTTTTGCTGAACTCCTACATGAAAAGGGAAAGGTTATTTGACCATTGAGAGGCCAGTAAAGGGCAAAAAGATTTTGGAAGAAATTGGAGCTGTTAAGGTAATGATTATCTTACTATAGCAATATCCTCTGTAGTAGAATTGAAAAAAGAGTGAACAGAAGATTTTAACCAAGAGAATGTACTGCATTCTTGGAGTTTAAGATTTTATAAGTGGTAAAGTTGTCTATAATGAAAATGAGGTAGAGGCAGGCCCAGTTCAGGACACAAGTGATACGTACAGATGTCTTTAGCAGAATTGTCTGGAGGGAAGTGGTCCTAAATTACAAAAGCTAGAGTCCTGATCTAGCAGAATTCTGTCACTGTACCCTTAAATTTACATATTGAATTGAAAATCCTTTGTACAACTACTTAAAATAACAACAATAATAATAATTAATGAAATAATAAACAAAACAGTAGTAAAAAGAAAGAGGTAAAACCAAAAATACTTTTTACTGATATTTCCAATGCACAAGGATTTGGGAACCCCTGATACATATATTCATATATATACATATATGCATATATGCTGGCCTTGAACCACAATCTTCCCAATCTCTGCCTCCAGAGCAGATGGAATTATGGGAATGAGCTTCCCTGAGAAGCTATTTTTTCTCTTTTTAGGAATTTAAAAACAAAAACAAAAACAAAAAACAGGATATGGAGGATCTCAGTACTCAGATGGTAGAAACAGGAGTATTGTGACATCTAGGATCACCTAAGTGCATAGCAAGACACCATCCTAATTTTTTTAATGAATTAAAAGAAACCCTTAATTAAGTAATTATTTATTTGAAATCTACTTGTTTGGTATTTGTGATTCAGATAGAATGTGGTTATTTAATATTATGAGGAAGAGAATAAAAATAGAGGAATTTATTAAATGAAGGGCTAAGGAATAAATTCTCTACCATTGAAGTATTTTAGAGTATAAATTGTAACTGAAAAGGTATATAACGGATGTATTTAAATGTTTGTTTCTTAAATGAGAAAACTAAATCCTAAAGAGGGATAGATTAAGAACAAGAATATAAGGTTCTTATGGTTCAGACCACTGTTATGTCCTCTGTACTGAGTTGACTGCTTCTAAGTCGTGTTTTATAATATAGTTCTTTTATTAAAATATTGTATTAAAATAAGAAATTTAAAATAGCCACATTTAAATGGCTCTGTGGCACAAGTAGTAGAGTGCTCGCCTTGAGCTGAAGAACTCAGGGACAGTGCCCAGCCCTGAGTTCAAGGCAGACGACCGACCCATAAAATATCTTGTTACTTTAGCTAGAAAATGGAATGGAAAATGTGATACATTTGTGTATGTCACATTTAGGGTAAATATCTTATAAAATTAGTGCCTCGAATATATATATGACTACAGGAGTACCATATTATGTTTAAATATAATTCTGTTGTAGATTCTTATGACAAGGTTACCTATGTGACTGTTCTCATTGCATTTCTCTATAAGAATACTCATAGCATAGGGGGCTGGCCAACTCTCCTTTCTAACCATCCTTACATTGCAAAACCAAATGTCATCTCTTCCTGGTCACTGTGACAACTAGACATCTTAAGTGCTATGAAGAAGGCAGTATCACCCTCTATAGAGAATCAGGGACCCACAGACAATGGTCGCTAACTCAACTCAGACCTGATGAGGAATAAGTGTTTCCAAGTCCCCTTTTAGATGTAGAGCTTATCCTCCAAGCCAAAATGGAGGCCAGTTTATAAACCTATATCTAAGGTACATACTGTACTGTAATTACTTACTCTAAAAATTAAATCTTCTTTTCCTAGCACCCATCAATTGGATACTATATTTGTTAGCAAAACGAAGTGAAAAGAACACAACATACATTGCTACTAATGGAGATCTACGCATGTCACTCCCCACACACTGTACTAAAAATGGACTCGTCTCTATTTGAGCCTCCACACAAATATCTGCTTTCTAATACACATAATATCAGAAGTGAATTTTCCTTAAAGCTACAATGGCATTTGCTCCTTAAAACTCTTTTTGCAAGGAAACATTTTCAAATTTTTACCATCAACCTATGTTGACTAATTATACTGGCAGACCCTCTGTTCTACAGATAAATATCCAGTAATGACTTCTGCTCTACAAAATTTACTTTAGCTGGGCATTGGTGGCTCACGACTGTAATCCTAATTACTCAGGAAGCTGAGATATGAGGATGGTGGTTCAAAGCTAGTCCAAGCAGGAAAGTCTGTGAGACTCTTAGCTCCAATTAACCACCCAAAAACCAAAAGTGGCACTGTGGCTCAAGTGGCAGAGTGGTCACCTTGAGCTGAAGAGCTGAGGGGCACATCGAGGCCCAGAGTTTAAGGCCCACAACTGAAGAAAAATCCACATTGATTTTGTTTTATTTTCTAATACTTTCTCAACTTAAAAATAACTGAATAGTATTTTCTCACATAATTACCCCTTACAGAGGATCTCTACAAACTTAATTGGCCTCTCCAAACATTCTCCAGTAATTTGGAATTTGTGAAAAGATGTTGTATTGCCTCTATATTAATGGAAACCACAGAGTAATTAGCCAGTAGAAAGCACACCAAAGCCAGGCAATACTATATTATCTTATGAAGATAACTGTAAATTTCCTGATAAAAATCAATTTGTATAGGCTCACTTACACTCCATAATAAGGCCACCATGTCACTTGCTGATCTAGGCACATACGTGAGAGCTAGTGTGTATTTGATTTGAATAAATATTGTCTGTGGGAAGCCCAGACAAGAATGAGCAGATGTTGGAACCATAATATAATAGTGAAGTAGGGTAAAAAAAATCTGTACATTTCTATGACACACCTGGTGTTTATAATACTTTTCAACTTTTATAACTACAGCATCTTAACCTTTGCTGCTGTTCTAGCCTAGAAGAGGAACAGGACACTCCAAGACCCCTACCATACTGGCATTTACAGCTCCAATCTTCCAGATTGCTGATATGTGAGAGAGAGAAAAATTCATTGTTTGTAAGCCACTTGGTTTATCGCATCTTGATTCAGGTATCTGAATGAATTAAGATGACACTCCACTATTTTTACCTATTTATTTTTAAGCCACTTTTCCTTTATATGACCTTGATCTCATGTTAATTTTGCCAAAGACAAGAAAAGAAGAAACTGTTCAGAAAGCTATCAATGTAGAAATCATTTTTTCCAAAGAATGAGAAGCATACAGCACTGTTGCAGGTTATATGAATATCAGACTGGTTAAATGGCAGTGGGAGACAGCGGGAACGTGGTAAAAGAAGATATATGTTAGCTGCTTTTTCAAATGATTCCTTCCATCAAGGGAAAGTATCATTTATCATGGAGCTCACTCACAGAGATGAAACATGATCCTGGGGCCAAGCTGAAGAGACTATAGGCTTCAGTAGACAGGAAGGAGTTTTTTTGAAATATTTGGTAGATGTCTATTAAATCTAGTTGATCTATTCAGTTGTTTAGATCTGTTTCTCTGTTGAGTTTTTTTTTTAGTAGATCTATCTAGTGGGGATAGTGCTGGGTTAAAGTCCTCAGCAATTACTGTCTTTGGATCTATGTGAGGTTTTAGGGGAAATAGTGTTTCTTGGATGAATTTGGGTGCTCCGTTGTTTGGTGAATAGATACTTAGAATTGTAATATCTTCCTGAAGGAGAGATCCCTTAATTAGTATGTAGTGACCTTCTTTATCTCTTCTCACTAACTTTAATTTGAAGTGTACTTTATCAGATATTAAGATTGCAACTGTTGCCTGTTTATGGGTGCTGTTTGTTTGGTAGATTTTATTCCAGCCTTTCATTTTCAGAATATGTTAGATTTTATGAGCAAGGTGTTACTCTTGAAGGCAATAGATACAAGGATCTTGCTTTTTAATCCAACTAGACAGTATGTGTCACTAAATTGGAGAGTTTTGTCCATTAATGTTGAAAGTTGGGACTGAGAGGTGTTTCAGAGTTCTTGCCATGTTTTCCACCTTCTGGGGGTCTGCGACAGTTGGGTTCTTCCTATAGGTTTTGGATTCTCAGTTTGGGTGCAGTTTCTTGGCCTTTATTGTGGTCTTGTTGGGGTTCTGTGGGTAGGAAATCTTTAAGTATCTTTTGTAGAGCTTGTTTAGTGGAGATATGTTGTTTCAGGGTTTTCTTTTTTTTTTTTTTTTTTTTTTTTTTTTTTTTTTTTTGCTATGGAAGGTTTTTATTTGACCTTCTATTTTGAAGGAGAGTTTAGCTGGGTACAGGATTTTTGGTTGATAGTTGTTTGTCTTTCGAGCATGGCATACATCATTCCAGGCTCTTATTGCTTTAATTGTCTCTGCTGAGAAATCTGAGGTGATTCTAATTGGTTTCCCATTATAGGTGCTTGATCTTTTCTCCTTGACAGCTTTAAGGATCCTTTTCTTGGTCTGAATTGATCCCGTGAGGATTATAATGGGACGGTGGGATGTCCTGTTCTGTTCTGGTCTAAAAGCTTCTTGTATCTGAATAGACGTATCTTTTTGCATGTTTGGTAAGTTTTCTGCTAGGATCCTGTTAAACAAATTTCCTAGAACATTAACTTCTACCTCTAGGTACTCCTCTACACTCATTATCCTCAGATTAGACCTTCTGATGGTGTCTTCCAAATGTTGAATAAATCTATCATATTTCTTGGTTTTGTCGTGGATAGTTGTACGTTCTTTCTGTCTAATATCTAGGCTGTCTTCAATCTCCTAGCTTCGATCTTCTGCATCGTCTAATCTACTGTCAAAACTTTCTACTTTAGTTTTTATATCCTTTCCTTCTAATTGGTCGGATTTGATAGCTTCAAATTCTTTGTTGGTGCTTTGTTTTAGATCTTGTACGAACTTCTTTGCTTCCTAATTTGGTGTTCAGTTTTTACTCTCTAATCACTTAGTTGATTAGTTATGGTTTCCTTGGACTCCCTTTCCTTCTGACGGACTCCATTCAGCATTCCCCTTGTGGTCTCCCTGGATTCCTCCAACTGTCTGTTTATGGATTCCATGAATGCCTCTATTGATCTTTGTCTATTCTCATTTCACTCATACAATTCCTGTAAATCTCTTTGATTAGCTTCCTCATGCTCATGCAATTCCTGTATTTGTCTTTGACTGTTCTCATCCTACTCATGCCATTCCTGTGTTTCTCTTTGACTGTTCTCAGCCTGCTCATGCAATTCCTGTATTAATATTTGTCTACCTTCCTCACACTCATGAGATTCCTGTAGTAATTTTTGGTTAGCCTCAACATGCTTGTGATGTTCCTTTATTAATCTTTTGTTTGCCTCCTCTCGCTTCCTATCAAGTTTGCACTGAGTCCTTTACAGGTTTTCAAGCTTTTCATTCACGATATTTACCAGTAGTGGTTGTAGAGCTTTTTGGTAACTCTCCTCTGGATTATTCATTAACTATTCTGTCACCTGATTTTCCTGAGTAGGAGTTGAGCTACCCAGACTTGTAATCATTCTTGTGCTTCTCTGGCTTGTTCTGACCATTTGACATGAAATTGACACCAATTTTGTGATAGAACACTATTTTAAGGCAAGCATCAACCAGAGTCCTTTAGTTGCACAGTCAAAATGGCTGCAGATACAATCTAGTTCAACAGATATAATCTATTCAACATCAAACAACTATGGATTAATGGGCTCAGACCATCCAAGAAGGATTTAGCAAACCAGAAATTATTAGTTTTAGTGAGAATTGTGGGGAAAAATAGTTTTAGAGGGATGTGAAGAGGTAAAAGGTTAGTGAATCTAACCAAGTATTAATCTCAGAGAGGCAAATGGATAAGACAGAATGATCAGAGAGAGATAAAAAAAGAAAAATATGGAAAAGCAAATATTTAAATTTTAAAAATAAGACACCTAAAATTATGTAAGCATAAAGAAATGATATTGAGAGAAGAAAAGGATAGAATGAGAGGAAGGGAAAGATAAAAGAAAAATGAAAAAATAATAAAAATTATTAAAATTGGAATACTTGAAAGTTATACAGGTATAAAGAAATAATACTACTATTAAAAAAGTTAAGCCTAAGAGGTTGTGAAGTTATTAATGTTTCTGGATTAAGTATGTACAAAATGAGTGATAAGGTTTAATATTCAATGATGGGTATATATCTGGGGATGAGCAGAGCAGCAATTAAGTCACTCAAGAAATAAAGAAAGAGAAAAGAAAAAAAAGAAAAAGAAAAAAAAGAACCAAAAGGTCAAAACAGATTTTTTTAAAGCAAACACACACACACACTCCAAAAATAAAAATTATGAAATAAAAAATAGAAAACAATTAAAAATATTAATATTAATTGGCCGAAAAAAATTTCTTTGATTTTTTTTGGAGGGGAGGAAGATCTTGTATCTACCCTGTGCCTATATCTAGTCTCTTGGTGGAGTCTCTGGTCTGCTTGTGTTGTTTGGTTTTCCTGTGGCCTGATTGGTTTCTTAAGTCTGTTTGAGCAGGAAGAGAGTTCTGCCTTACCCAGGACTTTGTGATCCTCCTCCCAGGGTAGTTCAGTGGGAGGGAGAGAGATCTGCTTTGAGTATCACAAAAGAGGGAGATGGCTTCCCTCTAGTTTGGAGATGCTGTGTTGAGGCAGGTTCTGGGTAGGGTTGAGGCCTTTCAGCAAACAGTAGCTTTTTCCTTAGGGGCTAGCTTCTGAGACACTCACAGAGCCCAGCCTGGAGCTATTCTCAGTGTTTATGTTTACTGAATTTCAATTGATTGTCTAGGCTGCTGTAGGGAGGGGCAGCCTCTGGCTCTATTTACCCAGTGAAGAAAGTCACTCCTCCAGAGGTGGAGCTCTCTTTGCCTGGGTGGGGTGACTTTCACTTGAGTGGAGCCTGGCCTCACAGGTCTGACCAGGTTCCTGTGACCTGCTAATGGCTCCTATTGTTTTATTCCAAGGTGGGTTGGAGCTAGCTGCTTGACCCAGCCTTTGTCAGTATCAAAGATGGAGATCTTCTCCAGTGGTGGGGGAGGAGCTTCATTCCCATCGTGGCTCTGTGAGAAGGAGTGAGGATGTCAGGATTCTACTCATGCCAGATTCTTGGTTCCTGGGCCATCCCTGGTCTATGATCAGCAGGTTGAAGATTCCGGCTCCTTGTCAGTTCTTGCTGGTGGTGAGTAGAATCTGCTTACATGCTGTCTCTAGCTCCTTTGTCCCATACTTTCTGTGTTGATATAGTAGCCATAGCCACTGCCCCAGCTGCTACAGCCACAGCTACTGGGAAGTGCTCAGATCTGTCTCCTTGCCTGGGTTTTCCCTCCCTGGCCAAACTCTCTGTACTGTGATAGCACAGGACTAGTCTAAGACTGTTCACTGGAACACTAAATCTGTTTCTATGTGACAGCTTGTTTAGCCTCCAGCTTCTCCACCATTTTCCTCTGGTCTCTTTCTCAGCATTTCTTAAGAAGAAAAAGTATTCCCTCAAGGATTGCTGGATTATTGACTCATCTGCACTGCAAATTTCCCCAGTATTTTGCATTTGAAGTGAAGATAATTTGCAGGAATCATCTAAAATGAATATAGTACGATAGGCAAAATGTTATGCCACTTTTATTCTATTTAATGCAAATGATATAGGTTGAGTTGGAAAGAGAAATTGTAATTTGATATAACTAAAATTTTAATTTGATGACTTTCTCTTAGTATTAAGGTTTTGTTTGCATGTTACAAAATACCAAATATGGGAAGTGGAGCTGTAGCTCAAGAGGTAGAATACTTGTCTTGAGGGAAAAACCTAAGGGACAGTGCCCAGGCCCTGAGTCAAGCCCGAGTACTGGCACATGTAGAAAAGAAACTAAATATTCATTTGTTTATAAAATTCTCTAATGAATAAATGGATTAATCATATAATCCACTCAAAAGTTTATAAAAATCATTACTTCCACACTTTATATTGAAGTTCATTTAGTCCCTTTAGCTTTTTTGGAGTTTTTTTTACACTAAAATAAGAGAAACTTTAGGGTAGAGAATAAGATAGAAATCATGCTTCCTGAGAAAGATCACAAATTGAGCAAGGTTCCTTTTTCAGAAAGCATATTCTACTTGGAATTTAATGATGATTTGTAAACTTAAAATTGTCATTAGCACTATAGATTTCAGTTAAGAAGGAAATCCCTCAGATGGCAACCTGAAAACTCCTACATTCAGGATAGAAAACCCACAGTAGATTGATTTATAGTGGAGTCTTTCTAATTGCATGCCAGGAATCTTCATCACAGGACCCCAGAACCTCTACCAAGCACACATTATAATCTAACATGAGAGTTAACTCGGGTGATTAATAACACTTCCAAAGTTACCTTCCCCACCTATCACATCTTTGCCCTCACCTGGAGCTGCATCTTTCCTAGTGATTGTGGTATATTCTCTTGCCTCTATTTTGTGTCAAAGTTACCCAGACACATTTTATGGTAACTCAAGAATCACATTCATTATCACAGTGGAGTTAAAATACAACCAAATGTTGACTAACCTAGCCAGTTACCGAATTCAATTATTCCTAATTAAAGTAACATATCATGGTGACTTGCTATGCATGAGGAGCAAAGTGACTGAGTCTAGGACATTAAACATTTTTTGTGATTTCAGGGCACTGTAATGAATTCTCTAACTTACTCTTTTCCTTGTCTAATAAAGTAATTGCTAAGTACAGAATAAATGAATCATAGTATATTTTGTAAATTTATGGATAATAGAGAAACGAATATGTGTTATATTTTGACCACCACTTTGTTTCACTGAGTTGCTTTTATGCAACAAAAGATATCTAGAAATTTTCCTGAAACAGAACCTGAGAGTAGAGACATTATAGAAGTAGTGATAGCAGAAGCAGAGATGAGAGACAGGGGAGATGAAATAAGGGAAAAGAGAACCAATGCAAGCATGTGCAATGAGGTGTACCACTACTGTGGATACCCAAACATCCCCCACCTTACTACTTGTATTCCAAATGCCTTCTTGGAGCATCCCTCACTATGGAATCAGAGTAGTATCATGGCCAGAATCAAGAGGCATATGCAACTGGCCAAAGAAAAAGTGTTGTTGCATTTTAGTAGTCAAAGCCTATTTGGTCACCCAAGTTGACTAGGTGAGAGATGAAACCAGAGGATTTGAGGTGTATGTCTGTTATCACTTACATACAAAGAGATTGCAATGAAAATCATTGTTAAACTATTTCATATAGCAGTGGCAAACAAAGGAACAATTTGGTTTTGTATAGCAGTTATTTCCTAACTCTTTCATAGTTTAAACCTGAACTGTAAAAGTTTATTTTCCCTTCAATTAGTATTAATGAACTTATGCCATTGTGATTGGTTCCATGTTAAGCACCTTGCAACTGATGAAAAATCAATTTTTATTAGTATTTTATCCTTATTAGCAAGGAAATTCCATGATTACTCCATTTTACATAATTTTAAATAAGCAGTTTCTCATAATTATGAAATACAGAATTATGGAATCTAATTTAAATAACTCCACTTATTCTCTGAACTTCTTAATCACATTTATAATTGTATTGAAGACCAAAAATGATAAGCTTACCTTTTGTGGAAAAAAAAGACAATTTACTTATCAAAAAAATCATATTAACGTGTCTATTTCTTTTCTAGCATTGATTTGAAATATATTGAAATAGTTAAATTACTATAACTTAACTTTGTAGATTTTCTTTTTTTTTAATTTTATTGACAATACTCCTGCTTATGCCATTTCTTAAAAATATATATGCCTGAGCATATATACACAAATACAGAGAACAGAGGGACAGTTGAAAGGGGAATATATAGTGGAATAATTTTAAACAGGTGTTATTAATATCCACAGTTGATTAAGGTCTACACATTGTTCCCAATAATCACTTTTCATATGACATTTAACACTCACCAAATAGTTTTATTCCCATTTCACAGATAGAAGCTCATCTATATCAAGTAGTCTGCCAGTGGACACATAGTAGTAACTGATATAGCCAGGATTCAAACAAATGTGTTTTATATCAGTATTCAGGCTGTTCTCCAATACTTCTCTGCTTTTGATTGAGATACTAGGAATGGCCATGATGAGACCTATAAAGTTTAGTATACTGAGTCAAGTAGAAATTTGTTCTCTGGTAAATATCTAAACTTAAGTGTTCAGAAGAATCTGCCACTGCTCCCTCCTTCTGGCAGCTTTTTTTTTTGGTGGGTCGTGGGGCTTGAACTCTGGGCTTGGGCACTGTCCCTGTGCTCTTCAGCTCAAGGCGAGTGCTCTACCACTTGAGCCACAGCACCACTTCCAGTTTTCTAGTGGTTTGTTGGAGATAAGAGTCTCACGGACTTTCCTGCCAGACTGGCTTTGAACTGCGATCCTCAGATCTCAGCCTCCTGAGTAACTAGGATTACAGGCGTGAGCCACCAGCGCCTGGCCGTCTGGCAGCTTATAGCCATAATCATCCTGTCAAGTTTGGCTGCCATATTTTGTCCTTTATCTCTCAGCTGTAGCCAGATTACATTGCTTGGCTTTGTTCTGGAACATTCTTAGAGCATTCCAAAGGGCATATTATTTCCAAATCTCTATTTGCCAATTTGTCATCATCTTTACAGATATTCATTTTCTGAACTTTTAATGAAGTTTTGAAATATTATATTCTCAATTGCACTAATAATTTGAGCTTGTTTTTCACAAGCATAGTCCACATGGCTTCTCTATTCATTTCAAGATTAGATCACTCCACACCATATTCTTGAATACCAAATTTAACAATATTCACCCAATTTACTGAACTCATCAAATATTAAATATATCCCTGTAGGTTTGTGGGTGCTTAATTAAATTTTTATCTTAATTACTCATCAAGTAGAAATGACCAAGCCTAAATGAGTAGAGGAAATATAATGGGTTCTTTATTCTAGAATATGTTTGGCTCAGCTTGGATGCAAACATATTGTCTCTGACCCTGTCTCTGCAAATGTTTCTCTGAATTGGTAATGCTTGACCAAATTAGCTGTAATGTCATGAACCAAGAGTACTGGAAAATCATAGGCTTAATTTATTGACAGATAGGATAGGTCTTTTGACACATCCTAGCTCTTGTTTGTTTAACGTGTGTTCTGATGCATCACCACAACAAGTCAGAGATGAAATCCTTCATTTTGTTTTGCTTCAAGTTTCGGATGGACACACAATACTATTTAATGGGCTTAAAGAAAGACTAAAACACTATAAAAAGTGCCTATAGAAATAATTAACAATGCATTCATCAGAAAAGCAAGTACTTGGAAAGTTTGCCTACCTAACCAGGAAGCTTTTCAGTGGGACAGGGTCAGAGTAGTTTTGCTTTTGTACATTGTTACACCTCCATGACTGACCAATGGGAAGGATATGGCAAGAGTTTTACTCAAATTAGAAACATAGTCTAAATATAGTAGAATGCATCATTTGTTTGCTTTTTAATACCTATCATGGAAGGTCGATACTTTATGTGTGGTATAACATGATGTTTGTTTGTTGTTTAAATTAGTTTTCTTGGATCCTTATCTGATTCACCAATATAAGTATAAATTACTAAGGAACACAACCACATCTTGCTTCTCACTATGGTATTTCTAGCATCTGGTATAGTGTCTGGTACTTCTACATATTTAAGTGGTTATTAAATTAACAAATACAAATGCTATGGCACAGGAGGGATCAACTAAAATCTTTCATCTTAAAATCTATTACCATAATAATAAATAAATTGATGATAGTTCACATGCAGATTTCCAAACTATTAGCTTGAGAAATGTAAAAAAAATCATGATGATTTCAGCTGATGGGCTCTGGAACTTTACACTGAGAACATGTTATTTGAACAAATGAAATGATGGCATTGATAGGTAAAAAAGTGAGGAAAATGCGTCTTGGACATGGAGAATAGCATGCACAAAGGCAGTGCAGCTTCTTCCCTTTGGGAATGGGGAGTCATTTAAACAGTTAAAGTGAAGAGTGCTTGAGGAAACAACTAGAAATGAGTCTGGAAAGGCAAGTTTCAGCAATGGGGTGTCATTGACAAGTTTTAAGCTAAGAACTGACATTGTCAGATTTACATTTTATAAAGCTTATTCTAGCAGCATTATAAGCATATAACTAAGAGGGTCTGGACTGGAGTCAGGGAGAGACACTATGGTGCTACTGGAAATGTGAGAGGTGAACAGAAGAGGCACTGATTCACTGGGTTTTCTCCATTCAGAAGACAGTTTTGATGAAATCTTGATTTTCAAGTGCTTTCACCTTAAGGCACACTTTATTTTTTTTAGTGGGTGTTAATACTTTGGATTCAGTCTTCTTGCTCTGAACTTTTATGGATGTTTCAGCATTTTAAAGCTTTTCTTCCACTCCCACACATCTAGTTATTCTTGGCCCATAATCACTCCATTTGGAGTCTGGTCTGTTAATTTTTAGTTAACCTCTAAAGATCACTACAGACATCTTTGCTTGCTTATTCTTCCTACTTGATTGCTTTGGTTAAATGAACTTGATTATATTGAACACAGTGACTCCTTGCATTTCAGAGTTTTTTATTGTGACAGTGGTTGGGATATTCTTTAAAAGTTCTTGTTCATTTTAAGAGACTTTCATTATGATTTTTTTAACATAAGACAGGGGTGTCATCCTAGGCAGATTCTCTTCTATATACTAAAAACAATGTAGAGCACCTGTCAGTCTTGAAATCATTTCAAAGTGGAGATCATCTCAGAAATTTGAAGCAAGCACATCATTTGTTTAAAGAGTTGATAGGAATATTACAAGTAACACCGCCTGCTTCCAGCCTGCAAAAGGCCACCTCCCAAACCAGTGAACTACACTCAGAGAACAAAATAGACTTTGTATTCCATCAACACTTTCTCTGATACTGCCTTGGGCAAGTCTGTGGCTTTAACATTTTCAATTGTTAAGCAAATAAAATAAATGTATTCAGACTACTTATACCTGGAGCTCTTGAACTGTTTTGATTCACATCCTAGAGCAAAAGTATTACAGAAATAAAATATCAGGTGCTGATTAAACAATTGAGCCCAACAGATATTTTGTAGTACCTACTGTATGTGTCTAACTTGACACACAAGCTCTCATACAATATGTAGAGTATATTTTACTATCAATGAAGAGCATGAAGTACACTCCACTTTTATCATCTAGAAAAATGAAGAAGCTGTTCAATATGTTCAAGTCTTCAAGCAACTCTGACATGTACATGTTAAACTTGCTTATATCTTTTAACTGAACAAAAATAATTTGCAGTGTTGGGAAGGAGGCACAGAAAGCCACAAAAATAATCCTATGAACTACTTAGTTAACAAACCAAAGGAAGGTGAAAACACTGATCTTTTCTGACCAATCTTCTCCCTGGTTAACCCTTGTTATCCAAATACAGACAAATATGTGGATTCTCTTACTCTGACTAATGGAGAATCCACAAGTTAGTCTTCCCAGTCTGGTCATTTAGAATAACTCAAACAAAATGTTTGGCCTCTGTTCACTGGCTTCTATGGTTGAATATGATTTGTCTCCACAAAAACTAAAGCTGATAGGTTCCAATATAAGTGTTGAGAGGTGATGAGGTCCTTAAGAATTATTTACTTTATGAGATAACCATCTTCATGAAGGTATTAATGTAGTTCTTACAAGAATGGATTACTCACCATGGTAGTGGGTTGTTATATGAGGTTGGCTTCTTTGGCCCTTTGTTCTTTCTCTTCCTTATATGCCTACTTACACTCACAAGAAGCAGCTGTTGATTGAAACCAGAAACATAAAATAAAAAAAAATACCTCATTTCTTTATAGGTTATCCAGTATGTGATATTCTGGTATAGCAAGAGAGAATGGACTTGAAAAGAATCATTCATGTCAATCCCAGAAGTAAGCAGGCATAGGAGAAAGATTATTATAAGGTTTCTTTTTTCTTCAACCTTAAGAGAACAAGTTTTTGTTTATTTTTTATTTTTTATTGTGAAAATACTGTACAGAGGGGTTATAATTACATGGGCAAGAAAATGAGTACATTTCTTATCAAGCATTGTAGCCTCCTCCTTTGTTTCCCCTTCCCATCCCTTCTTATCTTCCCCCCCATCCCCCACCCAACCCTACCCAATCCTCCCTGCTCCCCCCCTCACCAAAGTTGTAAAGTTCTTTTTTGCCATAACGACTTGTACATCTCATTGTTGCAATGGGTCCACCTGTATCCCTAGTTAAATGATTTGTTTTTCCCCTTCCCCTCCACAAATTATACCGACATCAAATACAGTGAAAACAGGGGTTATACTGTGGGGGAGGGACATACAAAGATAAGGTGATGTTAGGGAAATGAACCCTAAGATATGTACTCAAAGGTTTTTTTTTTCTTTCTTGCGATTGTTTCTAACACATTTATAAGATTATTTCTTTGTTGCTTTGTATTATAAGGTTTATTAAAGGGGTCATATTTCCCAGGAGAGGAAGTACAGGGCACCCATCCCTATCCTGGTAGCAGAAGGGTCTAGGGCAAGAAGTGAGATAGGTGTGTGCTCTGGTGGGTTTGGGTGGAGAGAGGGAGTGGCCAGCTGTACAGCAGGGAGGAGCTCAGGTTTGGTTGGAGCTGAGGACCAAAGGAGAGGATAATACTAACATTCCCCACTTTGTCCTTTAATAAAAATAGAGGTACCCGGCTGGGGGTATAGCCAGAGGTAGTTTCTTCTGGAGCTACTTCCTGCTGTAAAGGGGCGAAGTAGTCAGGGGTCCCTGATTTGTTGCTTAGCTGGGTACTGTCCAAGAAGCATCTGCTTCTGGTTGTAAAGGCCTTATATTTTCCATGGCAATAGTTATCTAAAATGCAAGACAGAAATAGTAAAAGTCAAAATTGTTCTTGGCAAACCAAGAGAGGAATAAGCCAGGGAGGGATTGATTCCCAGAAGGGGCTATCATAGGCCTCAAATTGCCTTTCCTGTCTCAGAATGTAGACATAGCATGATAACCTGACTCCCCACATACTGAAGAAGGGGGTAAGACTTTTCTTGCTTTAAGATCACAGTAACTTGAGGAAGAGGTAGCAAAGTTATTTAAAGGTGTCAGAGCCAACAGGTGTCATGGGCTTTTTTGGCTACTTCCTGCTGGCTTGGTGGCATTGAGGAGTCCCTTGAGCTGAGATCTTTAGGGTCTGGGTCTGCTCTGAGCAAGGCAAGGGGAGTGTAAGTGAAGTCCTCATTTGCCTGTATTAACAGGATGCCCTTGACTTGTTTCCAGGTGGTGTCCTGGGTGGAGGGATGTTATCCTGTTAAAAGAAACTTTCAGAAAGGTCAGACAAAAAACTGACAAGGTGACAAGATCAGTTAACATGAATAACATAGGAGAACACATACTGGTCATAGGCTAGAAAAGTTCAATTTGGAACATAAGCCCAGTTGTGGTTCCTTACATGGAAGGAGGAATAAGTGGACTGGAGGAAGGAAGGGGGTGTCTAGGGTTTTGTTGGCAACTGGGTAGGGGAGAGAATAATGGACTGATTGGGAGTAACCAGTCAGAGGCTACTATAAATACAACTAGCAGGTAACAAAGGAAGGCTGTAACTTTCTATCCAGTTAGAAGAAAGACAAGTATGGACATTAGGTAGGAAAGCAACTGTTTCTCTTGATCTCACAGCTCTGATTAATTTTGAAAGGGTGAGTGTAAAGTGACTCCATCTGGGATGTTATTTCCTCTTACTGTCCTCCATGGTTTTCCATTGTCAGGACTGACTTTGTCATGGGGGAGTCTCAGCATCTGTTGCTGGGATAGCTTGTCCCAGTCTGCATTTATAGTATTTGGTCAAGTCCCAGACACAGGAGAAAGATTATTATGAGGTCTATTAGAGGGGACATATTTCCCAGGAGGGAGCACATTGCACCCGTCCCTATCCAGATAGCAGGAGTGCCTAGGGGCAGAAAGTGAGATAGGTGTGTTCTCTGGTGGGTCTGGGTGGAGAGAGGGAGTGGCCAGCTGTATGGCAGGAATTCCATGACAGGGAAGAGCTCAGGTACAGGTGGACATGAGGACCAAAGTGGGGATATTACTAACAGGACTGAAACTGGTATCTTTACTTAATCTTCATAACCCCACTTATCCATGCACATACACACTTTGGCTCACTTTTGATCAAAACATAAGGCATGGCTTCCATTCAGGTGTACAGGAGGTTTGTTTTGCAAACAGGGCAGGAAAGAAAACTTGTGAGTTAAACAGAGGATTTAGAAAGATTAGAGTGATCGACCTTAAGGGATGGAATGAGCTCTGTTTCACAATATGTCTTTTGGAATGTCTATGCAGACAGGAGCTTAGAAAACAACACATAGCTGTTGTCCAAAGACAACAATATCCTTGACAAGAATAATGGTCTTATTAAGGCCTGCAACAGCAATGAAGTCTCTGTATGATATTTTAAGGGTAGAGGATATTGACAAATGAGATCTCACCCATGGGAGTACCTGACAGGCTGATTTGTAGGCATATGTTAAGCACTCCCTCTGGGAACTCTAAGAAAAATCTAAGAACATTTGTAGAGTGTAAGTGAGGCTGAGACCCTGCTTCTACATAGTTGGATGTTAGCAACTTAGTGAGCATCTGGGTTAAACTGGTACCATTTTTCCCTATATTGCATAAGAATACAAAATAGAAAGAGCTACAACCAATGTTTTAAACTCTTGCCTCCAAAAAATTTGTTTCTAACTTGAGAAATGGAAAAGGAAAGTTAACATCCTGGCCATTCTTTATGAATCCCAGACCACAATATGCATATATGCATACAAAGCTATTTTTGTTTAATCTAAAATCAGTCTCTAAAGACCACATTGTCTTCTATGTCTCTGTCCCCAACCTCTACTGAAATCTCTCCTAGAGCCCAATATTTCTCTACCTATATCAATGTATACTTGTTTAGTTAAAGCATTTGGATTGTACTACAAAATTAGACCTTTCCTTCACAGTCTCCTGTTGCATGCAGCTTCTCAGTTTGTTTCCACCCCCCTCCAAAGTACTCTGTTCAGCACTGCTGAATTGCTCCTCTTTCCTTTTTGTGTCTCTCCATCTTCTTCCTATGTTCTACTCCCCCTACCACTTTGCTGCGAAGTATCTAACTAATTAATTTTAACAAACTAATAAAACATGAGGTTAAGTCCCTCAGGGATTTTTACAATTGAATAAATAACAATCTCTCAATGAAAGGAATTCATTATTCCTGAAAGAACTTGAGACTTCAGCAAAAAGTCTACAAAAGTTGATACAGTAGTCTCCCCTACATCCGTAGCTCTTTTATTAGTTGATATTTTTTCAGTATTAAAATTGAAACCAAGACTTTAAGCAAGTATTCTAACACTTGAATCATACCCTTCGATTTTATTTTGATTTTGAGATACTATCCAACATTATCCAGGTTGGCCTTAACTCTGCCTCTCCAGTAGCTGGAATTATAGGTGTGTACCACCATTTGGGACTTGTGGTTTTGTTTTCTACAGTTTTGCCTGTGGTTAATCAGGATATGAAAACATTAATTAAAAAATCTAGCAATAAAAACCAAAAATTGTGCATCATTTCAAGTTATATAATGAAATCTTATGCTATCATGTATAGGACATGAATCATCCTTTCATCTAGTGTATCCACACTATTTCTGTTACCTACCCACTAGATACTTAGAAGCTATATATGTTATCAGATAGGCTGTCATGATATCTCAGTGATTGTGCTCAAGTAACTCTGATATAGTAGTCTAATGTTATGCCACAATACCTATTTACCACATTTCACCTCATTTTCGTTTATATCATCAAAGGAAAAAGGGTAAGCATAGTACAATAAGATACTCTTGAGACAGAGGCCACATTGATAAAATGTTTACTATAGGATGTTGTTGTAATTATTGTATTTTATTACTATTTGTGGTTGTTCATCTCTTATTGTATCTAACTTAGAAATTAAACTTTATCATATGAAGGTATGTACAGGAAAAAAAATAAGGGCTCAGTACTATTCAGTTTCAGGCATCTTGTAGGGGAGTTGCTATGCATCCTTTAGGACCAAGTGAGACTACTTTGCAGTGACATACTGCAAAACTTACCACTTCTTTGCATATTTTAGAGTTGAGTAGGTTTCTTCATGATGTAGCTTTCAAAGTTTAAAATGAAACATCCCATTCTCTATTCTTCCTTTCATTTGACTGTGTGTGTGTGTGTATACACACTTTTGTGTGCAGTGCACATTTGCATGAATGAGGCTTTCTGAAGCAGTCTTGCTTTGTACCCCACAATGCTTGGACGGCACAACTCTCCTGTCTCAGCTTCTTGAGAACTAGGAGTATAGGCATGCACCACAAGGACTAACTTTTCCATCTTTTCACTCTTGGCACTCTATTATTTGAACCACACCTCCAGTCTGATATTTTATCTCTTCTTGATTTTTTTTTGCTTTATAACCTCTCCCAGGTTTTTCAGAAGAGAAATATTAGCTACAGCAAAAATCTGTATTGTGTGGGTCCTAATTGTTAGACAAAGAGAATAAAATCATATTTGTGTATTTATTAGTTTTCCATTATTGTAAAAAATACTTGAGATAATCAACTTATAAAAAGGGAGTAGCCAGATGCTGGTGGCTCGCACTAGGAATCCTAACAGCTCAGGAGATTGAGATCTGAATACTGCAGTTTGAAGCCAGCCAGGGCCTGAAAGTCTGTAAGACTTTTTTTTAAAAAAATCTCCAATGAACTTCCAAAACAGTTGGAAGTGGAGCTGTGGCTCAAGTGGTAGAATACAAGCTTTGAAAAAAAAAAAAAAAAGCTCATGGACAGCACCCAGGTTCTGAGTTCAAGCCTCAAGGCCCACACCAAAAAAAGTGTGTGTGTGGGGAGAGGGTGTATCAAAGTTCCAGTTTTCCAGTCCATGTTCAGTTGGCACAATTTCTTGTTAGCCTGGGATGAGGAGCCTCAAGAGGCAAAAGAAAGTAAAGAAAGGGGCCTCAGTTCCTACAGTCTATTTCAAACTCATACACCCAACAATTTAACGACTTTACAACTGAGTCAGTCTCTTGAAGGTTCTGTTATTTCTTAGTAGTGTTACCCTGGAGACCAAGCCTTTAACATATTGGCCTTTTGATAGGTGGACATCCTAGATCTAAATTATAGCATCATGTAAGATGAGACAAAACTTAGTTTCTTATTGAGCAGGAAATGATTTCCTTTGTCACCTTCAAGTAATTACCAAGTTATAATTTCAGTAACTATGTATTCTACAGCTCTAATCCTCTACTCTAAATTTTAAATTAATACTATAAATCACTTGGTAATTAATGAAAAAGTGTTAATTTTATTGTCTTGAAATCTTACCAAAATGTCTGGAAGAAGGCCATCATGAAGAAAGGGAATGTTTCAGGTCTAGTTTGCAGTCATAAGGACAGGACTTGAGTGGGTGAGACTAAATTATGTTGTTTTGTTTTTCAGAAGCAATGGGGTTGAGACTGATCCCCAGGAATTGCACATTTGTAATTAGAAGTAGGTTAGAGTAATTAATCCTATGTCTTGCAGCTCCAACATTTTCTCCCCTAAGAGAAATTACCGAGGGTCCAAAGCAACTAAAAGCAAGCTACAGTGATAAAGTAGCTGAGTTCTCTCTGATGTGGGACCTGTTATTTGTTTCAATGTATGTTAGTTTGTTGTGTACAAAGCACTTGCTTTAACCCAAAGAGCAAGCATAAATTTGGTGTAACCTAATACCCTTCAGAGTCACAGATAAGGAAAAATGCTTTAGAAACATAGAAACATTTTCAAAACTACCCACCTCAAATATTCCAGAAACAATTCCTTATCATCTTGGAGTAGTGCTACAATAAAATTAGTGCATAATTTCCTTGAAAATATTTATATTTCTATTTTCATGCTTAATGAAATGGAAACAAGAGAAAGACATTCTGTCAATACTGTTTCTCTGGGATGACTTTGAAGTAATTTTTGAAAATTAAAATATTATTTAGCCTCCTGGACAAATAACTCCATTTGGGAGTCTTACTTTTACCATGTTAGTCATGGAACTAAGTACTTCTTCTATGCATATGTGAGAAAACACTAAAGCAACATTCATAAATGCATTCAGAGTAACAAAGATGGATCTGAAATTAATTTCTAATGCTTTAACAGTACTGCAGTATTCATATTTCTTTAAAACAGATATAGAGTGCTTACTTTGTACCAGGCATGATGTTAAGTGAATTCATTAAATACTACAGAATGCTCAGATATAATAACTATGTCATCTCCAGTCTAAATAGGCAGGGGTGAAGCCCAAAAGAAGCTAATAATAAGCTCTAATAAGTTGTAGAACTATTGCAAAGTGGTTCCTAAGCCTATGGAGTTCCATATATCCAATAACTCTTAGTACATAGATTCTCCTGGATGTAGTATGCTTCTAAATCACATAAATGGTATGCCAACCTGTGGGCAATGGAATTTAAAGTCTGTGGACTAATTAGGAAAGGTCCCAGGCAGGCATGGAAGAGAGCTGAAATATACTATGCATGTAAAAACTGTAGACTAATTCATTTAATGGCACAGTGTCAGATTAAACATCTAGGAGTTGATAGTTCTCCTTAAGGCTTCCTTTGAATACAATTGTAACTTTGATCAGTTCCTGAACCATGCTGGCCTCAGTTTGCTCATCTATGACTTTGATGTGGAGATTTAGAATTTTGGAAACACACTCAGGTAACAAACACTTTCAAGAATTTAGGCCCCTGTACTTACATTTGGATTCTGAAGTAGGTTGGAGAGCTTTATGAGACTGAACACTTAACTTATAGAATCTTTACAATCCCAGTTGCTTTCAGATTTCAATTGAGTTGAAAGACACTTGCCTAAAAACAGAGAATTGCTTGATATGGGGGAAAAGCCACCATTTGGTCACAGAGGTGCTCAGTTTTGATTTCTGAGCACATAAGGAAAAAATATGCTGTTTTTCCCCTATGTGATAGTCTGCATTAGAATATAAAACAAACACTTAGGAATTCTATGCTCCTTTAGCAAAAAGAAGTTATGCATCAAATTTTTCCACTACTGCAAAATATTACCTTGATGTATATGGCTATATAGAGTATTAAATCAATAGAAAAAATGGTCATTTACAAGAATAAAAATTTTGAATTTTTTGCAAGCTTAGCCAAAGTAATATAGTTTTAGTAAATATAGTCCTAATAAAAGTAGCATTACTTGAGTTTATGAATTGTTAAGCCTATTTTTTGTAATGATTAATGATGATTCTTTTTATAAAGCTGGGCGATTCATCATAAAAGCAGCATGCCTTTACAAAATAGGTGTTCTTGGAATTCACAAGTTCCACAATACAAAGTTTTTTACTCTCTGCAATTTGGGGATTTCCAAGTTACCTTCAGATAAGAATAGAAACAAGAAAAGTGAGAGATTATCTATTCTCAACTCCCAATATTCCTTCAATCTTCCCAGGATCTTAATTCATTCAGCTATAACAAACTGAAAAGTACAAGTGGAGTCCAATTTCAATAGAGATCTAGAAGAATTATCTGGAAAAGATTGTGTAGCTTTTATAGCCGTATTTTCTCTTAAGTATTCCATCCCTACTGTGTTATCTTAAAGGATTTAAGGGGAGAATAGCACAAAAAAGTATCTGCTCCAGACCTCAGATGTCTTAGAACATGTGGACTGTGTCACTGTAATTATTCTTCAGAAGGAAGGGTAGAAAGTTTAGTTTAGATAGATGATATAAGGTAATGTGGTCACTGTCTACTGGATTTCAATCTTTTGAACTCATTAAATCATCACATGCTGGATAGAAAATAACTACCCTTTTGTCTCAAGATAGTTTCAGCTTATCCAGAAGAAAAGTCCTAACATAAAAAATAAGAATAAATAAATTATTAAATCAGGATACAAATATATGATAGAATACACTACAGCCATGATGAATTATTTAGAATATTTGATAACAGAGAAAATACTTTTAATTTTTTAATTGTCAAGGTGATGTACAGAGGGGTTACAGTTACATACATATGGTAATGAGTACATTTCTCATTGAACATTCTTTTTTTTTTCTTTTTTTTTTTTAATTGTATTTTATTTTATTTGAGAACATACTGTACAGAGAGGCTACAATTACATGGGCAGGATAATGCATACATTTCTTACCAAGCATTGCAGCCTCCTCCTTTGTTTACCCTTCACTTCCCTTCCCCGCCTCCCCCCTCCCCCCACCCAATTTTACCCCCCTCCCCCCACCCAATTATACCCCCCTCCCCCCCCCACACCGACATTGTAAAGCTGGTTTTGACATGACATTTTGTACTTCTCATTGTTGCAACAGGTCCACCTGAATCCTTAAACGACTTGTTTGTCCCCATCTCCTCCACATGTTATACTGACATCAAATATAGTGAAAGCGGGGGTTACACTGTGGGGGAGGGACATACAAAGCAACAAAGAAATAATCTTATAAATGCGTTAGAAACACATGCATGAAAGAAACGAAAACATTAAAATACATATTTAAGGGTTCATTTTCCTAACATCACATTATCTACCCCCTCCCTCATTTTTCACCTACTTTCCCTTCCCCAGCCTCTCCCAGTAGATAAGTTCATTTCCAACATATTTTCTTGTGAGAATCGCTGTTACATTGGTTCACCTATTGTCCTGACAACAGAAAAAATATTTATAATTTAATTGAATAAAACCAGCAGAATAAACAACCTGGCATGTAAGGCCATTTTACATAGGGTGAATGGATGAAAATAAATGCTAATGCTAGCCACGGATAATGGTAGTATTTTTTTCTTTTACCTTCATACTTGCTCTGTTTCTCCCTACTTGAAACAAGAGATTTGCAGCCCACGCCAAGGCCCACACTTCTGAGGTTCCACATGTCAGGTCTGCTACTTGCTTCAACATGCCAAAGAGAAAAGTAATGATGAAGGGCAGTGAAAGGAGGTTTTATATCTGGCTAAAGCAGCCATGGAAAGAGGCAAAGTAAGCATTCAACCCATTTTTGGGGTACAGACAGGAACTTATCTTTTAACTTAAAAAATTATCTTTAAGAGCAAGGTAGAGGAAGATGATAGTGCTCTCACAGGTAGTCCCACTACATGTCTCTGATCAAAAGAAGATCTAGGGGCACGGCCATACTCTACCTCAAGAGTTCCACTCCAATCAAACTCTAAATATCTAAAGACTTTTCTTATTACAGGAGGATGATCCTAGCAGGCAAATAACAAGAGTGAAAAAAGAAACAGTGAACAGGACCCCTGCGGGGCAGCTGCAACACCTGGCTCCGCGCCGCTCCGAGACTTTCTGCAGACTTTAAGCAGAGCATCCAAAAAGTGAAGAAAGAGCTCAACACCTGATCTGCAGAAAGCTAGGAAGGAATCTGGTGAAGACCTCCTAGCTGACAAAAAGCCCCCACTCCACCACCACCCCCCCACACACATACCCAGGGCATCTACAGGGAAGGAGCAAATTCAGCCATCCTGCCATTACAATCATTAGAAATAGGCACCACCAGGTAAGTCCCCAAAGCCAGCCTGTTCCTGCACTGCCAGCTTTGTGATCCCCATGGGCCTCAGCCAACCCCGCATATGGCCCCCAGGAAACTACAGCCTCAACCAATCCCTCTCTCCATGGGCCTACTTCCCTGATGACTGGGTACTCGGCTGAGACCTGTTCCCTCCCTGCTGCCACCAGGGCTCTCTCAGCCTCTGAAGCATCACACTGCTACAGACACCACTGTTAACAAAGCTTGCAGCCACAGGCATTCACTCCAAAGGCTGTCCACTACTTCTCACCTCCTCTGCTGTACCAGCATAGTCCCCGCTGCCCACACAAGCCCACCAAACCAAGCTCCACCCGGTCCTCCCAGTGCCAGGACTCCCCATGCCACAGAGGACACTGCAGCAGTGTCACCCCCTCACCTGGACATGCCAACATACAGACCCTCCGACTGAGAACCCACCAACTCCATCCTGGCCACCACAGCCAAGGCTCTTTGGTCAAGCTACAGACCTTGTGAGTAACCCAACTGGGTACACTCCCTGGTGGTGGCAACTCTATGGGTTCCCAAAGCCCTCTGACCTAAACATCCTCCCAAAAGGGAGGGATCACATCAGAGCAGAACACGGACATAAGCTCTGTTCCTAAGGCACCTGTGGCTACCTGGGAAAGCCTGGGAATACAGCTCCAGGCCTATGATAGCAGTCTACAAACCTGAAACCCTCAAAACTCCCTGCCACCAGGCTTGAGAGTGAGCCTCTAGATAGCAGGCACCCTCCCTTGTCAAAAGGCCACCTGTTTCCACCCAAGTCACAAGGAAAGTAGACTACTACAAGGCATACAAGATTCTATCAGGAATCAGCTTTGAGGACTACGTGGAGACTCAGTCTCCCCCAAACAACCCCCCAAAACCATGTTTTAGTTTTTTATGTTTGTTTTTGTTACATTTTGTTTTTATCTCTGATCATTTGTTGTTTGTTTTTATTTCTGTGTGTTACTTTTGTGAATTGTGTCTTAGGATTTGCTATCTCACTTATATATTCTGTTTTTCATTATTTGTTTTTTTTCTTCCACTTCGCAATTTCGTGATTTGGAATGTTTTTCTTTTCTTCTCACTCTCCCCATATTGTTACTCTCCACATTATACTCTTACTCCATCAGAGCTACCTGTATAGTTCTACACTCAAAGTAAGGCTTCCTTCTATGTGTATAAACAATAATTACAGGAGCTATCTTAGATTAACCACCTTTCCAATAGTATTTGAATAAAACTTTTTTCTAATCACAGCAAGTCTCCCAAATACACTTGTATACTTCTTTTCTTATCTTCATGTGGATCTCTAAGTTACTCAATACATACTCTTTCTTCTAATTTTCTATCTCTTACACTTGGAAACAAGGTCTCTATTTTCCTACTACTACATACACCCCTCCCTTAAGCTGTTCTTACCCATCTACTATCATTATACCCAATTTCATTTTTGAATTTTAATTTCTATCTCTCCAATCCTAATCCATCTCTTCTCCATCTGCTCCAGCCCATTGATCCCTAATGGTTTATATCTGACCTAACTTACAGTTGGTTCTATTTTAACTACATAATTGTTTCTATTTGACTATTTGAAGTACGAGGGACCCATCTTGTTAACTCTAAGGGGCCAAACCCAGATTGTCTCAAAAGTTGTAACTTTTGAGACACAACATCCCTCTCCAAGCAAAGAAAACAGCTACCCATAACTCTGAAACCATAAGATCTATACATCTACATGACATTGGATTGGCTCCATTGCTAAAAGTCTGTCCTAGTGTCGTACCAGTGTGGTTCCTGTCTCCGAATGGGTAGAAATAATCGCAGACACATGAGAAACTTGGCCAATCAACTAACCCCAACACCATTTCCACATAAACAAGCTAGAGAGCAGTCCCAAAACGACCTAGAGGATAACGATCAAGATAGTTTAAAAGCATGGCTGGTAAATCTGCTGAATGAAAAATTGGACACTCTGCATAGGGCTATAACAGAATGTGACAAGGCCAAGCAGAAGCTAATAGATGACTTCATGGGCTTCACAAATAAAAGGACAAAGGAACTCCAGCAGAAGGAGAAAGACTCTAATGAAAGGATAGGATCCCAGTTAAAGGAGTGGAAAGAGAAGTCTTAAAACCAACTCCAGGAGGTAAGACAATCTATTCAAGACTTAAAAGATAACCTTCATAAAGAGAGAGCCACTGTTAAGAAAGACCAGCAAGAAGGAAAGGAGATAAACAGAAAAGAAAAAGCACTGAAAGCAAGATGGAGGAGGTAGAAGAGAAAATATTAGAGGCAGAAGACAGTTTAGACTTCATAGAGAAAGAGAACACAGATATTCATAACAAGACAAAGAAGCATGATAGATCACTCTAGGAAATAGAGCATACATTCAGAAAGCCTAATTTGAAAATAATAGGTATACAAGAGGTATACGAGAGGGAAGCCAATGGGTTAGGAAATATATTCAGCAGAATCCTAGTGGAGAACTTCTCAAATATACAAAAGGACAGGCGTACCCAGATACAAAAAACTTTTAGAACCCCAAATAGACCAGGCCAGAACAGGTCATCCCACCACCACATTATAATCTGTACCGGATCGATAGCCACTAAGGAAAGAATTCTTAAAGCTGCCAGGGTGAAGAGAATACCACATATAAAGGTAAGCCAATCAGAATAACCTCAGACTTCTCAGGAAACACCATAAAAGCAAGAATGGCATGGAAGGAGGTATGTAACACACTAAAGTCAAATAACTACTAACCAAGAATAATCTACACAGATAAATTCTTACTCATAACAGAAGGACAAATAAAAACCTTCCACAGCAAGGAAAATCTGAAGCAATGTATTGCTACCAAACCCGCTCTTCAAAAAATCCTCAAAGACGTTCTACATATAGAAAACCAACAAGAACAGAATACACACAATGAAGCAGTCCACAAACAGATAACTAGGTAATCACAGCAAGAACAGCCAAGACACAGCTCCGCCCCCCCCCAAAAAAAATAGATAAAAATGTAGGGACAGTGTGGCCACACCTTTCTCCAACCTGGCCACAGCTCTTCCTGTCCCTCGCCTAGATAAGTTCTGGCCCAGGAGTGGTTTACCCCTCTTCTCCCTACCCCCCCCCCCTTTCCTGTTCAGCCATGCTTTCTCCACCATGCATGGCAGGGGCAGCAGTTTGGTAAATAAACTTATTTTCCTGCTTGAAAAAAAAAAGGTAGGGACAGACAAACACCTATCAGTCCTAACTCTCAATGTTAATGGACTTAACTCTCCAATTAAGCAACATAGATTGTCCAGTTGAATCAAAATGCTAGATCCTTCTGTCTGCTGTCTTCAAGAGACACACCTCGCCACAAAAATAAACAAATTCTGAAAGTGAAAGGCCAGAATAAAATCTACCAAGCAAACAGCCCTCATACACAGGCAGAAGCTACAAATCTTAATATCAGATTTTTAAAATAGACTTCAAATTGAAATCATTGAGAAGAGATAAAGAAGGGCACTACATACTAATTAAGGGATCTCTCATTCAGGAGGATATTACGATTCCAAATATCTACTCAACAAGTAATGGAGCACCCAAATTTATCCAAGAAACACTACTTTCCCTCAGATCACACATAGATCCAAAAACAATAGTTGTTTAGGACTTTATCACACAACTATCACTGCTAGATAGATCAACCAAGCAAAAACTCAACAGAGAAACCTCAGATCTTCACATCTACACAGATCAAATAGATCTAAAAGATATTTACCGAAAATTCACCCAGTAACATCAGATTACACCTTCTTCTCAGCAGCACATAGAACATTATCCAAAATAAAGCACATTCTAGGCCACAATGCAAATTTGTCCACATTCAGAAGTATGAAATTATACCCTGCATTCTCTTAGACAACAAGGGAATAAAATTAGAATTCCACACCAAAGCCACCAAAGGAAATCCTGTAAAACATAGAGGGTGAACAACACATTGTTGAACCACCAGTGGGTCATGGAAGAGATTAGAAGTGAAATTCAAATGTTCATGATATTTAACAAAAATGAACACACAAACTATAAGCACCTCTGGGACATAGCAAAGGCAGTACTCAGAGGCAAGTTCATAACACTGAATTCCTACATTAACAAATTGGAGAGATCTGAACCCAACAATATAATGAGGCACCTAAAGCTCCTTGAAAAAGAGCAACAAGTTAAACCACAATCCAGGAGATGGAAATAGATAATTAAAATTAAGTCAGAATTAAATGAATTAGAGTCCAAAGAAAACTATAGAAAGAATCAACAAAACAAAGAGTTGGTTCTTCAAAAAAATTAATAAAATTGACAGAAAAAACCAGAACACCCCCCCAAAAAAAACTCAGAGATGAGAATGGATACATCAGTACAAAAACAGCCAAGATTCAGAATATAATAAGGGAATACTTCTCTCAAACCTTCAGACTAATAAGTTTGAGACTCTGAAACATATGGACAAATGTCTAGCAAATATTGACATGCCCAAACTAAACCAAGATTATGAGTACAAATCGCTATGTCGAAACGAACTTTACAACTTTGGTGGGGGGGAGGTGAGGATTGGGTGGGGGGACGAGGGGGAGGATGGGAAGGGATGGGAAGGGGAAACAAAGGTGGAGTCTACAATGCTTGATAAGAAATGTACTCCTTATCTTGCCCATGTAATTGTATCCCCTCTGTACAGTATTTTCACAATAAAAAATACATACAAAATTTAAAAAAAAGATTATTTAAACCAAATTAGCAGACCCATATCAAACATCAAAATAGAAACAGCAATAAGGGACTTCCAACCTAAGAAAATCCCAGGACCAGATGGATTTACAGCTGAATTCTACAAGGCCTTTGAAGTAGAACTCACCAATACTCCTCCAACTCTTCAATGAATTTGAAAGTGAAAACTCACTACCAAACTCTTCTTAGGAAGTCAGCATAACCCTCATTCCCAAACCAGAGAGGAACTCATCAAAGAAAGAAATACAGACCCATTTCTTTGATAAACATCAACACAAAACTTCTCAACAAAATCTTGGGCAATCGAGTTGAACAACTCATTAAAAAAAATCATACACCACGATCAAACAGGATTCATTTCAGGGATGCAAATCTGGCTCAATGTCAAATACTATAATTCATCACATCAAGAGGAGCAAGGATAAGAACAACATAATTATCTCAATAAATGCAGAAAAAGCACTTGACAAGATCCAAAACCCCTTTATGATGAAAGCTCTGGAAAAACTAGGAATCCATGGAACATTTCTCAACATAATAAAGGCAGTGTATGACAAGCCTACAGCCAGAATTATACTTAATGGTGAAAAGTTAAAGCCATTTCCCCTAAATTCAGGATCAAGACAAGGATGTGCATTCTCTCCACTCCTCTTCAACCAAGTATTAGAAAGCCTAGCTTGGGCAATGAGACAAGATGCAAATATAAAGGAGAACAAAATAAGGAAAGAGAAAGTAAAATACTCCCTCTTTGCAGATGACATGATTTTATATTTAAAGAACTCCATGGACTCCACTTCCAAGTTATTTGAGCTGATTTGAAACTTTGGCAAAGTAGCAGGGTATAAAATTAACCCTCAGAAATCAATGGTTTTCCTGTATGCAAATAACAAGAAGAGCACAGCTGAAACTAAGAAATCAACTCCTTTCATAATATTCCCACAAAAAATAGGAGTTAACAACAAAAGAGGTGAAGCCCCACAAAAAAATAGGAGTTTACAACAAAAGAGGCGAAGGACCTCTATGACAAAATCTTTAAAAACCTGGAAAAGGAAATTAAAGCAGAACTAAGCAAGTGGAATAACCTCCCATGCTTCTGGATTGGGAGGATTACCATAGTGAAGATGGCAATACTGCCAAAGGCTATCCACAAATTCAAAGAGATACCTATGAATATCCCAACCTCATTCTTCAATGATATAGAAGAAGCAATCCAAAAATTAATATGGAACAATAAAAGACCCCAAACAGCAAAGACAATCCTATATAGAAAGAATAGCACTGAAGGAATATCAATTCCTTCAAACTTCAAACTCTAATACAAAGCCATAGTAACAAAAACAGCTTGGTACTGGCACATTCCAGACCTCAAGACCAAAGAAATAGCACTGAAGGCCCAGAAATGAACCCACAGACCCATAGACACCAAATCTTTGACAAGGGAGCTAAAGAAATAGAATAGAAGAAAGACAGCCTCTTAAGTAAATGGTGCTGGCAAAATTGGTTAAACACTTGTAGAAAACTAAACCTAGATCCGTAAATATCACTCTCCACTAGAATCAACAGCAAAGGGATCAAAGACCTAAAAATAAAAGCAGACTCCCTAAAAACATTACAAGAAGGAATAGGAAAAACTCTAGGGCTCCTTGGCATAGGCCAAAATTTCTAAATAGAGACCCAGAAACACAACAAATCAAAGTTTGGACAAATGGGATTACATTAAACTGCAAAGCTTCTGCAAGGCAAAGGACATAGCTAGCAGGAATAATAGAAAGCCCAGGGACTGGGAAATCTTCACTAGCCATACAACCGACAAGGGTCTCATATCCAAAATATACTTAATACTCCAAAAAGTAAACCCTACAACAAAAAATCCCCAAAGAAACAACTACCCAATAAATAAGTGGGCTAAAGACGTAAAAATACAGCCAACTAAACTTCGATAAGGGAGCTAAAATAATAGAATGGAAAAAAGACAGCCTGTTCAGTAAATGGTTCTGACAAAATTGGTTAACTACTTGTAGAAAATTAAGGCTAGATCCTTATATATCACCCTGCACCAGAATCAACTCCAAATGGATCAAAGACCTCGGAGTCAAAGCAGACACTCTGAAAACATTACAGGATGTAATAGGAGAAACCTTAGGTCTCCTTGGCTCAGGCCGAAATTTTCTTAATAGAGAGCCAGAAACACAACAAATCAAAGAAAGGTTGGACAAATGGGATTGCATGAAGTTGCAGAGCTTCTGCATGGCAAAGGACATAGCTAGCAAGATCAATAGAAAGCCCACAGATTGGGAGAAGATCTTCACTAGCCATACAACAGACAAGGGTTTCATATCTAAAATATACTTGGAACTCAAAAAATTAAATCCCCCAACAACAAATCCTCAAAGAAACAACTGCCCAATAAATAAGTGGGTTAAAGACTTGAAAAGAAACTTCTCTGAAGAAGAAAGAAAGACGGCCAATAGACACATGAAGAAATGCTCAACATCCCTAGCCATAAAAGAAATGCAAATCAAAACAACATTGAGATACCACCTCACCCCAGTTAGAATGGCTATAATCAAGAACTCTAACAACAACAGATGCAGGAGGGGATGTGGACAGAAGGGAACCTTACTTCATTGTTGGTGGGAGTGTAAACTTGTTCAATCACTTTGAAAAGACTTCACATAGAGCTCCCCTATGACCCAGCAATCCCACTTTTGAGCATTTACCCAAATGTTTACAAACAAGACCACACTAAGTCTACCACCACAACTATGTTTATTGCAGCATTATTTACCATAGCTAAGATATGGAACTAACCCAGATGCCCCTCAGTAGATGAATGGATCAAGAATGTGTGGTCTATATACACAATGGAATTTGATGCCTCCATCAGAAAGAATGACATTTCCCCATTTGTTAGGAAATGGAATGGCTTGGAAAAAATTATATTAAGTGAAGTAACCCAAGCCCAAAGAAACATAGGTCCCATGGTTTCCCTTATTTGCAATATCTAGTAAATGTATGAGTCAAGCAGAAAAGGTCAGATAATGTGATGTTAGGAAAATGAACTCTTAGATATGTATTTTAATGTTTTTTTCTTTCACACATTTGTTTCTAATGCATTTATAAGATGATTTCTTTGTTGCTTTGTATGTCCCTCCCCCACAGTATAACCCCTGCTTTCACTATATTTCATGTTGGTATAATTTGTGGAGGAGATGGGGAAAACAATTCGTTTAAGGATACAGGTGGACCCGTTGCAACTATGAGAAGTACAATTTGTCATGTCGAAAACGAACTTTACAACTGTTTTGCGGGGAGCGGGGGGATTATGTGGGGGGGGGGGCAGGGGGAGGCTGGGAAGAGATGTGAAGGGTAAACAAAGGAGGAGGCTGCAATGCTTGATAAGAAATGTACTCATTATCTTGCCTATGTAATTGTGACCCCTCTGTACAGTATGTTCACAAAAAATAAAAATTAAAAATTAAAAAGAAAAAGACTTAAAGAGAGTCTTCTCTGAAGAGGAAAGAAGAATGGCCAATAGACACATGAAGAAATGCTCAACTTCTCTAACCATAAAAGAAATTTAAATCAAGACAACATTTGAGATTCGACCTCACCTCAGTTAGAATGGCTATAATCAAGAAATCTAGTAACAACAGATGCTGGAGGGGTTGTGGCCAAAAGGGAGTGCATTATTGGTGGGAGTGTAAACTTGTTCAATCGCTTTGGAAAGCAATATGGAAGTTCCTTAGAAGACTCCCCCTAGAGTTCCCCTATAACTTAGCAATTCCACTTTTGGGCATTTACCGAAACAATTACAAACAAGGTCATACCAAAGCTACCAGCTCAACCATGTTTATTGCAGCATTACTTACCATAGCTAAGATATGGAACCTTCCCTATGCCCTCAGTAGATGAAAGGATTAAGAAAATGTGGTATATATACACAATGGAATTCTATGTCTCTGCCCCATTTGTTAGGAAATGGAAAGTCTTGGAAATAAGTATATTAAGTGAAGTAAGCCCGGCCCAAAGAAACATAGGTCCCATGGTTTGCAATGTCTAGTACATGTCTACAACAAACAGAGAAGGTCAAAGTCTATGTACATATGACCATATGAGATAATATTAAGCAAATTGTACTCCAAGACAGAGACACAAGGGGTTTTTCTTTCTTGCTATTTTTTAATGTATGTATAATACACTATGTGATTATTTTGTTTCTTTTGTCAGTTCTTCCCCCAGTATATTTGATTACGGTGTTCTTCATCTTGTATATATATTTTTTGTAATTTGGGGAGGGGTAGGGCTATAGCAGGATGCTTAAATGGGGATGCCGGTTGACCCATTGTGATGATGAGATATACAGGACACTATGTTGAAAACGAACTTTACAATGTTGGGCGGTGGAGGGGAGGAGTTAGGGAGGTTAGGAAGTGATGGTGTGTAAAAATCAAAGGAGGATATAACAATGCTTGATAGGAAATGTACTTATTACCCTACTCATGTAACTGTAACCACTCTGTACAGTATCTTAACAATAACAAAAATCTTTAAGCATCTTTACCTGTTTCAGTTCAACATGTCATATTATGAGTAGTATGCATGGAAAACAATGTCACATCTTTCATGTTTCTCACTCATCTTTCCCAACTCTTCTCCCCTCAATTTACCTGATGTGATTTTTCCCATACAGATATGAACTCTTGTGTTAAATAGAAAAACAATTAGGTTAAGAGATCAGAGCTATGCATTGCTAAACATTTTCAGTCACAAGTGTAAGCCTAGTTGGTCATTGTCTCAATCTTGATTGGGGAAGGATTCAGGAAAAGTTGCTGTTTTGTAGAAACCTGAGGGAAACAATCGGATCAAGAGAAGAAAATCATTGTTGCCTGGCAGGTGATCTGTCCTGAGGAGGCTCTGCTCTTGTTCATCTTGGGGCATTTTCCTCCATTCCTCTGTGTGGAGATATGATCAACCAGTACTGTTCTTCCTTGATTCCAAGGTGGCTACAAGATGAATAGCTCAAACAAAGGGCACATACACAAAATGAGATTGGGTTGCTTACCTTTTATCCTGCTTTTAGATATTTTTTAGGCCTTACTAGAGTCAGTGCTTATCACTAAAACAGTTTGCATACCTGGTATGTTCAAGTTTGTGATAGTTTCACAAGTTCAAGTTTATGATATTTATATATTAGAATTCTCTAAACACACATTTCATTTCATTATTAGTTTAGCTTTCGTGTGTAATTTATTATGTCTGTACTTTTCAAATGTTTATGTGTTAAGCTGTTCATTCATTCACCTAGCATTTATTTATTGAAGAATGAAGGAATAATAATATTTCAGTGAACTGGGGAGTAAGGAATTTCAGGAACAAAACCACTGATGATAGTAGACCAGTTAAGCAAGGAAAAATGCAACCCTAAGGCATCATGAATAGTTTGAAAACATGAAGGAATAGAATCCAGAGATATTCTGAAGAAGATCATGAAAGGCATTCAATAGCTCTTCATGTGTGATTCTGATTAATATGTACCAGGATTATGCTACTGTAGGTAGTACAAGAGTAAACAAAAAAAAAATAGTCGCTCCTCATTCTCCAATAAAACCTCTCTCCTCCTTGCTTTCAACTGGTAGGCTTATTTTCTCGTTTCTCTATAAAAAACAAACAAACAAAAAGAAGTGAGTAGACTTTTATCATGATTCCATCTACAGAGAAACTAACCATACATACTGCCTTTGTTTTTGTTTAAGTAGAAGACCTGTTCACATCTTCATGTGTATCCTGAGTCTCATACCATTATATTCTTAAGGATCTCTCTTGCAATTACCCCTTCTAATGGATCATTCTGGTCAGTATATAAATATTCAGCAATTTTTTGCTTTTAAATATTCCCTTGAGCTCAATACTCAAGTGCCATCCCATTTCTCTAATTTTTTATGTATAAATGTAAAAGAAAACTCCAAAGAGTTATTGTACCTTCATGTTTAGATTTTTTTCTCTTTTCATTTTTTCTAAGAATCAGTCTTGTTAGTCATTCATCCAGAAAACTGTATCAGAATTTCTCTTGTAACTGTTACTAACGACTTGCAGTTTAAAAGATCCAAAAGCAAGCTTAGGTTCATGGTGCTTGTGCAACCTGCATTGTTGGAAGAATAGAATCAAAATTGGTTAATTCTTTACTGTTTGCCACCGTGAAATTTTTAATAATATTTAGACAAAAACCCCACATTTTCCTTTTTTTTCACTGTGCTTAGCAAATTATATAGCTAGCTCTACCCAAATGTTATTTCTCAGTTTGGGTTTCTCTAGACTCAGCAGAGTTTAGCTCAATTAATCAGACACTCTTAAAATCTTTTCTTGACATGGCTTGAACAATATTCTTGGTTCTCCTAGCTCACTGCCTTTTCTTACCTGACTAATTCTTTTCTTCCTGACCTCTAAATCTTGAGTACCCCCAGAGCTCAAATCTCAGTGTTCTTGTCTATCCACTATACATCCTCCTCAGTGATTCCATTTAGTTCCAAAACATTAAATAGCATTTAAATGTTAATAAGCTCTCTGAAATTTATACCTTCAGGCCAGAATTCTCTCCTAAACTTTAATCTTCCATAAGTAATTTCCTACTTCAATATCTCTGCTTGAATGTTCAATAGGTAGGCTCAATGTTCATGTCAGTTTATCCAGAACAGCCCCAAATTATATCTTTGTTTGTAAATAGTGCAGTCTTTCACATTCAAAAGTATAATGGTTTCTATAAGAAATTGTGTGATTTCAAACCCCAAAAGTGACAAAAAAGAAGAAGGAAGAGGAAGAGGAAGAAGAGGAAGAGGAAGAGGAAGAGGAAGAAGAAGAAGAAGAAGAAGAAGAAGAAGAAGAAGAAGAAGAAGAAGAAGAAGAAGAAGAAGAAGAAGAAGAAGAAGAAGAAAGAGGAGGAGGAGGAGGAGGAGGAGGAGGAGGAGGAGGAGGACGAGGACGAGGACGAGGACGAGGAGGACGAGGAGGACGAGGAGGACGAGGAGGATGAGGAGGATGAGGACGAGGAGGACGAGGACGAGGAGGACGAGGACGAGGAGGACGAGGACGAGGAGGACGAGGAGGACGAGGACAAGGAGGACGAGGACGAGGACGAGGAGGAGGACGAGGAGGAGGAGGAGAAGGAGGAAGAGGACGGAAGGAGGAGAAAAAGGAGAAGGAGGAGGAGGAGGAGGAGGAGGAGGAGGAGGAGGAGGAGGAGGAGGAGGAGGAGGAGGAGGAGAAGAAGAAGAAGAAGAAGAAGAAGAAGAAGAAGAAGAAGAAGAAGAAGAAGAAGAAGAAGAAGAAGAAGAAGAAGAAGAAGAAGAAGAAGAAGAAAAGAAGAGGAGGAGGAGGAGGAGGAGGAGGAGGAGGAGGAGGAGGAGGAGGAGGAGGAGGAGGAGGAGGAAGAGGAAGAAATTATACAGTCATCCTACCAGTACACATCTGAAATTGGAAAAGTTCAAAAAAAAAATAATGTTCTTCACAAAACCTCCTATGTCTTTTCTTCACCAGAGTAAAGTCACATAATTTCTCAAACCAGAGATAGAATTTTTGTGTGGATTACAATTTTCAAAATTCCTTAATTTCCTGGGTCCTCTATGATTCTATGTGTGGTTTTAAACAATGGATTCACTTTGTCCTGTGGTTTTATAAAATTTACTAACATATAAATAATTAAGACATTGAGAAACAGACTGGAAATATACTTCAAAATATTTTAATCAAGGTATTCTGGAGCAACAGATTCAATAATAAGAAATACAGAGACATAGATATAGACAGAGAGAGACTATTATCAGAAATTGCTACTGAAATCATGAAGATCAAGAAGCCTCACAGTATATTGTCTACAAGTTGGAGAAACAGGAGAACCAATGTGCATAATTCAGATTGAGTCCAAAGGCCTGAGAACAAGGGAAGCTGATGGGAAAACTGATGCTCTGGGGTGTAAGGTGGGAGTTGAGGGGTTGAGGAGTGCTTGTATAAATTTCAGAATTCAATGAACAAAGAACCAGAAACATGGATATCCGAAGGCAGGAAGAGGTCACTATCTTTGCTGAAAAGAAGAAAGATAATTCACCTTTTATCTAGCATTCTGTTTAATTAAGGCTCTCAATAGACTGAATACATAATGCGTGTACACATCATTAAGGGGTGATCTTTAAATTCAGTCCAATGATTCAAATGCTATGCTCTTCCAGAAACATCCTAACAGTCTCACATACAAATAACGTTTTACCAATCACCTCGATATCTCATAGCAAAGTGAAATTGGCATATAAAATTAAGCATCATAGAAAGTTTAGTTAAATAAGACAAATTTGACAGAATCCTGATTTGGCTGAACATGGAAAAACTTCTCGTCATCATTAAATTTATTTATTAAAGCACAGAGAAAATTCAGATGAAAAATTAATGAAACAGACAAAAATGATAAAGATGAATGATGATACCAATCAAATTATTCTGACAAGAGCACAGCTGAAATCAGGAAAGCACCTCCTTTCGTAATAGCCCCACAAAAAAAAAAAAATTCCTAGGAAATAACTTAAAGAAGTGAAGGACCTCTGAGCCGGATGCCGGTGGCTCATGCCTTTAATCCTAGCTACTCAGGAGGCTGAGATATGAGGACTGAGGTTCAAAGCCAGCCAGAACAGGAAAGTCGATGAAAATCTTATCTCCAATAAACCACCAGAAAACTGGAAGTGGCGCAGTAGCTCAAGTGGTAGAATACTAACTTTGAGCTGAAGAACTGAGGTATAGTGCTCAGAACCATAGTTCAAGCCCCATGACCGACCAAAAAAAAAAGAAGAAGAAGTGAAGGACCTCTACAATGAAAACTTTAAAAAACCTATAAAGGGAAATTAAGTCAGAACTTAGGAAGTGGAAAAAACTCTCATGCTCTTGGATTAGGAGGATTAACGTCCTGAAAATGGAAAAACTGCCAAAGTTTATCAACAAATTCAATGCAATAACTATGAATATTACAACCCTTTTCTTCAATGAAATAGAAGAAGCAACCCAAAAATTCATATGGAACAATAAAAGACTCCGAATAGCAAAATCAATACTTAGCAAAAAGAACAGTTCTGGAGGAATATCAATACCAAATTTCAAACTCTACTACAAAGCCACAGTAATCAAAACAGCTTGATACTGGCACGAGAACCGACCTGAGGATCAATGGAATAGAACTGAAGACCCAGAAATGAACCCACAGACCTATAGCCATATAATCTTCGATAAGGGAGCGAAAAATATACAATGTTTGAAAGACAGCCTCTTCAGTAGATAGTGCTGGCAAAATTGGTTAAAAACCTGTACAAAAGTAAAGATAGATCCTTATATATCACCCTGCACCAGAATCAACTCCAAATGGATCAAAGACCTTGGAGTCAAAGCAGACAGCCTGAAAATACTACTGGAAGGAATTAGAGAAACTCCAGGGCTCTTTGGCACAGGCCGAAATTTTCTTAATAAAGACCCAGAAACACAACAAATCAAAGAAAGGTTGGGCAAATTGGATTGCATGAAATTGCAAAGCTTGATCCATTCATCTACTGAGGGGCATCTGGGTTGATTCTATATCTTAGCTATGGTAAATAATGCTGCAATAAACATAGTTGTGCTGGTAGCTTTAGTGTGGTCTTGTTTGTAAACATTTGGGTAAATGCCCAAAAGTGGGATTGCTGGGTCATAGGGGAGTTCTATGTGAAGTCTTTGAGGAACCTCCATACTGCATTCCAAAGTGGTTGAACAAGTTTACATTCCCACCAACAATGAAGTAAGGTTCCTTTCTGTCCACATCCCAACGGAATTCTATGCCTCCATCAGAAAGAATGACATCGCCCCATTTTTAGGAAATGGAAAAACTTGGAAAAAAATTATATTAAGTGAAGTAAGCCAGGCCCAAAGAAACATAGGCCCCATGGTTTCCCTTATTTGCAATATCTAGTATGAGTATGAGTCAAACAGAAAAGGTCAGATAATGTGATGTTAAGAAAATGAACCCTTAGATATGTATTTTAATCTTTTTTTCTTTCATGCATTTGTTTCTAACACATATATAAGATTATCTCTTTGTTGCTTTGTATGTTCCTCCCCCACAGTATAACCCCTGCTTTCACTATATTTGATGTCAGTATAACTTGGGGAGGAGATGGGGAAAATCCAGTTGTTTAAGGATACAGGTGGACCTGTTGCAACAATGAGAAGTACAAGTTGTCATGTCCAAAACAAGCTTTACAACGTCTGTGCGGGGGGGGGGGGGGGGGGAAGGGAGGGGAAGGAGAAGGATTGGGATTGGGGGGGGAGGGGGGAGGCTGGGAAGGGATGTGAATGGTAAACAGAGGAGGAGGCTGCAATGCTTGGTAAGAAATGTACGCATTATCCTGCCCATGTAATTGTAACTCCTCTGTACAGTATGTTCACAAATAAAATAAAATTAAAGTTAAAAGAAAAGAAAAAAGAAAGAAATTGCAAAGCTTCTGCAAGGCAAAGGACATAGCTAGCAAGATCAAAAGAAAAACCCACGAATTGGGAGAAGATCTTCACTAGCCATACAATAACAAAGGTCTCATATCTAAAACATACTTAGAACTCAAATAACTAAATCACTCAACAACAAATCCTCAAAGAAACAATTGCCTGATAAATAAGTGGGCTAAAGACTTAAGAGAAACTTCTCTGAAGAGGAAAAAAGAATGGCTAATAAACACATGAAGAAATGCTCAATTTCTCTAACCATAAAAGAAATACAAATCAAAACAACATTCAGATTCCACCTCACCCCAGTTAGAATGGCTATAATCAAGAAAACTAGACGTCATTTTTCTTGTGTTCCTCCAGCTTGTTCTACCAATTTTGTGCTAGAACACTATATTAAGGCAAGCATCAATCTGTAGTTGCACAGTCAAAATGGCTGCAGATACAGTCTAGTTCAACAAATACAATCTATTCAACATCAAACAACTATGGATTAATGGGCTCAAAACACCCAATTGCGATTCAGCAAACCAGAAATTATTAGGTTTAGGGAGAATTGTGGAGAAAAATAGGATTAGAGGGATCCAGAACAACTATGTTTATTGCAACTTTATTTACCATAGCTAACATATGGAAACAACCCAGATGCCCCTCAGTAGATGAATGGAGCAAGAAAATGTGGTATATATACACAATGGAATTCTATGCCTCCATCAGAAAGAATGACATTGCCCCATTTGTTAGGAAATAAAAAGACTTGAAAAAATATTATATTAAGTGAAGTAAGCCAGGCCCAAAAGAAACATACATCCCATGGTTTCTCCTATTTGCAATAACTAGTATCTATCAGAGAGAAGCAGAAAATGTTAGATAAGATGATGTTATATGAAATGAACCCCAAGATAAGGACACCAGCGGTTTTTTTTCTTTCTTGCTATTGTTTTTAACATATTAATAAGGTATGTTGTGATTTTGTTGCTTTGTATGTCCCTCCCATACAGTATAACCCCTGTTTTCAATGTATTAGATGTTGGTATAATTTGGGGAGAGGAAGGGAAAAAATTGTTTAAATATGGATACAGGTTGACCCATTGCAACAATAAAATGTATAAGATGCTATGTCGAAAAATGAGGGTGGGGAGGATGGGGGGGGGAATGTAGTTGTGGAGATGGGAGGGAAGGGATGGTAGGGGAAAAACAAAGGAGGAGAAAAAATGCTTGATAAGAAATGTTCTCATTACAATGCTCATGTGATTGTAACCCCTCTGTACAGTATTTTCACAATCAATAACTTATTTTTTAAGAAGCAGAAACGTACTAAGATTTACATACAAACAAACAAAAAAGAAATCTAATAACAGATACTGGAGGGGATGTGGCTAAAAGGGAACCTTACTGCATTGTTGGTGGGAGTGTAAACTTGTTCAACCACTCTGGAAAGTAGTATGGAGGTTCCTCAAAAGACTCCACATAGAGCTCCCCTGTGACCCAGCAATCCCACTTTTGGGCATTTACCCAAACAATAACAAACAAAGCTATACTAAAGCTACCAGCACAACTATGTTTATCACAGCATTATTCACCATAGCTAAGATATGGAACCAACCCAGATGCCCCTCAGTAGATGATGAATGGTTCAAGAATATATGTGTGTGTGTGTGTGTGTGTGTGTGTGTGTGTAGAATTCCATTGTGTGTGTATATATATATATGTGTGTGTGTGTGTATGTGTATATACCATATATATGTATATATATATGTATACATATATATATACATATATATATACATATATATATATATATATATATATATATACACAGACACACAATGGAATTCAATTCCTCCATCAGAAAGAATGGCATTGTCCCATTTCTTAGGATATGTAAAGACTTGAAAAAAATATATATTAAGTGAAGTAAACCAGGCCTAAAGAAACATAGGTCCCATGGTTTCCCTTATTTTCAATAACTAGTATATGTCTAAGACAAGCAAAAAAGGTCAAAAGCTATGTACATATGACCGTATAAGATAATGTTAAGTGAAATGAACGCCAAGATAGGGATACAAGTGGTCTTTTCTTTCTTGCTATTGTTTTTAATGTCCTTATGAAGTATTTTGTGATTTTTTTGTATGTTTTGTGTGTTCTTCCTCCATGGTATAACCCCTGTTTTCATTGTATTTGATTCCAGTGCCCTGCATCTTTTATGTACATTTTTCTAATTTGATGACGGGAGGGAAATAACAAAATGCTAAAATAAGGATATAGGTTTATCCATTGTAACAATGAGATATACAGGACACTATGTTGAAAACGAACTTTACAACTTGGGGGAAGGGGGAGTTGGGAGGTGGGGAGGGAAGGAATGGTAGGGAAAAACAGAGGAGGAGGTAACAATGCTTGATAGGAAATGTGCTCATTACCTTACTCATGTAAGTGTTACTGCTTTGTACACTATTTTTTACAATGAAAAACATAAAAAACATTCTGACATTGAAAACTGAAACTTGTTTTACAGATTTTCCCCAAGGTAATAATTCATTCAGAGGTAGAGAAATTATTTGAACAGAAGTAATGAGTAGGCTCTTGAATTGTGAAAAGAATCAAAATACTGCAGAAAAGTGAAAGTGAATCATATAAATAAATTGGGAAAAGATTTAAATATCTTGCTGACTTGTCATAAAATCATGCTATTGTTTAAGCTGGTATAAAACTATGATTAATGCCACTAAGTAAGACAAACACATTGACTCAGAAGTAGTTAATGAGTAATATTGATTCAGATAGTACGTAGATAGTACACAAGAAAATAAACTCTGAAATGTTAAACTCCAAAATTAAATAATTTTGTTAGATTTTCAAATTCATTTAAAATCCAAAAACCTGAAGCAATAATACATTGTAACACTGAAAGAAATGTGTAAAAACTGTCAGTAACTAAAAACTAGACAAGAGAAAATAAACCCTGAAATGTTAAAGCTCACAAGTTAAATAATATTGGTACATTTTCTAAATTAATCTAAAATACAAAACCTGAAACAGTAATACATTGTAACACGGGAAGACGTGTAAAAACTATCAGTAACTAAAAACCAGGCTATAGAGAAGATCAACTTCTTTCAAAGATTATGCAGACAAAATTGGCCTGAAAACGGTAGTAAAATATCACATATAGCACAAAATTAACTAAAAATGGCATGCGATTTTCTTTTTTTTCTTTTTTATTTTTTTTAAATTTTTATTTTTATTTTTTGTGAACAAACTGTAGAGAGGGGTTACAATTACATGGGCAGGTTAATGCGTACATTTCTCAGCAAGCATTGCAGCCTCCTCCTTTGTTTACCCTAAACATCCCTTCCCAGCCTCCCCCCCCAACCCCCCACCCAATCCTCCCAGATTTCCCCCCTTCCGCCCCCCCCCCGCACCAACATTGTAAAGCTCCTTTTCTACATGACAATTTCTACTTCTCATTGTTGCAACAGGTCCACCTGTATCCTTAAACCACTTGTTTTTCCCCACCTCCTCTACAAGTTATATTGACATCAAATATAGTGAAAGCAGGGGTTATACTGTGGGGGAGGGACATACAAAGCTACAAAGAGATAATCTTATAAATGTGTTAGAAACAAATACATGAAAAGAAAAAAAACATTGAAATACATATCTAAGGTTCATTTACCTAACATCACATTACCTGGCCTTTTCCGCTTGACTCATACATACTCATACCAGATATTGCAAATAAGGGAAACCATGGGACCTATGTTTCTTTGGGCCTGGCTTACTTCATTTAATATAATTTTTTCCAAGTTTTTCCATTTCCTAACAAATGGGGCAATGTCATTCTTTCTGATGGAGGCATAGAATAACATTGTGTATATACACCACATTTTCTTGATCCATTCCTCTACTGAGGGGCATCTTGGCTGGTTCCATATCTTAGCTATGGTAAATAATGCTGCAATAAACATAGTTGTGCTGGAGCTTTAGTGTGGTCTTGCTTGTAAACATTTGGGTAAATGCCCAAAAGTGGGATTGCTGGGTCATAGGGGAGCTCTATGTGGAGTCTTTTGAGGAACCTCCATACTGCTTTCCAAAGTGGTTGAACAAGTTTACACTCCCACCAAAAATGAAGTAAGGTTCCCTTCTGTCCGCATCCCCCCCAGCACCTGTTGTTGTTAGAGTTCTTGATTTTTGCCATTCTAACTGGAGTGAGGTGGTATCTCAATGTTGTTTTGATTTGCATTTCTTTTATGGCTAGGGAGGTTGAGCATTTCTTCATGTGTCTATTGGCCATCCTTCTTTCTTCTTCAGAGAAGTTTCTTTTTAAGCCTTTAGCCCACTTATTTATTGGGCAGTTGTCTCCTTGTGGATTTGTTGTTCAGGGATTTAATTTTTTGAGTTCCTAGTATATTTTAGATATAAGACCCTTGTCCTTTGTATGGCTAGAGAAGATCTTCTCCCAATCCATGGGCTTTCTATTGATATTGCTAGCTATGTCCTCTGCCATGCAAAAGCTCTGCAAATTCATGCAATCCCATTTGTCCAACCTTTCTTTGATTTGGCAGGAACTACCAAACACCTCTCCTAACTTTCAACATTAACGGACTTACCTCCCAATTAAGCGACATAGACTGTCCACTTGGATTAAAAAGCAAGATCCTTCTATCTTCTGCCTTCAGGAATAACACCTTGCCGGGTCTCTATTCAGAAAATTTCGGCCTGAGCCAAGGAGACTTAGGGTTTCTCCTATTCCATCCTGTAATGTTTTCAGAGTGTCTGCTTTGACTTCGAGTTCTTTGATCAATTTGGAGTTGATTCTGGTGCTGGGTGATATATAAGGTTCTAGCTTTAGTTTTCTACAAGTAGTTAACCAATTTTGCCAGCACCATTTACTGAATAGGCTATCTTTCTTCCATTCTATTGTTTTAGCTCCCTTATCGAAGATTAGTTGGCTATAAGTCTGTAGGTTCATTTCTGAGTTTTCTATTGTATTCCATTGGTCCTGAGGTCTGTTCTTAGGCCAATACCGAGCTGTTTTGATTACTATGGCTTTATAGTAGAGTTTGAAATTTAGTATTGATATTCAACCAGCAGTGCTCTTTCTATTGAGGAGAGTTTTTGCTATTCGGGGTCTGTTATTTTTCCATATGAATTTTTGGACTGCCTCATCTATTTCCTTGAAGAATTAGGTTGGAATTTTGATAGGCATCGCATTGTATTTGTAGATAGCTTTGGGAAGTATTGCCATTTTCACGATGTTAATCTTTCCAATCCAGGAGCATGGGAGGTTTTGCCATTTTCTAAGTTCTGTTTTAATTTCCTTTTTCAAGATTTTAAAGTTTTCATCATAGAGGTCCTTCACTTCTTTAGTTAAGTTAATTCCTAGGTATTTTATTTTTTGTGGGGCTATTACAAATGGAGTTACCTTTCTAATTTCAGCCAAACTTTTCTCATTGTTGGCATACAGAAAAGCCATTGATTTTGGGGGGGTTAATTTTATACCCTGCTATTTTGCCAAAGTTTTGAATCAGCTTGAGTAATTTGGGAGTGGAGTCTATGGGATTCTTTAAATACAAGATCATGTCATCTGCAAAGAGGGGGAGTTTTATTTCTTCTTTCCCTATTTGGATTCACTTTATGTTTGCATCTTGACTTATTGCAGTAGCTAGGAATTCTAGTACTAGATTGAATAGAAGTGGAGAGAGTGGACATCCATTTCATGTTCCTGAGTTAAGAGGAAATGGCTTTAATTTTTCACCATTAAATATAATGCTGGCTGTAGTTTGTCATATACAGCCTTTATTGTATTGAGGAATGTTCCATGGATTCCTAAGTTTTCCAAAACCTTCATCATAAAAGGGGTGTTGGATCTTGTCAAATGCTTTTTCTGCATCTATTGAGATAACCATGTGGTTCTTATCCTTGTTCTTGTTGATGTGATGAATAATATTAAATGATTTGCATATATTGAACCAGCTTTGCATCCCTGAAAAGAATCCTGTTTGATCGTGGTGTATGATTTTTGGGATGAATTGTAGAAGTCGATTGGCCAAAATTTTGTTGAGAAGCTCTGCATCAATGTTCATCAAAGAAATGGGTCTATAGTTCTCTTTCTTTGATGAGTCCCTGCCTGGTTTTGGGATGAGGGTTATGATGGCTTCATAGAATGTGCTCATTAGTGAACTATCTCTTTCAATTTCATTGAAGAGTTGGAAGAGTATTGGTGTCAGCTCTGCTTTGAAAGCCTTGTAGAATTCCAGTGTAAAACCATCTGGTCCTGGACTTTTCTTAGCTGGGAGGACTCTTACTGCTGTTTCTATTTCAATACTTGATATGGGCCTGTTAAGCTGGTTTAATTCATCTTGGTTAAGTTTTGGTATGTCAATATTTGCTAGGAAAAGGTCCATTTCTGTCAAGTTCTCAAACTTATTAGCATAAAGTTTTGAGAAGTATTCCCTTGTAATGTTCTGAATCTTGGTTGTTTCCCTGGTGATGTTTCCATTCTCATCTCTGAGTTTATTTATTTGGGTGTGTTCTCTTCTTTTTGTGATAAGATTTGCTAAGTGTCTTTCAATTTTGTAAATTGTTTCGAAGAACCAACTCTTTGTTTTGTTGATTCTTTCTATAGTTTTTTTGGATTCTAATTCATTTAATTCTGATTTAATTTTGATTATTTCTTTCCGTCTACTGGATTGGGGTTTATCTTGCTGCTCTTTTTCAAAGAGGTTTAGATGTGTCATTAAATTGTTGGTTTCAGATCTCTCCAATTTGTTGATGTAGGAGCTCAGAGCTATAAACTTGCCTCTGTGTACTGCCTTTGCTGTGTCCCAGAGGAGCTGGTAATTTGTGTGTTCATTTTTGTTGAATAGCATGAACATTTGAATTTCCTTTCTAATCTCTTCCATGACCCACTCATGATTCAGTAGTGTGTTGTTCAGCCTCCATGTGATACCGGACTTTCTTTGGTGGCTTTTGGTGTTGAGTTCTAATTTTATTCCCTTGTTGTCAGAGAGAATGCAAGGTATAACTTCAATGTTTCTGAATTTGGACAAGTTTGCTTTGTAGCCTCAAATGTGGTCTATTTTAGAAAATGTCCCATGTGCTTCTGAGAAAAACATGTATTCTGATGCTGCTGGGTGAAATGTTCGGTAGATATCTGTTAAATCTAGTTGATCTATGCAGCTGTTTAGATCTGCGGTTTCTCTGTTGAGTTTTTGCCGAGTTGATCTATCTAGTGGGGAGAGTGGTGTGTTAAAATCCCCAACAATTAATGTCTTTGGATCTATATGGGATTTGAGGGAAAGTAGTGTTTCTTGGATAAATTTGCGTGCTCCATTGTTTGGCGAATAGATATTTAGAATTGCTATAACCTCCTGAAGGGGAGATCCCTTAATTAGTATGTAGCTACCTTCTTTATGTCTTCTCACGAATTTTAATTTGAAGTCTATTTTATCTGATATTATTATTGCAACTCCCGCCTGTTTATGGGGGCCATTTGCTTGGTATATTTTGCTCAGGCCTTTAACATTGAAAATGTGTTTGTTTTTACGGGCAAGATGTGACTCCTGAAGGCATCAGATAGAAGGATCTTGTTTTTTAATCCAACTGGACAGTCTATGTCGCTTAATTGGAGAGTTCAGTCCGTTAATGTTAAGAGATAGGACTGAGAGGTATTTGGGAGTTCCTGCCATGTTGTCCACCTTCTTGGGGGCTGCGAAAACACGGTTGTTCCTATGGTTCTTCGATTCTCAGTTTGGGTACAGTTTTTTGGCCTTTATTGTGGTCTTGTTGGTTTTCTATGTGTAGGACATCTTTAAGAATCTTTTGTAGGGCTGGTTTGGTGGAGATGTACTGTTTCAATTTTTTTTAGCTGTGGAAGATTTTTCTTTGGCCTTCAGTTAGGAAGGAGAGTTTAGCTGGGTACAGTATTCTTGGTTGATAGTTGTTTGTTTTTAGGGCTTGGCATACATCATTGCAGGCTCTTCTTGCTTTGATTGTCTCTGCTGAGAAATCTGAGGTGGTTCTAATTGGTTTCCCTTTATAGGTGATTAATCTTTTCTCCTTGACAGCTTTAAGGATCTTTTCCTTGGTTTGAGTTGATTCTGTGTGGATTATAATCTGATGGTGGTAGTCCTATTCTGATCTGGTCTATTTGTAGTTCTAAAAGCTTCTTGTATCTGAATAGGCCTATCTTTTTGTATGTTTGGGAAGTTCTCTGCTAGGATCCTGTTAAACAAATTTCCTAGACCATTAACTTCTGTTTCTACGTGCTCCTCTACACCCATTATCCTTAGATTAGGCCTTCTGATAATGTCTTACAAGTGTTGGATAGATTTATAATATTTCTTGGACTTGTCTTGGATTGTTTTATGTTCTTTCTCTATAATATCTAGGCTGTCTTCAATCCCTGAGATTCGATCTTCTGCATGGTCTAACGTGCTGTCAAGACTTTCTACTTTGATTTTTATTTTTTTCCTTCTAATTGGTCAGCTTTGATGGCTTCAAGTTCCTTGTTGAAACTTTGATTTATATCTTGTATGAACTTCTTTAATTCCTTAATTTGGTGTTCAATGTTTATTCTCAAATCACTTAATTGATTGGTTATGCTTTCCTTGGACTCCCATTCCTTCTGTTGGGCTCCATTCAGCAATCCCTTTGTGTTCTCCCTGATTTCCTTCAGCTCTTTGTTAATGGATCCCATGCATGCCTTTAGTGATCTTTGTGTATTCTCATCCTGCTCTCTCCATTCCTGTATTATTCTTTGCTTAGTTTCCTCCAGTTCATGCCATTCCTGTAGTTCTCTTAGAGTGTTCTCAGCCTTTTCACGCTATTCCTGCCTTTCTCTTTGAGTATTCTCAAGCTGCTCAGGCAAATCCTCTATCAGTTTTTGAGTAGCTTCCTCACGCTCATGATATTCCTGTATAAACCTTTGGATTGCCTCCTTTCTCTCCCTATCACGCTCATACAGAGTCCTTTGTAGGTTTTCTATCTTTTCTTGCATTGACCTATTGTTTGCCTCCTCTCTCTCCCTATCACTCTCATACAGAATCTTTTGTAGGTTTTCAATCTTTTCCTGCATTGACCTTTTGTTTGCCTCCTCTCTCTCCCTATCACGTTCATACAGAGTTCTTTGTATGTTTTCAGTCTTTTCATTCATCATGTTTGCAAGCAGTGTTTGTAGAGCTATTTGGGAACTCTCCTCTGGATTATTCATTATCTGTTCTGTCCCCTGATTATCATGAGTGGGAGTGAAGATACCCGGACTTGCCATTTTTCTTGTGGTTTTCCAGCTTACTCTGCCCATTTGGGATGAAAATAACAACAGTTTTGTGCTAGAACACTAGCTTAAGTCAAGCATCAACTAAAGTCTGTATTTACACAGTCAATAGTCTGCAGATACAATCTAGTTCAACAGATACATCTATTCAACATCAAACAACTATATATTAATGGGCTACGAACCGCAAAGAAGAATTTGGAAAACCAGAAATTATTAGGTTTAGGGAGAGATGTGGGTAAAAAATAGGAATAGAGTGATGTGGGAAGGTACAGGGAGAGTTAACTTAACTAAGACCTAGTCTCAAAGCAGGAAATAGGTTGGATAGGATGAAAGTAGAGAGAGAGAAAACAAGAAGAAAGAGAAAGGAGAAAAAAAGAGACCAGAAAAATAGAAAAATAAAAATTAATAATATGCAGAATCGAAAACAAACTATTCAAAGAACGTGACTATAATAAGAGAAGGGGAGGGATATAAATGAGATGTGAAAAACTTAAAAATAAAAATACTTAAAATATTATATAGGTATAAAAAGGTAGTACTGTTATTAAGGAATTTAAGTCTCAGAGGTTTTGAATGATTAATAAATTTGTGGATTAAGTGTGTACACAATGGGGGATAGGGTCTAATAGTCAACTACGGGTTTATCTGAGGATGCGCAGAACAATAATTAAGTCCCATAAAGAAGAACAAAAAAGAGGAAACGGTGAGAAGAATAAGGAAGAAAGAAATAAAAAGATCACAAGTTCAGTCGAGCTAAGCAAAAAACAAAAAGAAAAACCTTTAAAAAAAAAGAAAGAAAGAAAAATGCACACAAGCATGTATCCCTAAAATAAAGATTATAAGGGGAAAAAAGTTACTAGAAAACAATTTTTTTCAAAAAAGGTAAAAATTTAAAATTAAAAAAAGTTTTAGAAAAGAAAAAAAAAATTTGAAAAGGGTATAAAAAAGAAGAAGAAGAAGAAAAAGAAAAGTTATTTGATTTTTTTTGGGAGGGTTGGGAAAAATCCTGTATCTCCCTTGTGTCTGTAATCAGCCTCTGGTTGGAGTCCCTGGTCTGCTTGTGGTCCTGTGGCTTGGTTGGTTTCTTAAGTCAGTTTGTTCGAACAGGCAGAAAAATGCTCTGCTTTACCCAGGATTTTGCAATCCTCCTCCCAGGCTGGTTCAATGGGAGGCAGATCTGCTTTAAGTATCACAAAAGAGGGAAATGCTGTGATGAGGCTAGGTTCTGGGTAGTGTTGAGGCCTTTCAACAATCAGTAGCTTTTCCCGGGGGCTAGTTTGGGAGAAACTCACAGAGCCCAGCCTCGAGCCACTCTCAGGGTTTCTGTTTACTGATGTCAAGGCAGCTAAAGGGAGGGGCAGCCTCTGGCTCTGATTACCCAGTAAAGAAAGCCACTCCTAGGGCTGGCGCTGGAACTGGATGACTTTTTCCTGGGTGGAGCTGAGTCTGGCAGGTTACGCTGTTAAGTTCTTGTGACCTGCTAAATGACTCTTTTTATTCCAAGGCCTAAGTTGGAGCTAGCAGCTCCACCAAGCTTTGTCAGTTTCCAAGATGGATATCTCTGGTACTGGGAGGGAGGCGTGGCCTTCCCTCCTCTGCTCCCTGAGAAGAAGTGAGGACATCAGGCTTCTACTCACACCAAGTCTTGGTTCCTGGGTCGTCTCTGGTCTGTGAACTGCAGGACGAAGATGTCTGCTCCTTGTCGGTTCTTGCTGGTGTTGAGTAGAATCCGCTTGCCCGCCGCATCTGGCTCTTTCATCCTGGACTCTCTCTGTTTCAGGTATGGTGGTACTGCCGCTGCCGCCCCTGCTGCCGCCACAGCAGCAGCTGCTGGCAAGAGCTCAGATCTGTCTCCTTGCCTGGATTTTCCCTCTCTGGACTAACTCTCTGTCCTGTGATGGCACACTTGGTGTGCTTAGGACTGTTCACTGGAACTCTAAAACTGCTTTCTATGCAAGAGCTTGTTTAGTCTCCAGCTTCTCCTCCGCCATCTTTCCGGAACCAGGACAATTTCTTAAGTATAGTTTATTATGACTACTTCCTCTTGGATCACAGGTGTTTCACCTAAAAAGAAAACCTATATAATATGGATCTCTTTCCCTCCAGTTCCCAATAATATTTTCCTACATTCTTTTAAGTCCTCATCTGAAGCTTCCATAAAGTCCACCAGGATCTTGCAATTATCTTTTCTGTGTTCTCTAGGCTTTTCCTAACATTGCCTTAAAATCCTTCCAGATTCTACTCACTACCTAATTCCAAAACTTCTCTCTATTTTAGCTGTTCGTGCGTTGAAGGTTTGGTGCCTAGCTGGTGATGGTATTGCAATGTGGTTAAGATGGTCAAACAAAACTCACTGCAGGTTATTGTATAATAGGTGGTAGGGCCGATGGGAAAAGCAAGAGTATAGAGGGGTCAATCTGAATTTTAAAATATTATGCGTATATGTGAAAAATCATGATGAAACTTATGAGCAATTAATATACATGTAAAAATGAATGACAGGAATATAAAATAGGTCTTGTTTTAGTGTTCTAGTGGGAATGGAGGAAGGCACACAGAAATGGTGAATAGACAATGTACTTTATATACTTGTGTGAAAATGGGATAATGAAGCTAACTGAGATTAATTGGAGAAGAGGGAAAGAAAGATGAGGGAGAGAGACAGAGAGGGCAAGTCTGATCAAGGTACATTGGATGAGTATTTGATACATCAAATGAAATCACCTTGTATAATTAATGTTAATTCTTTTTAAAAGAAAGGTGATTATATTATGAAAATAACTCCATAAATGTATTAACCTACTTGTGAATTTAAAGCTCATTGACTGTTAGAAGATAGCGGCCAATTGGAGTAATTAGGTCATTGAGGGCATGCTTTCAGACAGTGTATATTGTCCCCAACCTCTTTCTACTTGTTTGCTTTGCTTTCCAGTGAGATGAGCAGCTTTGTTCCACCATGCACTTCCCATCACGATGTCCTACTTCAATATCACTACAGCCCTACCTAAAAAATAACCAATGCAAAAAAGGGTTACAATATTGGCTGAAAGGGTAGAGTACCTCCCTAGAACCAAGAATCTCAAAGGTCAATCTGTAGTTCCAACTCCAAAAAAGAGTTTACCAGATAGCAGTAGAGAGGAGAGGGGACGAGGTAAATGATAAAGCCTGAGGAACAACAGTAGGAAGGGGGGTACCAAATTTGAAGATCAAAAGATTATTTAGTAAGGAAGTTGCAATGCAGTCATATAAGCAAAAAATATTAATTACACTTTGTGACTAAGGATAATGTACTTAAGTTTCATCTCCACCACTACATATTAGCATTATTTGGGGGCAAGAATATATGTTGCTTTCTCAATTAGGATAATGATAATATCTACTTTATATGGTTGATGTATGTATTAAAATAACTCATAAAAACTGAATTTGAAACACTTTAAATTTAGTAAGAGCACATAACATTCTAGCTTTAAGAATAAGTATCTTAAATTAAGTGTTGAGAAAGGTGTTTGTGGGATTTTTTGAACAGAATAAGCTAGAGGAAGGAAGAAATTGAAGACATTAAGGAATGAGGGAATTAAATTGAAATAGAAATTTTTCATTAGTCCTGGAAAGGGAAGTATTGAATGAAGAGCTTAATATACAAGAAAAGGATATTTGAATTGATATCATGGAGAAATTTAAGGAAAGAAAAATGGATTGTCTTCATTTAAACACAAGTAATCAAGCCAGCTGCTGAAATCACAATGTGCTTCAAAGTTACACAATGTGCCATGCCATTCTTCCAATGTAGTCTTGCTTTAAGAGCTCAGATACTTTTTGTCCTTTAATTTATTCACTTAATATTTTCCACAGTCTCCTGCACAATCTGTGTTATGTCTATCTTGGTAAGTGCTGAAAGCTCTTTATTTTGAATAATGATGTTCATAACCTGGTACATTTGTCTGTTTGTTTTGTTTTTAAAATAACTCTCAGCAAGTGTGAATTTCTGGATACATCTCAAAAAGAATGTTTTAAGTGATATATCTTTCAAACTCGATTGACATAAATGAGTAGGTTTATCATTGGATATTATACTACATTGATCAACATGGTGACTATGTAAAAACATTTCTTTTTTTGCTAAAAGGTAATCTACCTATTGTTTTTATTTTTTGCTTGTTTTTTAAGTAATGGGTAATTTTTTCTAAATTGAGATTGGGAGATCAAGAACAGAGAATACACGGCAGGCTGCTAATTTTTCTATGGAAGGAGCATCAGAACAATAGCACATTGAAAAGACTGCCATTCTACCACTGTAGCAGTGCAGGGTGATAAAAAATGATTTAACAGCATTTTGTTTTTCCTGGTGACATTACGTCACTCCAGGTTGACTAGCTCTGTTTGTAGATTTGAGTAAACTGAGGGAGATAGGGGAGGGTAAAGGGAAGACATGGTGGGTCAGCCTTTACATTTGAAAGTGTTTTTTGGTCTGATAAATACAATTATCATCAGCAACACCAAGTATTTTGAGAGTAATTCTAAGGTCAGAGGAATTATTTTAAATGTCACTGCTTAGTGCTGAGAGATTTATCAAGAGGAAAAGAAGGCCTCAGTTGGAAATCATTTGGATAGCCTTTTTAAAAAACGTGTCTAAAACATATATATCCTCATGTGTGTTCTAAATCTTAACACAAAAATATTATCAATTTAATATGAAATACCTACTGTACTTTTTCACATTTGTGATTAAGATAGAACAGGTATACCTATGTTTTTATATGTCCAATGCATGTTTAAAAAACATTTGGAAAACATAAATATTTGTAATATATCACTGTTTAAATCTATCAATTTTTGCATGTGAATCCTCAATGAGGTTACTGAATCCTAAGTTATAATTGTTCCAGGGGGAATGTACTGCAACAAACAATAAGAATTGCATAAATTTCGTTTCTGTTTAGAAATTTATGTGTCCCTTGAATGTACACCTTATACTTATTTACAAGCCCCAGGGTCTTAATTAGAATCAGTTGGAAAACTGTGTCCACCTGATAGGCAGGGAAGAGACTCTCAAATCCTTGAGAAATTAGATATTTAGAAATTCATGCTGGAACCCAGTTGCTGACAATATTTTAGGGAGAAAGGTGTGACACAGTAAAATGACAAATTAAAGTTCTATCAGGGAATTTCCATTACAAAGAAATATGTCTTTAAAGAGAAGAGCAGTTTAAGATATTCCAGAAAGACTAAAACCTTTTGAAAAACTTCTGGCCTTCCTAAATCTGGTAGACTAATAAGAAAGTAATAATAATCTGAAGTCATGTTAGGACAAATGACTTAAGAGGCACCGCTATGTAAGCTCTGTAAGTTACATATACACAAATATGCATGCTATAAAAAAAACTTGAAAATACAGTATTCAATTTATATTTCAGTTTTGCTTCCTTGTCTTGGTTCTGTACTTAGTATTGTTTAATTTATTTACTCAGGATTCATAAAGTGAATAAAAGAGAACCAGTATAATTAATTCATCAAAAGTTTCAATACAGAGAAATTTTGGATAGGAGTATAAATTGGTACAAACTTCTTGAAGGGAATTTGCCATTAAAATTTCAAGGATCTTAAAAACTATGTGTAGACTTTGACTTAGTAATTCCACTTCAAGAAATTCTTCTTAAGGAAATAACTCAATCTGTATAAGGATTTTTACCCAAGATTAGAGAAAGCTATAATTTTCTCCCTCCTCTCCTCGTTTACATTATAGATGATTTTAAAAAAAATCTTATGGCACTGGAATGGATAGTTTCATGATAGGCCATTTGCTTAGAATGCGTGAAGCCCTTGCTTAGATCCATAGTAACAAAAGATACAATGGAGAAAAAAACATTATCATGAGAGTGAAAATAATTTTGATTCCAATAACCAGAGACAGTTACTCTCATACTACTCTTTTTTGTTGATTGCATCCAAACAATTCTAGTTTTCTATTTGAGGCTACAAAAATTAGTACACATGTAGCCATCTAAAATGCCAGAAATTTGTTATCTTTACACGTGTAGGTCAGAATCTGACTCAAATCTTCTTGAGCTAAAATCAAGGTTTTAGCAGTACTGCATTCCCTCCACAAGATTTAAGGAAGAATCATTTCCTTATCTTTTCAAGAGTCCAAAAGGAACCCACATAGCTTGCATAATGGTCTCCTTCTCTATCCTTAACACCAGCAGTGTTGCAGTTCTCCATGCCTTTCACTGATAGACCCTCTGACCACAGCTGCAAAAGATTTCCTTTTTAAGGCATTATTAGATTTAGGTCATTCAAACAATTCACAAAATTCTCCCTGCCTCAAGGTCCTGAAACATAATCATATCTGCCAAGTTTCCTTGTATTGTATTATATTCACAATTTGGGGAGACAGAGTAGGACACGGTGGGAAAAAATGCATTATTCTGCCCACCACCCAAATATTTAATACATACATACACACATATATATATATATATATATATATATGTCTATATATATATATCTAGCTTTTCTAAAATTTGAACTAAATGTCATATACTCTGTATCTTGCTTTTCTTCTATTTATATGTTGAGAATTTGTCCATTTCATTAAATGAAGTTTGAAAACATCGTGCTTTCATTTTTTTTGGGGGGGGGGTCCGGTCATGGGGTCTGAACTCTGGGCCTAGGCACTGTCCCTCAGCTCTTCAGCTCAAGGCTAGCACTGTACCACTTGAGCCACAGCGCCACTTCTGGCTTTTTTTCTTTTTGCTTATGTGGTGCTGAGGAATACGAACCCAGGGCCTCATGCATGCAAGGCAAGGGCTCTACCACTGAGCCACCTTCCCAGCCCACATCATGCTTTCAATTCTACATAATACTTAACTGTAAGGACCAGAAGAAGATAGCAAAGGAGATGCTGGGGCTAAACACCCTCTTGCATAAAAAGCAGGTTTAGTATTCCAGTGAAAAGTCCTAGGCTAGAGAGTCACAGCAAGTGTGCCATCATAGTTACAGAGAGTTTAGCCAGAGAGGAAAAACCCAAGCAGCTTGTTTAATAAGATAGATTTGAGCATCTGTCGGTGTCTGCCACAGCAGTGACAGAGAAAATCCCGGGACAAAGACACAAGAAGTGGTGCACAAGCAGATCCTACTCACTGCCACCAAGAACTGAAAAGGAGTGGGAATTTTCATCCTGCCGACTACAGACAGTCGCAGACCATGGACAAGTAGGAAACCAAGGGATAAGCATGAGTACCCTAAGATATCCTCAATCCTTCTCCAGGAGCAGCAGTGAAAAGGTAGCCCCTCCCCCATGACCTCAATAGAATTCCATCTTTGATACTGACAAAGACCAGGCCAGAGCAGCTAGCATAAAACTAAGGCATTGAAAGAAGACAATAGGAGACATTCAACAGGTCACAGGAACCTGACTTGCAAGGCTCAGGTCCACTCAGAGGAAAGTTGCCCTTCCCAGGCAGAGGAAATTCGACACATGGAGGACTGACATTCTTTACTGGGTAAACAGAGGCAGAAGCTGTCCCTTCCTACTGCAGCCTAGGCAGCAGACCCAGCAGCAGGAGGGGTAAAAGGAAAAGAGTAAACCTAAATCCGGAGAATGGCTCCAGGCTGGGCTGTGCCTGTCTTTGGAACTAGCCCCTCAGGGAAAAACTACTGATTGCTGACAGGCTTCAACCCTACCCACAACCTAGTACCATCACAGCAACTCCAAGCTAGAGAAAACAGCCACCTCCCTCTTTTATGATACTCAAAGCAGATCTCCCTCCCACTGAACTAGCCAAGGAGGAGGGCCATAAAATCCCTGGTAACACAGAGCTTCTTTCTGCCTCCTCAAACAAATTGATTTAAAAGAAACCAATTAAGTCACAAGTAAACCAAACACCAAAAGTAAACCAGAGACTCCAGCAGAAACTGGTTATGAACACAGGTGAGACACAAGACCCAACACCCCCCAAAAAATAAAAGAACTCTTTGTTCTTTTTCCTTTTTTTTATTTTTTTATTGTGAAAATTCTGTACAGAAGGGTAACAATTACATGGGCAAGATAATGAGTACATTTCTTATCAAGCATTGCAGCCTCCTCCTTTGTTTACCCTTCACATCCCTTACCAGCCTCCCCGAGCCCCCCCACTCAATCCTCCCCACACACACCAAAGTTGTAAAGTTCGTTTTCGACATGACAACTTGTACTTCTCATTGTTGCAACAGGTCCACCTGTATCCTTAAACGACTTGTTTTTCCCCTTCTCCTCCACAAATTATACCAACATCAAATATAGTGAAAGCAGGGGTTATACTGTGGGGGAGGGACATACAAAGCAACAAAAAATCATCTTATAAATGCGTTAGAAACAAATGCAAGAAAGAAAAAAAGATTAAAATACATATCTAAGGGTTCATTTTCCTAACATCATATTATCTGAACTTTTCTGTTTGGCAAATACATATACTAGCTATTGAAAATAAGGGAAACCATGGGACCTATGTTTCTTTGGACTTGGCTTACTTCACGTAATATAATTTTTTCCAAGACTTTCCATTTCTTAACAAATGGGGCGATGTCATTCTTTCTGATGGAGGCACAGAATTCCATTGTGTATATATACCACATTTTCTTGATCCATTCATCTACTGAGGGGCATCTGGGTTGGTTCCATATTTAGCTATGGTAAATAATGCTGCAATAAACATAGTTGTGCTGGTAGCTTTAGTGTGGTCTTATTTGTAAACATTTGGATAAATGCCCAAAAGTGGGATTGGTGGGTCATAGGGGAGCTCTATGTGAAGTATTTTGAGGAACCTACATACTCCTTTCCAAAGTGGTTGAACAAGTTTACACTCCCACCAAAAATGAAGTAAGGTTCCCTTCTGTCCACATCCTCTCCAGCATCTGTTGTTATTAGAGTTCTTGATTTTTGCCATTCTAACTGGGGTGAGGTGGTATCTCAATGTTATTTTGATTTGCATTTCTTTTATGGCTAGGGAGGTTGAGCATTTCTTCATGGGTCTATTGGCCATCTTTCTTTCTTCTTCAGAGAAGTTTCTCTTTAAGTCTTTAGCCCACTTATTTATTGGGCAGTTGTTTCTTTGAGGATTTGTTGTTGGGGGATTTAATTTTTTGAGTTCCAAGTATATTTTAGATATGAGACCCTTGTCCATTGTATGGCTAGTGAAGATCTTCTCCGAATCCATGGGCTTTCTATTGATCTTGCTAACTATGTACTTTGCCATGCAGAAGCTCTGCAACTTCATGCAATCCCATTTATCCAACCTTTCTTTGATCTGTTGTGTTTCTGGATCCCTATTAAGAAAATTTCAGCCTGATCCAAGGAGACCTAGGGTTTCTCCTATTCCATCCTGTAATGTTTTCAGAGTGTCTGCTTTGACTCCGAGGTCTTTGATCCATTTGGAGTTGATTCTGGTACAGGGTGATATATTAGGATCTAGCTTTAGTTTTCTACAAGTAGTTAACCAATTTTGCCAGCACCATTTACTGAAGAGGCTTTCTTCCATTCTATTTTTTTTAGCTCCTTTATCGATGATTAGATGGCTATAGGTCTGCAGGTTCATTTCTGGGTTTTCAATTCTATTCCATTGATCCTGAGGTCTGTTCTTGTGCCAGTATGAAGCAGTTTTGATTACTATGGCTTTATAGTAGAGTTTGAAATTTGGTATTGATATTCCTACAGCACTGTTTTTTTCTGTTGAGGATCGTTTTTGCTATTCGGGGTCTTTCTTTGTTCCATATGACGTTTTGGATTGCCTCTTCTATTTCCTTGAAGAATGAGGTTGGAATATTGATAAGTATCGCAATGAATTTGTAGATAGCCTTAGGAAGTATTTCCATTTTCACGATGTTGATCTTTCCAATCCAGGAGCATGGGAGTTTGTGCCACTTTGTAAGTTCTGTTTTGATTTCCTTTTTCAAGTTTTTAGTTTTCTTCATGGAGGTCATTCACTTCTTTGGTTAATTCCTAGGTATTTTATTTTTTGTGGGGCTATTACAAATGGAGTTGCTTTCCTAATTTCAGCCACACTTTTCTCATTGTTGGTATACAGAAAAGCCATTGATTTTTGAGGGTTAATTTTATACCCTGCTACTTTGCCAAAGTTTTGAATCAGCTTGAGTAATTTGAGGGTGGAGTCTATGGGATTCTTTAAATACAAGATCATGTCATCTGCAAAGAGGGACAGTTTTACTTCGCCTTTCCCTATTTGGATCCCCTTTATGATTGCATCTTGTCTTATTGCTGTAGCTAGGCATTCTAATACTAGATTGAAGAGAAGTGGAGAGAATGGACATCCTTGGCTTTAGTTTTTCACCATTAAGTATAATGCTGGCTGTAGGTTTGTCATATACTGCCTTTATTGTATTGAGGAATATTCTATAGATTCCTAATTTTTCCAGAACCTTCATCATAAAGGGTTGTCAAATTCTTTTTCTGCATCTATTGAGATAACCATGTGGTTTATATCCTTGCTCCTGTTGATGTGATGAATTAATATTAATTGATTTGCTTATATTGAACCAGCTTTACATAACTGAGATGAATCCTGTTTGACTGTGGTGTATGATTTTTTGTATGAATTGTTGAAGTCAATTGGCCAGAATTTTGTTGTGAAGTTTTGTATCAATGTTCATCAAAGAAATGAGTCTATCGTTCTCTTTCTTTGATGAGTCCCTGCCTGATTTTGGGATGAGGGTTATGATGGATTCATAGAATGAAAAAACTCGTTTTTTTAAACTAACTTTTAAATTAAAAACAAATTGTTTTTTTTTAATCATTTTTATTTCAGGTGTGTGTTTTTAACTCCTTGTACTCTTTTCCCTTTAAGCCTTTTTTGGGTTCCTTTTGTGTGACATAATTGCTGTTATACTAATCCACAGATATATACACATCATCGATTATTAGACCTTATCCTTCATTGTGTGCATACCTAAATTCAGAAATTAATTACTCAATTCACAAACACCAAGCCTTAAATCCTTTAATAGTAGGATTATTCCTTTATACTTATATAGTTTTTAAGTTTTTAACGTTTTAATTTTTATTTTTTTCTTTTATCTCTCTCCCCTTTCCTTCTATCCTTCTCCCCCAGTATTACTTATTTATATTTATATCATTTTTAAGTGTTTCATTTTTATTTTAATTTTTTCATTTTCCTTGTTTCTTTATCTTTCTCCCCCTTTCCTTCTGTTTCCTTTCTATTAATTTAAGCCTTGGTTAAATTTTCTCTCTCTCTTTTTCTCTCCTCAAATTCCTCCAATCTTATTTTTCCCCCACAATTTTTCCTAAATCTATTAATTTCTGCTCTGCTGACACCTTCTTTGATGTTCTTAGTCCATTAATACATAGTTTTTTGCTGTTGAACTAGTTGTATCTGTTGAATTAAATGGTATCTGAACTAATTTTGACTACATCAAACAATCTGTGCAACTATTGGGTTCTGGTTGATGATTGCCTTAAATGAGAATTCTAGCTCAAACCTGGCTTTATTTTATTACCAAATGTCCAGAAGAAGCTGGAGAAAAACAAGATAAATGGCAAGTCCAGGTATCTCAGCTCCCACTCATGATAATCAAGTGAGAGAACAGTTAATGAATAATCCAGAGGGGAGTTCTCAAAATGCTTTACAAACACTACTGGTAAATATGCTGAAAGAAAAGATTGAAAGACTGTGAAGGACTCTGTGTGAGAGTGATAGGGAAATGTGTGAGCAGAATAGGGAATTGTGTGAGTGTGATGAGGCTAATGAAAGATTAATACAGGAATTGCGTGAATATGATGAGGCTAACCAAAGATTAATACAGAAATAGCATAGTATGAGAAAGTTAATCAAAGAGTAATACAGGAATTGCATGAGAGGGATGAGAATAGACAAAGATTAATGGAGGCATTCATGAAATCCACCCACAGCTGAAGGACTCCAGGGAGGTAACAAAGGAAATGCTGAATGGAGCCCATCTGAAAGAAAGAGACCCAATGAAACCATAACCAATCAATTAAGGGATCTGAGAATGAACACTGAAAACCAAATTAAGGAAGAAGTCCATATAAGATCTAAAACAAAGCTCCAACAAAGAATTTGAAGCCATCAAGTCTGACCAATTAGAAGCAAAGGAAATAAAAAAAAAGAGAAAGTCTTGACAGTAGGCTAGACCATGCAGAAGATCGAATCTCTGGTATTGAAGACAGCCTAGATATTAGAGCGAATGAAGAGACAACTATTCAAGAGAAATCCAAGAAATTTGATAGATCTATTTAACATTTAGAAGACACCATCAGAAAGCATAATCTGTGGCTAACGGGTGTAGAGGAGCACCAGGAGAGAGAAATTAATGGTCTAGGAAAATTATTTAACAGGATCCTAGAAAAGAACTTCCCAAACATACTTAGGACAATTCAGATACAAGAAGCTTTTAGAACACCAAATAGACCAGACAAGCATAGGACATTTCACCGTCATATTATCCACACAGGATCAATTAAACCCAAGAAAAAGATCCTTAAAGCTGTCAAGGAGAAAATATCAATCACTTATAAAAGGAAACTAATCAGAATAACTTCGGATTTCTGAGCAGAGACAATTAAAACAAAAGCCTTGAATGATGCATGCCACTCCTTAAAAACAAACAACTATCAACCAAGTATACTGTACCCAGCTAAATGCTCATTCATGAAGGAAGGCCAAATAAAAACCTTAGCAGAAAGAACAGTGCTGGAGGAATATCAAGACCAAATTTCAAACTCTACTACAAAGCCATGGTAATCAAAACAGCTTGGTACTGGCATAAGAACAGACCTTAGTACCAATGGAATAGGACTGAAGACCCAGAAATGAACCCACAGATATATACCCACCTAAGCTTTGATAAGTGACCTAAAAAATGGAATAGAAGAAAAACAACCTTTTCAGTAAATGGTGCTGGAAAAATCGGTTATACACCTATAGAAAAGTAAAGCTAGATCCTTATATATCACCGTGTAACAGAATCAACTCCAAATAGATCAAAGACCTCGGAGTCAAAGCAGACACCCTGAAAATATTACAGGAAGGAATAGGGGAAACCCTAGGTCTCCTTGGCACAGGCCAAAATTTTCTGAATAAAGACCCAAAAACACAATAAATCAAAGTTTTGACAAGTGGGATTGCCTAAAAGTGCAGAGATTCTGGATGGCAAAGGACATAGCTAGCAAGATCAATAGAAAACCCACAGACTGGGAGAAGATCTTTACTAGCCAGACAATGGATAAGAGTCTCATATCTAAAATATACTTAGAACTCATAAAACTAAATCCCTCAACAACAAATCCTCAAAGAAACAACTGACCAATAAATAAGTGGTCTAATAACTTAAAGAGAAAATTCTCTGAAGAGGAAATAAGAATGGCTAATAGACACATGAAGAAATGATCAACTTCTCTAGCCATAATAGAAAGGCAAATCAAAATAACATTCAGCTTCCAGCTCACCCCAGTTAGAATGGCTATAATCACGAAATCTAATAAAAAGAGATGCTGGAAGAGATGAGGCCAAAAAGGAACCCTACTGCATTGTTGGTGGGAGTGTAATCTTGTTCAATCACTTGGGAAAGTAGTATGGAGGTTCCTCAAAAGACTCCACTATGACCTATGACCCTATGACCCAGCAATCCCACTTTTGTGCATTTACCCAAATGATCACAGACAAGACTATACTAAAACTACCAGCACTACTATGTTTATTGCAGCATTATTTACCATTGCTAAGAGATGGAACCAACCCAGATACCCCTCAGTAGATGAATGGATCAAGAAAATGTGTATATATACACAATGGAATTCTATGCCTCCATCAGAAAGAATGACATTGATCCATTTGTCAGGAAATGGAAAGACTTGGAAAAAAATATATTAAGTGAAGTAAGCCAGGCCCAAAGAAACATAGGTCCCATGGTTTCCTTTATTTGCAATAACTAGTATATGTCTGAGACAAGCAGAAAAGGTCAGATAAGTTGATGTTAGATGAAATGAAGCCCTATATAAGTATTCAAATGATTTTTTTTCTTTCTTGTGATTGTTTCTAACATATTTATAAAATGATTTCTTTGTTGCTTTGTATGCCCCTTTCCCACTTTATAAACCCTGCTTTCATTTCATTTGATGTTAGTATAATTTGTGGAGGGGACGGGAAAAAACAAATCATTTAAATAGGGATACAGGAGGACCCATTGCAACAATGAGATATACAAGTCGTTATGTTGAATAACCAGCTATACAACTTTTGTCGGGGGATGGGGATGGGGGGTGAAAAGTAGGGGTGGGGGCTTGGGGGGTGGGGATGGGGGAGTGGGAGATGGGAAGGGATGGGAAGGGGAAACAAAGGAGGAGGTAACAATGCTTGATAAAAAATGTACTCATTACCTTGCCTATGTAATTGTAACCCCTCTATACCGTATTTTCACAATAAAAAAAAAACAAAACAACAGCAACAACAACAAAAAAGATACAGGTTGACCCATTGTAACAATGAGATGTACAAAACATTATTTTGAAAATGAACTTCACAACTTGGAATGGGAGGAAGGAGTTGGGAGGTGGGGAGGGAAGGGATGGTTGGGAAATAACAGAGGAGGAGGTTACAAGGCTTGATAGGAAATGTACTCATTACCTTACTCATGTAATTGTAACCCCTCTGTATAGTATTTATACAATAAACAGCATATAAAAATACTTAAATCTAGTGTTCTATTGTACTTCAATTAACCATAGCTCTACTGTTCGACCTGTAGGCTATTTTTTGTAATTGTAAGAACCCACTTCAGCACTGTTTATTGACTGCTTCCACATAAATCTTTGTGGATAATTCTAATTAACCTTCGAATGATTTCTTGGGAGTGGATTTATATATCTGATGCAATGTCTAAGGAGTTACCACTTGAGTTGATACATTTATTCTCCCAATAAATATTTGGTGAATATCTAATTTTCCTTGTATATGTTTTCTTTCTCACCATACTTGCCACCATTGTTTCTGGTCAGATTAGAGGAATTAAAATACCTTTGTGGAAAATTTCCTTGCCACTATTTTTTTTTGCTTCTGTTTGTTTTTTATATAGCTACTGGTGTGGTAGCTCCTTCAATTAATATTTGTTTAATACATGACAAATTTACTTCTGTATGCTTCTCCCCCATGTTAGTGTCTCAACTACTCCCTATGTACAATATTATCTTAACTGACCTGTTCCTCAAGTACCTAAATTCAGATATTTAAATTTTCATTTGCATAATTTGAGTTTCTTTCTGAGATCTTTCAAATAAATGTGGAAATGTAGTCCACCTACTCATACATTTTATTAACTTTTTTTTTTATCAAACTGTACATACTGAAGAAAAAGTATATTATCAGTGCACAGCTTGAATTGTCTCTCAACACTCAAGTAATCATCTTTAAGAACAAGAAACAAAGCCTTAACAGAATTACAGAAACCCATCCTTAAGGATGGGTCTCAAGGAATTACAACCAAGGTAACCATTCTTCTGAATTCTGGCAAAACAGATTCATTTTTATTCATTTTTTATTCTGTACTTTACAAAAAATATATGCATTTGTGTCTCATACATTTATATGTATGAGAATTAACCAATTCTTTCTATAGATATAGCTTATTCTTTGCCCAAATTCACAGAGTTTTCCCTTTATCCATTGCTTTTCTTTCCATTGTTTAGTTATCCTTGGTAAGCTGTAATGCAAAAATATTACTATTTATTGCTGATATTTATGCATATGTATATTATATATATATATATATATATATAACTTCAGGCATTATCTAAAGATTTGGAATGTGTACCTCAATTTATTAATTTTTCCATTCTACTTTAAATATTATGGGAGGTACCAGTTGAGAGCTGGTATCCTATGTAATAAGAACATGATAGCTTAATTAGATACTTACAATCTGTTTTGTGGGTAATTGTAACTATTGCATTTCCTCCAGCAATATATTTACCCTATACTCTTACACATACTTGTTATTTCCTAACGTTCACATTTTAGACACTCTAGTGGATGGACTGGAATATTTTTGTATACATTGTAATCTGTGTAGCTCTATAAGTGTAGCAATATTTTTTCTTACTTGATTAAATAGTGATTTAAGAATTTGTTTCTAATTTACTTTCTTTGGGGAACAAAAACTGTGATCCACTTTTAAAATGTAAAATGGCTTTGTAAAAGTAATATGCACCCTCTGTACTGTTTATATGGACCCTAACAGTGTGATTAATATTTAAATCGTTTGTTATTGTTCTAGTTAATTTATAGAAAATAGAAAGGGTAGATAAAAGATTTCCGTTTCAGTTGTGTTTCTCTCATTTGCACGGATTTAGAATATAAGTGGTTCTCAAATTTTATCATGCATAAAAATCAACCAGAGTACTTGTTAAAATGCAAATTGCAAAGCCCTCCAATATATCTGAGTTGGTGCCAAGAATTTGAATTTTTGATAAGTACCCCAGGTAATTCTGGTTCAGGACTAACTTTTTATACACTAGTGTGATATTATGGAAGTTCTTAAGTCAAAAAGACTTACATTCAAATTTCAGTTTTTTCTTCAATGGTAAGAACCTAGAGTAAGTTTCTTAACCAATAGTCAATAATTTTATATGCAAAATGATTACAATATCCTGTCTACCACATAATATTCTCTTTGTGGCCAGTATTGTGCCACATTGTTCATTACCAGATAAAGACTCATGTTTCATATTTTCATTAAAGTTTAAATATTTTCTAGCTACTGCCATTGTATTTTAGTTATCAGTTATAAGTTGCAATTACTTGTGCTTTTCTTTTATAAGTTCTCTTTTTAGGAGTTATAACTGCTTTGCTTTATTTCCTTTGTCTTTTTTTGTTAATAACAGAGTTTGAACTCAGAGCCTACTACTTGCAAGACAAGTAGCTCTTAAGCATATCCATCAGACACATTTTTCTTATTTGTTTTGTATTATATGCTACCTTTCTCTCTGCTCTTTTGTTTAGGTATATGACAAAATTAACTATGTTGGAAATTTATTTTTGAATTTTAATTTTATTCCTAGGTTTCTCATAACAATGTCAAGTATAATATTGGTTTTTCTTGTCCTGCCTACTCTAGGAATATTGTCGCCAATGTTAAATATATTTTGATGCATATTGAACTCACTTTAAACATATTTTTAAAAGTTTGAAAAAAATGTCTGGTTTTCGGGAGTTTCAGAGGAAGATGGCGGAGGAGAAGCTGGAGGCTAAACAAGCACTCCCATAGAAAGCAGTTTTAGTGTTCTAGTGAACAGTCCTAGACTAGAGAATCACACCAAGTGTGCCATCACAGTACAGAGACTTTGGCCAGAGAGGGAAAATCCAGGCAAGGAGAAAGATCTGAGGACTTGCTGGTAGCCATGGCTGAGGCAGCAGCAGTGGCCATGATGGTGTCCATAGCAAACATACCTACAGAGAGAGTCCAGGACAAAGGTGCCAGATGCAGCAGGCAAGCGGATTCTACTCACTACCAGCAAGAACTGACAAGGAGCAAATATCTTCACCTTGAGGATAGCAGACCAGAGACTGCCCAGGAACCAAGATTCTAGAGTGAGTAGAACCCTGACATACTCACTCCTTCTCAGGGAGCAGAGGAGGGAAGGCTGCACCTCACTCCCAATACCACCAGAGATCTCTATCTTTGATACTGACAAAGGCCCAGTTGAGCAGCTAGCCCCAACTCAGGCCTTTGAAAAAAACAAAAGAGTCATTTAGGTCACAGGAACCTGACCTGACTTGCCAGGCTCAGCTTAACACAGGAGAAAGTCACCCCACCCAGGCAAGGTGGCTCCGCCCCCAAAGGAGTGACTTTCTTCATTGGGTAAATAGAGCCAGAGGCTGCCCCTTCCTAAAGCAGCCTAGACAATCAATTGAAATTCAGTAAACATAAACCCTGAGAATGGCTCCAGACTGGGTTTGTGAGTGTCTCAGGAGCTAGCCCCTCAGGGAAAATCTACTGTTTGCTGAAAGGCCTCAACCCTACCCAGAACAAAACCTCAACAGAGCATCTCTAAACTAGAGGAAACAGCCATCTCCCTCTTTTGTCATACTCAAAGCAGATATCCCTCCCACTGAACTGCCTGGAAAGAGGATCACAAAATCCTGGATAATGCAGAGCATTTTTCTGCCTACTCAAACAAACTGACTTAACAAACAAATCAAGGCACAGGAAAACCAAACACCACAATCGGACCAGAGACTCCAACAAGAGACTGGTTACTGACACAGGGGAGATATAAGATATTCCCATTCCTCCCCCCACAAAAGAAAATTCAAAGAACTCTTTTTTGTACCATTTTTTAATTTTTATTTTTTAAAATTGTTTGCTATTAATCCTTTTTCTTCTTTCATAATTTTTATTTTAGGGGTGTGATTGTGTGTGTGTGTGTGTGTGTGTGTGTGTGTGTGTGTGTGCATTTTATAAAATCTCTTTGAACTTTTAGCCCTTTTTTTACTCTTTTCATGTTTTTCTGTCTTTTTTGTGTGACTTAATTGCTGTTCTGCTCATCCCCAGATACATATTTGTCATTGATTATTAGACCTTATCCCCCATTGTGTACATGCTTAATCCAGAAATTTATTACTCAATTCACAACCACTTAGGCTTAACTTCTTTAATAGCAGTATTATCTCTTTATACCTATATAATTTTCAAGTAAATAATTTTAGGAATTTTTTTTTTATTTTTTCATGTCTCTTTTCTATCTCTCCCCTCCTCTTATCCTATCCTTTCCTTATCTCAATATCACTTCTGTAAACATACATAATTGTTAAGTGTTTCACTTTTTAAATTTAAATTTTTGTTTTTCCATTTCTTCTTTTTTTAAATCTCTCTCCTATCATTCTGTCCAATCCATTTCCCTCTCTGAGATTAGGACTCTGTTAAATTCACTCTCCTTTTACCTGTCCACATCTCTGTAATCCTATTTTTCCCCACATTTCTCCCTGAACTTAATAATTTCTGGTTTGCCAAATACTCCTTTGCTGTTCTAAGCCCGTTAATCCATAGTTGTTTGATGTTGAATAGATTGTATCTGTTCAACTAGATTGTATCTGCAGCCATTTTGACTGTGCAAATTCAGGACTCTGGTTGATTCTTGCCTTAAAATGGTGTTCTAGCACAAAATTGGTGTTAATTTCATACCAAATGGGCAGAACAACCCGGAAAAAGACAAGAAAAATGCCAAGTCCAGATATTTCAACTCCTATGCATGATTATCAGGTGACAGAACAGTTAATGAATAATTTGGAGGAGAGTTCCCAAAAAGTTATATAAACACTACTGGTAACATTGTGAATAAAGAGAATGAAAACCTGCCAAAGACTCAGTGGAAGAGTGATAGGGAGTGAGAGAAGGCAAATGAAAGATTAATATGGAAATCTCGTGAGCATGAGGAAACTACTCAAAGATTAATACTAATAATAATTAAATGAGTGAGCAGATTGAGAAGAGTCAAGGAGGAATAAAAGAATTGTGTGAGCAGTCTGATAACAAAGGGAAACACAGGAATTGTGTGAGCAGCTGAGAACAGTTACAAAGAAACACAGGAATTGAGTTAGCAGCTGAGAACAGTCACATAGAAACAGAGGAATTCCGTGAACATGAGGAAGCTAATCAAAGAGTAATACAAGAATTGGAAGAGCGGGATGAGAATAGAAAAAGATCAGTAGAGGCATTCATGGAATCCATAAAGAGACAGCTGAAAGAATTCAGGGAGTCCACAAAGGGAATGCTGAATGGAACCCGACAGAAGGAATGGGAGTTCAAGGAAACCATAACCAATCAACTAAGTGAAGTGAGAATAAACACTGAACACCAAATTAAGGAAGTAAAGAAGTTCATACAAGATCTAAAACAAAGCTCCAACAAAGAATTTGAAATCATAAAAGCAGAACAATTAGACGGAAAAGAAATAAAAAAACAAAGTACATAGTCTTGATAGTAGGATAGGCCATGCAGAAGATCAAACCTCAGGGACTGAATACAGCCTAGATATTATAGAGAAGGAGCATACAACTATCCAAGAAAAATCCAAGAAATATGATAGATCTATTCAACATTTGTAAGACACCATCAGAAGGCCTAATCTGAGATTAATGGATGTAGAGGAGCACCTAGAGACAGAAGTTACTGGTCTAGGAAATTTGTTTAACAGGATCCTAGCAGAGAACTTCCCAAATATGCAAAAAGATAGGCCTATTCAGATACAAGAAGCTCTTAGAACTCCAAATAGACCAGACCAGTACAGGACATCACCCCATCACATTATAATGTTCACGGGATCAATTCAGACCAAGGAAAAGATCCTTAAAGCTGTCAAGGAGAAAAGATCAATCACCTATAAAGGGAAACAAATTAGAATCACCTCTGATTTCTCAGCAGAGACAATTAAAGCAAGAAGAGCCTGGATTGATGTATGTCATGCCCTTAAGAAAGACAACTATCAACCAAGAATACTGTACCCAGCTAAACTCTCCTTCATAATTAAAGGTCAAATGAAAATTTCCATAGCAAAGAAAAACTGAAACAATATATCTCCACCAAACCAGCTCTACAAAAGATACTTAAAGATGTCCTACACATAGAAAACCAAGAAGACCACAATAAAGGCCAAGAAACCACACCCAAATGGAGAATCCAAGAACCACAGGAAGAACCCAATTGTAGGAGCCCCCAAGTAGGTGGCTAACATGCCAAGAAATACCAAACACCTCTCAGTCATAACTCTCAACATTAAGGGACTTAACTCTCCAATTAAGAGACATAGAACATCTAGTTGGATTAAAAAACAAGTTCCTTCTATCTGCTGCCTTCAGGAGACACAGCTTGCCCATAAAAGCTAAATATTTTGAAAGTGAAAGGCTAGAATAAAATCTACCAAGCACATGGCCCCTATAAAAAGGCCAGAGTTGCAATATTAATATCAGATAAAATAGACTTCAAATTAAAATTAGTGAGAGGAAATAAAGAAAGTCACTACCTACTAATTAAGGGATCTCTCCTTCAGGAGGATATTACAATTATAAATATCTATTCGCCAAACAACAGAGCACCCTAATTTATCCAAGAAACACTACTTTCCCTCAAATCTCACATAGATTCAAAGACATTAATTGTTGGGGACTGTAGCACACCACTATCCCCACTAGATAGATCAACTCAGCAAACATTCAACAGAGAAACCACAGATCTAAACAACTGTATAGATCAACTAGAGTTAACATACATGTACCAAATATTTCACCCAGCAGCATCAGAATACACATTTTTCTCAGCAGCACACGGAACATTTTCCACATTTTAGGTCACAAAGCAAACTTGTCCAATTCAGAAACATTGAAGTTATACCTTACATTCTCTCAGACCATAAGGGAATAAAATTAGAACTCAACACCAAAAGCCACAAAAGAAAATCCTGTAACACATAGAGGCTGAACAACTCACTGTTGAATCACCTGTGGGTCATGGAAGAGATTAGAAAGGAACTTCATATGTTCATGATATACAACAAAAATAAACACACAAATTCCCAGATCCTCTGGGACACAGCAAAGGCAGTATTCATTGGCAAGTTCATAACTCTGACTTCCTACGTCAACGAATTGGAGAGATCTAAAACCAACAATTTAATGAGACATCTGAACCTCCTTGAAAAAGAGCAGCAAGGGGCTGGGAAGGTGGCTCAGTGGTAGAGCGCTTGCCTTGCATGCGTGAGGCCCTGGGTTCAATTCCTCAGCACCACATAAGCAAAAAGAAAAAAGCCGGAAGTGATGCTGTGGCTCAAGAGGTAGAGCACTAGCCTTGAGCTGAAGAGCTGAGGGACAGTGCCCAGGCCCAGAGTTCAGGCCTCATGACCGGACCCAAAAAAAAAAAAGAAAAGAAAAAGAGCAGCAATATAAATCCAATCCAGTAGAACGAAAGAAATAATTTAAATTAAATCAGAATTAAACTAATTAGAATAAAAAAAACATAGAAAGAAACAACAAAACAAAGAGTTGGTTCTTGGAAAAAGTTAACAAATTGGCAGACCCTTAGCAAATCTTATCAGAAAAAGAAGAAAACACATTCAAACAAATAAACTCAGAGCTGAGAATGGAATTATCACCACAGAAACAACAAAATTCAGAACATTATAAGGGCAGGGTTCTCAAACCTTTATGCTAATAAGTTTGAGAACTTGGCAGAAATGGACCTTTTCCTAGCAAATATTGACATGCCAAAACTAAACCAAGATGAGTTAAACCATCTTAACAGGCTCATATCAAGCATTGAAATAGAAACAACAATAAGAGACCTCCCGTCAAAAAAGAGCCCAGGACCAGATGGATTTACAGCGGAATTCTACAAGGACTTCAATGCAGAGCTCACAACAATACTGCTCCAACTCTTCAATGAAACTGAAAATGAAAGTTCACTACTGAACTCATTCTATGAAGCCATCATAACCCTCATCCTAAAACCAGTCAGAGACTCATCAAACAAAGAGGACTGTAGACCCACTTCTTTGATGAACATTGATGCAGAACTTCTCAACAAAATTTTGACCAATTGACTTCAACATTTCATCCAAAAAATCATACACCACGATCAAACAGGATTCATTTCCGTGATGCAAAGCTAGTTCAATATAAGCAAATCAATTAATATCATCAATATCACATTAAAAAGAGCAAGGATAATGACCACATGGTCATGTCAATAGATGCAGAAAAAGCATTTGACAAGATCCAACAACCCTTTACAATGAAGGTTCTGGAAAAACTAGGTATCCAGGGAACATTCCTCAATACAATAAAGGCTGTATATGACAAACCTACAGCCAGCATTATACTAAATGGTGAAAAACTAACGCCATTTCCTCTAAACTTAGGAATGAGACAAGGATGTCCACTCTCTCCACTTCTCTTCAATTTAGGATTAGAATGCCTAGCTAGAGCAATAAGACGAGATGCAAACATAAAAGGGATCCAAATAGGGAAAGACAAAGTAAAACTTTCCCTCTTTGCACATGACAAATTACTCAAGCTGATTCAAAACTTTGGCACAGAAGCAGGGTATAAAATTAACCCTCAAAAACCAATGGTTTTTCTGTATGCCAACAATGAGAAAAGTGTGGCTGAAATCAGGAAAGCAACTCCATTCATAATAGCCCCACCAAAAATAAAATACCTAGGAATTAACCAAAGAAGTGAAGGACCTCTATGATGAAAACTTTAAAAATCTGAAAAAGGAAATCAAAACAGAACGAAGAAAGTGAATAAATCTCCCGTGCTCCTAAATTGGAAGGATCAACATCTTGAAAATGGCACTACTTCCAAAGGCTATCTAAATTCAATGTGATACCTATCAATATTTCAATCTCATTCTTTAAGGAAATAGAAGAGGTAATCCAAAAATTCATATGGAACAATAAAAGACCCCGAATACAAAAAAAAAATCCTTAACAGAAAGAACAGGCTGGAGGAATATCAATACCAAATTTCACACTCTACTACAAAGCCATAGTAATCAAAACAGCTTGGTACTGGCACAAGAACAGACCTCAGGACCAATGGAATAAAATTGAAACCCAGAAATGAACCCACATTCCTATAGCCATCTAATCTTCTATAAGAGACCTAACAAAATAGAATGGAAGAAAGACAGCTTCTTTAGTAAATGGTGCTGGCAAAATTGGTTAGTCACTTGCAGAAAACTAAAGCTGGATCCTTATATATCACCCTGCACCAGAATCAACTCCAAATGGATCAAACACCTCAGAGTCAAAGCAGACAGCCTGAAAACATTACAGGACAGAATAGGAGAAACTCTATGTCTCCTTGGCACAGGCTGAAATTTTCTTAATAGAGACCCAGAAACACAACAAATCAAAAAAGGTTGGACAAATGGGATTGAATGAAATTTCAGAGCTTCTGCAAAGGACATAGCTAGCAAGATCAATAGGAAGCCCACGGATTGGGAGAAGATCTTCACTAGCCATACAACAGACAAGGATCTCATATTTAAAATAAACATGGAACTTAAATCCCTCAACAACAAATCCTCAAAGGAACAACTGCCCAATAAATAAGTGGGCTAAAGACTTACAGAGAAACTTCTCTGAAGAGGAAAGAAGAATAGCCAATAGACACATGAAAAAATGTTCAACCTTCCTAGCCATAAAAGAAATGCAAATCAAAACAACATTGAGATACCACCTCACCCCAGTTAAAATGGCTATAATCAAAAACTCTAATAACAACAGATGCTGGAGTGGATGTGGATAAAGGGAACCCTACTGCATTGTTGGTGGGAGTGTAAACTTGTTCAACCACTTTGGAAAGTAGTATGGAGGTTCTTCAAAAGACTCCACATAGAGCTCCCCTATGACCCAGCAATCCCACTTTGGGCATTTACCAAAATGATCACAGACAAGACCATACTAAAACTAACAGCACAACCATGTTTATTGCAGCATTATTTACCATAGCTAAGAGATGGAACCAATCCAGATGCCTCTCAGTAGATGAATGGATCAAGAAAATGTGGTATATATACACAATGGAATTCTGTGCCCCCATCGAAAAGAATGGCATTGCCCCATTTGTTAGGAAATGGAAAGTCTTGGAAAAAATTATATTAAGTGAAGTAAGCCAGGCCCAAAGAAACATAGGTCCCATGGTTTCTCTTATTTGCAATAACTAGTATATGTCTGAGACAAGCAGAAATGGTCAGATAAGTTGATATTAAGTGAAATGAACTTTGAGTTAAGGACTCAACTTTTTTTCTTTCTTGCTATGGTATCTAACATATTTATAAGATATTTCTTTGTTGCTGTTTATGTCCCTTTCTCATGGTATAACCCCTGTTTTCCCTGTATTTAATGGTGATACAATTTGTGGAAAGAAAAGGAAAAAACAAATTGTTTAAATAGGGATAAGGGTGGAGTATTAGAGACCATACCTGATATGATTTTATATGCCTCGCTTACAAGAGTCTAAAGTAATAGACTTTTCAATGAATGTTTGTGAATGCAGAATAAAAAGTGGGCAGAAGAGCAGAAATGATTTTTTGCTTACTTCGTTAAGAAAGGGAAAACTCAACCCCTTCTGCTTCTCATTTTATGTGTCCTCTGATATCAAAGATGCAAGTAAATCTGTAATAAACTCTAAGTGAAACTGGAATGGCATATTTGGTGTTAAAATCATACACAAGGACTACTAAGGTAGACTATAACCTTGATTTGTAATCATAGCCATATTCATAAAATGCTCAGAGATTTATGCATGCTTGAGCTTTCCCAGACTAATAAGGCAACTCTGAACTCTATTTCTTGCAAATGGCACTTTTTGTAAAGTCAGAGTCTGTCAATACGAGAAAGATGCAGCCTTTTAATAAATTCAAAACCACTTAGAACCAAAGGTGAATTGTGATTTCAGACTACAATATTGGTTCATGAAAGGCAGTAAAGTTAGCATAATGTCAACTATATGATTGAATATTAAATCTTAGCTTTACCTTGGTTCTGGACTCATTTGCAAAAGATAGAGGGCTAAAAATGAATTTAATCATTTTATATTCCTACCATATGGCAGGGTCTTCAAGTTACTAAAAGTACAATGAATAATATAAACAAGGTCTCTATTCTCATGAAGTTTATATTATGTGGGTGTAAGACATAAAGCAATCAGAATCATTGTAAGTGTAGTGATCATATTATAAATGATAGGTCAGGCAACATCCTGGGTGCTATAAGTGTACAGCTGAAAAATACTAAACCTAGAGAGAAGATCATGTACATTCTTCAGAAGAGATTTCTCTAATACCCACATGATGGGGGAGGGTGCCTCTGCAGTGAATATTAGTTAACCAGTTACTGTACAAAAACCCCAAGTTAAAAAAGAATAAATTCAGAGTGCCAAGACAGGACAAAATCCACAATTTCCTTCCCCTTGCTTTCATTTGGGGGAACATTGCGCATGCAATAACTACTACATGTTATAATTCCATCTGTGAATAATTTCCACTACTTAAACAATGTCTGGTTTTGGCTTATAATGCATGTCCAGTTTGGGTCAAGTGATAGATGTTGCTATATGTCATCCTCACTCCAAGATACAAGCTGACAGAGCAGCATAATCTGGAGTGTTACCTAGATACTGGAGAACTCAGGGATAGCTATGTCAAAGAGCACACTAGCTCCCAGAGCTCTCCCCTAGAGATGACACAGGTCACATCAGTTCTCACATCAAAAAGTGGTGGAGAAATATGGTCCTAAACCATGACTAAAACAAGGCCAAAATATTTATGATAAAATGACAAGCTGTATGATGAGAGAAAAATTACAAGGCATGTATCTTATAATCTGATAAAGATCTAGTAGCTAAAATATATAAACCGCATAAAAACTCAACAATCAAAATAAAAGACAACCCAATTAAAAATTAATAATGGACTTGAATAATCATTGCTCAAAAGAGAACACACAAATGATTTAAAATTCTGGAAAATATGCTCAAAATCACTAGTCTAGAGAAATGCAAATCAAAGTCAGTATAAAATACCACTTCACACCCAAAAGCATGACTAGGATTTTGAAATGAAAATATAAGTAGAAAATAGTGCATATCGTTAGGATGCAATGAAATCAGAACTCTCATACATTGTTGATGAGTATGGAAAATAGTTCAGCTACTCAGGTTTCCTAATAAACTAATTGTCAAATTAACACATGACCCAGGAATTATTATACTCCTTGATTAGTACTCCAAAGAAAAATTATATACATATATATGAATCTTTAGTCATCAAAAGAATAAGTTCTTGGAGCTGGGAAGGTGGCTCAGTGGTAGAGCGCTTGCCTTGCATACATGAGGCCCTGGGTTCCATTCCTCAGCACCACATAAGCAAAAAGAAAAAAGCCGGAAGTGGCGCTGTGACTCAAGTGGTAGAGCGCTAGCCTTGAGCTGAAGAGCTGAGGGACAGTGCCCAGGCCCAGAGTTGAGGCCCCATGACCAGACCCCCTCCCCCAAAAAAGAATAAGTTCTTGATGAGGCTAGACCTTGAAAATTTGCTAAGTGAAACATGCCATACACAAAAGATTGCATATTATATTACTTCATTTATGTGAAATACTCAGAATAAGCAAAGTTATAAGAGATAGAAAAATACAAATATCACACTTGTCAGTCTGGCAAAAAAAGGAATGGATAATGATTATTGGGTATGCAGCTTCTTTTATTTGATAGTATATGCTTACTTAATGAAAATGTATGTTATCCAAACACTTTTCCAGACAGAAACTAAAATGTTCAAACTTTAAACGAACCTAAAATGGAAATGGTCAAGAAAGAGTATGAAATTTCTTTTGGGGGGATGGTAAAAAAATTTTTAGCATTAAATAGAGGTTGTGATTCTACAACTTTGGAAAGCAGTAATTACCCTGGATTATTCACTTAAAATAACTAATTTTATGTTACACAAACTTGACCATAATAAAAACATTTAGGGGCTGGGAAGGTGGCTCAGTGGTAGAGCGCTTGCCTTGTATGCCTGAGGCCCTGGATTCGATTCCTCAGCACCACATAAGCAAAAAGTAAAAAGCCAGAAGTGGCGCTGTGGCTCAAGTGGTAGAGTGCTAGCCTTGAGCTGAAGAGCTGAGGGACAGTGCCCAGGCCCAGAGTTCAGGTCCCACGACTGGACTCAAAAAATAAATATGTTGTGTATATAGTCATCTTGGTTTGGTTCTTCTTGTTTTACTCAGTGTTAGGGATCAAACCAAGGATATTGAGCTTGCTAGGCAAACACTTTACCAGAGTCACAACCTGAGTTAATGGTATTATGGTTCAAGAACTGTATTCTTATAACCATGATCTCTAACTTATTTTGTAATTGGTTCCTCAAATGAGAGCAGATATTATTCTGCACACTTAAATACTTTATATTTCATTTTTCTTTAGTTAATTTTCAAACAGAGTTTTGTATTTTTACCAACTACTGATCTCAGTCTGACATCCTTGTACTTAAACCTCTTGTGTAGCTGGGATTATAGACATGAAACAACGTATCTGGCTTGTTGTTTGAAATGGGTTCTCACTAAATTGTGCTTCAGCTGTCCTCAAATTGTGAGGCTCCCAATCTCTATCCCGCATGGCTGAGATTATGGGACTGAGCCACCATATCTAGCCCCATAATCTGATTTGTTGGTCGTTTTGCTTTTGGTTTTTGAGACAGGGTAGCCTAAACTGGCTACAAAGTCATCATCAATCTGCATACACCTCCTGAATAATGAAATTAAAAATGTGTGCCACTACACTTGCCTTCAAACTAAATATTTAAAAGCTAATTTTAGCAGTTTGTTATATTCTTCATGAGAAACTAGGTTGTAGTAGTAACCAGAATTACCAGGGTATCTCAAATTTGGCCCAAATTGCATGGTGTGTGTTTTTATGTTCATTACCATACATTAGTTGTATAAGAGGAGGGGTTATTGTGCTATTTCTACACATGTAAGCAATGTATCCCAATCAACTTCACCCCTTCTATCAGTCTCCCCTATCCTATTCTCCTTTCTTAAAACAATTTCAACAAGTTTTATTGCTGTTTTCATAAATGCAAACAAACTATGTGGACCATATTCATCCACCATCTCCCTTTTCATTAGCCACCCTCCATTCCATTGGTTCCCACTGCATATTCAAGTATATTTTACTTTCCTGTGATTCAATAGCACCAAGGGTTTCACTATGGTATGGCTTGCTCTGTGTTTTTTAATTATATATTTACCAGATTCCACACCACCCCCAAATAAACATCAAAATCTGCCTGCTAAAAAACAGGAAGAAAAGAAAAAAGAATAGGCAGGTATTTTTATAATTCCAGGCTTTGGCAAGTTCATGTTATTTCAACCTTAATATACCTACTAGTTTAAAGCATACTGATACAAATATGATCATTTAAGGTCACTATGAATTTCACTTTCTGCCCAGAGACATTTTAATAATATAATCAGGTCTAAAATGTATTTTTTAATTTGAAAAATGAAATAGACAAAGCTGAAATAAGGATATAGGTTGACTCATTTTACCAATGAGATGTACAAGACACTATGTTGAAAATGAACTTTACAACTTTGGGGAGTGAAGGGAAGGGTTGGGGAGGTGGGGAGGGAAGGGAGGGTAGGGGAAAAACAAAGAAGGGGATGACAATGCTCGATAAGAAATGTACATATTACCTTACTCATGTAACTGTAACCCCTCTGTACAGCACCTTAACAATAAAAATACATATTTTAAAAATAAAATAGACAATATTTAAATTGTTAGAGGAAATCAAAATAATGTGTCCAGTGGTTCCTTAAGCACTGCATTTTAAAATCTAAGTTATTACTTCTACCCATGGTGATTTTCATGATCAGAACTCTCTACCTCAGCAAGCAAGACAAAGTTATTTATGCAATCCTTGCATGCTGTTTCATTCCTAGATCCATGCAAAGCAGTGTGGGTAGTATAGAGTAGTAGATTCAAAAAGATGTGCATAAAGCATTACATGGTGATTCCTTTTTAGTGCAGAATACTAAAGGCATATGAATAGATAGGAACCCGCTATTGTATAACAGAAAAAGGGAAGAGAATAAAAAAGAAACCTTCAAAAGGCTGAGTGCTAAGAACTGAGAGATCAAACTCAGAGCCTTGCACATGCTAGGGAAGTACTCTTTCATTGAATTATCTCCTTGACTTCTAAAATGCTGAAAATTTTTCTATTTTATACATACTAGTACTTCTATACCCAAACACCAGAGATATGCTAACTTTGCAAGAGAAAGATTTATTTATTCATAGTTTTGGAGACCACCAATCTATGGCATTTTGCTCTCTGGTGAAGGATTTCCTCGACTTCATCACCTCATGATAATAGCCATAATGGAAGTATGTGTGCAAGAAGAGATGATATCACCAAGCAGGCAGCTAGATAGTGACTCAAAATTTAGACTTGCTCATATATAAACACACTCTTGAAAGAGCTCAGGGTCCAATGAAAGCCATCTTAATTCCTTCTAGTAACCTAAGGATCTCCCACTATATATTACCTCAAAGTTTCTATCATTCCTCTATCATCATACTGTGAGTCATGTTACTGACTTATTATAAGACACAGACTTAAGCCATATATACCCATGATATAGCTGGGTATTAATCTTGTTTTTACTATTTGTTACAAAAAGCACAATTCAACTTTCTGTGATTCTGTTTCTTCATCTATGAAATTGTTATTCTGAAAACTAAATTAAATTTTTTAATGTAAAAATATTATAATAGTGGTTTTCATTTGCTGTCATACAATGTAACAACCTTAAGGGGCTTGCTAAAATGTTGGGTCCTATTGCCAGAGTTTCTGATCAGAGTTTCTGATCAGTAGTGTCCAGGATGGGTCTCTGTAATTTGTTTTGTGAATAAGTTCCAAGATGATGTCGATGTTGCTGACAGTGTTCTGGCAACCACACTTTGGAAGCCCCTAGTTTAAGATGATGTTTGACATACTGTAAATTTGGAATTACTATTTTGTCAAATTCTAAATAACAGCCAGGTGCCGACGGCTTACAGCTGTCATCCTAGCTACTCCTGAGGCTGAGATCTGAGGATCACAGTTTGAAGTCAGGCCAGCCAAAAAGTTCAAGAGACTCCATCTCTAATAATCTGCAAAACGCCAAGTGGATCATGACTCAAAGCCCTGAGTTCAAACCTCGGTATTGGCATATACACACACAAAATAATTAAAACTAGCAAAAGCATATCATGTGGACTTTATGACTCTTTGCACACCAACACCCAAAAAAAGTTACTGTGACAAGTACCTGATCATAAATGAAGAAATTCACACCAAAAAAGGCTAGGGAATTTGGCCAAGGCCCTGTGGCTTGTAAGTGACAAATTAACTCAACTGCTCAAATCTGTTTCTATCTTCTATCAAATTCTGGACTAGACATTCACAGTTTTACTTTTTTCCTCCATTATCTCCATCCTTCCCTTTTCCATCTGCTAAGTGTAAGCAAAGAACAAGTGCCTAGTGTAATATCACCTATGTCTGGATTTCCCCTCTCTCCTTTCTATCACAAATGCTTCTATTTTCTAGCTTTTTATTAATACCTAGCTCAATACCATGTGTGGTGGCACATATCTGTAATCCCAGCACTCAGAAGGCGAAGTCGGGGGGATCAACAGTTTGAGAAAGCTTGGACTATATATGAAGTGTGAAGTCAACCTTGCTACATAGCAAGATTCTAACTTAAAAAAAAAGGTAGCTCAGATATCATCTTTTGAAATTCTTCCCTGTGCATCTTTATCTCTCAACCCAAGAGAATTCATTTCACTTTTCTTCTGAGAATGTAAAGTAGTAGCTAAGAACACAGGACTAAATTACAATTCTAAACTTACCTCTCCCATTTAAGAACTGTATGAACTTGAATAAGATACTTAATCTCTCTGAATTTCAATCTCTTCATCTGTAAAATGATCAATAGAGCACTTACATATAGATGTTGTGAAGATCAAGTGGGTTTATCCATGGAAAATATGTACTTAACACAATATAGAGAATCTAGATTGTAAAAGCCTCAAAACATTAGCTATTTGGGGGTTTGTCTTTATAAGCATCTGGTTCCCTACTTGTGGCCTTTACTGGCTAGGAGTTCCCTGAAAGTTTAATGGCCTCTGAAATCACCATACTAATGACTTTTAAGGAAAATTACTAAATGGTTTAAGTTATTAGTCCTCAAAGTATGATCCTTGAGCCACCAAAATCATAGGAACTTCTTATATAGGCAGCTCTAGGAAGGGAACCTAGTAATGTGTGTTTTAATATGTCCTGAGCTAAAGTTTGAGAACCAGTATTTTACCTTGTCTGAATTAATAAATGCTTTAATTCCTAAGGGACTATATTCTCTATTAGCTTTTCCTTTTGTTTTTGTATATTGGTTGTTTTACAAGGCATATTGTTTTGAGAGTTTTTTTTTCTAAAGGTCATATTCTAATAACATCAAAATGAAACAGAAATTACTGAGCTCAGAGTTCATTTCAAGATTATAAGAAGAAAATATAGATATCAACATTGTATTTAATATTCTTAAATTCATTGTGTATGTAATAAGCTTAAATTTTCTAAGACTATGCTATTCCTATGAGGAAAATATCACCGTTAATATCATTCTCATAATAAGCACCAAAGACTAAAGGAAAACAGGCCTGAGCAGAACATCTTTCGTTATGCTAAGTTAAGACAATTTCCCATTGATTACAAGATATCTGTTAATCACATATTTAACATCTCTATTGAATTGTACTGTTATTTATGCATACTCAATTACTGACAACTGTACAGAATTTTAACTCTTCAAGAGAGTTCCACAAGCAAATCCTTAGTGGAAAAACAAAAGCGGCAACTTTATCAAAGTGCTGTAAATGTCATTTTCCCACAGCAACATGTACTTTACTCTATAGATTCTCAATACCATTTGAAAATGCTTTGTTTGCATTGGATCAAAGGAAGAGTTTGGGCTAGTGAGACTATGAAACCTCACTTTTGACAGTACTCCAGAGAATACTGAATGGGGAACTAGGACAATTCAATTCTAGCTCAGGTCCTTGTATAGTTCTGTGACCTTAAACAAATCACTTCCCTTCTCTTTGCTGCATCTCTTCATTTATGATATAAAGAGGTTTGAACTAGGTAATGTTTAAAATTTGTGATTAGCACGAAGATGAAGATTTAGAGTTAAAAACTTATATCATTTTCTTGCAAATAAAGCTATGGTAATCTAGCCCCAAATATACCTTGCTAAAGACTATGTAGAAACCACTGCGATTCAACACACACATTATCAGAATCAGGATAGAAAGTTACACTCCCTGAGGTTTAGCCTACTCCCTGAAGGCAGGTTGGATAACCCTGCACCTGGGGCCTCTTTCACTCAGTAAAAGTCCATCTAGGCTCATGCTGTTTTAATATCTTAACACATTTAAATGCATTATGTTTATTTCTAGGTGTCTAATATTCTTGAACATCTCTTTCCAATGACAATAACTGTATAATCAGAGACTCTCAAAGTAACAAGTTCCCCCAAAGATCTCCTGAAGCTATGTAGGACTTTCTAAAAGGGTTCTAGCTTTTAGATCCCAACTTTTTTTCTACAGTCCAGGTCATTCTGCTTTAGAAGTTGCCTCCTTCTCAAAGACCTGTGCAGCTTCAGGATTCACAAGTACAGCCTATGCCTTTGAAAAAGGTGTTAGAATGATAACTTTTTTTCACATTTTTTGGTGAGCTGTAAAATGTTGTCTAGGGTCTCTGAGATATCTAAATTAAATACAAAAAATACGTTTGAATCTGGAAAACTTTTACATTATTGAGTATATTAGTTCACTTTTCCTCATCACTGTCCCAAACTAGACAATAACTTTAAAGAGGAAAGATTTATTTTGGCTCAGAGCTTCAGAGGGTTCAATCTACAATTTCTTGACTCCACTGTACCTCATGGTGGTAAAAATGTATGGTGATGGAGATTGTTAACCTCATGGCAGATAAAGCAGAGTAAGAACAAGGGAGCAGGGACTAGGTTTAAAGACACAATGCCAGTAACCTGCCTCTTCCAACTAGACACCAACTCCCAAAGTACTGCCATCAGCTGAGGGCCAAGTATTTGATACACCAACTGATGAGGACACCTCACATTTAAATCATAACAGTGAGTGCCTAAAATTGAGCTTTGTATCACTTAAGCATTGGTCTATTTGTTCTAATTATAGCATCCATTCTTAATAATACTTTTTCAGACACATTGACCAAAATGAGAGAGCTTCTGATTTACCTTAAGAAAAATAATAGTGATCCATTAATCCAGTATACATAGGATTTAACATTTTAAAGCAAAATCTCAGTTGAGCACCCCTTATTAAAAGTGCTTTGAACCAAAAGTATTTAGTATTTCGTATTTTCTAAGCTTTTGGAACATATGAATATGTAGTATTAGACTCAATTCTAAACAAAAAATTTATTTATATTTTATATACTGCTCATTCACATATTCTGGTGGTAATTTTACATATTTTTGCTACACTTATGTTTTGCCTGCAACCTATAACATAAAGTCAGATGAAGAACTTTTCTATTGTTTCTTTGGGGATCATTTTTTTAAGGAATTATTTTTTTTTAGCACCAGGTTGGTGTTTCAAACGTTTCAGATTCTGAAGCATTTCAGGTTTTAGAATTTTGGCTTAAAGATAATCTATATTGATATTACAAACAAAGCTATACTGAAGCTATTCAATAATTTCTTATCCAATGGCAGCTTTAATTGGCTAACTATTGTGATTTTTGTTGTTACCTTGACTTCTAAATGTTTGTTTTGGTATATAGTTATAAGTTTGATGCTTCTTGATTTTACATGTCTGAAATTGGATTATTACTCTTGTTTTATTGTTGGTTTTTCATAGTTAAATTCTGAGAAATTGTTAAGCTAGTAAATACTAAAACAGCTTTAAGAAAAAACATAAGCATTGGAGTGCCCTGGGATCTGGCAGTTAGACAAACAAATACAGTCTAAGCAGATGCTTTAACAGCCAGGGGAGGCCTTAGGCAGAACAGAGTACTCAGCCTACAGGAGATGCTGGCAGAGCCTAGAGACCATCATTTCCTATCTTGTAAGCAGCCTAATCCCCCAATGTTATGCCTCTAGCTTGGGGGGTTGTATTTCAATTCTCAAAGCAGGTTCTAGAAGCTTTGCCTCACTTCTCCCAAACCTCTGCCTGAAATGCTCCATCCCCCAGAGACTTATGAAAAGAAAATCAAATGGGAAAGCACAAACTTGAAATAGGGATGAAATCTCAAAAGTCTAAATACATTTCCATGAATTCAAAACTGAGTTAACATTTGTAAAGCACTTCTTATTTGCTAAGCTCTGTGCCAAGTGCTTTATATGGATTATCTAATGTAATCCCCACAACCTTCTAGAAGATAGACACCACTTTTTCCCATGTTATCAACAGGAAATTTGAGCTGGGGAAATTAAGTGATTTGCTCAAGGTCACAGAAGTCATAAGATGTGGAACTAGAATTTGAATGCAAATATTTTTTCCAGCAGAGCCCACATCCCTCACTTGTTATCCTGTATGTGGAGGAGACATGTCATTTTGGAGACCACATTTTCAGGCTTGCTAATGTTGAGGATTGTCGTAGGCATGCTCTGTTAGTGCTTGAGTTGTGTGCATTCACTACATTCAAGCCCAAAGCTGTCGCCCTGCAATCCATTGCCCAAATGGTTATTTCACTCTCTCTAGAGCAGATCTGTGGTGGGAAAGGTAATTCTGCCAAGAACAACTCAGCAGATCAAAACCATTGCAGTCAAAACTTGGCCTGACAAGACACCAGGTGTCAAGAAATAAGGAAAAAAACAGCAAAGGTCTGAATGATTTGAGGGGAGCCTGAGGGTCCATGGAAGGGAGAGAATAGCTTCTACACATCCTTTGCCAAATACACCTAAGGAAAGTCTCATTAAAAAAATTTCCAGCCAACAAACCATGAGCAGGTGAATAACAGGCTGCTAACAGGTGCACAAAAGAATTTTTAAAAATTCTGCTTTTCCTGCATAGTCCCATCCCTGATGGCTGTTCTTGCTGATTCTAGCCTGGTATGCCAAAATTGCTTCAGTGTGTGCCCTTTGCAATGTAATTATCCTCCTCAGAGGAGTCCAGAGACTGGGTCAGTGAAAGATCCACAGGTCACCAAGCTATCCTGCCTATAGTCAAGGAAGGACTGCAAATGTAAGTGGTTTCCAGTAGCTTGAAGAAAATCTACCAGAAGAAATGAATGGGTCAAATAGGAGAAGAATTCTCAAGATAGTCACAGGAATACAGGCTCACCAAGATGTTCCATGTCTATTTCTCATTTTCCATATAACACATTGAACTTTGCCTCACAACCAGCAACTCCAGTTTCTTTAGCCATGAGCACATACATTGTACAAGTTCATCTTAAGTTCCAGATTTAACCTATTTTGATCTATTGTAGTATTTCCCCAGCATCAATCTACCCCACACTCCTCAGTTCCTATGTCCTAAAAGCAACAGAAACCAGTTCTCTCTCCTGGAAATTTGTGACTCTGATAATCTGAAGTGCTCCATTCATTCATTTGACAAATGCCAGGCACTATAGTCAGGTATTATAGTCAGGCACTGCCAAGGCTACAAAAGATTGTTAGACACAGATTCTTTCCTTAACAAGGAGACAAATTCATGTAAAAAAAAATCGCCCATGTAATTGTAACCCCTCTGTACAGTATTTTCACACACACACACAGAAAATCTTTTTTAGCTGGGCCCCGGTGGCTCACGCCTGTAATCCTAGCTACTCAGGAAGCTGAGATCTGAGGATCACGGTTCAAAGCCAACCCCAGGCAGAAAAGTCTGTGAGACCCTTATCTCCAATTATCCACCATAAAACCAGAAGTGGTGCTGTGGCTTAAGTGGTAGAGTGCTCGCCTTGAGCTAAAGAGCACAGGGACCTCAACCAGACCCAGAGTTCAAGCCCCATGACTGACAACAACAACAACAACAACTTCTTTAATTTCCCTCATTTGTGATAACTAGAATATGTCTATGATATTCTTAGCAGAAGATTACAATGGCTCAATAGCTAGTTGCATATGTCCATGTAAAATGAAGATTATCAAAATGAACACCAAGAAATGGCAACAAGAGGTTTTTATAATGTAGTTTCCAGATATTGCTTTCTTTTTTTACCTTTTGTTTATTTTTATTTTATTTTATTTTATTTTTTTTGTCGGTCGTGGGGCTTGAACTCTGGGCCTGGGCGCTGCCCCTCAGCTCTTCAGCTCAAGGCGAGCGCTCTACCACTTGAGCTACAGCGCCACTTCCGGTTTTCTGGTGGTTTATTGGAGATAGGAGTCTCACGGTCTCTCCTGCCCGGGCTGGCTTTGAACCGCGATCCTCAGATCTCAGCCTCCTGAGTAGCTAGGATTACAGGTGTGAGCCACCAGCGCCCGGCTTTACCTTTTGTTTATTCTCTATTGTCACTGTTGGTTTTTTTTTGTCTTGTATGTGTAAATTTATCTGATTTGCAGAAAGGAGGGGGAATCATAGAATTAGCAGAGCAAATGATGAACCAATGCAATAGTGGTACTCACTAGACATGTTGGAAATGAACTTTACAATTTGCGGGGGAGGGGGGGAGGCGGGGAGACTGGAGGGGAAGTGGGAGAAAATGATGGAGGAGATAACACTGTTCAAATAGAAATACACACATTACCTTACTCATGTAACACTAACTCTCTGTACATCATCTTTACAATTAAAAAATAATCTTCCTTAAATTCAGGTTTTTCCAAACCTTAGTATATACAATTTCAGATGAGGTCACAATGACAATTACTTATATCCCTTTCTCTTCCTCCTTTCTGCAGAAGTAAGAGCTTCAGGTTCTCTGGCAATTTTATTTAGTTTCTATCAAAAAGGCACTCTGAGGTATTACTTACATTGCACTTCCTGCTCTCCATAAGGCTTACACATGTACTAAATAGAAAGCTGAACTGGGAGGTAAATTCCAGTGACACACAGTATATCAGGGAAATGAATATAGATCTGTTTCATAGTCTGAATTCTTAACTACCTGTTTCCATCCATCTTGAATTTTGTTATTTGTGAAGTGAACATTCTAGATGAAATTATCTTGTCTTTCCATGTACACAGTCCAAAACTTGAGTGTGAGCTTAGGGAAAACTGGAGGGAAAGGTAATAAAAAATAGATTAAAGTCCATGCCCCTATAAAACCAACTTTACAATCTCTCTGCTATAGAAATATAAAATTAGGTTTCTTGTATTTTTTAACCAAGTACTTCCTGATTCTGAAGATGGAGACCACAGAATTTTCAAGCAGGGATACAAGGCACTGAAAGCCAGGCTGCCTGCTACTGAGCACAAAGTACTCCACAGCCTGCTCTCCACGTTTATTTTTAGACTCCTTTCTACATACTAGTGATAGCTCACGCTTCCTACAATTCCTTCTTTCAATAATTCTGTCCTATTTTCTCCCCTACAACTATGGTGTCAACTTCATCTAATTACTTCCCTGTGCAGCATTAATCAAGGTGGTTTCAAAATGGAGATGACCCAGTGAGTTTAATTATTCTCTGAGGGGTCTCATTATGACAAAGGTGTGTTTACAACATAAATAACTATTTGAGAGGACAGTAAGCATATTTGCTTGTTTCTATTTGATTTTTTTAATAAAGGCAGACTATAAGATTTATCTGGGTTTTACATTTTAAATTGCCACGTTTCCCAAGTAATAGTGTATAACATAGCAAAACTTTTCACATCAACTCACTCAGGATCTTTTCCCCTTATATTTTTAAAAAGAAAAACACTGTCAGATTTTAGGAAAATTTAGCCAGTTACCAGTTTTCTTAAGCAATCTCACACCAGTAACTCTTGTTTTTCCACAAAATAATTTTGTGTTGAGAAATAGTAATGGTGTTTATTGCAAGATTTAACTATAACAAAGTAATGCATTGGTTAAAATGAGAGCAAGACAAATTTTCAAGAAAGAAGGGAAAGCTTGTTTACCTCCTATCACTCAATTGATGTCTATTTGAAAAATCAAAAGTTTATTTCTCTTTGATTCCTTCTGCTCAATTTCTCTTCCTTTTAATTTTCCTCTGAAAGCAGAATACAGCACAGCTTCAAATAGAAGATTCCCAATTGTTTCAAAGACAAAATGGCCATCTCTTAATTTTCAGGTATTGTTTTTACCACACAAACAAAACTAAATCCACAGCAGGAAGCTAGGCTGTTTGTGCTTGTTCTGTTTTCTCTTTGCAATTTTACAATTGGAAGGACTTTGTATACTTCACAAAGAAGTGTAGACAACTGTTCCAAGACCCCTCTGAGTCATGAAGTGCCATAAAGACTTTAGTACCACATTTTAGTTGGCTAAGCTACCCAGCATTACACAAAGAAGAACATGATTAAGATTTAGTGGTCTCTGGAAGGTGAGCTTCACTACTCAAGAATTTGCACATATCAGTTTTCATTCTTCCAAATATTTTACCCTGGAGAATATTTATAATCTACTAATACCAAAATGTGGCACAAGGTAGATATATAGAACTAAAACAATCTAAAGCAATGAGGTACCACTGAGAAAAAGAAATAATTGGAATCAATAGAAGGAAGGACATTGTACTGTAGGCCACACTCATTTGTGTTGCACCCTCCCTCTGTTCCATACCTTTCTGGGTCTGGCCTCCTCTGGCATACTTCATAGCACTTTCACTAAGATTCCAGAATTTTCTAGCTCTGATAAAGGCAACAAAGGATGTTATAAGACTTTGGGGGAGCAGGGTTGTATAGATTGATAGCTTATAGTCACAGAATAATGTTGCCTTGCCATTTGGCAACCTGACCTCAAGGCAAAAATTTGTATGGTTATCTCTAACCTAATTAATTTTGAGTGTCATCTCCCTTGTCTTTAAAATGAAATGGATGAAATAAAAGATGATCTCTGTGGTGTTTTTCATTTCTAACATTTTGTTTATTTCCTTTATCTTCTTTCCTAGTAAACTACTGAGCCCAGGAGAATATCTGGTTAGTACTTCTGCCAAAAGACATCTGGGGTATACAAGGCAGTGGGGCTCTGTACATATAACCTGAGCATATGCATGTCCAGATTCATCATTTCTTCATGGGCAATGAACTGCTATCCTTGCCAAAACTCTATGCAAATATATCTATCCTCCAGGGCTCAGGACTGTAAGCCATGTTAGGTCATTCTTCCAATCTGCTTTGTAATCTCTTATCTTTTTTTTATTTTTAACTTCACATGTCCAAGATAATGATAATGATAGTTGTGATATTATTTTTCATATGCCTTCAATTCAACAAGTATTAATTAAATGTCTGTAATATTCTTCTTATTGAAAAAAGAGTGATCCCCTTATCCATAGGAAATACTTTCCAAGACTCTCAGTGTATGACCCAAACTGTAAATAACACCAAACACTATAGATAATGTTTTAGCCTATAGATGCATAACCCTTATAAAGTTTAATATATTAAGTAAGAATAGCAAGCTATTAATAAGTAATAAACTGGAACTAAATATACTGTTATACAAGTCATTTGAAACTCATAAATTATTTCTGGAATTTTCCATTTAATACAACCAATATTTATAAGTGGGCTATTTCTAATACTATTAAATGACATATGATGTGTATCATGTACCATGAAAGAGGGTAGGTAGTAATGATCTAAGAAAAACATCATAAAGTAAGATATAATTGGCTTTTAGATTATATAAATGATATGAATCGATGAAACAGTAAATACTTACAAGATAGACTTGCAACCTAGGAAAAGATACTAATTAAGGTCGTTCAGGCTTTAAGAAATATGAGCCCCCACACAGAGCTTCACTGTTCAAATATGATTCCTGGATTAATATGATCATCATCACTTGGGAAATTGCTGCATATGAAGCATCTTGAGTCCCTCCTCCCATTTATTGAACCAGAAGCTGCATTTCAACAATGTTTTTATGTGTCATATATATGAACTTTATATTTCATATAGAATTGGAGCAGGGTAACTTTTCAGCCTGAATATGCATTGGGATCAGTTGTGTGTGTGTGTGTGTGAGAGAGAGAGAGAGAATGAAAGAGGGAGGGGGAGAGAGAGAGAGAGAGAGAGAGAGAGAGAGAGAGAGAGAGAGAGAGAGAGAGAGAGAGAGAGAGATTTTTCTGATCTTTATATCAGTCATAGGGCATCTGGGCTGCTTCCATCAATTGGCCATTGTGAATACTGCAATGAACATAGATATACAGGTGCCAAGAAGGGAATTTCTGAGCAGAAATCTTGGACTACAAACTATCTACTATAGAGGCAGGGTAAGACATAAAAATAGAAGCAGGAGTCAGGTAACACAGGAGTGATTATATTCTGAAGAGAGAAAAGAAGAGCATCAGAAATTATGAAAGAGGTTACGGGACAGCAGAAAGGCCTGGAAAAACAAAGGCAACAGAAAAAAGCTACAGTTTAAAGCTCTGTCTTCAGCTACCTGTGAGGAAGAAGAGAAACTGAACATATATTCTCAAGGAAAGGCTGTACCAAACAGTGGACTAAAAATTGCAAAAACAGAATAGCCTTATAAGCCTTAAACCCAGTATGGGAATTTGGTCAAACAATGCTTGCTTTGGTATAGAAGTCTAGCTTAAGAAAGACATTATATTGCTCTAGAGCTATCATATCTGAGAGCTATAATAAGGTGGAGAATTAGGACAGAACCTATTGTTTGAATTTTATGACTCTGGAAGCTGGGAAGAAATAGAGTCTCAGGGAGTGATGGGCCACATTACCACAACATGTATATGATAGATGGCCACAAGGGGTGATTTAGGAGAGGGAAAGGTCTGAAGTAGTCCCACAGAGAAGTTCAAGCAGCAGGAACTCCAGTAACAATACATGTGGTCATCATAGGTCCTCTCTTCCCCTGGTGCAGAGCAAGACTCATCACCTGAGACTTGGAACAGAAACTAAGAACCACACATGTGACCTGTATCATGTTTGGCCTCTTACATGAATGAATATGTTGACTGGCTGTGTCTGAGGGCCATGAACCCGTATCTACCAAATCCTATGATGTCCACAGACTCTTCACCTACATATGGAGACACAATTCTGGGCAGGGTCTGAAAGCACTGAAGTCCAACTCTGGGAACTGCACCCTAGTGTAAATTTGCTGCTAGGTGAGTTTAAGAGAATCAAGCTCAAGCCTGCCAAATCACATGATTACCTCCAGCATCATCCCAACAAATAGGCACACTGCTAGACAGTCTTGAAAAGCACTGAAGCCCATCTTGAGTACAGCATCCTGGAATGTGTTTGCTGCTAGATAGATCTGAGAATCCTGAGCCCAGACTCTCTTAATCATGTGGCTTACACACACACACACACACACACACACACACACACACACACACACACACACACACACACACACACACACGTACACACATACATGCTATAGTCTGGGAGTAATGAGTCATACCTCTGTGACTGTATCCTAGCATGTGTTTGCTATCAGAAAAGATTGAGAACCTATGGTCTAGATTCTCTAATTCATATAATTTATATAGAATCCCCTCCACAAATGAGGTAAACTTCTGAAGAGGTCTATAAACACTGAGATCAGCAGAGGGTGCCCAATTCCCTCAGTTCTTCTCCAGCTAGTTCAGTAATCCATGCACCATTTGCTGTGATGAGTAATATCCAAAGATTATCCCTAAGCTTGAATACTTGCTTCTACTAAGAACATAAACTGAAAGACTTGTGGAGTAAATGTGAATGGGCATAACCCCTATGCTTGAAAGTTTCTTATGACCAACACATTCTCTCCGCACACAGAGAAAAAAGATTCTATGTAGAAAGAAGCCCCAACGCACAAAACTGAGCAGAGTTGGGAATGAACTTTGTTGGATGATCCTGCTAAGAATTACTGTACCATCATAGGCGCAAAGTAACAGGACCAAGTGACAATAGACCTCTAAATCATGAGAAGAACACTTTTTCTCACATAAACTGGTCATCTCAGATGATGCAAAACTGAACAGCATACCATTAGTACAACTGTTTGGTGAAAACTGAGTCTGCCTGATACCCCAAATTATATACCACCCCCTCCATCTTCCCACTATCTTTCTCATAAAGCCACCCAATTTAACTGCCTTACATTTGCTCTTTTGCAATGACCAATGTTTCTGTGGAGCACATGGGCAGCAAAGATGGCGCTGGGAGGGGGTTGAGTGGGCAGAGCCTAATTTACTGTAGAGCACATGGCCAGCCAAGATGGCTCTGGGAGAGAGTAGAGTGGGCAGACCCCAATTGATCTTCTGATCAGTACCTAACCAGCCCGTGAAGGCTCAGGTGAATGATAGGGTGTGACCTTGACAGTGATTGGTTCCTCTTCCTCCCTTACCATACCACCCACCCTCTTTGTCTTTAAAAAGGGGCTGCTCTATGTTAATAAAAGAGTTTTTCTACCTGCTGGATTTGGCTCCCCGCTGTGTCTGATTGTCTCCTGGGCTGAGGGAGGCTAGGGAACGGGCGAGCGCCACACTTACCTTTCCTCGGACCCCGTCCGTCTTTTGTGGGACGGACGAAGACCCAACAGTTTCTATCTCCCAGTTTGATACAGCAAACCAATCTCATTTGGAGAGTTTGCAAAATCATAGGCTTATAGAAAGACCTTCCAGAAAGTAAACTGTTTGTTAGCCATTTCCCATGGAAGCTTAAGTATATCAAATTAACATAATGATTCTACCTTACACATATGCCACAGGACTTTAAATTTTAAAAAGCACTTTCATATGCATTATTTCATTTGATCTTTATGTTGATTATGTGAACTTCTAAAGGGCAGGAGTTTTTCCTCAATAAGTCATTTTTGAGGTTCTTAAACATTATGATTTGTCCATATTCCTTTTTCTCACAAAAATAAAAGGCATTCTGAGAATGTTTTGCATATATACAGAAATTATAGTCTAATATTTATTATTAATCTAATATTTATTTTTGTTATCTTCCAGGAACCCTTTTGACCCTGACTGCAAAATCATATCTGGATTACCCATTAGAGAAAGTCTGGGATTTCCCAACCTAGCTGCTGTGATTAATTGACATAACTCTTGTAATGATGGCAATATCTTAAAAATACTAGAATTTTTCCATTTATCAAGCTGCTTCACAGTGAAACAAGTATGAATTCATTCCACATGTGCTAGCCCACATATACTAGGCACTGCTGTAGACATTAAGACCCGATGGTAGATAACACAGGAAAGCTCTTTAATCTCATTGAACTTCAATTCTATTCTGGGTTGGAAAAATGAAAAAAATAATTAGAAACATTAGATAATGATAATTTACAAAAATTGAAATGATGGATAATATGAATGACTCATGCAGAGTGAGGAAAAGTATAAGGAGATGGTCTTGGGCTTAAGGATTGACCTCTAGTCTTGGAGCTATGCCATTTGCCAATGGTGAGAATATTAGGCAGTTATTTAACTTGAAAGGTCTAACCTTCTAAAAACTGTGGGTTTTCTTTAACAGTATATTTTCTTCATGGCATTATTTGAAAATATAGATGATGTACATCTATAGAGCTCCACAAATAATAGGTTGTGGTTATCATGGTTTTCACTTTGTTCTTATAAACCAGCCACCCATCCAGATTGTTTGCCTTTAAATAACAAGTTCTACTAACAATGTTGTCCTTGAGATGTTTTTGCTGTCTGGGAGCCAATTATGGATAATCATTTTGCACTGGCCAAATCAGAATAAGGCTTACCATTTCTCTGACTTCCAGAGGGGTATAAAGAATGGTCTCTACAAAGAAAGTATCATTATACCAAATTAGTGACAATAAATTCAGTAAATATAAGGCAACTTCATTAGGTTATTTGGAAGTATGTAGCATGATTTGTTTTGAATGATAAGAAACATACCTTCATTAAAACAAATACTCTCTAATGAAACCTAAAGCTATTTTTGTGTAGCCAAGTACGTTCTTAATATAATAGCGTTAGAAAAAAACAATTCACATGTGCTAAAATTATTACATTTTTATATTCTACAGGGTCTAATATATAGAATCTATAAAATGTATGCTATTACAAATTGATAGGTTGTGATGGTACATAATAATGTGAAACTATTATTCATAGAAATTATGTGTCACAATAGTCCTGGGGTAAAAAAAAATCTCCAAACATCATAGTGAAGTAACCTGATCTAGAGGGGAAAGCTATAGATGTCTTTCTGTGCCAACCAAAGATTCACTTACAACATTCCCATCAGGAGACCAAGAATTCAGAATCCCCTTCAGAATAGAATCTTGGAATGACATATCCAGTTTTGGTTAAAAAGAGCAAGAGGAAGTCTTACTCAAAGTCCCCAGGAGAGTAAGAGATTAACATGTCAAAAAGACTCAAATTATATTGCATATAGCAAAGATAGTCCTTTTCTGTAATTCTGTAGTTATTAAATACCATGAAGTTTAGCTGTGTGCTGGTCTTTATTTTGGTATTTATACATGAATTACATTGTAATGCAACAATTGTGTAAGAATAAGTACTTTATAATAGTTGCCCAAACTGCCATAACATAATGCCACAGACTATATAGTTCAAACAACAAACATTTGCTTTCTCACAGTTTTGGATACTAAAAGCCCAAGGTGCCTGTGGGCTTGGTTTTCTCTAAGGTCTTCTCTTTCTGGTTTGCAGAAGGCTGTATTTTACTACCTCTTCATTAAAACTCTTGTCCCATATGAATTTAAGTTGGATGTACATACTTCAGCCTATTAAATATGATGATGGTGATGATGATGATGATGATGATTGCTTTAGTAATATGGAAATTGAGATGCAAAGAGATTAGATAACTTCTCCCAGACAACACATTAGTAAGTGGATGAAAATAAACTTAAAGTCAAGCAATGTAGCTCATGAGCTAGCACACTTTTCTCCACTACACTATGATTCTTTTATGTCAGAAAATAGTAGTTTTTCACCCTTTCCTTCAATACCCCTTCAGTAGACTGGGTGTCTCTGTACAGTTTCTCCTTGTTAGGAACTTGATGAAGAATGGAAAAGGAATAGACAGAACTTGATCGTCAACAGGCTAGGGCTGTGTATTGCCAGGGAGGGGCACAGACCTTCCCTCAGGTTTGGAGCATGTGTGAGGGACTGGATGTGGGGCTGGGTTTATTTGGGTCTTAACAAGGAAGCAGAAAAAATAAAAAAAATCAGCTATGATCTCTTGGGGGCCAAGGGCAGTGTCTTTGGCCAGGCCCAGAGGGGAATGCTTTGCTTCAGGTGAGGGGGTTTTCAGTTAAGCCAAGGTCAGAACGAACTGCCTGTGGACAAGCATGAGAGCACACATAAAATGTTGTGCTTGACCTGGGGGAATAAGGTGTTGCCAATCCTTTATATTCCATCATTAGATACATAACAAAGATTGGTCCGAGAGGGAGAAGCAAGTCCTTCTTATAGGGTCTTTGGATACACAAAAAGGACTGGGATGAGAGGGGAGCCACATGAATTTATGAGAACAAAGCAGATTCCCATCATTCATTCCATGTAGAATGAAGGCAAACCTATGGTAGTTATTACTGACTAAATGTCATTATTGATTTGAATATGGAGAATGATGAGGGAAGGATAGCAATGGCTTGCCCATATAGCAGCTTGTACTCAGTGACATTTCCCTGGAACAGACTGCATCCAAAGAAGAGACTTATTTGTTGTTGTATCACAATTGTGTCTGGGATGCAACAAATTCTGTGAAGGATAAAAATCAGGGAACCTTGAATCCTTCAGATCCCCAATGTCTGGTCTCCTAAAGACTTCCGAGGGGCTCAGTATATTTGACCAGCTTTATCAGAGCAGAGGATTCAGGCCCAAATCTGGGGGAAGACTATTTTCAGTAGTCACATCATGGAGATGCAACTTCTCAATACATCCTATCTTGCCTTGTACATTCAATCACTTAAGCTAACTGTCGTCAGTGTTCCCTGCCTTCGTTCTTTTCTATAGATCTATTTCTATCAGAATACCGAGCTTCATTTACAAAACATGAGCACAATGTGGAAGAAGAAAGTAGAGCCCACAATATATTTGTATGTGCTTTAACTTTTTTTTTTTATAATTGTATTTTATTTTATTTGAGAACATACTGTACAGAGGGGCTACAATTACATGGGCAGGATAATGCATACATTTCTTACCAAGCATTGCAGCCTCCTCCTTTGTTTACCCTTCACTTCCCTTCCCCGCATCCCCCCTCCCCCCACCCAATTTTACCCCCCTCCCCCCACCCAATTATACCCCCCTCCCCCCCCCACACCGACATTGTAAAGCTGGTTTTGACATGACATTTTGTACTTCTCATTGTTGCAACAGGTCCACCTGAATCCTTAAACGACTTGTTTGTCCCCATCTCCTCCACATGTTATACTGACATCAAATATAGTGAAAGTGGGGGTTACACTGTGAGGGAGGGACATACAAAGCAACAAAGAAATAATCTTATAAATGCGTTAGAAACACATGCATGAAAGAAACGAAAACATTAAAATACATATTTAAGGGTTCATTTTCCTAACATCACATTATCTGACCTTTTCCGCTTGACTCATACCTATACTAGATATTGCAAATAAGGGAAACCATGGGACCTATGCTTCTTTGGGCCTGGCTTACTTCACTTAATATAATTTTTTCCAAGCCTTTCCATTTCCTAACAAATGGGGAAATGTCATTCTTTCTGATGGAGGCATAGAATTCCATTGTGTATATATACCACGTTTTCTTGATCCATTCATCTACTGAGGGGCCTCTGGGTTGGTTCCATGTCTTAGCTATGGTAAATAATGCTGCAATAAACATAGTTGTGCTGGTAGCTTTAGTGTGGTCTTGTTTGTAAACATTTGGGTAAATGCCCAAAAGTGGGATTGCTGGATCATAGGGGAGATCTATGTGAAGTCTTTTGAGGAACCTCCATACTGCTTTCCAAAGTGGTTGAACAAGTTTACATTCCCACCAACAATGAAGTAAGGTTCCTTTCTGTCCACATCCCCTCCAGCATCTGTTGTTGTTAGAGTTCTTGATTTTTGCTGTTCTAACTGGAGTGAGGTGATATCTCAATGTTGTTTTGATTTGCATTTCTTTTATGGCTAGGGGTGTTGAACATTTCTTCATGTGTCTATTGGCCATCCTTCTTTCTTCTTCAGAGAAGCTTCTCTTTAAGTCTTTCGCCCACTTATTTATTGGGCAGTTGTTTCTTTGAGGATTTGTTGTTGGGTGGTTTAATTTTTTGAGTTCCAAGTATATTTTAGATATGAGACCCTTGTCCGTTGTATGGCTAGTAAAGATCTTCTCCCAATCGGTGGGCTTTCTACTGATCTTGCCAGCTATGTCATTTGCCCTGCAGAAGCTCTGCAATCTTATGCAATCCCATTTGTCCAACCTTTCTTTGATTTGTTGTGCTTCTGGGTCTCTATTCAGAAAATTTCGACCTGAGCCAAGGAGACCTAGGGTTTCTCCTATTCCATCCTGTAATGTTTTCAGAGTGTCTGCTTTGAGTTCAAGGTCTTTGATACATTTGGAGTTGATTCTGGTGCAGGGTGATATATAAGGATCTAGCTTTAGTTTTCTACGTGTAGTTAACCAATTTTGCCAGCACCATTTACTGAAGAGGCTGTCTTTCTTCCATTCTATTGTTTTAGCTTCCTTATCGAAGATTAGATGGCTATAGGTCTGTAGGTTCATTTTAGGTTTTCAATTCTATTCCATTGGTCCTGAGGTCTGTTCTTATGCCAATACCAAGCTGTTTTGATTACTATGGCTTTATAGTAGAGTTTGAAGTTTGGTATTGATATTCCTCCAGCAGTGTTCTTTCCATTGAGGAGCGTTTTTGCTATTCGGGGTCTTTTATTGTTCCATATGAATTTTTGGATTGCCTCCTCTATTTCCTTGAAGAATGAGGGTGGAATTTTGATAGGTATCGCGTTGAATTTGTAGATAGCCTTGGGAAGTATTGCCATTTTCACGATGTTGATCTTGCCAATCCAGGAGCATGGGAGGTTTTGCCATTTTTTAAGTTCTGTGTTGATTTCCTTTTTCAACATTTTAAAGTTTTCATCATAGAGGTCCTTCACTTCTTTGGTTAAGTTAATTCCTAGGTATTTTATTTTTTGTGGGGCTATTACAAATGGAGTTGCTTTCCTAATTTTAGCCACACTTTTCTCATTGTTGGCATATAGAAAAGCCATTGATTTTGGAGGGTTAATTTTATAACCTGCTACTTTGCCAAAGTTTTGAATCAGCTTGAGTAATTTGGGAGTGGAGTCTATGGGATTCTTTAAATACAAGATCATGTCATCTGCAAAGAGGGAGCGTTTTATTTCTTCTTTCCCTATTTGGATCCCCTTTATGTCTGCATCTTGTCTTATTGCTGTAGCTAGGCATTCTAATACTAGATTGAGGAGAAGTAGAGAGAGTGGGCATCCTTGTCTTGTTCCTGAGTTAAGAGGAAATGGCTTTAGTTTTCCAACATTGAGTATAATGCTGGCTGTATGTTTGTCATATACAGCCTTTATTGTATTGAGGAATGTTCCATGGATTCCTAATTTTTCCAGAACCTTCATCATAAAGGTGTGTTGGATCTTGTCAAATGCTTTTTCTGCATCTATTGAGATAACCATGTGGTTCTTATTCTTGCTCCTGTTGATGTGATGAATAATATTAATTGATTTGCGTATATTGAACCAGCTTTGCATCCCTGAAATGAATCCTGTTTGATCATGGTGTATGATTTTTTGGATGAATTGTTGAAGTCGATTGGCCAAAATTTTGTTGAGAAGTTTTGCATCAATGTTCATCAAAGAAATGGGTCTATAGTTCTCTTTCTTTGATGAGTCCCTGCCTGGTTTTGGGATGAGGGTTATGATGGCTTCATAGAATGTGTTCGGTAGTGAGCTTTCTCTTTCAATTTCATTGAAGAGTTGGAGGAGTATTGGTGTGAGCTCTGCTTTGAAGGCCTTGTAAAATTCCGCTGTAAAACCTTCTGGTCCTGGACTTTTCTTAGCTGGGAGGTCTCTTATTGCTGTTTCTATTTCAATGCTTGATATGGGCCTGTTAAGCTGGTTTAACTCATCTTGGTTTAGTTTTGGCATGTCAATATTTGCTAGGAAAAGGTCCATTTCTGTCAAGTTCTCAAACTTATTAGCATAAAGTTTTGAGAAGTATTCCTTTATAATGTTCGGAATCTTGGTTGTTTCCGTGGTGATGTTTCCATTCTCATCTCTGAGTTTATTTATTTGGGTGTGTTCTCTCCTTTTTCTGATAAGGTTTGCTAAGGGTCTGTCAATTTTGTTAAGTTTTTCGAAGAACCAACTCTTTGTTTTGTTGATTCTTTCTATAGTTTTTTTGGATTCTAATTCATTTAATTCTGATTTAATTTTGATTATTTCTTTCCGTCTACTGGATTGGGGTTTATCTTGCTGCTCTTTTTCAATGAGGTTTAGATGTGTCATTAAATTGCTAGTTTCCGATCTCTCCAATTTGTTGATGTAGGAGCTCAGAGCTATAAACTTGCCTCTGAGTACTGCCTTTGCTGTGTCCCAGAGGAGCTGGTAATTTGTGTGTTCATTTTTGTTGAATAGCATGAACATTTGAATTTCCTTTCTAATCTCTTCCATGACCCACTCATGATTCAGCAGTGTGTTGTTCAGCCTCCATGTGATACCGGACTTTCTTTGGTGGCTTTTGGTGTTGAGTTCTAATTTTATTCCCTTGTTGTCAGAGAGAATGCAAGGTATAATTTCAATGTTTCTGAACTTAGACAAGTTTGCTTTGTGGCCCAAAATGTGATCTATTTTAGAAAACGTTCCATGTGCTGCTGAGAAGAACGTGTATTCTGATGCTGCTGGGTGAAATGTTCGGTAAATGTCTGTTAAGTCTAGTTGATCTATGCAGCTGTTTAGATCTGCGGTTTCTCTGTTGAGTTTTTGCTGAGTTGATCTATCTAGTGGGGAGAGTGGTGTGTTAAAATCCCCAACAATTAATGTCTTTGGATCTATATGGGATTTGAGGGAAAGTAGTGTTTCTTTGATAAAGGGGTGCTCCATTGTTTGGCGAATAGATATTTAGAATTGTAATATCCTCCTGAAGGAGAGATCCTTTAATTAGTATGTAGCGACCTTCTGTATCTCTTCTCACGAATTTTAATTTGAAGTCTATTTTATCTGATATTAGGATTGCAACTCCCGCCTGTTTATGAGGGCCGTTTGCTTGGTAGATTTTGTTCCAGCCTTTAACCTTGAAAATATGTTTGTTTTTACGGGCAAGATGTGACTCCTGCAGGCAGCAGATAGAAGGGTCTTGTTTTTTAATCCAATTAGACAGTCTATGTTGCTTAATTGGAGAGTTCAGTCCGTTAACGTTATGAGATAGGACTGAGAGGTATTTGGGAGTTCCTGCCATCTTATCCACCTTCTTGGGGGCTGTGAAAGCTGGGTTCTTCCTAAGGTTCTTGGATTCTCAGTTTGGGTGCAGTTTCTTGGCCTTTGTTGCTGTCTTGTTGGTTTTCTATGTGGAGGACATCTTTAATAATCTTTTGTAGGGCTGGTTTGGTGGAGATGTATTGTTTCAATTTTTCTTTGCTATGGAAGGTTTTTATTTGGCCTTCAGTTATGAAGGAGAGTTTAGCTGGGTACAGTATTCTTGGTTGATAGTTGTTTGTTTTTAGGGCATGGCATACGTCATTCCAGGCTCTTCTTGCTTTGATTGTCTCTGCTGAGAAATCTGAGGTAATTCTAATTGGTTTCCCTTTATAGGTGATTACCCTTTTCTCCTTGACAGCTTTAAGGATCTTTTCCTTGGTCTGGGTTGATCCTGTGTGGATTATAATGTGATGGTGGGATGTCCTATTCTGGTCTGGTCTATTTGGGGTTCTAAAAGCTTCTTGTATCTGAATAGGCCTATCTTTTTGTATGTTTGGGAAGTTCTCTGCTAGGATCCTGTTAAACAAATTTCCTAGACCATTAACTTCTGTTTCTAGGTGCTCCTCTACACCCATTATCCTTAGATTGGGCCTTCTGATGGTGTCTTCCAGGTGTTGAATAGACCTATCATATTTCTTGGACTTGTCTTGGATGGTTGTATGTTCTTTCTCTATAATATCTAGGCTGTCTTCAATCCCTGAGATTCGATCTTCTGCATGGTCTAACCTGCTGTCACGACTCTCTACTTTGTTTTTTTATCTCTTTTCCTTCTAATTGGTCAGCTTTGATGGCTTCAAGTTCTTTGTTGAAGCTCTGTTTTAGGTCTTGTATGAATTTCTTTACTTCCTTAATTTGGTGTTCAGTGTTTGTTCTCAAATCACTTAGTTGGTTGGTTATGGTTTCTTTGGACTCCCATTCCTTCTGTTGGGTTCCATTCAGCATTCCCTTTGTGGTCTCCCTGACTTCCTTCAGCTCTTTGTTAATGGATTCCATGAATGCCTTTAGTGATCTTTGTGTATTCTCTACCTGGTCTCTCAATTCCTGAATTACTCTTTGATTAGCTTCCTCCCATCTGTGGGATTCCTGCAGTTCTCTTTCTTCCCATTCGTGGGATTCCTGCAGTTCTCTTTGAGTGTTCTCTGCCTGCTCACGCAATTCCTCCCTTTCTCTTTGAGTATTCTCAAGTTGTTCACGCAAATCCTGTATCAGTTTTTGAGTAGCTTCCTCACGCTTATGATATTCCTGTATAAACTTTTGGGATGCCTCCTCTCTCTCCCTATCACGCTCATACAGAGTCCTTTGTATATTGTCAAACTTCTCATTTATCATGTTTGCTATTAGTGTTTGTAGAGCTATTTGGGAACTCTCCTCTGGATTATTCTTTATCTGTTCTAATCCCTGATTATCAAAATTGGGAATTGAGATACCCGAATTTGCCATTTTTCTTGTGTTTTTCCGGCTTACTCGGCCCATTTGAGATGAAGATTGCACCAGTTTTGTGCTAGAACACTATCTTAAGGCAACCATCAACCAAAGTTTGCGTTTGTACAGTCAATAGTCTACAGATACAATCTAGTTCAACAGATACATCTATTCAACATCAAACAACTATATGTTAAAGGACTTCGAACCACAGAAAAGAATTTGGAAAACCAGAAATTATTAGGATTAGGGAGAGATGTGGGTAAAAAATAGGAATAGATTGGTGTGGGGAGGCACAGGGAGAGTTAACTATGTCCTAATCACAATGCAGGAAATGGGTTGGGTAGGATGCAAGTAGAGAGAGAGAGAAAAAGAAGAGACGGAAAGGGGAATGAAGAGAGACCAGAAAAAAAATAGAAACGTAAAAATTAATGTTATTATACAGGTTAAAAGACCGTCTATTTATAGAGGAATGTGAATATGTTCAGAGAAGGGGAGGGACATAGAGGAGATGTGAAAAACTTTAAGGATGGGAAAGGGAGAAGAAAAGATCAGAAGTTCAGTAGAGCTAGACAAAAAACAAAAAGATAATTAAGAAAGAAAGAAAAAGAGAAAGAAGACAAGAAAAGAAAGGAAAATGCTCGTTCACATATTCCTAAAATAAAAATTATAAGATGAGAAAAAAAAAGTTACTGGAAAACAATTATTTTTTAAGAAGAGGCAAAAATTAAAGATTAATAAAAGTTTTAGAAGGGAAAAAAATTTATATATATATATATATATATATATATATATATGGTAACAAAAAACAAAAAACAAGCAAAAGAAGAAAAGAAGAAGAAGAAAAAAAAAGAAAAAAAAGTCTTTTGATTTTTTGGGGGGGTGGGGGAGGAGTGGGAAGAATCCTGTATCTCCCTTTTGTCTGTAACCAGTCTCTTGTTGGAGTCTCTGGTCAGCTTGAGGTCCTGTGGCTTGATTGGTTTCTTAAGTTGGTTGGTTGGAAGAGGCAGAAAAATGCTCTGCTTTACCCAAGATTTTGAGATCCCACTCCCAGGTTAGTTTTCTGGGAGGGTGATCTGCTTTGAGAATCACAAAAGAGGGGGATGTGGTGATGAGGCTAGGTTCTTGGTAGAGTTGAGGCCTTTCAACAAACAGTAGCTTTTCCCTGGGGCTATTTTGTGATAAAGCTCACAGCGCCCAGCCTGGAGCCATTCTCAGGGTTTCTGTTTTTCAATTGATTGTGGTGGCTGCTAGAGGGAGGGGCAGCCTCTGGCTCTGGTTACCCAGTGAGGCAAGGCACTCCAATGGCTGGCGCCTGAGCTGGGTGACTTTTCCCTGGATGGAGCTGAGTCTGGCAGGTCACTTCGCCGTTAAGTTCTTGTGACCTGCTAAATGACTCGTTTTATTCCAAGGCCTGAGCTGGAGCTAGCAGCTCCTCCGAGCTTTGTCGGTATCCAAGATGGAGATCACCTGTGCTGGGGGGGGGAGGGGTGGCCTTCCCTCCTCTGCTCTCTGAGAAGGAGTGAGGACGTCGGGCTTGTACTCACGCCGAGTCTTGGATCCTGGGTCGTCTCTGGTCTGCAAACAGCAGGATGAAGATGTCCGCTCCTTGTCGGTTCTTGTTGGTGTTGAGTAGAATCCGCTCGTCCGCTGCGTCTGGCTCCTTCGTCCCGGACTCTCTGTGTCTCAGGTATGACTCCGCGGCGGTGGTCGCCGCCGCGACCCCGCCGCCGGAGCGGCAGCTGATGCGTTTCCTTGGCTTCCCCTCTCTTGTCTAACTCTCTGTCCTGTGATGGCACACTTGGTGTGATTCTCTGGCTTAGGACTGTTCACTGGAATTCTAAAACTACTTTCTATGCGAGAGCTTGTTCAGATTCCAGCTTCTCCTTCGCCATCTTCCCGGAACCGTATGTGCCTTAACTTTAAGAGTCCTGCTTTAAGCAAATGTCTATGCATGGGCCAAGGGATTTTGAGACTGTCAAAAACTCCCAAAGACTCAAAATTTCCACATTTATGGAATAAAATCAGGAGCATTAAGTGCTTTGAAATTATAATATCCTTTTAGATTTCTAAACAGAACAAAACTCAAAAAGTTTTTTAAATGGCCAAATTTCTCAATATAGGTATTTGTGGACAAAGAAGTAAAAAAAAAAAATTCTAGCACAACTGACTTTTCCCAGCTTATGGTTCTCCCTCTGCTGATGACCAAGAAGTAGCCTTGCTAATCGATTCTCAATTTTTCAAATGAAAAGAATACTACCAATTACTTAGTCCAAGTCCTTCATGAAGTTGGACCTTAGAAGTTGTATTGAATGATGGCAGAACCATTGAGTAAGATCCAGGGGAAGGTCTTTTTGGTCACTGTTCCCTCTCAGAGCCTCATATGTTTGGCCTGTGGTAAGTATCCAATAAGTAATTTCAAATGGGTAAATCATTAGGGACTACTATGGCAGAAAAATACCTTAAGAAAGGTCATGCAATTGATTTCTCTAACATTTTTAAAGTTATATTATACCTTTTACAAAATACACATTTATTCTGTGGCTGAAGGCTATCTATCAAAGAAGGAAATTTGACCTCTGCAATAAAGTATTCCAAGCTCTAATGACTTCTTCTGATCAGCATTCTGCTTTTGATAGATCCACTAGCCTTCATTTACACTCTTCCAAAACAGATGGTACCTTTGAAGGCCAATATTCACTAGCCTCTCTGTCATCTTCTTCACTAGTCTGAATAGGCTTCACTATTTTGACATTTTTGTCTTCTTGTTCCTCCTTTGGGACGTCAAACTTTTTCTACTACTAAAATTACTCTGAAAAGTATAGAGGTCAAATATGAAAATGATGATAAAAATGTAAATGCAATGTAGATAAAATCTATTTCAAGTGCACATACACACAAAAAATGATAAGGATAAGCTGTTTCTTTTTATTACTTTTAAATGGAAAGCTAGATTTGGCAAGTAGGGGAAAGAGGAAAGTCATCTTTTTAAAAATGTTTTCCTCCCTTAAAAATGTTTTCAATCTCCCTTACCGTGTATGCCTGACAATTTTCTAGGAGCCTATGATTTCAAATGCATTGTTGTGTCTGTTAGCTAAACTGCAAATTGTCACCTCTCTCTCTGGAAAGTACTCCTGCCCAGTAAGACTGAAGAAAATCATTTCTAATAACTACAGTTCTGCCACTGACTGGAGACATCACACATCCCACCTTCTTTCTTATTGAAGTGACAGAACCTCAAAGTTTCTACTTGCTTTCTTAAAAATAATAGTTGATTTAAAAAAATATTCTATGGCTTCCATGAACAAGATTATAGATTGTGGACAAATTGGAGGAGATAATTATGGAGGTGTCTTACTTCAATTTAATCCATTACAAAAAAAAAAAAAAAAAAAAAAAAAACGCTTCAGAGCTGGGAAAGTGGCTCAGTGGTAGAGCGCTTGCCTTGCATGCCTGAGGCCCTGGGTTCGATTCTTCAGCACCACATAAGCAAAAAGAAAAAAGCTGGAAGTGGCGCTGTGGCTCAAGTGGTAGATCGCTAGCCTTGAGCTGAAAAGCTGAGGGATAGCGCCCAGGCCCAGAGTTCAGACCCCATGACCGGACCCAAAAAATAAAAATAAATAAATAAAACGCTTCAGAAAATTGACCTTTTATAGTGTTTTATACCTCTAGTGTTTGTAAGACTTAACCCTTCTTATAGGAATCAAAAATAATGCAAAAAACACACAACTTGCTAGCTACTGAACACAATGAGATGACAGACTGTGTCTATAGTCTATTGGTTCTGGGTAGATTGTTTGGCATATTAGGTTTTCCCAAATTCACAATTTCTGATGTTACATTTCTTCCAAAAAACATTAAGTGAAAAGATAAATAGATTGAGTTCCATAAAACTACACAAATATTAAGAAATATTGTGTAAAATGTATCTCTAAGATGATTACATTTTATGTTAATTGATCAACATTCCACTGTTGTGTCCATCTTTATACAGATGCTTTCTATTATACTATTCGTCCCTTAGAATTATCCCATTATATATAGTTAATATTTGCCTTTGCTTTTTCCTTATCTTTCTATATATTCATTGTGTCCCATGTAAAAATCTCTTCTTTTTCCTGTTTTCCTTACATCTTTATTAGCATATGCTAGTTGTAAAAAGGGTTTCACTATGATTTTTCCTATGTGCATACAAAATGCATTGACCAAATTCACTCCCTCTATCACTTTCTTAATCGTCCTATGCCACTTTCAAAAGTAACTTTAACTGAATTTATTAGTCTATTTGCATATAAATACTTGGACTATATTTACTCCACCTTTACACTTGACTTTGTTCTCTCCCTCCTTCTGATCCTCACCCTCAACCGTCCCTGTTTTTCATTTTTGTCACTCAGTTTCAAGGATTGGATTCCACATATAAGAGAGAACATGGTGGTTGCCAGTTTCATCCATTTTTTTTTGTAAATGACAATTTCATTCTTCTTTATAACTGAATAAAACTCCACTCTATATGTATACATTCAGATAGACCAAGTAGTCTATAAATTTTCATTTCCTTGAAAAAATAACCACAAGAAATCCTTCCTAAAGGCTTTAGAGTACAGTATTCTAAGAATTCCTTTTATTGTCATTCAAGGGATTCCTTGAACCTGTCTTCTATGTTGGATCCATGTGACTTTTATTCCTCCACTCCATTTCTGAGGAAGATGTAAAAAGAGTGTTTACAGAGAAGGGAACATAACATTCTTCAAGCCAGAAAATATATTTACTCTACCTTTACAGTTGCTTTTTTGTGTGGTTGGGTATAAACTTCTAGTGTGGAAACGCCTCTTTTCCTGAACCCCTCACTCATTTTAACTCATTTTTGTCTTTACGCAAGTTTTCTATAAATCCCAAGGTGAGACAGAAACATTGACATTGATTCTATGTGCACAATAGAGTACTGTTTGCTACAGTATTTATTATGATAAGGAAATAATGCTTTATAATATTAACATGTAGTTTCTCCCAAAGAATTCTAGAAGAGGTTTAATATGATTGAGTATATAAATGATACTATAGAGAATTAAGTGGGTGTCATTTTGCAATGAGTTGTTTTTTTATGAAAAAGAACTTTTTTCATATATGCAATATACTTTCATCATATTGATCTACCATCACCTTCTCCCCCACCAGCCCACTTGCTCCCCAAAGCAGTTCCTCTTTTATTTTCATATCATAATATAATAATTTATTTTAAATCTGTATTCTACATCAGAGAGGATAGATGGTGTTTCTGAGCTTGTTATCTCACTCAACATGGTGATCCTTAGTTCCATTCTGTATCTTGCAAGCAACATAATTGCATTAATTTTTGTAGCAAACAGTACTCTACTGGGGAGGTGGGGGTGGAAAGGGATAGTGGGACAGCAGTAAGGAAGGGAAGGGATAAAAATCAACAATATACTCATTGCCTCACTCATTTAACTTTAACACCTCTGCACAGCATCTTGACAATAAAATAAAATTAAAAAGAAATCATAAACTATATTTTCTTTATCCATTCATTGCTTTGAAGCACTTAGCCTGATTCCATGTCTTGGATATTGTGAATAGTTTTGCAACAAATGTGGAAATGCAGGTATCTTTTTTTTCAATTGTGAAAATACCGTACAGAGGGGTTACAATTACACGAGCAAGGTAATGAGTACAGTTCTTATCAAGCATTGTTGCCTCTTCCTTTGTTTCCCCTTCCCATCTCCCTCCACCCCGGGACACCCCTCCCCCACCAAAGTTGTAATGTTCGTTTTTCGACATAACGTCTTGCACATCTCATTGTTTCAATGGGTCCACCTGTATCCCTATTTAAACAATTTGTTTTTTCCCTTCCCATCCACAAAGTATACCAACATCAAATACAGTGAAAACGGGGGTTATACTGTGGGGGAGGGACATACAAAGCAACAAAGAAATAATCTTGTAAATATGTTAGATACAATCGCAAGAAAGAAAAAAACATTTGAGTCTTTATCTCGGGGTTCATTAAGCCTAACATCAACTTATCTGACCTTTTCTACTTGTCTCAGACATATAATAGTTATTGCAAATAAGGGAAACAATGGCACCTATGTTTCTTTGGGCCTGGCTTACTTCACTTAATATAATTTTTTTCCAAGTCTTTCCATTTCCTAAAAAATGGGGCAATGTCATTCTTTCTGATGGAGGCATACAATTCCATTGTGTATATATACCAAATTTTCTTGATCCATTCATCTACTGAGGGTCATCTGGGTTGGTTCCATCTCTTAGCTATGGTCAATAATGCTCATGCAGGTATCTTGATGGATGTTAACTTACAGTACTTCACAAGTAGTATAGTGAAACCCACTAAAAGCCATAAGATTAAAGGGCATGAGGCAGAGGGATAAAATATGCATGTATGGAAATATCACAATGAATCCCATTTATACAATTAATATACACTAATAAAACTTTTTTGTGTTGGTACTTGGACTTGAACTTTAACTTTAGAAATAAACTGTTTCTCATTGGATATCTTAAAATTATCTGTGAAAATAATGTCTTTTAAAAAAGTAAATGCATATTATTTTATCGACTTCAAGACAGCTGTTATTCCATAATATTGTGAGGCATTTTCTTTCCTACCAATTTTTTTTCAATGCAGAATGTTCTATTTTATGCATGAAGTACTGACTTTTTTAAAAAGTCAGTGTGAAAGTTAGGTACTAGTGGTTCATACCTGTAATGCTAGCTACTCTGGAAGCAGAGATCTGAAGATTTAGGTTCAAAGCCAGGGTAGCAGGTTCTCTTATCTCCAATTAATCATCCAAAAAAGTTAGCTGTGCTTTTGTAGCTCAAGCAGTAGAACAATAGCCTTGAGTAATTAAGCTAAGGGACTGTACCAGAGATCTAAGTTCAAGACTCAGGACCATCATGCAAAAAAATCACTATGATTACATCATACAACACATTCTGACTACATACATTACAATATGGTGTGTTATGAGTAGATCATATTATGATGAAATGCATTTTTCTATCAATTTATTTTGAATGTAGAAGGCTCTCATCTATGCATGAAATATAGACCTTTAAAATTTCAGTTTCTGAAACATCTTTCTATTCAACCTTTCAACTAAATAGCTATAGGAATAATATTCTTGGTAAATTGGGAGCGTTTTATGTAAATCAAGGAACCTATAGTTTTCATCAATGCAACTAAACTATCTTTTAGAGATGGAATTATTACTTTATTTTACAAATTTTGCTAATATGTTTTGTACATTTTAAGACACCTCCAGTTGGAATTAACGCCAAGAAGAATGTGCCAGTAAACCTATGGTATCTCCTTCAATAAAAGTCATTAAGAGGGGCTGGGAAGTTGGCTCAGTGGTAGAGCGCTTGCCTTGCATGCCTGAGGCCCTGGGTTCAATTCCTCAGCACCACATAAGCAAAAAGAAAAAAGCCGGAAGTGGCACTGTGGCTCAAGTGGTAGGGCACTAGCCTTGAGCTGAAGAGCTGAGGGACAGTGCTCAGGCCCAGAGTTCAGGCCACACAACCGGACCAAAAAAAAAAGTCATTAAGAAAAATATGACATGTAGCATTATGAACAACACAGATTATTGCTCTAAACTGCAAGGTTTTTTAAAAATCAACTTATTATTTGGTTATTTTTTTAAAAATAGAAGTAGAGCTTTGTAAGAAGAAAAGCCGTATAGAACTTATCTTTGACTAGCAAGATGAACCAACTGTCTACAAAAACACAAAGAGTTAGATGCTCACAGAAAGATAATTACCCTGGTCATTTTTTAACTTTAATATAAGTACCAGGATGTTGAGGTCAAAACTATAGGATGTGTTTTGGCTACAAACTATATAATTCAAAATGTTACCACAAAATTAAAGATGAGTACAATTGATAACAAACTGTCCATAAGGATACATTTCATTATAAAGATAAAATGGAAACAAAGCAATATCTTAAACCTGAAACACAATGCCTATAATGTTAGCTCTTATCTTCTCAGGATGCTGAGATTTTAGGATTGTGCTAGCCCAGGTTAAAAAAAAAAAGTCAATGAAATTCGTATGTGCAATTAACCAACAAAAAGCCTGAAGTAGCTCAAGTAATAGAGTGTTAGTCTTGAGCAAAAATGTTAGGGGACAGCACCCAGGCCCTGAGTTCAAGCCCAATATAGGCGCACACACACACACACACACACACACACACACACACACACACACACACACACACACACACACACACACACACACAATTGCTAACCACAAACTTGTTTCTTATATATTTAACAAAAGCTTCTTGTTTTAATAACTTTTAAAAATACAGGATAGGAATATTGTGCTGTTTTTCCCCTAACACATTTATTGATTTATTGGTTGGTTGTTTGGTTGGGTGGTTAGGTGGTTGGTTGGTTGGTTGGTTGGTTGCTAATTTGAGATAAGTTATCCTTGGCATGTGTATTGAATCACTTTTTTCAAATGCAATACAGATTGCCAAGTACTTGAGATCAGCTTGTGGGTTTGTGTGTATGGCTCATGAATGTTTTGATTAATTTGCTAATGAAACAGGCAGAATTTCATTATACAAGAGTCTTTCCTGGTGAAAAAATATTAGAAGCAAATAATAATGAGGTTATGCAAACAGCTCTTTTCTTGAGCAAAATTCTGACATATGTGAAGTTTCTTTTCCATATACTATATTTGTCCTCCCTTCTCTCAGATCTCCTCAGGAGCCTTCCAACCAGGAATGTGTTTTTTTCTTTTTTCCTGCCTGTCCAGGGTCTGACTTCTCTCCTACAATTCCCCCAGAGCCTGCTCAGACTTCCTTTTGCCATATTTCCCAAAGATCCACAAATTGAAATTAGCCTGCTCTATAGCTCCTCTAAAGCTCTTTAGGGTTTTGTTGACTGCTCCAATAACAGACAAGAGATTGTGCTATTCCTTTTCAACAATCTGAAATGTGTGCCCACTGAAGAAATTGCCATTGAGTACCAAGAGCTGTCCTTGAATCTGCTCTTATTCTTTCTTATATTTTTGAGGCAGATATTTGAAAATTTAGAATCTTTGAATCAGCCATGTATGTTACTTTCGATATGTCACAACTCACTATAACATACCAAAATATCAGGACATTTGAGTATACTGTTTTGGCCACAGCCTAATGTCATATATGAGCTTCTTTATCTGAAGATCAAATATTTGCTAAAGACCATTAAGCTGATTTCCTTTTGTCTCCCAGAATTACTTGGGAAACATGAGAAAAGAGAGACCAACACTTTGATAAAATATTAGGAGAAGTGATTCAACCAAAATGGTCATTTCTTAGCCTTTAAGTAATATGAGAGTAGATATTCTGATTCTTTTTCTTTTTCTTTTGATTCCTTCAGTTCTGGGAATTGAATTGAGGGCCATGCACATGCTAGATAGGGACTCTATCGCCTTTATCTCCTGCTCTGCTCTATTTTGGTTTAGATTTTGGACTTTATCTCCTGCTCTCTTTTGGTTTAGATTTGCTTTCTCTTGAGACAAGACCTCACCACGACCTTCAAACTCATCATCTTCCTGCCTTTCTTATTTTACCCATGGCTGGGGTCAATTCCTCACACATTTCCAAATCCACTAGACTACTTAATCTATTGGATTAATTCTCTAGCATGCTTTCTCTAAGATTTAACCTCTCTTTGATCTACATGATCACAATTGAAGCTGTCATAGTTGCACATTGATTGCAACCCCTATCCCTACTTGAACCATAGGTGCAATCAGCCAATTTGAATACATACATGAAAAAACCAGTTCCTCTCTAGGTGGCTGCTCAAAAATGGGTGACCATTTTTTATGATGTGAACTATAGAAAGGAATGTGGAGATTTCAGACAACCCCTGAGTCTTCATCTCAGTTTGCTGTGGAGTGGACACCAGGGATACATTTTCAGGTGGGCTTTCTGAGAGATACCTACCATTCTTATGCTTCCTTTCTTTTTCACTCTTACTGCATTGAATTAGTATTCCATTACCTTCACACAGAGATGTTCTAAGTGAAGTATCTCATAATATAAAACATACAGTCTCTTTTTTAAAGGGAAGAGTCTTTGGGGGAATGTTTTTAAGATTGCAGTAAGTTTACTTTATTGCTTTTTCCCTGTTTCTTTTATTTCACCAAAAAGAGGAGAATAAAATCTATATTATTTATCTGTTTACCTTTTTCATTACTCAAAGGGAAGAAACTATGATTTTATGTATAAAGCCTAAAGTGACTAGAACACCATATACATTAAACAACCTAATAAATTCAAAATGTCACATTAGATTATCAAAAGGAAACACTTCAATTGACCAGGAACTTAGAGAAAAATGAAGAAGAAAAAAGCTATGATCAAAGAAAGTATGGCAGATTATGTTTGCAAAAGATGGAAACAATGATATCTTTCATCCCTCATGATCTCTAGGAAATGGCAAGTCCCTAAAGATGTGCAGTCAAGCTAGTTACAGTGTTACACATCTTTAGCTTCTGGCACTATAGAGGTGGACATAGAAAGATGGTGATTTAAAGCTATCCCAAGTAAAATGTTATCAAAATCCTATCTCAAAGAATAAGTTGCACATTGCATTATCTACCTATACTTCAAGCTACACCGTTGGTTTAGATAGAAAGAAACCAGCCCAGACAGGAAGAGTGAGACCCAATTTTAAAAAAAAAAAAAACTTAAATCGAAAGAGGATGGGAATGTGGCTCAAGTAGTAGACCACTTGACTAGCAAGTTCAAGACCCTGAGTTCATCTCAGAATCACTCCAAAATGTGCAATTGAATCTCTCTTCTCCCTTCTCTCCTTAAATCTGGCTGGGTGTGTGTTTGGTTTGCAAGGATAATAAGAAATAAATAATGCAATGAAATTTCCAAGGTCATGTTTTAAAAGGAGAAACCATTTTCACCTTGTCTTCTAGAATAATTATAGGTGAAGGCTTCAGAGAGCCCAAGGATGCCACACTCTGAAAAAGCCCATAGTTTGGTAAGAAACACAAACACTGCATGGAAGAAGAGATGCTCATCCAGACACTTCCTCTACTGCCCTTCCTGTCTAGCTTTGACACTGACTGAGAAGGCAAGATCATCTCAAGGAAGAACCCACAGATAATCCTTCTCAACTTCTCAAGCCTCCAGAATCCACTAGAGGAGACAAAATGTTGTTGTCATCAACACTCTTCAGGCTTTGGAGTAATTTGCTTCCTTAGAAATGGTGACTGGAATAGAAAGACTCTCTTCAATCTCTGCAGGTGCAGGCTTTTCTCACTGCCATTCAATACATGGTACCAGCTTTACTGACATACAAGCAAATTTTAAAAAAAGTTTTTGAAATCAAAACTCAAAAGGAAAAAGGAGAGTAATAGATGAGGTCCATCTCACAAAAACTACAACATATGGATAAGTTAAAATGCTATGGTGAAACAGCTTTTTAGAATTAACATACAGTGGAAAAAATGAATCACATGGTATAATAGGGGCAAATACAAACAGGAGGGTCAAGGTGCAGCAGAGAAGATAAATGAGAGTGAATATAATTGAAGAACTTTATCTGTCTCCATGTGAAACCTGTTAATAATACTGTGAAACCTGTTAATATGTTTTAAGAAGGGGGATGTGGACAGAGGGAAGGAGAGGTGGAGGGTGATATTTTGATAAGGGTGAGTTCCATGAATGCATGGAGTTATCACAATGAAACCTAACATATGTGTATACATTTTTATAATAGACGTTGTACCATTTGTAAGGAATAGAAAGACTTGAAAAAATTACACTAAGTGAAATAAGCCAGACACAGAGAAACAAGGGTTGCATGCATTCCTTCATTTGTGGTAGATAGAATGTACCTATAATTCTCTAAGTAAATGTGCTGGATGGTACTCAAATGGTTACAAATGAATTCTCTAAAGTATAATAGACTCTATGAGAGGTCAAGTAGTATAATCTTTTTGAAAGACTAGGTCAGAACCCAACAAAATAAACATCAGGAAATGGATACATCCAAGAGGTGAGATGGGGCAGATGGGAGAGGGATAGATGAATGAATGGGGGAATGGGAGAGAATGCAGTTAACAATTCATTGTGTATACAACAAAATTAAGAAAAGAAAAAAAAGGAGTGGATCCAAGACAGTGAAAATGTTGAAGGGGGTGACATTGATCTAGATGCATTGTATTTATAAACTTTTCTGTTATTCGGAACCTCAAAGATAATAAAAAATTTTAAAAATATTTTTTATAAACTAGAAAGTTGAAGAAAAATGCATTACTCTTTGCCATACTTTTTTCTTAAATATAAATCTAACTTTTGTTTTAAGATGTTTTTTTAGATCAACACCTTTGATTCAGTGTTTTCTTTCTTCGTTGATCCCATATGTGAAATGTGATAATGAGGCAGCTGATGGATTTGGTGGTGAATTGTTTAGGTTACTCAATGATTGTCAGTGTGTAGTGATGTATAATCACAAAGAATATGCTTATAGAAAATTGAAAGGAAGGAAAAGGAAGAAGAAAAAATCAATTTGGATATAATGGCTTATCCTGCTAATTTACTGACTGGCTTAATAGTTACTGTAAGTTCTTCTGATGCTCATATTCCCCTTACAAAATAATTGACTTAGATAGCAAATTGCCCATGCAGTTAATTGCCATATAATGGGTTCTGTATAACCAGAGGAAGGTGAAGGGCTAAAGAAAAAACCACATTGGGGTTTTTGAATAGAAGGCAGCTTTAGTACAGATGATGCTAAACAAAATTTGAATTTTCATGCAATCTTCCAATTTAGGAAGAAAAAAATGTTTCTTACTGATTCTTTAGAAATGAGAAATTACCTAACTCATGTAAAATAATCTTATCTACTATTTTCCCAGCTAACAATACACTTTTAGCTGCTTGACTCAACGTATCTAAATAATTTATGAAGATTTTACTCAATAGTTTAATTGATTTTTTTTCCACCTACATATGAGAAGAACTTAACCAATGCTAACCAAGACTAATTTCCTGAAAGGTCCTGAAACATGCAAGCTAGAATTTACCAAATGGCACCCTAATGGTCTCTATATTGATGCAGCTTCTCCAAGTGTCTTCCTCTCCCTCCAGGAAAAGCACAAAGCTAGTCAAAACCCTCAGAGAATTTGGCTCATTCACAAGGAAAGATATGTGAGGATTACTCAAAGCGTGTTGATTAGACCTGAAATCTGGTTGATTTGGAGGTGATGTTCCCTTTGCACAGCTTTCTGACAGACAATTGAATCCAAGAAGAAAACAACTTGTAAGTGAAAGTATGTATGACAAATATTAATGAATACTAAGTACATCCTGCACTCCATGGAAATTTACAATGCAATGGTTTTAGTTAAAATTGATTTCTTCCAGAAAATAAGAACTGGTTCCATCCGAAATAGTAAGTAATGGAGAAAATGGCCTGATTTAACAACTATATATTTAAGTGATCACTGTATTTATCCATGAAGCCTATGTTAGTTGACATTTCATTATAATGGTCATTATTTTACTTAATTAGCATAGTTTTAGAACAATCTGTCTTAAAACTTGTGCCTTGGCTCAGATAATGTACAGTTACCATATTCTTAAACAAACATGATGTTTTGCCGACATCAGCTTTATTTCTTTAGAATGTTTTCAAAACAAGTAACAACTTTGAGTGAAAGAATAGAAGGAACCGCTGGATTTGTACTATTACCTACCAGACAGCTACATCTAATCATATTCATTTATATAAAACTCACAGAACGTAAAACTGATCCCTTCAAAATATAAAATTAAGTTTTATTTAGTATGTTCAGAATGTCATGGAAGCACTGAGTAGTTATTGCTCATTCCTCCCTCCCTCCAGCCCAGAAGCAGTCTGAATAATCTGCTGTTTGTACCTATAAATTTTAGTCTTGATTGTCAAAGTAATTAGACTAAGAGATATGTACAAGATTAGCAAAGCACATCTCCAATTGTGTCTGTGAAGGTATTCTCAGAGAGGATTAGCTAAGGTGAGAAGACACACTAATCTGGGTAACACCATAGATTGGAACCCTGGATTAAATAAAAGAGGGGAAAGGTGAAAGCACACCAGTGCAGTCATTATGTCTCTCTGCTACCTTGCCACCATAATGTGAGTTTCTTTCTGTGCCCCAACATGATGGACTGAAACCTCTGGAACCTTGAGGCACTATTAATCTTTTTTCCCTTATGTTGTCCTATCAGGTATTTTGTCATAGAGACAAAAATACACAGAAATATGCCTATTCCAAATATTTCATATAAACAGAAACATACAACTTATAGCTTTTTTGTGATTGGATTCTTTAAGTTAGCAAAAAGATCATTCACACTATAGTATATAACAGTACTTCATTCTGTTATATGGCTCAATGTTATTCCATTATAGTTATATACCATTACTTGTCTATCCAGTCATATGCTTGACCATATGATTGGATAGCATTTGAGTTATTTTAACTTGTTAGCTATAGAGAGCAGTGTTGCAGTGAACATTTACATACACATTTTTGCTTGAAAATTTATCTTCAATTCTTTTGGGTATGCTGTACCTCTAGGAGTAAATTTGCTAGATAATATAACAGGTTTATGTTTAACTTTTAGAGCAACAGTCAAACTGTTTGCCATAGTAGCTACAAGATTTTGTATTTCTTCCAGCAATGTATGAAACAATATGACACAATTTGTCCATATTATCACCAATACTCGTTATTTTCATTTTATATGTTTTTTTAAATTCTAACAAACCAAATGGGCTTGTAGTAGTGTGCCATTGTAGTTTTGATTTGCATTTTTTTAATGAGTAACAATGTTGAGGATTTTTTTCATGTACTTGTTTGTTAGTTGTATGTATTTTCTGGAAGTAGTCATTCAGGAACATGGCTTATTTTTATTTATTTTACTTTTTTAGTAGTACTTAGCTTTGAATGTTGAGCTTAGAATTTCTGAGGCAGTTATGATACCATTGAGCCATGCCTTAAACACTTTTGGCTTCAGCTATTTTTCCAGTAAGATCTTGTGTATATGCCAAGACCATCCTCCTCCTATTTACATGTGGCCCATAGCCAGAATAACAAGTGCACACTACATGCACGTTTGTAATTATTGGTTGAGATGGGAATCTCACTAACTTTTTCCCTGGGATGGCCTCAAAGTGCAATATCCCAATCTCTACCTTTCAAGAAGCTAGGATTACAAGTATGAGCAATCACTCCTAATAGAGCTTTGTCTTATCAAATATTTATAATTGTTATATATATACTACACACTAGACCCTTATCAGATATATGAGCTCCAAGTCATTTTTTTAATATATTAGCCTTCTGTGAAAATAGGCCTAGAGTGACATGAATTTGTAGCACTTATATATCATCTGCTAAAAACAAACATTCAGTAGAAGACACAATGAATTCCATCCTTGTCATTTTAGTAAGGAGCAAATAAAGTCTTCTTTTATCCTGGATACAATGAAATATTTGGGGGACATGAATTATATATCCTTCTTACCCCAGGAGATTGGTATAGTGTAACAAACTATAAGAAAAGCATTTCCAAAGCAACAGCCATATTCACAAAACATTATGTTGGAAATTATCTGTACAACTTGAAGGGGGATTGTAGGGGAGGAAACAAATGAGGTTATGTACTTATTACCTTACTTATGTAACTGTAACCCCTCTGTACATGACCTTGACAATAAAAAATAAAAAAGAAAAGAAAAGCATTTCCCCATTCATAAGAGAAATGGTTGTTAGAACAAGAAATATCTAACCTATAGAAGAGAAACCAAAGGGGATATGATAGCTGTCCACAAATATTTAAAGGACTGTCATATGAAAGAGCAATTAGAATTGTTTTATATATCTCCAAGAGGTGAAACCAAGGCAAATAGAAGAAAAAACCTTAAGGGAAATATATTTTCAAAGCTCTAAAGTATAAAACATTCTAATAATCAAACAAATCCAAGACTGGAATGGGCTGACATGGCAAAATTTAAACTTCTCATTTCTGATTAGGAATGCATAACCCTTTTATTAGGCAGAGAAGTTAGAACTCCAGTTTTTCCTTGTACACTAGGTATGAGGTCTGCAATGAAAAGCTCTTTCAAGACTCAGTTTCTTATATATAAAGCTGAGCAAAACAATGTCCACCTAACAGGAATGCTATAGTGTTTAAACATTCAGGCCAGGGCATATCCTTCTTGACTGTAAAGGTGAGTGAAATCAATGGTATTGGCTTCACTGGTAATTTCTCCTTCCCTCCCTCTCCTCTACCTCTCCTTCCTCCTCTTCATACTATCCTAATCCCACTTGACCAAATTTTATAAAAATAGAATATTTTATGTAATCCAACTTATATAAAACCTTTTGGAATTTCAATATTTCATATGCTATAAGAGCTGTAACTCCAACCTAGCATGTAGTGCTATAATCTATGATGTACTTGCTCTCAGGTTGCTTTAGGCCAAAAGAGAAGAGGTCAGTCAGTAAGAGGAAACTAAGTATCTATTATCTTGCCAATAATAATTTAGATTATGATTGGAAGCTGATCTATCCATAAAGGAAAATTTTACTTTACAAAGGAATTAGATTAGGAATGTTTTTGTGAAGCAATTATAGTATCAAGTAAACTTCCATAAGAGAAAAACAGGAAGGAACAAAAATAGGATAAAATAGCTACCCAAACACGCTATCCACTTCCTCTTCCTCCTCTTCCTTCTCTTCTTCCCCGTGTCCTTGCCATTCATTCATCTCCTGCTTTGTGCTCCATTTTTCTCCTCCTTTTTATAGTTTTACATTTAAATTTGCCTATGTTAAAATTTTTTATAGTATGACTCCTTCACTAGCCTAGAAAAGGATCCTGTGGTTGAAACAGGGTTAGGGAGGATGACAACCATACACATGGGCAGCCAAATAAGGAGTATCAGAACAGAAATTTGGAGAGTGATCTGTCGAACAGCCCAGCCAGAAGTTACCTACCAGAGTGTAAGAATCTAAGCCACATAGTGGGGTACTTGGTAAGATTTGTTGGAACACGGGCAAGATTAAGAGAAATCTACCTTAAAAAAAATGACAAGAGCCTGGCATGGAGTTCTAAGTTCATATGGGGTAAGGATATTTTGCCCACGGAATGAGGTTACAGCAACAATGAGAAATGAGTACATACTGAAAGACTTACTAAATTGAAAAAAAAACATAAAAAAAATTAGAGCAAGATTTCACTTTTTTGTGATACTTAGATTGTGCACTCAGAGACTTGCACTTGCAAGGAAGATTTTTTTATCCCTTGTCCCACACCACTCACTCGAGGATTCCTCAATGTCAGAAAAAAAATTAAAAATATGGAAAATAATAAACTCTATGATGCTGGAATGAAATTACAGCTAATGGTGTGAATATAAGGATATCAATCTACATAAATAGATAAAATGAACATAGATGCTAATTTGTAAGCATATCCCATATGTTTGGTTCTGAGTTTTTCATGGGGAAGCCATTAGAACAATGATATCTCAATACTAATAAATGTATCTACCATTTACATCTTAGATCCCCAATACATTTCTCCATTCGAAGTAACCATGATTCTAGATCTAGGGCAGGGAAAGTACAAAGTGATTGTGGGATATGTTACTGGTTTATATATATATATATATATATATATATATCCTATTACTCCTAGTATCTTCTTGCTTATATATATAACATAATATATATATATGATATATATAATATGTTATATATATGATATAAGAGCCAATGTCCACTGGCCAAACTTGAGAAAGTTTTAAGTATCCAACAAAGGTCCATCCTTCTAAAGTGGCGCTATGAGAAGCACTGGTGATATCAGGGTGAAGGAGAAAGGCAAGTATGATCAGCATTTTCTATCAGGACCCTTTCAACAACAAGAGTACTGCAAGAGAATGTCTGGAATGAAGATTTCAATCTTCCCAGGATCTAGTGATCAGCAGGCAGCAGCCTTGGGCAATGAGAGAAAAGGAAAAATCAAATTGAACATCTGGTTGTAGAAAATCATAAATCAACATCTCAAGATCAGGGGGAAAAGACACAAAATTAATGAAGAACTAGAGTCTGAATATCATCCAAGTATAGATAGAAAATAATCAGGAAGGTATCAATAATTTTGTGGATGTGTTTTTATGAGATAGAAGATTAGAAAGTGGCTGCAGATGATAATGAACCTAGTTGTGGAAGTCCAGATAACTGTGAGAATAAGTCAGAGTCATATAAAGCGGAATGTATTGAAGAATTCCAATCTTCTGAGTACCATGGAGAATAGAGGAGCTGTAAAGAAACAAAACAATGCAAATGCAATAATAAAATGGTGTACATTAAATCCAAGGGTTCAGAACTCCTTGGCTTCATATATAATATTTGTACTAAAAGTAATCCTTATTGTTATAACGCATAGGGAAGACCACTTATGGAGCACAGACCTTTGTATTACAATTTCAAAAAGGTTATTTTTATATAACTACAGAATATTCACTTTCAAAAATAGGATTACACTTTTATGGGTATGATTATAATTATTTTCTGTGAATAGTGAGTTGTATAAAATAAGAAATAAGTATAGTACTTAATTTCATTTTATACTAGGATCATCAACATTTTAACCTCCCCTTTTAACCTTTTCAAACACATTATGGTTAGACACATTTAGGTTTGGGTAGCTATTTTATCCCATTTTTGTTCCTCCCTGTTTTTCTCTTACGGAAGTTTACTTGATACTATAATTGCTTCACAAAAGCATTCCTAATCTAATTCTTTTGTAAAGTAAAATTTTCCTTTATGGATAGATCAGCTTCCAATCACAATCTTATTGTGATTGCAAGATAATAGATACCTAGTTTCCTCTTACTGACTGACCTCTTCTCTTTTGGCCTAAAGCAACCTGAGAGCAAATACATCTTAGATTATAGCACTACCTGCTAGGTTGGAGTTACAGTTGTCATAGCATATGAAATATTGAAATTCCAAAAGGTTTTATATAATTTGGATTACATAAAATATTCAATTTTATCAAATTTGGTCAAGTGGAAAAGCCATTCTTTGTGATAGGATGTAGAGAAAAGGATGCAGACTCACTTCTGAGATGCTCCTGCCCAAATCTGAAACATGGACCAATTAGGATGAACACTACACAACCCTAAACCTGATTTTTGGAATTTTTTTTTCTTTCGAAGACACTATTGGGACAATGGTAAAACATAACTAGTTAGTAATGTCCTGATTTGGGTGGATGTATTGTGGTCATGTAAGAGACAGTTTTGTTTGTAGAAAGTATGCACTAATCTGATATTATGCAGTAACAGAACATCGACTTGCCTCAAGTGATTCAAAATGGTGAGTCAACAATATAACATGTTGCTAATCAACTTTACAACTTGGAGGAGGGCATTGAGGGGGAGGAAAAATGGGAGAAAAATGATGCAGGGGGTAACAATGTTTGACAAGAAATGTACTCACTACCTTACATAAGTAACTGTAACTCCTCTATACATTACTTTGACAATAAAATTAAGTTAAAAGAGAGGAAAATGACATCTGTATTGTATTTGCAACTTTTCTATTATTTTGAGGTTATTTTTAAAAAAGGAGTAAGAAACCTAAAACCAATTTATAAACAACACTATTAGTACTTCAAGTGTATGAAGAGTCATTCGGCAACACCTGACTTATAAGAATCTGATTGCAGTGACTTTTGTGACTATGATTTAAAAGACCAATTCCATCATTTATCCCAATGATATTTCTTTTCTGTGGATGATACTCATGAACATAGCTCATTATCCTTAGTTTGGAGGTGAAGGGAGAATCAGGGAAGCAAAAAGCTGTCCAACAAAAGAGCTATGTGGAAGAGAGCACTACAGTACTTCAAACTTGGCTTTGAAGAGAGATGTTATTAGAAACTAATGCTTGCTATAGTTGCCTTAATTGATTTCTCTTCCACCCCCCAGTAGCTGGACAATTGCTCCACTCTTTGATGACAGCTTTGTATAACAGCATTTAATTAATGTGTTCACTCAACTAGTACCTTGCTGTTTTACTGGCAAATCCATCCATTTTAAAGGCCTCACTCCTGTCCAGAGTAAACTTGTTCACTTTTTAATCGAGAAAAAGAGAGCTTGGGCTATTTTATTAGGACATGGAATAAGAGCAGGGGACTTTAACTTAGAAAGGTAAGAGAATCTCTTTTCTTAGCATTATGACCAGGGAGCATAAAACAGTCCAGGAGCCATGACATAAAAGTAATGACCATCAAGTGTGAAGTTAGCATAACATAAATATAATAAACTTCAGGCAAAAACATCCAACCAGCAACACACAGTAAGATTACTCCCTCATCCTTTTATATTACAGAATGATAAAACCACTTTCAGAGAGAAATTGGGACTTCTCACAGTACTTGTGAAGTTATTACAAGCTTAGGCCCCACCATATGGGGTACATCTACAAACACCAACTCTTTAAAATAAAACTATATTTCAAACTCTCTGCCTTTCAACTTGAAAAACAACCTATACAGTCAAGGAAGGAAGGAAGGAAGGAAGGAAGGAAGGAAGGAAGGAAGGAAGGAAGGAAGGAAGGAAGGAAGGAAGGAAGGAAGGAAGGAAGGAAGGAAGGAGGAAGGCAGACAGGTAGGAGAGAGAGAGAGAGAGAGAGAGAGAGAGAGAGAGAGAGAGAGAGAGAGAGAGAGAGAGAGAGAGAGAGAGAGAGAGAAGAGAAAAGAGAGAGGGGGAACATCATTAGTCCACCAGGTATAAACAAGTGTCCTATTTCCTGAAGAGGCCTTTGCTGTAGAGCAGAGATCTGCAAAATATACCCTTTAGCCAAATTCAATCTGTTTTATATACTTACATAGTGGCATTACATTTTACTTATTGTCTGTGGTTGCTTTTTTACTACAATCAAAGTTGAGTAGTTGCCAACCCAGACTATCTGTTCCACTATACCTAAGATAGTATACCTAAGTGCCATCTGGCACTTTATAAAAAATTTGGCCCTGTTGTCACTGTATTTGATTTGGGTACCCTGGGTATTATATATAGGTTTATCTGAATTGGGGAAGGGAATGTGAACAACAAAATGGTGAGACAAAGGACAAAGAGGGAAACCAATGCAACTGCGATACTCACCAGAGTATCTGGGGGGGGGGAGTGGGAGAAAAATGAGGGAGGGGGTAACAAGTTCGACAACAAATGTACATATTACCTTACTTATGTAACCCCCCTGTACATCACCTTGACAATAAAATTAAAAAATAAAAAGATGTGGATCTTTGACCTAGAAGTACGTCCAGTCTGGAGATATGGCTATCCACCTAACTTAAAGCTGTCAATCCCATCCACCTTGCCTCTTTGAAAAATCTGAACTATCCACAGGTTGAAAAGAATAAATCCAGTGACCTAACCCACTTTTACCCTCTGACCCACTTCAAATAAGTCCAGGAAAAGAAACCCGGTCCCATTGCAAATGCAAATGGCTTGTGGATCAGCTAGTTGGAATTATCTGAGCCAAGCTCTGTGTACATGTCTGTACTGTTAGCTACCAGAAAGGCTAAGGCAGTATAGGGTTTGGACAAAAGAAACCAACCAAGTGGTTCAGGCAGAAAATTGGGGAGAGCCTACTGTCCACCTGCATGAGATGGAAGATGCATAGGAAGGGAAGGGAAGGAGAGGGGAGGAGAAAAGAGGGGAGGAGAGGGAAGGAAAAAGAAGGAGACAGGGGAAGAGAAGGGAAGGGAAAGGGTGGGGAGGGGAGGGGAGAGAAGGGGTGAGTTCTGGTGGGATTTTGGGGAGGAAGAGTGACCACTGACCTCAGATTCTGGTAACCTCCCAGGGTCCTAAAGCAGTATGACTGGGCGTTCCATGATGTGACCTAAAGAAATAGGAGCTAACTGCCCCCAAATGTGCTGGTCACTTGAGTAAAGCAGGTGCTGCACAGAGACTTATTTCTGCGGGAGGACTTGTGGTGTCCCGCATGGAAAACAAAAGAGGGGAAAGTCTACAAGCAGACTGGCACTAAGAAAGCCACCCTTGTCCCAGGCAAACCTAACAGGCAGGAGAATCTATTGACCTCTGATAATCAAGTTCAGTAAGGGCAACATAAAAAGTCGCTGTCTCAGGAGAAAAACAGGGTAGCATTCTGGGTTCCTTCCTGATTTATTGACTTTGCATCTTTATTGTTGGGGTCCAGGAATCTACAATAACGGTGAGATATTTGGACATCATGAAACTTTCTAAGTTTGAGCACCACCATTAGAGTCGTTGGTTCTTTTAAAGTGGTAAGAATTTCTTGAAAAATGATTGCAATGATGTATGAGCTTAATAAGTGGTACCTACATTGAGCTTTTTGTTTGATTGTGTTTGTTGATAGTACTAGGATTTGAACTCAAGTGCTCTATCACTGATACACAGTCCCAACACCAGCCCTGTGTTAGCTCATTTGCAACCAGTTACACCATACCACAGCTCACAGAAGGTATACATGGAATGGAAAGATGTTGATGGGATCAGAAAGGCACTTACCTTTAGAGGGCCTGCTTTATAATTTTCCCACAGGTCTGCCTCCAGAAAGTATCTACAGGTCATGTTGAAGTTCTTGGTATATCATTTCATCAGAAGTCACACTTGACTTTCAAGTGATGGCTACTTGACCAACAAGGTTAGGAATCTTTGTTACATGCGTTATAGAAGTCCTTTCTAAGTAAAGCTGGTCTCATGGGTTCTTGAACAACAATGCATCCTTCTATAAGCAGAAGAAAGAATTCGAACACTCCTTTGCTGGCATTTCCAAGGAGAGAAGCCAAAACTCAAAGGTAAGCCTTCCTGGACAAAAAAGGTAGCCATTACTGGAAAAATCCCCAATTCTATTTTTGTTCCTGTCTTACTGTTGATGAATTAAACAAAAAATATCATTAGGTTTTGGGGGTAACAAGCTTCCTTTCTTGTTAAATACTGTAAAGCCAAGCTTTGTAGGCAGCTCTGGCTGATTACCAAGATTTTCAAATTGACTCTTCCACTGTATAGAAGGAATTTAAATTCTGTATCTAATTTTAATTTGCATCACATACTCAGGCATGTTGTGTTAAAGCATCTGTTAGCATTTAAAGAGGGGGAGTTGATAATATTGATCTTTCTTGTGTAAATTGGCCAAGGTGATCAATTTTGGGTTGCAAACTTTTGGTGTTTAAATGCATTACCTCAATATCATTTAAGCACAGTCAATTGTCAACCCCATTGACCCATAGTGTTAAGTCTGAATTTGTATGTAATTCAACATTTCCAGGATGGTGACATGAGGGGGGGGGTGTTGGTAATTTGTAAGCCAAGAAGATCTGTCTTTCTCTGGCAAGCTAATTCCAGCATGTGCTACTGAAACAGTTAGTCATGTGGTCTTTGACATAGTTATACTTAGCACTGCTCAGAAATCATTCTTTCCTCCTTATCTTGGTTTCACTCATTAGAGAATAACCAGGTTTGTATTACATTAACATTCAGGAAGTTAGTATGCAGGCAAGGAATTATTAATGGTGGCATCTGCTGTTGCAAAACATCATGAGGTACATAAAAAGGCCAAACCTTGTTGGTGTGATGATACTGACAAAAAGAAGACATTTCATGAGTAAAGGGTGGTAACTAAATTGAGAACAAATAACTCCCTTTCAAGAGGACTTCTCTGTTCTTTGCCCATGCAACAGACTCCCACTATAAAGAAATACCTTGATTGAATTCTCTATTGATTTAGATTAGGAATAGCTAGAAGTAACAAAATCCAAAATACTACTGTTTTAAACACATATGGTTTAATTTCTCTTATAACAAATATAGACATTGATCCAGAGATAGCTAGGCAGTTCTGTGTAATTGCCAGAGACGCTGGATCCATCAACTCTGGAGTGTGCCTTCTGCTTAAAATTCAAGAGGATTGCTTCAATAATGCAATCATTTTCCTTTAACCACACTGCAGAAGTCGCATGTAAACCTCGTTTATGTATCAGTGGCAAGATATTGTCACATTACCATACTAAGGCACAAGGAAGCCTGGGAAAAATCATATATGTTTTTATCCCTTCCCATCTTCCCCCCTCCCACCGTACGCCCCCACCACCACTGTGCCACAATTGTAAAGTTCATTTTTCGATATAACATCTGGTACATCTCACTGTTGCAATGCGTCCACCTCCCCCTCAACAAATTATACCTACAACAAATACAGTGAAAACAAGGGATTAACCATGGGGGAGGGACATACAAAGCAACAAAGAAATATATTATAAATATGTTAGAAAGAATAGCAAGAAAGAAAAAACATTTGAATCTTTATCTTAGGGTTCATTAAGCCTAACATCAACTTATCTGACCTTTTCTACTTGTCTCAGACATATAATAGTTATTGCAAATAAGGGAAACAATGGCACCTATGTTTCTTTGTGCCTGGCTTACTTCACTTAATATAATTTTTCCAAGACTTTCCATTTCCTAAAAAATGGGGCAGTGTCATTATTTCTGACGGAGGCATAGAATTCCATTGTGTATATAACCACATTTTCTTGATCCATTCATCTACTGAGGGTCATCTGGGTTGGTTCCATCTCTTAGCTATGGTAAATAATGCTGCAATAAACATAGTTGTGCAGGTAGCTTTAGTATAGCATTGTTTGTGATCATTTGGGTAAAAGCCCAAAAGTGGGATTGCTGGGTCATAGGGGAGCTCTATGAGGAGTCTTTTGAGTAACCTCCATACTACTTTCCAAAGTGGTTGAACAAGTTTACACTCCCACCAACAATGCAGTAGGGTTCCCTTTTGTCCACATCCCCTCAAGTTCTTGATTATAACCATTCTAACTGGGGTGGGGTGGTATCTCAATGTTGTTTTGATTTTCATTTCTTTTATGGCTAGGGAGGTTGAGCATTTCTTCATGTGTCTTTTGGCCATCCTTCTTTCCTCTTCAGAGAAGTTTCTCTTTAAGTCTTTAGCCCACTTATTTATTGGGCAGTAGTTTCTTTGAGAATTTCTTGTTGGGGGATTTAACTTTTTGAGTTCCAGGTATATTTTAGATATATGACCCTTGTCCATTTTATGGCTAGTGAAGATCTTCTCCCAATCTGTTCAGTTTCTATTGATCTTGCTAGCTATGTACTTTGCCATGCAGAAGCTCTGCAATTTCATGCAATCCCATTTGTCCAACCTTTCTTTGATTTCCTGTGTTTCTGGGTCTCTATTAAGAAAATTTTGGCCTGTGCCAAGGAGACCTAGGGTTTCTCCTATTCCATCCTTTAATGTTTTCAGAGTGTCTGCTTTGACTCTGAGGTCTTTGATCCATTTGGAGTTGATTCTGGTGCAGGGTGATATATAAGGATCTACCTTTACTTTTCTAAAAGTGATTAACCAATTTTGCCAGCATTATTTACTGAAGAGGCTGTCTTTCTTCAGTTCTATATTTTTAGCTCCCTTATAGAAGATTAGATGGTTATAGGTCTGTGGATTCATTTCTGAGTTTCCAATTCTATTCCATTGGTCCTGAGGTTGGTTCTTCTGTCAGAACCAAACTGTTTTGATTATTATGGCTTTGTAGTAGAGTTTGAAATTTGGTATTGATATTCCTCCAGCACTTTTCCTTCTGTTGAGGATAGTTTTTCCTATTCAGGGTCTTTTATGAATTTTTGGATTGCCTCTTCTATTTCCTCTAAGAATGAGGCTGGAATATTGATAGTTATTACATTTAATTTATACATAGCCTTGGGAAGTATTGGCATTTTCACAATGTTGATACTACCAATCCAGGAGCAAGGGAGGTTTATACACTTTCTAAGCTCTGTTTTGATTTCCTTTTTCAGGTTTTTAAAGTTTTCATCATAGAGTTACTTCACTTCTTTTGTTAAGATAATTCCTAGGCATTGTATTTTTTTGTGGGGCTATTATGAATAGAGTTGTTTCCTGATTTAAGCCATGCTTTTCTCATTGTGGTCATACAGAAAAGCCATTGATTTTTGAGGGTTAATTTCATACCTTGCTGCTTTGCCAAAGTTTTGAATCAACTCGAGTAATTTGGGAGTGGAGTCTGGGATTCTTTAAATACAAGATCATGTCATGTGAACAGAGGAAGAGTTTTATTTCATTTTTCCTTATTTGGATCCCTTTTATGTTTGCAACTTGTCTTATTGCTGTAGCTAGGCATTCTAATACTAAATTGAAGAGAAGTGGAGAGAGTGGACATCCTTCTCTTGTTCCTGAGTTAAGAGGAAATGACTTCAGTTTTCACCATTAAGTATAATGCTGGCTGTAGGTTTGTCATATACAGCCTTTATTATATTGAGGAATGTTCCCTGGATTCCTAATTTTTCCAGAACCTTCATCATGAAGAGGTGTAGGATCTTGTCAAATGATTCTTCTGCATCTATTGCAATAACCATGTGGTTCTTATCCTTGCTCTTGATGTGAGGAATTATATTTTTTGATTTGTGTATATTGAACCAGATTTGCATCCCTGAGATGAATCCTGTTTGATCATGGTGTATGATTTTTTGGAAGAATTGTTGAAGTCGACTGGCCAAAATTTTGTTGATAAGTTCTGAATCAATGTTCATCAAAGAAATAGGTCTATAGTTCTCTTTCTTTGATGAGTCCTGGCCTGGTTTTGGGATGAGGATTATGATGGCTTCATAGAACGAGTTCAGTAGTAAACTCTCTCTTTAAATTTTATTGAAGAGTTGGAGCAGTAAAATGGTGTGAGCTCTGCTTTGAAATCCTTGTAGAATTCCAGTGTAAATCCATCTGGTCCTGGGCTCCTCTTTGATGGGAGGTATCTTATTGCTGTGTCTATTTCAATGCTTGATATGGGCCTGTTAAGATGGTTAACTCATCTTTGTTTAATTTTGGCATGTCAATATTTGTTAGGAAAAGGTCCATTTCTGCCAAGTTCTCAAACTTATTAGCATAAAGGTTTGATAACTCTGCCCTTATTATGTTCTGAATCTTGGTTGTTTCTGTAGTGATGTTTCCATTCTCATCTCTGAGTTTATTTATTTGGGTGTGTATTCTTCTTTTTCTGATAAGATTTGATAAAGGTCTGTCAATTTGTTAATTTTTTCAAAGAACCAACTCTTGGCTTTGTTGATTCTTTCTATGGTTTTCTATGATGATAATTCATTTAAATCAAACTTAATTTTAATTGTTTCTTCCATCTACTAGATTGGGTTTATCTTGCTGCTCTTTTTCAAGGAGTTTCAGATTTCTCATTAAATTGTTCATTTCAGATGGCTTCAATTTGTTGATGTAGAAACTCAGAGCGATAAACTTGCCTCTGAATATTGCCTTTGCTGTGTCCCAGAAGAGCTGGTAATTTGTGTGCTCATTTTTGTTGAATATCATGAACATTTGAATTTCCTTTCTAATTTCTTCATGACCCACTTGTGATTCAGCAGTGTGTTGTTGAGTCTCCATGTGTTACAGGACTTTCTTTGGTGGCTTTTAGTGTTGAGTTCTAATTTTATTCCCTTGTGGTCTGAGAGAATGCAAGGCATAACTTCAATGTTTCTGAATTTGGACAAGTTTGATTTGTGACTTAAAATATGGTCTATTTGGAAAATGTTTCATGTGCTGCTGAGAAGAGCATGTATTCTGATGCTGCTGGGTGAAATATTCGGTAGATGTCTGTTAAATCTAGTTGATCTCTGCAGTTGTTTAGATCTGCAGTTTCTCTGTTGAGTTTTTGGCGAGTTTTTCTACCTAGTGGGTATAGTGGTGTGTTAAAGTCCCCAACAATTAATGTCTTTGGATCTACATGAGATTTGAGGAAAAGTAGTGTTTGGCAAATAGATATTTGGAATTTTAATATCCTCCTAAAGTAGAGATCACTTAATTAGTATGTAGTGACATTCTTTATCTCATCTCAATAATTTTAATTTGAAGTCTATTTTATCTGCTGTTAGGATTGCAACCCCCACCTGTTTATAGGGGCCGTTTGCTGGGTAGATTTTGTTCCAGACTTTCACTTCAAAATATATTTGGTTTTATGGGCAAGGTGTAACTCTTGAAGGTAACAGATAGAAGGATCTTGCTTTTTAATACAACTAGATAGTCTATGTCACTTAATTGGAGAGTTAAGTCTGTTAAATTTGAGAGTTAGGACTGAGAGGTTTTTGGTAGTTCCTGGCATGTTATCCACCTTCTTGGGGGCTGCGAAAACTGGGTTCTTCCTATGGTTGTTGGATTCTCAGTTTGGGTGTTGTTTCTTGGCCTTTATTGTGGTCTTGTTGATTTTATATGGGTAGGACATCTTTAAGTATCTTTTGTAGGGCTGGTTTGGTGAACATATATTGTTTCAGTTTTTCTTTGCTATGGAAAGTTTTTATTTTACCTTCGGTTATGGATATTTTAGCTGGGCACAGTATTCTTGGTTGATAGTTGTTTGTCTTAAGGGCATGGCATACATTATTCCAGGCTCTTCTTGCTTTAATTGTCTCTGCTGAGAAATCTGAGGTGATTCTAATTGGTTTGTCTTTATAGGTGATTGATCGTTTCTCCTTGACAGCTATAAGGATCTTTTACTTGGTCTGAATTGATCCTGTGCAGATTATAATGTGTCGGTAGGATGTCCTGTTCTGTTCTGGACTATTTGGGGTTCTAAATGCTTCTTGTGTCTGAATAGGCCTATCTTTTTGCATGTCTGGGAAGTCCTCTGGTAGGATCTTGTTAAATACAATTCCTAGACCATTAACGTCTGTCTCTAGGTGCTCCTTTACAGCCATTATCCTCAGATTAGGCCTTCTGATGGAGTCTTCCAAGTGTTGAATAGATCTATCATATTTCTTGGATTTGTCTTGGATAGTAGTATGTTCTTTCTCTATAATTTCTAGGCTCTCTTCAATCCCCGAGATTCAATCTTCTGCATGGTCTAACCTACTATCAAAACTTTCTACTTTGTTTTTTATTTCCTTTCCTTATAATTGGTTGGCTTTGATGGCTTCAATTCTTTGTTGGAGCTTTGTTTTAGATCTTGTATGAACTTCTTTACTTCCTTAAGTTGATGTTCAGTGTTTATTCTCAAATCACTTAGTTGATTGGTTATGGTTTCCTTGGCCTCCCATTCCTTATTTCAGGCTCCATTCAACATTCCCTTTGTGGTCTCCCTTAATTCTTTCAGCAGTATGTTTATGGATTCCATGAATGCCTCTACTGATCTTTGTCTATTCTCATCCCGTTCTTCCAATTCTTGTATTACTCTTTGATTAGCTTTCTCACATTTATGCAATTCCTGTCTTTCTCTTTGAGTGTACTCAGCCTGCTCTCTCATTTCCTGTATTAATCTTTGAGTAGCTTCCTCATGCTCACAAGATTCCTGTATTAATATTTGGTTTTCCTCCTCTCACTCCTTATTACACTCACACTGAGTCCTTTGCAGCTTTTCAGTCTTTCATTCACCATGTTTACTTATAGTGTTTTAGAGCTTTTTGGGAATCTCCTCTGGATTATTCATTAACTGTTCTGTCACCTGATTATCAAGAGTGGGAGTTGAGATACCCGGTCTTACCATTTTTCTTGTGTTTTTCCAGCTTGTTCTGCCTATTTGGTATGAAAGTAACTCCAATTTTGTGCTAGAACACTATTTTAAGGCAAGCATCAACCAGAGTCCTGTAGTTGCACAATCAAAATAGCTGCAGATAAAATCTAGTTCAACAGATACAATCTATTCAACATCAAACAGCCATGGATTAATGGGCTAAGAATTGCAAAGAATAATTTGGCAAACCAGAAATTGTTTGATTTATGGAGAAATGTGGGTGAAAATAGGATTAGAGGGATGTGGAGCGGTAAAAGGAGAGTGAATTTAATGGAGTCCTAATCACAGAGACGGAAATGGATTGGACAGAATGATAGGAGAGAGATTAAGAAAAACAAACAAGAAAAAATGGAAAAACAAAAGTTTAAGTTTAAAAAGTGAATCACTTAAAAATTATGTAAGTATAAAGAAGTGATATTGAGACAAGAAAAGGATAGGATGGGAGGAGGGGAGGGAAAGACAGGAGACATGAAAAACTAAAAAACTAAAAACTAAAAAATAAACTATTAAAATAAACTATAAACTAAAAAATAAAAATTCTTAAAATTAGTTATGTGAAATATTATATAGGTATAAAGCATAATACTGCTATTAAAGAAGTTAAGCCTGAGAAGTTGTGAATTGAGTAATAAATTTCTGGAGTAAGTATGTACACAATGGGGGATAAGGTCTAATAATCAAAGACAGGTATATATCTGGGGATGAGCAGAACAGCAATTAAATCATGCAAAAAAAGAAAGAAAAAAATGAAAAGAATAAAAAAAAAAACACCAAAAGGTCAAACGAGAGTAACAAAGATTTTTTAAAAAGCACACACACATATATACCTAAAATAAAAGTTATCAGATAAAAAAAGATTAATAGAAACAATTAAGAAATAAAAATATTAAAAAATGTACAAAACAGAGTTCTTTCATTTTGGGTGGGAGGGGGGGTGGAATGGGAAGATCCTGTATCTCCCCTGTGTCTATAACCAGTATCTTGGTGCTTGTGGTGTTTGGTTTTCCTGTGGCTTGATTGGTTTCTTAGGTCAGTTTCTTTAAGCAGGCAGAAAAATGCTCTGCTTTACCCAGGATTTTGTGATCCTCCTCCCAGGCTAGTTCAGTGGGAGGGAGATCTGCTTTGAGTATCACAAAAGAGAGAGCTAGCTGTTTCCTCTAGTTTGGAATACTGTGATGAGGCTAGGTTCTGGGTAGGGTTAAGACCTTCATCAAACAGTAGCTTTTCCTTTAGGGGATAGCTCCTGAGATACTCACAGAGCCCAGCCTGGAGCCATTCTCAGGATTTATGTTTACTGAATTTCAATTGTTTGTCTAGACTGCTGTAGGGAGGGGCAGCCTCTGGCTCTGTTTACCCAATGAAAAAAGTCACTCTTCTACGGGCAGAGCCTTCTCTACCTGAGTGGGGTGACTTTTGCCTGGGTGGAGCTGAGCCTGGCAAGTCAGGTCAGGTTCCTGTGACCTGCTAAATGATTCTTTTGTTTTCTTCCAAGGCCTGAGTTGGAGCTAGCTGCTCAGCTGGGCCTTTGTCAGTATCAAAGATGGAGGTCTCAGGTGGTAGGGGAGGGTGGCCTGAGAAGGAGTGAGGATGTCCGGGTTCTATGCACTCCAGAGTCCTGGTTCCTGAGCAGTCTCTAGTCTGTGATCTGCAGGATGAAGATATCTGTTCCTTGTCAGGTCTTGCTGGTGGTGAGTAGAATCTGCTTGCCTGCCGCGTCTGGCACCTTTGTCCTGGACTCTCTCTGTAGGTATGGTGGCTATGGCCACCACTGCTGCTGCCATGCAGCCAGGGCTACTAGCAAGTGCTCAGATCTGTCTCCTTGCCCGGATTTTCCCTCTCTGGACAAAGTCTGTGTACTGTGATGGCACACTTGGAATGATTCTTTAGCCTAGGACTGTTCACTGGAACAGTAAAACTACTTTCTATGCAAGAGTGTGTTTAGCCTCCAGCTTCTTGTCCGCCATATTCCTCCTGACCCATCTTGGAAATATCATATTAAACACATGGTTTCATCAGACAAGTGGGAGAATAACTGAGGGCTCTCTGGATGGCTCTGCCCAATGTGTTTTGCTGGAGGGAGATAAAAGAATAACTTATTCAAGATTTTTGGTTTTTAGGATTTTATCAAATATCAACAAATTGCTTTTTGCCCATGTCTAAAGCCATCTAAGTTGCTTTTGATAGTTTAAAAAAGTTGGAAAGTGATCCAGTGAGAGCAAGTAGACGGGAAGAGGCATATATAATATCAGTGTTTCTCTCCTGAGTGGTTTCCAAACATTTCTCTGCAATTGCTTACTTTACATTAGTGCACTGTGGGCATAATCGGTGTTATCACTACTGGTTTACTAAGAAAGTGAGTTTTTTTTTTTAATGCATTGTCATCTTTTTTTTAAAGGAAGATGTTACATTGACATTTATTACATACTACTATCCACACATTAATCTAGAATCTATTATGAACATTCTAGACAAATGTATATAAATATTAACTAAAGAGTGCTGTTTGTATCACAAAAGAATAAAATATTTTTTGAATATTTTTTATAGTGAAAATACTGCACAGAGCGGTTACAATTACATAAGCAAGATAATGAGTACATTTCTTATCAAGCATTGTAGCCTCCTCCTTTGTTTTTCACTTCCCATCCCTTCCCATCCTCCTCCCGCCCCTCCCCACCCAATCCTCTTCCCCTCCACCAAAGTTGTAAAGTTCGTTTTCGGTGTAACAACTTGTACATCTCATTGATGCAATGGGTCCACCTGCATCCCTATTTATACGATTTGTTTTTTCCCTTCCCCTCCACAAATTATACCAACATCAAATACAGTGAAAGCAGGGGTTATACCTTGGGGGGAGGGACAAAGCAACAAAGAAATCATATTATAAATGTGTTAGAAACAATCGCATGAAAGAAAAAAACATTTGAATATATATCTTAAGGTTCATTTCCCTAACATCAAATTATCTGACCTTTTCTGCTTAACTCAGACATATACTAGCTATTGCAAATAAGGGAAACCATGGGACCTATGCTTCTTTGGTCCTGGCTTACTTCACTTAATATAATTTTTTCCAAGACTTTCCATTTCCTAACAAATTGGGCAATGTCATTCTTTCTGATGGAGGGATAGAATTCCATTGTGTATATATACCACATTTTCTTGATCCATTCATCTACTGAGAGGCATCTGTGTTGGTTCCATATCTTAGCTATGGTAAATAAGGCTGCAATAAACATAGTTGTGCTGGTAGTTTTAGTATGGTCTTGTCTGTGATCATTTGGGTAAATGTCCAAAAGTGGGATTGCTAGGTCATAGGGTCATAGGTCATAGTGGAGTCTTTTGAGGAACGTCCATACTACTTTCCAAAGTGGTTGAGCAAGTTTACACTCCCACCAACAATGCAGTAGGATTCCCTTTTGTCCACACCCCCTCCAGCATCTGTTGTTATTAGAGTTCTTGATTATAGCCATTCTAACTGGGGTGAGGTGGTATCTCAATGTTGTTTTGATTTTCATTTCTTTTATGGCTAGGGAGGTTGAGCATTTCTTCATGTGTCTATTGGCCCTTCATATTTCCTCTTCAGAGATGTTTCTCTTTAAGTCTTTATCCCACTTATTTATTGGCAGTTGTTTCTTTGAAGATTTGTTGGGGGATTTAATTTTTTGAGTTCCAGGTATATTTTAGCTATGAGACCCTTGTCTGTTGTATGGCTAGTGAAGATATCCCAATCTGTGGGCTTTCTATTGATCTTGCTAGCTATATCCTTTGCCATTCAGAAGCTCTGCAATTTCATGCAATCCCATTTGTCCACCCTTTCTTTGATTTGTTGTGTTTCTGGGTCTCTATTAAGAAAATTTCGGCCTGCACAAAGGAGACCTATGGTTTCTTCTATCCCATCCTGTAATGTTTTCAGGCTGTCTGCTTTGACTCTGAGGTCTTTGATCCTTTTGGAGTTGATTCTGGTGCAGGGTGATATATAAGGGTCTAGCTTTAGTTTTCTACAAGTAGTTAACCAATTTGTACAAGTAATTCAGCATTTACTAAAGAGGCTGTCTTCCTTCCATTCTATTTTTTTAGCTCCCTTATCAAAGATTAGATGGCTATAGTTCTGTAGGTTCATTTCTGGGTTTTCAATTCTATTCCACTGGTCCTGAGGTCTGTTCTTGTGCCAGTACCAAGCTGTTTTTATTACTATGGCTTTGTAGTAGATGCATTTGCATCTTATATTAAAGCATACTGATTGAGCTACTAATGTTTCTTACATAAATATAACTTATTTGTTATTTTGAATACTTTAATAGCATCTACCTACCTTAATCTTCTGTCATCTCAGGTGCCTTCTGGTTGTCCATGAGGAGTCAAATAGGAATTTGATTAAATTAAATTATGTATTTAGGGTCTATTGCCTAATTTGGGGAACATTGCCTTCTCCTGAGATCAAAGAATATTTTACTTTAGAATTCTTTTAGTACTTACTCTTAGGGATCTCTTTTCCCTGAGAACTTCTATATGTATGATTAAGTTTGTTGAACATATACTTAGAAATGAAAAACTCTGACTAGGATGATTCACAAGTTGAGGATTGACTATGCTGAATGATTTATCCCAGACTGTCTTTGCACAACTCTTTATTTTATGCATCTTGGTTGTCTTTTTGACTGTCCATCTATGTTTACTGAAGGAATGCAATTTTAAATTTAACGTGAGTCCAAGAGAAATATAATTGAAAGGTAACTTTCTCCCAAATAATATACAGGGGAAAATAGAAGTGATTTTAAAATTACCAGTGTCACATTCATTGATGTGGATAATCATGAAATAACTATACAATAAAGCCTCACTTTGGGGGGCCCAGTAATTCAGAACTTGTGATTAAATTTCTGTCCAGCTCCTGCTCAAATTACCATTACACTATCTCCGAATGAATGTCTAGCTAAACAAAGAAATACTGTAAACAAGATTGCAAAGGGTACATGGCATGTTTAACCCTGGAGGGACTGATCTCTTTTTAAAGGCTTTGAAAAGTTAGTTATTTGCATGCAAATGAGATCTACTCATTACAAATAAGTCTCATCTAGTCATTAAAACTTTTCTGACAGTACTTCATTTGTAAGCATTTTCTTACCAGCTAGTTACTATATATTATTGAAAATAACATCTCTATCTAACCTTTTAAATATATAACTTAGACCCTTCACCAATTGCTCTTATGTTTTCTATGTCACTGAAGTTTTATCATGTGCATGAAGAGCTTTGTTGCTATACACATGCTGAAATGAATCCACTTGTAGTGTAGTGGCTGCTCTGAAAGTTGGCCAAGTAGCTCTAGCTACATACAAGAAGGTATTCAAAATAACGTAAAACTATCAGACACACACAAGCTCTAAATGAGCTTGTGAGTAGGGAAGACACTGCTCAGGCATTCCAACTTTGATTCTACTCCAGTTACATCAAGTCACAGCCAATGTTATAAAAAAATATTATAAAAGACTATGTTTTCTTTGTTTTTGTAGATCAGAAAAATCCAGCTGCAAATTGGGATACATAGATATGTTTAAAACAATCTATTTATAATACTTTAATATATTTATATTTATAATATATTTCTAATACCTTTAAATACCAATGGCCTTTCGCTAGAAAACATCATGTAATTCAGTTAATTGCTCTATTATTTGAAACTCAAGACTTAGTTCCCTGGCCTTACCAAATAGTCTCATTCATTTTGGTTATGAGCACAATACAACAGAATCCAAAACTGAGTTTTTCTACTTTTACCTGGAACATTCTTTCCATCTCCTCACTTATAAAATTGAGGTCATCTTCCTCACTGAAAATTTAGCAAAGCACTTAGGAAATATTATCTTAATGATACCTGCCACTAATGCTATTGCTATTTTTTGAATTGAGAGACCAAGGAAATAATACTAAAAAAAAAAACCACTTTGGAAAGGACATATGGTCTCATCATTGGGAAGTTGCAACAAACTTGGGCAGTAAAGTCTCCATTGGTTGGCTTTTAGCCACTTACTGAATAGTTTTGAAACCCAGTTAACCTTTTTATAAATTGCCACTACTTGAAAACCCATCATGAACTGTGTGTGAATGTAACTGCAAAAGTCACAGTGGGATCAATAGTACCTTCCAAACCAAGCACATATAAAGTCTGTCCTCTGATTAGTAAGTGTGGCCACTATCCAAATTGTTTGCCACCTAGATTCTCTATATGCCACAACATATTGTACATACAGAAGAACTTCCCTGGTTCAAAGCATTTCAGTATTTCTAAAGATATACTCATAGATCAGAAAAAAACCTGGGAAAACAGCAATATAAAAGGACAAAATATAAAAAGGAAAAAAAATTGACTGGGACTCAGACAACAAAGCACATTCTTTTTGTTTTCTAACAGAACTGCAAAACTTTCAAGAGGAGGCCTTTTCATTCTTTCTTGGTATCTTAATCTAAGAATATTAATTCAATAATACAACAATCTATTTTCAGAAATATTTATTATAGCTTTACCTATAGGCTCAGACACAGGTTTACATGAAGAATTTAAAGAATATTGGTTCTTCCTCAAAATTCTAGCCAAGTAAATTAGAGATAGAACTTTCCAGATGAGAAGAAAATATGTATCAAAATTGACCGGTATGTATATCTGTAGCATGTTAGCTGGGCCTGTTGACTCATGGGAACTGCTTGGGAAATGCAAATCAAGATGGCAATTTGAGACCACCTCAGGCAAAAAGTTCATAAGGTACCCATCTCAACCAATAAAAAAGCTGGTCTTGATGACACACCTATCATGCAGCTATATAGAAAGCATAAATAGGAGGAGCACTGTTCAAGCCAGACTAGGCATAAACAAATACAGAACCCTATTGGAGAAACAACTAACACAAAACAGCCTGGGGGCATGGTTCAAGTGACAGAGTGCTTCCCTGGCAAATATAAGACCCTGATTTCAATCCCCAGTCAAAATAATGAAATAAAATGTTAGGACTATTACAAAGAATTTAATGAAAATAATAAAGCAAGAATATTGAAATATAATTTAATTTTTAAGAAGAGAAAATCAGTTATCCTTCTAAGATAATCACTTACATTGACCTACCCTCCATTAAAAGACAGAGTTATACACAGAAAACAGGTATTGCATATAACTCTGACATATTCAAAGGTGTATGAGTAGAAATCAACATCTCCTGTCTCCTGTTTTGTATGGCACAAATGGATAAAGAAAATTTGTACTATGTTGGAAATGAACTATACCACTTTTTGGGGGGAAGGGGGGACAGTGAATTGAAAGATCGTGACAGAAAACACTAGGAGAAAATGAGGTAGGGGGTGACACTGTTCCAAGAGAAATGTACTGAGTACCTGACTTATGTAACTGTAACCCCTCTGTATATCACCTTTATAATATGAATTTTAAAAACAATTAAGAAAAAAATAAAAAATAAAATTTCTCAACCTTCAACTTCTGTTCATAGTACCTGCCACGCAGGCATTGCCTTACTAATATCACATTTCATTCTGTCTTCTCACCCTCCCTCTCATTGCTAATTTCATCTCCTTCCATTCCTTCACATCTGAAGAATACTATATCTGAGCTTTATTTGTATGATTTATTTATTATAATATTTTAAATGCTATTTAGAAAGTTCCTCTTTTCTGTATGTGAACATGTGTTTTTGCAATGGGCCTAGCTCCTCAATGAGATGTGTAGATGATTTCACATTTTCCTGGTAACCAAAATCATGCAGAGGTAAAGAAATCTTGGAGAAAAAAACTTTACTGATTGACTTGTGTAAATTACCAAGCCCATATACAGAAATATAGAATGACATCTTCACTTATTTACCATATTGGTGTCATCACCATGTGATAATGAGGAAGTCTACCTACAGGAGTTGAAATTTTTCCAGTGTGTTCTTATGGCTATTAAATCTGTTCATTCTAAAGGGGTTAAAGAAATGCTAAGTAGTAGCAGTGTGGACAAATTTACTTAAAGCAATAAATAATGGAATCTATGTTCCATTTTTCATTTCTCAAAAAAGCAAGTACATCAGAAGGAAGCCAGTCATTTTTTTCAGCTTTGATAGTAAATTTGCAATTCAGAAATAATTCTTTGAGTTTTTATGCCTTCCTGCTCAATTTATCATTGACAGGTGAGACTGGTGCCTGTGGGTTGGTTTTATATTTATTAATACACAACAATTTGTGGAGAGTTACTAGTAAATAAAAGGTTCCTTGTTCAAACAGAGGGGGCCTGAAAAGAGGTTGGGCTGAAGGAGGTAAAGGAATGAATGCTGTAAATTCACGAAATGAAGTTAGAAGGCTCACAATAGGAATTCCTAATCCTGAATAAACCTCAATGTAATAATTGTCCTGTTTTTCATGATATATATTTAGCTTTTCATCTATTCATGTGTATCTAAGGTTCTGCTACCTAAACACTAAACATAACTGACCTTTCTGCTTTTTCCATTGGTTAAATATAATTGAGGAATAGTGTATTTCTTATGTTTGAATATCGTTGTTGGGTGATTGCATTTTAGGATAATGAAGTATTCCAAAATGAAGTAATACTTTATCATCACACTTTTTTTGTTTTTTGGTTTTTTTTTCGGTCATAGGGCTTGAACTCTGGACCCCAGAGCTGTCCCTCAGCTCTTCAGCTTAAGGCTAGTGTTCTACCACTTTAGCTACAGTGCCACTTCTGATTTTCTGGTGGTTTATTGGAGATAAGAGTTTCATGGATTTTTCTGTCTGAGATGGCTTAGAACCATGATCCTCATAGCTCAGCCTCCTGAGTAGCTAGGATTACAGGCATGAGCCACTAGTACCCAACCATCACACATTTTTTTAAAAAACAAAATAACTTGGCTGAGAGTTTAACTTGGGTCTGCATACATTAACAAACATTAAATAGCTCAATCAGATATCTCAAATACTGAAGACTAACATAATATTGTTATAAAGGCTAATGACATGATGAGAACTAAATTTAAAATATAAAATACTACCACTAACTTGAATGCCCTACTCTAGTCTTTTCTGTCTCTTTCAAAGGTAATTACTGTCTGGTATCTTATGTTTATCATTCCCTTCCCTTGCTTTCTCATGTACATTTACATCAAGTTATAATTTTTCTTAGTTTTATATGATTCCCACCATAAACTTTTAAAAACAAGAAAAAATATGTTCTTACTCAATTGGGTTTCTTTTTTCATACAGTGTTTTGAGAATCATCCATGCGGTTCTGAGAATCACCTTAACTTTTTCAAAAGAAGATTGAATATTTTGTTCTTCCCTTTTCTTCAATACAATGTCCTGAGAATCACCCATTTGATTGTACTTCATTTGTATTCACTATTATATACTATAAAGTATATAAAACAATGTGTTGATTTATTTTATTGTTCCTAAATATTTGGTTTATTCAAGTAAAGGGATACTGAGGACAGTAGTTCCATAAACATTATTGTTCATGTCTCATGTGTTTTAACTATTTTACTGTCATTCTAGTTTTGTTTTTCTTATTGATTTGTAGGCTTTATATAAGTATGTGTAAAAATTTGGATACTAGTTCTTTATCATATATGTTACCTTCTACCAAATAGTAGCTTGTCATTTTACTTCCTTTATGATGAATTTGTTTGGCAGGTATTTTTGCCTCATTTCAGTGGTGTCATAGTCCATTTTATGTTGCTGTCATAAAACATAACAGACCAGGTAATTTATCATTAATGCAATTTTACCTCACAATTGTAGAGGCTGTCTAAGATGAAATGGCTGCATCTGGGGAAGGGCTTACTGATACATCATAACGTATCTGAAGGCATCAAATGAGGGAAAGGTAATCCTTTTTAAAGAGTCACACTTTTACAATAATGTACCCATTCTCACAAAATGGCATTAATACAGTATTGAGTCAGTGTTTAGTCACTCCTTACAAATCCAACCTCTCAATATTTTTAGACAGAGATTAAATTTCCAATAAACAAACTTTGGAAGCACCCTCAAACCATAGCAAACGGACTTAAATTTCAACCATCCTTTTCTCTAGTCTGTGCTTTCTATATTTTTTAAATATTCTTTTACATCCTTAGAATAATAAATCTATTGTTCTTCAATTGCTTTCAAAATAGTATTTTTACCATTTACATTTAAGTCTTTGGTCCACTAATAAGAATTTTGAATATGTGAAATAAGAAATCTATTTTGGTTATCTATTGTTGTATAACCACCACCACAAAACCAAGTGTATTAGAACAATTTATTACACCAGTGAGTTCACAGATTGACAGTCCGTGTCATATGTTTTCACTTGGTGACCCACTTTTAACTACTGTCAGATGGTAGTTAAATCTGAAATCATCTGAATGGCTCCCCATTCATGTAGCGAATACCTGGGCTAGACTCATGTTCCGCATTCCACTTGGTCTCTTCATGTGATTAGATTCAATTTCTTTACAGAATCTCATGATAATTGAACTTCTTATATGAGAACTACCTTACCTGAGTGTAAACTTTTCAAGAGTTAGGAAGTGGAGCCTTCCAGTTTTAAAAGAACCAAAACCAGATATTGGCACATATTCTATTGTTCTGCCACATTCTTTTTTTTTTTTTTTTTTTTTTTTCAGAAAAGTCACATAGCCCACCTCTTTTTTTTTTTTTATTGTGAAAATGCCGTACAGAGGGGTTACAATTACATGGGCAAGGTAATGAGTACATTTCTTATCAAGCATTGTTGTCTCCTCCTTTTTATTCTCCTTCCCATCCCTTCCTATCACCCCTGGCCACACTCCCCACTTCCCCATCCCCCTACTCCCCACCCCCCGGCCAAAGTTGTAAAGTTCGTTTTTTGACATAACGTCTTGTACATCTCATTGTTGCAATGGGTCCACCTGTATCCTTATTTAAACAATTTGTTATTTCCCTTCCCCTCCCCAAATTATACCAACATCATTACAGTGAAAACAGGGGTGATACCATGGGAGAGGAACATACAAAGCAACAAAGAAATCATCTTATAAATATGTTAGAAAAAAATTGCAAGAAAGAAAAACATTTGAATCCTTATCTTGGGGTTCATTTCACCTAACATCAACTTATCTGACCATTGCTGCTTGTCTCAGACATATACTAGTAATTGCAAATAAGGAAAACCATTTTTCACTAGGAAAGAAAATAGCCCTACTAATATATTAAATAATGAAATTGCTTTTAATTGACCACTGAATCCAAATTTATTATTTCTCCATGCATAACTTTGGCTATTAAAATATGCATCTATCACTTTTAACCACTTCAAATGTTTTCAGGAGAGAGTTCTGGCAGTCCTCTCAATACTAAGTTTCAACACAGACAATTTTCTATTTCTTTTATTATTAATATTGGGTTTTGAATACAGTGTCACATGGTAGCTAGGCATGGTAGCTAGTGTCTACCACTTGAGCACATTACCAGCCCTTTTTGGATTAAATTACTTTTTTCAGATTAGATTTGGCATTTTTATCAGACCATAATCCTGCTGCCTGTGTCTTCTAGTAACTAGAATCACAGACATATACTAGTGTGCTAAAGTTTATTTGTTGAGATGGAATCTTGCAAACTTTTTGCTTGGGCTGGCTTTGAGCTGCCATCTTCCTGATCTCCACCTCCCAAGTAGCTACGATTATCGGTGCATACCACTATTCTCACCAAGACAACCAGTTTTCTTCAGAATCCTTCAGTGTGTGAAGGAGGAGTGTTTTTATTTCAAGGTCATCTTTACACTGAGGAAATAGTTTTTGGGAATCCTAGTTTTATATGAGCATAGGGATCTTATAGCAGATTTCTCATCTACTTTGCCTTGATCTTTATATCCTGTTACCCATATTTACAAGGTTATTTTTAAAAGTGAATTCTCAAGTTAACTCTTTGGCAAAGCCCTCAAGACAAAAATCAAGCTTACTTCTCCAGGTTCCTCCTTTCATTTTGTTTCTAATTTCCTCCTAAATTTCTTGTTAACTAATTTATGTACACACACACACACACACACACACACACACACACACACACACACAGAGAGAGAGAGAGAGAGAGAGAGAGAGAGAGAGAGAGAGCATTGTTAAAGAAGATCAATATTAATGAATGACACTTGTAGGAGAAGGGATAGAGGACATAAGATAACAATACCTTGGAAGCTCCCTGTTCTAGGACTGTGGAATTCAGTGAAGATTGTCATGATGTCCTTATTTTTGTAATATGTTCATTTCATGTTGTTTGTTTTTTAATAGTTATTGTTGAAGAAGTTAAGAATTGTGTCATTCAGGTATGAGAAAGGAATGAGGTGATGCAATACAGTAATCAGAAACAAGCTTTCTAAAGTTGTTACCCATTACAGCCATTTCCTGATATATAATTTGTATCATCACTTGATACCTTTAATTTAGTTGTGACATGTACAAATGATTATAAATGAGTAATATATGAAATAACACATGCCATGTAGAATTCAGCTTGTGCTGGTACTTAATAACATAAATGTTAGTTATAGGTGCTGTTGCTCTTAAAATAACCAATATTGTGAAATGAGCCTCAACAATGATACAGAAGATTACTGATATTTGTCCACAATGACAATGACAAATTTTCTGCCTCTTTCATAAAGACCATAATATGTCCTTTGTCTCTCAAAAGGAAATTATCAGTACATTACAAATAGTGTTTGTGAACAAGAAAAGTTCTAGTTTTATTGGAAATATGACCTTATTCCACCTTAGGTTGAACAACAGTGTCCACAACAAGGCAAGTCTATGGGAATATTTTAAATTCCAATATGCTCAATGTTGTTTATAATATTATTTACTTGACTGAGAAAGTGTTGAGTGAGCTGGCTTTGTCAGTGTGCAGTTGCATTTACAAACTTCTTTTTTAATGATCACCAACCACCTCCATAATTTGGATATAATAGCTAAACAATTACCTACTGCATTTGAACTGAAAACAGAAGAAAGAAAGTCATTTAATTGCTAGTAATTTTTCCTCATTATACAAAAGCCCTTCCGTATTGCTTAGTAACATAATAACAACCAGATAAAACAGTGATTTAGCACTCAATAACTCGTTTCCTTTCTTAATAGCCAAACTGTAAAGACCAAATGGCCTCATATAGTATAGAAGCCATAAGGCAGAAAAAAGTATATTTTCAATATTTAACCATCTTTAAAGGAAAAAAAGCAACTGGATTTTGTAAAAAGTTGAGAATAAGGGAGCTTTTTCTCCTAGTTCATTGTGTATTTGTAAGTCTAACCCAACAGGTTAACACAAAACTGTCTACAACTTACATTGCTCTTCCCTATGCCTTCCTCCTCATTTTTGGAATTATACATGCACTCACATACATGATCTTCTTACTCTATTATGTAAAGGACTTGCTATAATGACAGAGTAGATAAATAATTCTCTCTGGGTGGAAGAAAAGGAAAAGCATATGATATGCATAAATCTCATTCTGTGGTTTAACTCCCAGTTTAGCCAGAGCAACCCACAGAGGGTCTAATTTAAAAAAAAATCTTGAGTATCAGAAAGGTCACACATTTTCTGGCAACTTTCTTATAAACTAAATTCAAGTAATTTATTCATAATAGTAACTATTTCCATTGTAAACAGACAATGAAAGAAAATGTAGTCTGAACAGTGACTTGGAAACAGCAATTCTTCGGCTTTGCTTATAGCATTCGTGTCAGCTGCCTCTGTAGACTTGGTACATGCCAGAAGGCTACTCTAAGGATTAATTAGCTTCTTAAATGCTTTGAATATGAAAATGTGCTAATTGAACATGACAGATTGAACTCATGAGGAAAAAAGAGACCAAAATTTAGATGGAGAGAATGTAGAATGGCTACAGCATGGCAGATTATTTGATGTTTGTCATTTTTACCTTGGAACAATAGAAAGAAAATATCGTATCCCTAAGGGATATATTGCTTTGTATAAGCAAAAAGAGGGGAAGAAGGAGGTTAAAAAATCAACAAGCACTAATAAGAGTACTGAGATCCATAACCAGAGACTAGAAGTGGGAGACAGTGAAGATGAGGATGAACTATATAAGAAGACAGTGCCAGGCATTGTGGCTAGGAAAAAAAGTAGCTAATCTTTCAAGGAAGGAAATATGACACTGATCTTAGGAGGCAACAAGCATTTTGGTACGTAGAAAAAAGATACAAGAATAGATAATTAGACTTACCGCAGAGGAAATAAGTCAGGAAAAAGAGAGGGTGACTAACATGAATGTTGTAAGTAGATAGCTACTATAATACCAAACCAATGTTATTGAATAAAAACACACATGCTGATATGTGATGTAATCCAAATTGTAAGGAATGATTGAAAAATCAGATAAAAAAATTTCTACTGCAACATAATCTAATCATATAGTGCTTTTTATTAGTTGAGAAAAAGAAACAGTAAAAGTTACAGGTAGTAAAAAATGTGGTTTTGGTCAGGTATTAGAATATGAAGGAAAAGAAAAATGGAACCATTACACAAAGATAGAAAATGAACAGACATTAAGATGATACTAAGATGAGGAGCAAGACCTTAAAAGAAGAGATTTGTAGAATAATAAGGACCAGTATGGGACTTTGATGTGCATGTTACCTAGAACTTTAATAAAAAGTTTAACTGCATGTGTAGAAATGTTGGAAAATTAAAAAAAAAAAACTAAAGAACATCCGAATGTGTGCCATCAGGCAAACAAAAAGGTTAGAGTTCAAATGCAGGAATAGTATTATCACTTCATATGCTTTTCTCATTGACCGTTCATCTCTTCTTCATAATGGCCTTGCATGTCCCACATTCATTTGCTTCTGCAGAGTAAATGTGTATACTTACCTAAATCACTGAGTCATCATATTAGCCTGTAACACAGCAAAGTCACAATCAGAGCTCAGATTCACAGTTAGAAATTTGAATGTCATTATTCCTATTTCCTTTCAGGAGAGTGATTCCACTCAACAAGATTGCTAGCACTTTCACCAGTCCAGAACTTTGGGGGGAAAAGAAACATTTCATAGGTATCAAACTAAGTCTAGAACTTCAATTTTTTTTAAATTGTGAAAATACCGTACATAGGGGTTACAATTACATGGGCAAGGTAATGAGTACATTTCTTATCAAGCATTGTAGCTTCCTCCTTTGTTTCCCCTTCCCATCCCTTCCCATCGCCCCCTCCCCCCTCGCCCCCGCCCCCTCCCCCCCCCCCCCCCCCGCTAAAGAACTTCAATTTTTTGACAGGTTTTTTGAAAGTTAATACCTTGTTATGAGTTTTCCTTGACTTCTTTTTAGTTTGCATAGGGTTTTACCCTAAAATGCTTATAGAGCATTTCTTGAATGAACACTACAGAATTATTTGTGATTTAACTAGTTATGTCTTCTGAATTGGCCAGATAAAATCCATAAAGATTAATTACATAAAAAGTTTCCTCCTAAATATCAAAATTCCTAAGAATAAAATCATTTGCAGTATCCAGATCAAGATCACCAAGTATCCCATATAAGCTTAAGGCACAGACTGTTACTACTTCCCAGCTGCTTTGCCAACTCATTCCCACATACTTTATCCTCTGGCTACTCTGTCTTATGTCATCCTAGCTAATTAATCTACAGAACAAACATAGGCCTTGATTCTAAGCGAATTGACTATATGTTACGTTAAATGTTCTTGAATTGTTTAAACTTAAACAAATTCAGTATTCCCACCTGTAAGTTACATTAACTAGTCACTCAATAACTAGGTCATTTATGAATTATAGCAACTTTCTTGGTATGTTGACTTATTAGACCTATAACTTTTTCAATAAAAAGTAGTCAGTACTCATTAAAGAAAAATAAGTATACAAGGTCTGGAAGAAGACGGAGGAGGAGAAGCTGGAGGCTAAACAAGCTCTTGCATAGAAAGCAGTTTTAGTGTTCCAGTGAAGAGTCGTAGGCTAGAGAATCAACTAAGTGTGCCATCACAGTACAGTTTGGCCAGAGAGGGAAAATCCAGGCAGCTTGGTCAAGGAGACACATCTGAGCACTTGCCAGGAGCAACAGTGGTGGCAGCAGCTGCCATATCAACAGATAGAGTCTGGGACAAAGGCACCAGACACATTGTGTGAGCAGATTCTACTCACCAGCAGCAAAAACTGACAAGGAGCACAAATCTTCATCCTGCTGATCGCAGACCAGGGACGGCCCAGGAACCAAGAGTCTGGTGTAAGTAGACCCAAGACATGCTCACTCCTTCTCACGGAGCAGCCCCTCTCCCACCACGGGAGGAGAAGATCTCTATCTTTGATACAAAGGTCTGGCCAGAGCAGCTAACTCCAACTCAAGCCTTGGAAGAAAACAATAGGAACCATTCCAAAGGTCACAGGAACCTGACCTGAAATGCAGGGCTCAACTCTACCCAATGTACACTTGCCCTTCCCAGGCACAGGAAGCTCCAACTCAGAGGAGAGATTTTCTTCATTGTTTAAACAGAGCCAGAGGCTGCCCCTCCCCACTGCAGCCTAGACCTTCAGTCTCAGCAGCAGGAGGGAGCAGGGGGGGGGGGGTGGGGGGTAAAAAACAAACAATTGAAACTCAGTAAACATAAATCCTGAGAATGGCTCCAGGCTGGGCTCAGCTAGCCTCTCAGGGAAAAGCTACGGTTTGCTGATAAGCCTCAACTGTACTCAGAACCTAGCTTCATCACAGCAACTCCAAGCTAGAGGAAACACCACCTCCCATTTTTGTGATAGTCAAAACAGATCTCCCTCGCACTGAACTAGCCTGGGAGGAGGATCACAAAGTCGTGGGTAAGGCAGAGCTCCTTTCTGCCTCCTCAAACAAACTGACTTAAGAAACCAATCAAGCCACAGGAAAACCAAACAACACAAGCAGACCAAAGACGCTACCAAGAGGATGGTTATGAACAGAGGGGAGATACAAGATCTCCCCACACACACACAAAAAAAATCAAAGACCTCTTTTCTCTACCTAATTTTTTAATTTAAAAAGTTTTCTATTTTTTTCTTTCATAATTTTTATTTTAGGTGTGTGTGTGTGTGTGTGTGTGTGTGTGTGTGTGTGTGTGTGTGTGTGTGTGTGTCTGTTAATCCCTTTTAACTTCTTGGCCCTTTTTGACACTTTTTTTTTCTTTTTGGGGTGACTTAACTGGTTTTCTGCTCATCCCCAGATATGAACCTATTGTCGATTATTAGACCTTATCCATCATTGTATACATAATTCAGAAATGTATTACTCAATTCACAGCCTCTTTGGCTTAACTTCCTTAATAGTACTAGTATTTGTACTTCTTATTTTTTATTTTTTCATTTTTTCTTTTTATCTCTCTCCTCTCATCCTATCCTTTTCTTTCTCAATATCATTTTTAATACTTGCATAATTTTTGTGTTTCATTTTTTAAACTTAAATTTTTGGTTTTTCATTTTTTCTTGTTTGACTCTCTCCTTTCACTCTGTCCAATCCATTTCCTCTCGGAGATTAGGACTTGGTTAAATTCACTCTTTCCTTTTAGTTCTCCACATCCCTCTAATCCTATTTTTCCCCACAATTTTCCCTAAACATATTATTTTCTAGTCTGCTGAATCCCTCTTTGATGTTATTAGCCCATTAATCTATAGTACTTTGATGTTGAATAGATTTAATCTGTTGAACAAGATTGTATCTGCAATGATTTTGACTTGCAACTACAGGACTCTGGTTGATGCTTGCATTAAAATAGTGTTCTAGCACAAAACTGGAGATACTTTCATAGCAAATGGATAGAACAAACCAGAGAAACACAGAAAAATGGCAAACCCGGGTATCTCAACTCCCACTCATGATAATCAGTTGAAGGACAGTTAATGAATAATCCAGAGGAGAGGTGCCAAAAAGCTCTACAAACGTTACTGGTAAACATGGTGAATGACAAATCAAAAACCTGCAAAGGACTAAGTGTGAGAATGATAAGGAGGGAGACTAGGCTAACCAAAGATTAATACAGGAACTTCACGAGCATGATGAGGCTAACCAAAATTTAATAAGGAAACTTTTGAGCATGACAAATTTAATCAAAAATTAATACAGGAAATGTGTGAGCAGGCTGAGAACAGTTAAAAAGAAATACAGGAATTGCATGAGCATGAGATAGCTAATCCAAGAGTAATACAGGTATTGCTAGAGTGAAAGGAGAATAGACAAAGATCAATGGAGGCATTCGTGGAATACATGAACAGACAGCTGAAGGAATCCAGAGAGGTCACAAAGGCAATGCTGAATGGAGCCCTTCAGAAGGAAAGGGAGGCCAAGGAAACCATAACCAATCAACTAAGTGATTTGAGAATAAACCCTGAACACCAAATTAAGGAAGTAAAGAAGTTCATACAAGATCTAAAACAAAGCTCTAACAAAGCCGACCTATTAGAAGGAAAGGAAATTTAAAAAAAAAAAAAAAGGAGAAAAACTTGACAGTAGGTTAGACCATGCAGAAGAAGGAATCTCTGGGATTGAAGACAGCCTAGATATAATAGAGGAAGAACACACAACTATCCAAGACATATCCAAGAAATATGATAGATCTATTCAACCTTTGGAAGACACCATCAGAAGGCCTAATCTGAGGATAATGGGTGTGGAGGAGTACCTAGAGACAGAAGTTAATGGTCTAGGAAATTTGTTTAACAAGATTCTAGGAGAGAACTTTGTAAATATGCAAAAAGATAGGCCTATTCAGATACAAGAAGCTTTCAGAACCCCAAATAGACCAGAACAGAACAGGACATCCACCGTCACATTATCATCCCCACAGGATCAATTCAGACCAAGGAAAGGATCTTTAAAGCTCTCAAGAAGAAAAGATCAATCACCTATAAAGACAAACCAATTAGAATCACCTCAGATTTCTCAGCAGAGACAATAAAAGCAACAAGAGCCTGGAATGATGTACGCCATGCCCTAAAGACAAACAACTATCAACCAAGAATACCCAGCTAAACTCTCCTTCATAACTGAAGGTCAAATGAAAACTTTCCATAGCAAAGAAAAACTGAAACAATATATCTCCAACAAACCAGCCCTACAAAAGATACTTAAAGATGTCCTACACCTAGAAAATCAACAAGACCACAATAAAAGCCAAGAAATAGCCCCCAAACAGAGAATCCAAGAACCATTGGAAGAACCCACTTGTAGCAGCCCCCAAGAAGGTAGATAACATGCCAGGAACACCACTTAGTCCTAACTCTCAACATTAACGGACTTAAATCTCCAATTAAGCGACATAGGCTGTCTAATTGGATTGAAAAGCAAGATCCTTCTATCTGCTGCCTTCAAGAATCACACTTTGCCCATAAAAACAAATATATTTTGAAAGTGAAAGGCTGGAACAAAACCTACCAAGCAAATGGCTCCCATAAACAGGTCAGAGTTGCAATATTAATATCAGATAAAATAGACTTCAAATGAAAATTAATGAGAAGAGATAAAGAAGGTCACTACATACTAATTAAGGGATCTCTCCTTCAGGAAGATATTACAATTCTAAATAACTATTCATTAAACAAGGAGCACCCAAATTCAGCCAAGAAATACTACTTCCCCTCAAATCTCACATAGATCCAAAGACATTAATTTTTGGGGACTTTAACATAACACTATCCCCACTTGCCAAAAACCCAACAAAGAAACTGCTGATCTAAACAACTGCATAGAGCAACTAGATTTAACAGACATCTACTGAATATTTCACCCAGCAGCATCAGAACACATGATTTTCTCAGCAGCACATGGAACGTTTTCCAAAATAGACCACATTTTAGGTCACAAAACAAACATCCAAAATCAGAAACATTGAAGTTATACCCTACATTCTCTAAGACCACAAGGGAATAAAATTAGAACTCAACACCGAAAGCCACAAAAGAAAGTCCTGTAACCCATAGAGGCTGAACAACACACTGTTAAATCACCAATGGGTCACGGAGGAGATTAAAACAAAATACAAATGTTCATGATATTCTACAAAAATTAACACACAAATCACCAGCTCCTCTGGAACACAGCAAAGGCAGTATTCAGAGGAAAGTTTATAGCTCTGAGTTCCTACATCAACAAATTGGAGATATCTGAAACCAACAATTTAATGAGACATCAGAACCTATTTGAAAAAGAGCAGCAAGATAAACCCCAATACAATAGACAGAAAGAAATAATTAAAATTAAATCAGAATTACATGAATTAGAATACAAAAAAACCATAGAAACAATCAACAAAAAGAGAGTTGGTTCTTCAAAAAAAATTAACAAAATTGACCACCCTTAGCAAATCTTATCAGAAAAAGGAGAGAACACACCCAAATAAACAAGCTCAGAGATGAGAATGAAAATATCACCACCGAAACAACCAGGATTCAGAAGATTATAAGAGAATACTCTCAAAGCTTTATGCTAATAAGTTTGAGAACTTGGCAGAAATGAACCTTTTCCTAGCAAATATCCACATGCTGAAACTAAACCAAGATGAGTTAAACCATTTTAACAGGCCCATATCAAGCATTGAAATAGAAACAGCAATAAGAGACCTCCCAGCTAAGAAAAGCCCAGGACCAGATGGTTTTACAGTGGAATTCTACAAGGCCTTCACAGCAGAGCTCACACCAATACTTCTCCAACTCTTCAATGAAATTGAAAGAGAATGTTTTCTACTGAACTCGCTCTATGAAGCCATCATAACCTTCATCCCAAATCCAGGCAGGGACTCATCAAAGAAAGAGAACTATAGACCCATTTCTTTGATGAATATTGATGCAAAACTTCTCAACAAAGTTTAGCCAATCGATTTCAACAATTCTTCCAAAAAAATCATACACCACGATCAAACAGGATTCATTTCAGGGATGCAAATCTGGTTCAATATACACAAATTAATTAATATAATTCATCACATCAACAAGAGCAAGGATAAGAATCACATGGTTATCTCAATAGATGCAGAAAAAGCATTTAACAAGATCCAACACCTATTTATGATGAAGGCTCTGGAAAAATTAGGAATCCATGGAACATTCCCCAATACAGTAAAAACTGTATATGACAAACCTACAGTTAGCATTATACTTAATGGTGAAAATTTAAAGCCATTTTCTCTAAACTCAGGAATGAGAGAAGGATGTCCACTCTGTCCACTTCGCTTCAATTTAGTATTAGAATGCCGATCTACAGCAATAAGACAAGATGAGAACATAAAGGAAATCCAAATAGGGAAACGTGAAGTAAAACTCTCCCTCTTTGCAGATGACATGATCTTGTATTTAAAGAGTCCCACAGACTCCATTCCCAAATTACTCAAGCTGATTCGAAACTTTGGCAAAATAGGAGGGTATAAAATTAACCCTGAAAAATCAATTGCTTTTCTGTATGCCCATAATGAGAAGAATGTGGATGAAATCAGGAAAGCAACTCCTTTTATAATCGCAACCAAAAATAAAATACCTTGGAATTTACTTAACTAAATAAGTTAAGGACCTCTACAACGAAAACTTTAAAAACCTGAAAAAGGAAATCAAAGCAGAAGTTAGAAAGTGGAAAAACCTCCCATGCTCCTGGATTGGAAGGATCAACATCGTAAAAATGGCAATACTTCCCAAAGATATCTACAAATTCAGTACAATACCTATCAATGTTCCAACCTCATTCTTCAAGAAAATAGAAGGCTTGGGAGGACCAAGATGGCGACGGGGCAGTAGGGAAACGCCACAGCTCTCTCCAACCAAAAAGAGAGTTCGAGTTCCAACGCTTAATCTCCCCAACAAAAAGACGAACACTCAGAGAAAAACCAGAGGCGGAGAATAACAAAAAAAGAAAGAGAGGAAAAGAAGAATTTCAGAAAAGAGAAAAGCGAAGACCCCTCCCCCAACCTTTACTGGCCGCGCGGCAGTGCACCAAGCCGCCGGCCAGCCGGCCCGTCGGGGGCTGCGGGAGCCCCAGAGACACAGGGGGCCGCTTTCAGATCACCAGGTACCGATTTGCAGAACAGCGGATCGCCAGGAACACAGAAACCTACCAGCCGGGAGTCTCCACGAGGATCCCACCCCCACCCCTCACTCTCCACCAGAGCAGAGAGGCTCCATCCTGCCAAAGCCGCTGGGCACCAGCAGCGCGACAAAGGGACCACCTGCCCGATCGCGATCGCAACGACCCGGCGGGGTGCCACTCGGGCCCCAGAGACACCGCGAAGAAGCTGCCTGAGCATGGACACTTTTGACCCGACAGCTTCGACAGAGGCAGAGACAGAAAAGAATGACACAGAGCCACCACCGCCCAACCCATCCTGCAACCAATCCAACTGAACTCGGATTGCAACAACAACTGACGACCTACACCACACAGAAACAACCAGCTCCAGGGTGAGTACCCCACAGGGGAAGTGTATCCCTCAAGGGAGACCAGAGCTGGAGGGAATCCCCAGACCCTGACCTAGACTCCCTACTCCAACACCCGGACCACAGGACCCACTAAAACTGGGAACTGTTTGAGAGCTCCACCAACCCGTGGAGCACACTCAATTGGCCAGGCTAGAGCAAGAGCGCCCCTGGAAGGGAGCTTAAATGCCCAAGCCAGGAACAGTGCCCCTGGGTCAAAACTACCAACAGTAGAAGAAATTTGAACAGTGTCCCCCAGGCTGCATAACCTAGGTGGTATACACATCAGCACAGGCCTAACGAGCGCGCTCCAGGCTGGGGCCAGAACCAGGCCCGGGGATCCGGCACCTGAACAACACAACCAACTCCTCCCAACTGAAGTCAAAAGCTGAGCATACGCCTCAACAGAGGGGAGAAAACCAGGAAACAACACTTCCCGGGAAGCACGCCTGTGACAATAAAAGACCTGGAGGCCCAGGACAAGAGAAACCCAAACCCACCAAAACTCCACCCATATACCCTAGACTGGGAATTGGGCAACACAGGCTGCCAGCACCTGATAGTAAGCAGGAGCTCAGACTGTTAAGGCAGCTCAGCAATAGAGTGGTAGTCTTGGATGTATGAGGCCCTGGATCTGATTCCTCAGCATCACAAAATCAAAAAGAGTCAGAAGTGGTGCTGTGGCTCAAATGGTAGGGTGCCAGCCTTGAGCTGAAAAGCTGAGGGACAGCACCCAAACCTAGAGTTCAAGCCCACAACCAGCCCAAAACAAACAAACAAAAACACATCAGGAGCCCATAGCAGACTCCAGTATTTGGGAGAGTGCATCCAGAGCATCTGTTCTTCACAAGAGCACCCGTAGGAGCAAACACAAGCAGTCTAGGCTGCTCAACCCTTTCAAAGGGGGGAACTGCTAGCAATCTACAGCAGAGAGCTGAGAATCCTAAGTAAGTCAGAATAGCAGCTGGAAATAGGTTCCCAACAGAACCCAGATCAGGCACACACTCTCTCTACCAATACAGAATCAGCAACCAAGCAAAGACAGACACACCAAAACAAAATTGAAGAGCAGTCTCCTGAACCTCCATGCGAAAATCACAGAGAAAAATCACAAGGTTTACCACCACCCAGGACAGCAAGCTCACCTCAAAAGCCAGCAGCCACGCAGGGGAGAGCCCCAGTGGGAGCAAAGCAGGAATGGAAGACAAAAACTACATCCAAGGGTTGCTGGAGGCAATGACTCAAGAAATAAAGCGAGAAATTGACCAGAAATTGAAAGAGCACAAGGATGAACTATCCAAAGAGATACAGTGTATCAAACAAGAGATGCATGCAAAAATAGAAGCTACACAAACCTCAGTAAGAAGTGAGATAAATGCCAAATTAGAGGTAATGCATACCTCATTGAGAGGTGAGATCAGTACTCTGAGAACCAACATTGAATCCATAAAGGGATCCATTTCCTCCATGCAAACCACAATAGAAGCCACTGTCAACAGAGTGAATGAAATGGAAGGTAGAGTGTCAGATACAGAAGACAGAATACACCAACTGGACCAAAAAGTGACAGATATGGAAAAATCACTCAAATTAAACCAAAGGGAAATTCAAGAGCAAGCAGATGATGCTAAAAAATTTAACCTTCGCATAATTGGAGTGGACGAAAGTGAAGAATTCCAGAACAATGGAATGCAACACCTATTTAACAATGTAATCAATGAAAATTTTCCCCACCTCAAAAAGGACCATCTTAACTACATCACAAAAGCTTATCGAACACCCAACAAGCAAGACCCCAGGAGACACATTATAGTAAAAATGATAGATCTGAATAATAAGGAAACAATCCTGCATGCAGCAAAAATGAAGAAGGAGCTATACTACAATGGGAAAAAAATTAGAATCACTGCAGATCTCTCCACACAAACAATGAATGCAAGAAAAGCCTGGGAAAGCACCATACGAGCCCTAAGAGCCAATAACTGCCAACCGATATACTGATATACCCGGCAAAGCTAGCATTCACATTCGATGGAGAACTGAAAACTTTTAATAGCAAAGAAAAACTAAATGAATACATAAACATTAAGCCAGCATTACAAAGAATTCTAAGAGGAGAGACACAACCTGAAGAAAGCAACCAGGAACTGGAGCCTGCCCCAAACAGGCGTTACTCAAAGTCTAACTGAGCAAGCACAGGAGGAAAGGAAAGAAGAAAAACTTAGGAAATGGAATGGCAGGGACAACAATGCATCTCTCTATACTTTCTCTTAATATAAATGAGCTGAATTCGCCAATTAAAAGAAAACGAACTGAGGACTGGATCAGAAAACAAGACCCATCCATCTGTTGCCTTCAGGAGACCCACCTCTCAGCCAAACATACAAACAAACTCAGAGTGAAGGGTTGGAAAAGGATCTACCAATCAAATGCCCCCAGTAAGAAAGCAGGTGTAGCTATCCTGATATCTGACAAAATAAACTTTTCATTAAAATCAGTACAGAAAGACAAGGACGGACACTACATATTAATAAAGGGAACAATCCAAGAGGAGGATATAACCATCATCAACTTATATGCCCCAAATATTGGTGCACCCAGATATGTCAAACAAATGCTCTCAAACTTACAGAATAAAATAGATCCCAATACGATAATACTAGGAGACTTTAACACAGCACTCTCACCAAAGGACAGGTCTACCAACCAGAGGATTGGCAAAGAACCTACTGAATTAAGAGAGGCCATACTTCAAGCGGGATTAACTGACATCTACCGAGTATTTCACCCTAAAACAACACAGTACACATTCTTCTCAGCAGCTCACGGAACTTTCTCCAAAATAGAGCATATCATAGTTCATGCAAGGAACTTAAGCAAATACAAAGGGATCGACATAATCCCCTGTATCCTATCTGACCACAGTGGAATCAAGCTAGCTCTCAATAACAAAGCATACCGCAGAAATTTCTCTAATACATGGAAATTGAACAGCACACTCCTTAACAATGCCTGGATAACAGAAGAGATCAGAGAAGAAATAAAGCATTTCCTACAACTCAATGAAAATGAAAACACCTCACAAAGAAACTTGTGGGACACAGCAAAAGCAGTCCTGTGGGGCAAATTTATTGCCCTCAGTGCCCACATCAAGAGAATGGAGACAGACCAAGTAAATAATCTCATGTTGCAATTAAAACAGCTAGAAAAACAAGAAAAAATGGGACCTAAAGCTACTAGACGAAGCCAGATAACCAAATTGAAAGCAGAGATTAACCAATTAGAAAATCAGAAAACCATAACCAAAATAAACCAAACAAAAAGCTGGTTCTTTGAAAAAATAAACAAAATTGATGGCCCGTTGGCTAGATTAATTAAAAAAAGAAGAGAGGGTACCCATATTAATAGGATTAGGGATGCCACGGGAAACATCACAACACATACCCAAGATATCCAAACAATTCTAACGGACTACTTTCAAAAGCTATACTCTCTAAAGGAAGAAAATCGGACAGAAATGGATGCATTTTTAGAGAAATACAAGTTGCCCAAACTGAGCAAAGTAGAAATAAACCAATTAAATAAGCCAATATCCTATAATGAGATACAGGAAGCTATCAAAAGTCTTCCAACAAAAAAAAGCCCAGGACCAAATGGATTCACAGCAGAATTCTATAAGACCTTTAAAGAAGAACTAATACCCATACTCCTCAAGCTCTTCAGAGAAACAGAGAAGGAGGGAGCTATCCCAAACTCATTCTACGAAGCCAGTATCACACTCATCCCCAAACCGGGCAAAGACCCAACCAAAAAGGAGAATTACAGGCCAATTTCCTTGATGAACACAGATGCAAAGATCCTTAACAAGATTCTAGCTAACAGAATCCAGAAACACATCAAAAAATTATACACTATGACCAGGTAGGCTTCATCCCAGAGACACAGGGATGGTTTAACATATGTAAGTCAATAAATGTAATCCAACATATCAACAGAGCCAAGGTCAAGAATCACATGATTATCACCACAGATGCAGAAAAGGCCTTTGATAAAATTCAACATTCATTTATGCTAAAAGCTCTGGAGAAAATAGGAATAGAAGGAACATTTCTAAAAACAATAAAAGCCATTTATGACAGACCAAGAGCCAATATTATACTTAATGGGGAAAAGCTACAACCAATTCTCCTAAAATCAGGAACAAGGCAAGGATGCCCACTGTCTCCACTCCTCTTCAATATAGTCCTGGAACCCTTAGCCAGGGCAATAAGGCAAGAAAAAGACATTAAAGGGATCCACATAGGGAAAGAAGAAGTTAAACTATCCCTTTTTGCAGACGACATGATACTATACCTTCACTATCCCAAAAACTCCATCGCCAAACTCTTAGAAATCATAAATCACTTCGGCAAAATAGCAGGATACAAAATAAACCCAAAAAATCAGTTGCCTTCCTGCACAATGTACAAATGTACAAGAAGAGAGGGAAATAAAGGGAGCAACCCCATTCACAATAACCTCCCAAAAAATAAAATATTTAGGAATTAACCTAACCAAAGATGTAAAAGAACTTTTTAATGAAAACTACAAAAAGTTAATGAAAGAAATTACAGAAGACACCAGGAAATGGAAAGACCTCCCATGCTCCTGGATATGCCGACTTAATATAGTAAAGATGGTAATACTTCCAAAACTAATATACAAATTCAATGCAATTCCTATTAAAATCCCAATGACGTACATCACTGAAATACAGAAAACAGTCCAAAAATTCATATGGAACAACAAAAGACCTAGAATAGCCAAAACAATTCTAGGGGATAAAGGCAATATGGGAGGGCTATCCATGCCAAACTTCAAACTCTACTGCAGAGCTATAATAACAAAGACAAAATGGTAATGGCACAAAAACAGACCCGAAGACCAATGGAACAGAATAGAAGATCCAGAAATAAATCCACAGGCCTACAGCCAGCTGATATTCGACAAAGGAGCCAAAAACATACAATGGAAGAAACACACACTCTTCAACTGCTGGTGCTGGGAAAACTGGGCAGCCACATGCAGAAAACTAAAAGTGGACCCCAGCCTATCACCATGCACCAACATCAACTCAAAATGGATTAAAGACCTTAACATTAAACCTGAATCTCTGAACTACTGCAGGACAGAGTAGGAGAGACACTTGAACTAATAGGCACAGGAAGGAACTTCCTGAACAGAGTCCCAGGTTCACAACAAATTGGAGGGAGACTTGACAAATGGGACTACCTTAAAATAAAAAGCTTCTGCACAGCTAAATCTATTGCAACCAAGCTAGAAAGACAACCAACTAATTGGGAAAAAATATTTACCAGCAATATATCAGACAAGGGGTTAACATCCTGTATATACAGGGAACTCAAGAAACTAATCCCTCCCAAACCTAACAAACCAATTACTAAATGGGCAAGGGAACTAAAGAGGGACTTCTCAAATGAAGAAATAAAAATGGCAAAGAAACACATGAGGAAATGTTCATCATCCCTGGTGGTGAAGGAAATGCAAATAAAGACAACCCTGAGATACCACCTTACCCCAGTCAGAATGTCCCACATCCACAAATCAGCCAACGACAAATGCTGGAGGGGATGTGGAGAAAGAGGAACTCTATTACACTGCTGGTGGGAATGTACACTTATACAACCACTTTGGAAAGCAGTCTGGAGGGTCCTTAGAAAGCTAAAGATTGACCTCCCTTACGACCCAGTCATACCACTTCTAGGCATCTACCCTGAACAACAGGAACCAATATACAAGGACACGTGCACCTCCATGTTTATTGCAGCACTGTTCACAATAGCTAAGATATGGAAACAACCCAGATGCCCCACCAAAGATGAATGGATCCAAAAATTGTGGTATCTATACACAATGGAATATTATGCAGCCATTAGAAATGACAAAATAATGACATTTGCAGGGAAATGGATGGAGCTAGAAGGAATCATGTTGAGCGAGGTAAGCCAAGAGCAAAGAGGCAAATGGTACATGCTCTCCCTGATAAGTGGATGCTAAATCCAAAATGTTAGGTGATACGACAAAACTAACAGGACTTAAGAAACAAAGAACTCCCACTCATCTGGTCGAACCACTACTAAATATCTCCATGCTGCTGACCACATGTATGGTGTATAACGTGTACACCGATATATGTTATAGATTGTGATACACAATTTGCTCCAGGAAAGTTAGACTGAACTTGTGACTTTAAATGAGCATCATTATTCCACAGTACTTTGAAATTCGTGAAATTATGTAATCACTTAATCACAATCAAAAAAAAAAAAGAATCTCGGGGAAGGTAGAGAGGGAAAGGATGATAGGGGAAAACAGTGGAGGGGGTAACAATGCTCAATAGGAAGTGTACTCATTACCTTACTCATGTAACTGTAACCCTCTGTATAGTATCTTGACAATAAAAAAAATCTTAGGGGCTGGGAAGTGGCTCAGTGGAAGAGCTCTTGCCTGGTATGCATGAGGCCCTGGGTTCGATTCCTCAGCACCACATAAGCAAAAAAAGCCAGAAATGGCGCTGTGGCTCAAGGGGTAGAGCACTAGCCTTGAGCTGAAGAGCTGAGGGACAGCACCCAGACCCAGAGTTCAGGCCCCATGACTGGACCCAAAAAACAAACAAACAAAAAATATCTTAAAAAGGAAAGAAAATTAAGTATACAGGAAAAGAAAGGGAGGAAGGAAGGAAGGAAGGAAGGAAGCAAGGAAGGAAGGAAGGAAGGAAGCAAGGAAAGAAGAGGCAGTGGGGAGGGAGAAAGGAAGGAAGGAAAGAGCAAAGAATTTGAAAGGTATTTTTCCACAAATTCTATACAAATGGTCCAACAAGCACATAAAAGATGTGTGACATCATTAATCATTAGAAAAACATACAAATCAATCCTACAATGAGATACACCTTGTATCTGTTACAATGGTTACTACTGGATCGCTAGCTTCTGATCCAAAAAGCAGAAAGTGAAATAAAACAGTGATTAAAACAATTATTACATGAGTCCACTAAACTACATTGTTATAAAATGTTGTTACCTAAAGTTGGAGGGAGTAAACAAGAGAGATATTCAATGAGCAGTTTCTTTTGCAAGATAAAAATGTCCTAGAATTTTGTTGCACAAAAACATGTGAAAATAATTAAATATTCTAAATTGTACTGAAATGGTTAAGATGGTATACTTTACATTGTGTGTGTGTGTGTATGTGTGTGTGTGTTTAGCAAAATTAGAATTCTAAAAAATACAAGGAGTGGCTTGAAAGCACCTAAACAAAGGGGCTCACCAGTTTGCCAGGCCATGATATGAATGGGCCCAGGGTCTCTCTGCTGAAGGATACCAACACCTAACCAGCCACCAAATAGCTACCCAGTCACAAAACAACTCAGCCAATTACAGGCACATGTAAGAGCAACAAAGCTCAAATTATCTATCTATCTATCTATCTATCTATCTATCTATCTATCTATCTATCTATCTATCTATCTATCTATCTATCTATCTATCTATCTATGTATCTATCTATCTATCTATCTATCTATCTATCTATCTATCTATCTATCTATCTATCTACATATATATTACCCAAATATTTGAGAAAGAAAAAAAAACAAAAATTGCTCATCACTGAAAATCTTCCAATTTAGAAAAAATTAAGGGGAAATTTATGTAAGTATATATAATTATATAAGTATAAATATGTTTAAAAAAACACCTATTTGTATGCTTATTCTTATCATCCAATATTGTGATATTGAGCATTTTGTGGATATATATTATATATCCATAAATTTTAAGAGGAATTCTTGGATGTGGGATCTCTGGAGAAAAGCTACATAAAATAAATTACTCAAATGTCTTAAAAGCATCAACTGAGTCCTCTCAAAAATAGAGAATGAAGAGTCGGTTTTCCTTCAGATCCACTTACCACATTACACTTTTTTGAATCTATCCTTGTTCAATGAAAAATTCATTTGATCGATTCACTTAATAAGCGAAGAAAAACATATGTAAAGCACATATTAGTGAGTAGATCCTTATTGTAGATGAATGTTGCACAAATAAAAAGTATTTATTGCAGTTTCAATATCTTCCATCTCTATGAATTGCAGTGGTTTTCATTGCCTGTGGTATAATGCAATATATATTTCAGAGACAGAAAGCTGACACTAAAACATTGTATGTTAATAATACTATGAGCATCAATAAATTGCATGTTCATAAATCCCTTCACAATATTTAATTTTATCCACCCCCTGGAAGAAAAAAATATTAAAGTCTGTTTATGTTTCATCTTAGTCTATTTTAAATACCAGCTAGTCTAAAAATAGTATGTAGGAGAAGGTTATTCAGCCAAGACTATCATTAAAATGTTATCAATTGACACTTTTTTATTAAGCTTCATCCTAACTAAATATTTTGGCTTTCCAGAAAAGAAATTCCTGTTCTTTTGAAACAAGGATGTAATTAATTTTTGTTTTCTCTTATTATCTGCAATGCAAGTATGACCTAGATCTTGCATGTGCCCATGAATGAGGAAAAAGAAATATTTCCTTAAGTAGACTAGATGAATACAAACTAAGGCATTTGGCTAATGTTCAAGAATCAGTTACTTAGGTGACTAATATCTTTGGTCATCTCCCAAAAGCATTGAGTTACCATCAATAATGCATTAATGGAGTTTTGACATTTCTTGGCAATTCTCTGTAAATATTCCTCTGAGAATTAGCAGAACTTTGACCCAGTATACAAGGAACCAATAACAGCCCTCTAGGTCAATCTCTGGGCCTTAAATCATGCAAAGTTCTGTAGGAAGTAATTGTTTCAGTAAAGTTAGTGATGCTTGGAAGGATTCTATATGATCCTTAAGCACAAATTTCCTTTCTAACTCTGGAGTGTGTAGGTATTTTTGAGAGATTGGTGTACGCAACTACTATAGCATCTCCACTAATATCACAGCTAGAAGAAAGAAGTCCCAGCGAGCCCCCAAGAAAACAGTTTCTACTCCTGCTCTTTGAACATCACACACAAAACAAATGGTGGGAAACCATTTTACAAAATTTCAACAATAGAACTAAGTCAGTGTGAAAAGCCAAAGTAACTCCATTTTGAGATTAACCCCACCATCTTGTGCTAGGCTGCCCTCAGAGTAACCCCAAGAGAGAGAAAACAACAATTCTCAGAAAAAAACTGCAGGTTGCCGCCGACCCTGCCCACCCTTAAGAAACAGAACAATTGCCCAAGTGTTCCAGTAACAGAACATAATGGTTTTGCAACCATCAAACTGTCAAACATGGACCAATAGTTCAGAAAAAGGGCAGTGCAGTTAGGGTAGACTCAAACCTTGATACATGGGCCAATAAAAAATTGACTATGCAATCTTTATAAATGTTAACCAATCATGTAACTGCTTGTGTGGAAATTCCCTAAAGTTGTTTGTTCAATACTATAAAAGCTGTGCTGATTTTGTGCTCGGGGCCTCTTAGCATCACCAGTTACCGAGTGCACGGAGGACCAAGCTTGAGCTTGCAAATAAACGACTCTTTTGCTGTTTGCATTGGTCATGGTCTCTGGTGGTCTTGTAGGGGTCCTGAGTCTGTGTACAACAGTGCAAAATTCAGCACTAAACACAAATTTTGAAAGTGCTACCAGAGGATGATGGCAGAGGAGAAGCTGGGGGCTAAACAAACTCTCATGTAGAAACCAGTTTTAGTGTTCCAATGAAAAGTCCAAGGTTAGAGAGTCACACCCAGTGTGATATCATAGTATAGAGAGTTTGGCTAGAGAGGAAAAATTTCAGGCAGCTTTGTTAAGGAGATAGATTCAAGCACTCGCTGGTGGCCATGGCAATGGCAGCAGCGGATGCTGCTAAAAGCAGCATATCAACAGAGAGAGCCCAGAACAAAGGCACCAGAGGTGGTGTGCAAGCAGATTCTACTCACCACCAGCAAGAACTGACAAGGAGAAGTAATCTTCATAATGCTGACCACAGACAGTTGCAGACCTTGAACAGCCCGGAAACAAAAGGAAAGGTGTGAGTACCACACAAGACATCCTGACTCCTTTTCATGGAGCAGTAATGGGAAGGTAGCTCCTCCCCCACCACCTGAGAGGAACTCTAATCCTTGATATTTACAAGGATCTGGGCAGAGCAGCTACCACAAAACTCAGGCCTTGAAAGAAGACAATAAGAGCCATTCAACACGTGGGGCTAAGCTCTACCCCAGTCCAAAGTTGCCCTTCTCAGGCAGAGAAAGTTCTGCCTATGGAGAAGTGACTTCCTTCACTGGGTAAACAGAGCTAGAGGCTGCCCCACCCCACTGTAGCACAAGAAGCAGACCCAGATGCTGAAGGGTAAAAGAGAAACAATTGGAAACTCAGTAAACATAAATCCTGAGAATGATTCCAGGCTGGGCTGTGTGAGTGTCTCAGGAGCTAGCCCGTGAGGGAAAAGCTACTGACTGCTGACAGGCTTCAAGCCTACTCACAACCTAGTCCCATCACAGCATCTCCCAGCTAGAGAAATCAGCCATCTCCCTCTTTTGTGATACTCAAAGCAGATCACCCTCCCACTGAACTAGCCTGGGACCAAGGTCATAAAGTCCCTGGTAAGGCAGAGCTTCATTCTGCCTCCTCAAACAAGCTGATTTAAGAAACCAATCAAGTCACAGGCAAACCAAACACCATAAGCAAACCAGAGACTACAGCAGAGACTGGTTACAGACACAGGGGAGACACAAGATTTCCCCCCACACACAAAAAAATTAAAGATCTCTTTTTTCCACCTAATTTTAAAAAATTAAATGCTTTTAGATTTTTTCATTTTTCTTTTAATTTTTAATTCTATTTTCTCTTTTCTCTTTTGATCCTTTTTGGATTTTTTGCTTTACTTAATTGCTGTTCTGTTCATCCCCAGTTATACACCTGACTTCAGTTATTAGACCTCATCCTTCATTGTGCATACTTAATTCAGATATAATGGTGTAGAGGAGAGTCTAGAAACAGAAGTTAAACATCTAGAACATTTATTTAACAGAATCCTAGCAGAGAACTTCCCAAACATGCAAAAACATAGGCTTATTCAGATTCAAGAAGCCTTTAGAATGCCAAATAGACCAGACCCAATCAAGACATCTACCTGTCACATTGTAATCCACACAGGATCAATTGAGACCAAGAACAGAACCTTAAAGCTGTCAGGGAGAAAAGATCAATAACCTATAAAGGGAAAGCAATCAGAAAAACTTCATGTTTCTCAGCAGAGACAACTAAAGCAAGAAGAGCCTGGAATGATGCATGCAACACCATAAAGACAACTATACTATCAACCAAGAATACTGTACCCAGCTAAACTCTCCTTCAAAATGGGAGGTCAAATGAAAATCTTCCAAAGAAAAATTGAAACAATATATCTCCACCAAACCAGCCCTACAAAAGATACTTAAAGACATCCTACACATAAAACACCAACAAGAACATGATAAATGCCAAGATACAACCTCCAAAGAGTGAATCCAAAAATCATAAGAAGAACCCAGTTGCACAGCCCCCAAGAAGGTGGATAACATGGCAGTAACTACCAAACACCTCTCAGTCTTAACTCTTAATGTTAATGAACTTAACCCTTCAACTAACAGACACAGATTTTCTAATTGGATCAAAAAGCAAAATCCTTCTATCTTCTGCCTTCAAATGACACACCTTGCCTACAAAAGCAAATATATTCTGAAAGTGAAAGGCTGGAATAAAATCTACAAAGTTTGAGAATCTGGATGAAAGGGACGAATTTCTAGCAAATATTGACATGCACAAACTAAAGCAAGGTGATTTAACCAACTTAACAGACTCATATCAAGCATCAAAATAGAAACAGCAATAAAATATCTCCCATCCAAGAAAATCCCAGGACCAGATGGATTTACAGCTGAATTCTATGAGGCCTTCAAAGCAGAACTCAAACCAATACTCCTCCAATTCGTTAATAAAACTGAAAGTGAAGGTTTACTACCAAACTCTTTCTATGAAGCCATCATAACCCTCATCCCAAAACCAGGTAAGGACTCATCAAAGAAAGAGTACTATAGACCCATTTGTTTGATGAACATCTATGCAAACCTTCTCAAAAAATTTGGCCAATCGATTTCAACCACTCATTAAAAAATCATAATCCATAATCAAACAGGATTCAGTTCAGTGACGCAAAGCTGGTTCAATATATGTAAATCAATTAATATAATTCATCACATCAAGCAAGGATAAGAACAACATGATTATCTGAATAAAGGCTGTGTATGACAAACCTACAGCCAGCATATACTCAATGGCAAAAAGCTAAAGCCATTTTCTATAAATTCAGGAATGAGTCAAGGATGTCAACTCCCTCCACTTCTCTTCGATTTAATATTAGAATGCCTAGCTAGATTAATGAAACAAGATGCAGGTATAAAGTGTTAAAATGGGGAAAGATGAAATATAATTGTCCTTCTTTGCAGATGACATGTTCTTGTATTTAAAGCACCCCATGGACTCCACTCAAGTTACTTGAGTTGAGTGCAAAGTATTAGGGTATAAAATAAACCCTCAAAAATCAATTCTTTCACCCATGAGGAGCAGCTTCACCACGTGGCTCCATGTGCTGCACGTGGCTCCATGTGAAGCACCCAAAAACTGAAGAAAGCACTCAACACCAGACCCGTGGAAAGTTAGGAAGGAATGGTGAAGATCTCTGAGTCACAGGATGGCCCACTCCAACCTGACCCTAGGCAGCTAAGGAGAAGGAGCAAATCCAGCAATCACCGCCATTACAACTGCCAGAAATCGCAGAAATCGTCTACCACCAGCTACTGACCTTGTGAGCAACTCAATTGGGTCTACTACCTTGGGGTTTAAATTCTCTGTGGGATCCTGAAGCCCCCTTTCAAAAGGAAGGGATCACATCAAAGGTGAATACAGACCTAAGGTCTGTTCCTTAAGCTACTGTGGCTACCTGGGAAAGCCTGGGAACACAGCTCTAGGTCTGTGATAACAATGCACAAATTCGAATCCCCTAAACTTCCCTCCATCAGGCTTGAGAGAGGGATTCAAGGTAGCAACTACCCTCTCAGGTCAAATGGTCATCTGGACACTATCAAACCACGGGGAAAGTGGACTACTATAAGGCATATAAGGTTTTATCAGGAGTTTACTTAGAGGACTACATGGAGACTCTAGCTATCCAAACAACCCGAAAAACCCACTCTTTAGATGTTTTTAGTTTGTTTCGTCTGATCATTTGTTGTTTGTTTTTGTTTCTATGTGTTCTTTTATGTATTGTTTTTTAGGATTTGCTATTACACTTAAATCTTCTATTTTTCACTATTATTTAGTATTTTCTTCCACTTTTCAATTTCCTAATTTTGCTTTTTTCCTCGCACTCTCCCCTTTTCATTTCTTGCTACATGATACTACTACTTTGTCAGAGCTACCCGTCTAGTTATATACACAAAGTAAGGCCTCCTTCTATGTGTGTAAACAATAATTACAAGAATTATCTTAGCTTAAGCAACTTTTCAATACTCTTTGAATAAAACTTTTTCTAATCTCAGCGATTCTCCCAAATATATATAATTTCTTTTCTCATCTTCATCTAGATATCTAAGCTATTCCTTACATAACCTTTTTAAAAAAAAATTCTTTTCTACCTCTTACAATCTGAAAAAGTTCTCTATTCTCTTCCTACTACATGTACCTCTCCTCTAAGATGTTCTTAACCCTCTACTATGATTATACCCAATTTGTCTTCTGAACTTAAATTTATATCTCTCCAATCTTAAAACTTCGCTTCTCCATCTTCTCCAGTCCATTGATCCCTAACCGTTTATATCTGACCCAACTTACAGTTGGTTCCATTTTAACTGAGTACAAGAGGCCCATCTTATTAACTTTAAGGTGAAGACCACTTATCAGCCAGACACAGATTGTCTCAAAAGCTACAACTATATGTAATCTCTACCCCAGAACCACAACATCCCTCTCAAAGCAAAGAAAAAGAGCTAAATAGGTAAACACCTACCCATAATTCTGAAATCCTAAGATCTAAGCATCTACACAACACCAGGTTGGCTCTAGCCTTGAAAGACAGTATTACTATTGTCGTACTGGTGTGGTTTTTGTGTCCAAATGGGTAGAACTAACTACAGAAACACAAGAAAGAACAACTAACAAACAACTAACTAACAACTAACATCAACTAACTCCAACACCATCTCCACATAAACAAGCTAGAAAACAGTCACAGAATGACCTAGAGGATAGTGCTCAAGATATTTTAAAAGCCTGGTTGGTAAATCTGCTGAATGAAAAATTGTGCAGCCTGAATAGAAGTATAAAAGAATGTGATGAGGCCAACCATAAGCTAATAGACAAATTCATGGCCTCCACAAATAACAGGATAAAGGAATTCCAACAGAAGGAGAAAGAGTCCAATGAAAATATAGAAACCCAGGTAAAGCAGTGGAAAGATAAGTCCAAAACCAAACTCCAGGAGGTTAGGCAATCTATTCAAGACTTAAAAGAAAACCTCAATAAAGAGATATCCACCATTGAGAAAGACCAGCAAGAAGGAAGGGAGATAAACAGCAAAGTAAAAAAACTTGAAAGAAAAATGGAGGAGGCAGAAGAGTCTCTGAAGCAGAAGATAGTTTAGACTCCATAGAGAAAAAGAGTGCACAGATATTCATAACAAAACCAAGAAACATGACAGATCACTGCAGCAAATATAGGATACATTCAGAAAGCGTAATTTGAGACTCATAGCTATACAGGAGGGCCTGGAGAGGGAAGCCAATGGATTAGGAAATATATTCAGCAGAATCCTAACAGAGAACTTTCCACATATACAAAAGGACAGACCCATCTAGATACAAGAAGCTTTTAGAACCCCAAATAGACTAGACCAGAACAGGTCATCCCACTGCCACATTATATTCCGTAAGGATCAATAGGCACTAAGGAAAGAATTCTTAAAGCTTTCAGGGATAAGAGAATAATTGCCTATAAAGGTAAGCCAATCAGAATTACCACAGACTTATCAGCAGAGACCATAAAAGCAAGGATGGCCTGAACAGGTATGCCATACCCTAAAGTCAAGAATAATCTACCCAGCTAAGCTCTGATTCATAGCAGAAAGACAAAATAAAAAACTTCATCAGCAAGGAAAATCTGAAACAATATATCAATACCAAACCAGCTGTACAAAAAAATCCTCAGAGATATTCTTGACATAGGAAAACAACAAGGACAGAATATTGGCAATGAAATTGTCCACAAACAGAGAACTAGATAATCACAGCAAGAACAGCCAAGGAAGAGCTCCTTCCCCCAAAAAAATGGATAAAAGGGTGGGGACAGACAAACACCTCTCAGTGGTAACTCTGAATATTAATGTATTTACCTCTCCAATTAAGCTACATATATTGTGTTGCTGGATCAAAGCAAGATCCTTCTATCTTCTGCCTTCAAGAGACACACCTTGCCCACAAAACCTAAACATTCTGGAAGTGAAAGGCTAGAATAAAATCTACCAAGCAAATGGACCCTATAAACAGGTGGGAGTTGCAATCTTAATAGCAGATAAGAGACTTCAAATTAAAATTAGTGAGAAGACATAAAAAAAGTCACTACATACAAATTAAGGGATCCCTCATTCAGGAGGATATTACATTTCTCAATATCTGTTCAGCAAATAACAGAGTGCCCAAATTTATCCAAGACACATTACTTTCACTAAAATCTCACATAGAGCCAAAGATATTAATTATTGGGGACTTTAACACACCACTATCCCAGCTGAATAGATCAACCTGGCAAAAACTCAACAGAGAAACCTCAGATTTAAGCAACTGCATAGACTGACAAGACTTAACAGACATCTACTGAATATTTCACCCAGAATCACAAGATTACACATTCTTCTCAACAGCACACAGAATATTCTCCAAAATACACCACATTTCAGGTCACAAACCAAATTTGTCCAAATTCAGAAACATTCAAATTATGCCCTGCATTTGCTCAGACCACAAGGGAATAAAATTAGAATTCAACAGCGAAAGTCACCAAAGAAAATCCTGTAACACATGGAGGCAGAACAACACACTGTTGAACTACCAGTGGGTCATGGAAGAGATTGGAAACAAAATTCAAATGTTCATGTTATTTAACAAAAATGAACACAAAAACTATCAGTTCCTCTGGGACACAGCAAAGGCAGTACTCAGAGGTAAGTTTATAGCTCTGAGTTCCTACATTTACAAATTGAAGAGATTTGAAACCAACAATTTAATAAGGCACCTGAAGTTGAAAAAGAGCAGCAAGCTAAACACCAATCCAGTAGATGGAAACAAATAATTAAAATTAATGCAGAAATAAATTAATTAGAATCCAAAGAAGTATAGAAAGAATCAACAAAACAAATATTTGGTTCTTCAAAAAAATGAACAAAATGACCGACCCTTAGCAAATCTTATCAGATAAAAAGGAGAACACACCCAAATAAACAAACTCAGAGATGAGAATGGAAACATCACCACTGTAACAACCAAGAGCATTATAAGGAAATACTTCCCAAACCTTTTTGCTAATAAGTTTGAGAATCTGAAAGATCAGCATGAATTTCTAGTAAATATTGACCAATACATACAATTTTCATCTGTGTTAATTACTGTGCGACCTAATCTTTCATTTATCTTTATGCACTTAAAAGATTTGCTTACCCACTATCTCATTCTATTTTCTGTACTATTAATAATGTATCTCAAGGATGGGCAGGCCCTACATTCCTCAGGTAAGAACTTCACAGATAAGATAGAAACTTTAGTTAAAATGAAATATCTAATATATATTTTGGGTGTAGGTAAAACAAATCCAATCATAGTTCTTAAATTTAGAATAAGATAGAAACTTTAGTTAAAGCAAACCAAAAATATATTTTGGAGGTAGGTAAAAATAGAATTATAGTTCTTAAATTTAGACTATGATAAGTTATCTTCTCTAGGTAAACTAAAGAAAAAATTTAAATTTCTTCTTTTCATTCTACACAGAGAAAGAGACAGAGGCCAAGAGCAAGGGAAATTTTGTGTCTTGGTAAATATTATATTTGTGACATATAATGTTGAAATAATGTCTTTGAAAATAATTGGTCTAAAATAAAATGTAGGGGGGAATAATATTTCTTGAACCTACCACCAGAGAGAGGGAGAGATAGACAGATACACAGACACACAGACACAGACACAGACAAAGACAGACAAACAAGAGGAATATGTCAGGGCATTGTTCATTAGTGCTGTCTAGAGAAATCACAAAGAATTCTCCAAATGAGGAAAAAAATAATGTTCCTATTTTGAGAGTCAAACCACTCTTCCTAGTTTATATTAACAAGCATTTGTTTGTATTTCAAAGGGTGGGAGGGGTAATGGGGAAAAGCACTTCTTAATCCCAGTGAGTACTACCAATAAAAATAAAACATTTTTTCACACTGAAGTTAAGTATTTTTATTTAGGTTTAAGACCAGGATTTGAATTCAGAACCTGATGTTTTGTATTCTGCCAACTGAACCATTCCTTCAACCCTGAAATTATGTATTTTAACAGATTTATATAAAGTGTTCATATACAAAATCTATTAAGGGCTCTTCTCCAATTTAAAGATTTAAGTAATTCAAAAATAAAGCATTTGATATTTGAAAAAAGTGCAGGTTTACAAATTGTGCATAGTTTATCACAAAAACTGCAAAAAGTGATAGCAATTGTAATTTTGTTTTTGCTTTTTTAATATATATTTTTATTGTAAAGATACTGCACAAAGGGGTTACAGTAACATGAGTAAGATAATGAATATATTTACCATCGAACGCTGTTACCCCCTCCTTTGTTTTTCCCCTACTATCCCTTCCCTCCCCATCTCTCCAAATTCTCTCCCTCCCTCCAACTCGGAAGCTGTAAAGTTCATTTTCAACATAGTGTCATGTACATTTGAAAACCACATTAAAATCTGTTATATATTCTTCCCGCTTTTCCTTTTTGTTTTTGTTTTATAACACTCTTTTAAAAATGTAGAAACCGCCAGTTGCTGATGGCTCACACCTATAATTGTAGCTATTCAGGAGGCTGAGATCTATCTGTGCATTATGGTTCAGAGCCAGCCTCTGACAAAAACGGCCATGAGACGCTTACCTCTAGTTAAGCACCAAAAAAGGTGAAAGTGGAAGTATGGCACAAAAAAGTTGAACTCATGGAGACAGATGTGTGCTAAATTACAAAGGGTTCCTGTTTTCTTGGAAGTGTTGCTACGTGGGAGACAGTTTCTCCTAAGATAGAAACACCAGCCAGTATACTTCTGTTTTAGTAGATGCTATGGTTTCATTTTAAAAGATTCTCGCATTGTTGAATTCTATCCAAGAGACCAGAGACAAGTTTCTGCTGATGGGTTTGGTTCCTAGTCTCTGATTTGTTTCCATGGTAAGCATTCAATTTGCTCAGAAGGTAGCATCATTTTGCTTTCTCCAGGCAAGTCTTCATTATATGATCTAAAGGGAGTGGATGCATATTTTTACAGTATTTTTCATAAAATCTTTGCACATTTTTTTTCAATCCAGGTGCTTCCAAAAGGGTCAAATATTGTCAAACACTTTTTTGGTCAAATTTCACTCACATATATCTCTTTAATTGGAAGATCTTATTTTGCTATGAGAAATCTCTAGATATAGACATCATTCATCCTATAAATATTCACTGAAGAGCAACAGGGCCTGAAGTAGAGAGAAGAGCCATGCTTGTTCTCAGAAGCTAATACTCTCAGTTATGATATGTTTTTTTACTCATCAGTATTAGGTTGAAGCATATGATATTGCAATTTTGGTAGGTTAAAAATACTAGATTAATGGTAAATTCATGTGAAATAATATAAGTTGAATTGAAGGGGAAAAATGAAAAGTCCAGTGCAGTTCAGCTGAAAGGAGACTTCATTTTCACATGGGATTGCAGAGTGATTCGGAAGAGAAAAGAGAAGCTGTTGCTTTTTTCTGACTTGTTTATTTCCTGTGTTACTTTTTCATCACTATGCAATAAACACCTGGGAAAATCAACTAAAAAAGAAGAAATATTTACTTTGGCTCATGGTTTCCAAGGTTTTTCTCATGGACATACACTCCCATTATTTCTCTCTGGTGGCAAGGCAGAAGATCATGGCATTAGGGGAGAGGAAAAGAAAGCTACTCACCTCATAGAAACTGGGAAGTAGGAAGTGAAAAAGGATACAAGTACAAGATATATCCTTAAAAGGCACATTTCTAGTGACTTACTTCCTCAACTAGGCCCACCTTCTAATAGTGCACTCAACTATGATCTCACCAATGGTTTAATCTGATGATGAGGTGAGTACCCTCATGATTTATTTACTTCTCGATAGTGACCCCAGCTGAATCTAAGCATTCAATACAGAGATCTTGGGGAACATCTTATATCTAAATGACATTTCTTATTCTCATCATCATGAAAATTCCTTACCTGCCAATTCACATTGGTTTAATAGTTCTTTCGAACTTCAAGAAGCAGAAATGTGAATAGAGGAAGATTGCTTTTCAAAGAGGATATTGAATTAAAACCATCCAGGATATGCCAATGAATAGGGAGGTATGTGGTGCTGAAATGAATCTAGTTAGAGCATTGATGGCACAATACATAAGATGAGATGCTCTGTTCTCTAAAAACTGGGAAACTATGGTCTGGAGGAATGCGCAAAGCCCCAAAATTGTAAATGAAAGTACTTGTCTTTTTGGATAGTGCTAAGGCTTGGTTATGCTTCCTCCAAAACTCAGATGAAATAGAGCGATGGCTCAAAGTTGTAGAGCCCTAGCCTTGAGCAAAAGAGTGCACGGATAGAGAGCAGGTCCTGAGTTCAAACCCCATGACCAACAAAACTATGATGAAACTTAATCCTCATAGTTGTGGTGTTAAGTATTGAGGCCTTTAGAGTTGAATAAGCCCCCAAGTTTCTATTTTCATGAGTAGATTCATGCTTAAGATAAATTTGCCCTTTTTGTCCTTTGTGTCATGTGAGAATATAGCATTTCTTTCTCCTAGAGAGTTCAATAAAGACATGTCCACTTAGAGGCAGAGATCACCCCATCATCAGACATGTGGGTGCCTGATGGACCTCCAAGCCTCCAAAACTGTGAGAAATAACTGTTATTTTCTTTCTTCATATAGAAATTTATTGTCTTTAACTAGTTACACAAAGAAGTTTCAATTCAACATGTCACAAACTTCTGTTCTCTTTAAATTACCCAGTCGCAAGTATTTTCTTATAGCAGTACAAATATACTAAGAGATATTAGATGTTGAGCTTATTTTTCTGAGGGTGAAGAGACCTAGAAAATTAATCCATAAGAATCTCAGATATATTTAAGTCTGTGACTTAAAATCCATGACATGCTGAAAAGATATGTGCACACACACTTTTTTATGTGAATGTGTGTACTTGAAGAGAGATTATGCAGTAAATAGAGGCAGAAGGGTAACTGCCAATGGGAGACATTAATGAACAATTTGGGAAGTGTTTGGTATACATGGTTAGAAAATTTTTATGCAGTGGATTTGATCAGAAGTAATGAAGTCTAGTACAATGGAAGTGTTGAGAGGGGCAAAAAGACCGAGAAAGCAGTATAGGAACTAGACAGGACAGAATTGGCAAGATTTAATGATTAACTGATGGGACAAGAAAGGTGAAGGGTATGTAGCTAATGCTAAACTTTTAAATGAAGGTAAATGGAAAGGAGGATCTATTTCCCACTTAATGAAATTTTATATATTTTTATTTTTTAATGTTCTCTTTTTTAAAAATAAGTTTTTTTAATTGTAAAAATACTGTACAGAGATGTTACAGTTACATGAGCAAGGTAATAAGTACATTGCTTGCCAAGCATTGTTGCCTCCTCCTTAAACATTTCCTTATAAAAACCACACTGTACCCCATATTTGTACCTTAGTATATATATATATATATATATATATATATATATATATATATATACATGTACACACACACACACACACACACACACACACACACACACACCTCTGTTTTCTTCTCCTTAAAAAAGACAATGTACTTTTTAATTCTTTGTGATAGAAAATTTCAAACATATTCAATAATAGAAGGAATAATATATGGAACCCCTTGGTATAATGTCAATGTAATAATTATCATAAATGTTTATATAAAACAGGTTTCTGGTTTAGCAACAATATAATTTATACTGAAATTCTCCAGATAGCCTAATTCTCTATGGCTAGGTTTTTCTCAATAAACCTCCTAAGAATGTACATAAAATTGTTTATGTGGCTAGAGATGTTGGTCAGTTGTAGGGCACTTGCCTAGCACACACAAGGCCCTAGATTGAATCACTATCACTTTCAAAGAAAAACCAAACACTGTAAGTTTCTGTGTATTTGTAGAGGCACAGAGATTTACAACTTTTTACAAGTTCTGGCATACAACAATGTCTCATGAATGACCTGCTTCCCTCCCAAAATAATCTCTGGTCTTACCAAAGAGAATTATTTCAGAGTTGATTTCTGGAACCATGCGCACAAGTCAAGCATGACTCTTAATAGTCACAATGCTTCTGGCTAGAATTTGGTTGCTTCAAGATTAAGTACTAAAAATACAGGATTCTGAGTAGGTATATTCTTATTTGGAATCATGGAGATCTGGAACATGGAATGATGCTCATAGTGGATATGGATATAAATTGACATGCCTAAGATGACACCATGCTTAGCTACTAACTGCAAGTTCAGGAAGCTCTAAGAGAAAGCCTAATAAGAAAAGGGATGCTAATTGTATTCAGTCTGTATTATTTTCATTCTGCACATTTTGGGGATTGTCTATTATATATCAGGCACTATAGTAGGAAATATAAAAGCAGTCTCTATTTTTGTGAAACACTCCAATCAAAAGCATAGATGTCACTCAAGTTACCCAATAACTGTGTATCCACAAACTAAGGTACCTACTAAAATAAAAGACATTCCAAATAGCATGTTTAAATGCTTGTCCTGGAAACAAGTATGAAATTGGATCTGTACCCTAAATCATGGTCACTGTTCACAAACTAAAATTTGATTGTGGCTGATGCCCAGTACATGATGAAAACCACAGTGCATGCACAGTAGTATTTGAGGTACAAGTAAGGAGAAGATACACCTTGCTGGACAATAAAAGCCTTAGTAATGAGTGTTGTCTCTTCTTGCAGAACCTGTACTATGAAGTTTATAGTACAGGTCCTGCAAGGAAGGTGAGTAAGCTGACAGGATCATACCTGAATTTAGGGAAAAAATAAATTTGGAATGTAAATAAAAGTTGTATATCCCTTATCCAACATTCTTGCCATGAGAAATACTTTGAATTTTGGAATATTAGCATATACCTAATGAGATATTTTTGAAATGAGACTCAAGTCTAAACACGTTCCATATACATCAGCTACATAGAGTCTAAAAAGAATTTTATAAGAATACTTTAAATGAAGAAGTATTTTGAAGGTAGTTCATAACATACATGAAGTAAGGAAAAATTTTCACTTAGAGTATTATAATAATGCTCAAAAAGGTTTTGATTTTAGAGAACTTTCCATTTTGAATTTTGGATCAGACCTGTTTAACTTTTATCAAATTTGGGCAAGTACACATGAAGGAACTAGTTTGTAGTTCAGGTAAATTGATGGCTTTTGTAGTTCAGATAAATTGAAGGCTTATATTAGAATGGTGATGAAGAAGATGGAGATAATTGGATTCTATGGGAACCCTGTGCTTCAATATGGAAGCAATGCATTGCAATGGAAAGCTTGAGCCTCACTGCACATGTGCACATTGCCATTTATATGCTAAATAAAATAGTTTCCCGGTCATTCAAGCTGTTTAAGCTAGGGTAGAAGCTCTGCAACATGCTGAAAGTCACATAGTAAATGGCCAAATCAACCTCTGAGCACAGACCTATGTTCAGGCTGTGTATACAGGATAATAGCCACTGATTAATTCTACAGAAAACAATTGATGGGGTAACATATAGTCTTAGCTTCAGTCAATCAGCACAAGTTATTGACTGTGCACAGTGCAGAAAACACAAGTATCCCACAAAATAGACTCACATGTACAAAGAAACAGGCACTATCTCAATCTGCATTGAATGAATAAATTCTAAATATTGAATAGATCCTATTGAATCTAGCACTTGGCTCTGCAAAATTGCTAAGGACAACTCACAGCATAAGTACGCGGAGGAGTCTGAGTTTGATAGGGCAATTTCTAGCTATTAGAATGGGAATGTGGGGAAAGTCAATCCTCATAGGTGTAAATAAGGAAAGTTTAATGATTATTTCTCCTAAATAAAAAAAGTAGCAGGTCTGCTGCTTTCTCTTTTGATTCATCTTTTGCCAATGGTGTCTTTGTTTCTCTTTTTAAAGTACCTATATAAACACAACCACTATTAATGATGAAACAACAACCCCCTAAGACTAGGCTGTATTTATAAAAAAAAAAAATTCTAAAATCTCCACCTGTTACGGCTTTGTTTTCTGAAGAGTTATGTGTACAATTCATTTCACAAGCCTGAATGAACTGGCTGATATTGCTCTGCCAGCTTTTCAGAATCTCTGGCACTTTGAATCATCTAAGCTGATGATGTTCATAATAATCCTAAAGATCACCACTTCACTATCTACCATCTCCATTCTTGCCTGAATCTTGCCAGCATCCTGTTCATTGTTCACCATCTTTACCACTGCCAATTTCTGGGTTTCAATCAAGTTTCTCACCATGGCACATTGTGTGACACATCACTGGAATGCTGGGAAGAACATTCTCAACCTGTGGTTCTCACTCCTGAAGTGTGTGTCAGAATCACTTAGTGGAATTGCTTACAAATGGAGACTCCTTGGTCTGATTTTGTTTTAGATTTTCTGAAGGTGAGTCATAGGAAAATAAATCTTTGGAAGGGGAAAATTTCCAAGTTGTTTTGAAAAGAATGAAGTGTATTAAAACTCCTGAAAACTATTTGACTTTTTTCCCTTTAAAGGTTTCAGATTCTCAACAAATAAAAGACAAGTTGGCATGTTACCCTTTCTGTTCCTTTCAAGAAAAAATTGACTGTTTCCTAGAGCATGGCATTGAATTAGAGCAATAATACTAGCGCCACTTGTCACTGGGGCACAAGATGTTCTACTCATGACAACTACCATTTGTCTAACACTTAGTGTGTGTTATTCCCCATGAAAAGTGAATTTAGCAATTCATTTTTTTGATACTGACGTTTTATTAGACTCTTAACTAATTGAGTTCTTATTCTCAATTATAAAAAAATTGTATCATTCTCTCAATAATTTTAAATGGTTACTTTAAAATGTAGATGAACCAGGCACAGATGGCTCATGCCTGTAGTCCTAGCTACTCAGGAGGCTGAGATCTGAGGATCATGGTTCAAAACTAGCCCAGGGGCTGGGAAGGTGGCTTAGTGGTAGGGTGCTAGCCTTGAATGCATGAGACACTGGGTTCGATTCCACAGCACCACATAAGCAGAAAAAGCCAGCAGTGTCACTGTGTCTCAAGTGATAGAGTGCTAGCCTTGAGCTGAGGGACAGCACATAAGCACAGAGTGCAGGCCCCATGACAGACAAAAAAACAAACAAACAAACAAAAGCCACCCCAGGCAGGAAAGTCCATGAAACTCTTTGTTTTAATTGTGAAAATACAATACAGAAGGGGTTACAATTACATGGGCAAGATAATGAGTACATTTCTTATGAAGCATTGTTGCATCCTCCTTTGTTTCCCCTTTCCATCCCTTCCCATCACCCTCCCTCACCACCCCCTCCAAAGTTGTAAAGTTTGTTTTTCAACATAACGACTTATACATCTCATTGTTGCAATAGGTCCACCTGTATCCCTATTTAAACAATTTGTTTTTCCCTTCCCCTCCCCAAATTATACCAACATCAAATACAGTGAAAACAGGGGTTATACCATGGGGGAGGGACATAAAGAGCAACAAAGAAATATATTATAAATATGTTAGAAATAATAGCAAGAAAGAAAAACCATTTGAGTCCTTATCTTGGGTTTCTTTTCACCTAACATCAACTTATCTGACCTTTTCTGCTTGTCTCAGACATATACTAGTTATTGCAAATAAGGGAAACCATGGCACTTATGCATCTTTGGGCCTGGCTTACTTCACTTAATATAATTTTTTCCAAGTCTTTTCATTTCCTAACAAATGGGGCAATGTCATTCTTTCTGATGGAAGCATGGAATTCCATTGTGTATATATACCACATTTTATTGATTCATTCATCTACTGAGGAGCATCTGGGTTGGTTCCATATCTTAGCTATGGTAGATAATGCTGCAATAAACATAGTTGTGCTGGTAGCTTTAGTATGGTCTTGTTTGTGATCCTTTGGGTAAAAGCCCAAAAGTGGGATTGTTGGGTCATAGGGGAGCTCTATGTGGACTTTTTTGAGGAACATCCATACTACTTTCCAAAGTGGTTGAACAAGTTTACAGTCCCACCACCAATGCAGTAAGGTTCCCTTTTTTCCACATCTCCTCCAGCATCTGTTATTATGAGATTTCATGATTATAGCCATTCTAACTGGGGTGAGGTGAAATGTCAATGATGTTTTGATTTGCATTTCTTTTATGGCTAGGGAGGTTGAGCATTTCTGCATGTGTCTATTGGCCATCCTTCTTTCCTCTCCAGAGAAGTTTCTCCTTAAGTCTTTATCCCATTTATTTATTGGCAGTTGTTTCTTTGAAGATTTGTTGGGGGATTTAATTTTTTGAGTTTCAGGTATATTTTTTTAAACAAGTTTTTAACTTCAACATTTTATTTTTTTTAATTTTATTATATTTTATTTGAGAACATACTGTACAGAGGGGCTACAATTACATGGGCAGGATAATGCATACATTTCTTACCAAGCATTGCAGCCTCCTCCTTTGTTTACCCTTCACCTCCCTTCCCAGCCTCCCCCCTCCCCCCACCCAATTATATCCCCTCCCTCCCCCACACCGACATTGTAAAGTTGGTTTTGACATGACATTTTGTACTTCTCATTGTTGCAACAGGTCCACCTGAATCCTTAAACGACTTGTTTGTCCCCATCTCCTCCACATGATATACTGACATCAAATATAGTGAAAGCGGGGGTTAAACTGTGGGGGAGGGACATAAAAAGCAACAAAGAAATAATCTTATAAATGCGTTAGAAACACATGCATGAAAGAAATGAAAACATTAAAATACATATTTAAGGGTTCATTTTCCTAACATCACATTATCTGACCTTTTCCGCTTGACTCATACCTATACTAGATATTGCAAATAAGGGAAACCATGGGACCCATGCTTTTTTGGATCTGGCTTACTTCACTTAATATAATTTTTTCCAAACCTTTGCATTTCCTAACAAATGGGGCAATGTCATTCTTTCTGATGGAGGCATAGAATTCCATTGTGTATATATACCACATTTTCTTGATCCATTCTTCTACTGAGGGGCACCTGGGTTGGTTCCATATCTTAGCTATGGTAAATAATGCTGCAATAAACATAGTTGTGCTGGTAGCTTTAGTGTGGTCTTGTTTGTAAACATTTGGGTAAATGCCCAAAAGTGGGATTGCTGGATCATAGGGGAGATCTATGTGAAGTCTTTGGAGGAACCTCCATACTGCTTTCCAAAGTGGTTGAACAAGTTTACATTCCCACCAACAATGAAGTAAGGTTCCTTTCTGTCCACATCCCCTCCAACATCTGTTGTTGTTAGAGTTCTTGATTTTTGCTGTTCTAACTGGAGTGAGGTGATATCTCAATGTTGTTTTGATTTGCATTTCTTTTATGGCTAGGGATGTTGAACATTTCTTCATGTGTCTATTGGTCGTCCTTCTTTCTTCTTCAGAGAAGCTTCTCTTTAAGTCTTTCGCCCACTTATTTATTGGGCAGTTGTTTCTTTGAGGATTTGTTGTTGGGTGGTTTAATCTTTTGAGTTCTGAGTATATTTTAGATATGAGACCCTTGTCCGTTGTATGGCTAGTAAAGATCTTCTCCCAATCGGTGGGCTTTCTATTGATCTTGCAAGCTATGTCATTTGCCCTGCAGAAGCTCTGCAACCTTATGCAATCCCATTTGTCCAAACTTTCTTTGATTTGTTGTGCTTCCGGGTCTCTATTCAAAAAATTTCGGCCTGAACCAAGGAGACCTAGGGTTTCTCCTATTCCATCCTGTAATGTTTTCAGAGTGTCTGCTTTGACTTCAAGGTCTTTGATCCATTTGGAGTTGATTCTGGTGCAGGGTGATATATAAGGATCTAGCTTTAGTTTTCTACGTGTAGTTAACCAATTTTGCCAGCACCATTTACTGAAGAGGCTGTCTTTCTTCCATTCTATTGTTTTAGCTCCCTTATCAAAGATTAGATGGCTATAGGTCTGTAGGTTCATTTCTGGGTTTTCAATTCTATTCCATTGGTCCTGAGGTCTGTTTTTATGCCAATACCAAGCTGTTTTTATTACTATGGCTTTATTGTAGAGTTTGAAATTTGGTATTGATATTCCTCCAGCCGTGTTCTTTCCGTTGAGGAGCGTTTTTGCTATTCGGGGTCTTTTATTGTTCCATATGAATTTTTGGATTGCCTCCTCTATTTCCTCGAAGAATGAGGGTGGAATTTTGATAGGTATCGCGTTGAATTTGTAGATAGCCTTGGGAAGTATTGCCATTTTCACGATGTTAATCTTGCCAATCCAGGAGCATGGGAGGTTTTGCCATTTTTTAAGTTCTGTGTTGATTTCCTTTTTCAAGATTTTAAAGGTTTCATCATAGAGGTCCTTCACTTCTTTGATTAAGTTAATTCCTAGGTATTTTATTTTTTGTGGGGCTATTACAAATGGAGTTGCTTTCCTAATTTTAGCCACACTTTTCTCATTGTTGGCATATAGAAAAGCCATTGATTTTTGGGGGTTAATTTTATAACCTGCTACTTTGCCAAAGTTTTGAATCAGCTTGAGTAATTTGGGAGTGGAGTCTATGGGATTCTTTAAATACAAGATCATGTCATCTGCAAAGAGGGAGAGTTTTATTTCTTCTTTCACTATTTGGATCCCCTTTATGTCTGCATCTTGTCTTATTGCTGTAGCTATGCATTCTAATACTAGATTGAAGAGAAGTGGAGAGAGTGGGCATCCTTGTCTTGTTCCTGAGGTAAGAGGAAATGGCTTTAGTTTTTCACCATTGAGTACAATGCTGGCTGTAGGTTTGTCATATACAGCCTTTATTGTACTGAGGAATGTTCCATGGATTCCTAATTTTCCCAAAACCTTCATCATAAAGGGGTGTTAGATCTTGTCGAATGCTTTTTCTGCATCTATTGAGATAACCATGTGGTTCTTATTCTTGCTCCTGTTGATGTGATGAATAATATTAATTGATTTGCGTGTATTGAACCAGCTTTGCATCCCTGAAATGAATCCTGTTTGATCATGGTGTATGATTTTTTGGATGAATTGTTGAAGTCGATTGGCCAAAATTTTGTTGAGAAGTTTTGCATCAATGTTCATCAAAGAAATGGGTCTATAGTTCTCTTTCTTTGATGAGTCCCTGCCTGGTTTTGGGATGAGGGTTATGATGGCTTCATAGAATGTGTTCGGTAGTGAGCTTTCTCTTTCAATTTCATTGAAGAGTTGGAGGAGTATTGGTGTGAGCTCTGCTTTGAAGGCCTTGTAAAATTCCGCTGTAAAACCATCTGGTCCTGGACTTTTCTTAGCTGGGAGGTCTCTTATTGCTGTTTCTATTTCAATGCTTGATATGGGCCTGTTAAGCTGGTTTAACTCATCTTGGTTTAGTTTTGGCATGTCAATATTTGCTAGGAAAAGGTCCATTTCTGTCAAGTTCTCAAACTTATTAGCATAAAGTTTTGAGAAGTATTCCCTTATAATGTTCTGAATCTTGGTTGTTTCCGTGGTGATGTTTCCATTCTCATCTCTGAGTTTATTAATTTGGGTGTGTTCTCTTCTTTTTCTGATAAGGTTTGCTAAGGGTCTGTCAATTTTGTTAAGTTTTTCAAAGAACCAACTCTTTGTTTTGTTGATTCTTTCTATAGTTTTTTTGGATTCTAATTCATTTAATTCTGATTTAATTTTGATTATTTCTTTCCATCTACTGGATTGGGGTTTATCTTGCTGCTCTTTTTCAAGGAGGTTTAGATGTGTCATTAAATTGTTAGTTTCCGATCTCTCCAATTTGTTGATGTAGGAGCTCAGAGCTATAAACTTGCCTCTGAGTACTGCCTTTGCTGTGTCCCAGAGGAGCTGGTAATTTGTGTGCTCATTTTTGTTGAATAGCATGAACATTTGAATCTCCTTTCTAATCTCTTCCATGACCCACTCATGATTCAGCAATGTGTTGTTCAGCCTCCATGTGATACCGGACTTTCTTTGGTGGCTTTTGGTGTTGAGTTCTAATTTTATTCCCTTTTGGTCAGAGAGAATGGAAGGTATAACTTCAATGTTTCTGAATTTAGACAAGTTTGCTTTGTGGCTTAAAATGTGGTCTATTTTAGAAAACGTTCCATGTGCTGCTGAGAAGAATGTGTATTCTGATGCTGCTGGGTGAAATGTTCGGTAAATGTCTGTTAAGTCTAGTTAATCTATGCAGCTGTTTAGATCTGTGGTTTCTCTGTTGAGTTTTTGCCGAGTTGATCTATCTAGTGGGGAGAGTGGTGTGTTAAAATCCCCAACAATGGGGCTGGGAAGGTGGCTCAGTGGTAGAGCGCTTGCCTTGCATGCCTGAGGCCTTGGGTTCGATTCCTCAGCACCACATAAGCAAAAAGAAAAAAGCCGGAAGTGGCGCTGTGGCTCAAGTGGTAGAGTGCTAGCCTTGAGCTGAAGCGCTGAGGGACAGAGTTCAGGCCCCATGACCGGACCCCCCCCCAAAAAAAATCCCCAACAATTAATGTCTTTGGATCTATATGGGATTTGAGGGAAAGTAGTGTTTCTTTAATAAATTTGGGTGCTCCATTGTTTGGCGAATAGATATTTAGAATTGTAATATCCTCCTGAAGGAGAGATCCTTTAATTAGTATGTAGCGACCTTCTGTATCTCTTCTCACGAATTTTAATTTGAAGTCTATTTTATCTGATATTAGGATTTCAACTCCCGCCTGTTTATGAGGGCCATTTGCTTGGTAAATTTTGTTCCAGCCTTTAACATTGAAAATGTGTTTGTTTTTAGCGGCAAGATGTGACTCCTGCAGGCAGCAGATAGAAGGGTCTTGTTTTTTAATCCAACTAGACAGTCTATGTCGCTTAATTGGAGAGTTCAGTCCGTTAATGTTAAGAGATAGGACTGAGAGGTATTTGGGAGTTCCTGCCATGTTATCCACCTTCTTGGGGGCTGCGAAAACTGGGTTCTTCCTAAGGTTCTTGGATTCTCAGTTTGGGTGCAGTTTCTTGGCATTGTTGCAGTATTGTTGGTTTTCTATGTGTAGGACATCTTTTAGAATCTTTTGTAGGGCTGGTTTGGTGGAGATGTATTGTTTCAATTTTTCTTTGCTATGGAAGGTTTTAATTTGGCCTTCAGTTATGAAGGAGAGTTTAGCTGGGTACAGTATTCTTGGTTGATAGTTGTTTGTTTTTAGGGCATGGCATATGTCATTCCAGGCTCTTCTTGCTTTGATTGTCTCTGCTGAGAAATCTGAGGTAATTCTAATTGGTTTCCCTTTATAGGTGATTACCCTTTTCTCCTTGACAGCTTTAAGGATCTTTTCCTTGGTCTGGGTTGATCCTGTGTGGATTATAATGTGATGGTGGGATGTCCTATTCTGGTCTGGTCTATTTGGGGTTCTAAAAGCTTCTTGTATCTGAATAGGCCTATCTTTTTGTATGTTTGGGAAGTTCTCTGCTAGGATCCTGTTAAACAAATTTCCTAGACCATTAACTTCTGTTTCTAGGTGCTCCTCTACACCCATTATCCTTAGATTGGGCCTTCTGATGGTGTCTTCCAGGTGTTGAATAGACCTATCATATTTCTTGGACTTGTCTTGGATGGTTGTATGTTCTTTCTCTATAATATCTAGGCTGTCTTCAATCCCTGAGATTCGATCTTCTGCATGGTCTAACCTGCTGTCAAGACTCTCTACTTTGTTTTTTATCTCTTTTCCTTCTAATTGGTCAGCTTTGATGGCTTCAAGTTCTTTGTTGAAGCTCTGTTTTAGGTCTTGTATGAATTTCTTTACTTCCTTAATTTGGTGTTCAGTGTTTGTTCTCAAATCACTTAGTTGATTGGTTATGCTTTCTTTGGACTCCCATTCCTTCTGTTGGGTTCCATTCAGCATTCCCTTTGTGGTCTCCCTGACTTCCTTCAGCTCTTTGTTAATGGATTCCATGAATGCCTTTAGTGATCTTTGTGTATTCTCTACCTGGTCTCTCAATTCCTGAATTACTCTTTGATTAGCTTCCTCCCGTCTGTGGGATTCCTGCAGTTCTCTTTCTTCCCATTCGTGGGATTCCTGCAGTTCTCTTTGAGTGTTCTCTGCCTGCTCACGCAATTCCTCCCTTTCTCTTTGAGTATTCTCAAGTTGTTCACGCAAATCCTGTATCAGTTTTTGAGTAGCTTCCTCACACTTATGATATTGCTGTATAAACTTTTGGGATGCCTCCTCTCTCTCCCTATCACGCTCATACAGAGTCCTTTGTACATTGTCAAACTTCTCATTTATCATGTTTGCTATTAGTGTTTGTAGAGCTATTTGGGAACTCTCCTCTGGATTATTCTTTATCTGTTCTAATCCCTGATTATCAAAATTGGGAATTGAGATACCCGAATTTGCCATTTTTCTTGTGTTTTTCCGGCTTACTCGGCCCATTTGAGATGAAGATTGCACCAGTTTTGTGCTAGAACACTATCTTAAGGCAACCATCAACCAAAGTTTGCGTTTGTACAGTCAATAGTCTACAGATACAATCTAGTTCAACAGATACATCTATTCAACATCAAACAACTATATGTTAAAGGACTTCGAACCACAGAAAAGAATTTGGAAAACCAGAAATTATTAGGATTAGGGAGAGATGTGGGTAAAAAATAGGAATGGATTGGTGTGGGGAGGCACAGGGAGAGTTAACTATGTCCTAATCACAATGCAGGAAATGGGTTGGGTAGGATGCAAGTAGAGAGAGAGAGAAAAAGAAGAGACGGAAAGGGGAATGAAGAGAGACCAGAAAAAAAATAGAAACGTAAAAATTAATGTTATTATACAGGTTAAAAGACCGTCTATTTATAGAGGAATGTGAATATGTTCAGAGAAGGGGAGGGACATAGAGGAGATGTGAAAAACTTTAAGGATGGGAAAGGGAGAAGAAAAGATCAGAAGTTCAGTAGAGCTAGACAAAAAACAAAAAGATAATTAAGAAAGAAAGAAAAAGAGAAAGAAGACAAGAAAAGAAAGGAAAATGCTCGTTCACGTATTCCTAAAATAAAAATTATAAGATGAGAAAAAAAAAGTTACTGGAAAACAATTATTTTTTAAGAAGAGGCAAAAATTAAAGATTAATAAAAGTTTTAGAAGGGAAAAAAATTTATATATATATATATATATATATATATATATGGTAACAAAAAACAAAAAACAAGCAAAAGAAGAAAAGAAGAAGAAGAAAAAAAAAGAAAAAAAAGTCTTTTGATTTTTTGGGGGGGTGGGGGAGGAGTGGGAAGAATCCTGTATCTCCCTTTTGTCTGTAACCAGTCTCTTGTTGGAGTCTCTGGTCAGCTTGAGGTCCTGTGGCTTGATTGGTTTCTTAAGTTGGTTGGTTGGAAGAGGCAGAAAAATGCTCTGCTTTACCCAAGATTTTGAGATCCCACTCCCAGGTTAGTTTTCTGGGAGGGTGATCTGCTTTGAGAATCACAAAAGAGGGGGATGTGGTGATGAGGCTAGGTTCTTGGTAGAGTTGAGGCCTTTCAACAAACAGTAGCTTTTCCCTGGGGCTATTTTGTGATAAAGCTCACAGCGCCCAGCCTGGAGCCATTCTCAGGGTTTCTGTTTTTCAATTGATTGTGGTGGCTGCTAGAGGGAGGGGCAGCCTCTGGCTCTGGTTACCCAGTGAGGCAAGGCACTCCAATGGCTGGCGCCTGAGCTGGGTGACTTTTCCCTGGATGGAGCTGAGTCTGGCAGGTCACTTCGCCGTTAAGTTCTTGTGACCTGCTAAATGACTCGTTTTATTCCAAGGCCTGAGCTGGAGCTAGCAGCTCCTCCGAGCTTTGTCGGTATCCAAGATGGAGATCACCTGTGCTGGGGGGGGAGGGGTGGCCTTCCCTCCTCTGCTCCCTGAGAAGGAGTGAGGACGTCGGGCTTGTACTCACGCCGAGTCTTGGATCCTGGGTCGTCTCTGGTCTGCAAACAGCAGGATGAAGATGTCCGCTCCTTGTCGGTTCTTGTTGGTGTTGAGTAGAATCCGCTCGTCCGCTGCGTCTGGCTCCTTCGTCCCGGACTCTCTGTGTCTCAGGTATGACCCCGCGGGGGTGGTAGCCGCCGCGACCCTGCCGCCGCATCGGCAGCTGATGTGTTTCCTTGGCTTCCCCTCTCTTGTCTAACTCTCTGTCCTGTAATGGCACACTTGGTGTGATTCTCTGGCTTAGGACTGTTCACTGGAACTCTAAAACTACTTTCTATGCGAGAGCTTGTTCAGATTCCAGCTTCTCCTCCGCCATCTTCCCGGAACTCTTCAGGTATATTTTAGATATGAGACCCTTGTCTGTTGTATGGCTACTGAAGATCTTCTCCCAATCCGTGGGCTTTCTATTGATCTTGCTAGCTATGTCCTTTGCCATGCAGAAGCTCTGCAATTTCATGCAATCCCATTTGTCCAACCTTTCTTTGATTTGTTGTGTTTCTGGGTCTCTATTAAAAAAATTTCGGCCTGTGCCAAGGAGACCTAGGGTTTCTCCTATTCCATTCTGTAATGTTTTCAAAGTGTCTGCTTTGACTCTGTGGTCTTTGATCCATTTGGAGTTGATTCTGGTGCAGGGTGATCACATCAACAAGAGCAAGTATAAGAACCACATTGTTATCTCAATAGATGCGGAAAAAGCATTTGACAAGATCCAACACCCCTTTATGATGAAAGTTCTGGAAAAATTAGGAATCCTCAATACATTAAAAACTGTATATTAAAAGCTGTATATTAAAGGGTGTATATTAAAGCCAGCATTTTACTTAATAGTGAAAAACTAAAGTCATTTCCTCTTAACTCAGGAACGAGACAAGGATGTCCACTCTCTCCACTTCTCTTCAATTTAGTATTAGAATGCGTAGCTACATCAATAAGACAAGATGCAAAGATGCAAGCATAAAGGGGATCCAAATAGGGAAAGATGAAGTAAAACTCTCCCTCTTTGTAGATGACATGATCTTGTATTTAAAGAATCCCATGGACTCCACTCCCAAATTACTCAAGCTAATTCAAAACTTTGGCAAAGTAGCAGGGTATAAAATTAACCCTCAAAAATCAATGGCTTTTCTGTATGCCAACAATGAGAAAAGTGTGGCTGAAATTAGGAAACAACTCCATTTGTAATAGCTCCGTGAAACTCTTATCTCCAATTAATCACCAGATAACCAAAATGGCACTATGGCTCAAATGGTAGAGCACTTGCCTTTCAATGAAGAGCTCAGGGACAATGCCCAGGCCCATAGTTCAAGCCCCACAAATGACACACACGAAAAAGAAAAACTTCCATAAAACATAGATGACACTTTCCATAAAAAGGGGGAAATGAGAATATCTCTACAATTTTAAAACCAAAATATTCAGAAATATAGGCATGGGTTAATAAAATATTACTTTCTTAATTCTAGAATATTTGTTGTAAGCATACAGTAATTTTATATTTTAATGTAGACTTAACAATCTCATAATGATTTACAGTTGTTTACATTATTTAGAAAAGAAAATTAACACAGAGGCTAAATAGTTTTTCCAAAAGGAAGTGGCCAAGTTAGCATTTGAACCCTGGTCTGGTTGGTGACAAAATTCATGATCTTAATAAAAAAACAATCTGCTCTTAGACACATGGCCAGAATCTGATTTTAAACAAGGAACACAGATAAGAACCAAGTACAGGTCTCCATTTTCTGCTAGCTTCTTAAAACCTTAATATCATGAGCCCCAGAGTTATAATAAAAGATTCCTCCTAGAATTGGTGAAGTAATTACGGCTGGTAACACCCTATCCACTCACAAAGAAAGATTTCTTCTCACAGGTGAGTCTCAGGAGAAAAAAAAAACAGCTGGGATAACAAACCTCAGGCAAAATTGACAATGTTTTGTACACCCTGGCTGTTTTTAGGTTATTTCAGCATTACAATTCCAACAAAAGTCTCAGATATTCCCTCTATTTTGCTGAGATGCCATTACTTACTGTGCAAACCACACAGCAGACATGAGATTGCCAATACTGCAGGTGAATGTTGGCAGCAGCAGAAGTCCCTTGATGCCATTGTCTTCCTGACCACTGAAACTCTTCCAATCTCCTGCCCCTCTGCAAGCAGCATTTCTCTGTTCACTGACATAGCCAGATGCTTTTGTTCAGGCCCATAAATAGTGAAATAAACACAAAAAGGTATCCTCTACTTCATCGCTATTAAGGTACTGTAATTGTGGCAAAGTGCTGTGCTAAATTTGATGGGTCTGTGGCAGAGTTCTAAGAACTGGATAAGAAACAAACGGATTTTATAACAGATGGTATTCTCTTTGTGTTATTAGCATTTGCTTCATAGGTTTTATCTCTACTACATTTACCAGGGATAAGTAAACACACTAATCCTGAGGCTTCCCATTGTAAAACTCCTTTTGAAATATAGTACATTGTTTATTTATATTAAGATTCACAGCATTAAGGCAAAATGCCTGCAAATGCTCTTAATTTTACATGCAGAAGTACATTTTAGAAATAACCTCTATATGATGTGTAAAGTAACATTATTTTGGGGGATTTCCTTTCTCATGTTGCATATATTACATTTCATCTCAAACTGCATAACTTTGATGAAGCACCAGTCAATAAAAAGGATCTACTCATTTATGATTATTTATAAAAATAAGATTAAGGCTCACTGCTTCCTGAACAATCACATTTTCATGTAAGGGGTAAAACCACAACATAAGATGTAGGTTGCTCATTCAGCCACAGAATGGCTGCATGTGCATATTGGAGAGCCCTCTTTACCACCCTCTGAAAAGCCTTCTTTATCTTGTTTGCACTAATAAAGAGATACTGAAATAATTTGATATTGGCAGACTGTCTGTCAACTGAAAGGACAAATAAGGCATAAGTGAGTTTTCTTTGTTATATCAAGAGACACAAAAATCAGAACGACAATTTTGTCATTAATCTTTGATGCAGAGGATGATATATTCAGCCTTGCCTCTATTCACAGCAAGACAGCAAGGAAAGATGTGGTTTCATATGTACTTGCCCTTCTCAAGAGACACAGGCCTCTGATTGCCCTCTTTCTGCCATCTCAGTGTACTGATTAACATTATTTTACAAAGCAAGTCAAGCTTTAAATAAATGACAAGTCTTAGAAACACCATGACACCTTGTTTTGTGTTTTGTCCAAAATTTTAGAAAAGAAAACAATTGACACAAATAAAAGTTTTCTCATCTTTAAAGTTAACTAAGATTATTCTATGATGGGATCATGGAAGTTTGTGAAAAATCCTACCAGCAGTTTTTGTTGATATTGTTGTTTTGGTGGTGGTGATAGTCATGTTTTTCCCCCTAAACTCATTTATATATCCACAAGAAAACAGGTGCTTTAAAGGACTCAAACCATTAAACATATCTTCAGGCTAAATCCAAAATTTTGACAAGTCTGTTAGGAAAGACAGTTGCTCTCAGTACATTATTTTGCTTGAAATATTCCTATTTTGATACTTTGTGCTATTTTCTTCACACCATCATTCTAGGAATTTACAGATAAAAATGACCACAGAATACCTCTTTAGATCATTTTTTACTTTAAACCAATCTTGTCAGCAGCCATATCAGCCTCTAGATAGAGGGTGGATCATCTTTACCTGCATTGAATTATATTTATAGCAGTGTCCTCCTCAGGTGAGTCAGTATTTCTCATAAGCCTTCTTTGTAATTAGCAATTTAAGCTAATTCTTCGTGAAAACAAGATACCAGATACTAGTACCAAGTATCTTAGGTTTCGTCAGTTAATATTAATAAAGATAGATACCATTTAGTGGAATTCTATAACAATTAGTTGATATTGATTGCCCAAGTGTTTTGATGAATGACCAATTCCTTCACCATCTGCCTGGAAAATTTGCACAGGATCAAATGAATCCTCCAAGACAGACATTTCCAGCATATCTTTGGATACAGTGAACCTCTTTGCAGTGGTTTTCTCCTTCTTTGCTTCTCACATTTGTATTCAATACAATGGCTGTTTTGAAGACAAAAATCTCCCCAACTGGGGCAGTGGGGGGCAGGGAGGAAATCAGCAACTGGACAAACAAACAAAAAAAATCAACTGTTAGAACCTTAGAATTCAACAAGATGGAACGTTAATCAAAGCAAAATATTACATTATCAGTGACAATGAAATTTACTAACAAAGCTCTGCTCATCAATGTTTCCACTCACAACTCTTTTTCCTCCCACCTCTCCTATTTTTTCCCTTCTGCTGGTTCCTTAAAGCTGCAGTAAATCATGTTGTGAAATAAGATGAGTCTGCATAGCAAAAGCATTAAGTGTTCACATTCTGCAGCATACCAATGAACTGCCTTATGTTAGAACTCAAGGTTGTTAGTAAGGCTCACAAATATTATCATCTCCTGTGGTGGAAATTTACTACCCATCCAAGAGAGTGGCTTTTACTAGCACAGCCAATATCAACAAGGCCTCACAAACAGCAGATGGGGTCTCTTCACAATAGTTCAGCATTCTTCACTGCACGACGCCCAATTCATACTTGGAAGTGAAAGTGTCAGCATCTGTGATAGATCATATGCAAGCATCATGTTAATCACATGAGGAGAAATGTGGCTGAAATGGGGATTTCTTGTGGAGAAGTCAAGGTAGTTCCAAGAGAAAGCCATGGCCAATCAAGTGTGTTTGAGAGCAGCAATGCAATGTTAGAATCACCTCATATTGCATCAGTGAGGGAGGCAGGCAGACAGGCAGCATTTCTAGCTAATCATAACTCTACTCAAAACTTACTTATTGAGTAGCTTCAGTAAGCTTTTCTCTGTCTTCTGCTCTAATCCAGCCAAGAGTGTTTGGAGTGATGTTGGAGGAGCAGGGTGCATGTAAAATTGGTGGATAGGAAACACTGAGAAGATAATGGGAAATTTGGTTTTTAAGGGTCATCAAAAAAAAGTCATCAATGTCTCCATCCCTCTTCTCCCTTCTTCTCTCTACCATAAGGGGTCCAGAGTTTTTGAAAAAGTTAGAGAAGTGACATATTATACCACTTCCTAATGGAAGAGAGAAATTCAGTGAGTAATTATTTTAGAGGGAAAATCCATGCTTGGAGTGAAATAGGAAACAGTCTCTGTCTCTCTGTCTCTGTCTCTGTCTCTGTCTCTGTCTCTCTCTGTCTCTCTGTCTCTCTGTCTCTGTCTCTGTCTCTGTCTCTGTCTCTGTCTCTGTCTCTGTCTCTCTCTCTCTCTCTCTCTCTCTCTCTCTCTCTCTCTCTCTCTCTCTCTCTCTCTCTCTCTCTCTCTCTGTCATAGTAAAGTTTCTAAGACAATTTGAGTATACAGAAAAGGTGATAGCACTAGGAAGGCAAGTTTTTTTTTCTACATTTGATTATTAGAATTAAGCCCTAAAAGCTTTGAAACCTGAAATTTAGCACATTTCAAATCCATATTGGGGGCTAATTGCTCTGGCTAGTTAGGCGATAGATGAAGAAAAAATGTCTCAAAATTGACAGAGATCAGAGAAGAGATAATATGCTGATGAGAAACATTTTCCTAACTAAAAAATAGTTTTATAATTGGGGTTTTGACAGAGAAATTTAACCTCTGCAGGTCTCTAGTATAGAAATAGATCTTTTGATTTCTAATCTTAGCTTATGACCTGTAATCTATGTTGACTATAAATTCTTTCTCTTGAAGGCATGAAACCTATGTTCTCAAAGGAATAAAAGCAGAGATTTTTTTTTCATCTTGGTGGAAAACTTGAATGACCAGCAAATAGGAACAGTATGCTTTTTAAATGGTTTATCCTTCCAAAAGGACAAAGAAGATTACTAGGAAGAAAATCTCTAAAGGAAGTAGGCAGCAAGAGTCCTGCTGAGACAGAGGAGTGGGAAGTCTTATAGTCACTCATCACAGGACTCTGAGGTCAAAAGTGCTGTGGTCCCATAGGAGAAATGAAGAATATTTTTTAAGATTGACTTGCTTCTAGGAAATAAGAAACAAAGACTTGTGTTTCCATGCATACTCAAGTCTCCTTTCTTCCTGTATTTTCCTTAGATTCATTTCCTCAACAGGAAAAAAAAACTGTGGTTAATATAAATGTCATGTCATATATTACGAAGCAAAACCAAAACTTTTTCCTGTAGTCTGTTTGCCACCCTTCTCATCATTTGAGTTTTCTTCAAACTTCCAAATTACTCTGAGAATTCTCTTGTATTGATTTATACTTTTGTTTGTCTGTCTCCTAATCACTCCACTTCTCTATTGTATTATCTTTTTCCCTTAGAATCTCTTGGAACTCCCCCCACATTCCCATTTTACCACAATTCCTTTGAAGGTGTCTTAAACATTAGACCCAGAGACTTGCATATGATAAAATATAAAGCATTCTTTTATCTTGTTCTCTCTTATTTGAGTTGCCTATCCACCCTAGACATTTGGCTTTCTCTTATTTAATTCCCTGCTTTTTGTCACATTGACAATCATCAACTAGTTTTACTTCTGCTTATGAGTTATGGTCCCTCCTTCTTAGACTTGTTGCTAGGATTTGTCTGAACTCTGGGCCTGGGCCCTGTCTCTCAGCTCTTCAGCTCAAGGTTAGTGCTCTACACTTGAGCACAGCACCCACTTCCAGCTTTCTCTGTTTACGTGGTGCTGAGGAATCAAACCCAGGGCCTCATGCATGCAAGGCAAGCATTCTACCACTGAGCCACCTTCTCAGCTCCCAGGTAAATGTTCTTAACAGGCAGATCCTAGGTTACAGGCTTTTGCTGTTCAGCATGTTCCTCTTACACCAGCTCATATATACCCATGCCTATGAAAAGATAGCTTCATCTCTGACCTTTTTTGTACCTCAGTCTTATATCTAACTGCCTAATTGGCATCTCCACTTAGAGATCTTAATGATATTTCAAACTCTAAACTAATACAGAAACGTTCTTTCTCCCCAAACTTGCAGCATTTTTCATTTCCTACAAGGTAATCACTACTGCCCCCTTACTACTTTATCCAAACCACTAACAGGGCACTATTCACAACACTTTCTAGCCCCTTTCCTCCTGATTTTAATTTGAAAAATTTCTACCTCTCTTCTCTGCCGAGCTTTTTTCTATACTGGTACCACTACCCTATCTCAGGACACTATTACTGGTAACCTAGTCTACTACTACAATAAGTGCTTCACTGTCCTCTCACTACTCTTTGTCCTTGCTCAAATGATTCAGCTACACTACTGTCACTGACATTCCACTTTGATCAATTGACTGTTTTATTAGCTTGCATATGACTATGCTATTTTGTGATAAAGTCTCAAATTTTTAGATTGGATTATAGTTCTCCATCATTTCAACTTCCCTTTCCTATTCAAATTCTATGTCACTACACTTTCCTTATTCTAGCTCTGCTTAAGTTTTTTCTTTTTAAATCTGCCAAAATTTCCAGGTTATCTCTTTTCCCTAGTTTAGGTTTTGTTTTGTTTTACAATGTTGGAGGTGAAACCCAGGGCCTTGAGTAGGTTAGGCAGGCACTTTACCAATGAGTTACACTCCCAGACCCTTCCTTAGACTTCTGTACCTGTCATCTTCAGGGAACAATCTTTACTTCTGAACTGTCTTTTTACCTCTTTGCAAATGTCTTTACATGTCATCCTAAGAGTCACTTTCTCAGAGAGGATGTTGGGTTCAACTGTATATCTGCTTTTCCTCACATAGTACTCATTATACTTATGTGTCATTACTTGATTTTTTTTCTTTTTGCTAAATTCTAACCTCTCTGAGGGCAAGATCCTTGTATGTCTCACTCCTCAACTTCTCCCCAGTACTTAGCACAAGTACTCAATATACAGCTTAGCTAGTGAATGATTGATTTACTGATGAGGGAAATTTTATGGAAAAAAAAGTATCATGGAAATACTTATGCTTTCTTTATCCTGGAAGAGTGATTAGTAGTCTATGTAAATACCAACTCTTACTCAGGTTTTCCATAGTCATCTCTAGAGGAAATTTTTATAATACTTAAAGAGTTATCAACCAGAAGGACAATGTCTATATAGAATGAGAAACAAAAAATAAATGTAATTATTGATGATTTGGACTACTGCAGAGCCTTTTTAAATGCTCTGACCATGTGGTCGAAAGGCTCTTCTCCAGAATCAATAGAAGCAGGATAAAAAGTTGAGTGGGAGAAAAAGAGGATGACTAAGGGAATTGGATCCTCAAGGAGTGGTCCTGTGTCACAGTGAAGCCAACAGCAATTCTGAGCTTGTTCATAGTTGAGAACAAGCATTACAGATGCTAAAGTCATTGAAATACAGTCAGTGTTTGGAAAAGAGCAGCTACAGTCTTCTAGAATAAAAAAAGTGGAAAATAAACAGTAGATGATTCTCTGAAGCTAGAGGTTTTAGTTCCATCCCATCTCCTATGTACAATGGCAGTGCCCTCTTGTCCTGAGTTGAGGGAAGCTGGGCAGGTCTTCCCTGCATGACTATTTTCTTTTGTCCATTGAGCTATTATGTATATGTCAGCTGTCAGATGTGCCTTTCCCATTCTAGGTTTATATCTCTAGTGTAATACAAGCTTTTCAAAGAGAAATCACCCAGTACCCTTCCCCAGATATAACGATTCCTCTCCTGCTGCTTTCTTTCTAAACTACAAATGGAAAAGAAAAGAGAGGAGGGGAAAAACACTTTCAGGTTGCAAAATAAATGTGGGAAATGGTAAAGACACAGAAGAGAAATCAAACTTGGCACCTATGTGTTTCTGACTGAACAACATACTTTCCTTTTATCTGAAGATATTTGATTTTGTAGCAACAAAATTCTAGAGAATTCAAAATAGCATATTGAGCATGTGTAATGCCATATTGTCTTCTGTACCTTTACAAAGACATGCTGAGCTATGTTCCTTTGAATGTTCATGCATGTGGTTATTTGAACGTATGATTCAAAAGAAAGAGGAAAAAGAAACAGAAGGGAAGAGACCTTGAGGTAATATTAAGGACCATGAAACAAAATTGATCTTTTTCTATAGAAAGTTTCTTCCAGGAACCTGGTGTACTCTACAACATTGCCCAGAGCAGAAACCAAATCACCCACACTTAACAGCTGGGTTCATCAGTTGCAAAGGGCTTTTCAGAATTTTCATAACAAAAAGAAAATGAATTCATACAATAACAAAACAAGAGATAGGGGGACACATTAGAGTCCTGGAGATTTGCAATAACAGCTATTTGAGATTCACTTTAAAATCAAGTTCAGAAAAAAATGCTGTCTTACTTCCCAAGACTGAATTATGATACTTCCCTTAATTATTAAATGCATTAATGATGTATCTGCCTACTTTTAGAATTATAATCAATATTTCCCTCAAAAACAGCAATTTGTAAGTAGCAAATGTCATCAGGAATGAGCAAATGCAGTGTTTATTTCCTATCTCATTTCAGATTCTTCACAGCTAAGAGTTTTCTAAAAAAAAAAAAATACATGGATATCTAGTGCTTTGTTTCACCATGATTCAATGTTTAAACAGTGAATTCCTCATAGTAAGGGTGATTGCAACTATTTTTTAACCTGGATTTGCCTTCCCATCTCTCTCCCTTTTCTGCTTTATCTGTCTTCCCAGGATCTCTGTCGCTGTAACCGTGTGTGTCTGTGTATGTGTATGTGTATGTCTCCCCTTTTTTCTATCATTTCCTCCATCATTCTATTTCTGTTGTCTTCTGATGCTCTTAGTTTTAGAATCTATAACAGTATCAAGTCTTTGGTTCTAGTAGTCTCTTGTCTGCTAATGTCTATATATACATTTACTTATTTCCTGACTTCCCCCTTGTTAAATTTCTATTCACCATGCAAGGACTAATATATATATATATATATATAAACATTTTTCTTGACCTTCCTCCCTACTCAGTCTTCTACTCCCTTAACTTGCCTTTCTTATAACCTTTCACACAGCATTTAATATGCAATGAGAAGAGACAGCATGAGTGACTATGCCTGCTACCAGCCACACATAATATCTAATGCAGTACTGAAAAGAACCCTTGATTAAAATAAATAACCTCTACTTGAGTACTTCAATATTCATAATCTTACTTTGAGATCTTAAGCCTATTGCTGCTAAGATTAGAAGGAAGGCATGCTTCTCTCTGTCTATGGTCTTAACAGTGGATCTAAACCAATAGCCCAGGAACTAGTATAATAATTTCTAAGTTAACTTGGACAGAGTAATATCTTTTCCTAGACGCACCAATTCCTGCTCCCTGACACTGCATTTATAGGTTAGAATAACGTACCTTAAACTTTGTTATGCATCAGAATCCCCGAGGAAGCTTGTTAAAAACACAAATGCCTAGATCCTACCTAAGAATCAAATTTGGGGGGGGGGAGGGATACTAGGTATTTGTATTTCTAACAAGGTCCCCAGGGCATTAATGATATTCAAAGATGAAAATCTATCTTTAGGGAAGGATTTTTGTTGGTTAAGCATTGATTTCCTAGTTGGCCTCATTTAAAGTGAAAATACTCTAAGAACAGCCTCATAGTAAGTAACTAATGTCTCAGTATAAATGAGTTTACTATGAGGGTTCTTAAAGGCATGAAGGAAAACAATAAAAGAATTTAGCCTGCACTCTGCTAGGCACCATACTCCCATATTTGTGCAGCTGTTAGGCAAACTCTCCATTTCTGTGGTATTATTCACTATAACAACACTCTAGAATTCTCTTCTCACACTCACTTTCATCCTATGAATAGTCTTGCTATATAAAATACTGAAATCTTCATTTAACTTATATTTCAGATAACTAATGAATAAGATTGATAATATATCCTTAAAATGAACTGGAATGTCTTTACACTAAAAATCATTAACTGGTTATCTGAAAATCCAATTTAATTGTATTCTGTATTTGTATGTCTTAAATTTGGCAATTTTACCCATGGAAGGAGGGCTGAATTATCTTAATATATTTATTGTTTCATGTCTTATAATTGTAGAACTAAAGGCAATTTTGAGTAATTTGTCTAGTCTGTAGCCCCAAACTCCATTAGGTGAGACACCTCAAAGACTTCAAATAAAAAAGAAAAAAAACTATAAAACTCTTTTGACTGCATTTTCAGTTACAACCTTGAGTTCAGTACTATTTGTGATAAAGCTCAGATATTTTCCTTACTTGCCTTTATATCTGTAGCCTATTTCTGACCTGTATTTTCAGTCAGAAGTTAATTTTCTCTCCTCAACACCCACAATGATTATGCTACTTTAATCTTCATAGTGTCTCCGTGAGGTAGGTATTGTGATTCCATTTCACAATTGAAAAAAAAATGATAGGCACTGGAATAGGGAATGGACAGTGAAAAGTTTGATTCACAGCACCTGATTTATCCTTGGGTATTTGTTTAGGGACATTTTTTCACCTCATTAAAATGAAACTGACATCAGAATCCATATTTGACTTAGCTACTAAACTATACTAGTCCTAGTTAGGCCTGCTGGCTCACACATATAATTCTGTCTACTCAGGAGGCAGAGATCAGCTGAACAGAGTTTGAAGCCAACCTGGGCAAAAAGTTCATAAGATCTCATTTCAATCCTGAAGAAGCTGAGTATGATAGTATATGCCTATCTTCCCACCTATTTCAGAAGTGTAAGTAAATAGGTTGGTCATCATTCAGGCCATCTTAGATCCAAAAATGTGCCTCTATTTGACAAATAGTGAGCATTAAAACCACTCATTTCATGTCTCAAGTGGTAGTGCACTTGTCTAGAAAGCACAAGCTCCCAAGTTTAACCTTCGCACCACAAAAAAAAAATGTACTGGCCTTAAATCATGAGAAAAGAAACCCTTTCACTACTAATGATGTCTTTATCTAGTTTGACAAAAGAGAAAGTGAAGTATTGTCCGTTAACTCTCTTCCTATGCTTTATGAATGCACAAATAATGTTTTCTATAAACATCAAGGCCACTGACCAAGATAAAAGGCAGCATGCCTAAGGGGAAAAATTCCATCTCCTCAAACGTCAATTAGAAATGTTTATTACTGGTATTGGATTTAAAGGTTCACATTTATTCCAAGAAAATAGAATGAATCCTCTTTAGGCTAAAATGTATTAAAGGCTGCAGGTAGGATGTAGTGCTGCAGAATAATTGCTAAAGACAAATGACCTTCGGAATCTAGCATTAGTCAGTTGCAGGTAAGAAAAGAGAATATAGAGAATAGGTCTGTTCAAAAATCATCTCTAGATTTATTCAATGGTTCTTTATTTTAAGCTGTGAATATATACCATGCACAAATATTAGCTTTCTAAATGAATTAAGGGAAAGTAAGAATAATCACTGAAAATGATCCAAGAATGACTCCAGTAGGAGTATTTTTTTAGCTTACCTTAGTTACATGGAGAGGGGCATTTCATTGTTCTTTTCTTCAATGATTACAATATATTCCTATCAATCTCATCCCCTCTATTATTTTCCATGACCTGCACCTTACCCAAATATTTCCAGCTGTTTTCATTGTTCTGTTTTCATAGTAGCAAATATCTATTTTTATCATATTCAACTTTGTTGTTAGACTAGCGCAATCCTGCTGATCTGCTTCCTGAGTGGATGGGAATCTATTTCTCTTTCCTTACCCTTGAATATGGACATTAATATGAATCTGAACATCTGTGTCTGGACATTTGATTGAGAATTCCGTTGTGCATGTTGAGATGTTCCTATACATACTATTTAAACATGACCTTGTAGCACATGAGCTATAGCTCTTCTCATCTATCATGCTACAAATGAAATACAGACATCTGATGTCATGCTTGCCCAGCAAGAGTCACTAATGCAAGGTGTCTGCAGACTCAGCCCTGCCAAGTTATTATGCTAGTACTGTCCAGGGGAGAAAATTCATTAGAAGCTTCAACCACACTACTAGGTGGAGACTAAAGTCATTGTTGTCTTTAGGCCTATTTTCTCACATGCTGGGTATAATCCATGGATATCTGGGTGCTGCTTCCCTGCTCCACTTACTATGTTGGATCTCTCTGGTATCAATTTTTACCTGAATCAAACCCAAGAACAGCACACCTCTTGGGATATTTTTACAGTTGATTTTCAAGTATTGTTGTTAGAAGTAAACCCTGTACCCTTCTCTTCCATGATCATTTATATCTTCATCTTGTAGCTAGTTTGTTTTCTGCATATTTAGTTACACAATCATTCTCATTGGTGACCATTTCCCATGTTATTCAGAGACTCCTCACTCTTTCTTCTTGAGATTGTGTATAAGTCAGTCTTTATTGTACATGGATTGTATTGTACTGTATCTCAACTACATAAAAGTCACTCACCAAATAACTATCTGGAAGTATCCAGATAGTTAGGGTCTTTATCAGATCCTAACATGGCATTTGCTGCATCCTATATTTTGGCAGAAATAACAATATTTTCTTGGCTAAGGTAGATTTTTCTCCACTCCTCAAATGTCCTTTGATAGGCTATTTCTAAACTTCTAAGAAGCTTGAGGAATCCAGGTTACCATTTTTCTTTACCTTTACATATAAGGCATGAATCATGAACAAGTTGTGAAATATCTTTCTGGAATGCCATCCAACTTTTTTCCAGGGTCATAATAGCTAAAAAGATAAATAATTTTTGTAATGTTTGAGAGATTGACCATAATAGGTTCTTCATGCACATTTTTCGTTTGAACCTCAGTGCTATATTAAAATATAAAATAGTACATTAAAATAAAAAATAATATAGATTCTTTTTCTGGTTTCTTATCTGTTATTGTGTCTACTTCCCAACACATAGGAGGCTCTCCAATTTTGTTGGTGAATACACTAAGTTCTAGTGTTATAATATTAACCCTCTGGTTTACAGATGAGGCTTATAAATCTCAGATATGTGTCCAATAATATACAATCAACAAATGGAAGAGTCAGGGCTGAAATGTCAATCACTACCAAAAAGAATTTTTAGCTATTCAGTTATGTGATGCAATAAGGACATTCTTACACATTTGGTTACTCAATAGCCTCTGACATTCACTAAAGAATCCTAATTGGACTCTCCACCTAAAGCAGTGCCTATGGTACCTTATGACATTAAAAGGACCTGAATCATGAAGATAATCAGCCTTGTCAGATAATTTATTCTAAAGAGTTCTAGGATTAACTTTCCCCTATCCAGGAAAATACACGATGAGGAATGGCAATCCCAAGCAATATAGCAAACCACTGAAAAAATATTAGTGTAGGACTTTTCAGTGGGACCTTTCAAATCACAACACATGGGTGCTCTTATGTTTAAGGATATAAACACACTTATTCTTCTCTCTCCATTTACATTTAGCACATTAGTAAATACATATACCACATGTAATATCTAATATATTGACTATAATATAGATATTAGATACAGCAAATGGCATGAATGGGGCTGATAGAAGTAGTGACATTGATCAAGATGTATTTTGCTTATTGAAACTTTTTTGTACAATTAGTTAAAGATAATAAAAAAATTTAAGAAAAATATACATATATACATATATATACTGAATGAATATACTGAATGAATTCCTTAGTGGTGTAAGGTATAAATTATTGCAATGTACTGAAATATGAGATGTGACAGGAAACCATACTGGCTTCTGTCATAGAGCAGGGTAGAGAGTAGAACAAAAAAAAATCAGGCAAGGTCCCTATTTTTTGTGACCTTAACTTTTAGTTGAAGAGTTAAAGCAATTTAACAGTAATACAGGAACTGTCAGAAGGTTGTCTGTGATTAACTTCCAAATAAATGGTCCAGGTAATGCAGGCTGAGCTTAAAGGCACAAGACTTCAGTATGGACTAGGAAGGACTCATTTCTTAGCTGACACCTCAGAAAGTTGTTCCTTTGTTTCCTGGTAGCTGGCCTATTATTTTCAAAGCTTACCATTTTATTTTCTAAATGGGCCTCAGAATATTTCTTTACTCAAAAGAGTAGCCTAGGGCTGGGCATATGGCTCAAGCGCTACAGTGCTTAGATAGAAAGATAAGACTCAAGAGTTTAAACCCCAGTATCACAAAAAAAAATCCAAATGGTGTAATCTGACTGTGTAGCTAAGCAATGAGGTATCTTTCACCTGTGAATTGCTCCATCTATCTTCTATTGCTCTATACTACTGTATATGAAAGGAGAATCAGATGCAGCTGTTATGCTGGAAATGCAATTGACAACTGGGGGGTATTGACGGGAAAAGTAGGAGAAAAATGAGGGAGAAAAAAATGAGGGAGAGGGTAGCAATGCTCAACAAAAAAGGTACTCATTACCTTTCATATGTAATTGTAATCCCTCTGTACATCACGTTGACAATGAAATTAAATTTAAAAAAAATGCTCGTTTACTTCAAATTATATTTGTTGTGCTGTTATGACCTGGGGGCAAGACAATCCATGGAGGCACAGTTAAAGGTGACAAAAAATTTTATTTACACCAGAAAGGAGGCTGTGAGTACATCTTCCTGGGCTAGCTACCCAGAACCAAGAGCAGATTGGCCCTCCAAACCTCCAAAGATCCAAAGGAGCAGGCCTCCAGACATCTTGACTTCCCCCAGGCCTCTTCACAGGCCTCAGGCCTCTTGCCTTTCTGCAGACCTCTCCAGAGGCCTCAGGCCTCTCCAATTGCATCTCCGATCTCCTTTTTTCCACCTCTCCCCGGGCCTCTCACAGGCGTGGGAGGTTGCCTACCTGTAGGCCTCTTGCTCACTTCTCTCCCTTCTCTCTTCCCCTGGATCCTTCTCCTCTGTCTTCTCCTCGGAGCATGCAGCCTATTTATAGGCTGTGCCCCTGCCCCCACTCCAAGGCTAACTGCCCATTGGCTCCGCTCATTGGACCCAGCCCAAGCCACCTACTGTCCAAGTGCTCCTCCCATTGGCCCATTGCCCAACCACTCCCAGACAGGGAATGGGGGCGCAGGCAGTGGTGGCCTGGCCTGTGGAGCAATAACAGTAGGCCCCACTGGTTGTTACTGTACCACCTTTAAAAAAATTCAGCTTTTCCTACATTTACTTATGAAGTTAACCTATCAAAAATTCCAATTATTGCACCTTTTTACAAATCCACTGAATCACAGTTGCAGAAATTGTTATTTAAAATAATAAAATTTATGTTTTATGCATTGGCACATACTTATGAATAAAATTTGCTTCAAAATAATTGAAGTGTATTTTGTGATCCTTCTCCCAAGAAGGATGGCCAATAGACACATGAAGAAATGCTCAACCTCTCTAGCCATAAAAGAAATGCAAATCAAAACAACATTGAGATACCACCTCACTCCAGTTAGAATGGCAAAAATCAAGAACTCTAACAACAACAGATGCTGGAGGGGATGTGGAAAAAAGGGAACCTTACTGCATTGTTGGTGGGACTGTAAACCTTTTCAACCACTTTAGAAAATAGGATGGAGGTTCCTCAAAAGACTCCACATAGAGCTCCCCTACGACCCAGCAATCCCACTTTTGGGCATTTACCCAAAGGATCACAAACAAGACCATACTAAAACTACCAGCACAACTATGTTTATTGCAGCATTATTTACCATAGCTAAGATATGGAACCAACCCAGATGCCCCTCAGTAGATAAATGGAGCAAGAAAATGTGATATATATACACAATGGAATTCTATGCCTTCATCAGAAAGAATGACATTGTCCCATTTGTTAGGAACTGGAAAGACTTGGAAAAAATTATATTAAGTGAAGTAAGCCAGGCCCAAAGAAACATAGGTCCCATGGTTTCCCTTATTTGCAATAACTAGTATATGTATGAGTCAAGCAGAAAAGGTCAGATAAGTTGATGTTAGGGAAATGAACCCTAAGATATGTATTCAAATGTTTTTTTTTTCTTTCAGGTGATTGTTTCTAACACATTTATAAGATGATTTCTTTGTTGCTTTGTATGTTCCTCCCCCATGATATAACCCCTGCTTTCACTGTATTTGATGTCAGTATAATTTGTGGAGGGGAAGGGAAAAAACAAATCGTTTAAATAAGGACACAGGTGGACCTATTGCAACAATGAGATGTACAAGTAGTTATGTCGAAAAACGAACTTTACAATTTTTTGGGGGGGAAGGAGGATTGGGTGGGGGGTGGGGGGGAGGATGGGAAGGGATGGGAAGGGGAAACAAAGTAGGAGGCAACAATGGTAGATAAGAAATGTACTCATTATCTTGCCCATGTAATTGTAAGCCCTCTTTACAATATTTTCACAATAAAAAAAAAGAAATACATAGCTTCTTTTAAGTTTCTTTGTTTCTGTAGACTAGCTAACCTACTAGTATTTGAAAAGTTTTACAATGGATTTCACTAGTCCAAATAATTCATAGTATATAAAAAAGTTTTGCAAAAATAGAGGCCTTATAATTTGAAAAATCAGCAGCATTAGATTATGTTAGTAAATTTAGTGGAAGTTTCCTTGTCTCAGAATAATAAATGTGAGAAATTGTACTCTGTTATTCTGTAAAGTAAGGGCAATAATGACAAATTCCCAGAAGTTTGGACAGATGTGGAGTTGAAGGAGATTCATCCAGAAGGAGTACATTAACAAAACCTGAACATACAAAGCATTTTAAAAGACTTTTCTGGAAGACTTTTTCCCAATTGAAATGTTAAGTATGGTCTTGGGAGTAAGCTTTACTTACTAAAGCTTTGCATGACCACATGAAGATTTTCTTCAACTCATTTCCAGGAGTGCTATTTTTCATTCAAATATATTATACATATCACTGACAAATTTACCTGTCATCTCACAGAATTTATTACCAGCATTTCCTGTTCATGTCAGCTTCATCATGTTGATGTAGTCAATAGCAGCAAGTCTAAAGAAATAACAACATCTCAACTATGAATTAACTTTTCAATCAATTGTGAGCTAAAGCTCTTCTGACAGAAAGTAAAGTTGCTCTTACAATAAACCTTATTAGACTTTGAAATGAGGGGACTGAGTTTCTTAGTTCAGTCTCTATTTGATCTACATTGAAGACTAGACCCGAAAATAATTTTTAAAGCTGATCCATATATTAGGTATAGTCAAGTTACAAAAAATAGTGTGGCATGTTCATCATGTGTAAGTTAAACAAACAAACAAAACAAAAACTATAAAATATTGAATATTATTCTTTATGCAATTGTAAGCTCTCTCAACAGGAAATTCTTACTTCTCCATCCTTTGCTAATCTACTATTTGGTTAGCTCAGCTCTTCTGTCTGTGCTTTTCTGCTTCTTCCACTACTGACCAATTGGACAATTTTTTAGTCTAAAATAAAACTTCTTGTGAGTGAGGATTTAATTGGTTAGAATTCTTATGCCATTTGATCTCATCGATTACTTCTTTTTACAAAGTCTTCTTTATGTCTATTTCCAATGGAATTTAGAGAAAAAGAGTAGGCATCAAAAAAGTGGACATGTTCCAAATGTTTTCCAAATAATTTTTTAGCAATCAGAGAGATTATTTTACATAACAGATGGTTTTATTGAGAAACATATATAGAACAAAACTTGTCAACAAGGAAAGTATTTTCCAAATAGGTTTTCTAATTATACAGACCAATGGTTATATGTCCAAGTTTGAGAGGCTAGAAGTAACATTATGTGAAAAATATAGCACCTTGATAGATTATTTCATTATTATTATATTTTAAGATTCACCCTACTTTGGTTAGATTTTATTCCATTTGCCAGTTATAATACAGCACACTCATTTGAAGAATCATTATATTACAAAAGCTTTGCCAGCCCTGTGGAAAGCTACCCAAGTTAGTCCGATCCAATGGTCCTGCCAACAGCATCTCAGATGTTGAAGAATATCACTAATTGTATCATTTGAAAGGACAGTTAACACAGCCCAAATAAGAAGAAAATACAAATAGCAGGATATTTGAACAAATCAAGTGGTTGTGAGGCCAATCACTTTTGTAGTCTTCTTATAACATGTCTTTTCTCAGATGAACTGCAAGGACAGGATGTGATATAGGATGTTTAGAAAATTATGACCAATTACAATCTCATTTGGATTATCCAGTAGCCCAGTAGTTATGTTTTTCACTGTTAGAGTTTTCCTGGAACAAATGTCTTGAATCTTTTTTTTTGTTTACAACCATAATTTTACTGGGAGATTCTTGTTTGTTAATGTGCTCCTCTGTTTTATCAATGCTTTCTCAACACTTAATGTGAAATTCAGAATGATATGTCCCAGCAAAAAGTGACATGACACTATACTAGTCAGCATTCCCTATCTTCATCCCCAGCCATTTCTTGTAATTGCTCCTCTTTAATCTCACTTCAACTACTATAGTTATATGTATGTAAGAGTGAGATGGATAACTTCATCAAAGTACAATTGTTATGTGTTTAACATAGAGACATTTCATAGTGATAGTTAACAAGATTTGATAATGTTCAATTGCAACTTAATGACTTGAACCAGGTACCTTCATTATTATTTGATGCCTGGTTGGCTTCTAGTGAAGATCCCAATGGGCTGGAGTTATCAGGGGTATGCTTAGTTCCTCTGGATATAGTATTCGTGTGAAGTTTAAATATTGTGTGAGTATATTTTGAATGACTGTTCCTTTACTTGAGAATTTGAACGTGTTGCACAAATATACTTGCACACAGAATCAGGAGTGTCATTTGGGGGAAAAGTAGAGAAAAATTGTGTCATTGTGGTCTGCTTTGGGAAAGAACAGAAAGAATTAATCCTGTTCATTTACTTAAAAAGTATTTAAGTGCTTCCTTTAACTAGGCATGGTGAACATTGCCTATAACCTTAGTACTCAGGAGGTTGAGGCAGGGGCTCAAGGCCAGCCTGCATTACATAATAAGACTGTCTCAAAAACAAACAAATGCAAATTAAAGAACTAACTGCATACCACTAGATGATGAGGATAGAGTGTGACAATTAAACTTCATTATGATGTAGGTTCCTGGAAGATTTGCATGTAGAAGAAGAAATGGGCTTTAATCAAGTAATTCCACTAATACAACTGATTTATAAACACAAACAGGCACAGTATTTGAAGGGAAAAACATGATCATCTGAAAACATATAGTTTAGGAAGCTGAATGAAAGTAGGAAGCCAGAGAGGGATATCTGCAGAAGAGATATTTGAGTCAAGATCCCCAAAATGAGTACAGATTGACTTAGTGTATATTTGGGTGTGTGTCTGTGGAAGAATGCAGAAAAGCATTCAAAATTGACAAGACTGTATGTATGGATTCTTCAGCAAGGGAATTGTGTCTTGTCATTGAACTGAAAGAAAAGGGAAACAGTGAAAACTGGGACTAGAAGGTTAGGCAAGGCTACATTTATAGAGCTTTTTTGACCCAGATTTGATTGTGATCCTAATATCAATAGAAAACCAGAAGTAGATTTTATTCATGCAAGTGATACATGGGATTTTTGTATTTTAAAGACTACCCTGGTATCTATGTTGAGAATGAGCAATTAGCAAGAGTAGAAATGGACATAATAAGAACAAATGAAAGAACATGGTAGATGAGGTCTTGAATGAAGAAGTTTCTGTGGATGAATAAATCAAGGAGAATTACTTGACACCTATCTGAATATGCATGGACAGATCTACTCATCATCTTGAAGGGAGATTCATCTTCAATCTCCCACCTCTCTTTTTGTCAGCCTAGCTTCTGTCTAATTATCAAGAATCCCAATTTAATGAAGCTGAGTTAAGGTTTTACTTTATTAAAAGCATTCACATTTAAGGAAATTAGGAGAAACATTGATTCAAGAGATGAAGATTAGTGTTTCTTGGAGTTCCAGGAAGATGGCAGAGGATAAGCTGAAGGCTAAACAAGCTCTTGCATAGAAAGCAGTTTTAGTGTTCCAGTGAACAGTCCTAAGCCAGAGAATTACACCAAGTGTGCCATCACAGTACAGAGAGTAGGCCAGAGAGGGAAAATCCAGGCAAGGAGACAGATCTAAGCACTTGCCAGCAGCTGTGGCTGTAGCTGCGGCTGCAGTGGCGGCGGCCATAGCTGCCATACCTGCAACACAGAGAGTCTGGGACAAAGGAGCCAGACGCGGCAGGCAAGCGGATTCTACTCAACACCAGCAAGAACGGACAAGGAGCAGACATCTTCATCCTGCAGTTCACAGACCAGAGATGAACCAGGAACCAAGACTCGGCATGAGTAGAAGCCTGACATTCTGTCCTCACTCCTTCTCAGGGAGCAGAGGAGGGAAGGCCACCCTCCCCCCCACACTACCAGAGATCTCCATCTTTGATACTGACAAAGGCCTGGCTGAGCAGCTAGCTCCAACTCAGGCCTTGGAAGAAAACTAGAGTCATTTAGCAGATCACAAGAACCTAACCTGACCTGCCAGACTCAGCTCCACCCAAGGAAAAGTCACCCAGCTCAGCCCACCAGCCCCAGGAGTGGCTTTCTTCACTGGGTAAACAGAGCCAGAGGTTGCCCCTCTCTTTAGTAGCCTGGACAATCAATTGAAATTCAGTAAACATAAACCCTGAGAATGGTTGCAGGCTGGGCTCTGTGAGTTTCTCACAAGCTAACCCCTCAGGGAAAAGAACCTAGCATCATCACAGCATCTCCAAACTGGAGGAAACAGCCATCTCCCTCTTTTGTGATACTAAAAACAGATCTCCCTCCCATTGAACTAGCCTGGGAGGAGGATCACAAAATCCTGGGTAAAGTAGAGCATTTTTCTGCCTGCTCAAACAAATTGACTTAAGAAACCAACCAAGCCACAGGAAAATCAAACACCACAAGCAGACCAGAGACTCCAACAAGAGGCTGGTTACGGACACAAGGGAGATACAGGATCTTCCCACCCGTCCCAAAAAAATCAAAGTACTTTTTTTTTGTACCTTTTATAAAAATATTTTTTTCTAAAACTCTTTTTTTAATTTTTAATTTTTACCTTTAAAAAAATTGTTTTCTACTAACTTTTTTTTCTTCCTCATAATTTTTATTTTAGGGGGTATATGTGTGTGTGCATTTTTCTTTTTTTTTTCTTTTTGAAAAATTTTTATTTTTTTTTTTGTTTTTTGTTTAGCTCTACAGAACTTTTGGTCTTTTTTTCTTTCTTTCTCATTCTTTTCACCTTTTCTTCTCTTTCGTTCTTCTGTGTGACTTAATTGCTGTTCTGCACATCCTCAGAAAATTAGTGTTTCTTATAGAATAGTATTTCTCAAACTATTATCCAAAAATGTTAAAGTTGGAAATGTGGAAAGGGGAAGGCTTTATTTTTTTTTAATCAAATTCTGCTGGGCATGATGGTGAACACATTTAATTCCAGCAGCACCTGTGAAGGTGAGGAATGAGGTTCTGTGAATTTCTGGCACCATTGGTACATAGTGAGACCTTGATTCAAAAAATTATATTAAGTGAGGTAAGCCAGGCCCAAAGAAACATAGGTCCTATGGTTTCCCTTATTTACAATAACTTGTATATGTCTGGGTCAAGCAGAAAAGGTCAAAAGCTATGTACACACAACTTGATAAGATGATGTTAAGTGAAATGAACCCCAAGATAGGGACACAGTGTTTTTTTCTTTTTTGGAGGGGAGTCTGGTTGTGGGGCCTGAACTCTGGGCCTGGGCACTGTCTCTCAGCTCTCAGCTCAAGGCTAGCACTCTACCACTTGAGCCACAGCACCGCTTCCAGCTTTTTTTTTTCTGCTTATGTGGTGTTGAGGAATGGAACCCAGGGCCTCATTCATGCAAGGCAAGTGCTCTACCACTGAGCCACCTTCCCAGCCCTGGTTTTTTCTTTCTTGCTATTGTTCCTAACGTATTTATAATGCACCATGTGATTTTTTGTGTTGCTTTGTATATTCCTCCCCCATGGTATAACCCCTGTTTTCACTGCATTTGATGTCGGTGCCTTGCATCTTGTATATACACTTCTGTAGCTTGGGGAAGTGAAGGGAAAAAACAAAATGCTTAAATAGGGATACAGGTTGACCCATTATAACAATGAGATGTACAAGAAACTATTTTGAAAAACAAACTTTACAATTTAGACAGGCAGGGGGGATGGGAGGGAGTGGAATTGTGGAGGTTGGAGGGAAGGGAGGGTAGGGGAAAAACAAAGAAGGAGATAACAATGCTTGATAGGAAATGTACTAATTACCTTGCTCATGTAACAGGAAACCCTCTGTACAGTATTTTTACAATAAAAATGTATTTAAAAATAAAAAAAAGAGGACTGGGAAGATGGCTCGATGGTAGAGTGTGTGCCTTGCATGCCTGAAGCCCTGGGTTCGATTCCTCAGCACCACATAAGCAAAATGAAAAAAAGCCAGAAGTGGTGCTGTGGCTCAAGTGGTAGAGCGCTAGCCTTGAGCTGAAGAGCTGAGGGACAGCGCCCAGGCCCAGAGTTCAGGCCCCACAACTGGACCCAAAAAACTAAAAAAGAAAAAAAGCAAAGAAAAACATCACACACCTGGGACTACTGTACACCTTAATAGTCAGAATTTGTGGTAATGCATGGGAAAAGGCATGTTCAAACCTATTACCTAGCTTCCCTAGCTAATTGTAATGAATATTCCAGTTTGAGAACTACTGATTATGGTGGCTAATTTGGAGGTTGATTTTGAATAAGGAAAACCATTGTGACATAGAAGAATGGACAAGGCCTTGCTGGTAGCAAGTGGTCTTCACAAAACTGTCAGGAGCAACAAGCCAGTTCGATATAAGGAAACAGTAAAAAGCAACGTGGAGGTTCCTCAAGATTTAAACATACGATTACCCTATGGTCCAGTAATTCCACTCATAGGCATCTATCCAGTAGAACACAAACAAGGCTACAGTAAAACCACCAGCACTACCTTGCTCATTGTAGCACTAGTCACCATCACTGAGATTATGGAATTAGCCCAGATACCTCTCAATGGACTAATGGATAAAGAAAATATGATATATGTATATATATATATATATGATGTTTTATCTGTTAGAACGATATTGTATAATGCAAAAAGAAATGGAAAGACAGAATTATATTAAGTGAAGTAATCCAGACCCAGAGAAACACAGTTGTCATGGTTTCCTTCATTAGTGGTAGTTAGGATGTGCCGAAAAATGTACAAATAAACATGTTGGGTGGCATGCAAGCAATTCCAAATGAATTAACTAAATTAAAATAGACGCTATGAGATCTCTAATAGTACAATTTCTTTGAAAGACTAAGTAAAAACCCAACAAAATATGCATCAAGAAATGGGTACTTGCAAGGAGAGGAAAGGCCAAGGGGAGAGGGGTAGTCAAGGAAGGAAGGAGAGAAGTAAAATGCAGTCAAGAATTTATTGTATATACCAAAAAGTGAGAAATGTAAGGGAAGGGGAGGGTCATAAAGGGATGAGTATTTGAAGGGGTGACACAGATAATAATGCATTCTGTTCACATACTTCTTTGTTAAATGACACCTCTCTTGTTTAACTACTTAACCAAGAGTAAGCTATACGATCCTTTTGTTGGAAGGAGTGAGAAATTACCTTGAGTAGGAGAAAAGAAAGGAGAGAAGACAACATGCCTTAAATGACACAAGTACCAAAGATACATTGAGTAAAGCAATTTCTGCAATCTCACAATCATGGGATGAGGTACCTGAGGGCCACAAATGTGCAATTTTCTTCTCTCATAAAATGCAGTGAACAGAAAACACAATCTCTAGTCACTGGTCTGGTCTGAATGTTCTGATCTGAATATTTGTGCCTCTACCTCAAAGTTCATATGTTGAAATGGTAATCTCTGATATGATGGCATGAGGAGACAGAGAATTTCGGTGTTAACTAAGTCCTGAAAGTAGAGACACCAAATTTGTGGATTAGCTCTTATAAAAGGGATCCTTAGAAAACTAGCTCCTTACTTCACCATGTGAGGAAGTCTTACCATGTGAGAAAAGTTCATCTATGAACCAGAAAGTAGGTCTTGATCAGGCACCAATCTGTCAGAATCTTGATCTTGGATTTTCTAACCTCTAGAACTATGTGGAATAAATTCTCATTGTTTATATGCTACCTTAATTATGTTGTTTGGGGTAGTTATAAGAACCTTAATGTTTCCATAGCAAAGAAAAATTGAAACAACACATCCCCACCAAACCAGCCCTACAAAAGATTCTTAAAGATGTCCTACATATAGAAAACCAACAAGACCACAATAAAGCCCAAGAAACTGAACCCAAACTGAGAATCCAAGAACAATAGGAAGAACCCAGTTTTTGCAGCCCCCAAGAAGATGGATAACATGGCAGGAACTCCCAAATACCTCTTAGTCTTATCTCTTAACATTAACAGACTGAACTCTCCAATTAAGCAACATAGACTGTCTAGTTGGATTAAAAAACATTCCTCAATACAATAAAGGCTGTATATGACAAACCTACAGCCAGCATTATACTCAATGGTGAAAAATTAAAGCCATTTCCTCTTACCTCAGGAACAACACAAGGATGCCCACTCTCTCCACTTCTCTTCAATCTAGTATTAGAATGCCTACCTACAGCAATAAGACAAGATGCAGACATAAAGGGGATCCAAATAGGGAAAGAAGAAATAAAACTCTCCCTCTTTGCAGATGACATGATTTTGTATTTAAAGAATCCCATGGACTCCACTCCCAAATTACCCAAGCTGATTCAAAACTTTGGCAAAGTAACAGGTTATAAAATTAACCCCCAAAAATCAATGGCTTTTCTATATGCCAACAATGAGAAAAGTGTGGCTGAAATTAGGAAAGCAACTCCATTTGTAATAGCCCCACAAAAAATAAAATACCTAGGAATTAACTTAACCAAAGAAGTGAAGGACCTCTATGATGAAAACTTTAAAATCTTGAAAAAGGAAATCAACACAGAACTTAAAAAATGGCAAAACCTCCCATGCTCCTGGATTGGCAAGATTAACATCGTGAAAATGGCAATACTTCCCAAGGCTATCTACAAATTCAACGCGATAACTATCAAAATTCCACCCTCATTCTTCAAGGAAATAGAGGAGGCAATCCAAAAATTCATATGGAACAATAAAAGACCCCGAATAGCAAAAACGCGCCTCAACGGAAAGAACACTGCTGGAGGAATATCAATACCAAATTTCAAACTCTACTATAAAGCCATAGTAATCAAAACAGCTTGGTATTGGCATAAGAACAGACCTCAGGACCAATCGAATAGAATTGAAAACCCAGAAATGAACCTACAGACCTATAGCCATCTAATCTTCGATAAGGAAGCTAAAACAATAGAATGGAAGAAAGACAGCCTCTTCAGTAAATGGTGCTGGCAAAATTGTTTAACTATATGTAGAAAACTAAAGCTAGATCCTTATATATCACCCTGCACCAGAATCAACTCCAAATGGATCAAAGACCTTGAACTCAAAGCAGACACTCTGAAAACATTACAGGATGGAATAGGAGAAACCTTAGGTCTCCTTGGCTCAGGCCGAAATTTTCTGAATAGAGACCCGGAAGCACAACAAATCACAGAAAGGTTGGACAAATGGGATTGCATAAGATTGCAGAGCTTCTGCAGGGCAAATGACATAGCTAGCAAGATCAATAGAAAGCCCACCGATTGGGAGAAGATCTTTACTAGCCATACAAGGGACAAGGGTCTCATATCTAAAATATACTTGGAACTCAAAAAATTAAACCACCCAATAACAAATCCTCAAAGAAACAACTGTCCAATAAATAAGTGGGCGAAAGACTTAAAGAGAAGCTTCTCTGAAGAAGAAAGAAGGATGGCCAATAGACACATGAAGAAATGTTCAACATCCCTAGCCATAAAAGAAATGCAAATCAAAACAACATTGAGATATCACCTCACTCCAGTTAGAACAGCAAAAATCAAGAACTCTAACAACAACAGATGCTGGAGGGGATGTGGACAGAAAGGAACCTTACTTCATTGTTGGTGGGAATGTAAACTTGTTCAACCAATTTGGAAAGCAGTATGGAGGTTCCTCAAAAGACTTCACATAGATCTCCCCTATGATCCAGCAATCCCACTTTTGGGCATTTACCCAAATGTTTACAAACAAGACCACACTAAAGCTACCAGCACAACTATGTTTATTGCAGCATTATTTACCATAGCTAAGATATGGAACCAACCCAGATGCCCCTCAGTAGATGAATGGATCAAGAAAACGTGGTATATATACACAATGGAATTCTATGCCTCCATCAGAAAGAATGACATTTCCCCATTTGTTAGGAAATGGAAAGGCTTGGAAAAAATTATATTAAGTGATGTAAGCCAGGCCCAAAGAAGCATAGGTCCCACGGTTTCCCTTATTTGCAATATCTAGTATAGGTATGAGTCAAGCAGAAAAGGTCAGATAATGTGATGTTAGGAAAATGAACCCTTAAATATGTATTTTAATGTTTTCGTTTCTTTCATGCATATGTTTCTAACGCATTTATAAGATTATTTCTTTGTTGCTATGTATGTCCCTCCCCCACAGTGTAACCCCCGCTTTCACTATATTTGATGTCACTATAATATGTGGAGGAGATGGGCGCAAACAAGTCGTTTAAGGATTCAGGTGGACCTGTTGCAACAATGAGAAGTACAAAATGTCATGGCAAAACCAGCTTTACAATGTCGGTGGGGGGGGAGGGGGGTATAATTGGGTGGGGGGAGGGGGGAGGCTGGGAAGGGAGGTGAAGGGTAAACAAAGGAGGAGGCTGCAATGCTTGGTAAGAAATGTATGCATTATCCTGCCCATGTAATTGTAGCCCCTCTGTACAGTATGTTCTCAAATAAAATAAAATAATATTAAAAAAAAAAAACAAGATCCTTCTATCTGCTGCCTGCAGGAGTCACATCTTGCGCCTAAAAACAAACACATTTTCAATGTTAAAGGCTGGAACAAAATCTACAAAGCAAACGGCCCTCATAAACAGGCGGGAGTTGCAATCCTAATATCAGATAAAATAGACTTCAAATTAAAATTCCTGAGAAGAGATAAAGAACGTCGCTACATACTAATTAAAGGATCTCTCCTTCAGGAGGATATTACAATTCTAAACATCTATTCGCCAAACAATGGAGCACCCAAATATATCAAAGAAACACTACTTTCCCTCAAATCCCATATAGATCCAAAGACTTTAATTGTTGAGGATTTTAACACACCACTCTCCCCACTAGATAGATCAACTCGGCAATAACTCAACAGAGAAACCACAGATCTAAACAGTTGCATAGATAAACTAGACTTAACAGACATCTACCGAACATTTCACCCAGCAGTATCAGAATAAAAGTTTTTCTCAGCAGCACATGGAACATATTCTAAAATAGACCACATTTTAGGCCACAAAGCAAACTTGTCTAAATTCAGAAATATTGAAGTTATACCTTGAATCCTCTCTGACCACAAGGGAATAAAATTAGAACTCAACAACAAAAGCCACCAAAGAAAGTCCGGCATCACATGGAGGCTGAACAACACACTGCTGAATCATGAGTGGGTCATGGAAGAGATTAGAAAGGAAATTCAAATGTTCATGCTATTCAACAAAAATGAACACACAAATTACCAGCTCCTCTGGGACACAGAAAAGGCAGTACTCAGAGGCAAGTTTATAGCTCTGAGCTCCTACATCAACAAATTGGAGAGATCTGAAACCAACAATTTAATGACACATCTAAACCTCATTGAAAAAGAGCAGCAAGATAAACCCCAATCCAGTAGATGGAAAGAAATAATCAAAATTAAATCAGAATTGAATGAATTAGAATCCAAAAAAAAATCTATAGAAAGAATCAATAAAACAAAGAGTTGGTTCTTCGAAAAAATTAACAAAATTGACAGACCCTTAGCAAATCTTATCAGAAAAAGAAGAGAACACACCCAAATTAATAAACTCAGAGATGAGAATGGAAACATCACCACGGAAACAACCAAGATTCAGAACATTATAAGGGAATACTACTCAAAACTTTATGCTAATAAGTTTGAGAACTTGACAGAAATGGACCTTTTCCTAGCAAATATTGACATGCCAAAACTAAACCAAGATGAGTTAAACTAGCTTAACAGGCCCATATCAAGCACTGAAATAGAAACAGCAATAAGAGACCTCCCAGCTAAGAAAAAAGTCCAGGACCAGATGATTTTACAGCGGAATTTTACAAGGCCTTCAAAGCAGAGCTCACACCAATACTCCTCCAACTCTTCAATGAAATTGAGAAAGCTCACTATTGAGCACATTCTATGAAGCCATCATAACCCTCATCCCAAAACCAGGCAGGGACTCATCAAAGAAAGAGAACTATAGACCCATTTCTTTGATGAACATTGATGCAAAACTTCTCAACAAAATTTTGGCCAATCGACTTCAACAATTCATCCAAAAAATCATACACAACGATCAAACAGGATTCATTTCAGGGATGCAAAGCTGGTTCAATACACGCAAATCAATTAATATTATTCATCACATCAACAGGAGCAAGAATAAGAACCACATGGTTATCTCAATAGATGCAGAAAAAGCATTCGACAAGATCCAACACCCCTTCATAATGAAGGTTTTGGAAAAACTAGGAATCCATGGAAGATTCCTCAATAAAATAAAGGCTGTATATGACAAACCTACAGCCAGCATTATACTCAATGGTGAAAAATTAAAGCCATTTCCTCTTACCTCAGGAACAAGACAAGGATGCCCACTCTCTCCACTTCTCTTCAATCTAGTATTAGAATGCCTAGCTACAGCAATAAGACAAGATGCAGACATAAAAGGGATCCAAATAGGGAAAGAAGAAACAAAACTCTCCCTCTTTGCAGATGACATGATCTTGTATTTAAGGAAGCCCAAAGACTCCACTCCCAAATTACTCAAGCTGATTCAAAACTTTGGCAAAGTAGCAGGTTATAAAATAAACCCCCCAAATCAATGGCTTTTCTGTATGCCAACAATGAGAAAAGTGTGGCTGAAATTAGGAAAGCAACTCCATTTGTAATAGCCCCACAAAAAATAAAATACCTAGGAATGAACTTAACTAAAGAAGTGAAGGACCTCTATGATGAAAACTTTAAAAAATTTTTTAAAAGGAAATCAACACAGAACTAAAAAAATGACAAAGCCTCCCATGCTCCTGGATTGGAAAGATTAACATCATGAAAATGGCAATGCTTCCCAAGGCTATCTACAAATTCAACGCAATACCTATCAAAATTCCAACCTCATTCTTCAAGGAAATAGAAGAGGCAATCCAAAAATTCATATGGAACAATAAAAGACCCCGAATAGCAAAAACGCTCCTCAACGGAAAGAACACTGCTGGAGGAATATCAATACCAAATTTCAAACTCTACTATAAAGCCATAGTAATCAAAACAGCTTGGTATTGGCATAAGAACAGACCTCAGGACCATTGGAATAGAATTGAAAACCCAGAAATGAACCTACAGACCTATAGCCATCTAATCTTCGATAAGGGAGCTAAAACAATAGAATGGAAGAAAGACAGCCTCTTCAGTAAATGGTGCTGGCAAAATTGTTTAACTATATGTAGAAAACTAAAGCTAGATCCTTATATATCACCCTGCACCAGAATCAACTCCAAATGGATCAAAGACCTTGAAGTCAAAGCAGACACTCTGAAAACATTACAGGATGGATTAGGAGAAACCCTAGGTCTCCTTGGCTCAGGCCGAAATTTTTTGAATAGAGACCCGGAAACACAACAAATCAAAGAAAGGTTGGACAAATGGGATTGCATAAAGTTGCAGAGATTCTGCAGGGCAAATGACATAGCTAGCAAGATCAATACAAAGCCCACGGATTGGGAGAAGATCTTTACTAGCCATACAACCGACAAGGGTCTCATATCTAAAATATACTTGGAACTCAAAAAATTAAACCACCCAATAACAAATCCTCAAAGAAACAACTGCCCAATAAATAAGTGGGCGAAAGACTTAAAGAGAAGCTTCTCTGAAGAAGAAAGAAGGATGGCCAATAGACACATGAAGAAATGTTCAACATCCCTAGCCATAAAAGAAATGCAAATCAAAACAACATTGAGATATCACCTCACTCCAGTTAGAACAGCAAAAATCAAGAACTCTAACAACAACAGATGCTGGAGGGGATGTGGACAGAAAGGAACCTTACTTCATTGTTGGTGGGAATGTAAACTTGTTCAACCAATTTGGAAAGCAGTATGGAGGTTCCTCAAAAGACTTCACATAGATCTCCCCTATGATCCAGCAATCCCACTTTTGGGCATTTACCCAAATGTTTACAAACAAGACCACACTAAAGCTACCAGCACAACTATGTTTATTGCAGCATTATTTACCATAGCTAAGATATGGAACCAACCCAGATGCCCCTCAGTAGATGAATGGATCAAGAAAACGTGGTATATATACACAATGGAATTCTATGCCTCCATCAGAAAGAATGACATTTCCCCATTTGTTAGGAAATGGAAAGGCTTGGAAAAAATTATATTAAGTGATGTAAGCCAGGCCCAAAGAAGCATAGGTCCCACGGTTTCCCTTATTTGCAATATCTAGTATAGGTATGAGTCAAGCAGAAAAGGTCAGATAATGTGATGTTAGGAAAATGAACCCTTAAATATGTATTTTAATGTTTTCGTTTCTTTCATGCATATGTTTCTAACGCATTTATAAGATTATTTCTTTGTTGCTATGTATGTCCCTCCCCCACAGTGTAACCCCCGCTTTCACTATATTTGATGTCACTATAATATGTGGAGGAGATGGGCGCAAACAAGTCGTTTAAGGATTCAGGTGGACCTGTTGCAACAATGAGAAGTACAAAATGTCATGGCAAAACCAGCTTTACAATGTCGGTGGGGGGGGAGGGGGGTATAATTGGGTGGGGGGAGGGGGGAGGCTGGGAAGGGAGGTGAAGGGTAAACAAAGGAGGAGGCTGCAATGCTTGGTAAGAAATGTATGCATTATCCTGCCCATGTAATTGTAGCCCCTCTGTACAGTATGTTCTCAAATAAAATAAAATAATATTAAAAAAAAAAAACAAGATCCTTCTATCTGCTGCCTGCAGGAGTCACATCTTGCGCCTAAAAACAAACACATTTTCAATGTTAAAGGCTGGAACAAAATCTACAAAGCAAACGGCCCTCATAAACAGGCGGGAGTTGCAATCCTAATATCAGATAAAATAGACTTCAAATTAAAATTCCTGAGAAGAGATAAAGAACGTCGCTACATACTAATTAAAGGATCTCTCCTTCAGGAGGATATTACAATTCTAAACATCTATTCGCCAAACAATGGAGCACCCAAATATATCAAAGAAACACTACTTTCCCTCAAATCCCATATAGATCCAAAGACTTTAATTGTTGAGGATTTTAACACACCACTCTCCCCACTAGATAGATCAACTCGGCAATAACTCAACAGAGAAACCACAGATCTAAACAGTTGCATAGATAAACTAGACTTAACAGACATCTACCGAACATTTCACCCAGCAGTATCAGAATAAAAGTTTTTCTCAGCAGCACATGGAACATATTCTAAAATAGACCACATTTTAGGCCACAAAGCAAACTTGTCTAAATTCAGAAATATTGAAGTTATACCTTGAATCCTCTCTGACCACAAGGGAATAAAATTAGAACTCAACAACAAAAGCCACCAAAGAAAGTCCGGCATCACATGGAGGCTGAACAACACACTGCTGAATCATGAGTGGGTCATGGAAGAGATTAGAAAGGAAATTCAAATGTTCATGCTATTCAACAAAAATGAACACACAAATTACCAGCTCCTCTGGGACACAGAAAAGGCAGTACTCAGAGGCAAGTTTATAGCTCTGAGCTCCTACATCAACAAATTGGAGAGATCTGAAACCAACAATTTAATGACACATCTAAACCTCATTGAAAAAGAGCAGCAAGATAAACCCCAATCCAGTAGATGGAAAGAAATAATCAAAATTAAATCAGAATTGAATGAATTAGAATCCAAAAAAAAATCTATAGAAAGAATCAATAAAACAAAGAGTTGGTTCTTCGAAAAAATTAACAAAATTGACAGACCCTTAGCAAATCTTATCAGAAAAAGAAGAGAACACACCCAAATTAATAAACTCAGAGATGAGAATGGAAACATCACCACGGAAACAACCAAGATTCAGAACATTATAAGGGAATACTACTCAAAACTTTATGCTAATAAGTTTGAGAACTTGACAGAAATGGACCTTTTCCTAGCAAATATTGACATGCCAAAACTAAACCAAGATGAGTTAAACTAGCTTAACAGGCCCATATCAAGCACTGAAATAGAAACAGCAATAAGAGACCTCCCAGCTAAGAAAAAAGTCCAGGACCAGATGATTTTACAGCGGAATTTTACAAGGCCTTCAAAGCAGAGCTCACACCAATACTCCTCCAACTCTTCAATGAAATTGAGAAAGCTCACTATTGAGCACATTCTATGAAGCCATCATAACCCTCATCCCAAAACCAGGCAGGGACTCATCAAAGAAAGAGAACTATAGACCCATTTCTTTGATGAACATTGATGCAAAACTTCTCAACAAAATTTTGGCCAATCGACTTCAACAATTCATCCAAAAAATCATACACAACGATCAAACAGGATTCATTTCAGGGATGCAAAGCTGGTTCAATACACGCAAATCAATTAATATTATTCATCACATCAACAGGAGCAAGAATAAGAACCACATGGTTATCTCAATAGATGCAGAAAAAGCATTCGACAAGATCCAACACCCCTTCATAATGAAGGTTTTGGAAAAACTAGGAATCCATGGAAGATTCCTCAATAAAATAAAGGCTGTATATGACAAACCTACAGCCAGCATTATACTCAATGGTGAAAAATTAAAGCCATTTCCTCTTACCTCAGGAACAAGACAAGGATGCCCACTCTCTCCACTTCTCTTCAATCTAGTATTAGAATGCCTAGCTACAGCAATAAGACAAGATGCAGACATAAAAGGGATCCAAATAGGGAAAGAAGAAACAAAACTCTCCCTCTTTGCAGATGACATGATCTTGTATTTAAGGAAGCCCAAAGACTCCACTCCCAAATTACTCAAGCTGATTCAAAACTTTGGCAAAGTAGCAGGTTATAAAATAAACCCCCCAAATCAATGGCTTTTCTGTATGCCAACAATGAGAAAAGTGTGGCTAAAATTAGGAAAGCAACTCCATTTGTAATAGCCCCACAAAAAATAAAATACCTAGGAATGAACTTAACTAAAGAAGTGAAGGACCTCTATGATGAAAACTTTAAAAAATTTTTTAAAAGGAAATCAACACAGAACTAAAAAAATGACAAAGCCTCCCATGCTCCTGGATTGGAAAGATTAACATCATGAAAATGGCAATGCTTCCCAAGGCTATCTACAAATTCAACGCAATACCTATCAAAATTCCAACCTCATTCTTCAAGGAAATAGAAGAGGCAATCCAAAAATTCATATGGAACAATAAAAGACCCCGAATAGCAAAAACGCTCCTCAACGGAAAGAACACTGCTGGAGGAATATCAATACCAAATTTCAAACTCTACTATAAAGCCATAGTAATCAAAACAGCTTGGTATTGGCATAAGAACAGACCTCAGGACCATTGGAATAGAATTGAAAACCCAGAAATGAACCTACAGACCTATAGCCATCTAATCTTCGATAAGGGAGCTAAAACAATAGAATGGAAGAAAGACAGCCTCTTTAGTAAATGGTGCTGGCAAAATTGTTTAACTATATGTAGAAAACTAAAGCTAGATCCTTATATATCACCCTGCACCAGAATCAACTCCAAATGGATCAAAGACCTTGAAGTCAAAGCAGACACTCTGAAAACATTACAGGATGGATTAGGAGAAACCCTAGGTCTCCTTGGCTCAGGCCGAAATTTTTTGAATAGAGACCCGGAAACACAACAAATCAAAGAAAGGTTGGACAAATGGGATTGCATAAAGTTGCAGAGATTCTGCAGGGCAAATGACATAGCTAGCAAGATCAATACAAAGCCCACGGATTGGGAGAAGATCTTTACTAGCCATACAACCGACAAGGGTCTCATATCTAAAATATACTTGGAACTCAAAAAATTAAAGCCCGCAACAACAAATCCTTAAAGAAACAACTGCCCAATAAATAAGTGGGTGAAAGACTTAAAGAGAAACTTCTCTGAAGAAGAAAGAAGGATGGCCAATAGACACATGAAGAAATGTTCAACATCCCTAGCCATAAAAGAAATGCAAATCAAAACAACATTGAGATATCACCTCACTCCAGTTAGAACGGCAAAAATCAAGAACTCTAACAACAACAGATGCTGGAGGGGATGTGGACAGAAAGGAACCTTACTTCATTGTTGGTGGGAATGTAAACTTGTTCAACCACTTTGGAAAGCAGTATGCAGGTTCCTCAAAAGACTTCACATAGAACTCCCCTATGACCCAGCAATCCCACTTTTGGGCATTTACCCAAATTTTTACAAAGAAGACCACACTAAAGCTACCAGCACAACAATGTTTATTGCAGCATTATTTACCATAGCTAAGATATGGAACCAACCCAGATGCTCCTCAGTAGATGAATGGATCAAGAAAATGTGGTATATATACACAATGGAATTCTATGCCTCCATCAGAAAGAATGACATTTCCCCATTTGTTAGGAAATGGAAAAACTTGGAAAAAATTATATTAAGGGAAGTAAGCCAGGCCCAAAGAAACATAGGTCTCCTGGTTTCCCTTATTTGCAATATCTAGTATATGTATGAGTCAAGTAGAAATGGTTAGATAATGTGATGTTAGGAAAATGAACCCTTAGATATGTATTTTAATGTTTTTTTCTTTCATGCATGTGTTTCTAACGCATTTATAAGATGAGTTCTTTGTTGCTTTGTATGTCCCTCCCCCACAGTTTAACCCCTGCTTTCACTATATTTGATGCCAGTATAACTTGTGGAGGAAATAGGGAAAAACCAGTTGTTTAAGGATACAGGTGGACCTGTTGCAACAATGAGAAGTACAAGTTGTCATGTCCAAAACGAGCTTTACAACGTCGGTGGGGGGGGAGAGGGGGAAGGAGAAGGATTGGGATTGGGGGGGCGGGGGGAGGTTGGGAAGGGAAGTGAAGGGTAAACCAAAGGAGGAGGCTGCAATGCTTGGTAAGAAATGTACGCATTATCTTGCCCATGTAATTTTAACCCCTTTGTACAGTATCTTCACAAATAAAATAAAATAAAATTTCAAAAAAGAACCTTAATATACTAAGATAGTCATATAGCAATAATGGCCAATCTTGACTATTTTGAATTTATGTATTAGGTATTTGGCAAAGTATTTTTAAAGAATCACATTGTTTAATCCTCACAACTTCATTGTGCAGTATCTACTGTGATTATCCCTGTTTCATAGATGGAGAAATTGAGGCACAAAGACATAAGTAACTTGCTTATGGTCACATAACTGGTAAGTGGCTAAACCAGATATTTTGCTTGTCTTTACGAATTCCAACTTTAGTTAAAATGCTAGGCCACTCACATGAATTCTGACTCATGCCCATCATGGTTGGCTGTCCTTTAAAGAAGGGCACATGAATTCACTTGGACATTACAGTCATTCACTAAAATGAATACTAAAAGCCTTGGAGATCCACAGGGAATTCAGGTTTTAGTAAGGTTTCAAGATAAGCACACAACCACTTGAAGAACTTCTATAGTATTGCTTTCTAGACTGGTGATGACTACTTGAGGAGGTCAGAGTACTTGTGGAGGGTAGGCAAAGAAGGAACTTTAAAGCAATTTGAAAGAGTACTTATCTATCTGTTGATGTTAATAAAAATGGCAGCCTTGGCCAGATGTCGTGGTTCATGCCTGTGATCCTAGCTAATCTAGAAGCTGAGATCTGTGGATGGAGCTCAGGCAGGAGACTCCATGAGACTATTATCTCCAATTAACCACTAGAAAGTTGGAACTGGAGCTGTGGCTCAAGTGGTAGAGCTGTAGCCTTGGGCAAAAAGCTCAGTGACAGTTCCCAGGCCCTAAGTTCAAGACTTAGGAGTAGCACAAAAAATAAAATAGGGGCCTTCATTTTATATGGCTTTTTACGTTATATTTGTCTATTATTTTTGCAGTACTGAGGCATCAACATTATCCTTGTGCATGCTAGGAAAACCAAGCACTCCATTACTGAGCCATAAGCCCAGCTACAGTCATTTATTTTTAGGATATTTTACAGGGGATTTTATAAACTGAACATTGAAAAGGCAAAACAGCACAAAGCACCTGGTTCTTTATTCCAGACAGCTTATACTGCATGGGCCTAATGAGAAGAATAGAAATGTAAACAACTATCCATTGGATGATAATTTCAGATTTAAGTATAAATGGTAGCCTGACCAGTAGAACTGATCCAAACTTTTGTTTTGACATGGAGCTTCTTCTAAGTTACTGAATCAACTTCTTGAGAGTTATTATGACAGCAGGTTAGCATGTGAAAAAGTCCTTTATAAATAGTCTTAGACTCTTAGAGGTCATGCATTCAGTTCTAGGCAATTACTGTCAGTTTAAACATTCAAGATAAAAGAGAGTGTATAATTAATGAAGCAGAGGCATATAGACCTGAGTAGTCAATTCAGTGGGATAATGGCATGAGGGGTGGACAGAAAAAAAGAAATTCTTTTTTGTCTAATTCCAACGCTTTAATCATGAACTCAGAAAATTTCTATTGATGAAGCCACTGCATCTCTGGTATTTTGGTATAGCAGACTAAGCAGATGAATTCTAAGACCCCAGACACATCCATGACTGAGCCAGACTTGTAGCATGGGAACCAGAGCACATAGGTTACATGGTTGAATCTCCACATTCAGCACCTTGTTCAATGCTCAGAAAGAAATTCACTATCGAATAGAAAGTACCATATAGTAAATATCCTACTTACTCCTCTTGTTTAATTGAGAAAAAGAAATTCTTGCTATACTCATTGACAATATTCACAATCAGTTGTTAAAGAATTCAGACACTGTTTTGGGGGTGGGAGGTCCGGTTGTGGGGCCTGAACTCTGGGCCTGGGCGCTGTCCCTCAGCTCTTCAGCTCAAGGCTAGCACTCTACCACTTGAGCCACAGTGCCACTTCCGGCTTTTTACTTTTTGCTTATGTGGTGCTGAGGAATCGAACCCAGGGCCTCATGCATGCAAGGCAAGCACTGTACGACTGAGCCCCCTTCCCAGCCCGAATTCAGACACTTTTAATTTGTATGTTTGCTATAAGTAGAGCAAAACACAAGAAAGATTCAGTAGCATTAAAGATGTCCTCTTCTGCCACTATTTATTCATTTATTTTCTTCAACACATGACATGCCAGACCTTCTGCTTGACACTCATGAATATAAAGATTAAGCAAGTTTTATCTTTTATCCTCAAGGTGGTCATAGTATAATGGGCAGACGTGGAACAAGTTGTAAAGATAATAAAACTTCATAAGTAATAATGAAACAGTGTTTCTGAAAGGAGTTGATGTTTCCAAATGTGAGAAATAGTTTGAAAGAGCCTCTCAGTATTATGTCACTTCACACAACAGAGTAAAACAATAAGCACATTGGTTTCCTTCCTTCTTTCCTTTCTCTTATTCTTTCTTTCTCCTCTTTCTTTCTCTTTTTCTTTCTTTCTCCTTTCTTTCATTCTTTTTCTTTCCTTCTTTCCTTTTACTCTTTCTTTCATTCTGCTGCACTGATGAATGAACTTGAGATCTTGTATTCAATACCATATAGATTTCTTAATACAGAAAAAGTGTTGCTGGTGGGGACAGCCTGCTTTCACTGTCCAAGCCACAAGTGTGGCGAAGTTCACCTGGGTATGTAAATGCACACCAGTATCTTTGCAAGAGGTACAGAGGGCAGAAAAATGGCAGAATATCTGACATGCTTATCCTAACATGGTATAAAAAAGGGTTAATATCATGATTTGTTGTAATAAGAATGTGCCTATAAATTTATTAATAAATTCACTGTGTGGTAAAAGACACAAAATTACACTTGGATATAATAAATTTTATAGGACTCTAAATATTCACACAGTGAGACCAAAGGAGGATGTTCTTAGGAGTGGATCACAAAAGCTCAATAATAATGTACATATGATCATACAAAATGATGTTGAATGAAATGAACTATAAGAAATGGAAATAAAAGGACTTATGTTATTTTGTTTTTTGTTTTTTCTCTTTTGTTGCTGCTTTTTATTTCTGTACCATTTGTCTTGTATGTAAGTTGATCTGATTTGGGGAGGAAAATGGGAGACAGAAATGATGGGACAAAGGATGAATTAATTCAACAATGATACTCATTATGTTGGAAATGAACTTATACAATTTGTGGGTAGGTGGTCAGGAGAGAAAAACAGAAAATGAAAGAAGAGGTGCCGCTGTTCAAAAGGGAATGTACTCCTTACCTGACTTCTATAATTATAACTCCTCTGTACATAACCTTTACAATAACAAAAATATTTTTAAAAAGACCTATGAGAACTATAGAGGCTAAAATAAAACAAAGCATTGGAAGGAAGGAGACAAACTGCATTTTGGACTATAAACCTACAACAAGGAACCAGTGTTTAAAGAGCAATTGAGGCAGGGGAAGAAGACCTTTGCATTTCCTGCTCCTTTTCTCCTCTAAAGTACCTGTTACCTCTACACACTTAGAAGCTAAGGTCATCCATAGCTAGAGCATAACTCAAAGTGTTTGCTCTTGAGGCATTTAGGACATTGTACAAAGCAGCCAGTTCTTGGAACCTGAAGTCCTGACTCTCAAATCCTGCACTTCACAAACAGGCCATGTTCAATAACCCCTATAGACCTTGCAGACTTGTTGGGAGGCTCAAACAGGATCTAGATGTAAAAGCATGTTGTGAACTTTTAAAGGGTATGTGCTAATGTCCTCTAATGTGCCCTCTGTCCCTTAAACACCCTGTGGTAATCAAAAGCCCTTGAGGATAAGAGAGATAATCAATGTAGAGCTTGCTAAGCCCCTTAGGAGGAAGCTAGTGTGTAGAAATAGTAATAATAATGACCCACATCTGTTTCTTGCTGATAATGTGTCTCTTTAAAGTCTTGACACCAAAAGTGCTCAACACATAATGCCCTCTACTGTTGAAAGTGGGCTACATTACCATGTTTACTGCCACGATTTTGTTTGTAATTCAAAAACAAGTGGCTTTTTAAAAATTTATTGTTCTTAAGCTTTCATATTTCTTGCTAAAATTTGGCGACAGATATTTACATAAATGTCACATGCATACAATGATCATCTCTCTATTGTTTGAGACCATATACCCAATCATAATGAGGTATTGGCCACATCTGCTTAGACACAACGTCTTCAGGAAACTTTGAGATTGACATCACAGAAGAGGCAGAGCTCACAGAAGATCAAGGATGAAGAGTGTAGTTTTTAAAAAAAAATAAAATAATGGGATGATGGCAGTCCAGCAAATGTCTTAAAGAGCTCTTGGTCCCTTTAAATGCATTCCATGTTTCTGGTTTAGAAGGGCTTCACCAGTTACTAGGGCTCCCTCTTGGTGATCAGTGGCTCAGATCACCCAGAAAAAGCACAAAACAGGCTTGCTAGAAGTCCCATTATGAAGAGAAGTGGGCAATTAAAAGGCAGGCAGAAGTTGGCAGGGAGGCCAGAAGTAAGAAGAAATATTTCATGCACCTTAACTACCATAGGTCATCCCAGTCCAGATGCTTCCCAGTGAAATCTAGGGTCAAAATTATAAGAATCACTGGGATCCTGAAAAGGATCAGGAAGTAAGCAAAGTTGACCTCTGTAATTGACATCTACCCTTCCCCCATCCTGGGCCCTCCCTGGCCTTCCTAGGTTGCAATTCCTTTCTGCCTTTCCTTCATACTCATATTCCTGAGCACCTTCTCCAATTAAGCTCTGGCCTGGACAATTTATTAGCGATAAGGAATTAATAGCTGTTAATGGCTTTGATTCTGAAATGGGCTTTCTCTCTTGAAATAGTGGCAATTAGATGGTGAGGATGGAGTGAGGAATCACTTCCAGATATCTCTCCCTTCCCCGCCCCCCCCGCCCCTATCACATGATTAATGTGGTGACAGGCTGGCCTTCTAGGCCAGAATTTGCACTATAATGTAGAGATACAATTTAAAACATGGTAATATTTTTTTTATTTACCTCAGACAGAGAAAACTCAGTGGGCTAGACACTACAGTTCAATATATCAGGATTAAAGCAATTATTGCAAACTAACTTAATCATTCCTGAATATGACTTCTGAGGCAGAGGTATTGTTTTATCCTACTATTACCACCAAATAAATAGAGGCTTGTAAACAAAAAGGATTATCTATCCTCAAAGGTTCCAGTGCTTTGAATTAGAGAAGTCCCTATTACACACAATAGAGTGTCTGTTATGGCAGTATGAGACGCTAAAAACATGAATGAAGTACAGGAAAGGCATCACAGCTAATATGTGGCTGTTTTCATTTCCACTGCTTATTTTTGTTCAAAAGGCAACTTGAGTATAATACTAAGGAAATCTTAGCATTATCTCTGAGTGCATCTACTCAAGGCCAAAGACCAGGGAGTAATTTCAATGATTTCCTCCTTTTTTAGCCATGGATTTTAGATTTCTGTGTCCAAAATACTTCAACATGGAGTCACTACAGGAACATTCCAGAAGATGAAGAGCAGTGCTTCCCAGGCTTTAATGTGCACACAAATAATCTGAGCATCTTTTAAAATAAAGATTCTGATGCATTGGTCTGGAGTAACACCCCAGAAGCTTCATTTCAAACATGTTCCCTGGTGATGCTGATGCTTCTGATTCATGGAACATCTCTTGAGTATCAAGTAATGCTCTAGATACAGTATAGATAGAGAGTATCATTGACTTGTAGTAGTATATGAAGAAGCCCAGGGGAAAAGTAGCACAGTTTTCTTTTCTAGATCAAATGATAGGCAACAGAAACAAAAAGGATGTGTAAGTTTGATTGCTCCAGAAAGACTCAAATGTGAATATGATAGATTTCAAGTGACTCACACCAGAAAGGTAGAAGCTTTCTCAAGATAAAGAACACATGCCTAGTAGTTAGCATATGTGTTATGGGCTCATACTCCCTTTGTTCAAGTTCTACTCTAGCACTTACTAACAAGCACTTTGATCACACTATCTTACCCCCTGAGCCTCAGTTGGTTCATTTGTAACTTACGAATAATAGAGGCCATCTAAGAATGGTTGTGAGAATGAAATGAAAGAGTATACAGCTTTCAAATTATACCTTCCACATAGTATGCACTAACTGGTAGCCATTGTAACACTTCCTGTCTTTGAGCTGTATGATACTGTTAAGTACTACTAGGCTTCATTGAAGTGTTAGCCAGCTTGGTAAGTGCCATTCTGGCTTTTGATGTGAATCTCAAAGCAGCTTCTACTGTTTGAGACATAGGAAAAGTCAGTGATTTTGGATTTAGATGAATGGAATTCTGGAAATAGTATTACAAAAAGAAGGAAAACTCCATTTGAAGAAAGAGGCATTTCAAAATGAAAGAGCATTAGAGAAACAGATTCTGCCAAGAGACAATGTTAAATCTGGGTTATTTTCCAGTCTGTGGCAGCCCAGCCCAAGAGAGGGGAAAAGAAGGACAAAGGCTTGGAGAAAGCTATTCACAGGCCATCAACAAAGCACCAAGCATTGTCAAATTATAGGTACAGTGGTTGGATAAATAAAGGCAGTAGACATTACCTCACTTTCTGGGACTTAGAGTTTAGATGGGAAGACATTACAGTGACAATTCACACATGCATGCACACATAGAGAGATAATTACACACACACACACACACACACACACACACACACACACACACACACACACACACACACACACACACACACACACATATATACATGTAGCAAACTTCTGGTGAGGAAACCTGGTAGTTCAAGCAGAAGGCATATTTACACACAAAATAGATTAGTCTGAAAGGGAAACTTGGGTTTGATTGAAGGTGTTTAAATGTGAAATGTGTGGCCCAGGCAATTAGAGGTTAATGGAGGTATCATGTAGATAGGGGTGCTATAAGCAAAATAAAACTTCAGGAAGATTAATCTGGTAGTAGTTTGAGCAATTTAGCAATTATTTTACTGAGTTAATCAAATGGTAGAACATGGGCCTAATAAGAGGAAAGGCCCTGAGATCAACTCCAGCAACACCAAAAAGTGGGGCAGAGGAGAAGAAATGTTTGCTTACATCTTCCTTCCTTCCTTCGTTCCTTCATTCCTTCCTTCGTTCCTTCATTCCTTCGTTCGTTCGTTCGTTTGTTCCTTCCTTCCTCCCTCCCTCCCTCCCTCCCTCCCTCTCTTGCTTCCTACTTTCCTTCCTTCTTCTGTTTTCTCTTTATTTCCCTCTCTTTCTTTTTCTTCCTTCCTTCCTTTCTTCCTTCCTTCCTTCCTTCTTTCCTTCCTTTCTCTTTCTTTCTTACTTTCTTTTTTATTCTCTTTCTTTTTTTATTCTCTTTCTTTTTTATTCTCTTTCTTTTTTATTTTTTTGTCAGTACTGGAGCTTGAACTCAGGGTCTGGGCACTGTCTGAGCTTGTTTTGTTATTCAAGGCTAGCTCTCTACCACTACAGCTCCACTTCCAGCTTTTTGTGTGGAGTGAGCTGAAAATGAAGATTCTCATTCCTGCCCAAGATCATTTCAAATCACAATCCTCAAGTCTCATCATCTTCAATAGCTAGGATTATAGGCATGAGCCATTAGTGTATGGCTATATAGGTATGTAATATTTATCACCAAAGAAATATTCTCCATACCAATATTTTAATAACCTTGCTATTGAATGGCTTGGGTAGATGGAGTGGTAATGTATACATAGCCTTTGCTAACTTCTCTTAGTTGGAAATGCATGTGTTATCTACTCAAAGCATTAAGCATTTTAAATATAAATAGTAAAAATAACAATATACTATGAATAGTATTTTTACTATGGGAAGATGGAAGAGAAGAAAGTTGAATTTTCATTTAAACAACTTGGAAAGACTTTTTTGAGTATGTAGGTCATAGTGCTGAATCTTTGACGACACTTCCATGAGTAGTGGTTTCACTGAGTCATGTCAAGCAGAGGTCAGAGCTCTACTATCCAGTGCTGTAGCTTCTACCTGTAATATCTGAGTTGCTATTCTCTGGCAGAAAGTTCCTCCAATTGTCTGGCCTCAGTCCCTCCTGCTGTTGGAAATTTACTCTCTCACCTGAATCCCCTTTTCTTTGGAAAAGAAGGATATCCATGGGAACAAAAATGTGAAATCAGAAAACAGAACAAAATTATTGATAAAGGGGAAATCCTCTTGGTAAAGAAAAAAACCCAGGTCTGGGAAGGTGGCTCAGTGGTAGAGTGCTTGCCTTGCATGCCTGAGGCCCTGGGTTCGATTCCTCAGCACCACATAAGCAAAACGGAAAAAAAATCCAGAAGTGGCGCTGTGGCTCAAGTGGTAGAGTGCTAGCCTTGAGCTGAAGAGCTGAGGGACAGCATCCAGGCCCAGAGTTCAGGCCCCATGACTGGACTTTCCCCCCAAAATGAAAAGAAAGAAAAAAAACAGACAAAGGCTGATTAGTAGTCAGCCTTTGCCCCTTCTCCATCTTTGCTAAAAAGTAAAAGAGCGTCTCTCCCTCACTCAAGTTTACCAAGCTGGCAGCTTTGCAGAAGACTACTGACAACCTTGAGGCTTATCACCAGCTGCACTGAGTTGCTATATTAGTGAGAAGCTTATAATAAAACAATTTCTGTAATAGTGTCAATAGCATTGATAGTATTGGTTATGCTGACCAAACCAAAATTATGTTTTACCTATGCTCCTGTGACTTAAGGCTATGATTTTGCCATGGTTTGCTTCTGTAACCTTGATTGCTTGCCTCAGTAACAGGGCCTTAAGCCCATCAATTAAAGACCACCACTGACTGGTCCCACTATGAGTGGCCTATTGCAGATTATTACATACGATGTTTACCATAAAGAACAAATGAATTTAAAGGTCATATAACTATAACTAATGAAAATGTACCAAACCTGCCTTGCATGGTTTGTCTATGTAACTATATGTGACCTACCCCTATAAAAACCCATCTTACCCTGAGCTCAGGGCCATTATCCTACTTTCCTGGTGGTAGGAAGTGGTCCTCGTGCAGTGGCAATAAAGTTCCTAGCTCTTTTAACTGGGTGTCCTGGGGTCTTTTTTGGATATAGGACATTATACTACCCACATGTGGCTATTGAACATTAGAAATGTGACCAATATGTACAAATTAGGAATTGTCAGAAGTTTAAAATGCTTATGGATTCTTGAAGACATTGTATAAAAAAAAGAATAAAAATTTGCTGGGCACCAGTGACTCAATTCTTTAATCCTAGTTACTCAGGAGGCTGAGGTCTAAGCATTAAAGTTTGAAGCCTGCCTGGGCAGAATAGTCCACAAGACCCTTATTTCCAATTATCCTGCAAAACATGGAGTTATGGTTCAAATGGTAGAGTACCAGCCTTGAGAAAAAAGCCAACTGAGAAAAAGGCTCTGAATTCAAGCCCCCGTACTGGTACAAGTACAAAACTTTACAACAACAAAATTTACAAAATTTGTAATAAGTAATTTTTTTATTTTGACTATATGTTAACAGATAATATTTTGGATATACTAGGTCAAATAAAATATATTAAAATAAATTTTCTTTGTTTTTCTTTGCCTGTTTGTTTCATATGGACACCATATAATTGAAAATTACATTTATATCTTTCATTAGATTTCTCATGATGTCCAATGTGGAAATTTTCAGAGATTATTTGTTTAGGTCACTATGGCTGCAACAGAAAATGTACACTGAGAGTAGGAGGAAAGGTGGGTAGAGTAGGCGAGGACAAATTGTGAAGGATGTTGGTCACTCAGCTGGAGATTGACTTAAGCTGAGTTTGGACTCATTGTAGATTTTGAGTGTGGGAATCAGGTGGTCAGAAGGTTGCTCTGGAAAAGAATACAATTGTAGACAGCAAGAGCTGTTATGCTGGTAATCAAAGACGCACTCAAAGATAAATGTAAACTGTACTCTGAAAAGGACATTGATATAATTGAGTCGGGGATGAGATAAACCTCAGAGGACTTAAAGTTTTCAGCCCTAGAATCAGTACTAGTGATAAACATAATGAAATTTTGAGAGAGAACTGGATGAGGATCACCTGGGAGAGATGATTTTGATTATTGAAATGGTGAGCTTGAGGTGGATAACTAAAACCTAGGTCAGAGGGAAGAAGAGATGGGTTTTGGGATCACAATAGAGGTGATCCATCCAGTCTGATAATTATACCAATTAGTATTTGTGTGGCATTATAGCACATGGAATGTGCTCATTCTGTAGACTATGTTACATACTCATTATAGTAATCCAAGGCTCAGAATGTTTAAGTTTCTGGCCAATGGTCAGACAGCTATCACTGTAATGAACTAAATAATGCCTACTGGGTAAATGTACAGTAATCTTAGACTGCAGATTCTGCATTTTCAGTGCCTTCACATTCCATCTTAAGTTTAGGGCCAGAATCAACTCTGGACAACCTTAGGGTTCACTTTTGTCATCAATCTCTATCAATGATATTACAAATGTCAGTTTTAGGGATGAGGAAACAGAATCTGGAATGTTCAGTAAAAGATGAAAATGTCTACTAGTTTACAGTATGAACTCAGGTGTTTTAGAAGATTGTGTTTTGTTCCTGGGTGATCATTTTTACTTTTCTTCAAAGAGTACATCTCTACATCCCGCTCCTTTGCAACTGACGTGACCTTTGCGAATTGATGTGGCCTTTGTCATAGAACTTGCTTTGAACAATGGAATGTGAGCCAAAGTAACTTCCACCACATACAACTTGAAGCTTTAAAGTTCTTCATGGTTCAGCATCATCTGGTGTTTTCCCTTTCAAACATGTGCTTTTGCCACATCCAAAACAAGGGCTTCTTTCAGTCAAAATCCTATACTGCAGCAAAACCAGAGATTACTTGTAGCTACTTCAACTATCCTTCATTATGATAACTGAGGTTTGAGAGTTGTTTGCAACTATAACAAACTCAAAGTTGATAAATACATTGCTCCAACATATGAACTTTTTTTTTAACAATGATTGTACACAATTACTTGCTTATCTGGTTAACTTCTATTCATTCTTTATATCTTTCATAAAATATCACTTCATTGGTCAGGTATTTTTGTTGAAGAGGGTAACAATGGTAGAGCACTTGTCTAGTGTGCACAAAGTCCGGGGTTTAATTTCAAGTGTCACAAAAAGAGTTCTTTCATGAACTTCCAATATAATTTAGGTACTAATGTTCCCTACTGTATACAAGCACGCACACACACACACACACACACACACACACACACGCCATTACTTTCTTCTATAGAATTTATATTCTCTGCACTTACACGTTTATAATCATATATTGATTTAAATGTCAACATGTTCCACTTGACTGCAAGCACATGAAGTTCTGCAAAACATATTTTCATCACTATTACATAGTGTCTATCAGAATGCTTGTCATCTAGTAGGTGTTAAGTGTATATTTGTGGAATGTATAATAAAGAATTGCATAGCATTGTTAACATAGTAATTGACTCATAAACCAAAAGGGAATAAGGACACTGCAATTACAGAAATAAGATTCCTAAATAAACTCTGGGTGAAAAGACGAACATGTAAAGTTTCTTTTCAAATATTCTCTTTCAAGGAACCTGAAAGCAGTGGTATTTCTCAAAATGCTTCAAAAGAAATCTACTTTCCAGCTGACTTCTGTGGCCTGGCAGGTTTCCTGTCTGATACTAGAGATGGCTGCTGAAGCCTGCAACTGTAATAGAAGTACTCCTCTGAAAGAACAGACAGCTATTGCCACAGTGCTTACCCACATGGAATAAGACATTTTCCCACTATTCTCCTTTTGAGTGATTGATGAAGTTTAGCAAGAAATAGGGGAAAGAAAGAGGTTCTGGGGTGCAGAATGAGTATAGTAGATGCCTTTTTGTTCAAAATCAGAAAAACAAGGCAATTTCCTCTAATTTTGGTCTTCCTATTAGACAACTTAAGAAGTGACTCTGGACTACAATACCAAGCTACCCATGAAGAAAGACTATGAAGGCTTTGTGGACAATGGGCAGCTTCTCCATGACAGTGTCATATACACCACACAGGCTCAAGTTGTAGGAAGGAGGAAAATGGGACAATTCTGTGCTTCGGATCCTGACATCTCTTATATGGGGAAAACCACAAGGTCTCACAATGGAGAAAACCACAAGGTCTCACAACTTAAATACACACACACACACACACACACACACACACACACACACACACACACACACACACAAAAAGACAGAGAGAGAGGGAGGGGGAGAGAGAGAGAGAGAGGGAGGGGGAGAGAGAGAGAGAGAGAGAGAGAGAGAGAGAGAGAGAGAGAGAGAGAGAGAGAGAGAGAGAGAGAGAGAGAGAAGCTAACGTATACTTCCAATGGATAGTCAAGAACTCATAGAATCCCTTTCTTACCAGAGGTGTCCATTAATTCTGTACCCTGAAGCTCCTGTTTTCTGTGACTCCAGAAAACATAGCCAGGCTGGGTTCCTCAGTTAGAACAGAATAGAGGACTCTTATGGGGATATAGTGCTCTTTGAAGAAGTAAAATAAATGTAATAAAACCAGGCAGCATAATTGCCATGACTTATAACCCATGGCATTTGATTATAACAAGGTTGGTACATTACAAATAAGTTCCACATTTACAACTATGCCTTGATATTTACATTTATTAAATTGTTTAGGGAGGTGGTTCCTGGATGCTGGAGGCCCATATATAAAACGTTAGCATAACTGGAGTACAGCCAAATCCCTCAGTGTTCATTGCAGACACTTGTTAAAAGCTTGACCTTGGAGGCAAAAGCTTCCCACTTGTCTTCAACCAGTCATTAGGTGCTGAATGTATTCCTCTAAAATAAACCTGCTGTCATCACAGTTTGGAGAGTTTGTCCTCACCACTGACCTTAGACAGGTCCTAAGTTCCCAGGATGGTCATGAAAGCTACGTTCTCACCTAGATGAGAAAAATTACCTCTGATTTTTCTCCATTACCTGTACCCAGGTGTTCCTTTCCATTTGTTTAATTCCCTGAGAGGTAACACCATACATTAATTCACTGAGCAATTGCTTTGTATAAAGGCCCAGAGATGAATGAGAGAGTTATTGCCATCAAGGAACTTACACTTTAGTCAAGGATACAGAAAACCAACTTCAGTATAAGGCACAGTGAGATACAGACCATAATAGAAGTATGAATAAATTGCTATGCTAGCACACATTACACTACTTTAGTGGGATGAAGATAATTAAGAAAAGCTCAAAGAGTGGCCTTTATCCTTAAAAGAGAAAAAGGACCAGGTTGGGCTCTGTAGCCATACCAGTGTAACTGCAGGTTTGTAGCACGGCACAAAGGAATGTGCTCTTTGGAGGATGCCATCAAAAGTTTTCTTATCTTATCATGGCTGCTGCCATGATAATTCAGGTACAAGATGACTGCAGAAATATAGTTGAACCAATTTTGCCAGCACCATTTACTGAAGAGGCTGTCTTTCTTCCATTCTATTTTTTAGCACCCTTATCAAAGATTAGATGGCTATAGGTCTGTAGGTTCATTTCTGGGATTTCAATTCTATTCCATTGGTCCTGAGATACGGAACCAACCCAGATGTCCCTCAGTAGATGAATGGATCAAGAAAATGTGGTATATATACACAATGGAATTCTATGCCTCCATCAGAAAGAATGACATTGCCCCATTTTTAGGAAATGGAAAGGCTTGGAAAAAATTATATTAAGTGAAGTAAGCCAAGCCCAAAGAAACGTAGGTCCCATGGTTTCCCTTATTTGCAATATCTAGTATATGTATGAGTCAAGCAGAAAAGGTCAGATAATGTGATGTTAGGAAAATGAACCTTTAGATATGTATTTAAATGTTTTTTTTTCTTTCATGCATTTGTTTCTAACGCATTTATAAGATTATCTCTTTGTTGCTTTGTATGTCCCTCCCCCACAGTATAACCCCTGCTTTCACTATATTTGATGTCGGTATAATTTGTGGAGGAGAAGGGGAAAAAAACAAGTCGTTTAGGGATACTGGTGGACCCCTTGCAACAATGAGAAGTACAAGATGTCATGTCGAAAACGAACCTTACAACTTTGGTGGGGGGGTGGAGGATTGGGTTGGGGGGTGAGGGGAGGCTGGGAAGGGATGTAAAGGTAAACAAAGGAGGAGGCTGCGATGCTTGATAAGAAATGTACTCATTATCTTGCCCATGTAATTGTAACCCCTCTGTACAGTATGTTCACAATAAAAAATTTTAAAATTAAAATTAAAAAAAAAGAAATATAGTTGAAGAGTTCTGTCAGTTACAGGTTACTCTGAATCTGAGACCTTTGAAGTCCAAGGTAGTTTTATTAATTAAGAAAAATGAAAAAATTTGAAGAAGGCCAAGAAAAGTAACTTAGGAGCTATTTCTAATAGTGTGAAGGATGAACTGAGATAAAGAGAGAGAGAAACATCCATCTGGTTGGATATCAAGGGCTGGATATCAGAAGAAAGAAAATACAAAAAGCTGCTTCAGTAGTTTCTAGCCTTAGAAATTAGAGAAACAATAGTGCCAATGGTGAAACTGACAAATGGAATGGAAAAAAAGTTTGATGGAGAATATGTATGACTAGGCATAGAGGGAATTCAGTGTGATCTCCTATGTGAGTGGGAAGGTGGTTCTGGAGTGCAGGAGAGAGATCATAGAGCCAGCCATCTGCTTGAAATTGTCAAAGCCAAGCATGTGACTAACATCACCCTGGGTGTGGGGATAACACAAGTGAAAACTATAGAATTAATGACTACTTATTGTTCCTATGAAGACCATCACAGATAAAGGGGAATGAGTTTTCTCAGAGGCAAGGGAAGGCAGGGCTAGGTATACATGGTGAAAGACATGAGAGAGAATAAGCTGGATGAGGAGTCAGAGGCATTCCAAAGAATTGGAAATTAAGGAGTTATAGCCTTGAAGGACAAAGATTCACAGGAAGGTTGTAATAGAATAGTGGCATTTTGAGGATGATGTAGACTGAGAAGTAATGAGATGATGGAATAATGGATGCAAAAAGTGAAAGTCTTTTCAAAAGTACAAAGCACTACATAATATAAGGTCACCGAAAGTCAGCTTTCTATCACAGATGCTCTGGAGTCAGAAAGCCATTAACATGTGTAAGATATCTATTTTCTCATTATTCTGAATTCAGCTAGGGGCACATAGTATATGACCCCTTTCATTTATTACCCCTCCCTTCCTCCTCTAGGCACCACTGTAAGTGTTACCAGTTGTTCAAGTAATGTTCTTCGTTTCTTTTGAGTTGTTAAGAAACCTAGGCCATTGTGATATTATATGCCACAGGGTTCCTAAAGACTATTGAAAGAAAAATTCATAGTGTTTGAATATTTTCAACTTAATCCTCATTGTGATATCTGGGTTTATGTAGGAAAATAATGGATACATAAGATACTTGGGTTATGAATAGAACAAGTCGAAAAAAAGATTTGCATTTAGAATTGAATAATAGCAACTAAAAAGCTCTTTAGTGTTACATGATCCAGTAGTTAACTGTAGAAGCAACTTTATATTATCCTTTGAGTACAAATGTATTTAGCATAGAGGACACAGTTTGAAAATCTGAGATTCTCAGAAAACACTGTAATAGGACACTTTTCTGTTCCTTTAGAGTAGTAATTGTTCAAGAACCACTTAAATGTACAGCTTAAAATATTAACCAGACACTTAGGATGCTCTATGAACTAATTAAAGTTCTTCTCATGAATTACACTTCATGTAAATGTCTTTCTTTCCTGTCAGTATAAGACTAAACTAAGACCTAACATTTTATGTCCACTCAGCGTTTGTCAGTTTCTTCTTTGAAGTCACCTCATTTTCTCTCTCTGTATTATTGAAAAGAAATGAAAAGAGGGTAAGTATAGTCATTTGTGCAGCTACTTTGTTGGTAGAAACAGGAGGATCATGGTTTAAGCCCATATGGTGAAATAAACAAAAGCCCACTGAGACCTTATCTCAAAAACAAGTGGAATGTAGTGGAACTTTCCTAAGTTCCTGTTTACTCAAGAGGCAGAAATTCATAGATCAAAGTTCAAGGCCAGCCCAAACAAAATTATTATGTAACAAACAAAAGTAAAAAGAGCTATGGGTATAACTTAAGTGGTTGTTTTCCTAGCAAGTGCAGGGTCTTGAGTTTAATACCCAGTACTAGAAGAAATAAAAGGAAAACAAAAAGCAAGGGAAGAAAATGGGAAAAGAAAAACGAAAAGTAAGCAAAAACCTAGAGAACTTACCCTTGCTCTTATTCTTATAATCACTATCATATTACTGAATGAGTTATCTTGTCTGATCTATGTCTCTATGATTTGATGCTACTTGTATGTAAGACTTATATGAACCATTCAACCATACATTCACACACACACCACCACCACCACCACCACCACTACCACCACCACCACCACCACACCACACAGTAAGATCCTACCACGTAGCCAAACTGAGGCTGTACATATCCAATGTACCACTGAAAAGATAAATTCTTCTTTGTTCAAGTTTTCTATTGAAGATAGCTATTCAGGTCTGAAACCTCAGTGTCATATTTGACTCCTTCATTTCCTCATGCCCTCAACAACCAATTAGTTGTTAGTTCTTTAAATATCACCTGTATCTGACTCACCACTGCCACCCCAGCATGGGCTTTTATTTGCCAGAAGTATTACTGAAATAGCTTCTAACAAAGGTGGCCTTCTAAGATCTCTTATTTCTTTATCTGTCCTACATAGAACACTAAGGACTTGTATCTGAAATATTTCAGGTTTGTATTTGTAGAAAACCTTTCAGCGTTTCCCTATCATGCTAATTTTTCATGGAGCCTACACTCTAGTTAAATTGTTCAAGTGTTATATTTTCGGAGTCTAGGACTGTATATAGCACACAGTAGGTGTGAAGTAAATATTGACCATATGAATAAAATCATCACACATCCAAATGTACTTACATTTTAAACTTCAAGTGCCATCCTCTTCAAAGAATCTACATTGATACCTTCTTTCTACCTCATCTAAGATGAAAAGTAACATGTTTCTATGTAACTTCTGTGGTTATTATCCATACCATATTTTTTAAAAAAGAAACAGCTTCTTTGAGTGGGTACGCAGTAATTTGAACAGCCACATTGATAGTAAGGCTGAGAAAGCTTTAGCAAAGTAGAGAAGCTGTGGTTTTATGATATTTAAGATATTTTTTATTTTTTATTTTATTTTTGTCGGCCATGGGGCTTGAACTCTGGGCCTGGGCGCTGTCCCTCAGCTCTTCAGCTCAAGGCGAGTGCTTTACCACTTGAGCCACAGCACCACTCCCAGTTTTCTGGTGGTTTATTGGGGATAGGAGTCTCATGGTCTTTCCTGCCAGGGCAGGCTTTGAACCGCAATCCTCAGATCTCAGCCTCCTGAGTAGCTAGGATTACAGGTGTGAGACACCAGTGCCCAGCTTTTAGGATTTTTTTGTCTAATAAATCTTATACTTTGCTCATAAGCATCTAGAGGTAGAAATGTTGGCTGAACTTCAATTTGACAAGATATAGCTGAAAATATTATCTCAGCTAATTTCCAATAATTAGGGACAAAGTTTTGATTTGCATAATCTATGTATTTACAAGTTATATCTCCCTTTCAGTGTAATAATATTTCATTTTTGGCTATTGTGACTATAGATATATAAATAAATTTTCTGTAAATAGCATTTTTGTATATAGCTTTCTTTTTATTATAAATCAAATAGATAGCATGCTACATACATTGCATATATATCAATTTCCAGAAATTCAGCCTTTGGACTCCTGCAATTAAGCTTAAATTCCCCAAGTTGTAGATACTGTTTCTACACTTTCTACTGAGGATTTCACATATTTAGGTCTCAGAGGGAAGAAGGGGTAGAAAAAAATGAATGTACTTGATTGCTGGCACAAACTATTCCAAAGGAAACAATGAATTTGGCAGATGTGGGATCATATCAGTTATAGACACAGTTATTACACTGTCAAAGTGCTGATCATCAAGTCAGTCCACTGATGATGAAAGCTCTCCAGAGAACAGTAAACCTACAACTTTCCATTACTTATTCCAGATATTTACTCCTCTGAACATTTGAAGCCTGTTTGTTTTAGTGCTATACTCGAATAAATTTTTTCCATAAAAACAGTTTCTCTGAGGCAGATAAATCACCCTTCTGAAGTTTCTATATTTTTTAGCTATACATACAGCTCTCTACTCCTCTGGCAAGCAATGGGAAAGAATACTAAAGGAAGACCACATGATTCATACAATATGAATCTTTGAGTATGTCCTATTCAAAGATCAAATTCTAATGAAAACAATCTTAAACTTCTTTTAAATCAAAGCTCCTTGTAGAAAGTTTGCACATCTTGTCAACATTTCCTAGTTCATGGCATTTCATTAATCCTGAATAATTATCACAGGAAGCACAACACTTAATGCATATCTAAATTTTATTGAATTAGTAGGCATGACATAAAGATTACAAGTGATTCTTGGTTCTGCTTAGAGGCAAGTGTTTATTCCAAGGCAAAATGAGAGCACAAATCTAGTTTCACTGCTACTGAAACGCTTTGTGAAGGTTGTTTGATATGGCCACAATCTCCCTCACTACCTATTCAATGCTGTTTTTTTTGTTTTGTTTTGTTTTGTTTTTTACCTCGGTCTTCAGCTGAGGGATTCACAATGACTAAATTAAGTTTGTAAAGAATCTTCTGTGTTGGAGATAGTTATGTACCTACAATATGAATCATAGAAGATATTTGGTAAAAGACTCTATAAAAGGGGCAAAAGAGATACACAGTATAAAGACTGATTTTTTCAATCTAATTGGCCATAGTGGCAAAAATACCAAGCAAAATTTCAAACACACTTTTTATTTGGTCTATTAAACAACAAAGCATCCAGTAGTGTGTGCAGATAACAGCTTTTAGAGACAATCTTGGATTTTGCATGAGCCCCAAGGGCATATTTTCAAACATATATATTTATGTGCAATGACTAGTGTAGTGATTCAATGGTAATCCCTAAAAAACCTTTACACCGAATCTGTAAAATTACCTATATGGACAAAAAAGTCTTTGAAAATAAAAAATGGGGAGATTAGCATAGGTAATCTGGGTAAGTCCTAAATGCCCTCATACTTGTCCTAAGCAAGAAGTAGAGGTAGATTAAATATACACAGGGGTGAATTATGTAAAGACAAATAAGCAAGAGAATTCACAAGCCAAAGGAAATGATTTGGGAATTTTAGACCCTATTACTAAAATTAGGAGATTCATTGTTAGAAAAGTATGTTGTGGAGATAAGGCCAAGAAAGTAGGTGGACCATCTTTGGTTAGTGCTGAAGAGATTAGGCAGAGAAAGAGATTCATGAATTCTCTCAATGATCTCAACAGAAACCAAGGACAGAGATGAGATTATCCAGAAAAGGTCTGTGAGGCCCCTCTTTTCTAAAGATGTGAATTATATGGTGAATCAAAACATGTGACTCAAAACCCACTAGTTTTTTGAGACTGTTTTATCAGCAGAAATATTCCTAACTTGGCCTAAAAAAGAGATTGGACAAGAAGATCAAACTAGTGGCACTATGGCTCAAGTGGTAGAGCACTAGCCTTGAGCACAAAAAGGCTCAGGGTCAGTGCCTGGGCCCTGAGTTCAAGCCCCAGGACCAGAAAAAATAAAATAGAAAGACCAAGCTATCAGTTTACCAAAATTCTGCAAGCTGAAAATAGACTTCATCTAGTGCGAGGCAACCATAAGTTACTCTCCAAGTTAAACAATCATCAAAAGGGCAGTGGTGAGGGTGCAAAGTAGAGGCCCAGGCATCTGAGCAGAGATGCAGGTGTGAGTCAGGAGTACAGAGACTAAGGCCCAGTCCACTGTCTAAGAGGAAAGATCTGGAGATCCAAATGTTAAGAGTCAAGAGATACAGAACTCTGGCCCGGCCTTGAAGCCCATGAAGAATTTGTTTGACTACTTTTTTTAAGTGATTATGTCAGCTGACTCCTTTCTTTTTTTCACTATCTCCTTTATGAAATATGGATGTCTCATCATTATCCCATGCTGAGCCCACTCTTGCTATATTGGAAGAAAAATTTCCTTTCCCTTGTTTTAATGGTTAGTTTGTAAGTGAAGATGTATATTGTCCCAAGAATAATGATACACAGTTTTACTTATACTTGATTTGGATAATCTAGATGATGAAATTTGGAACTTTGGAACTAATGATACTTAGATGAGATTTCAGACATAAAGTTGGAGTTATAATAGGTTGAGATGAGAATATTGGAATAGGATGAATGTATCTTACACATGGGTCAGATCAAGATTTGGGGAGGTCAGAGGGCAGATTATAGTGAGCCGAATGTGGCTTCCAAAAACAGCATTTGTATGTTACTGTATTTGGAAAAAATGTCTTACAGAAAATTATATTAGAGATCTTTAGATGGCAACATTATTCTAAAATAATCTAGATGGTGTTATGTATAAATATATATCACCATAAACATATTTAGAGAAAGGCAGAAGATTAGGAATAAGGAGTAGAAAGTAACATAAAAACAGAGGTAGGGGCTGGGAAGATGGCTCAGTGTTAGAGCGCTTGCCTTGCATGCATGAGGCCCTGGGATTGATTCCCCAGCACCACATAAGCAAAAAGAAAGAAAAGCCAGAAGTGGCATTGTTGCTCAAGTGGTAGAGTGCTAGCCTTGAGCTGAAGAGTTGAGGGACAGTGCCCAGGCCCAGAGTTCAGGCCCCACAACTGGACCCACCCCCCCAAAAATAAACAACAGTGGGAAATGTGTCCATAGGCCAAGAAATGCTCATAGCCACCTGAAGCTAGACAAGACAAAAAGTCATCTGTCGTACCTCTGGAGGGAGTAAAACAATTTGCATAAATGGTACTGTCATGTGTGGCAGTAATAAAATATTTTAGTAAGACTTAGTCCTATGCTAAATATGGGTGATGATTTTCAATGTAAAACAAAACTGCAAGTGATTAGAGATCTATACCAAATGAGCAAACATTTTAATTAGGCTCTGAAAGGCTTTTGATGTTTGTGAAAAGCATGTAGAATTGCTTGAAATACAAATACATAATTTATCAATAATAGTGCTCCATTCTTACTTCTTCACAAGCTAGAAAATAAGGCAAGTTCACATCCAGAAAAGGTGATATAAACATCAGTATTTCTACCTTGACCAGCTTGATAATATGGCATGGCAAATACCCCCAATTTGAGGTGTTTTTCTATAACATGAAAAGTTATTAAGAGCCTCATAAAAGACTTTGTGAATTCAAAATGCAATAGATATTTACATAAATTAATAGAACCTAACCTTTGTGGTAGTTGTTAATAAAAAGAGTGCACAAAATTGATACATCCTTAAACATGTTTGTGTGTCTATGTGCATGTGTTCATGCAAGTATGTGCATGTATGCTTTTAGATAAGAAAAATGGAAAATTTCAGATATTGTTACTATTTGATTTCTCTAATGTAACAACTCCAGAGTTAAGAATCAGAACTAGTTGTTACTTGTTTATATTATCTCAGATGGTGACTTTTTAAACTAGCCATTGTTCTTGGGTGCAAATGTCTATAATGCTCTTTAGAGAAGTAAAAATAGGATTTTCTATATAAGAAATATAGATACAAAAATCTTTTACAGTAATCACAATATTCTGCATGAATTAGTCTTAAAATTATATTCTAGAGAACATATAGCAATTATTTCAACATGTATTTTCAACTTACAGACATGTTAAGTAAAACTTTCACTCTCTCAACTAATTAAAAATGTTGAGCTTGTTTTCCTTCTGAGAGTTATTCTAGCAACATTGTTAAATTTGTTAATAGAAAGTAAGTAAATATGATGATGACTGAGAAATTCACTTGTTACTGAGATATGGAATCACTGCAAAGATATATAGAGAGATATAAATATATGCAAACATATATACATACATATATAGAATTTCTTCTTCAGATCACTCAAGTAGGCAAGGGGAGTAAAAATGGAGAAAAACAATTCACCTTTTATTGCCTCCTTCATAAGAAATCTGTTTCCTCTCAAGTCTTTTAGAACTCTCTCCACTCCCTTCAAGGGGGTCAAGGGAGAAAGAATAGGGAGAAAAAAAACCACCACAAAATAGGAATCAGTGTTTTTCTTTAAAATCTAAATAAAGGTATTAGAATTTTCAGGTTCATCTCTAGCATAAACATTAAAATGTAGGTTTTTCCTCTTAAAATAGCAATATAAAGTATTAGTATAAACTAGATATCTATGCATAATTAGAAAATACTTCTTTAAGGTTTAAATCATTTTCCCTAACTAATTCTTTAAACTTTGGTTTATTTTTAGCAATGATAAGTGCCTGCAATATCATGCTGGAAAACTAGACTAATGATAAGTTTACTTTCAGCCAAAGTAAATGAATCCATCAGTTTTCACTTGTGACAAGATTCTAAATAACTTGGCTGGGGTAGAACAGTATGTTTGTTGAAATCCCCAAATGGTGGGCAATATGAGCCCCTTTTCAAAACATTAACATGAATATCTTCCTAGACCTTTTCCTTTTAGATACATAATAAATGGTAGAAGCAGATGCTAAATAATTCTATTTCTTTTGTTCTCTTGCTTCTTACTCTTCTTGTTGTTTTGGGGGAGTAGAGCTGGCGTGACCCAGCCATATCAGATTTAAATTTTTTGACAGATTGAATGTTTTTGAAAGCCTTAGAACTCTTCAATTTCTAATACTTTCCTCTTCAGAGCCAGGTTACACAATATATATATATATATATATATATATATATATATATATATATACATATATATATACACAACTAATATATAGCATTACCCTTAAGTGTAAATGTAATATTATAACCATGACAGTTGTGCTGAAATTAGTATAATTGTAGGAGGAGTACTGTTTACAAACACACACTACTTTATCCAGCTTGGCTTAACTTTACAGAAATGCATTTAGTTGACTCCAACCCTTGAGTGCATGTTTTGTTCTTCTCAAATTATCTGATTTTGTTTACTTAAATATTTTCATATTCTTTGGTATCAGCAATCACTTAGATGACAAGGTTCCTCCATTGTGGCGAGAGCGTGACCTTTCCAAAGGTACTCGTCTGTTATCTGTAAGACAAAAAGGAAAAGAACCAAAAAACGTGGTGAGCTTCAGATCTTGGCTATTTCAGGATGTCAAGTGAAAGGAGGTTTTCAAACATTCCTGAAAAATCACTTAAATGAATATGTAAATAAGCAACAAGGAGCCCAGATCTGAGGAGTTCACACTGCAGCTGCCTGGCTGAGTTCAAGAGTTCTGCAATCAGCAATAAATGACTTTTCTTGGTAAGCAAAGTCAGAATGATAAAAGAAATAGAAGAATTCTCTCAAGTACAGTCCCCTTGGAAATAGCAAGCAACAACAAAATTCCTTGGTAAAGATGTTAAATTGAAAGAATCTATGTTCATTGCCTTTTGTTAGAAAGCACTTCAATTCCCTGTGAGTTTTCAGTTTTATGTTGGTTACCTTTAGAGTTTGGGCAGATCAGAAAAGAGTTGTTTGTTTTTTTTTTTACAATGATTGTATAATATGGCAATCAAAGCAGCTACTGAATTTGCCTGATTGTATGATTTAAACAAATTCAATACATCATATAGTCATTATGGGAATGAATAATAAATGGAACCTAGAATAGGCCCCACCCGTCACAGGAAGAATAATCACTGCAGAGATAACTGTTGGCACAAAGCTTGGAAAGCAAAGTTTAAAAGCATTGAAAGTTGCTGAAAATAGTTTTTGCTTTAATAGGAAAAAGGTTTACAGCTCTGTATTGTGATGATAACTACTATATTATTATCACCTCTGTTTTATGCTCAGCTTAAATGCAGTTGATGTGGGTGAAAAATCCCTTTTTGACAAAACCATTATATACTTAGATTCTCTATCTCAAATGAGAGAAGGTCCCTAGAAATAAAAACCACCAGCAGCATTTACATAAATGCTAACACTTTACACTTGTTAATTTGCTAATTCACACAACATCCCCTGGAGGTAAACCCATTTCATTCCATCCTATTATCTCTGCTTTAGTGATGAAGGTTATACAGCAAATCAATGGTATGATAGGGGATCATACTGCAAAGTTAATGCCTGTCAGGCCTGCTTTATGCAGTGGCTATATGTTTGGACCTTTTTAATCTTTTTTCTAAGGTGATGATGCCCAAGAAATACATCTTGCCTGTCACAGGGGGAAGATGGCTTGAGAAGTTCTGAGGTGCCTTTCTCATCTCTTGTTAGCATCTCTTGACTGATTCTGGTTAGCCTGTGGTCAAAACACAGTGCAAACAAACTGCTTCCCCTGACCTTGGCTTCATTAAGGAGGGGATAACACTGTTCAAAAAGAAATGTACTCATGACCTTACCTATGTATCTGTAACCCCTCTGCACATCATCTTTACAATAAAAATTTTTAAAGTCTACTGAGAGCTTTGAAATGCAATAAATATCACAGGAAATAAGAAAGCAAGAAGGTATTTTCTATACTTGAAGATATATCAGAGTGATGGATTATTTGGGTATTCTTTTGAAGATATCATTAAGAAGTCTATTATTCAGTCTGTGATAATGGATCACAATTCAGCTAAAAATGTGGAGATAGCATTCTTGGATAAAAGGATTATTACTTAGATGTTCCTAGTTTGCATACAGATTGATTTGGGACTTCTTAGAAAACATTTACAAATGACTTATAGTAAAATGGCTCCTGTTACATTGCTAGCATTTAAGCATGCAACTTTTAAAAGTTACCTGTCATGGGAAGGACCTCCAAAGTCCCACAGGATTCTCCTAGGTTTGTGTTTTGGCCACAATGTGTCCTACATGCTAAGTCAACAGTCATTCATGCCTTCTCTCCAAGAATGCTTCTGCCTTCCTATATAACATTTAGATGTCCATTGACACCATCTTGCAACTTATCTCCCTTTTATGTGCCTAACAGGTCTCTGAGATAATAATTATGGGAAGAAGAATTTCTGTAAAGGTCACCACTTACATTTTCAAAATGTCAACCCACAACCTTGTTTATGAAAATAAATACTTTTAGAAACAATGGCAACAATTACTTATCTCAGTCTTTTGACTTATTTTCAATTCTCTGTACATATGTTAAAGCAAATTTATTTATAAAATGCATATATTTATATTCTAGACATGTATGGATCAAGCTATACGTGGAATTCAGAGGTTATCATGAGGCATATATATCTATATGTACACATATAAATCTATATATACATATATACTTATATATGTATGTGTGTATATGTATATATATATACATATACAACATTTTTCCATCTGTCTTTATATGTTAATGGCTAGCAATCTAGTGATAACTTTTTCTTTTTTAATTTTTATTTTTTATTATGAAATTACTGTACAGAGGGGTTACAACTACATGGGCAAGATAATGAGTACATTTCTTATCAAGCATTGTAGCCTCCTCCTTTGTTTCCCCTTCCCATCCCTTCCCATCCTCCCCCCTGCCGCTCTACCCAATCCTCCTCCCCCCCACCCAAGTTGTAAGGTTCGTTTTTCCACATAACGACTTGGACATCTCATTGTTGCAATGGATTCACCTGTATCCCTATTTAAATGATTTGTTTTTTCCCTTCCCCTCCACAAATTATACTGACATCAAATACAGTGAAAGCAGGGGTTATATCATGGGGGAGGGACATACAAAGCAACAAAGAAATAATCTTATAAATGTGTTAGAAACAATCACCTGAAAGAAAAAAAAACATTTGAATACATATCTTAGGGTTCATTTCCCTAACATCAACTTATTTGACCTTTTCTGCTTGACTCAGACATATACTAGTTATTGCAAATAAGGGAAACCATGGGACCTAAGTTTCTTTGGGCCTGGATTACTTCACTTAATATAATTTTTTTCAAATCTTTCCATTTCCTAACAAATGGGGCAATGTCATTCTTTCTGATGGAGGCATAGAATTTCATTGTGTATATATACCACATTTTCTTAATCCATTCATCTACTGAGGGGCATCTGGGTTGGTTCCATATCTTAGCTATGGTGAATAATGCTGCAATAAACATAGTCGTGCTGGTAGCTTTAGTGTGGCCTTGTTTGTGATCATTTCGGTAAATACCCAAAAGTGGGATTGCTGTGTCATAGGGAAGCTCTATACGATAACATTTTTTTCATGCTGAGAATTATATCTTCTTTGAATTACAAATTGAAAAATCACCTAATGAGTATTTTGAAATACAACATTCTCTATTTGTGGTATTAAAGACTAATAGTCCTCATAAGTTGGCATTCATTTATGTGAAAAGAACAAGTAATAGATATTATTGCCATTAGTAGTAACAGAGTAATTCAAGTGATTGTGAGAATGTTTCTTTAATTGTATATAGGTAGAGGTGGTAGGCACTTATGTGATATGATTTGATAGTTGAGATTCTTGAGATTCTACAATATCAACTCTCAGCCAAATTCACTTTTATTAGTCTCCCAACACTACTGATACTGCTGTGACTTAGCAGGCAAAACACTAAAGGTTTTATGCCAAGCCATCACTAATTTAAATTCATGTATTTGCTGGGTATGGTGGATAATGCCGGTAATACTAGTTACTTAAGAGGTGGTGATTGGTAAGATTATATTTCAAAACCAGCCAGGGAATACAAGACCTCATCTCAACCAATAAAAAACTGGGCATATTGGCCTGTGCATGTCACCCTAGCTATGTAGAAAGTAATTAGAAAAATCATGGTCTAGGCCTTACTGGGGTGAACATGGGGTAAGGAGAGAAGAGACCCTATTTGAAAAACAGTGAAAGCAAAAAGGTCCATGGGTATGGTTCAAGTGGCACAGGAAATGCTCAGCAATTGCAAGATCCTGGGTTCAAACCCTAGTATAGCCAAAACTTCCTACAAAAATTAACAGCAGAAATAACAGTTGAACGTCTCATATATCTATGATGTGTAGGGCTTTTTTAATAAGTACTGGCATCCCTTTCTAATTTTCCTGTTGGGATTTTGGAAATGAAAATGAGAAAAATGTGTACTGGTGGGGAGAGAAGTTTTCTATGTGTGTAGATTTATTTATGACATTATGAAAGGAGCTATATAGGAAACTTTCTCTACAAGAAGGAAAAATGACATTATTTTCTTTCTCTGTTTCCTTTCTCCCAATTAATGGACTAGCACATCATAGTAAATAAGAAATTCCAGGTCTAATACATCCTCATGGACTAAGAATTCATAAGACCAATCAATATATCTATATGGTTCAGAAACATGAAGATTCATGAAGTAATATGTCTAGGATGCCAATTCCAAAACATAGCATTCAAATCTATCATAGCTCATTGTAAGCAAAAGTGAATATATAGCCCTTGGTTATCAGTGGCTTGTTTTTGAAATATACCCAACATGAAGGCAAACAAATTCTGATATTATGAATGGACTTGGTCAATGAATGACGTTAAAGTGAAAGATATAGTTACATCAAAGTGTGTATGCTATGGAGTAAAGGTGGTCAAAATGAAATCGACATTCAATTTTTCACCCAAAGGGAATAAAAGTACATGACCCAGCTTTAACATGATTTTTCAGGGTAACCAGTAAAATCAAGCCTCGTCCTACTGTCATAAGAGTTATAAACTTCGTGCCCTTCATTTCTTTATTTCCTTTCTTTTTCTTTCTTCCTTCCTTCCTTCCTTCCTTCCTTCCTTCCTTCCTTCCTTCCTTCCTTTCTTCCTTCCTTCCTGCCTTCCTTCCTGTCTTCCTGCCTTGCTTGCCTGCCTGCCTGCCTGCCTGCCTGCTTGCCTGCCTGCCTGCCTGCCTTCCTTCCTGCATTCCTTTCTCTCTCCCTCCCCCCCTCCCTCCCTCCCTCTCCCTCTCTCTTCCTCCCCTCACACTCCAAATCTCTCTCTCTCCCTCTCCCTTTTTTTCATTTGCTTCTTCTGTGGCTTGAACTCAGGGTCTGGGCACTCATGACACTTTAGTTCTAGGCTAATTGATTACCACTTAAACCACAACTCCATTTCCAAGGTCTTTTTTTTGTAGTGAATTGAAGACAAGAGTGTCATGAACTTTCCTGCCCAGGCTAGCTTAGAGCCACAATCCTCAGATCTCAACCTCTCGAGTAGCTAGGATTACAGACAGGAGCTTTTGCTTTTTAAGCAAAATTTCATTTGGCATTCATCTCAAAACCTTTCTGAGCTTTGCAGTGAATGGATTAAAATCATTACTATATTCCTCTAGAATTCATGTGTGTAATCATTTATTTAGCAATTATGCACAGAACATATATGCCACGAAATACTTGAATATCAGTAAGTTTTAGATCCATACCCAGTCTATATCTTAATTTCCTCCTTACTGAAAATATTCTCAAATAACAGGTGAACAAGCACAGCCCCCTTATTGCCTAACCACAACATATCATGAGGCAGATTTAAAACTTAAGTATGCAATCTGGCAGTGTGCTATTAATCTCTTAATAACAAAGTATACACAAAAGTCTCTATTTTGCATATTTGCTAAGGAGGGTTCCATCCCAGCAGCAAACACAAATACTTTTAGGGCACATTTAGGCACTATTATAATTACAAAACAACTTAAGATACAGCTTAGAAAACAAACTCAGTGAATCCCAGGCTTGTCCTGTTTTGTTTTGTTTTTTTTAAAGATGGAGTTCTATGTGTTGAGTTACAATGAGCTAAGAGATACTAAGTTTTCCAGTAAGTTGGGATTTTGTTTTGCTATTTTAATTCGGTGGTGGAGAAGGTATTCAAATCTTCACATGTTTTAGTCAAGTTGTTTAACACTAAGATGCACCCCAGCCATGCCAGTGATGTTTTTAGAATTCTCAGCATCCTCATTTTCTTGGTAACCTAACAAGGCCTCTTCCCTTGTCTTCTCATTTGTTTTGGTGATAGCAGGCTACTTTTCTTGTTACAATACAACAGAGTCCAACACTAACCAAAAAAAATCACTGATTTTATCTAGATACTTTATAATTCTCATTGTTTTTTGCCTTGTCAAAACTAAATAACTAGAAATAAGTATATAATTTTCTGGGCAGGTGATAGAATCTGTTGGTTTGTAAACCCTTATTTTTTCATGTTTTAGAATAAGCTACCTTGTAGGAACCATAGGTATTAACTAGATTGAACTGTTTTATTCCAGTGGAATTGTATACACAGGGTGCTGTGGATAAGAGCTAATCAATTACTTCCATATAACAATTAAATAGTCCAAGCCCTATTCTGATCTCAATGTCATTGTAATGTTTTTAAGTCTAGGAACTGGCCCTGTTGTATAATCTATATTCTTCATTACATGCAAATAAATCCATGCAAAAACAAAACAAAACAAAACAAAAACAGAAACCGAGATTACTGTGGTAGTTCAGGTTGGCAGAAGAGAGGAAAGTTATTTTAATGATGATGGTAATGGAAAGCAATAATGTTAAAATAGTTCAGAGGCTACTGTGACTATAGATACACAACTCCCATTAACTGTAATTGGAGTTAAGCACATATAATGACAACAAAATAGACTCCTAAATGACTTTCCAATTGGAAAATAAGCAAATGTATTCCAGGAAACAGCATGCTTTTTTGTATTCTAATTGAGGTGCACAAATTATTTTCAAATTGATATTGCTGAAGGTATGAGGTTGATATTTTTCCTCTGCTTAGGGACATAGATCTGCTGGAGGCAGCATCCATACAAGAATGCCTTTCCTTTTCTTAATGCTCAGCATTCGTTATGTTATTAAAGGAAAAGTCTCAATAGTTGCAATGGATTTATTAATTCAGTAGCTTGTTATCAGCATGAAACTCTGCTGTGCTAGGGGAAAAACAAATTATATTTTACAAAACTGCAGTAGTGCGATTAAATCATTTTTCTATATTTCACTTTCTTCTTATCCTCCCTTCCAGGTAGTAACTCTGCTCTCTATCTCTATTATGAACCTCATATTTTGCAGACTATCAAGTCTCGTACTAATATAAAGGTACATTATCAAATAAACTCAATTATAGTAACTTAGGAAGATTGAAATAAGCGATAAAAGTAAAATCACATAGTATAATAATATTACTTCAAGGCATTAAAAACTTAATCCATATTAAGCTACCAATGCAGAAACTGTACAATGCTTACTTTTATCTATCAACTAACTTTTTGGGATTTTAAATGACTAACATTTACATAATTGATAACTTGAACATTTCAAATTATTTAGAAAATATGGTGCAGAAAAAAATAAAATCACTATATTGTTTAGTATTGCAAGTGACATGGACCTTATTCTTGATTGTATTCAAATGTCAAATCTAGTGGATAGCTTTTTTTTAAATGTCCTTGGTTTTGTCCATTAGCCACACATTCTGTTTGCTTCTTTACTGGACAAATTGTCTATGAAGTTGAAAGTCCAATGGCGATGCCTGCAGATATAGAAAATATGGCAACTGTTGACACCATAAATATATGAAGAATGTTAGACAACAGTAGAAAAGGCTCTCATGGAAATTATACAAATGAAATTTACATTGAAGAGCAAGTCAGCAGAAACTACATAACGTATAAGGAACTTCACAAGATATTTATTATAGTGACTTATAGGTAACAGTTTCTTACATTATACTATCTGATGATAAAGTAATTATCTAATCATTAGCAATGCCTCAGGAACTGATCTTTGAATTCACCTTCTGTTATGCTACTTATGGAGGGAATATATTTTGGCATTAGTATAAGGCAATACTTCCTTTTGTCCATCCATCTGCCTACAAATTGTTACTCTAGCATCTATCTGCAAGGTACCAGAACAGGCACCTTATACATTATTAGGTTGAGAAGGTGAATGTACCAAAAACTATAGCAAAGAAATCTGTAGCATCTACCACATTTTAAGCACAATGGAGTTTCAGAGTAAAGAACAATCTATGCTTCCATCAGAAAGAATGACACTTCTCCTTTTGTAAGGAATAGAAGAACTTGGAAAAATTCATATTAAGTGAAGTAAGCCAGACTCAAAGAAACATAGGTGCATTGTTTCCCTTATTTGTAATAATTAGTATACATCTAGGACAATCTTAGTAGATGAGCAGAATAGCTCAATAGCTATGTACAGGTGCATATAGGATGATGCTAAGCAAAATGAACTCCAAGACATGGAAACAAGAGTTTTTTCTTTGTTGTTGTTTTTAATGTACTATGTGATTTATTTTTTCTTTTGTGTTTCCTCCCTGCTGTCACTTTATTTGATTTTGGTACCCTGGGTATTGTATATTTGTTTATCTGAATTAGGGAAGAGAAGGGAAACAAAAAAATGGTGAGACAAAGGACAAAGGGGGAACCAAAGAAGCAGGATATTCACAAGACACTATGTTGGAAATGATCTGTACAACTTGCAGGGGAGGGAGAAGGAAAGAGGGAGAAAATGAGGGAGGAGGTAACAAGTTTGACAAGAAATGTACTTACTACCTTATGTAACTTAAAAAAATTCATTGTCAAGGTGATGTACAATCATATCCATTGAGTGCTGGAGTTGGGTATCAGCCTTAAATGATCAGTAGAAGCCAGGTGTTGGTGGCTCATGCTAGTAATCTACCTACTCAGGAGGCCAAGATCCAAGAATGGTAGTCTGAAGTGAGCCCAGGCAGGGAAATTTTTGAGATTCCTATCTCCAATTAATCATCTACAAAGGTGGAAGTGGAGATTTGGCTCAAAGAGTGAAGCACTAGCCTTGAGCAAAAAAGTTCAGGGACAGGGCCTAGGCCCTGAGTTCAAAACCAACCCAGGACCAAAACCAAAAAAAAAAACAAAAAAACGTTGGTGGATTTCAACAGGAACAAACCGGAGAATGGCTGCTAATTTTTGATTAGTAGCAAAAGAGAGTTTAGTTTCTGTGTTACTAACCGTTCATTGATTAGTCTTGCTATTGGGAGTAACCATCATTGAAAGCAATGAATATATAAATGGAGGATCAGAAAGCCTATACATTTAAAACCATTTTCCCTAAGAAAAAGAAAAAGAACTATTTAATATAATGAAAGGGAATGTGCTGTCAAAATCATAGTTATAAGGACAAAGATAAAGTAGTAGTTACTTCTACAAACAGGTGGTTTTCTTTCTAATTGTATTTCAAAAAGATGTTTTGTGTGTAGAAGATAGCAGTTCTTCTTTTGAAAGTCAGCAGAAAAAAAAAGGCATTTTGAAGTCATCTGGTGAGGCTCTGTTGTTGAAGCCTAGACAGGACTATGCAGAAGAGACAGTAGAAAAGCTGACTAAGGCAGATTGCAATGACCTGCGCCAAGACTGCTTGGCAGTGTGAGAGCTAGAACAACCAGTTGGATAGGTGCAGAATAAACTAGTTGTTAAATGGCTCTGGGGCTACACTGTTAATTCATTACTACCTCTAGTCATTTCTGTGTCTTTCTACTCCATGTGTGGCACAAATCACTGTGACTAAAAATCCTCAGCATCAGTGATTTCTTTATCTTTGATCATATGATGGACAATTCTCTGTCATTTTCTGTGACAGTTTTTTTTTTGTGATCTACATGAGTTTTGTGGCTGATATGCTGACCTAGAATATATTTATTTGTCATCTACTTTTGTATGAGAATCACTCACAGGCCATATATCTATTCTTTTTGTTTTTAACATGTGTGACTGTCTCTTGGGTTTTGGTTGCCTGTTTTTTTGCTGATGATGAAAGTTTTAGAGTAGTCAAAGTCAGTAGCTTAAGTAGCTGCAAGTACTCTGTGCTAGGGGATGTTGAGGGGGCAGTAAGCTAACTGTCTACAGCATTAAGGTTGAAATGACAGTCGTTCCTATTGCATGTTGCCTCTTGCTCCTGAAGGCCCAAATCATACAAATACAACATCAACTACAATTTTGAGTAGAGGACTCTTAATCTACAGCTTACAATGCAAGAGCTTAGAAACAGGTGCTTCCCCTTAGTAGTGGTCCCCATGGTAACCTGATTTTAATTGTTTAACCAGTCGTATGGACAAAGACAATCTGTATAGTTAATATTATAGACACTTCAGCAGCTGCCAGTGTCATTGTTTTAAAACAAACTGTCCCTTAAGGTAGAAGCCAGTCAACAGTTGTTTTAAACATGAGCAATTAGGACAGAGTTTAAACACAATTTTCAATTTCAAATTCATAACTGACAGAAGTACCTTTATAATTTTATTGTCTAATATAATCCATTTACACCATAACTGCCAGTCACAGATTAGAGGTGAGTAAAAATGGCTAGTAATTACCAACTTATCTCTTTGAAGTCTCAAAAAAAATCACTCCTGATATTAAATATATTACAATAAAGTCAGTCCTCAAATTATCAGGAAAAGGTATAAATATGAATGGTTGTTTTTCTATAGTTCTTGTAGCAGTGTTAATATTTGGTTAAATCATAAATACCTTGTATGTTATCTGGGACTAAATACAGGATGTAAACTATATGCAGTGCAGTATAATAATAATTAGTAGAAAAATACAAAAAAAATCTGTGATAGTAAATATTTTTTAGCAAGGCATGTATTATGAGTTATTTTCCCTACATCGTGCAGGTGATGGTATGTAAGGGTAGTGTGGAGTAACTTGATGCTAAATATTACTTTATGTTTTAATCACCGTTCACACTGGTAATGTGATAGTAGATTAGAGCAAAGCTAACTGATAAATGTATCAGTCTTTGAACTTACAAATGTAGGCTACTAGACATTCATATTCTAATTAGCTGCCCCAAATTACTTATTTGTAAAATGGCATTCTAAATACCAATTTCCTCATCTGAAAATCAGAGATAATAGTAATGCTTATGCTATAGGGTGAAAAGGAGGATAAATGAGATAACTTAACAATTGGTCCATACTGACTTTTTTTTTTGGTGATGGGATTTGAGCACTGTCCCTGATAATTTTTTTTTTTATTGTGAAAATCCCCTGAGATTTTTTGCTCAAGGTTAGATCTCTACCACTTTGAACCATGGTGCCACATCTGGTTTTCTGGTGATTAATGGTAGATAAGGGCCTCACAAATTTTTCTGCCAGAGCTGTCTTTGAACCACTATCCTAAGATCTCAGCCTTCTGAGTAGCTAGGATTACAGCCATAAGCTATTGACACCTAACTCCATACTGATTTTTTAAAGGTGTGACTACTTTCATCATGTTCACATGAATGCCCATTTGCAGCCACACAAACACATCAATAATTCTCAAGCAAAAACTTGTTACTTACGATTGCTATGCACAATGTAGTATTATAAATAGGTTAAAGTTCTTGTTGTATGGCCATATGAGTTTATATCTTTGTTCTACCACTTAATAGCTGTTGTCCTAAGTTTAAATTTCTCCTTTGTAAACATGAAAATAATACTAAAGTCCCTTCAACAGTGTAGTTATATGAACTAAATAATGTAAATGGACCAGAATGGTATCTGTTATAGGATAAAAATGTACGTTTTTTTAAGAAAAATGCACATTTCTTATTATAAATCAAAATCCAAAATTTTAGGGGCAAAATCTTATACTTTTTAACATCAAGAAAATCTCATTTTGACACTATGGCATTTTTAGCCGCTTTTGGGACAAGCTAAAATACAAACAGATGTTTATAAAAGCCTTCATTTCAGCTTAGCCTATATAAACAAAGACTTAAAAAAGACTACCCAGGAAGTCAGAACTAGATTATTTCTGGAGATTCCAGTGGCTTGAATGATGTATCTAGTAAAAGAGGTCACTCATTTTCTCCCCACCCTAGGATAGCAGAATTGCAAGGCAACCTGTGGACCTTTAATTTGGTTTCCTGAGTGGTCTATTCAGTAGAAAGAGGGGTGAGGATAGCAGGGGAAAAACAAGGAGGGGGTAACAATGCTCAATAGGAGATGCACTCCTTATGTAACAGTCATCCCTCTGTACAGTGTCTTTACAATAAAAAAAAATAAAAAAAGAGGGGCAGGAGATTTGCCTTCATAAGCAGAATTTATTCTCATGTTGGGTATAGTACCATCTGTCCAAAAACAGGTCTGCAATTTGTCTGAACTCTTTGATGTACCTGGCATAATGTGAGAGGGACACAGAGATAAAAGAGTAGGTCTCTTTCTTCAAGGAAGGCATTATTTAATTGCAGTCTTTTGGCTAAAAATTAGTCAGATGGAGATGTTAGGGTTTCCTCTGTACTCATTCTCAGCCAGTCAGCTTAATAACCTAGATTATATTGTATCCTGATACTTCAATATGAAAAAATTCAGCTCTTTGCTGCATGATATTCTCACTTAAATGTGGGTATCATACAAAGATAATAAGAATATAGGGCCAAGATGTGGTAAGAGTAGAAGTGTATTAGGACTTTTAGGAGCACAGAAAAGGAACATTCAGCTAAGCCTTGGGGAGACAAAGAGAAGGCAAAGCTGTGACTGACTGTTTAAGGCTAAGAATGACTATGGTCAGACTATATATTGGTCTTGTGTGCCATTTTATGGCTCTTGTATTTTATATGTGCAATAGAGAGGAAAATTGTAGGATAGTGCGATTTGGTGTTCATTTAGTAGATGAATTTAAGAGGACATGATCTGAGTTAGGGATTGGGTTGAAGATGGCTTGCCAAGCTTCTATAAGGCCCTGGATTCAATCCCTAACAACACACACACACACACACACACACACACACACACACACACACACACACACACACACACACACACACACACACACACACACACACACACACACACACACACACACCCCACTTGGGGACTAATTGGATGTAGTTGCTAGAGGAAAAAACAGGACAAATCAAAAGTTTCTAGTATATACGTTTGGGAGAATGGTGGTTCCATCAACTAGATAGGATATGGAGGAGGAGGAATTGCATTCAAACAGAAGATAATAAATCCAGTTTAGAAAGTTGGGCATGTCTGTTAAGCATTCCAGTGGAGGTGGCCAGTAAGCCATTAAATATTGTACAACTAAAGTTCAGGGGAGAGGGTTGGCCAATGATTTGGAAGATTCACTGCATAAATGGTATTTAAAAGATGAACTTAGGAAGAGAAATTGACAAAGAATGTACACAGCAGATATTCAGAGAGGTACAAAAACAAAACCCATGTGAGTGCACATTATGGAGCAGATATTTTGAAAAATGGATTAAGCAAAAATATCATATATTGTAGAAACTTCAGTAAAATAAAGACAGAAAACGATCTGATTTAGAAATATGGAGGTCATTAGAGACCTTAATGACAGCAATTTCAATGAAATAAGGGGAGCAGAAGCCAGCCTGCAGAAGGTTGAGGAACAAGTAGAGGCAATGAATATAACTTACATTTGAATTTCCCATGACCCTGTAAGAGCTGGTATTTCCTTAGAGCAAGAATATTTATCACCGGTCACTGTGCATGATATACCCAGCATCATTTCTTGCTGAATCTGTCCTGCTCATAACATTTTTTTAACTTAGGGAAGCAGCATCAAATATCCTTTCCCTTGATCCCAACAGTGTCCACTGCTTAGACAACAATGAACATCTGGCCCCCTATTCATAAGTTAGCTAGTACTTAACACAAGACAGGATTTGTGATTTTTTTTTAAAATGGACATTGCACAAAAGAATACTAAGCAAGTTGATGTGAGGCAGAAAGGAATGAACAGTCTCACAGGGGAAAAAATTGAAAGCTCATTATGCTTCTTAAGGTTTCCAGAATAAGATTCTAGTCTAAAAGAGCCCAATATAATATGACAAAGACATTAATTATATTATAATGACTCTCAAGGTCATAGCCAATTGCATTAAAACTAGTCAACAGAGCTATTATAAGATTATTTTTTAGAGTAGGGTATATTTTAAGTTTGGTTTTCATTAATATGTTATGGTAAACACTGTTGACAAAGGCCTATCCTATATCATCACTTTATAGGAAATGAAATGTCTTGTTCAGTGATATATCATGGCCTATGTGTACATTTCTAATGTACTAATGAAGGTGTCACAAGAATTTGAATACCAAAAAGTTTTCACAGTTGAGCTATCAGAGTGTGACACTACTGCATGTAACACTGTAGGTAAGCTGCATCATATGAAAACCTACAACAGAGCAGTCAGAACCATCATTTGGATGTGAACCAATATATTATGAGAACATAATCTTTGTGGATCAACTTATGTTCATTCATTGTAAAGTGAATAGTAAATATTCAATATTCTGTTACTGATCTATGCAATAAATGTACTACATGCTTCTGTATATACATTTGAATCCCAGCCTTATCCTCATGTGAGCAAGACAAATTTACCAAGTCATTGAGTTAAAACTAGAACTGGAAAGTTGCTCATCCACATAGAGAAACTTCTGTCAGAAAGCCCAGAAATTACTAACACCATTTTGTCCAGCCTGGTTATACAACAGGGGTTCTTTGAATTAATATCAATAAATACAAAATATATAAATCTATCATAAACTACATATTTCTATCATTATTAAGTGTATTGGACACATAAGTGGATGCTAATATTATTTTATGCATTTAATACTTTTAGTAACTATAACATACAGGATTTGTGCCTATTTTTACATTTCTTGGTATTGAAGTAATCATATATTTGAAATAATTTAAGCTAATTACTAGGGACCACATTGAGTTATGCTGCACTTAAAGAGATCCATAGTGACCTTTTATTACTCTTAAAATTTGAGAAAGAGTGCATTGGCAAGACAACTCACTATACTCAGGATTCAATGGATTTAAAATAAGACTAACCTGACTCAAACCTAATTTCAAGCAGTTTAAAAAGACAAAACTGCAATGAAAATGGGAACAAGTTAACTTTCAAAATGACTTCAGAGGGCTCATTGATTAAACTTCCCCACAAGATAAAACACATGAAGATAAAAGTGAACAGATTTCTGCTAAAGGGAGTAGCTCAGGGAGATTAGAATATATGTGTGTTAAATTTTGCTTTAAAATTTGTGGTATGGTGCACATACTTCGAGTTTTTGTGTTTTATAGTGTTTGTCTACAAGTCCCATTCCACACAGTGAGATTTCTCTTCTTTTTCTTTTCTTTTCTTTTTTTCTTTACTACTCCCTTTGAACCCAGTTAGGTTGGTTTTATTTGTTCTTTGTTCATACATATCATCCTACATATTTATATGCCTACTTTGCTGTTTACCCCCTTTTACGAAAACCTATTCTTCAAAGCCCAACAAAATTCTCATTTTTCTGATGCTTTTAACCTTCATTGAGTATTGTCTTCTTGGGAACTCCAGAAGCACATACTTAATTTGAATCATACAATTTAACTTTTAATTTTAGCCAGCTTCACACTCTTCAATATCATTTCATGTATTGCCTTTCCAAGAGGATAGTACTGGGATGGCAGATAATTCATCTCCACTGCCTTTTTATGATCTTTCTCAAAACAAAACAGTTGAGATATATGCATGTTATTTATTTTTAGAAGTCTGGGATTTTTTCAATTATATTTGTATTATCTTTAAGTGATTGTACAAAGGAGTTCCCATTCAACAAATCAGTTTATAAATACAACACATATTGATCAATGTCACCCCTTTCATCATTCTCCCCCATTACTCCTGATTCTTTTTCTGAATAAAACTTTTATGAAGATTTACAGATAAATATGTCATTTGTTCCCACATATGCATGTAAGTATGGGACAATAGTTTATCAACTATCTTTTTACTATATTCTTTCATGATGAGTCTAATTGTGGGCTAGTTCTAGAGATAGCTTTGTATTTTTAGGAGGATAAAGAGAAAGATAAGTTTTGTGAAGTATAACAGTTGGCAGCACTGATAGCTCCAGTGTTAACAACATAAAAACAGTGACATGAAGTGAAAGATACTTCCTTAGAAGACTTTCTTTTGACTAAGTTTATTACAATCTCAATTTTATATGCTCTATTTTTATCCTATTTAGAACACTTGTCACCAAATGCAATGACCATAATTTTAAGGCCCAGGCAAAATTTGTACACACTGCTTCTGAAAGATTCCCTGTCAGAATTATTTAACTACCTTTCATATGACACTTCAATAGCAAATGCTTTCTACCAGATTAATGTTCCAAGATATAATTTCCATAAGCAAAAAACGTTATACTATATGAATAAATTTTATAAATACAGATTCCACTGCATTGGAGGGTATGTTCCATGATGACTATTTATGGAAAAGATTATCTTGAATCAATAACATTCCCGCCTTAAATACTAATTTTTTTCTTTAATTCTTCATTTTCCTTGACCTGTCTGTAGTATATAATACTGTTGACAGCTATTCCTTCCCTAAAACTTGTTCTTCATTTGCCTTGTAGAATACTCTTGTTTTCAAACTATTTTGTCTAACCATTCTTTACTCTCAAGCTAACTGTTCTTTTCCTATTCACTATGTGAAAGTCATTTCAGAATTTTTTTTTTTTTTTGGTCGGTCACGGGGCTTGAACTCTGGGCTAGGGCACTGCCCCCTATGCTCTTCAGCTCAAGGCGAGTGCTCTACCACTTGAGCCACAGCACCACTTCCGGTTTTCTAGTGGTTTATTAGAGATAAGAGTCTCACAGATGTTCCTGCCCAGGCTGGCTTTGAACCGCAATCCTCAGATCTCAGCCTCCCGAATAGCTAGGATTACAGGCGTGAACCACCAGCATTTTTTTTTTTTTTTTGTCGGGCGTGGGGTTTGAACTCTGGGCTTGGGTGCTGTCCCTCAGCTCTTCAGCTCAAGGCGAGCACGCTACCACTTGAGCCACAGCGCCACTTCCCAGGATTTTTTTCGGTGGTGGGGTTTGAAATCTGGGCTTGGGTGCTGTCCCTCAGCTCTTCAGCTCAAGGCTAGCGCTCTACCACTTGAGCTACAGCGCCACTTCCGCTTTTCTGGTGGTTTATTGGAGATAGGAGTCTCACAGTCTCTCCTTCCCGGGCTGGCTTTGAACCGCGATCCTCAGATCTCAGCCTCCTGAGTAGCTAGGATTACAGGCGTGAGCCACCAGCGCCTGGCCCAGGATTTTTTTATGCCCTTTCCCCATGCTATTCTATATACCTTCCTTAAGTATATTCATCTATTTGTAAAACTTCAACCACTCTATCTCCCATATGCTAATGGATCTCAATTCTGTATTTCCTAGGCTTCAGGATACAGCTTCAGTCACCTTCAACCTCACACTCAAGATTCAAACTAAAATGATTTCTTTTTACTTCTTCATGTTTCCTTGTTTTAATGTCTGGGATTAGCCTATTTCATGAGTGGAAATGTGTCCCTATGAAATTCTTATAGTGAAGTTTTTAACTATCTATATCTAAGAAGAAAGTGAGTTTATTTGTAGTTAGTATTTTCTACAGTACTCCATTTAAAATCAAGGTATTAAAGTAGGTAGTAATTGCTTATGATAGAGTCATTATATCAAGGAAAAATATGGAGGCACACATTAAGAGAGAATGTATTGTGGGAATGACATTAGGGATAATGTGAGAATGAACACAGGGATCAGGAAATGGTTTGCGTTAGCCAAAGAATACCAAGTATTAACAAACAACCACTAGGAGCAAAGAGAGTTATCATGGACCCAATCTTTTCATAGTACCTTCAGAGAGAGCATGTCCAGGCAAATACCTTGATGGTAAACCTCCAGCCTCCAAAACCGTGAAACAATAAAGTTGTATTGTTTAAGCCCTTAATTTGTGACACTTTGTAGCAGAAGCCTAGTGCTTTATTATAGCAGCCCTAGAAAACTAATGCAGCTACCATACATCAGTCATAAAATAGATAGGTAAATGAATAAATCATCCTGGATGTCTCTCCACACATAACACCCCTTTCAAACTCTCATATGAACTTCCTCAACAAGTAAATTTAACTTATTCATCATTCTTGGCTCCAGTTCTTTACCACCCTCTTGATAAGCACTCTAATACAACAGATACTCTTTTATTGCTTTTGTTGCTATAATAAGAGAATCCTATTAACTGTAATCCCAATCATGTAGGAGGTAAAGATAGAATTGTGGTTTGAGGCCAGCCTGGGCAACACATCCTGAGTCTGCCTCAGAACAAACATAAAAAAAACAATAATGATCTGGGCATTACTTTTATCAGAGGCTGGTAGGAAGATCACAATGGCTCCAGAAAAGAAGTGGAAAATAAACTAAAATATAAAGGGCTGCAGCTGTGGCTCAAGTTGTAGAACATTTGCCTAGTAAGCACTGATAAATGATATATAAATAAATGTACAAAGAATCATATTTTTAAGTTCAAAAAATCCCAAAATCCCATTGCAACAACAAGATGTACAAGTCGTAATGTTGAAAAAGAAACTTTACAACTTTGGCCATGCGGGGTGAGGTGGGGGGAGGGGCAGATGAGAAGGGATGGGAAGGGGAAACAAAGGAGGAGGCAACAATGCTTAAGAAATGTACTCATAAATTAAAAAAAAAAGAAATGTACTCATACCTTGCCCATGTAATTGTAACCCCTCTGTATGTTATTTTCACAATAAAAATTTTTTAAAAATTCACCCGAATAAATGTGTGCATGTGCATATGTGTGCCTGTTGAAAACTATTCTTTTTATATATTTTTATTGTAAAAATACTGTACAGAAGGTTTACAGTTACATGAGTAGGGTAAAGAGTATACTTCCTATCGAGCATTGTTTTTCCCCTACCATCCCTTCCCTCCATACCTCTCCAAATCCTCCCTCCCTTCCCCCCCACCCCTGACATTGTAAAGTTCATTTTCAACATAGTGCCCAGTACATCTCATCATCACAATGGGTCAACTTGCATCCCCATTTAAGCATTCCGAGATATCCCTTCCTCTCCCCAAATTACAAAAATGTATATACAAGATGCAGAACACCAGAATCAAACACAGTGAAAACAGGGTTATACCATGGGGGAATAACATACAAAAGAAACAAGAGAATCACATGGTGCATTATAAATACATTAAAAACAATAGCAAGGAAGAAAAAAAACACTTGTATCTCTGTCATGGGGTACAAATTCACTTAACATAATCATATATAGTCATATGTAAATAGCCTTTGAACTCTGCTTATCCTAGGCATGTACTAGTCATTGAAAACAAGGTAAACCATGGGACCTATGTTTTGGGGGTCCTGGGTTACTTTACTTAATAGAATTTTTCCAAGTCTTTCCATTTCCTGACAAATGTCATTCTTTCTGATTGAGGCATAGAATTCCATTGTATATGTATAACACATTTTCTTGATCCACTCATCTACTGAGGGGCATCTGGGTTGGTTCCATATCTTAGCTATGGTGAATAATGCTGTGATAAACATGGCTGTGCTGGTAGCACTGGTATAACCTTGTTTGTGATCACTTGGGTAAATGCCCAAAAGTGGGATTGCTGGGTCATAGGGAAGCTCTATGTGGAGTCTTTTGAGGAACCTCCATGCTGCTTTCCAGAGTGGTTGAAAAAGTTTACACTCCTACCAACAAAGCAGTAGGGTTCCCTTTTGGCCACATCCCCTCCAGCAACTGTTGTTATTAGATTTCTTGATTCTAACTGGGGTGAGGTGAAATCTCAACGTTGTTTTGATTTTCATTTCTTTTGTGGCTACAGAAGTTGAGCATTTCTTCATGTATCTATTGGCCCTTCTTATATCCTCTTCAGAGAAGTTTTTCTTTAAGTCTTTAGCCCACTTATTTATCAGGCAGTTGTTTCTTTGAGGATTTGTTGTTGGAAGATTTAATTATATGAGACCCTTGTCCATTGTATGGCTAGTGAAGATCTTCTCCCATTCCATTGGCTTTCTATTGATCTTGCTAACTATGTCCTTTGCCGTGCAGAAGCTCTACAACTTCATGCAATCCCATTTGTCCAATCTTTCTTTGATTTGTTGTGTTTCTGGGTCTCTATTAAGAAAATATCAGCCTGTGCCAAGGAGACCTAGAGTTTCTTCGTTTCCTTCCGGTAATGTTTTCAGGGTGTCTTCTTTGACTCCGAGGTCTTTGGAGTTGATTCATTTGGAGTTGATTCTGGGGTAGTGTGATATATAATGATCTAGCTTTAGTTTTCTACAGGTGTTTAGCTAATTTTCCAGCACTATTTACTGAAGAGGCTGTCTTTCTTCCATTCTGTTTTTTTTAGCTCCCTTGTCAAAGGTTAGGTGGCTATATGTTTGTGGGTTCATTTCTGGGTCTTCAGTTCTGGGTCTTCAGGCTGTTCTTGTGCCAGTACCAAGGTGTAATGGCTTTGTAGTAGAGTTTGAAATTTGGAATTGATATGCTTCAAGTGCTGTTCTTTCAGATAAAGATTGTTTTTGCTATTCAGGGTCTTTTATTATTTCATATGGATTTTTGGATTGCTTCTTCTATTTCATTGAAGAATGAGGTTGGGATTTTGATAGGTATCGCATTGAATTTGTACGTAGCCTTTGGCAGTATTGCCATTTTCAAGATGTTAGTCCTCTGAATCCATGGGAGCATGGGAGGTTTGAGTGAATTCAGCTTAGATTCCTTTTCCTCGTGAAGAGTTAGGCATATCTGTCTTTCATAGTTGTTCAAGATATATTGCAAATCTTTCAATTTTCCTATGTGCTTTGAAGCCTTCAACAAGAGAATTCTACTGGAGATCGGTAAGTTCAGCACTTATTATAGGGCAGAATCAATATATCTTTCCACTCTTTAGATCTTTACATTTTTTTACATCGGTAAAGTCTCATTAAATAAGTTGTAGAAGAATCAAAGACAGTCAATTTGCTCTTAAAACCTTATTGTGACATGGTAAAACTGAAACATTGAATTACAACAGAATGCCTAATGCTACTTTCTTCTTCAATAACCAAAATTATATTTGATGTCATTTTATTTTAGGGAGAAAAAAGGTTGTGACCTCCATTGTTAGTAAGTTGGATGGGATAACAGATACTCTCTTCTCTCCCTCCAGTCATTAAGTCATCTTACATACTTTGCTTCCAGTTGGCAAATGCTTGAGAGCACTTTTATTATCTTTAATTCTTAAGAAAATCATTCCTAAAAATAGTCATCTCCTTTTCTTCCTCCCTACATTAGGCTATGACACCAATATACACACAGAGCCTAGTTAACACATCACACAGGAAAATCATATTGCCAAAAAATACTGTGATTTCTTGTGAATATTGTAGCATGTCCCTTTGGACCACAGCAGTGAAACTGTTCCACTAAACCTTTAACATAAATTTGCTCAATGGGACTGTGCATACAGGTGTGTAACAATTATTAGATCTGATATCTGAATGAGCTCAGGTTCCCATTAGAGTTTGACTGCTTGAATGACCCCATTATTTTCTTTCCACTGCTCCCCAAACTGATCAACTTAATTATTCTGACTATCAAAACATTTAGGACATGAATTTCTGATTTGTTTTAAACCATGAGGGACATCTCAAAGTGCTTCACTTAAAAAAAATCACAATGCAGAAGAAATGACTCTGAAGATATGTTAGAAGCTTGGAAGTAGGGCAGGGCCATGATCTGTGCTGGGCACACAGAAATCATACTTTCTTGGAATGGCTCTTCCATTTAGATTTCTCCCTGGTACCAGTTTTACCTTAGTGATATCACTCTCCTTTGGAATATTCAATGCAGAAAGCATTACTTTGGCTGTAGTGGGAGCAAGGGGGGGGGTAGAAGTTAAATCTGTGTTCCCTGTCATAATACATTCAGATTCTTCAAAGAACTACTATTCAGAAGAGCAAATAAGATGCTTTTCAGAGAGAGCCAAATATAGATACTCTTTGGCAAGAGGAATAAAGAAAGAACTCCGAGAATGGGACCAATTTTCAAGTTCATGCATAAGGAACACAATCTTTTACTAGAAAGTTAAGGTCAAACTGTATTCTTTAATTTTGTCTCTCTCAAATAAGGTAGCAGATTCACCTTAAACAATAAATAAAGTTGTTTAATGAATAAACACACGAGTGGTAAAATGGGAGAAGGGATACCAGCTAGAGCAAGAGCAGCTAGGATTAAGGTCACACTTCCACCCTGATTAGCAATCTCACTTTGGCCCAAGTCCCTTCCCCCTGCTGAGACTTCATTTTCCCACCATTAGGGAAGGAATGATAAGGGGAAAACAAAGGAGGAGGTAACAATGCTCGATTAAAAATGTACTCATTACCTTACTCATGTAACTGTTTTTACAATAAAAAAATGTACAAAAAAGCATATTGCCTTTGAAATACTAGATTTGAGCATTACCTATAGACAAAGTAGTATATTAGCCATTGTATGTACCAAAGTAAAAAGAGGACTATTTTGAGACAGAAATATACAGATTCTGATAAATCACAGTTGCTTCATAATTGGTGTCTTCAAAAGCAGCTCCAGTATCACCCATTATTTCAGTTTACATTAATGACTATTAAGAACATGTATGTTTACCTAGAAGAAAAGAAGAAGGCATTAAAGTTTAAAAGGTGCCAGTTTAACTCTCATCAATGAAGGCATCTGTCTTTTAAAAGAGTGAAACTGACATCAAAATGGTCCCCCTTGCACCCTGACTCATTTCACTAATGATATATAACCGCTGCTGAGCCTGCAATAAACGTGAGTGTGTCCAGTCAAATTCCCATCAGCTTACAGCCCAATCTGACTCCTTAAGATAATAAATAAGTAAATGAGGAAGGGAGACACAGGAGACTAGCACAAGTTTCTGCTGCCAGGCATTCCCTGACATGGGCCTTCACTTCACACTTCCGCTCAAAGTACCTGATTTGACAAAGTAGACAGAAAATCAGGAGACAAGTCTCTTCACCTCCTCTCCCAACTGTTTGACAGGAGTCAATAATGATTTGTTCACACAGCTACAATCTAACAATTTGAGATGAAAGTGTGACGAGAAACTTTCTGGCTATTCCTTACAATATTTTATTAAAGAAGGGTGCAAAATGCATTTGCCTCAGTGGGGCTATTCTCCTCCTCTGGTTCAACACAATCCATTTTAACTGTTGGCAGTTTAAATAACAGAAGTTACAGGCAGTCATGCACAGACTCTGCATGCCACATGAAAGTGATGGATTCAGATATGGAAACAAAAATGGAAAGAATTAAATACAAAAAAAAGCGTTTACCTTCTATAAAGAAAATTCTTTAATAACTGCACCTAGGAAAAATTTATCTGAGCTTGTGTCCTTCTCCTATCTTATATAAAGTCACTACCTTACTTTTCTTCCCAGCTACATCTACTGACAAGACTGTCAAAAACAACTCACCCCCTTATATTGCAATAATCATCTACTGTATTTTTAATATTCAAAACAAAATTTCTTAATACATAATAATACTGACAAATCTCTCTATAGTTCCAATGTAAAATGATCTATTTTAAATTAATATGATAATCATCAAAAAACCTATCCATAATTACTACTTTTAGGTTAAATAAAATATCAGCATTTTTAATTCATGTTTAAGTTAACATTTACAATTCAGCTGCTTGCAATATTTAAATGGAATTGAATATGTTATAAGAAAGCTTAAAAAAAAAAGAGTAGGACTTTAAGACTGTTTTTTTTCCTTGAGTGCCTTGTCATCCTTCATCCTCACCACTACTTTATAGAAAGCCCAAAGAAAACCTTAAAGGAAAAGCATCCTTGACATTAGCCAGATGATCTCATTGTTACCTATGAACTATTTTTCTATGCTCAATACCTGTGATTAAATTTCAAAATGGTAATGAATATTTATAATCAAAGCATGTCTATTTTTATAAACTGTTATAGATACAAGATTAAGTGATGATTTAATTCACAAGACTCAGAAATTCACATTTAAATTGGTTAATGCACAGGAACAAAAAGGATTGGGTTTGTCTTGGCATCATATAAACTTTTTATATGAACTCGGACAGCACTGATATCTGTACCCATCTAGGTCCCAGGATTTTCTCATAGAAGAAACAGCTCAGAAAAATAAATAAACAAATAAGTAGTAAATATATTACTTCATTAATTTTGGCAGTACTGAGTCTCAACTCAGGGTCATATGCTTTCTAGGAAAGCACTCTATCACTTGTACTTCACACCCCCCCAAGGCTATAATTAGCAAATATGTAAGTTAATGGACAGATTCTTTCCTATTGCATTGTGAGAAATGACTTCGGTCTTATTTAGTGCCCCATGTTTAGACTGTCTGACTTTAAAACACATGAAAGAGGAGATTCATTGACATTTTGCATTAATTGATTACCTTCCCTAATCATCTCCAGCTTCTCTAGCATTTTTTTGCATGCAACATTATGCTAAACACCTCTGGGATTTGGTAACATTTGTTCCCTCTTTATGAAGATAGAGTTCTTAACTATTTCATAATAAACCTGAAGACTGATTAGCCCCATAGCTTCTCTTTTGTTGGGTTTCCAAATGCATTCATGTTTCCACATTAAGTCAAGCAGAAAGTAGGTTTGTTTTTGTTTTTTGTTTTGTTTTGGGTCCGGTCATGGGGCCTGAGCGCTGTCCCTCAGCTCTTCAGCTCAAGACTAGCGCTCTACCACTTGAGCCACAGTGCCACTTCCAGCTTTTTTCTTTTTGCTTATGTGGTGCTGAGGAATCGAAGCCAGGGCCTCAGGCATGCAAGGCAAGCACTCTACCACTGAGCCACTTTCCCAGCCCCCAGAAAGTAGTTTTGATAGCACATTAGTTCTCAACTCATGCATATCAATAAAGTAAAATGTTTTGAAAATACACATATATTTTTAAAAACAGTCTCATGGACTTTTGTTTGGAATTATTCAATGGAACATATTATTTTAGAGCTGGGGTGAATTTATGGATTATTTAATTGAAGTCTAACCCTTTATTTGAGAATCAACTTGTCATAAATATTCTTTCCATACAATAAAGAGATGAAATTGAGAAGCTTAAATCAAGGAATAGGAAGTAAGGTAATGAAGCTTATAATGATAATTATTCTATCATTCACTTATTAGAGAATTATATGACTAAACTTCTATAAAGTATTTGTGAAGAAAAACAGCAATAACATGACAGATCACAATCATCTGATGAGCATAATAATCACTCTAGAGCAGTCATTAGGGAGTAAGAGGGAATCTGAAATTGCTAAATATTTTGTTATTCTAAAATAGCAGGAGTTGATTATAAGGAAAAGTTTCCTGGATGGGATTCTGTAATGTGCATTTTGATGGGACTAAAATATACTTCTAACAGGCACTGTTCATCAAGTTCCCATATGTACATTTTTGTAAAGACCTGAGAAGAACTCAGCAGCAGTATATGGGCTCAAAAAAAGTACATCCTGGTGATGTACTTGCATTTGTATTTAGGTACACATATTTAGTGTTTGGCATAACATCTTTATTAAAATGTATTAGATGTAGTTCAGATTCAAAAGTTAAAGCACTTCTAATGAAAGTTAACAAGGCCAACTGTACTGCTCTCTTGTGATTTCACCATGGTCCATAGCACTGATAGAGTTCAAACCTGCTGTTATCCAATAATGCTCACAGTCACTACTTTTGTCAATATTTGTCTTTAATACTATTAATAATATATGTCTTGATATGTAAGGCACTGTAAGGTTTTGCTGTAAGGTGGATATATTTTTACATTTGATTGCTTGTTAATAAAATATAATCCAAAGCCACCTGTCAGGTGAAGAAATTAAATAAGAGTTCTGTTTTACAAAGTCTCCATTTCTAAATATTTTCTGGAATTTGTACAAGCTGTATGACATCAACAAGTATTTAAAACTTAAGCAAAATTCAGTACCTTTTTGCATGCATTTTTGTGCCACTTACTATTGGATATACCTTTTTTAAGTTTTTTTTTTTTTACTGTTTTATAAAAATGATGTACAGAAGAGTTATACTTACATATGTCAGGTAATGAGTATATTTCTTTTGGGACAGTGTCATCGCTTTCCTCACTCTCTCCCAGTTTTTCCCTCCAACTCACCTATCCCACAAGTTGTATAGTTCATTTTCAATATAGTGTCTAGTGAGTGCCACAGTTGCAATTGTTTACCCTTTGTCCCTCCATTTCTATGCTCCCCTTTGCTTCCTCTATCTGTTTTAAAATGCTATAAAGAGTTATCTTTTACTTATTTCAACTCTGTAATGCTTTTTTCTGATCACTGACCTCTTATCCAGCTTTCATATTCCTGCAAGCCATAGTGTAACTAGAACAAAAGGAGATGGATGTTTATGTATACATAAATTTATATCCATGACTTACATAAATGAGTTCCATTACATTATAGCCACAATTCCTATTTATAAAATATTTCCTTTTCCTTCTGTTAAATAAGGGTTTTGAAATTAATTTTTCTCCATGATTCAGACTCACAATTTCTTCTGCCTTCACCTAGAACACATTTCCAATCTTAGTAACATTCTAGCAGTCTCAGGCCATAGCAATGTTATCATTTCAATTGTCTTCTGGATAATTTGTGATTCATGATTTTTTCCTTACTTGTATGATTCATCATTAATTTCCTGGGGTCATTAGTCAGTCTACCAATAACATGATCCTCTCTAAATAAAACTTCAAAAAGTTTGATCAGCTCATAAGTTAATTTAACTGAAATCATTAAATCATTAACGTAGGAGTCTTACTTCATATTTACTCTTCACTTAAATTGCTTATATAATTTTAAATTGCTGTGTATCAAAATATCTGAGTGCCCCTATAAAATTTTATAGCAAAAATATACATTTTAATAAGGAAAAGCAGCACATTCATTTTTAAGTTCTTAAAAATACACTAATTTCCAAATTTTTACTGTGTATGTTGTAAACTATTCCATAATCCCAAACACAGAGAAAAGCTTCTTTTCACTGGACTGGCCACTTGAAAAGAGCTATGGTAAAAAGAAAAGACCACACTGTCCTCATCTCTGCAGACAATTGCTTACTCTACTTTCATAGGGTTTTTTATTTTTTTTTTATTTTATTTTACTGTAAAGATGTTGAACAGAAGGGTTACAGTTACATGAGTAAGGTAATTAATACATTTCTTGTTGAATATTGTTACATGCAATAGAAATTGGTAGACAATTTTAGACTTTTGATGATTACTATTGAATGAGGCCCCTTTTGTACAGTGCCAGTGATGTAGATATTTAGTTACACAGGCACAGAGTAGGTCTTCAGTTCAGTGTTAGTGAGTCTTGGTTTCCTGTACTCGACAAATACAACGCAGACTAGGAAAGTTCCCTCTTGCCATTTCTCTTGCTATGTGAACTGCCTGCTGAAACACCTGCAGGTCTTCCAGACAAAAGTGACAGTTAACAGGCAAGAAAAAACTACTGAGAATTGAGAACAAATGGGAGCATGAGGCAATAGCAAGTTTATACTTTCTGCATGCATTCTGGGGGTGAAGCATACATATTGTAAAAAGAGTCAAAAGGCAGATTGTCAGGATTTATGAGGAAAAGATTCCATCTTTTCTCATTATATAATAAGCAATGATCAAAAAGTGCTTCATCAGACTTACGGGAGATAAAGAAGGGAGCTATAATTCAATTAAATCATGATTTATAGACAATGTTGCAACATCAAAATGAATATTGTATTCTGCCACAATCTATTTGCAAAGATATGTGCATATGTATTTTAAGGATAAGAAAGGTAGTCATTTTTCATTTCATTCACTTCTAATTAGCATGCACATAAATAACTTCCAGAAAGAAGATGCAAATAAATAATAAACTATTTGTATGTCTTCAAATTTTCTTCAGTATACATGCATTGTTATAGATATAATCAGTGTTTATATACTATCTAATTTATTTAAGAATCTTTCCTTTATATATTACTATGGTTTGTCAAGTAATGGTGCCACCAACACACTGAACCTGTTCCCATCCATCCTGTCTAGCACCACACATTATGCTGGACATTATGAAAGATATATCTTGCTATCTTAGTGTTATTTTACTTTGCCTTTCTATATTTGCTGATGAAGTCTCTTTCCATATGATTTCTGGAAGATTATCTTTTTCTCTGCTAAAGCATTCTAAATAGCAAGTATTCAATGTGATTTTATTTTCTTTGAGGTATTTGCTTACTAAGCAAATACTCTTCTACTTTAGCCATACCTTCAACTTAATTTTGCTTTCACTATTTTTCAAATAAGGTCTCACTTTTTACTCAGCCTGGCCTGGGTTACAATCTCATTTACACTTCCCATGTTTCTGGGATAGGACATGCACACTGCCATGCACAACTTTTTATTTAGTTGAGAAAGGGTCTCATGAACTTTTATTTGTGTGTATTGGCCTCAAATTCTGATTCTCCCAGTCTGAGGCTCCTGAATAGCTAGGATTATAGGCATGAACAACTGTACTCTTTTCAGTGGAACATTCTCCAATTGCTAAAAATTTCTATCGGGCATAAGTTTTGTTTCCTGCTTGTTTAGCTCATCCCAGAATTTAATACATTCCAGCATTTAATACATATATACAATGAATGTTAATAAGACACTTGAATGATTTAAAAGTGAGTATTCCCTATCTTCCCAAATAAAAAACATACTTCATCCTAACTGTCTAAGCAGATATCTCTTGGAAGAAAGGAAGTTGTCTTATATACAAGTCTTTACAAGGTCTGTGATTAGAAAGAACATTTTCTAAATTATTTTAAAATTAAAGCATTCTTTTGAGAAAATAAATTGGCCTTGAATGACTCCAATTAATAGGGGCTTTAGTTGCTTGTGGAAGTAAGTTTATCAAATTAGGAGGGTGGGTACAGATTACCAGTTGCTAGTTCATTACAAATGGCCTTTGATAGCCTGATATAGCAAGCCCATTGCTTCTCTAAGAGTGCAGTAACCAGTTACTTACAGTATTTCCTCCAACCTCGAGCATATTAACTTGTACTAAGGAAGTAAAAAACCTTACTTTTGGATGTCTGATGCTGATCAACACAATGATCACCATTGTGTCTCAACAACTTCCTGAACTAGGTTTTCATTAGCTAGAGTGACTGGCGTCATTCCTATACTGCTTCTAAGATTGAAAGAAGATATCAAAGCCTGCCAGCCTAGGAATACAGGCTAGCTTCTGATATTTTCATTTTTCCCTAAGTGTATTAAGGCATCCACACTAAAGCTATTCTACCACTTGTCAGCTCACTCAGGAGCCTCATGAGAGTTTCCTGTGGTGGATCCCTGGTAGCTTGGCATTTCACTTTCAGTGAACTCAGTACAGCTTAGTTCAGTTTAATAAGTTTTTGATAGCAAAAACTACTTCCTCAAAGTAATGAAAGTGATAATGTCTGACATTGAAGGAAAAATATTAAGTGCAAAATTATTCTCCAATTAAAGAAAAGGAGCATCCTTCATGCAGTAATAGATGATTCTTTCCTTTTTTTTTTAAAGAAAAAATATGTCCTTCCTTGCAGTGATAATGGAAAGTGGTTTGCACTATAAGCGTAGAATTAGACATGCTACTGTTCTCTCCTAGCTCTGAATGCATAAAACTGAAGAATTAATCTGTCAAATATCCTAAAATGTGCCTACTTTCATTGTCATCAATCCTTCCAATTGGTCACCCCCCATGTTGCTTTGTAATTCTATATGCCTGTTACATATTTAAAGGGTTTAATGTTTATCATTACTTCATTAAAAAAATTTTATTTCCTATGAAGGCAAGCTTTATTAATTTCTATAATAGTCCTTTTTCAGATTGTAAGATAAATAAAATAGACATCTAGCCTTCTCAGATATGCATCAATTTTATGAGAGCTAATTATGAGTTATGAAATCAATTAGAATTGTAATTTTTCCTATGGACATTTCAACAGAAAATAATGAAGAAAACACTGTTAAGTTTTGTTACTATTTTTCTGGATTGGGGGTAGGAAACAAAGGAGAAGGCTACAATGCTTATTAAGAAATGTACTCATTATCTTGCCCATGTAATTGTAACTCCTCTGTACACTATTTTCACAATAAAAAAAGAAAGAAATACAATTCTAATTGGGCTTTTCATTTTTATAAATAAAAAAATTATTTCACCATCCAACTATACTAACTTTAAGAAATGTATGTATAAGAAATGTTTAAGAAATGGACTATGTATATTGGAATAAGTAATAACTTTTCTGTTCTCACCTTTAGTCCAAACAAACAGATATTTCACAATTCTAGTTATCTTAGGATCTACCTTTTTAGAGAAGTTCTGTATCATGAATGATAGGATTAATCTCCATATGTATAAGCCTCATAATGTATAAGAAAGAACATTAAATTTAGATTTGGATGCCTCAGGCTCAAATTCTGGTTTGGCCTCATTCAATTAGAGGATTAGGAATGAAAATCTACTTTTCCAATCCCAAGTCTTCTCATCTGTAAAAGGAAAAGAAAAATACTCATCTACCTCTTAAGATGATTAAACAATGTTTTAAAGTAAGTGTTGATAAACTTAGCTTACTAGGAATTATTAAGTTTTCTTATAGCTGGCTGTATTGAGTACAAGTCCTACTTAAAAGACAGGTTCTTTTTCAAATTGGCTAAAATGCCTATTTCTGTTGTTAGGTTTCTATTTAATACTATGATGCTTTGAAAAGTAATCATGGTTTTAACATAAATATTCTATTCATAGAAGAATATTAGAAGAATATTTTCATTCCATCTCAACATATGCCTTGTTTTTATTTAGCCATTTTCTTTTTAGTTCAGGTTCTGCACAAGCAGCTCTGAGGAAGTTTGCAACCAAGATATCAATTGACACAGTAATGATCTGAAATGTCTGCAAGGTCCAATGGGAAGTTTTAGCAAATGCCAGAGGTTCTCTAAGGGAAGGCAGATCCTCAAGATGGAAAATGATTTGGGAGTTTAGTACGAAAGATATAGCAGTGTATTGAGGAACAGCTTGCTTCATGATCAAAGGTCAAGTAGCACAAGTTTAACACCCAGGAAAGTGAAAATTAACTAACATTGTGATTAGGGATGCTGGAGGGTACAGGATAATTTAAGAACGATAAAGCCAACTCAAGATCACATTTCAAGAGGTGTCAAAATAAATATTTTCAACCCTCTTCCTTCCATTCTGACAATTGCTTAGAAAAATCAACAACTGAAAATACATCCTAGGAAATCATCTGTCCAGTAGTCAGCAGAATATTATTGTTAAGCTGCATTTAAATGTGAAGAATAATTCACAGATTTTTCAGGGAAGAAAAACTATCTTGACATCTCTAAGTATAGTACTATTGGTATGTCTATCAGTGGCCACCCTGAAACAACAAATCAAAAACAGGTTGGACAAATGGGATTGCATGAAGTTGCAGAGTGTCTGCATGGCAAAGGACATAGCTAGCAAGATCAATAGAAAGCCCACAGATTGGGAGAAGATCTTCACTAGCCATACAACAGACAAGGGTCTCATATCTAAAATATACATGGAACTGAAAAAGTTAATCCCTCAACAATAAATCCTCAAAGAAACAACTGCCCAATAAATAAGTGGGCTAAAGACTTAAAGAGAAACGTCTGAGAAGAGGAAATAAGAAGGACCAATAGACACATGAAGAAATGTTCAACTTCTCTAGCCACAAAAGAAATGCAAATCAAAATAACATTGAGATTTCACCTCACCTCAGTTAGAATGGCTATAATCAAGAACTCTAATAACAACAGATGCTGGAGGGGATGTGGCCAAAAGAGAAACCTATTGCATTGTAGGTGGGAATGTAAACTTGTTCAACCACTTTGGAAAGCAGTATGGAGTTTCCTCTAAAGACGCCACATAAAGCTCCCCTATGACCCAGCAATCCCACTTTTGGGCATTTACCCAAATGATCACAAACAAGGTTATACCAACACTACCAGCACAACCATGTTTATCACAGCATTATTCACCATAACTAAGATATGGTACCAACCCAGATGCCCCTCAGTAGATGAATGGATCAAGAAAATGTGGTATATATACACAATGGAATTCTATGCCTCCATCAGAAAGAATGACATTGCCCCATTTGTTAGGAAATGGAAAGACTTGGAAAAAAATCATATTAAATGAAGTAAGCCTGGTCCAAAGAAACATAGGTCCCATGGTTTCCCTTATTTGCAATAACTAATATATATTTGAGACAAGCAGAAAAGGTCAGATAAGATGATGTTAAGCAAAATGTACCCCAACACAAAGACATGTGTTTTTTTTCTTTCTTGCTACTGTTTTTAATGTACTTATAATGCACTATGTGATTTTCTTGTTTCTTTTGTATGTCCTTCCCCCATGGTATAACCCCTGTTTTCACTGTATTTGATCTTGGTATAATTTGGGGAGCAGAAGGGAAAAAACAAAATGTTTAAATAGGGAAACAGATTGACCCACTGCAACAATGAGATGTACAAGATGCTATGCTGAAAAATGAACTTTACAATTTAGGCTGGGTGGTGGGGCGGGGGGAATGTAGTTGTGGAGATGGGAGGGAAGGGATGGTAGGGGAAAATCAAAGGAGGAGGCAACAATGCTGGATAAGGAATGTACTCATTATCTTGCTCATATGATTGTAACTCCTCTGTACAGTATTTTCACAAAAAAAACATAAAAATAAAAAAAAGAAATGAAAAGCGAGTATGCAAAATAGGAATAACTCTAGGATATGAAGTCTTTTAGCCTCTAAATTGTTTCAATATACATGGTAAATATTACAGATATAATTCTGATTCTAGTTTAACACTTTTGAGTTGGAAACGTTCTCCTACACCTAAAATAAAGTGCTTGAAAACCACTTCGTTACTCTCTTGATTCAAACTGTTCCCAGACATCTCTTTCCAAAATCTAAGTTTGATTTTTGCACTCTTGTGCTTAACATTTTCCGAGGGATTCCATCTCATGGAAAAGTTCTACCTCATGTTGGCTGCTGTCAAGCACCCAGCCTCATCTCCTACTTTCTTATTCTAATTTTAAGCCTCACATTTTCATTTCTTACATTTCTGAGACTAGCAGTGTTTCTTATTTGTCTCAGTTTTGGGGGCACTGTCTGTCAAAAAAATAAGTGATGTTGACTACATAGTGAAGCTTCTTTTTCTTGCTCAAGTTAGTTTTTAACTCTTCAATGTTCACCTTAAATATAAAGCCTTCCCTGGCAGCCTTCATCTCTTTCCCACTGAAGAGTAGGGTTTTCCTTGTATGGTGCTTACCCTGCATTCTGTATCCACTGCCATTATCTAACACAACAAACATTAGTGACTTTTTTTTTATGCTGGTCCTGGGGCTTGAACTCTGGCCTGGGTGCTGTCCCAGAGCTCCTTTTTCCTCAATGGTAGTGCTCTACCACTTGAGCTTGAGCCATAGTGCCACTTCTGGTTTGTTTTTGTTGTTGTTGTTGTTTGAGTAGTTTATTGGAGGTAAGAGGCTCACAGACTTTCTTCCCAGGCTGCCTTCTAAATGCAATCCTCAAATCTCAGCTTCCTGAGTATCTAGGATTATAGGCAGGAGCCACTGGCACCCAGCTTTTTGTTTGTTTTAACCTTGGTTCCTCAACTAGACTTGGGGACATTTTGAATTATTATTAGACAACAGGGATATGCTCTAAATCCCTAATACTTAGAATAGGGTCTGCATCATTGACATCTACTAATACATACTTGTTGACTAAAAAAAAGTGATTAATTCAGAATTCATCCTCATTGCTTAGGGACTAGTGCTAATGCTTACCTTGGTTTAGCAATCCCCCTCCCTGAAGATAATCTAAAAATAATAGTGTAAATAAGATTCAGAGAGTATTTAAAATGCTTAAGAGAATAAACTTTTCAAATCCCTTCAAGTATTTCATAAGCATCAATTTACATACAAACGGTCATATGTTAATTACAACTTAGTCATATTTGCTCATTAACATCAGGTCCTTGAGGATTGTACTAAGCAGTAATTCTTTTAATTTACTCCTTCTATGGGTTTCCATATTCTATTTTCATACATGTATATGAAGTACTTTGACCAAATTTACCCTCCCACTTTTACCCACTCCCAACAACACATTTTACATTCCTGTCATTTTTTCTTTAGTGTATATTAACTAGGAAGGGTTTAACTATGGCTCTGCAAACATTCATATACTATACTTTAATTAGATGAATCTTCTCTATGTAGGCAATGGTTTGAAATAATTGCATCTGGTTAACATAGTTTGTGCTCCTAAGCATTCTACATAAACAAAATGGCACTTGCTTAAAATATTCTTTAATTTAAATAATATTCTAAAAATCACATGGCCTTTCCAAATTTTCAAGATCAGTTACTTTATTTTAGAAGTTAAGGACATTGTTACTTAATGGATCAAAAATATTCACAAGCGTATGGGAAGAAATACTCTATTATTTAATGTAAAACCCTATAAACACAAAATAAGATCCCTCCAGCAGGTAAGGTCTGGCATTTAGTATCATCAGTGCATGCCAGTGCAGATTCCATACAACTTACCCTAGTGCCTACTTACAGAAACTCCTTGCATTCCTTGAGACAAGGTCTTATAACCCCATCTTCTTTTACCTTTTTATTTTTTTGCTTCCCCCTGGAACAGCCTTTATATATTCACAACCACTAATTTCATCCATGAATTCCAATATTTTTCACATCTTAACTCAAAAGCAGCAATGCTATAAAGCTTTTGTAGCTATCTTCAACAGTGTTAGTAACCTTTTCTCATGGTCCCATAGTATTTTGTTGAGATATATATTACAATACGGATGATACATACTATAATTATGTGACTATGTATACCCTAATTTGAATGCTATCTCTTAATGTGAGCATTAAATGTTATTTATTTATTTTATATCCCTGGGACAAAGAAGGCACAATTTGGGGGTTGAATTGTTGGTATAGATGAGTACTACCTTACTGGAAATGAACTTCTGGGGATTCAAATTGTTGGAATCAATTTGAAACATCATATTGGGTTACAGGGATCCCTAAATCTAAATGATGCTATAAGGGGAGAGATAGTTGGATTCCCAGAAGACACACAGAATGGAAAGGATGCCATATTATGATAGAGGCAGAAACATTGGAATGCTAGCAGAATCAATGGGAACAATTTTGGAAATTGCTGAAAAGAAACAGAAGAAAAGAGAGAAATAGAACTCATGCTATCTCAGGGCTTCCATATGCAAACAACCTTGCTGATATGCTGATTTCAAACCACTAGTTCACAGTTCCAGAACTGTGAAAGTTTGTTTGTTTTTAGAAATGGATTTCCCACTTAGTTGGTGGGAATATATTTCAGTAGTCACAGGCAACCCACTATATTTTTAGTGAATGCATAAATAAATGGATGGGGAAAAACCTAATAGAGAAGATCTGTTAGTAGAGGATCTATGTCCAGTGATCTTTCTTAAATGTTTACCCATGCCCACTAAGTTTCTGAGTCAGAACAATAATGAGTCCCTATATAACTTCCACCTATGTTTTTTCCAGGATAATTCTAGAGGCAAGATTCTGTCACAAAACCCATGGGTGGCTGCTTACATCCAACATAGTTCCCCCCTGGGAACAGAGCAAAGAGCTCAAATCCACAAGACCATAGGGGAGGGATAGTGTGAGAAAAACAAGGGAGAGAATAACAATGTTTGACAAGAAATGTACTCATTACCTTACTTATGTAACTGTAACCTACTCAGTACATCACCTTTAAAACAAAATAAAATTAAAATAAAAAGATTAAGGATCATGAATGATCAACTAAAATAGGTTATGGTTTGTTGGAAATTAATTGCCTCTGAAATTTTCCTTACTCAATGGTAGAATGGCAAAGCAACTGGAGGGTTGCTATTACTGCAATTGTTTAAATAACTATTTTAGTCTAACTTTACAACACAAATCACAGTAAAGGATACTTAAAACTGGGTAAGATATTGCATCTAGTTATTTCAATAACATGGCCTCTGCTAAACAAACATAACCATCCCCCTTTTGTAAACAACTTTGTTGTTTACAAAAGACTTTGACACACTGTCTTATTTAAAATCAATATAAAACATCTTTTATTCATTTTTTTCATTAAAAATTCCTTTTCCACCTTACTCTTTTTTTTAACCATGCTGACATTGATTTCCTGGTTTTTTATTTGAAGTCCTTCTCTTCATCTCTGCTTCTATTTTTCTTTTGCTTTTCTCCCATTTACAACTATCATCCATCATATTCAGTATAATGATGTTGCTGTAAAAAATATTTGTTTTCACCTTTCCAGCTAGCTCTTTCTTATTTCTCTCACTTAAAAGCCATAGAGTGAAATAAAATACAAAACTGAAGGTAAAGGAAGACTGAATTTCTTAAAGGTTGCCATATAGCTCTTTTTTCTAAAGAATGCAGCTCTGGTTTGTAGAGAATGGGCATGCAACTATTTGTGGGCACTAAAGTTAGCACCACAAAGAAGTAATATAACTCAATGAGACCCATATTCTTCCTCTCTTTCAGTGAGACGTTTAAGTGAAAACAGACACAGTTGAGTAATGGCAGAGTTTAAACCCAGAAAGAGATATACATTAATGATACAGACACTTGAAACACAGATTGTATAGCTCTGAAGAAACATATACCAAATGTCCCACCAGTCAGTTTTCTTAAACAACTTCTGGAAAGGCTTGGCTGAAAGTAATTTATAATACTATGTCTGCTGACAAACTCCAACACTAACACTGATAGACCTACAGCTGCCTTATTGGGAGATCTCAATTAGGTTTATAGTGGCTCTAGTTTGAAAGAAAGACTTGTCTATTTTTGTCTGGTTTGGGGGCCATTGTTGAGACACCAGATATTATTTGCTCTTATTTATGTAGTAAGTACAGTAACTTACTTTGTACCAGGAACTAATCTACCTGTGATATAAATCTGCTTACTCTTCATAACCCTGTGAAAGACAATCTGATTATCTCCATTTCTACAGAAGGAGATGGGGGGGGGTCACATAGACATCAGATAACTTGTCCAGATAATATCTATACTAATTCTTAGAGGTCAGTTTCAAATCCAAGCAGTTCCTCCCTTTTCTGTAGTCCATGTACAAATCAGCATTCTATCTCATTAAGTGCTGTCTTGAAGATTCCAGATTAGTGTAGGACATCTTCAGCCTTTCTCAGTTTCTTGGATTATGGGTTAGTTTCAAGATTCTGTCAGTCTTCATGATTTATTCAGTGACTGAGGTGAGAAAGCATAAAACAGATATTGCTGAAATTGTATGTAGAATGTATGTACTATTTCTCCTCTGAGAACTTAAAAATGAGTCAATTAAAAGGCCTTATGTAGACAAAAGAAAATTTACAAATATTTACAAAGCTTTATATGTATCAAGAGGTTGCTGAAGTATTGAGAAAAGAGGAAAGAAAGATTTGGGGTTTGTGTGCAACAATTCCCTGTAGATTCAAAACAGTATGTGTAAGTAATCACTAGATAAGCTGCTATAGATCCTACATATCTGCTTACAGAAAGATGTACAATTTGAGACTGATTTCTAGAGCTGAGTATGTCTCTGCTATGTTATCTACCATGAGGTTAAGACTAGCTAGTACTTGAACTCCACACACTGTAATAGTGTAGCAGTGGGTAGCTAGAGAATATAAACATAATATGTATGCATATTATATATCTGAAAATATATGTTCATGTACACAGGCACATATACATACATACACTCATATATAACTTGAAATGATTGAGAGTTTATTGTACATCACTTTTCTGAGTTCTTTACATGAAGCATTTAATAATCATCACACCAAACCAACAATATAGGTACAAAACTGAAAATCATAGTGAGTTAGTTAACAGAAGAGTAAAGATGCAAACATAGACTTTCTGACACCATAGACATATAACCTATTGTGTATCATTTTAGTTAGGCTCTACTTTGGTACATGTAAGTGTCATCAAAAGGTACTATACCTTAAAGTCTTAAACCTCAGTGTGGTGATACTAGAAAGTAGTGGATTTTTAATGTCATGGAGTCATGACCTTCAAGGGGATTATAAGATTCAGTCTCATTTTTTTCTCTGATTGTACATTCAATATTTGATCAATTGGTCCAATATATGTTCCCCTCACTGGGTGCCAATCTAAGGTGGCTGACTGACCTTGGATTTGAACTTCCAAATTATGAGTTAAATAAACCTTTTATTTTACCTTATAATTACTCAGGTATTTTGATATTATGATGTGAAGCTGACTGAAATAGGCTCCATGTTTTCCTACACTTTTTTTTTTGTCAGTCATGAACTCTGGGCCTGGGCACTGTCCCTCAGCACTTGAACCACAGTGCCACTTCCAGTTTTTTCTGCTTATGTTGTGCTGAGGAATCAAATCCAGGGCCTCATGCATGTGAGGCAAGCACTCCACCACTGAGCCAACTTCCCAGCCCTCCTACACTTTCTTACAGCCCTTTTGCTTTCATAGTTCCCCAAATATTTTTAAAAATCCATGTACTACATGAAGCCTTCTAAAGTCACTAAGAGATAAAGATCAAGAATTCATTTAAATGTCAAAAGCTACAATTTCTCATTTCAACACGGAAGTGGCCATATTAGATTTTTACAGTTTTCTTCCTAGGATTTCTCTTTCTGGATTAAATAATTGCTGCATATACAAGATCCATCTCTAAAAGCTCATTTTTATTTGTAATGAAGGAAAATTTGGAAATTAAAGGCAATGTAAAAGAAATTCAAATCAAAACAACATTGACATTCCACCTTACCTTAGAATGGCCATTATCAAAAAATCTAATAATAACAGATGCTGGCAAGGATGTGGCCAAAATGGAACACTACTACACTTAGTGGGAATGTAAACTTGTTCAGACACTCTGGAAAGCAGTATGGAAGTTTCTCAAAAGATTAAACATAGAGCTCCCCTATGACTCAGCAATCCTACTCCTGGGCATTTACCCAAATGACCACAAACAAGGCTATACTAAAGCTACCAGTACAACCATGTTCACTGCAGCATTATTTACCATAGCAAAGATATGGAACCAACCCAGATGCACTTCAGTAGATGAATGGATCAAGATGGTGTGATATATATATATATAATATATATAATATATATATATATATATATATATATATATATGAGTTTTGTGCTTCCATCACAAAGAATGACACTGCCACATTTTTAAAGAAATGGAAAGACCTAGAAAAAAATTATATTAAGCAAAGTAAGTCAGGCCCAAACAAAAGTAGGTTGCATTTGTTTCCATCATTTGTAATAACTACAATATGACTTTGATATTCTTTTTTTTATAGTGAAAGCAGGGGTTATATTGTGGGGGAGGGACATACAAAGCAACAAAGAAATAATCTTATAAATGCATTAGAAACAAATGCATGAAAGAAAAAAACATTAAAATACATATCTAAGGGTTCATTTTCCAAACATCACATTATCTGACCTTTTCTGCTTGACTCATACATATACTAGATATTGCAAATAAGGGAAACCATGGGACCTATGTTTCTTTGGGCTTGGCTTATTTCACTTAATATAATTTTTTCCAAGTCTTTCCATTTCCTAACAAATGGGGCAATGTCATTCTTTCTGATGGAGGCATAGAATTCCATTGTGTATATATACCACATTTTCTTGATCCATTCATCTACTGAGGGGCATCTGGGTTGGTTCCATATCTTAGCTATGGTAAATAATGCTGCAATAAACATAGTTGTGCTGGTAGCTTTAGTGTAGTCTTGTTTGTAAACATTTAGGTAAATGCCCCAAAGTGGGATTGCTGGGTCATAGGGGAGCTCTATGTGAAGTCTTTTCAGGAACCTCCATACTGCTTTTCAAAGTGGTTGAACAAGTTTACACTCCCACCAACAATGCAGTAAGGTTCCCTTTTTTCCACATCCCCTCCAGCATCTGTTGTTGTTAGAGTTCTTGATTTGGGATCACAATAGCACAATTGATAAATGCTTAGGACCATATATAATGAAGCATAATAACATTAACTCAAGAATTGTAAACAAGAGGTTATTATATCCTGTATGCAGTTATTTCTACTTTTTTCTATGTTAGTTTTCTGTACCCTTTGTCTTGTATATAAGTTTATCCTATCCATGGAAGGAAGAGGGAATCACAGAAACAGTAATGTGGTTTCAGTACTAGAATAGGGAGAATAGACACTAGTGTGGGGAGGCAGGGTGACTATTAATTGTGGTGGGGAGGCTGTACAGCAAGAATGAAGGAGGGTGAATATGGTCAAAATACTTTATATTCATGTGTGGTAATGGAACAATGAAGCTTCTTGAGGGTTTGAGAAGGTTGTAGGAGAAATAAGAAGGAATGATGGAGAAGGAGAATCCGATCAAGGTATATGGGGTACATATACGGAAATGTCAAAATAAACTCCTCTTTATGTATCCAATTAATGCTAATATCAATGTGGAAAAAGGCCATTTACAATAAATGAACCCCATAATACACTTTGCTATAAAGGCAACATGAACTGTGGATGAAAGTGGGGTTGAATGTAATCCCCAATGCCCACATCATCCTGTGCTCAATTAAATTAGATTAGAAAACTGGGCCATGTCACTGAGTGCTGGTGCCCAAATGTACTCACTATCTTGCCCATGTATTGTAACCCCTCTGTACAGTATTTTCACAATAAAAAATAAAAATTAAAAAAAAGAAAGAAAAAATGAACATAGCTGACAAAACTCTCCTGACATGTCATTCTTTCCAGATAAAGGCCATCCTACTCTTGCAGCATATTTATAAAATAGACACAAAATTAGAACTCACAACAAAGGGGCTCAGGAAAGTCACAGAGAATGAATTATACTTTTAAAGAGTGGGCTATGTGGCATATACTTGGGAATAAAAGAGAACTAATTATCTAGATTAAAATGCTGTTAAACTAGAAGTATGCTTCAGTTGTAGACCTGCCAATCAAGCTCAAGCCCTGAGTTCAAAATCCCAATACTGATAAGAAGCAGATCTTAAAGTTATGAAATCACCAAAAAAAAGTGTGATTGTAATGGATACAGAGAGTAGGGAGGAGGAGGAGAGAAAAGGGAAGAAGGTGGAAGGGGAACAACAAAAACAGTGGGACAAAGGGTGAAGCAATTCAGTAGTGAAATCTACTAGAGACTAAGTTGGAAATGAACTATACAACTTGGGTAGGGGGAGACAGGAGGGAAAAAACTAGGAGAGTATGAGGGAGTGGGTGACACTCATTTCAAATGGAAATGTATTCATTATCTGACTTATGTAACAGTGACCCCTTTGTATATTACCTTATAATAAAATGTTAGAATACTAAAGTCAACATAGTTTAACAAAAATAAAAGGGAAGGGGGGAGTGATGAAAAGAGAAAGACATATATGCTCATACACATAAAATAAAAATGATACTGTATTTGATTTTGGTTTCCTGTGTCTTGTATATAGGTTTATCTGATTTAGGGAAGGGAAGGGGAACAACAAAATGGTGAGACATAAGACAAAAGGTGAACCAATGCAACAGCAATACTCATAAGACAATATGTTTGAAATGAACTTTACAACTTGTGGGAGGAGGAGGTTGGGGGAAGGGAAAGTGGGAGAAAATGAGGGAGGTAAGTTCGGTAAGAAATGTACTTGTTACCTTATGTATGTTACTGTAACCCCTCAGTAGATCACCTTGACAATAAAATTAAATTTAAAAAATAAAAAATGAATGACAAGGAAGTTTGGCTTTGGATTGCACAAAGCATTCTGGCATCCTCATGTCTCCTCTTTTTTTTAGAAGGTACTGATTTCCATTGTCAGGAATGAGAAGGTGGGTTTGAATTTATGTCTTCTCCAGTGACTACTGGATCATTTATATCAGTATTGTTTATTAAAGACCATTTCACAAGAATTGATGTCAAGCTTACTCTAAATTGTTTGTAGAGGACAAATGTAAATAAAATACTTAGAGAAATGACATAGAACAGCACAAAGACCAAAGAATTCACAATTAGGTGGAGTTGCAGTCAACTGTTAACACTATAATTTGCCAGCTGTATGATATTAAGCAACAAATTTAACTTCTCTGGGTCTTGACAACAAAATGGAGATAATGATACTTATCCTATGAAAATACTTTCAGCATTTGATAACTGACATCATTTGCCCTACATTGCTGCTGGAAAAACAAAAAGTTAGGTTGTAGGGGCAAAGATTCGAACGCTGTAAACTGAAATAAGGCAAGGAAAATATGAAACACTTTCAAAAGAGATATGGGAGCTACAGTTAGTTCTGAAGAAAAGATTATCAGCAGCCAATTAAAACACTGATTTTATCCAAACAGCATGTGTGTAAACTAAGAGGCATGCTGTTCATGCTTATACATTAACAGATTAGGGATTAGCTCCTAACTCTCAATTATCCACAAGCAACTCTCAATTTTTGTCCTTTTCCCCTAACTTCTTTCTACCTATTATGCTTATTTTACTCTACTTCTTCACATTTACACTTCCTCTCACTTTAGGACAGCAAAATCTAGAAGAGATGATCCATTTAATTTACCCATATAAAATTCTCTATTTGTGGTGTGGAGTTTGAACTAGAGATGCAGTGTGTGTGAGCTAGGGAGAAGACAATTTCTTCACTTTTACTCTCAGTCTGAATGGAGAAACCATTGACGCCTCGGCAAGACTTGGGGAAGCGGGCATTCATCGCCGCTGTATTTGGGTCCTCATTGAATATTCCTACATTCCTCCCTCCCTCCCTTTCTCCCTCTGTCCTTTCCTTCCTTCTTTCCTTCCTTTTCAGTACTGGAGTTTGAACTCAGTGCCTTCTTCTGCTTAGCTTTCTACTTTTGGCTAACATTCTATCACTTGAGCATGCATCTAGTGTTGCTTTTTGTTAGTTACTTTGCTGATGGAATCTTATAGAGTTTTCTATCCAGGCAAAAATAATCCTCTGGAACTCAACTTCTTTAATAGCTTGAATTACCAGCCTGGGCCACCTACACCTAATATGGATCTCATGATTAGTATAAAATCAAGTTCCAAATAGAAATAATTTGGAGATAAATGTGCAACTTTTTCTTTTTAACGTGCATGAAAAAAAGTTAACAAAATGCTGCTTGGTATTTGAGAGAAAAACAGTAAAAGTGATTGACACATAAGAGGTCATATAGTCATGCTGCACAGAGACAAATACACTCTGTGGGAACATGATTGTAATTCTGCATTGCCTAGTGGAAGGACATCTATTATCAGCAGCCATATGACAGCTACATGAACTGAGAGATGGTTCATGATGTAACTTGACAAAGGTCAAAAAAAAAGTGAAGGGAAAAACTCCATAAGGTTTTATGCTTGCTGATATAAATGTACCTCAACTTCTTATACGTTTATTGAGCTTTGAAAGTAAGGTTATGGTGATAATACATGTAGCTACAAGTAAAAATTAAGAGCCACATTTTATTAGTTAATATCTAGGTAATAATGGAACAAACAGTACAAAATTCATTAGAGGAGGGAGATTCTTTTGCTTTTAGAAAAATAGAACCCAATGTTTTAATATCATACAAATCAATTCATTTTATTGCACTGGTTTTTCTTTTGATTTCCAGAGGATCACCTTAAAGACAGCCATATGGATTGTTCATATATTGTCTTATTTGAATTTGAGAATCTTCTCAAAGTGAATGATAAAGATTTCCTCAATCACTGAGAAGGAACTATACTCTTCCATTTTAACTCAGTTAAAAATGTGAGGAAATATTAAAAAGTAAAGACCACTTTTGAATTCAATTTGTTCTTTTTTTCTCATTAAGACTAAGTTGAAAATTGGATATCCAATTTACCACCGAGAGGGTATTCAAATATTTCTGCTCAATCCCTAATTGCTTCTAAATTCACTCAAAGGAAGATTATTAATTCCTCCTGACAGAAAATCAAGATTTAATGAGCAGCTGACAGCCCTTAGGAATTACTGGGGAAATTTAATATGATAGTTTTGACTAAATAATGTACTTTTTACATATATGAGAAACACATCATGCAGAGTAAGGAGCATAAAGTAAATGTTAGTTTTGTTGTTAAAGTTTGGACAAGTGATTAATTTAATAGTAACATATATATATGTATATATATATATATATATATATATATATATATATATATATGACTTTAAGGGAGAAAATGCCATCTCTGCCGATATTGTGACCTATATTATACATTTTGATAGATGGCTGTAATATTTTCTAGCACTTTTAATTCAACTTTTAAACTTTTAACAGTTGTCCCTTTTGCATGTACTTAGTTGTTTCTAAGAAAGTGACAGAGGTTTCTATTTTCGTGATTTAAAATATGGTGATAATCTAAACCTCCTTGAAAAAGAGCAGCAAGATAAACCACAATCCACTAGACAGAAAGAAATAATCAAAATTAAATTAGAATTAAATGAATTAGAATCCAAAAAAAACTATAGAAAGAATCAACAAAACAAAGAGTTGGTTCTTCGAAAAACTTAACAAAATTGACAGACCCTTAGCAAACCTTATCAGAAAAAGGAGAGAACACACCCAAATTAATAAACTCAGAGATGAGAATGGAAACATCACCACGGAAACAACCAAGATTCAGAACATTATAAGGGAATACTACTCAAAACTTTATGCTAATAAGTTTGAGAACTTGACAGAAATGGACCTTTTCCTAGCAAATATTGACATGCCAAAACTAAACCAAGATGAGTTAAACCAGCTTAACAGGCCCATATCAAGCATTGAAATAGAAACAGCAATGAGAGACCTCCCAGCTAAGAAAAGTCCAGGACCAGATGGTTTTACAGCGGAATTTTACAAGGCCTTCAAAGCAGAGCTCACACCAATACTCCTCCAACTCTTCAATGAAATTGAAAGAGAAAGCTCACTACCGAACACATTCTATGAAGCCATCATAACCCTCATCCCAAAACCAGGCAGGGACTCATCAAAGAAAGAGAACTATAGACCCATTTCTTTGATGAACATTGATGCAAAACTTCTCAACAAAATTTTGGCCAATCGACTTCAACAATTCATCCAAAAAATCATACACCATGATCAAACAAGATTCATTTCAGGGATGCAAAGCTGGTTCAATATACGCAAATCAATTAATATTATTCATCACATCAACAGGAGCAAGAATAAGAACCACATGGTTATCTCAATACATGCACAAAAAGCATTTGACAAGATCCCACACCCCTTTATGATGAAGGTTCTGGAAAAATTAGGAATCCATGGAACATTCCTCAATACAATAAAGGCTGTATATGACAAACCTACAGCCAGCATTATACTCAATGGTGAAAAACTAAAGCCATTTCCTCTTACCTCAGGAACAAGACAAGGATGCCCACTCTCTCCACTTCTCTTCAATCTAGTATTAGAATGCCTAGCTACAGCAATAAGACAAGATGCAGACATAAAGGGTATCCAAATAGGGAAAGAAGAAATAAAACTCTCCCTCTTTGCAGATGACATGATCTTGTATTTAAAGAATCCCATAGACTCCACTCCCAAATTACTCAAGCTGATTCAAAACTTTGGCAAAGTAGCAGGTTATAAAATTAACCCCCCAAAATCAATGGCTTTTCTATATGGCAACAATGAGAAAAGTGTGGCTGAAATTAGGAAAGCAACTCCATTTGTAATAGCCCCACAAAAAATAAAATACCTAGGAATTAACTTAATCAAAGAAGTGAAGGACCTCTATGATGAAAACTTTAAAATCTTGAAAAAGGAAATCAACACAGAACTTAAAAAATGGCAAAATCTCCCATGCTCCTGGATTGGCAAGATTAACATGGTGAAAATGGCAATACTTCCCAAGGCTATCTACAAATTCAACGCGATACCCATCAAAATTCCACCCTCATTCTTCAAGGAAATAGAGGAGGCAATCCAAAAATTCATATGGAACAATAAAAGACCCCGAATAGAAAAAACGCTCCTCAACGGAAAGAACACTGCTGGAGGAATATCAATACCAAATTTCAAACTCTACTATAAAGCCATAGTAATCAAAACAGCTTGGTATTGGCATAAGAACAGACCTCAGGACCAATGGAATAGAATTGAAAACCCAGAAATGAACCTACAGACCTATAGCCATCTAATCTTCGATAAGGAAGCTAAAACAATAGAATGGAAGAAAGACAGCCTCTTCAGTAAATGGTGCTGGCAAAATTGGTTAACTACATGTAGAAAACTAAAGCTAGATCCTTATATATCACCCTGCACCAGAATCAACTCCAAATGGATCAAAGACCTTGAACTCAAAGCAGACACTCTGAAAACATTACAGGATGGAATAGGAGAAACCCTAGGTCTCCTTGGCTCAGGTCGAAATTTTCTGAATAGAGACCCGGAAGCACAACAAATCAAAGAAAGGTTGGACAAATGGGATTGCATAAGATTGCAGAGCTTCTGCAGGGCAAATGACATAGCTGGCAAGATCAATAGAAAGCCCACCGATTGGGAGAAGATCTTTACTAGCCATACAACAGACAAGGGTCTCATATCTAAAATATACTTGGAACTCAAAAAATTAAACCACCCAAGAATAAATCCTCAAAGAAACAACTGCCCAATAAATAAGTGGGCGAAAGACTTAAAGAGAAGCTTCTCAGAAGAAGAAAGAAGGATGGCCAATAGACACATGAAGAAATGTTCAACATCCCTAGCCATAAAAGAAATGCAAATCAAAACAACATTGAGATATCACCTCACTCCAGTTAGAACAGCAAAAATCAAGAACTCTAACAACAACAGATGCTGGAGGGGATGTGGACAGAAAGGAACCTTACTTCATTGTTGGTGGGAATGTAAACTTGTTCAACCACTTTGGAAAGCAGTATGGAGGTTCCTCAAAAGACTTCACATAGATCTCCCCTATGATCCAGCAATCCCACTTTTGGGCATTTACCCAAATGTTTACAAACAAGACCACACTAAAGCTACCCGCACAACTATGTTTATTGCAGCATTATTTACCATAGCTAAGATATGGAACCAACCCAGATGCCCCTCAGTAGATGAATGGATCAAGAAAATGTGGTATATATACACAATGGAATTCTATGCCTCCATCAGAAAGAATGACATTTCCCCATTTGTTAGGAAATGGAAAGGTTTGGAAAAAATTATATTAAGTGAAGTAAGCCAGGCCCAAAGAAGCATAGGTCCCATGGTTTCCCTTATTTGCAATATCTAGTATATGTATGAGTCAAGCGGAAAAGGTCAGATAATGTGATGTTAGGAAAATGAACCCTTAAATATGTATTTTAATGTTTTCGTTTCTTTCATGCATGTGTTTCTAACGCATTTATAAGATTATTTCTTTGTTGCTTTGTATGTCCCTCCCCCACAGTGTAACCCCCGCTTTCACTATATTTGATGTCAGTATAACATGTGGAGGAGATGGGGACAAACAAGTCGTTTAAGGATTCAGGTGGACCTGTTGCAACAATGAGAAGTACAAAATGTCATGTCAAAACCAGCTTTACAATGTCGGTGTGGGGGGGGGAGGGGGGTATAATTGGGTGGGGGGAGGGGGGTAAAATTGGGTAGGGGGAGGGGGGAGGCGGGGAAGGGAAGTGAAGGGTAAACAAAGGAGGAGGCTGCAATGCTTGGTAAGAAATGTATGCATTATCCTGCCCATGTAATTGTAGCCCCTCTGTACAGTATGTTCTCAAATAAAATAAAATACAATTAAATAAAATAAAATAAAATAAAATATGGTGATAAAGGAGAACAGAGGAAGTAATATCATTGGGATACATTGTATGTGTATACAGAAATGTTAAAATGAAATTCAACTTTGTCCAATTATTATACAGTAATTTTTTGAAAATGTAAAATAATCTAGTGAATCATGGAGATAATACACAAAGGTAAGTCATACCCAAAGACCAATTGCATATGATGAAAGAAGATGAGGGAGAAAGAATATTGGATTTGAGGGTAAGGTGAAGCCATGATATGTGTATACTGAAACGACTTTATGAAAGAATCTGTGTTTGCAATGGGACTTGAACATAAAATTGGATGAACATGATGAACTCTCAGGGAAATGGGAAAGGTAAGGAATAGGCAGAGAAAGGAGCATTATTCATGTGAGCTGGACTATACTGTAGAGCTAGAAAACATCTATTGAAGGCCAAACTCTGGAAGTTCTTGTACACCAAGCTACTGAGTGTCTGATAGTAAAATATCACATGCTTACTTCATCAGTACAATTGTAACAGCCTTAAGTATAGAGACTGCTTTTCCTATGACAGCCAAATATACCATGAGTGGGGCACACAGTAAGTCATCAACTAAATCTCAGGGAATTATGGCAGCCAAATACACCATGGATAGGGCACAAAGTAGGTCATCAACTAAATCTCAGAGAATTGAACAAATTAAAAACTACATTTTCCAATGGTGTTTTTTACGCAATTTTTCTACTTTTCCTTAAGGCTTCTTCATAAACTTCCTTTAAAACTAGACTTGAAATGGCCTTTCTAAGATCAAAACATGAAGAGAATGTTAACTCAGTGATTCTGACAGCCTGAAGAGTCCTGACCTAGAAGAATGCCACTGTTGCAGCTCAGGGAGTCTGTGGAGCCTGGTGCTCCTTGAACCCAAACTGTTAAAGTAATATCTTTTGGTACATTTTACAGGAAAACTGACTTTTTGTTCAGTAAAAATGACATGGCGTAAGTGATTTTTATATGGGTTTTTAGCTTCCAGATAGTCTCCATAGGGAAATAACATCAAAACTAAAGTTGTGTGGAAAAATGGAGAGACAGCAACATTGGTTTTGTGTATTTGGTTTCTGGTGTCCCTCATAAGAGGAACGCTTTACAATAAACTAGAAAAAGAACTAGCAGGTAACAATCATTGACAAATCTCATTTAGTTGCTAAAATGACAATTGGGTTACTTTGGTTTCAGGTATTCTATGGAATGATTAATATTATTTTAACATAAAATAATATGCATTTAACCGTGCATAATATTGACTTAATATTCTACTAATTTTGATTACTTGGGAAGAAAGTATGTTTTATGTACTTGGAATCAAATTTAAATACATCTTACCAGTTTTCCCCTTCCCTTCCAGCTACAATTGCATGAGACATAATTCTCATCTTTGCGGTAGTAGAGAGATGACAATTATAGGAGTTTGATAGAGAAGGGCATTTCTTGTGGGTTTTATGAATTAAATATAATGTGAAGTAATCCTTTTTTTCTACCAAAGTTCAGTAATTCACTTACAAAGGAAGCTCAACAATTATTACAGTAAAGCAGCAATCAATTTACATTGAGGGATAGTGATAGATAAATCATAGTACCTGACACCAACAAGCACTCAATGTTTACTGAATGAATAACATATAAATATTTCTCAATACTATTAGATTTTAAGGGGTTCAACAATACCATAATCAGAGACATTTGAAAACATTTTAAACAACACTATGAAAGGATATTACAAAAAAGTGTATATAAATATGGTTCTACCTAACAATATGCTAGATTTGCCATAATATGGTTTTGTATATTTTCAGTTCTGTGATACACTACAGATCAACATATATTATGTGCAGCTTCTCTAATCTAGAGGTAGAATCTATCCTTGTAGTCTGCTTTGACCAGAAGAATACAGTACAAGTGACATTTGTGACTTTTGACCTAGGTCTTGAGGCTGTAATTTCCATTCTGAATTTCTTGGAACACAGCATGTGCCATGCAAGAAGAAACCTGAATGAACATCCCTTGGCAGATGTTATAAGGTTTGAAGCACTTGGCTAACAGGCCCAACTAACCATCAGACAGGTGAGTAAACCTACCTGGATCCTGGGGCTCCTATAGACACTCAAGATAACTGCAATTACATAAGTGACCTGAGGTGAGATTAGTAATCTGTGTGCTGTACACATATTGCAGAATAATGAACAATCCCTTTAAGCCATTAAATATTGTGAATTTTATACAGCAACAGATAGTGAACATACCTTCCCATAATTATTCCATTTCTTCTGCCCCTCATTCTTCCTATTCTTTGTAATTCTGTATACTTCCCATCTCAGTCTCAGTTTATTTATCCAGTATTTTTGAGAAAACTTGCTGTTTTCTCAAACACATACTGGGTATGTTTTTGCTACTGAGTTTAGCATATATGTTTAAGAGCAATACACGCTGTCTTATGCTCCAGGATCTAAAACCATATAACCATCACCTAACACTCTGTCAGGGAAGTAGATTATGCCTTCCTTGGCCATGTGTTACATATGTAAAAAATGTGTAAAAATGCAACAGGTCAAACTATCAACTTTGAATTTAAAATACCATCAAGAAAGACATACTGAGAAGTCTTGTTTCTTCACACTTACTGGGTAATTATAAGTCACTTTTTCTAAGCTGCCACCCATTAAAAATTACACTAGTTTCAAGCAAGATCAGTAAAGCATCAAACATGTCTATATTTATTTATATATAATGCAAATAACAGATGTATAATTTATTGGTGTTCTCTAAGAAACATTTGGTCCTGAAATTTTGGGCTTCTAGAACTTATTGTTAATTAAATTCTAATATAGGCCTCAGGTAGGGTTTTGTCCTCTTATCTATACCTCTGGAACCTGAAAACTTACTGAGGGTCTTCTGACTGGGAGATTGGCATAAGTGGTTTTTCTACTGTGAATATGCTACAAATTAATTGTGGCATGGCTGCCACTTCAGGATACCTACTCTCTGCTCAGTCCCATAACTATCAGATAAAAGAACACATTTCCATCTAGGAACAAGACTCAGAACTTAAAATCAGGACATAAACTGAAAAAAGAAGATAAGGTCCCATCCTTTGTAAAGTTAAGTTACAAGATTAGAAAATATGGGAGGGGCTAATTAAATCTGTTTTATTCTTTGAAATGGTAAAAACCTGGGAACTATTCCGTAATGGCTAAAGACACAGTGAAATGTATCGTAAAGTCCTAAAGATCACTAGGGTTTTTCGTAGGCCTCACTCATTTTACCCAAACCAACATATTGTCTAAGGATTAGATGTTGGTAGACTGTCTTGATTATCTCCCAAATATAGAAACTACTGATAGAAGCTGACTGAATAAGGAGCAGGACATGTTTATCTCTTTCTCTTTCTCCCTATTTTAACTCTGTTTTACAAATAAATCCTTGTTAAAATATAAAAATAAGATAACATAACACATTTCCTATCAGCTCTATACTGATTCAATGAAGTCACTCAGTTCTAAACCATATTTCCAAGTACATCTATGTGCAAAACATACCAAAAAATTCATTGTCAACCATCATTTCAATGTATACTGTGAGATTTCACTGTCTCTTTTTGCAGTGCCTTTTCAAAACACTTACAGGGTTAAAACAAAAGGGAAATGCTATAAAGTCCACCTCATTTGTAGTTTCTATATGAATATAATTTCTCATGAGAGGAAATAGAAAATATAGGTTAAATATCCCTAATTGCTAATTTGAAAATCCAAAATCGATATTTCCAAATTCTTAAATTTTTTAAGAGCTGACTTGGCTCCATAAATAGAAAATTGCACCCTGAACCTCATGTGATTAGTCACAGCTAAAACATGAGCACACTAAAATCACTACATTATCTTCAAGCTATGTGTATATAGAAAGATATAAGACATAAGGACATAATAAATTTTATATTTAGATTTGTGTTCCATCTCTCTATATACATATCTTTGAATCAAAAAAAAAAAAGGAAACACTTCTGGTACCAAGTACTTTGTGTAATGGACACTCAATCTGTGCCTCCTCTTTGATTGTGGGACCATATTTATCCTGATTTTTTTGTCAGTTGTGGGGCTTGAACTCAGGGCCTAGGTGCTGTCCCTGAGCTCTTTTGCAAGGCTTGTGCTCTACCACTTTGAGCCACAGCTCCACTTCCAGTTTCCTGGTGGTTAATTGGAAATAAGAGTTTCACAGGGACTTCTTTTCTGCTGGGGCTGGCTTCACACCTTGATCCTCAGATCTCAGCCTCCTGAGTAACTAGGTTTATGGACAAGAGCCACTAGCACCTGACTGACTTTTGTTATTATGTTCCCTGTCAACCCTTTTGTTTATGGCATACTAAGAAAGAAAATTCTAGAAAGCAATTACACTAGATGATCTTGGAGGTATACAGACATATATATGTGAGTACATAGACATACACAATATAAACATCAGAAAAGAGAAACAATATTTTGTGTTGCTCTTCCCTTCCCAGCACAAGCATATCACAACATAACAATGTAGAAATATTTGAATTCTTTTGGGGCATGACAGAAATGTACAAAATAAGGAAGTATTTGAGATCATTATGCCTTCCTGATGAGTATGTGAAATTATGAATTTGCCTAGTTTTCAGATGGCAGGCAATGCTGACAGGAAAAAAATTACTTACCTTTGGACATCATGTGATTTTGCTTTTCTATCTCTTAACTACAGTTATAAAATTATAGTACTTCTTTGTGACATAATAATGATTACTCCAATACCTTTAAAATGAGTTTCATCTCATTTTTAAAAGCGTTAAAAGCAAATACTGGAGTGGAAAAGTGCTCGTCACCCTGGTGAGGATCTAAGTGAATTGGGATGCATAATAAATGTAAATAATGATTTACTCCTTATCTCCTTGACTTTAATTTTCTGTACTTTTCTTGATTAATAAATAGAATTTGAGTTTGGAAGTTAATATTTGGGAAAAAATGTCATGGTCAATAGAGTTAGGTTGCTCATGAAGAATAGGCCATTTTGATTCCAGGTAGAAGATAGTTTCTCTCTTATCTCCAAGTTCACCTCAACATTTCTTGTTCTCACCCATGTGTGATCTCTCACTCTCTTTGTCACTCTGTCTGTGTAACCCCCTTAGTACAGTATCTGTACAAAAAATATTTTTAAAAAAGTTACTGAAACATTATTTTTAAAACCCTAACTTTAATGATATATAAGTAATGATTACTGAAGATACTAAATGTGATGCACCTTTATTTCTACAGGAAGTTTTCAACAAGGCTCCTAACCACTGTTTCACTCTTGGACTATCTTTATAGCTAATTGAGACACATTTTTGCACATTTTTTGTTTGCTTTTTTTTTTTGTCGATGGTGGGATTGGAACTCTGGGCCTGGACACTCTCCCTAAGGCCTTCAGCTCAAGGCAACCACTCTACCACTTGAGCCATAGCCCCACTTCCAGTTTTCTGGTGATAAGAGTTTCATGGACTTTCCTGCCTGGGTTGGCATTGAACCATGATCGTCAAATCTCAGCCTCCTGAGTAGCTAGGATTTCAGGAATGGGCTACCAACGCCCTGCCTTGTGCACAGTTTTAACATCTTGCAGTATTGCCTATTTTACACATGACTGATTTTTATATTTATATCTTCTAGTTGACTGCATAATGATAATCATTTCTCTACTAATAAGGTGGTAATACTTAATATTTTCTTAGGATTTTAATTTATAAACTGAGTTTTAAAAGCATTCCATTTGGGCTGGGAAGGTGGCGCAGTGGTAGAGCGCTTACCTTGCATGCTTGAGGCCCTGGGTTCGCTTCCTCAGCACCACATAAGCAAAAAAAAAAGCCGGAAGTGGTGCTGTGGCTCAAGTGGTAGAGTGCCAGCCTTGAACTGAAGAGCTGAGGGACAGCGCCCAGGCCCAGAGTTCAGGCCCCATGACCAGACACCCCGCCCCCAAAAAAAGCATTCCATACAATTAAAATATTTTAAAAATAAATCTGATAAACAATTTTGAATTTAACTATTACTTTAGAAATATGACAATTACTACAATATTCTACCAGAACTTTTGCAGTATCATTTAAAAACTATCCAAAAAAGAATTGCATCTTATTACAACTCTTGTAAAGTTGTCCATTTATAACTGACATTTCTAATTTCCTAGAACTATTTCTTGTTTAATTAAATACCACACACACACACACACACACACACACACACACACATACACACACACACACACACACACCCACACAATGGAAGGTAGGATTGGGAAACAGGATAAACAAAAAAATAACAAAATAATAAGAAACAGTATCCATTCTTGAAAAGAAGATGGCGGAGGAGGAGAAGCTGGAGTCTAAACAAGCTCCCGTATAGAAAGCAGTTTTACAGTTCCAGTGAACAGTCCTAAGCCAGAGAATCACACCAAGTGTGCCTTCACAGTACAGAGTCAGGCCAGAGAGGGAAAATCCAGGCAAGGAGACACATCTGAGCTCTTGCCAGCAGCTGCCATGGCGGCAGCAGCGGTGGCGGCAGCGATCCCAGACACCATACCAGAGCCACAGAGAGTCCAGGACGAAGGAGCCAGACGCAGCGGGCGAGCGGATTCTACTCAACACCAGCAAGAACTGACAATGAGCAGAAATCTTCACACTGCAGTTCACAAACCAGAGACAACCCAGGAACCAAGATTAGGCGTAACTTAAGAAACCAACCAAGCCACAGGACCACAAGCAGACCAGAGACTCCAACAAAAGACTGGTTAGAGACACAAGGGAGATACAAGATTTTTTGCACCCCTCCCAAAAAAATCAAAGACCTTTCCTCTTCGTCTTCTTCTTCTTCGTCTTCGTCTTCATCTTCGTCTTCGTCTTCGTCTTCTTCTTCTTCTTCTTCTTTTTTGGTACCTTATATAAAAAATTTTTTTCTTTTCTAAAACTTTTTTTAATCTTTAATTTTTCCCTTACATAAGATTCTTAAAGATGTCCTACACATAGAAAACCAACAAGACCACAATAAAGGCCAAGAAACTGCACCCAAACTGAGAATCCAAGAAACATAGGAAGAACCCAGATTTCACAACCCCCAAGAAGGTGGATAACCTGGCAGGAATTCCCAAATACCTCTCAGTCCTATCTCTTAACATAAAGGACTTAACTCTCCAATTAAGCAACATAGACTGTCTAGTTGGATTAAAAAACAAGATCCTTCTATCTGCTGCCTTCAGGAGTCACATCTTGCCCCTAAAAACAAACACATTTTCAATGTTAAAGGCTGGAACAAAATCTACCAAGCAAACGGCCCCCATAAACAGCCGGGAGTTGCAATCCTAATATCAGATAAAATAGACTTCAAATTAAAATTTGTGAGAAGAGATAAAGAAGGTCGCTACATACTAATTAAGGGATCTCTCATTCAGGAGGATATTACAATTCTAAATATCTATTCGCCAAACAATGGAGCACCCAAATTTATCCAAGAAACACTACTTTCCCTCAAATCCCATATAGATCCAAAGACATTAATTGTTGGGGATTTTAACACACCACTCTCCCCACTAGATAGATCAACTTGGCAAAAACTCAACAGGGAAACCGCAGATCTAAACAGCTGCATAGATGAATTAGACTTAACAGACATCTACCGAACATTTCACCCAGCAGCATCAGAATACACATTTTTCTCAGCAGCACATGGAACATTTTCTAAAATAGATCACATTTTAGGCCACAAAGCAAACTTGTCTAAGTTCAGAAACATTGAAGTTATACATTGCATTCTCTCTGACCACAAGGGAATAAAATAAGAACTAAACACCAAAAGCCACCAAGGAAAATCCGGTATCACATGGAGGCTGAACAACACACTGTTGCATCACGAGTGGGTCATGGAAGAGATGAGAAAGGAAATTCAAATGTTCATGCTATTCAACAAAAATGAACACACAAATTACCAGCTCCTCTGGGACACAGCAAAGGCAGTACTCAGAGGCAAGTTTATAGCTCTGAGCTCCTACATCAACAAATTGGAGAGATCTGAAACCAACAATTTAATGACACATCTAAACCTCCTTGAAAAAGAGCAGCAAGATAAACCCCAATACAGTACATGGAAAGAAATAATCAAAATTAAATCAGAATTAAATGAATTAGAATCCAAAAAAACTATAGAAAGAATCAACAAAACAAAGAGTTGGTTCTTCGAAAAAATTAACAAAATTGACAGACCCTTAGCAAATCTTATCAGAAAAAGAAGAGAACACACCCAAATTAATAAACTCAGAGACTAGAATGGAAACATCACCACGGAAACAACCAAGATTCAGAACATTATAAGGGAATACTTCTCAAAACTTTATGCTAATAAGTTTGAGAACTTGACAGAAATGGACCTTTTCCTAGCAAATATTGACATGCCAAAACTAAACCAAGATGAGTTAAACCAGCTTAACAGGCACATATCAAGCATTGAAATAGAAACAGCAATAAGAGACCTCCCAGCTAAGAAAAGTCCAGGACCAGATGGTTTTACAGCGGAATTTTACAAGGCCTTCAAAGCAGAGCTCACACCAATACTCCTCCAACTCTTCAATGAAATTGAAAGAGAAAGCTTACTACTGAACATATTCTATGAAGCCATCATAACCCTCATCCCAAAACCAGGCAGTGACTCATCAAAGAAAGAGAACTATAGACCCATTTCTTTGATGAAAATTGATGCAAAACTTCTCAACAAAATTTTAGCCAATCGACTTCAACAATTCATCCAAAAAATCTTACAGCACAATCAAACAGGATTCATTTCAGGGATGCAAAGCTGGTTCAATACATGCAAATCAGTTAATATTATTCATCACATCAACAGGAGCAAGGATAAGAACCGCATGGTTATCTCAATAGATGCACAAAAAGCATTCGACAAGATGCAACACCCCTTTTATGATGAAGGTTTTGGAAAAATTAGAAATACATGGAACATTCCTCAATACAATAAAGGCTGTTTATGATAAACCTACAGCCAGCATTATACTCAATGGTGAAAAACGAAAGCCATTTCCTTTTAACTCAGGAACAAGACAAGGATGTCCAATCTCTCCACTTCTCTTCAATCTAGTATTAGAATGCCTAGCTACAGCAATAAGACAAGATGCAGACATAAAGGGAATCCAAATAGGGAAAGAAGAAATAAAACTCTCCCTCTTTGCAGATGACATGACCTTGTATTGAAAGAATACCATAGAATCCACTCCCTAATTACTCAAGCTAACTCAAAACTTTGGCAAAATAGCAGGGTATAAAATTAACCCCCCAAAATCAATGACTTTACTGTATGCCAACAATGAGAAAAGTATTGCTGAAATTAGGAAAGCAACTCTATTTGTAATAGCCCCTCAAAAAATAAAATACCTAGGAATTAACTTAACCAAAGAAATGAAGGACCTCTATGATGAAAACTTTATAATCTTGAAAAAGGAAAACAAACCAGAACTTAGAAAATGGCAAAACCTCCAATGCTCCTGGATTGGAAAGATTAACATCGTGAAAATGGCAATACTTCCCAAGGCTATCTACAAATTCAACGCGATACCTATCAAAATTCCAACCGCATTCTTCAAGGAAATAGAAGAGGCAATCCAAAAATTCTTATGGAACAATAAAAGACCCCGAATAACAAAAACGCTCCTCAACAGAAAGAACACTGCTGGAGGAATATCAATACCAAATTTCAAACTCTACTATAAAGCCATAGTAATCAAAACAGCTTGGTATTGGCATAAGAACAGACCTCAGGACCAATGGAATAGAATTGAAAACCCAGAAATGAACCTACAGACCTATAGCCATCTAATCTTCTATAAGGGAACTAAAACAATAGAATGGAAGAAAGACAGCCTCTTCAGTAAATGGTGCTGGCAAAATTGGTTAACTACATGTAGAAAACTAAAGCTAGATCCTTATATATCACCCTGCACCAGAATCAACTCCAAATGGATCAAAGACCTAGGAGTCAAAGCAGACACTCTGAAAACATTACAGGATGGAATAGGAGAAACCCTAGGTCTCCTTGGCTCAGGCCGAAATTTTCTGAATAGAGACCCGGAAACACAACAAATCAAAGAAAGGTTGGACAAATGGGATTGCATAAGATTGCAGAGCTTCTGCAGGGCAAATGACATAGCTAGCAAGATCAATAGAAAGCCCACCGATTGGGAGAATATATTCACTAGCCATACAACAGACAAGGGTTTCATAGCTAAAATATACTTGGAACTCAAAAAATTAAACCCCCAACAACAAATCTTCAAAGAAACAACTGCCCAATAAATAAGTGGGTGAAAGACTTAAAGAGAAACTTCTCTGAAGAAGAAAGCAGGATGGCCAATAGACACATGAAGAAATGCTCAACCTCCCTAGCCAGAAAAGAAATGCAAATCAAAACAACATTGAGATACCACCTCACTCCAGTTAGAATGACTAAAATCAAGAACTCTAATAACAACAGATGCTGGAGGGGATGTGGACAGAAGGGAACCTTACTTCATTGTTGGTGGGAATGTAAACTTGTTCAACCACTTTGGAAAGAAGTATGGAGGTTCCTCAGAAGACTTCACATAGAGCTCCCCTATGACCCAGCAATCCCACTTTTGGGCATTTACCCAAATGTTTACAAACAAGACCACACTAAAGCTACCAGCACCACTATGTTTATTACAGCATTATTTACCATAGCTAAGATATGGAACCAACCCAGATGCCCCTCAGTAGATGAATGGATCAAGAAAATGTGGTATATATACACAATGGAATTCTATGCCTTCATCTGAAATTATGACATTGCCCCATTTGTTAGGAAATAGAAAGACTTGGAAAAAATTATATTAAGTGAAGTAAGCCAAGCCCAAAGGAACATAGGTCCCATGGTTTCCCTTATTTGCAATATCTAGTATATGTATGAGTCAAGAGGAAAAGGTCAGATAATGTGATGTCAGGAAAATGAACCCCTAGATATGTATTTTAATGTTTTTTTCTTTCATGCATTTGTTTCTAATGCATTTATAAGATTATCTCTTTGTTGCTTTGTATGTCCCTCCCCCACAGTATAACCCCTGCTTTTACTATATTTGATGACAGTATAACTTGTGGAGGAGATGGGGAAAAACAAGTCGTTTAAGGATACAGGTGGACCTGTTGCAACAATGAGAAGTATAAGTTGTCATGTCGAAAATGAGCTTTACAACCTTGGTACGGTGGTGGGGGGGAGGACTGGGAGGGGGGTGAGGGGGAAGCTGGGAAGGGATATGAAGGTTAAACAAAGGAGGAGGCTGCAACGCTTGATCAGAAATGTACGCATTATCCTGCCCATGTAATTGTAACCCCTCTGTACAGTATGTTCACAAAATAAAATTAAATTAAATTAAAAAAAGAAATAGTATCCATTCTCATAATCCTCAGAATATTAAAAAAATTCTCAGAACCTATCAGTACTTTGGTGCTGTATTCATATATTATTTGTCTCTTCTTTAAATTGAGCATTTGCTTGGTGCAATTATTTGCTGATTCAGACAGCATACTGAGTACGATAAGCATAAAGGACAAGCATTGTCTTTAGGGATCTTTTGCTGTTAAAGGAGATAGATAATCATAAGGTTTTTTATTTTTTATTTATTTTTTATTGTGAGAATACTGTACAGAGGGGTTACAATTACATGGGCAAGATAATGAGTACATTTCTTATTAAGCATTGTAGCCTCCTCCTTTGTTTCCCCTTCTCATCCTTTCCCATCGTCCCCCCTGCCCCCCACTAAATCCTCCCCGCCCCCCCCCACCAAAGTTGTAAAGTTCGTTTTCGACATAAGGACTTGTATTTCTCATTGTTGCAACAGGTCCACCTGTATTCTTATTTAAACGACTTGTTTTTCCCCTTCCCCTCCACAAATTATACTGACATCAAATACAGTTAAAGCAGGGGTTATACTGTGGGGGAGGGACAAACAAAGCAACAAAGAAATAATCTTATACATGCGTTAGAAACAATCACAGGAAAGAAAAAAAATACATTTGAATACATATCTTAGGGTTCATTTCCCTAACATCACCTTATCTGACCTTTTCTGCTTGACTCAGAGATAATCATAAGGTTTTAACTTAATATTTTTGATGACAAAATAATTTTTATCCTACCTCATTGTCTTATTTTAGAAATTGAGTATAATCATAACTGCTCTCCAATGGGGTAAACATGAAATATACATTTTAATGATTGGGTAAAATATTCTTAGAATGTGGGAGAGATAGTATATAAAGTGTAAATTTATTTATTTATTTAGAATTTTTTTTGTACCTGGGCACTGTGTCTGAGCTATTTTGCTCTAGATTAGTACTCTACCACTTGAGCCACAGCTCCATTTCTGTCTTTTTGGTATTTAATTGAGGATAAAAGTCTCACAACTTTCTTACCCAGACTGGCTTTGAACCATGATCTATAGATCTCAGCCTCCTAAGTAGCTGGGATTACAGGCATGAGACACTGGTGCTGTGCATAAAGTGTACATTTTTACATTATTTCTATAAGGCCACACAGTAGAAAAAGGTCTCAATAGATTTAAGTTCCACTAAGAAAATTAAGGATGATTACATTGATTGTATACCTGTTTGTAGAATCTTAGTATATGTGTATATATATATATATATATAGTATATATATATAATATATATTTCCGATACTTCTTAATTGTTTTTAAAGTGTAAAAATCAAATGAATACATAAAATAACCCATGAAAAGACCATACACACACACACACACACACACACACACATATAAGTATATCTGTCTGCATTATGGGAATATTAATATATTTACCAAGTCACCTATTTGCTCATTGTACTATTACTTAAGTATAAATATTCTGCTTTCAGAAAATGACATGAGAGCTGGATGCCTGTAATCCTAGCTACTGAGGAGGCTGAGATCTGAGGATCGTGGTTCAAAGCCAGCCCGGACAGGAAACTCTGTGAGACTCTTATCTCCAATAAACCACTAAAAACCCAAAAGTGGCACTGTGGCTCAAGCAGTAGAGTGCTCGCCTTGAGTTCAAGAGCACAGGGACAGCACCCAAGCCCAGAATTCAAGCCCCATGACTAACCAAAAAGAAAAGAAAAGAAAAGAAAAGAAAGACATGAGTTGGTATCTGGCATAGACAATATAACTCAAAATAAATTCAACTTAGTACCTGCAAATTTTTGTAGGTTTTGGCTTTCAAACCCTCATACATTTAAAGGTCAGCATGAAAAAAAAAGATGGACTATATTGTTTTACGTCCAGATAGTGACTTGTTTTACCCTTTGGAGAACCTTCTGCAAAGACCTTGTTGGGAGATTGAAAATCTGAGTACTTTTATTTTTTCAACTACAATGTCCCACTACACCTATTAATATCTTAAACACCAAAGACTTGGAAGCACTGAGGTCATTTTAACTACTTCCAAGTATTCTTGTCATTAAAAGATTACACGGCTATATAACTTTAAAAAATTTTAAATATTTACTGTTGACTGGGTTATAAAGTCAGCTATTAATGTAATGAGCAAACTGTTATTTGGTTTCCTCTATTCTTTTTAAGCATATTTGACATTTACAAAGTAAAAATTGCCTGTGGGTTATAAATGAAAACTAAAATTAAAGACAAGTTTATTCAATACGGTTGAAATTAATCTCAGTCTCAGTAAGGTGCAGAATCTATTCGTAGGGCAAGTTTCTTTATTCAGGATTTTAAACATAGATCTACTTAGAAAGAAATCAACCACAAAGGAAAAGTCAATTTTGTTAATCTTCACGTTTGACTTTATTTTAGAGGGGGGTTTCTGGCTAGTACAGCATCCTTTTCAATTTGTATCAGTATAATGTGCAGTAGATACACTTGATTAATGAACTGATTAGAAACTTCTCTAATTATTTTTATGGTAGTTTTTTCTTCATTATCAAAGCTGCTTTTGTAATGTTTTAAGTTAGAGTTCTTTAACTGTGGCATTCCAAAACTTTAAAGACAAGTGTGTTCTCCTAAATAGGATGAACCAAAGATATGAAAAATATGTACTTTCAAAATAGATTCCTAAGACGTTTCTTATATATGAATCCTATATTGTTCACTTCTCTAAAAGCTACAAATACAAAGAATCACTAAGCTTTTGAAACAGACTACAATTGTTAAGATTATACCAAGCATTATGGAAAAAATTATGAATTTATTAATAATTCATTCATCTTTAAACTATATTATATTATATATAGAAATAATGGAAATAAAATATTTGATAATTTGCCACAAAGATAAACCAGGCCAGATATTTGACACCTAACAAATTACAAAACTTAGTGGCTTATGATACGATGCTAAACATCTACTCTGTTGATTTTTACATGTTAAAAATCTGGGTTTAGCTCAGGTGGTGCCTCTGGACCCAAGATGTATTACAAAGCTGCATTGAATACAGTGGCCATAGCATGTGTTTCACTCTGAATGTTCCAGCAGCCCAGGACCTACTTCCCTGCTCATTCCCATGGTTACTGGAAGACATGTATTCCTAACATGTGGGTCTCGCAATGAATTGTGTAAATGTCCTACTAACAAGGCAACTGGTGAAACCTGGAGGACACAAAATACAAAGTTAATCACAATCTTCTGATAACCTAATCTCAGATGTGACATCTCATCCATTTTCCTCTATTCTACTGTTAGAAATCAGTGGTTAAACCAAGTCACACACACTATAAATACTAAGAGGCAATAGTCATGAGGACCATCTTAGAGGCTGTTTACCATACCTACAATCTGTTAAAATTAAGCAAACATATCTGCTTAAATAAACTTGAACTCTATGAACATCACCTTAGTGATCCCTGTCACTTCCAATCTACCATTCAAATGATTTGGCCAGTAGGCATTCAAAGATCTAGTATGATTTTGAAATTTGATTTATAAAAAAAATTAACAGTTCTTCTAACCAAGCAGAATATTGTTCAAACTACCATTCATATATTGGAAGAGTCATATAACTATTCCAGGATCTGAATTGTCATTCCAATTACAAGTAGTCTTCTAATTTTCAACATTATGTACTTTTCCACCTTCACACTCTGTCTGAAATACCTTCTTTACTGAACTTACATTCTTGTCCTCCTGTTGAAGTTCCCAATTGATGGTTAACCTAATCCTTTAGGATGGAATTCAAATCTGCCATTAATTCTTCTGAGACACACTTAGTAAAATTCAGTTCTGAGTGAGACAGTGGTGGCTCATGCCTGTAATCCTACCTACTTAGTATGCTAAGATTTGGAAGACTATAGTTCAAGGGTAGCCTGGGCATATACACAAGACCCCATTCTCAATCACTAGCTGGGCATGGTGGCATGTGCCTGTCATCTGACCTGCATGGGAGGCTGAGACTAGGAGAATCATGGTTCAAGGGCAGACCCAGCAAAAAGTTCGCAAGACTCGATCTCAATGAAAGAAACTGGGTATGGCAGCATGCACTTGTCATTGCCACACTATTCACAATAGCCAAGATATGGAAACAACCCAGATGCCCCATAATAGATGAGTGGATCCAAAAAAAGTGCTGCCTATATACAATGGATTGTACACAACCATTAGGGAGAATAAAATAATGTTATTTGCAGAGAAATTGATGAAACTAGAACAAAACATGTTAAGTGAGTCAAGCCAAGATCAGAGAGACAAATGCTGCATGATATGTGGAAATTAGATCTAAAAGGCACTGGGATATGAAAAATTCATATTTCTAGATACTCACATACAGTGTGACCAAAGGAAGAGAGTATTAGGAGAGAATCAAAATGTGTAATACCCAAGCACATACTCATATGAATACAAAATAATATACATACTGAAAAAACTCAAAAGATATGGAAACAAATGACTTTTTTCTTAATTTGTTTTTTTTCTTTTTTTGATGACTGTGTATTCTTTACCTTATATACAGTGTAGTCACATGCACATCTGTGGGAGGGTGAGGGAGGGGACAGAATCAGAGGAAAAGGTGTGAAAAAGTGCAGAAGTGGAGCACATTAGCTACATCAGACAGACATTGATGAAAGTGAACTAGGCAACTCATGGGTGGAGATGGGAGAGAATAAGGGAACAGATGACACTATGCCAAAGGAAATGTACTTATTTCCTGACGCATGTAAAGCACAATAAATTGAAAAAAAAAAGTAAAATTCAGGTTGGAAAATGTAAGTAATCCTAGTCACAAAGGATTAAGGCAACATGCAAGGGGAGAGAAAAGGAAAAGTAGAAATATACAAATGAGATGAAACATGACTAAATGGATAAGATGAAATATAACCAGAAGTAATGGAGTTTTTAACTGTCATTTCCTCCATGGGAGTAAGAAATGCTTCTTTCTTTTTCCATTTCTCCCTTCTCTGTTATACTCAAATAAATCCTTGCTAAATCTTTCATTTTATTAGACTTTCATTTCTTTGAGACAGTGAAAAATGCTTTTCATGAGTGTGCAAATCTCAAGGACCTGTGATTTTATGTGGAAAACAAGAAACTTGAGGGAACTCCTCTTCCATTCTCCAATGATAGAAAGATAAAGTTGAAACACTGGAGTCAGAATGTATATTCAAACCTTTCCTTTGGGAGAATTACTAAATATCTCTGAGTCACTACTTCTTCTTTTACACAACAAAAATAACAAAAGTACTTCTGTCAAGGATTATTACATAAATAATTTTATGTAAAGCACTTAATACAGTTGCTTTCACTGTTGGTACTCAGTGTAAGCTAAACTGCGTGTTAACTATAAATATGATAGGAACACTGTAAAGTGAGGACAAAGTTCTTTGGAGATAAGATTAAGTTTTAGTACTTTGTGTACAGTGCTTTGCTTTATAAGTTTTATCTTTTATTATAATAAATTGGAAACCACATGATTTATTATTTATTATGAATTATTATTATTACTTGAGAAATGAATGTTGAGCAACATCAAAAAAAGTAAGTTCCAGGAAAAAATAAGATAGTTGGAAACTACAGATTTTGGCTACTAACTCAGTTAAAATAACTTCCTTTTTTTCCAGAATCACTGAAATTATGTACACACACACACACACACACACACACACACACACACACACACACACACACACACTCACACACGATACAACTTGTTGGGAAGAGGGCATATATAGGTACTTGAGTATATGCGCTGCTTATAGAGCAGAAATTCTTTGCTTTTATTTTCTGCTCATTATGATTGTGTTTCAGTGAGTGCCCTACTGTGTGGTTGCAGATAACTGTGAATCCACCGAGAACATTTTCCTTTATTACAGCATTGTCAAAGGAAATCAACTAGATTCTCCAGAAAATTACCAGACTAAATTATTGTGTTTTCTCCCATTTGAGAAGAAATTAACACAAGATGACTTGCAACCATTGTAGTAAAAATTGGTTTAAAAAAGAATCATCAATAGTTGTTAAATTTAGAGGAGAAGTTGATGTACAGCAATATATTTACAGGGTCTTAAAATCTCTCTCCACAGATTGTTTATTAGTTGAAACAGGGAAAATAATACCTATAAAGTGGAGATACCAGGCAATATATGGATGAGATGATTGAAATTGACATCACCAATGAGGGACAAAGATATTATGTGCCTACAGAAGTGAAATCTTAAGAAGGACAAACTTAGCTTATGTAGTGATCTGGACAAGAGTGCATAACTTGAATTAATCATAAGAAAAAGAAGGTAATACAAAATAACAGCAGTATTTTTCATATTTAACCATGTGATACAATATCATGAAGATCTGTTGAACATTAAGGGATGAAAAAGACACAACACCTAAATGTAATATGAGATCCTGGATATTGGAGGGGAAAATTCCACAAAAGATATCATTTGAACAACTGACACAATCAGAATATGGAGTGGTAAGTAAAAGTATTATATTAATAAAATATTTCCTCAGCTTGTTTTACTGTTGCTACTCAAGTGAACAACTCTGTGCTTTAATAAACAGTCCCAGAAATATTGACAATAAAGGCATATAAGAACACAAATGTAAAATGGTGATGTTTGTTTATTTTAAGTTACTAATAATACAATACCATAGATTAGGGAAGTTATGAAGAGATATATTTATTATTCATTTATTTATCTGCACTAGGGTTTGAAATGAAGGGTTCATGTTTTCAAGGCTGGTGCTCTACGGCTGAGCCCTGTCCCTATCCCCTTTTTGGCACTGGTTATTTTTAAGATAGTGTCTCACATCTTGCTTAAGCACATTCCTGGATCATGATCAACTTAGTTAGGCTTCTTGTCCTAGGTGGGATGACAGACACACCTGACTGTGCCCAGCTTCTTCTGTTGAGATTCAAACTGTTTTGCCTGGTCTGGCTTGGTTTTATTCCCAATGTTAGCCTCCCACATAGTTTCAGATGACAGGCATATGACATTGCAACAAGCAGTGAGTTGAGAAAGGGGTCTCATGCACTCTTCTGTCCAGGTTGGCCTTGAATCATGATCCCCCAATTCCAATCTTCCAAGTAGCTAGTATTACAAGAAGGCGATATAGCACTTAGCTAAAAAAATTATTTTGTTTATAGCTCTTGAGTACAAAATGTAATCTGGTGGATTACTAGCAGAGTCCTAATGAAGTTCAAGGTATCATGTGGAAGATACAGGGAACATCAAGACAACTTGTCTTTTCTAGCCCCTCTTCTTACTCTCTTCTTATTAAGACCCCAAGATTCAGTCATGGGGATATAATTTTAACAACTGCATCTCAGTACAAGAAGCATTGGTGACACTGAAGCCATATTCCCTCCATGGCCACAATGATTCAGAGAAAAGGATCTGTAGTCAATTTTCTTATCTTATATGTAACTTTCTGATGAAATTCAATTATTGGGATGGAAGGAGTAGGGGAGGTAGGGGAAAGAAGAGATAATAGGGAAAAAAGGAGGGGGTAACAATGTTCAGCAAGAAATGTACTCATTACCTTACTCATGTAACTATAACCTCTTTGTACAGAATCTTTTCAATAAAATAAAATTAAAAATAAAAATTCAAATTATTAAAATTTTACAAGTTAGGAATAAAGATGAATTTGGGGAATCTAATCCAGGAAATTGATCTACCATGATAAAAATTGACTATATATGAACTACAGCAAGCAAAATCAAATTTTCAACTACAACCTTAGGTCTCTTGGACAGCTTATTGTGGTATAAGTCAAGTAAATGTATGTCCTCAGGACATTGAGGTGTGGAAAGGCCTTTCCTAATAAGGAAAAATTTATTTGCAGTTGTGTCATCCATTTCTTCAAACAGGATCAGGAGAGGAAAAAATCAGTGCACAGATCAAGGCACTTATACTTTGGGATTTAGAATTTAGCTTTTTAAAAATTTTTTTAAGCTACATTCAACTCTTTCCCACTCTTATTAGTTGCTTTCTTGCAGAGCCACTTCCTTTGTTTCAGATATGCTGTCTGCCAAGTGTGGCAGAGAAACCTCTTTCTAGAGGGAATGACAGTGGGCCACAATTCAAGATGGAATTAAATTTAGTGACACTTAAAATTTGGCCTGGACTAGAATGCAAAAATGAAATGTTGAAGTTTTATAGCACACCAAACTCCCTCTGCAATCACTCAGGAAAAAAAGTGTCCCACAGCATTCAAACTAGCTTCTCAGAAATATTATAGTTGTAAAATCTGTGACACCAGTAATAGTTGTGCCAAACATGGGTTTTATTTTAGCAAGTTGTTTACCTATGCCAATATTTAAGAGTACTTCTGTGCAAAGAGATGTGGATAATAGTTCTCTTTATAGAAAAATCAATGTACCCAGATAGTTATAAAATATAACAGTGTGTACATGTGCATGCATTATGCAAGTACAAATAGATCTATGTTGGGCCAGATATGATCTAATCATACTGGAAGTTTGGTTTAGGTATAAGGTGTTAAAAAGTGCTGAACAGGCTTTTCTCCTTAGAGTGAAGCCATATATTTCATATTATTACTAGCAAATTATATTTGACATGTAATTTGAAAATGAAGTTACTGTAATCTACAATAATTGTTCAACAACAGGGCTAAGCAATGAAGCCTTTCATAAGACAAAATGGATTTTAGAATTCTAGAGACTTTCAGTTACAAGTAATTAGAAATGCAATTTAGAACACTTACAATGTATTTCTTTCAATGGTTAATTACGTTAGAATAGCTATAGTTCCAAATGGTGATGGACTAATAAATTGTAATAATCACCTTACTAAAAATTGGATTGTAATATTTTAATAAGCAGCATATAAGACTATACAATCTCTTCTTTCCAATCCTGAAGTTACTTCAATAACCACTGTGTTGATATACATAGATGTACATAACAGGCTACAATCTCCTTGGGGGAAGAAAATCTTTCTCAGAGAAAACTATACATTCCTGCTTGAGGTAATTTTTGTTAGGAAAAAGGTCTGACAAGGCTCCACTGATACTAACTTGACCTGCCATTCCAGGGTAGAGTCATCTAAAGATGACGATGAAGTTACTGCGACAGTCAAATTTGTGAAGTGATTGCCAGAGGCCTGGTTTGCTGACATTGAACAAGGTCAGATTTCGGGATGTGAAGTAAGTCAGAAACATCTTTCACTTACTGCAGCCATACAAATTAGGTCTAGAAATCATGAGATGTATAGTAAACCAGGTAAACAGTCAGAAGAGTTTCTTACCAAAAGATTCAACATATAATTCAGAGGATTAACAATTGTCTATTCAGAGATAGTTTCAATATCATCACTATGAAAAAGGCAAAGTCACATAAAACAAGCTTGTAGTACACAACTATATGTGGGCTAGAACACTACAGCCTTTTCATGTACTTATTTTTCCTAATTAATTTATAAGACATAACAAAAGTAGAAAAAATATAATAATCTCTGATATCATAATATTACAAACCTTCTCTGCTGCTTGTTCATTTACTCATTCATCTATTCATGTATTCATATATGCCTGAAGTGCCTATTAAGTTCGAAGTGACAAGTTTAATGCTAGATCTACAAAGATAAACAAGACCTAGAGCCCCCAATGAACTTATAGCCTAACAAGAGAGACAGGACAGGAAGGCAAATAAACTAAGCATGGGGCAGTGTTTCAGTTCAGCAGGAATATCATGCTGGAAGTATCATAGGAGAACTGAGGAAGTGTCTACAGCCCTCTAGGTGATGGGGCCAAACTGTTTGAAAGGTTAAGCATGAGTTTGTTGAGTGAAGAGAATTAAGGGAGGGAAGGCCCAGCAAAGGAGCATAATGAATAAAGTTCTAAAAGAATGATAGACTGGAAAAGACAACACTGGAGTCTGGAATGCCATTTAAAATATAACTGCAGTAGTTTTGGCAAAGGATGATGAGAGAATTAGAATACTGGCAGTTAGAACAGTATTATGGTTACACAGTCAAGAAACAAATAATTAACAGTCAGAATTCAAAGACTGTAAGTGTTGATGGAGTCTATGGGAAAGAAGAAGCTATCTAGGTGTACTCACTAGATGGTGGGGCCATATACACAGTCAAACAGGAAGTGATTGTAGATGAAAATGTAGAGTTATGATTTTGACATGCTGACTTAAAAAAGCCTTTGATAACATCTAGGTAGAAGTGCTTAGCCGATGTTTGGTTATGCAAGTCTGAAGTTCCAGAAAGAAATGTCATTTGTAACTACAAATTTGGGAAATATTTACCTATAAAAATATGAGTGTGCTAGGTGTTAGTGGTTCACACCTACAATCCTAGCCATTCAGGAGGCTGAGATCTGAGGCTCAAGGTTCAAAAGTCAGCTCAGGCAGGAAGTCTATGAGACTCTTATTTCCAACTAACCACCAGAAAACTGAAGTGAAGCTATGGCTCAAGTGGTGAAGCACTAGTTCAAACCCCAGGACTGGTACACATACAAAAAGTATGATTGGGTAAGATCATAGAGAGATTCTTACATGGAGTGAGAAGAGCAGGGGCTGAGGATAGAACCTAGGTGAAAAATAACATTATAAGTGCAGAGAATAAAGGAAATATCATTGCCAAGGTAACAAAGGAAATTATTGTTAGAAAAATCAGGTTAAGTGTGATTTCACAGAAACAACAACGACATTTGACTTTGTGGAGAAATACATAAACAACTATGGAGATGACAGCAAAGGTACAATATCTTAATTATCTCTGTGTTTCTCTCTGAAAAGTATCTAACTCATTGTAAGTTCCCAATGAATATTTCTTGAATGAATGAATGGATGTTAATGTGAAGAATGTATATTGTTAAGTAAAATTTAAAGGCACATGGATATTGAGAGCACTTAAGTAATTTTCATTATGGTACCTCGGGTACTATCTTGTTGGTAATAAAATGGCAAATGAACATAATGATAACTATCCATTGTGGGAGAAGATTGTTCCTATATAAAAGAATATTTATCGCAGCAGTGGAAACAAGTAAGCTGTATAACGTATACAAACTAATCAAAGTATAACAAATATTACACAACTATTATAATTATTTTCCAACACTATTCTAGATATTGGGGAGTTTTTGGATAACTAGAAGGATTAGAGATTTTCCCTCATAGGATTTACATTCTAGTACAAGAGTAAGGAATAGTCACTGATGTAAAAATAACTACATGGTTAATAGATCCCAAACAGAGCCATTGAGCAATAAAATAAAGGAACAAGAAGACGTATTTATTCTACATTTTTACACTAGAATGTAAATGATTCTTTTTCCAATCTTAAACATGGTTTGAAATTTTATAAAACAAAAAATGCAAGATGAATTCTAGAGTCAGATAACCAACTATTCTGGGATGAACTGACATAGTATCAATAGGTTAAATATTGTTAAATATCTTGCAAAGCCGAAAAGAGTTGTAGTAAAAAATTATAAAATGAATGTGACAACTACTATTGGAAGCACAATTTATAGTGAGAAAATCTGTCTCTGAAACTGTCCAGAATATTTACATGGATTTTCCTCCCACCTTGTTTTCCCATCCTGCCCAAATACCTGCCCAAAGTAGGATAGAGTTGATAAGAAAAATTATGTCATGACACACTTTTGGTACAGTGAATCTTGGTAGTTGTAGAAAGAGGAAGTAATTTCCCTTGGCAGGCAGTATTATGATCAGTACTAGCAACGTTTGGCTAATTGGAATTCCAAAGGACAAAGATAACCACTTAAGTAAAATAGGATTATTAATTTGAATTGACATGAATGAGATGTACAACCCATCTAATCTTGGTCACTATCTCAGGCTTGTATCTGAGGTTAGTTAGAATTCTTTCAAATCATTTCTATACATATTAGAAAGGGCCAGTATTGCAAATAGGAATCAGGGACAAAGGAATCGCCTATGAATCCATTTATTTTTCTATCTGGTCTCAAAAAAATACTGGGTAAGAGGAAGTATGGAAGTGCAGATTTACAGAAGAAAAAAAAACATTCCTGTTTTCCACCTTTCATTTCAAAGTTCACTAAGCAATAAGAATAAAAGTCCTAAGAAAAAGCAGCCTCTTTGCCTTAAGGCTGAAATGAATTGCCACTGTTCACAGAAGCCTTGTGAGACAGAAGTTTGAATTAGTCTGTTCCTCCTTTTTTCTGGAATTTCCAAAGGCATGAAAGGAAACAGCACCACTTTAGATAATAAAGTCAGCCTAGCCCTCCTGAATCTGCTATGTAAAGTGTTAAAAACAAACAAACAAAAATACCTCTATTCTTTGCTTGTGATCACAAGTTCCATTTTCTTGTACCCTTTAATTCAAGACTGCTGCTGGGAGGAAACACACCACTAGGGAGGCTGTTAACTTGTGAACAAACAAAATCCATGTTTTTCCAAATAGGGAAAGGATTGTTCATGGGCAGGAGGTAAATATATTTACTATTTGCAATAATACACTTGTAGTTCCCCTTTTCCCAGCAAAAGCAAAAACATATAAAATATTAAGAATGACTAAGGCCCAAAAGAATGAATTCCATTAGCAACTCAATTATCACTAGAACCTAGGTCCTGATTTTTGTTTTGTTAACTGAGTGCTAAACTTGAATCTCACAAGCACCATATGAATGATTAAACACTCCTATAATCTGTTACGTTAAAGTAGGAAAAATTCTATAGTCACAACAGGACATGAGTTCTAGTGCTAAATTTTCTACTAACTACATATGGAAACTTGAATAAATTTTTCACCTTTATATGAAACAGGAGTTAGTTAATGTATCGAAATTCATTTTCACCAATTTCTATGATTCTAGGACTTATATAGTAAATGCTGTAGACAGACACCATTATTAATCTGAATCGAATAACAAAAGTTGTTTGGCAAAGTGGTTTTATGGTTCACATTTCCTAAACATTTCAAATAATTTATCATTTGAAAGACAGAGATGCACATAGTTGGTACTTAATAATTGCAACTAGAATTAAGCTGCTGATGATACAGGCATGTATTACAATGCCCAGCCTTATATTGTATAAGTTCTCAAAATTACATAAAAATTTCACTTGGTTTTGAGGGTGCATAGAGATAAGGAATATGTAAATAGGGAAAAGTAAGTGAAGGGAAAAGTAAGTGAGGAGTATATATCTGATGGGGATCTGCTGCCTTACACATGGGACCTGTCACTGCATCTTCGTGTAGCAGAAAGGACAAACAAGGTCCCTCAGGCCTCCTTTTACAAAGGCACTGACTTCATTCATGAGGGGGACACAAATACTCAAGAATGTAACAGGAGTGATAGTTAATTGTACTTCATAAATAAACATATCAAGGCAAGATTAAATAATTGGTTGATGAAACAGGTAACTATGAACTTTTTATCATCATTTTTAAAACCACTATTAAAAAAAAACAATCTTAGCGGGGAGGATTGGGTGGGGGATTGGGGGGGGAGGGATGTGAAGGGTAAACAAAGGAGGAGGCTGCAATGCTTGATAAGAAATGTACGCATTATCCTGCCCATGTAATTGTAACCCCTCTGTACAGTGTGTTCACAAAAAAAACATAATAATAAAAAAAAATCTTAGGTTTTGTTTTTTATTTTAATGTCTCTTTATTTTGTTAATAAAGATTGTAGAACACACAGTTTCCCTTTCTGTTCTGGCTTCCAGGAAGCTCAGAGTTAAATTTAATGCTCAACAATTGTAACCACCCTTAATTTGATAATCTGGAATGATTGTCTAAAAGTTTTTCTCTAACTTTTAATGTTGCTTTATTGACCTTTTATTGTAAAGTATCTGAAATTTTTCAGCGAAGTAGATGGGGGAATGATAGCTTTAAGGCATTTCAGACAGGAAGCAAAAGAAAACAAGAGGGAGGGAGGAAAGCAGGGAGGGAGGGAAGTAGAGATGAAGGGAGGGAGAAAAGAAGACAGCTGTAATGCAAACAGGCAGGCCCATAAGCTGCTACTTATCTGTAAAATTTAGATGATAGGAAGAAATATGAGTGACTGGAATTTCCTGATATTAAATCAGAGAATAACAGGATGACAAAGGAGACCAAGTTACCTATTGAGCTAGGGTGTAGTCAACATGTATCAACATTCTATCTAAACAGAGCAAGATGTGTGTGTGTGTGTGTGTGTGTGTGTGTGTGTGTGTGTGTGTGTGTGTGTAATTTAAAGACACAATAAAATTATAATCTGAAGAAAATCATTAGAAATAAATCAGCATTGAGTAATTATTTCCATAAAACCATTGCTATTGTGTGAGAAGTTTCTAAATGCTAAATAGATGTGGAACACAGAGCAATAGAGAAGGTAAAATTCAGTGCCTTTGGCCAATCACTGGCACTATACAGAGCTACAGAAAATTGTTTTTTTTAATGTGATAAAGCATTTTTGAAAATGCAACACTGTAAACTCTTTGAAGTTACACTATTTTAACAATTTCCTTGAAAAGCAGTCTCTACATACATCAAAAATATTTTTATTTCAACTGAAAAAAATGAAGAGGAAAAGAAGGTCTAAGGAAGCTAAGATTAAAGTAAAATGAAATAACATTCTTGTTATCCAGATTTGGTAGGTGAATTTTTTGATGCACTTTTAGAATGGAACATTGAAGGAAGAAGGGAGGATCAATGTTTCAAAAGAACAAAAAACAGTATATGGGCTGCAGAAAAATAAACAGCAAATAATTTATGTGACAATAATTGATGTCAGAAGCCTGGGCCATTGATCAAATATAACTCCTGCTGAAAATTATAAACAACTTTTTAAATGATAGTGTCAAGTATATTTCTTTTTGTTAGTTATATTGAGGGCTGTGCATGGATTACTATTCCTTTAAACATTTAAAAACCACTTTAAAGGCATCTAACCAGTTTTAAAGGAGAAAAATAAAACATTTAGCTGGTAAACATGGTATGTGAAATGTTATCTTCTAACCTGTTCTTGTAGACCTAGGCAATGACAATTTATTGCATTTTTTATTTGTTCCAGGAAAATTACCCATGAATTTGATTTTTTTTGTAGTACTGAGGTTTTGAATTCAAGGCTTAATGTGTGATAACTGAGCTGTTTTTCACTGGCTTTTTGAAAAGCCCATACTGAGGTTCTAAGGTTTGAACTCAGGGCCTTTGGCTTTCAAGGCTGGCACTATACTACTTGAGTCATGCTTTCATCCTGGCCTTTTGCTAGTTATTTTGGAGATAGTCTCATGGAATATTTGCCTTGGCTCGTTTTAAAACATAATATTCTGGATCTCAGCTTGCAGAGTAGCCAGGATCACAGGTGTGAGCCAACTGTAATTGGATACTTTGTTTGTTTATCAGGATTTTTTTGTGGGATTTTTGAGGATTGGGTCTCACTTCCCACCAGGGTATTGCCTGAGCTACAGTGAAACTATTTTAGGCCTTTTATTTGTTGCTGGGATGACAGGTGGGTGGTACCTCATCTTCCTTCTATGGAGACAGAGTAGCTCAGATTTTTCTGCCCAGGTTGGCCTGGCACCATGAGCCTCCAAATCACACCTTTCCATGTAGTTTGAAGTGACAGGGATATGCCACTATGCCCAGCTATGGGTTGAGAAGGAGTGTCTTGAACTTTTCTGCCTGATCTGGGCTTGAATGATGATCCTCCCATTCTCAGCTTTCCAAATAGCTAGGACTACATACATAAGCCACAAGTACTCAGCTTGAATTTGTGTGTGTGTGTGTGTGTGTGTGTGTGTGTGTGTGTGTGTGGTGTGTATAAGATATTTTCATTGTAACCATGAAAATAAGTAACTAAAATAATACTACAATGTATCTCCTTTAAAAACTAGGAGATCCCAAGGGGGGATGACTTTCTTGGTTTATCAAGTTTGCAAAATAATATCTACCATATTATTATTTGTTTAAATAAGCATTTGCCCATATCCCACTGTGAGCAAAACTGAAGTAGCCTACCTAGCCTGGCTGTAGCGCCTGAAATTGAATCCATCAAAATGGACTGTTGAGAATGTTCAATTCTCTTGTTTTATAGGTATCAAGTATTAATTATATATCCAACTCTCAATTATCTAGGCTAATGGAGAGGAACAGTACCATGGCTAATTTAAAACAGCAAATAATCCAGAAATTACTTATGTGGATTTGAAAAGACATTCTAAATCCAAAATTACCTTGGAGGGATGAGTCACTATCCAAGAACTGGCATTAGGAATCCTGAGGGCTGAACAAACTTTTACAGATCTCAAAGCATTATTATTCCCGCTTCTAGAACTGGAGGAGCAGCTATTATCCTCAGCTAGAGAGGAAAGCTTAAGAATGGGAATGGCAGCAAAAGCCCTGGAGGACAGTAGCAAAACAAGCTTCTTGTACAATCTCAAATTTTCTCATCGGGGAATTTCCCAGCTCATTTAAAAACTCAAGCTGCATTCACTTGTGTTCTAACATACAGACTCTAGTCTGCAGAGAAGTCCATAGTTTGCAAAACGACCCAGATTAAATGAACATTTCTGAGAGGAAAACAGAAAAAAAATATATGGACCTGAAAACAATTAGAAGAACTTTTGAAAGAATATCTATTCCAGTAGGGACTAATAAAAGGTCAAACTCTTATAGGGATTCTCCCTATCTTGATTTTTTTCAATCATTCCTATGCTATTCTCACATCAATTCCAGCTTCATAGTTAAATGTAAATGAATTCACTGACTTTAGATATCCAGTACATGAAAAATAAACATTAAAAAAAAAGAATTTGTGCAGGGAAGGTGGCTCAGTGGTAGTGTGCTTGCCTCACATGCATGAGGCCCTGGGTTTGATTCCTCAACATCACGTAAACAGAAAAAGCCAGAAGTAGTGCTGTGGCTCAAATGGTAGAGCACTAGCCTTGAGCTGAAGAGTTGAGGGACAGTCCCTAGACCAACAAAGAAAAGAACAAAGAATAAAGAATTCAGTGTTGAGCTAGGAAGGTGATGCACACCTGGAATCCTAGCACTTGAGAAAATAGATAGCAAGTTTAAGGCTACCCTGAGCTACATTAGTAAAATTTCTGTAAAAAAAAATGACTAAAACGTTTTGTTGAAGTGTACCTCACAAATCCAGCTCTTACTAAAATTGAGAAAAGCATAGAAGGAAACAAAATGGCCTACCTAGCCCATGCCAGTTTCCATGGCAGTGAGACTTTTCACCCATTTAAAATTTGCAGAGAGCTTAATAGAACTCTGGCCCCAGCACTCTTGCCCATTTGATTTACTGTAAAACTTTGCATTTGCAGTGCCAGGGGCAGCAGGAATCGGTCCAATGCTAAAGTGCCATTCATTTTCAGACCCACCTGAATTTCCAGGTGAGTAGCTATATTTCCATAGAGTTCTACTTCTATGGCTAACATCTTGCTTATCCTGTAAGAGCCATCTATTCTGGGGTTTGATGAGTACCAGCCTCGGGAGGTTTAACTCAGCATTTGGCTCTGTATAGGGAGGTTTAACTCAGGATTTGGCTCTGTAAAATGTGATTTTGTACTTCTGACATCAGCCATATGTCCAATGTTGGAAAAATTGCATTTTTGTCTGTAGGGTTTCTTTTAATAAAAACAAGGCTAGAGGAATGTGGAGATGATGTTTGTAAATAGATTTTTTAAAATCATAAAGTGTATTGGTTTCTGAGAGGCTCCAAGAGCATGTCTGACCAACTGACCACTTAGCTACTCAATGCTTTAAGATTTACTAATGAAATCAATAAGTTTAATTTTTATTAGTAATACCTTTTAATAGCAATTTGTTTTTCTCCTAATTTTTCCTTAAATAAAGATATTATTGTATCTAAGAAATGATTCCCCTAGACCCTGCTTTCATCCTGTCAATAATTGTGAGCTTGATATGTGAAAGGTTCACAATTTCTATACAACTGCCAGATTTTGACAAAGTTGCAAGAGACATGGTTTAAATTGCTCATCCTTATCAACTCATTGATAAGAATGAAGAATCAAGGATGTGAGGGCGATCTGGTTACGACATCTGTCACCCCATTGATCCTCAGGGTTAATTTGGCTGATCGAGCTGGGTAGGTGAGTGTCCCCTTCCTCCCTCACTGCTCATGTGCGTTCCTCCCAAAGCTGCATGCTGGGTTGAAAAGGATGAGCATCTCCCATAGAGGAATAGCAGCACTTCCCTGCTAGAACCTCCAAACAAACTCTCAAGAATCAAGATAAGCTGTTGAATTTATTATGTAATTTGTTTCTTCAAACTATGGAACATGTTTATAAATTAAAAGAATACACTCAGAAAATAAAATAACTGAATTAAATTTGCTACTTGACCACAGTAAACGGGTAAACTTAATAGCAATTTATTTTTTCCTTCTAATTTTTCCTTAAAATAAAGATATTATTGTATCTAAAAACTCTAAAATAAGTTTCAAATGCGCTATAATAATTTATTCTATGTTACTGTAAAGTGTCATGATGAAAAGTACTGGAATGAGGATTTGGAGCAATTCAAAAGTTAAATAAAAAAGGTGATTAATAATTAGGCTGATCATTCAAATCATTTCAAAATGTTCATGTGTATCAAAACATCATGTGATAGACGAATACGTTCAGTTTTAATCATTTATACTTCAGTAAACCTAGAAAAATGAGATGTAGAATTTTTTTTAATCTTGCATTATTACAAGTGAGAAAAAGGAAGATAGAATGAAAAACAAGTGGTCAAGTCAGGGAAATGGCTAAAAGTTTACTAGAAAATTAGCTAAAAGCGATGATACAGTATTTGTACGATAAACAAATGTCCTGGCCTCCTTTGTGAAGATGTCAAACTGCAGTGATCTTGTTGGAACAAAGGTTATTTACACATTTACTTTTATGTGTATGTTTTATTTTTCTAAGACTTAATTATCCAAGGAAAGAGAGCAGTTTTTATTTCTTTTTCTACTTCCCACAATAGTAAGCTCATAATATTTCTCAAGAAAAGACTGTTCACTCAGCACATTTGTTACCTCCTGAGTTATTCTATGTGTATGAATGTAGTTCTTCAGAAGGTAGAGTTCACTAATCAAGAAACTTTCCTAAATAAGAAATCTCTTCTTGGTTTAATTATGAATGAATTTTGGGACATACTACTCCACAGTTTGTCACCTTTGCATTTAAGAAAACATCAGAAACAGAAAAGTAACTCTTGACATCCCCTTGCTCTCTCCTGTGAAAGAGATCATAAAACCTTCACTCCAGATCTTATTTCCTTATATCAGAGGAAAAGAAAACCCTGACTATGAGAATATTAAGACATCAAATATCAATAACCAGGCCTCACTAAGTACTCACAGTTTATTACCATTACATTAACACCTTTGTCCAAGCATACTTCTCCATCTACCCTCAGACTTACCAAATCTAAGCATAAAACACGTAAGTTTCTGATTCTTCAGGTTTTCATTCCTTGATGAAGCCTCCTATATCATGTGAAACATACACACATATTGAATAAATCTGTAGTCTTTCTCTTATCTGTCTTTTGTTAAGTAAGGGGACTTAGCTATGAACCTAAAATGAGGAAAACGGTATTACTTTCTCATTAAACTACATAAGGGTAATAGACTCTACATAGCATGATGAAAGACCTCTGTACAATACACACCCTGTGCCAAAATCAAATGGAACAAATTTTGCTTTTTCTTATTACTCAGCAATATACCATTTTCCAAAGGAAAGGTCTATAAATAATACTTTGATGGGTATAAGTTATCTATATGCACTCAAACAACAACAACAACAACAACCGTGGTTTGTTTTACTGCTTGTTATCTCATGTCACCCATATTAGCCACAGGCATGAGAAGGTGGCAGAAGGCTTGTGGTGAGAAGCAGTTAGTATAATTCAAGAGACAGCACATGTGAGTTTGCTGTTCTCCGTTTTATAAAATTCTTTAAGTTCTCAGTTTTATAAAATTCTTAACAGTGTGAATTAGACACTTCTATTAATTTCCTTTCCATTCTCTATACTAGATAAGTAACATCATTAGTCCTGACAAAGATCATGAAACTGAAAGGAAATCAGTATATACAGTAGTATGCTTCAATTTCTTTCATTTATAATTAAGAATCTCCATTACTGCATTTTTCAGCCTCATTTTGTCAACCCTAAATCTATGCACAGAATGAAAAATGAGTAGTTCCTTAATAAAGCCAAGTATTTAGATTAATAGCAGTATGGTAGCTAAGAGGAAATGCCTAAGAGAATACTAGGAGTGAGAATAGTTCAGATTCAAAGACTAATAGAAACAAAGACTTAAATGAAAGGTCATGCAATTATTCTTAAATCTCATACCGAATGTAATTCTAATTTTTAGTGTTGAAAAGATAGATTTGAGTGGCAGAAGTTATTTGGTGATAAGGAGGGCACTAAGAAGGATAAATGACACTGAGTGGAGAACTTCGCCACTTGTGGGATGGAAAAGAGAAATACAGAATCTTCTGATCTCCATCTTGTATTACTAAGAATCCCATTTTTTCTACTTCTGGGTTCCTCCTATCTTCTCCCTTCTTTCTTTCCACTCTCGGAACTGTTCCATGTATCCTCAGCATTCTACCATCAGTTTTTTCTTTTTATTTGTATGACTTATGCTCTTTTTTTATTGTCAAGGTGATGTACAGATGGGTTACAGTTATATAAGGTAATATGTACATTTTTTTGTCCAACTTGTTAGCCCTTCTCTCATTTTTGTCCTGCTTTCCTTCACTCCCCAAACCCCCCACAAATTGTACAGATCATTTCCAACATATTGTCTTTGTAAATTTCGCTGTTGCATTAGTTCCCCCCTTGTCCTTTGTCTCACCATTCTGTTGTTCCTCTTCCCTTCCCTAACTCAGATAAACATATTTACAATACTATAAGTTTTAAAGAGTTGTGGCATTATTATACTTTATGAAAAGTATTTTTGAATTTCAAGTAAAATGATTTCATACAAATTAAAGCCTTCCAAATGCCACAAACTTAGAGAGCTTGAGAGTGGAAGCTCCATTTAAGAATAACTTTTTACCTGTCAAGAATATAAAGTGATCTCTTAGGAGCAAGCCACAATTTTAGAAAGTTTTTAGATTCAAATATGATTACTTCTAATAAAGAACCTAGATAATTAAGACTTCATCAAGAATAAAAGGTGCATTAAGATGGGAAGCCATTAGTAAGTACCAGAATAAGACATCTTGACAAGTAAGATCTGTTTGGAGTTCTTTTCCCTACATAGCTATTTAGGTCAGAAGTTTTAATGTAAAGATTCTTTAAAAGACATTACATAGCCGGGTGCTGGTGGCTCACACCTGTAATCCTAGCTACTCAGAGTGCTGAGATCTGAGGATCTCGGTTCAAAGCCAGCCCAGCAGGAAAGTCCATGAGACTTTTATCCCTAACTACCAGAAAACTGGAAGTAGTGCTATGCCTCACGTATGTGGTAGAGGAGTAGCTTTGAGCCGAAGAGCTCAGGGTCAGTGCCTCAACCCAGAGTTCAAGCCCCATTGCCAAAAAAAAAAAAAAAAAAAAGAAAAAAGAAAAAAGAAAAAAGACATTATATAGAAATGTTTATAAATATCTTCTGTTGTTGAAGGGTAGATTCCATTAATGCCTCAATCTTTAATTTAAAAATAACAATTGACTAAACTTAAAAACATATATTTGTGGATTTGCATATGCTTATGTCTATACATATAAATATATGTATAATATCTATCTTTCTACAAATACTTAGCACATGATTCTAACTTTGGGACTATTTAGGATGATAAGAGGAACAGGAGAAGGAGAAATAAAGATGGAGGGGAGTAAATAATATTGAAATACAGTGCAACTATGCATGAAGTCTGTATTAGTAATCTTAATGAACACTTCTGATCAGATGGTGAGGGAGGAGGGAAGAAAAAGCAACTGACAGGTCTATTATGAGCAAAATATAATATAGGCACATTTGAAATGCCACAGTAAAATTCTTTAATGCAATTAATACACATTCAATTTTGCAAAAAAGAATACCGCGAAGCAAACGAGCCTCTGATGGGGGACACCAAATACCAGTGGGAAGGGCACTAATGACGAGAGTAAATGAGGATGAATAAGGTTGATGTAATGTATTTGTAGGTATAAAAATAGAACAATGAAAGGAGTATTTTTAAAAAAGGGAATACTCTGCAACTTCAGGTGGGGGGAATGGGGAGTTGGGAGGAGTGTGGGAGATGGGGGAGGGAAGGGATAGTGGGACAACAACAAGGAAGGGAAAGAAGGGAAGGGGTAACAATGATCTACAAGTAATGGACAGATTGCCTTACTCATGTAACCGTAATCCCTCTGTACAGCATCTTTACAATAAAAAAGAATAGGTTAAGAGATAGAGAGTGAGGTTGATCAGGATATATTATAAAAATGTGTGGCAATTTCACAATGATGTCCCCTTTGCACAATTAATGCAAACTAATAAAAAACTGATTGTGCATGCATTATATGCATGTGGAAATAATAAAGATGGCTATCTACTCCATATAAAATAGCTATGCAAACAGAATTTAGCCTCCAATATTTAGTGACATTTTGGTGGGGTTTTTTGGTTGTTGTTGGATTTTGGGCTGGGGGTGTTTTCTTTTGTTTTGGTAGGTGTTGCTACCTTGGTAATATTCCTGACATGTAGAATAAGAGACAGCAACCTTTTCCTTGTAAAGTGCCAGATAGCAAATATTTCACACTTTGGGAGCCTCATATGGTCTCTCTTGCATAATCTTCCTGGTGTATTTCTTTTGCAATCACTGGAAATTAAAAACTTTATTCTTACCTGTAGTCTGCAAGTTTGATATGTCCCACTGACATAGTTTGCCAACTCCTGATCTTGATCATTGTACAGCACCAATACAAGCATATTGAATATGTGTTATAATGAATAATGTATTCTCAATCTCTATAATGTATAAGAAAAGTAACTAAGATAGTATGGTCAATACCTTCAAAGAACTGATGGATAAGAAAATGAGAAAAATGGACAGAATATACATAGAACTAATGGCAGTCAGTGTTCTGAGGCAAGTTGGAAATGTAAATAACATTTCAGCTGACTATTGGACAGGGCATTTAATGAAAAGGAGGTCAAATTAGTTCTAGGTGAAAATCAGTTCTAATAGCTTAAAGAGGCAATTTTGGAACTTATGGAAAAAATATATAGTCATTTCTATACCTCTGAGAAACTATAAACCAAGAGTTACAACACTTGCTGAGGTTACAATTAAAATTCCTTTAACTTGACATTTAGGCAAAAAATATCACTGGAATGTTAAGAATTAAGGAAGATATTTTCATTTGGAAAATGATTGATTTATTTGTCTTGTTTTAGTAATATGCAAAGGCCACTATTAATGTTATGAGGCAAACAAAGTAAAGTATTAACTATAAACCAAGTACTGAAATCCAAAAAAAAGACTTAGCAGATATACAGGGACATACTGACAACAATTCATTTAATGACTGATAAATAGGACAACAGAGACCTTCTTAATGAAATTTTGCATAAGCATTTTTGTACAAATTATTTGACATTTTTAATATGTCAGGACAGGTGTGGAGTTGGCTTTAAACTGTTGTTCATTTAGATGAAAACAGGTGCAGGAAATTTTGAAAAAAAAATCCCACAACATACTAAAAGGATAAATTTGAATGTTCTAGGATTGATGAGTTAAAAAAAAAAGAACATTATCTCATTTGCTGCATTATGCTTCAGTGATAACTATGGCAGAATTGACCTTTCTTTACTAAGTACTACATATGTTCATTCTTTACATGACATCCAAATGGATTCAAAATGTGATAAGGCAATTGGCTATTACTGCAAACTTCAGGATGCTCATTTGCACAAAAGAAGTTGTTCCATTCTGTTTTCCCTACATCCTAGGATAATATGCACAACCTAGGGCATCTTGAATCCTACTAAAAACATTCCTAGCTTTCGTCTGTCTTTGCTAATGTGGCTTCTGAGTATAGGATTGCTCCCCTCACCCCTTATCTTATATGATGACGGATGCCTTTTACTTGCTTACCTCTCTGTTGAAAGGCACTGTTGTAAGCAGTATAGTTTAACATGACTGGTGTCACACCCCATAATGATCATGATCTCATAGCAGACAAGACACAGAAAAGAAAGGACATCATCAATCCCAGAAGAGGCCATGGAGAAATTATGAACCATTTACCTGCATAATATGATGGTAAGACATCATAGACATAATAACTCACTGAGTTTTGAACTGACAAGGATGACCATTTCATACCCCATCTTCCACCTGTCCAATTAGGAAAGACAATATATGAAAAGTGTTTTCTGATATTTGAATCACTGAAAACACAGTTCTGACCTGTGTTTCTTACAGCCATGTAGCCTTTACTGGCCTATGTTTATTAGGTTGTGTGACACATTGTTTTCTATGTCAACATGTCTATTAGTGATTCACTCCTAGAGACCCATTTAAAAATCAAGTTTAGATTATGAGAAAGAATGTAGTGGCATTAAACACGTCCTCTGGGAACACTATCCCCTAAAAAACTTCATATTAGTGTGTTGTTTTTTCTATTCCTATATCAGACAGGGATTAAACAGAAGTGCATTGAATTTTGTTTTCTTTTTCATCTCTTCAACATAAAAACTGACCAAGTAAAATCACTTAGGTTGACTGCTATCATTGTGCACTGGAAAGAAACTGTAAGCACAAGATCTGTATACAAAGGCTGCTCTAGTGAGCAATGACTTATTTATCACAGACATTTATGTGGGAGTTAGAAAACAGATCTAGGATGCTTGCCTGGCAGCTGACTTACAAGAAAAGAACATTTGAGAACCAATGACAAACATTATAATCTTCTTTTGCTACAATACAAAAAAGACTTGTAAAGGAGCAGAAAATAAACTAATCTATGTACCTGACATATTTTTAAGAGCATTATTGGCTCAAGATGGTAAAAAAATAGGATAGGTCAGTCTAGAATTAGGGCAGATTATCCATTACATATTTATTAGCAAAGGAGCTAGAAAACATAGAAATTCCCAACTCATTAAACTACAAGGAAACACTTGGGAAAACAACAATGCAGAATCTTTCTCACTACAGTAAGAGCTCTACTAGAAAATACTATGATGTAGCTAAGATATGGAACCAACCCAGATACCCCTCAGTAGATGAATGGATCAAGAAAATGTGGTATATATACACAATGGAATTCTATGCCTCCATCAGAAAGAATGACATTTCCCCATTTGTTAGGAAATGGAAAGGTTTGGAAAAAATTATATTAAGTGAAGTAAGCCAGGCCCAAAGAAGCATAAGTCCCATGGTTTCCCTTATTTGCAATATCTAGTATAGGTATGAGTCAAGCGGAAAAGGTCAGATAATGTGATGTTAGGAAAATGAACCCTTAAATATGTATTTTAATGTTTTCGTTTCTTTCATGCATGTGTTTCTAACACATTTATAAGATTATTTCTTTGTTGCTTTGTATGTCCCTCCCCCACAGTGTAACCCCCGCTTTCACTATATTTGATGTCAGTATAACATGTGGAGGAGATGGGGACAAACAAGTCTTTTAAGGATTCAGGTGGACCTGTTGCAACAATGAGAAGTACAAAATGTCATGTCACAACCAGCTTTACAATGTCGGTGTGGGGGGGATGGGGGTATAATTGGGTGGGGGGAGGGGGGAGGCTGGGAAGGGAGGTGAAGGGTAAAAAAAGGAGGAGGCTGCAATGCTTGGTAAGAAATGTATGCATTATCCTGCCCATGTAATTGTAGCCCCTCTGTACAGTATGTTCTCAAATAAAATAAAATTAAATTAAAAAAAAAAGAAAATACTATGATGAACTTGGACATATTTTTTTTGGGGGGGGGTCTGGTTGTGGGGCCTGAACTCTGGGCCTGGGTGCTGTCCCTCAGCTCTTCAGCTCAAGGCTAGCCTTGAGCTACCACTTGAGCCACAGCGCCACTTCTAGCTTTTTTTCTTTTTGCTTATGTGGTGCTGAGGAATCGAACCCAGGGCCTCATGCATGCAAGGCAAGCGCTCTACCATTGAGCCACCTTCCCAGCCCCGAACTTGGACATATTCAAAGATAATTACTGGAAATTTTTTCTCATAACCAGATTTCTTGTATTCCAAATATTAGAATATAAAACATATGTAACTCTGAAACTAGCCTGAGCATATTAGAAGAACTTTTATTGTTTGAAAAGGAACTTTGGGGTATTAAATTCATCATTACATTCTGGATAACAGAGTTTTTCCATCGAATTTGATGCTATCTAATAACTACTTATTTTAAATAAGAAATATTCTGATACTTCTGAATGCATAAAATTACAACCAAAGCACTGTAGCCTATTTTCCAGAAACAAATAATTGCTTTTTATTTATTTTTATCTCCATTTCCTTTTGTGTGTGTGCTCTTGCTATTATGTTTCTCTTAACTTTCTTTCTTTTGTGTATTTACCTCACTTTTTCAACTTGTGCTTCAGTTTCTGTATTGATCACAGGACCATTTGGTCTGAAGCTACTTTTCCTCATTTAGGGGATCTAATTTTTCCATGAAATTCTGATGTTTTGCTTTCATCATTAAAGAAAAGGAGAGAATGAAAGAGTTTAAAGAAGAGAATTGTTTGGTTTATCCCAACATAAAGAATAGAATAAGAATGAAGTGGATTGAGTTCTAGTCTCTATCACACTTGGTTTGCTTTGTGCTCTGGAGGAAATCATATGATGCTCCCTTGGCCTGGTGTTCTTCTTGTGGAAGAACATGATTTGTACATGATTTGTAAGTGTTCTTCTGGCTCTATTATTCTCAATTCTAATGTCAACAATAACACAGGACACCAATCCACCAAGGCAATTTAAATACACAGAATTTCCCTGCAGATCTCACTCTGGAAGTAGATCTAGGTAGTCTATAATGTGTAAAGGTGGTGTTATTTCTTTACTTTAGTCCATTTGAAGTGTTCCGTTAATGGTATGTTTTCTTGAGGAACAGTTCCATTTCTTATTCTTATCATTATCTCCAAATAGTGTCTGGAACGTAGCAACAATGAATCAATTAAATTCAGGTCTTTGGAATTATTTTTTTTTCTGTAAAATGGCATGGCTAATGAAAGCAACAGCATTTCAAGAAGAAAGATTCCTACTTCATAAGGGAATCAGTGTTTACCTCTTAAATAATTCACTGCAACTCACTGTTAGAACTCTATGTACCAGTGGATGCCTCGTGTTACTTGAATTTCAATTCTTACTTAAAATTGTGATATTTGGAGTCAAAGGCCTCAGAAAAAAACTGACTTTGGGAAGTATAAAACTACAGCTACTGAAATAATTTTTCTAGTAAGACATTTTTGTTGCTTAAATTCCAGAAGTGAGTCTAAGCTAGTCTAATTAAAATTCTAATCATGATTAGTATTTCCCATGAATATTAGCATTTTAGTGAGAGCTGTAGTACAATAACTTCTCAGATTCATACACTGATCTTTAAAAAAGTTAGACAAAAATTTCTATACAAGATGCAGGGCATTGACATCAAATACAGTGAAAACAGGGGATATACCGTGGGGGAGGAACACACAAAGAAACAAAAAAATTACATGGTACATTATAAATACGTTAGAAACAATAACAAGAAATAAAAAACCACTTGTGTCCCTATATTGGGGTTCATTTCTCTTAACATCATCTTATCTGGTCATATGTACATTTCTTTTGACCTACACTTGGGAAGGGAAGGGAAAAAACGAAATGCTTAAATAGGGATATAGTTTGATCCATGGTAACAATGAGATGTACACGACACTATGTTGAAATATGAACTTTACAATTTAGGCAGGGGAGGGTAGTGTAGTTGTGGAGGTGGGAGGGAAGGGATGGTAGTGGAAAAACAAAGGAGGAGGTAACAATGCTTGACAGGAAATGTACTCATTATCTTGCTCATGTAACTGTAACCCCTCCATACAGTATTTTTACAATAAAAAACGTATTTAAAAATAATAAAAAGTTGTAGACATATTATCTTCCTCAAAGGAAAATGCTGGCATTTGTCTGGACCATTTTATTTTAAAAGTATGCTTTTTCTGCATCTTGAATTTTACATTTCTAACAGTTAATGATGATTAATGGTAACGGACACATGTAAGACTATAATGCACCTAAATGATACATTTGTAATTCATGTGAAACAACATAATTAGTTCTCTGAGGGTTCATCAATATATTATTCTACTAAACAGGATACTTGAATGTCCCACTTGAGTTTTAAATGCGATATGAAGCCTTTATTTTAAGCATGGCTTCCTCTGTGTAATATTCTCATAATTATTTTTCAGCAACAAGATATATTAGGTTGTTTTTTCTAGCTGTTATCCCCTCATGCTGTGAAGAAAGCAGCTCCAAGAATTCATTCATTTTAATGCAAAACTGATGCATTTGAGAAGCTATATTTAAAATGAGAAAAGGAAGAAAATATCTAATTTCAAAAATTTTTATGAAGTGACAAGTGGAACCTAAATAACTATATTTTAAAAGCTCAAAATTTATTAAAGTGTAGAAGATATTCTTACTCTCCTTTCTATCCCACCCCCTTGAAATATTAATATATTAGTGAATGAGTGAAAGTTTTAAATTTAGATTTGATTCATGTAATAATAACTTGTGATCTTTCGATCTACAACATTTTACTATATTTTATGAAGAATAACAAATTGCCCTAAATATAGGAGACAAATTACTGTTTAACACATGTAGCCTTTGAAAATAACATTACTATATTTTTTGCTCAAGATTTAGGTCAGAATTAACAAAAATCATATAGCTGATAAATCCCATAAAAGTTCCACCACTTCTTGCAACATCTACATGCCCATTAAATTAAAACTTAGAAACTCCATGATGCTTTACTCATGAGGTTTCATGAGGTGATTTAATGGCTATTCCTTCCACACTTTCAGTAATCTGATTTGAAGCCACCGTTATCAATTCATTTCTTTAGAAAATTCATGACATCAAAAAATAGTATACATCTCTGTTCTGTAGCCTATCGATGCCACTAGCTCTATGAAAGGAGAATATAAATTGGCAAGCATAAACCCATTAAAGGCTTCCAAAAGGACTGATGAGATTTTTAATTCCAATGCTGGACATGGGGAGGGCACTTGGTGGGAAATGTGTTCTAAATTACTTTGAGGTAACAAACTACAGCATTAACTTCACATTATTCCTTTTCTTTAGGAGGGATTGAAAATAGACATTTGAAATAAAAATTTTAAAAGTGTATTCAAGAATATAAGACAAAGTTACTATTTAAAAAATGATCTGGCCTATATATGAGAGTAGTAGAGGTAGTAGCACTAGCAATTTATGGCTTGCAAAGCAATAAGACTTACATGTATCACCAAAGGACTAAAAACAGTCAATTGAGTCAGCTTGGAAATTATTCTATACTATATCACTGCTCTGACAAAATGGATGTCTTGTAAAATCAGTGTACTCATAGATATTGTTACCCTAGTATATAAATGTGTAATATACTCATTATTCAGGTTTTACAAGGGGTACTTAACTGAAATAATGGATAGAAAAGCACTATGCCAGAGAGAAAAGTGCTTTTATTATTAATACTAAGTTCTTTCTTAGAATATATAAAGTTTAGTATAATCAGTTTGGCTCACCAAGACAAGGACAATGAAAGAGACTTGAATTTCTTCCCCTTGAATATACTGAGTATTGTTTAGTTTAAGAAATTTATTAAATTCTCCCTACAAAGTATCTAATGCAATGACACATTTAACTAGGGACTTTGCTAATCTCCTGGGCCAAGTTTTTTCTTGTTCAGTTTCAAATGAGTCCAATTCAACCTGGGCAGAAACCACAGTAATTTTGAAGGATATGGGGAAATATTAGATATTATGGATGCTGTAGGGAGGGGGGTCTCAAAAGGAATAAAAGGTCTTAAGAAACCCACCTGAAAATCATATCTGCTATGATTGCCAATGAAATATGAGTCATAAATACTAAAAGATTATTTAGCAAGAAATCGACATACAATTTGTAGAGAGCTTGCAGAATTCTATATTTTACTTTCCAATTTTACACAACAACATTTTATGCAGGATGTAGCAACAATATAACGTAGCAACACATTAAATTGTGGCCTTAACAAATAAGTACCTCACATTTCATATCTATAATCTAGAGTACAGTGACAATTCCTAAGTGCTGTGCAGATCGTCAATATGATTAATGTGGGACTTTGCTCTATCAACATAGAAGCAAAAAGATAAGAATGTTGATTCATGCTTATTATTAAGATGTGCTATCTTTCCAATGTCAAAAAGCAAGTCAACATCTAGAGATTGTTCATTAATGTATCACAATTGCAACCTTTCTGATCCTTGTTCATGCTATTTTAGGTACCTCATTGACAAAACAAAGCATTTAGTTTATAAAATGATGGCTCATAGCCAGAGATATAATCTCCAAGTTAATAAAAAGGAAGTATTGTAGAAGACAAAAGATAAGGCTAAACCTATCACAGAATAACAAAGGGGACATTATTCTGTTGTGCTGAGTGAGGCTCTGTAGAATTAAGAAAAGGCAAATAACTGGAGGATTATGTGTGTGTGAGAGAGAGAGAGGAGAGAGAGAAAGAGAGAATCACTTTTAAAAAAGAACTCTAAATATGAGAAGTATAAAGTAGTCTATAATGAAACACTTTTTAATCACATTGTCCAAAGCCAGGCAAGTTTTAAAGCAGTAAACAAAAGCTGGCTTCTAATGTATCAAAGACCCCTCATAGAGATCATCACTATATTTCTTATTAGACATCTTGCAGGCCAGAAAGAAATGGCACAAAAGTGCTGAAATAAAAAAGTCTGCCATTTATGAATATTTTACTTGAGAAATCTGTCTTTCCAAGGCAGAGATAGACTTTCCCAGACATATAATTGGGGGGAACTCATTATCACAAGATGTGAAGGGAATTTTTCAAGTTTAAGTGAAGGACTGCCAAACAGCAACTAAAAAATATGTAAGAATTTAAATCACTGGTAAAAAGCTCATAATTCAATGACAGAAAATTTGCCCCTGAAAGGTATGTGCAGGGAGGTTTAAGGGAAGGGGAGTAGATTAGTGAAGAAAGAAGGAGGAACAATACAGTTAAAAATATTCATGCATAGCCTATGAAACTAAGAAAACTGAGACTGAGGAAAAGGGTGGCATCAATCAAGATGCATTGTACTTATGAACTCATTTGTTGATTGGTAACTCCTTGGTACAAGTACTTAAAGATAATAAAAATACAATTAATTCATTAAAAAATAAAAGATATGGATACTACATATAGATAAACAAATATAGAATACAGCATTATTAAAATTCTTATTTATAAATCAATTAATTCTACCACAAAATTTGATTATTAAAATTAATCAGCACTATATAAATTTGTTAATAAATAAACACTATCAAATGCTGTAAATCAGAACAGTAATAACAAAGTGTATTTGATGTCGGTATAATTTGTGGATGGGAAGGGGAAAAACAAGTCGTTTAAATAAGGAAACAGGCAACAATGAGAAGTACAAATTGTCATGTCGAAAACAAACTTTACAACTTTGTTGTGGCGAGGGGGGGGGAGGATTGGGGGAGGGGTCAGGGGGAGGCTGGGAAGGGATGGGAAGGGGAAACAAAGGAGGAGGCTACAATGCTTGATAAGAAATATACTCATTATCTTGCCCATGTAATTGTAACCCCTCTGTACAGTATTTTCACAATAAAAAAAGAAGATGCCAAAGTATAATTTTGCATGTGATTAAAGACTAAAAGTTTTCTACCATTAAGCTACATCCTCTACCCTAGAATATTACATACCATGATGAAGTAAAATATGTTTGTATGAAGTAAAATGGTTCAACATATATGAATCAACTAATGTGGCAAACTACATTAATAGAATGAAGGATAAAAATAACATGAAATATCAATAAATGTAGAAAAATGTAGAGAAAATTCAGTACTACTTTCTGTCAAAAACTAAGTATATAACAATTTATACAATAAAGATGGCATATAAAGAGCTCACACCTTATTTATTCAATGGTGAAAACTGAAATCTATTCATGGCCAACCTAGACTACTTAGGAAAGCATGGTCTCAAAAAGAATTAAATAAATAAATAGTTAATTAAATAAATAATAAATAGAATTTCCAAGAGGAAACACAGTAAGAGTTCATTTTTCCTGTAACAGAACATGCATCCTTTATCTCTCTGAGTCTAACTTACTTCATTTAATGTAATTTTTTCCAGGTTTATCCATTTCCTACAAATGATATAATAGCATAATATCATTCTTTCTAAAGGATGAGGAAAATGTTATTAGATATATATGAGATATCTTGATATATATCTTATTTTCTTGATCTATGGAAGGGAATGACAGATTAAAAAGTGACTACCTGTTTGTACTTGTCTTTTAGTCATATATGTAGTATATATATATATATATATATATATATATATATATATATATATATAGGGTAGAATAAATTCTATTTATATATGCCATATATATATATATATATATATATATATGAATGGTTATAGGTTAGATAACAAAATGGGTAGAATTTGCTCCCATTCTGAATAATTCTATAAGCTGGTTACCACGTAAATACTGAATTATATTTTGTACTATGGTCTGGATCTTAACTGCCCCCCAAGACTCAAGTGTTGAAGGCTTGGAGCCTCTAGTGACACCACCGACAAGCAGTGGCCTAGTCAGAAGAAGTGTTTGAAGTATGAGGCCTTGAATGTTATACTAGGACCCTAGCTCCTCCTTTTGTTTATCAGGGATATTTTGTCAGAATGGAAAGCAGGACAACCATTAATGTTAGATAAACTCTATGTTGGGTTTGCCTTTCATTTCTTATGCTCTAGAATCCCAAAATACCCAAAGAACCCTAGGGTAAATAAAGGTATATTAAAACCAAATGTTATTTTCATGGTCTAAATAACCTCAGAGAATAAATGTAGGCAACTTAACCATAGCTGTGCTGTGAGTTCCATAAATGGTTCTCAAAAGCTATTTTCCCACTAATCCAAATTATTCATTAGTTTAAGGTAAGAAGTATATAACATTGCAGATAAATAAAAATTGTGAAAAACATTGCCATTCTACCACCATTTTGTCTTAAATTACTGAAGGTAACTTGTGTATTTCTCTTTTTTCTTTTCTTTGCAAAAAGAAGTACAAATTAGATGCAGTTTATTTTACTTGAAAAGAAATGCTGATCTCCATTCAGAGCTACTAATACCATTCTTTCTTTTTTCTTTTGTACACACAGAGGAAGGGAAAGCAGGATGTGGGGGAAGGAAGTATTACAAAGACCTTTTTGTAAAAGTGGGGATTTTTCTGCACCTTCAATTACCTCATGACAGGTGCAATGACCACTTTGTGGCAATTTGTACTTGCAAATATAACATATCAGTAAAAATGAGGCCATGCTGAAAATTTGCCCCCAGATGTTTAAAGGACATTGAGTTTTGCCTCAAATTTACACATACGTCAATGCCAAATGACAAATTTCAAGTGTCACAAATTCAGACATTGATCAGGGAATTGGAGCTTCAAAACCACAAAGCTGAAACTTTTGGACCACGAAATATTCAACAAAATCAATGCAATTTTTTCATCTGAAGTTAAAAAAATTGGCAAACTACAATGAAGACTTATTTTTCATATATTTTGTTCTGGAATCTTTGGGGAAGGGAGAATGTAATTCCAGTCAAAACCTGATGATAACTGTATTTTCTAAATGAGCTTTTCTAAATGGATCTTTTTGAACAGGTGTGGAAATATCATTTATTTGCATAACACTCCATTTACAACAGGTTCATACATATGTGTGTGTGTATGTGTGTGTGTGTGTGTGTGTGTGTGTGTGTGTGTCTATATCCACATTTCTTTGCACTTCAAGGCTATGAAGATAAGAGTAAGATTTATTCTCATTTTATAGAAGAAAGCATTGAGTATAAGATGTTTGAGATAAAAGAGCTAGAAAATTTGGAATTAGAAGTTAAGAAATTAAAAAAAAAAACTAGTGACTTTCATTTATGCCAAGCTAAGACAAATTATCTCTTGTTTAGACCTGATAATAGTTGATGAATCACCTTTGGGTGTGAGACAGGTGCTGCTGCTAGTCACACTTGTCTTTGGTATTTACAGTATCACATTAACATCTTATGCATCTTCTGCATGCTCATCAACTTTAGTAACTTCATGCTCCTTAGTTACATAGTCACTTGAGAATAAACTGCATATCTTATTGTATTACATACAGTTGATGATAATAAGCATTGTACTGAATGCCAGTAAGCATTTGCTATTACTTTAAGGCAATTTTTGTTATCACACTGGTTAAGGTAATATGATGGACACGATGTAGTATGTGTGTATGTGCATATGCACATAACAGTTTGGGGGCTTGAATTTAGGGCCTATGCACTGACTGTTAGCTTTTTTTGCACAATGCTGGCACTCCACCACTTGAGCCACAGCTCCATTTCTGGCTTTTGGTGATTAACTGGAGGGAGAAATTCAGCCCCATAAGCTAGGAAAATGGAGAAGAGAAAAAGAATAGTTCGGACTGGATCACCAACAGGCTAGAACTATTCATTGCGAGTGAGGTGCACAGACCTTCCCACAAGTTTGGAGGTTCTGTGATGGACTGGAATTTTGGGTGGGCTTAATGGGTCTTAACAAGGAAGCAGAGGATTAAAAAATAGGCCATTGCAACAATGAGATGTACAAATCGTTATGTCGAAAAACGAACTTTACAACTTTGGGGGGGGGTGGATTGGGGAGGGCGGGTAGAGGGTGGGGGGGGTGGATGGGAAGGAGAAACAAAGGAGGAGGCAACAATGCTTGATAACAAATGTACTCATTATCTTGTCCATGTAATTGTAACCCCTCTGTACGGTATTTTCACAATTAAAAAAAAAATAGGCTATGGTCTTTTCCAGGCTAAGGGCCGTGTCTTTGGTCAGGCCCAGCATGGAATGCTCTGCCTGGGAAGAGGGGCCTTTCAGCTAAGCCAAGGTCAGAATGACCTTCGTGCAGACAAGCAGGTGAGTGAATACCTGGTGTTGTGTTTGACCTGGGAGAATAAGGTGGGCGTCAATCTTTCATACTCCATCTTTAAATTCATAAAAAGATAAGGCCAAGAGGGGAGAGGCAAGTCCTTCATAAACGGTCTTTGGATACATGAAAAGGATTGTATTGAGAGGGGACCAACATTGAATTATGAGAACAAAGCAGATTTCCATCAGAGTCTCATGGACATTTCTGCTCTGGCTGGCTTCAAACCTCAGTCCTCAGGTTTCCACCTCCTGAGTAGCTAGATTACAGATGTGAGCCTCTTGCATCCTGATGGGCCTGATTTTAGTCTTACATATTTGTGAGCCATGAGAAAGCATTGCCAAGGTCAATATAGTATTGATTAGAATACAATATATTCCTTCCATGGATGGCAGCATGAACACATAGAAAAGAACCTATTTCTAAATCATAAAAGAAAAACAATATCAATAATACCAGCTCTGTATTGATATTGTAATCACCATCTACTGCTAAGAGTTTATCTTCATTATGTTAGTTAATCCTTAGAACAACTCTATTAGGCAAGTATTGTTATACATTTTATGGCTAAGGAAAGTTTGTGAATGTTGGTAAATTGCCCACATTCACACAATTCATAGCAGCAATAAATGGATCAGAAACCAGTTAATCAGTTTAAATATTGCTCTTTAACCATTCTGTCTCGGTACTCAAACTTCAGTCCTGTATAGAAGAATAAACCAAGGCACTTGTTAAAAATGTAGCCTCAAAAAATGTAGCCTCCTTGGTGCTATATAATACAACTTAGTAGTTCTGGGGTAGAGTCTGAAAATTGAATTTGAATAAGGTTCCCATGTGTGAAGTCTGAACAAAATATACAAATTTTAGGTTTGGATTCCATTTTGTCCAGGAATTGTGTCAGCAACTCCCCTTGATCCCCAAATTCCAGGAACAACCCTCTTTACAGTAAATTCCACTAACTATATCTAATCAGTTGATAACAGGAAAAACCCACAGTTCCAGATATTCCTGCAAGTTAAAGACCACTCAGTTGCAGCTCAGACCATCTGCTTTAGCCAATCATTTTGAAGAGCATCAACCCCATGAACCAGCTAATCCCCAGTACCTGGTCGGTTCCCACCACTGGTTATGCTAATCATCTTTTAAAATTATTCTATGATTTTCCTGCGGTGTGATATGATTTGTTAAGTGTTGCAATGATGCGTAAAAGTCCTTCAAAACCTCATAAAAACCCTGCTAGAGGAAGGGTTGGGGCTCTCAACTCTGACCTGCTGCGTTGGTGATGGTTGTGAGTCCAGGCTCCAGGTTGCAATAAACGACTCTCTTGTGCTTACATAGGAATCAGCTCCTTGGGTGGTCTTTGGGGATCCTTATCTGTCCATAAGACATGTAATTCTTATGCTGATTTTTTGGGGGGAAGGTTTTTTTAAATTATTATTAATTTTTTATTGGGAAAATACCATACAGAGGGGTTATAATTACATAAGCAAGGTAATGAGTACATTTCTTATCAAACATTGTTGCCTCCTCCTTTGTTTCCCTTTTCCATCCCTGCCCTCCCATCACCCCCCCACCTGCCCTCCAGTCCCGTCCCCCCCTCCCCGCCCGCCCAAAGTTGTGAAGTTTGTTTTTCAACGTAGCATCTTATACATTTCATTGTTGCAATGGGTTCACCTGTATCCCTATTTAAACAATTTGTTTTTTCCCTTCCCCTCCCCAAATTGTACCAACATCAAATACAGTGAAAACAGGGGTTATACCGTGGGGGAGGGACGTACAAAGCAACAAAAAAATCTGGGAGAAGGTTTTTAACCATACATTATACTGACAGTAGCTAACATTGTTTTGTCCTTACTAATTTCACAGTAGTCTTTTTCAAAGAAATTTATATATATATGGGGTAGTTTTTCTTTCCTTTATTTTTTTTAAAGACTCATGGCTTACTGTCTCACTATAGTCAAGAATCTCACCAGGAAAACAGAGTTTGTAATATAAGATGTGATCTGAGTGTACTGATATTTGCATAAATGGTTGAATAAGTATAAAACAAGTTTAGTCTGATTCAATTTACAGACATTCTCCTTAGGTATAAGTAGAGGCAGCTACATAGGTAAGAGAAAAGAAGACAGAATGGAGAGGTTAAGAATGAGAGAAAGGAAGCCAAACTAAAAGACTGAGCTACTTTTGGACATAAATAAGCACATTTCGCTCAAAAGACAAACAGGTTCTGATTAAAATTTGTGTTTTGGCAGCCCTGTCTTTTATATGGTTTTTTTAGGTCCTTAAATGGAATGACAGGGCACACAATCCAATTGGCAGTTGTGATTAAGAGGTCAGTCAATGAATTGTATTTTTTTAAATCTCTCTCATTCCCTTTCAACTGGCACATTAGGCTTCTAAGTTATTCATCTCAGCAGGAAGCAATAGCTGAACACCACCCTCCACTCACAAGTCTAAGGCCAAGCTTCATTATTACCTATCACTTCAAGGAAACAAATTCAAGGACTTTTAGATAATCCAGGCACATATATAGCTTTTCAGTCTCAATTATTGTTTTCTTTTTTCTTCCTTCTGAACTATTAATCTAGTATGAAAAGCTTAAAAAATTTAAAGGCTTTTTAGAAAAAGAATCACTTTTGTCCTTATACAAAAGATTAGCAAAAAAAGGTACTCCCAAGGACAGAATCCGTTAAAAATCAGATTATTTCCACCATGCTTCTCTATTATTCACCTGTCAGTAAAGTATGTTCTCTTATTGTTTTGCTTTGAATGCCTATTTTTATTTGACTGGAGCTATATGGTCATTTTTGTATTTATTACCAAGCTCTTTAGGTTTCTTCCACATTCTGCTACCCCCACCCCACTGCATGTTTTTCTGTTCTTAAAAACTGGGCCACATGTCTCTGAGGAGAAAGTAGAGCATTATTTCATTCCCACCTTTTCTTCTTTTTTGGCATCTCTGAGGCCTGCTATGCCCTGAAGTGCTTCCACTCAAGCTAGACCATCAAATCAATTATCACAGCAGTCTGCTTTCCAAATATGAATGGCAATGAATGACAACACACAAGGCAAACTTTCAGCTTTCATTTGTCATTGGTAATGTAAATCTTGTTTTTTTCTTTTTTTGATCACTTCCCCTTTTCCTTTTCTCCTTTTGATCCTTGCTACCCCCTCCATCCTTCCTCCCTCATAGACATTCCATTGGGCCAGAAGGAGGGTCCAGCCATTTGGCCAAATTCTTCCCCCTGTTGCCTGTGGCTCCATTGTATCAAACCTTCAAATAAAAGCTTCACCTTTATGAATCAAAGTCACAAGAGAAAAATGGTCTGGGAGACATTATTGTTATAAAATCTCTTCCTGCTAACCTCTAAGCCTGATGATTATTGCATCTGAAGAAGACAACAGTATTGAATCCTTATTTATTTGGGCTGCTTAAAATTCTTGCCTGCTTCAGTATTTGAAGCTTCAATTGTTTTGTGCTTAATGTTGTTCATTTCATATCTAGTTCTTGGTTATAGGAAATACTTCAATTTTTAAAATGTTATTATATTCTAGCTGTTAAAAATGATTGAGAATGCTATAAAGGGTGAGAGTGGTTTAAGCAAACTATAACTAGCTTTCATAATGCTGTATGTGGTCATTAATCCATCACGTTTGTAAAGATGTCTGCACTTTCTAGTGCATTATTTCTTTTCTCAAGCTGGCAACAATTCTTTTCATGGACAATGATGCTATACTTTTCCCAATTATATTTATAAACATTGCTTTAAAAATGAGTTCAAGGCAGTAATACCATTTGAAAATAGCAGGCAACAGAGTAAATTATGCCAACCACTGTTAACTAGAAATTCTGTGCCAGAATCTTAGACTATAGATTGTCTTGGTTTAGTCAAATAATGATGAGCTGGGTAAATCTGCACTTATGAACCAGTTTCAAAGATGAATTAAGTTGTTGATTGTTTTAATTAGTCTACTATCTTTGAAAATACTACATCCTACTTTATGACATAATAAAGAATACAGAATATGAATTGAGAAATCTAAGCAACTCCATTTTATTTAAGACCCCCATCTCAGTTCTGTGACTTAACTCATGACCCACTTTAGCCTCAATGCCAGGAATTTATGACAGAAAGCCATGCACAAACAATTCTTAGAGCCATAGATGGCATTTGCTTAAGGCAGGTGTTTGCCCCAGAGTGACTTTGCCCCTAGGGCTAAGAGTTTCAGTGAAAACCATATAATGTTCCGACCATATAATGTTCTGACCAACCGGTTCTTCAGAGCCCAACATGCCAGGCATACTGTTGGTCCAGATGTGACACATAACCATTTGTGGTCAAGCTATGGACCACGGATATTTTTCTGTAAAGGTCAACCAATCATATTTGCCCAGCTTAGCTTGCTTTAAATGTTAACCAATCATGTAATTTCTTATGTAAAAGTTCCTTAAAGTTGTTTGTTCAATACTATAAAAACTGTGCTAATTCTATGCTCGGGGCCTTTTAGCATCAACGGTTACCAAGTGAACAGAGGACCAAGCTCGAGCTTGCAATAAACAACTCTTTGCTGTTTGCATTTATCATGATCTCTGGTGGTCTGTGAGGGGGCATCTGAAAATGGGTTACTTCAGAATTATAAATTTAATCCTTTAGAAACAATACAGTTCAAGAGATAATGACAGAGACTTTGCCTTGACTACACCAGTCAGGATCCTCTGAAATCTTTTTTTGACTAAACCTAACCTTGGGCTGTCCTTAGGCAAACTGATTTACATTTTTGCAAGAATACTTGTGGATTCATTTTTAGTGAAAATCATATATCCTCAATATATGACTAGAGACTTTATTCCCAACCCTTACTATCCTAGCATCCTGGCTTGTCTTCAGGACGAGTTCTGCCAAGTCAATTTTGAGAATCAACCTTTATACCCATGCATCCTCTTAGTAATTTTCCATGTACTATGTTATAAGTACTTAGTACCTGTTGGATTTGGAGCTATCATTCTTGATCTGCTACTACAAAACTCCATTGTGGTAATACCCCTGCATAAAGTCTACCTTACCACCTTTAACAAGTAATTCAATATATTTTTTTGGGGGGGGGGTCTGGTCGTGGGGCCTGAACTCTGGGCCTGGGCGCTGTCCCTCAGCTCTTCAGCTCAAGGCTAGTGCTCTACCACTTGAGCCAGAGCGCCACTTCCGGCTTTTTTCTTTTTCTTTTGCTTATGTGGTGCTGAGGAATCGAAGCCAAGGCCTCAAGCATGCAAGGCAAGCGCTCTACCACTGAGCCACCTTCCCAGCCCTAATTCAATATTTTCATAACAAGCCATACAGAGAAAAGAAAAGTGTTATGTGCTAAATGTCAACTAGACAGTACACATCATGGAATTTCAGCATGGAGTGGTCAATGATGCTTTCATGAGGTAGATAAGATATGATCTATGCATGGTAGAAATACCTATTAGGTTTTCCATAGGATGAGTAGGAGTGGTTATTGCCAATGGGCTAGTGGGCAGCATAAATTGATTTACTCATGGGTTATTCTTTGCAATAAATATTTTTGAGCTCTAAAGTCTTTGACAATTTCTAAAAATAAATGTCGACTAAAACAGAATAAAAAGAAAAAAGAAAAAGAAAAGAAAACTTGTGCAAGGTAGAAAAATACAATAAAAATGATAAAACTAATAAATAGCTCCCTTGTTATTCTTAGGCTAGTGGGTATGATATGCTGCGTCAAAATGATTCTCAAGGGATCAATAATAGCTATAATTCTAGTTCAAGCTGATTAGTGTTCTTATAAAATAATCCTAATCTCTTAAGGAATTGAGAGTTGCTCCAAAGGAGCAAAGGCTCTTAATGGTCTATTTATATCCAGATCTATAAAGACATTCTGGGCAGAGAGAGTAGAAATCCTATAGTAGTTGCAATCTATGGCCCTTGGAATCCCAGCATATATCCCTTGGAGGGATACTGGACAGTGTCTATGTTTACTGTACTATTTTCCTTGGTCTGCTGAAACAATATACTATAAACTGGGTGAGTTACAGCAGAAAGAGATTCTCTCAAAGCTCTATAGGCAGGAACACTAAAATTATGTGCTGGCAAGATTGGTTCTTTCTAGAGCCTCTGGGGGAGAATTAATTTCATTCTTAGATGTTTGTTGTCATCATCAGTCCTTGGGATTCTCTACCATGTGGCTGTATCACTCCATTGTCTGCTTCTACAGTCTCAAGGAATTTTTTTGTGTATCCTTGTGCCCCAGTTTCTTCTCATGGCCTTCTTATAAGACCTCTAGTGTTTGGATTTAAGTTCACCGTAACTGAGTATGACCACAATTAATTTGATTACATTTGCAAAGACTCTGTTTTATGTGTTCTTATTTTATATGGTCCTATATATGTAGTTAGGACTTCAGCACATTTTTAGTAACACAATTTAAACCTCAATCTTTTCATAATGAATTATTACAGTATTATTTTCTACACAGGATTACATCATCCTATCCCAGTGATTCGTTTCCCAGCATTTTTACTTTTGTAGAACGTATCTACCTAATAAAAATCTGACTTTCAACTAAAATGGAACTTCTAATTTCCAATCAAGTTTAGTGCACATTAGAGTTGTTTTTAAAATCTATTCTCTATTTGATGTAAAAGGAACAAGGTAGTCCACTCAGAGTTACATTAGGCCCTGTTGGGAGATAAAAAAATTGATTAAAAAATTGGCTTCTACTCATATAGTTTACAGCCTTGAGGTTTCACAGCATAGAATGTTCAGAGTGGAAGGGATCAAAATCATCTCTTCTAAACTACTTATTTTATAAATGAGGCTTTTGAGGCCAAGAGAGGTTAACTAACTTGCCCAGAGCTCACAAAGTTAATTGGAAGGAACATGCAAAGGAAACAAAAGAGGGGCACAATTTTAAAGAATTTCAGCTAGCATTTGGCTTTCATATATGAAGTACACAGTATATGTTGATGATGTGCTATAAAGATATTAAATCAAAGCCATGAACAATTTTGTAGTAGAAGAAAATGCTCTTTGTCTCTTTTACTCTGATCTCATAAGCTTCTGAGGAAGCAAAATAACTCCCTAATACTTTTCCCCCATGGGAGCATGTGTTTAGTCCAAGTCTGTTTGTCTGGGGAAGCAATACTTTTACCGTGGAAAGGTAAGACATGTCTTCATGGATCAACTGTTCTGCTTGCTGTAATGATCCGATGCCCACAAACTGATGGTGGAGTTAGTTGTCGCTCAAGTAGGATGTGGATAAAGAGGAAAGACTCGGGGAGATCCGGGAAGATGGCGGAGGAGAAGCTGGAATCTGAACAAGCTCTCGCATAGAAAGCAGTTTTAGAGTTCCAGTGGACAGCCCTAAGTCAGAGAAACACACCAAGTGTGCCATCACAGGACAGAGGGTTAGGCAAGAGAGGGGAAATCAAGGCAAAGAGACACATCTGAGCGCTTGCCAGGAGCCGCCGCGCCTGCGGCAGCGGACGCGGCAGCGACTGCAGGGCACCATAACTGAGCCACAGAGTCCGGGACGAAGGAGCCAGATGCGGAGGGCAAGCAGATTCTACTCAACACCAGCAAGAACCCACAAGGAGCGGACATCTTCATCCTGCAGTTTGCAGACCAGAGACGACCCAGGAACCAAGACTCGGCGTCAGTAGAAGCCCGACATCCTCACTCCTTCTCAGGGAGCAGAGGAGGGAAGGCCACCCCTCCCTCCCCCCCAGCACCGCTGATCTCCATCTTGGATACCGACAAAGCTCGGCGGAGCTGCGAGCTCCAGCTCAGGCCTTGGAATAAAATGAGTCATTTAGCAGGTCACAAGAACTTAATGGCGGCGTGACCTGCCAGCCTCAGCTCCATCCAGGGAAAAGTCACACGGCTCGGGCGCCAGCCATAGGAGTGGCTTTCCGCACTGGGTAACCAGAGCCAGAGGCTGCCCCTCCCTCTAGAAGCCTCTACAATCAATTGAAAAACAGAAACCCTGAAAATGGCTCCAGACTGGGCTCTGTGAGTTTTTCACAAAATAGCCCCAGGGAAAACCTACTGTTTGTTGAAAGGCCTCAACTCTACCCAGAACCTAGCCTCATCACTGCATTCCCCTCTTTTGTGATTCTCAAACCAGATCACCCTCCCATTAAACTAACATGGGAAGGGGATCTCAAAATCTTGGGTAAAGCAGAGCATTTTTCTGCCTGTTCGAACAATCTGACTTAAGAAACCAATCAAGCCACAGGACCTCAAGCAGACCAGAGACTCCAACAAGAGGCTGGCTACAGATACAAGGGAGATACAGGATTTTTCCCACCCCTTCCAAAAAAATCAAAGAACTTTTTTTTTCTTTCTTCTTCTTCTTCTTTTTTTTGGTTCCGTATATAAAAGAAAAAAATTTTTTTTTCTAAAACTTTTATTAATCTTTAATTTTTGCCTTTTTTGAAAAAAATAGTTTTCCAGTAACTTTGTTTTTCCCTCTTATAATTTTTATTTTAGGGGTATGTGAAGGTGCGTTTTTCTTTCTTTTCTTGTCTTCTTTCTCTTTTTTTTTTCTTTTTTAATTATCTTTTTGTTTTTGGTTTAGCTCTACTGAACTTCTGATCTTTTTATTCTCCCTTTCTTATCCTTTTCACCTTTTCCCCTCCTTTGTTCTTCTTTATATGACTTAACTCTTGTCCTGCACATACTCAGACAAACCCATAGTTAACTAGTAGACCCTATCCCCCATTGTGTTCACACTTAATCCACAAATTTATTACTCAATTCAAAATCTCTGAGACTTACATTCCTTAATAGCAGTACTACCTCTTTATACCTATATAACATTTTAAGCCTTTCACATCTCCTCTACGTCCCCCCCATCTCTCATTATACTCACGTTCCTCTCTAAATAGATTGTTCTTGTTTCTCCATAATATCATTAAGTTTTACTTGTCTATTTTTTCTGGTCTCTTTTCATTTCCCTTTCCCTTTCTTCTTTTTCCTCTCTCTCTCTCTACTTGCATCCTACCCAACCTATTTCCTGCTTTGAGATTAGGACATAGTTAACTCCCCTGTGCCTCCCCACACCAATCAATTCCTATTTTTTTCTCACATCTCTCCCTAACCCTAATAATTTCTGATTTTCCAAATTCTTCTCTGCAGTTCGAAGCCCATTAACATATAGTTGTTTGATGTTGAATAGATGTATCTGTTGAACTAGATTGTATCTGTAGACTATTGACTGTACAAATTCATACTTTGGTTGATGGTAGCCTTAAGATAGTGTTCTAGCACAAAACTGGTGCTATTTTCATCTCAAATGGGCAGAGTATGCCGGAAAAACACAAGAAAAATGGCAAATCCAGGTATCTCAATTCCCAATCTTGATAATCAGGGGACAGAACAGATAATGAATAATCCAGAGGAGAGTTCACAAATAGTTCTACAAACACTGCTGGCAAACATGATAAATGAAAAGTTTGAAAACATACAAAGGACTCTGTATGAGCGTGATAGGGAGAGAGAGGAGGCACCCCGAAAGTATATACAGGAATATCATAAGCATGAGGAAGCTACTCAAAAACTGATACAGGATTTGCTTGAGTAGGCTACGAACACTCACAAAGAACTGCAGGAATCCCGCAAATGGGAGGAAGCTAATCAAAGAGTAATACAGGAATTGAGAGAGCAGGATGAGAATACACAAAGATCACTAAAGGCATTCATGGAATCCATTAACAAAGAGCTTAAGGAAGTCAGGGAGACCACAAAGGGAATGCTGAATGGAACCCAACAGAAGGAATGGGAGTCCAAAGAAACCATAACCAATCAACTAAGTGATTTAAGAATAAACAATGAACATCAAATTAAGGAAATAAAGAAATTCATACAAGACCTAAAACAGAACTTCAACAAAGAATTTGAAGCCATCAAAGCTGACCAACTAGAAGGAAATGAGATAAAAAACAAAGTAGAGAGTCTTGACAGCAGGTTAGACCATGCAGAAGATCAAATCTCAGGGATTGAAGACAGCCTAGATATTATAGAGAAAGAACATACAACTATCCAAGACAAGTCCAAGAAATATGGTAGATCTATCGAACACTTGGAAGACACCCTCAGAAGGTCTAATCTAAGGATAATGGGTGTAGAGGAGCACCTAGAAACAGAAGTTAATGGTCTAGGAAATTTGTGTAACAGGATCCTAGTAGAGAATTTCCCAAACATACAAAAAGATAGGCCTATTTAGATACAAGAAGCTTTTAGAACCCCAAATAGACCAGACCAGAATGGGACATCCCACCATCACATTATAATCCACACAGGATCAACTCAGACCAAGGAAAAGATCCTTAAAGCTGTCAGGGAGAAAAGGCTAATCACCTACAAAGGGAAACCAATTAGAATCACCTCAGATTTCTCAGCAGAGACAATCAAAGCAAGAAGAGCCTGGAATGATATATGCCATGCCCTAAAAACAAACAACTATCAACCAAGAATACTGTACCCAGCTAAACTCACCTTCATAACTGAAGGCCAAATAAAAACCTTCCATAGCAAAGAAAAATTGAAACAATACATCTCCATCAAACCAGCCCTACAAAAGATTTTTAAAGAAGTCCTACACATAGAAAACCAACAAGACCACAATAAAGGCCAAGAAACCGCACCCAAACTGAGAAGCCAAGAACCATAGGAAGAACCCAGTTTTCACAGTCCCCACGAAGGTGAATAACATGGCAGGAACTCCCAAATGCCTCTCAGTCCTATCTCTTAACATAAAGGACTTAACTCTCCAATTAAGCAAATTGACTGTCTAGTTGGAGTAAAAAACAAGACCCTTCTATCTGCTACCTGCAGGAGTCACATCTTGCCCCTAAAAACAAACACATTTTCAATGTTAAAGGCTGGAACAAAATCTACCAAGCAAACTGCTCTCATAAACAGGCGGGAGTTGCAATCCTAATATCAGATAAAATAGACTTCAAATTAAAATTTGTGAGAAGAGATAAAGAAGGTCGCTACATACTAATTAAAGGATCTCTCCTTCAGGAGAATATTACAATTCTAAATATCTATTCGCGAAACAATGGAGCACCCAAATTTATCCAAGAAACACTAATTTCCCTCAAATCCAATATAGATCCAAAGACATTAATTGGTGGGGATTTTAACACACCACTCTCCCCACTAGATAGATCAACTCGGCAAAAACTCAACAGAGAGACAGCAGATCTAAACAGCTGCATAGATGAATTAGACTTAACAGACATCTACCGAACATTTCACCCAGCAGCATCAGAATACACATTTTTCTCAGCAGCACATGGAACATTTTCTAAAATAGACCACATTTTAGGCCACAAAGCAAACTTGTCTAAGTTCAGAAACATTGAAGTTGTACCTTGCATTCTCTCTGACCACAAGGGTATAAAATTAGAACTAAACACCAAAAGCCACCAAAGAAATTTTGTAACACATGGAGGCTGAGCAACACTCGATTGGATCACCAGTGGGGTTTGGAAGACATTAGAAAGGAAATTCAAATTTTCATGCTATTCAACAAAAATGAACACACAAATTACCGGCTCCTCTGGGACACAGCAAAGGCAGTACTCAGGGGCAAGTTACAGCTCTGAGCTCCTACGTCAACAAACTGGAGAGATCTGAAACTGACAATTTAATGACACATCTAAACCTCCTTGAAAAAGAACAGCAATATAAACCCCAATCCATTAGATGGAAAGAAATAATTAAAATTAAATCAGAATTAAATGAATTAGAATCCAAAAAAACTATAGAAAGAATCAACAAAACAAAGAGTTGGTTCTTCGAAAAAATTAACAAAATTGACAGACCCTTAGCAAATCTTATCAGAAAAAGAAGAGAACACACCCAAATTAATAAACTCAGAGATGAGAATGGAAACATCACCACGGAAACAACCAAGATTCAGAACATTATAAGGGAATACTTCTCAAAACTTTATGTTAATAAGTTTGAGAACTTGACAGAAATGGAACTTTTCCTAGCAAATATTGACATGCCAAAACTAAACCAAGATGAGTTAAACCCGCTTAACAGGCCCATATCAAGCATTGAAATAGAAACAGCAATAAGAGACCTCCCAGCTAAGAAAAGTCCAGGACCAGATGGTTTTACAGCGGAATTTTACAAGGCCTTCAAAGCAGAGCTCACACCAATACTCCTCCAACTCTTCAATGAAATTGAAAGAGAAAGCTCACTACCGAACACATTCTATGAAGCCATCATAACCCTCATCCCAAAACCAGGCAGGGACTCATCAAAGAAAGAGAACTATAGACTCATTTCTTTGATGAACATTGATGCAAAACTTCTCAACAAAATTTTGGCCAATCGACTTCAACAATTCATCCAAAAAATCATACACAACGATCAAACAGGATTCTTTTCAGGCATGCAAAGCTGGTTCAATATATGCAATTCAATTAACATTATTCATCACATCAACAGGAGCAAGAATAAGAACCACATGGTTATCTCAATAGATGCAGAGAAAGCATTCGACAAGATCCAACACCCTTTCATGATGAAGGTTTTGGAAAAATTAAGAATCCATGGAACATTCATCAATACAAGAAAGGCTGTATATGACAAACCTACAGCCAGCATTATACTTAATTTTGAAAAACTAAAGCCATTTCCTCTTAACTCAGGAACAAGGCAAGGATGTCTACTCTCTCCACTTCTCTTCAATCTAGTATTAGAATGTCTAGCTACAGCAATAAGACAAGATGCAGACATAAAGGGGATCCAAATAGGGAAAGAAGAAATAAAACGCTCCCTCTTTGCAGATGGCATGATCTTGTATTGAAAGAGTCCCATAGACTCCACTCCCAAATTACTCAAGCTGATTCAAAACTTTGGCAAAGTAGCAGGTTATAAAATTAACCCCCCAAAATCAATGGCTTTTCTGTATGCCAACAATGAGAAAAGTTTGGCTGAAATTAGGAAATCAACTCCATTTGTAATAGCCCCACAAAAAATAAAATACCTAGGAATTAACTTAACCAAAGAAGTGAAGGACCTCTATGATGAAAACTTTAAAATCTTGAAAAAGGAAATCAACACAGAACTTAAAAAATGGCAAAACCTCCCATGCTCCTGGATTGGAAAGATTAACATTGTGAAAATGGCAATACTTCCCAAGGCTATCTACAAATCCAATGCAATACCTATCAAAATGCCAACCTCATTCTTCAAGGAAATAGAGGAGGCAATCCAAAAATTCATATGGAATAATAAAAGACCCTGAATAGCAAAAATGCTTCTCAAAGGAAAGAACCCTGCTGGAGGAATATCAATACCAAATTTCAAACTCTACTATAAAGCCATAGTAATCAAAACAGCTTGGTATTGGCATAAGAACAGACCTCAGGACCAATGGAATAGAATTGAAAACCCAGAAATGAACCCACAGACCTATTGCCATCTAATCTTCGATAAGGGAGCTAAAACAATAGAATGGAAGAAAGACAGCCTCTTCAGTAAATGGTGCTGCAAAATTGGTTAACTACATGTAGAAAACTAAAGCTAGAACCTTATATATCACCCTGCATCAGAATCAACTCCAAATGGTTCAACGACCTTGAAGTCAAAGCAGACACGCTGAAAACATTAAAGGATGGATTAGGAGAAACCCTAGGTCTCCTTGGCTCAGGCCGAAATTTTCTGAATAGAGACCCGGAAACACAACAAATCAAAGAAAGGTTGTACAAATGGGATTCCATAAAGTTGCATTGCTTCTGCATGGCAAAGGACATAGCTAGCAAGATCAATAGAAAGCCCACAGATTGGGAGAAGATCTTTACTAGCCATACAAGGGACAAGGGTCTCATATCTAAAATATACTTGGAACTCAAAAAATTAAACCCCCCAACAACAAATCCTCAAAGAAACAACTGCCCCATAAATAAGTGGGCTAAAGACTTAAAGAGAAACTTCTCTGAAGAAGAAAGAAGGATGGCCAATAGACACATGAAGAAATGCTCAACATCCCTAGCCATAAAAGAAATGCAAATCAAAGCAACATTGAGATACCACCTCACTCCAGTTAGAATGGCAAAAATCAAGAACTCTAACAACAACAGATGCTGGAGGGGATGTGGACAGAAGGGAACCTTACTTCATTGTTGGTGGGAATGTAAAGTTGTTCAACCACTTTGGAAAGAAGTATGGAGGTTCCTCAAAAGACTTCACATAGAGCTCCCCTATGACCCAGCAATCCCACTTTTGGGCATTTACCCAAATGTTTACAAACAAGACCACACTAAAGCTACCAGCACAACTATGTTTAGTGCAGCATTATTTACCATAGCTAAGATATGGTACCAACCCAGATGCCCTTCAGTAGATGAATGGATCAAGAAAATGTGGTATATATACACAATGGAATTTTATGCCTCCATCAGAAAGAATGACATTGCCCCATTTGTTAGGAAATGGAAAAACTTGGAAAAATTATATTAAGTGAAGTAAGCCAGGCACAAAGAAACATAGGTCCCATGGTTTCCCTTATTTGCAATATCCAGTTTATGTATGAGTCAAGCGGAAAATGTCAGATAATGTGATGTTAGGAAAATGAATCCTTAGATATGTATTTTAATGTTTTTTTTCTTTCATGCATGTGTTTCTAACGCATTTATAATTTTATTTCTTTGTTGCTTTGTATGTCCCTCCCCCACAGTATAATCCCTGCTTTCAATATAATTGATGTCAGTATAACTTATGGAGGAGATGGGGAAAAACAAGTCATTTAAGGATTCAGGTGGACCTGTTGCAACAATGAGAAGTACAAATTGTCTCGTCAAAAAGGAGCTTTACAATGTTGGTAGGGGGGGGGGGGAGGATTGGGTGGGGGAGGAGGGGGGAGGCTGGGAAGGGAGGTGAAGGGTAAACAAAGGAGGAGGCTGCAATGCTTGGTAAGAAATGTACTCATTATCTTGCACATGTAAGTGTAACCCCTCTGTACAGTATGTTCACAAAAAATAAAAATTTTTAAAAAATTTTTAAAAAAAGAGGAAAGACTCCACCTTACGTGTTTGCTAAAAAGAGTTTTGGTATTCACTTGAGACTCTTGTTTCAAAAACAGACCACATAGTTACTGATTGAAGACAAAAATGGTATATTACCTACCTGAAGTATAACCAATTCTTAAAATAGCTTAAAGGTCAGTTTGCAAGTCAAAGTTTTTCTTTCTTCTTTGATTTGCTTTGGTTTTTGTTTTGTTTTGTTTTATTGGTCTTGGGGCTTGAACTCTGGTCTTGGGCGCTATCCCTCAGCTCTTCAGCTCAAGGTGAGAACTCTACTGTTTGAGCCACAGTGCCACTTCCAGTTTTTTAGTGGTTTATTGGAGATAAAGAGTCTCAGGGACTTTCCTGCCGGGCTGGCTTTGAACCATGATCCTCAGATCGCAGCCTCCTGAGTAGCTAGGATTACACATGTGAGCCACCAGTTCCCGGCTTTTCTTTCTTCTCATAGAAAATATTTGATATATTAAAAAGGGCTACCAGTAAAGGCATTAAGGACCATTGTTAAAACAACAACAACAACAACAAAGTATTATGGCATTCTAACCTAATTAAAGACACAACAAAACATCAAAAATATTGGAAAAAAAGATAAATCACAGTAACAAATCTGAAATTTACTTATTTCATTATTTCAACTAGCATTCAATTGATTCAGTCTAAATTAGAGGAACTAAAATTTATTCTGATTTGTTTAATATAAGGATAAGTTTATATTTGCTCATAAAAAGGAGAAGATTTTAAATTAAGGAAGAAAGGTATTACTATCCAAGTGTGCTATTTTGAGGTGCATTGAAAAATTAACTATGTTTCTCCTAATTTATTCAGTATTTCTTGCAAAATATTCTTTACATAATTATATCTCTTAGAGCTAACTCTAAGAACTGCAATTTCAAATTAGGTGATTTCAAGTACACCTATATGCCTAGATGTGAATTATACCAATTTCAGCATCATCAGCTTGAAAATAAAGTTGTAGAACAACCAAGTAATATTTTATAGATTAACATAAACAAATTTACCTCATTAGAGAATCTAAGATAAAGCAGAGTGCCACATCCTCTTTGAGGTATTTAAAATAAATAAAAATTTGAAAAATATGCATTATAATTATCATCTCTATGAGTAATAGCTGTGGAATCAAATATTTGGCTTTACCAGTAGTAAAAATGGAATGTGTTAATGCATATCAGCCTTCTTGAGGCATTTTCATACACTTGTGATACTATGGAAAAATTAGGTTGTGACAAGATCAGCTTTACAAGAAAGTTATAATGCAAGCTACCTTGAAAATAAAAACCAACTTCCTAATTAAGTAACTAACTAAAGGAGTTGTTCTTACACTATCAGTTGGCTTCTGCCTAGAGAACTGAGTCGTGTCATTTATGATGTATTTGAAAAGGGAATCTCTTTATTTTTCATTACAAAATTCATGATGATCTGTAATTGGAAAAATGCCCATTACCTCATCATTAAATCTAAATTCTGTAATAGTCCCCACATTTTACTTTGATGGTCAAACACACACACACACACACACACACACACACACACACACACACAGAAAGAGAGAGAGAGAGAGGAGGGGGGAGGGAGAGAGCTCAATGTACGGTTCCAATAAGAAATTTATAGCAAAATATAATTTTACATACTAGTTCAAGTTTAAGAATGCTTCAGTAATTAATTCACCTCATGACATCTGTAGAGCTGATTCACTTGCATAACTTTTTCTTTCTAACAATATTTTGGAAAAGGATATTTTCAAATATCCTTTTTAAATAGTAGTATTACTCATTCAATTGAAAAATTAATTCAACAGCTCAGGTTGTTTTGAAGTCATACCTTATAGTATAAGTTATGAAATAAAAGGACTTTAAGTCCTTAAATAGTGGTTGGATTCTACCATTTCATTCCTCAGACTCAGGAGACACACAATTTAATTAACATTAGGCAAAAGGCAGGCATGGGAATGGTGGCAAAAAGGTTTGTTTTTTAATGTATATAACTTTGCTTTTTTACTGAATTTTGCTAGTTTAATTTGCAAATCCTCAGCTACAGAAGTAGCTTAAGTATAAATTTATATTTTCTACCACTAACATGTCAAAATATTCCTCCTCTTGACTCAAAGTGAAAGTATAACTATAGCAAGGGACAGTGGTACACACATAGAATCCTAGATCTTGAGAGGCTAAGGCAGGAGGTTCATAAGTTGGAGGCAACTCTGGGCTAAATATTGAGAGCCTGTTTCAAAAGATTATATAATTATATAATTATATATAATTATATATAATTATATAATTATATAATTAAAAATATATACATATATTAAAATGTATACATATATACATATACTTACACACACATATGCTGGGTGCCAGTGGCTCACACCTGCAATCCTAGCTTTCAGGAGGCTAAAATCTGAGGATTGCAGTTCAAAGCCAGATCAGGCAGGAAACTTTCCAGACTATTATGGACAATCAGCCACCAGAAAACCAAATGTGGCACTGTGGCTCAAAATGGTAGAACACTGATCTTGAAGGAAAAAGTTCAGCAACAGCACCTAAGCCCTGAGTTCAAGCCCACAAAAAAAGGACAAATGTGTGTGTGTGTGTGTGTGTGTGTGTGTGTGTGTGTGTGTGTGTGTGTAGGAAAAATTGATCACTAAATCACAATGCCATTGTCAAATATGAGTATGTGACTTGAACCAAAATGTGAACATGACTTTCATATGTTAATATGTGATTCATCTCTAAATAGACTCAAACTGATGATACATTACAGGTATTTCTCTTAAAATGGAAAATATTCTTTTTAAATATTAGTATTAACATGCTGGTTTCTAATAATACAAAGTAAAGCTGTAATGGAGCTACATTTTAAATGTAATATGATATAGATAGATAGATAGATAGATAGATAGATAGATAGATAGATAGATAGATAGATAGATAGATAGATAATAGATAGTAGGATTTCTAACATTTTCCTGATGACTTATATAGGGTGTTCTGTTGTTTTTATTTAAATAGGTCATTTTTTTCTTTAGATTTACAATAGCAATACCATTTTTCAGTCACTTTGCATAGCCCTACAATATTTCTCCAAATGTCCTACAGGTGCAACTTAACAACTACATTTACTTAGCTTGCATGGTAATTAAAATCTGAGCTTACATTTCAAGATGGTACTTATACAGCACTGACAACAAGCCATTTTCTTGACAAATAACCAATTCATTGTTAGTCTGCTTAGAGAAAGACATTCATAAAATAGCCTGTGCTTTTTCCCCTCTAATTCTAATTTCTACAGATGATCGCTATTTTCGGATGACTCTAAGTAGCTAAACACGAATAAAAAAGAATACCTTTCTGGCTCATTAAGGCAATTGCTCAAGCTGTCATTAGCATTACCTCTCTGAAAATGCAGTACAGGGTGCAGCAGTCCTTGTCTGTGGCAGAAACTAATAACTCAGAGCTACCTTTTTGACAGCAAGAGGAAATTTACATATTTTACATATTCAATGAGTAAAAGAATAATTTCCATTAATCAAATAAACTATGTTTGGGGGGATGTTTTCCGCATTTGAAATATACCTGGGTACCTTGTGGACTTAGCTATGACAATCACACACTGCATGAATTAATTGGACCAAAGCAAAAAAGATTCTTTACCTTTTATTTAACCATATTCATTTTCTATAGGGAAATTGTAAATTATATCTCAGAAGGTAAATAGTAATGCCTGAAAAGATGAGATGTACTGGTTTTCATCTTCAGACCTGCAAGGCTCACTACTGGTCAGATAAGGTAGAGGCTAGGATTATGCCTTGAAAAGCTGAGAAACGAGATTTTTATCATTAAATCAAACCTGCTGGGTTTAAACTCTGTGAACTTTAATTATCTCACATTTAATTAAAGGACTAGATTAAACCAAAAGTGGAAGGTAGGGGAAAGTCCAGGCAAAGGAGGATCTGAGAGTTGTTGGTGATGAGGTTACTTCATTTCCACAAATCTGATTTCTCATTTCTAATAAAGCCAGCTTGCTTATAGAGTAGATTCAAAGAAATCACTTAGGTGCACAATACTGGAGATTATCTAGTCCATCTCTGAATGATAATTTCTCATGTTTTTTAATTCTTGACAGTAAGAGGTTCTGCATAAACTGAAGAGGCTTCCAACTGTTAAGGGCAACATGAGTGAGTTTACCAGAGAATAAGCCAATGAAAATTTTTATACTTCACCAACTAAACAACAATGTGTTCCAAATGTTCCATTTAATATTAATATTACTTATCTCTCTGTAGGTAAGACAAAGCAACTATTTTCAGAATGCCTTGTTTCATAATAGAATAGTTATAAATGAATTATTTAACTAATAAGTATCCAATAGTAGTTTATTCTAATGGTCAGCAAATTTTCTCTATAAAGTATCTGGCACGAAATATTTTGGGCCACAGAGTCACGTAATTGCTTGACTCTGCTGCAGATAATACATAAGTGAATGAACATGTTTGTGTTACTCCCAAATTTTCTTTATAGAAAGTTGAATAGCATACATAATTTTCATATCAGAAAATACTTTTCTTTTTGTGACTACTTTCCAATAATTAAAAGAAATCTTAGATTTTACTAACCCCTGTATGTCAGCTACCATTCTCCTTTGTATTTAAGTCATTATGAAGGAGAGAGAGAATGTTATAAAGTGTAGCCACTTTGAATAATGATTGAGAAAGGACGAAATTATTTAAGGATTGACAAATGATATAAAACCATATGTAGCAAAGAGTACAAGTGTGTGAGACATCTCATAGGGGTTAAAAGTATACATGGGAAGACCATGACTCAGGATAGCTAGAACTGACACAAAACAACTCACATACCAAGAGGAAGTAACTGGATTCATTTAAGTGTTGGAAGAAAAAGAAAGAGTATTACAGGTGAAGGAAATAATAAGAACAAAGATGGAGCAATGTGAATTAGCAGGTTGTATCTTTGGCAAATTTGGAGAAAAGCATGTCTATATAAGTATAATCTGTAAGGTCTGCTCCTGGTGGCTAGCAGACTCCACCCTCCCCACAAAATCTCCGCCCAATACCTGCGTTACCTAGGCAACTGGCACACCTGGAAGAGGTCACATCTGCATTGCTGAGGTCACATCTGGATTCGATGTGGCCATACCCTTCCCCGCCCCTACCCTAGATAAGGCCTAGCCCAGGGCCAGATGCCCTCTTTCCCAGGTCTCTTTCCCAGCAATGTGAAGTGCCAACCGGAAAGATGAATAAACCTACCCCTTACCTGAATACCATGTGCGTGCTGTGGTTCTTACTCGGCTACCTCTTTTTAAAAACCTAACATAATCAATTGGAGAAATTCATTCATTCATTCAACACACAATTGAATGACTTGACACACAATTTTTCTGTGTGTCAAACAGTATGCTAAACACTATAGAGCCTGTGATGAGTCTTACTCAGCATTGCTTAGTCTGGGTAGAAGGACAAATAAGCAAACAATTGCAATTGGAAATAAAATTTAGCATATGATACACTAAAGGCTAAAGCTGTCTGATAACATCCGCAATAACTTTTAAGAATTACAATTCTGAGCATTCTACTCATTAGCATGGAACACAGAGATCTCTGATTTATAACCTTTAAAGGAATACAAATGCAAAATTAAGTCTCCCGTGTTGTCTCCTTGGCTTGATTATTTTTATATTTGAACAAAAATAACTGCTTTTCCTAGAGAAGTGGTAAAATCACATCAACTTCCTATAAAAAATTTCAAGACATCCTCTGAAGATTACAGTTTTAGGTGGAATTATTTTTTATTGGCTTGATTCACTAGAACAGGGCATTATGTCACTTGTCCTAGAAATATGCACATACCTGTCTGTAACCCTTTTCAGCAATGAGGCAAATTACTGTGGAAAAACCTGAAGTATTTTTTCACTAGAGATCTTTAAAAAAAGATTTATATCTACCTGCATGAGATAGCTCAGAATCAATAATGCCTAGAGCACAGCATGAATTTTCAACTCTGAAAACTCTTTAAAAAGTATTCCAATGAATATTTTCACCAATTAATCACTCATTCCTGAAAATATTGTGATACTACAAGTCTTACGAGGCCTAAAAGTTGAACTATAAGTGCACTTGGAACTATGTCCAAAAAAATTGTGAGCAATTTCATGAACCTTTTGCATGAGTTATTAAATGAAATGTAGCACTGGAAAGAAATAGCTTGTGGTTTGGAATTAGATAAACTGCTGTTCAGAATCTGATTCAACTATTCACTAGCTGTGACCTTGAGAAAGCTACTTAATTTCTCTAATCCTCCATTCATTCACACGTAAACCTGAAAAAATAAAACCTAATGCCCAGAAATGTTGTGAAACAACAATGAGATGGTTTATCTATGACACAACACAGTGACTAGCAAACAGGAGACAATGGATAAATGTTAAATTATCCCATTCTTTTTTCAATGTAAGCTTCAACTAAACCATTTTAGGGCAATGGCCCTGAATAGCAGAAACAAAGATATAATTTCTGGGTTGATTAGAGACCTAGGCAATGTTAGTGAACATGGAAGAGTAAACAGCATTCTGTATATGTGTCACCTTTCTCCTGTGATGATTATTGGTAGCATATCAGTAATGCTAGCTAAAAACCAAGTCTACTATTGAACCTATCTTCCTGAATCCTAACATGCATCTGCATTCCTCACTTCTTTTAAAATTATCTCAGCATGGACCCCTACTTAGAAGGGAAGGTTTTGGTTAAGGGCAAATAAGTGATGAAAACCAACCAACCAAACAACCAAGGAGAGCGTAATTTTCCTATCAATGCCTCTTTTGTTGTTGTTGTTGGTGGTAGTTGTGGGGGTTGAACTCTGGGCCAGGATGCTGTCCCTGAGCTCTACAGCTCAAGTCTAGTGCTCTAAAATTTCGAGCCACAGTACCACTTTTGGTTTTCTGGTGGTTAATTGGAGATAAGAGTCTCATGGACCTTCCTGCCCAGGCTGGTTTTCAACAGGCAATCTTCAAATCTCAGTTTCATGAGTAGCTAGGATTACAGGCATGAGCTACCAGAGCCGGACAATGCCTCTTCTAAAACAAAACAAAACAAAACAAAAACTATAGTTTAGAAATATTCTTTCCATCTTCTCAGTTATTTCCAAACTCATTCCCATACCCTTGGGATGCTGGAAAATCAATGCTGCCAGTTGTTAAGAATATGTCGTTCTTTTTTGACATGACTTGTACGTCTCATTGTTGCAATGGGTCCACCTGTATCCCTATTTAAACGATTTGTTTTTTTTTTCCCTTCCCCTCCACAAATTATAACAACATCAAACTTTGGTGGGGGCGGGAGGAGGGGTGTGTGGGGGGTGGGGGGAGGATGGGAAGGGGAAACAAAGGAGAAGGCTACAATGCTTGATAAGAAATGTACTCATTATCTTGCCCATGTAATTGTAACCCCTCTGTACAGTATTTTTACAATAAAAATAAAAATAAATAAAAAATAAAAAAAGAATATATCATTCTTGAGTCTCTGTTAAGCATTACAATATTTCCTTAGTAAATAATATATTGGAAAGGCTCTCTGAACTAACAAGCATACTCCTTTTGTGAGAACTAGCTCTCATGATATAGGAATATTTCCCATTTTTCTTTTTTAACCTGAATATTTCATATGCTTTGGGACTGAGTCAGTTGCATGATTTTTTTTGACTTTTATTAATTAATTTATTTTTCTGCCGGTCCTCTACTGGGGCTTGAACCTGTCCCTAGACTTCTTTTGTTCAAGGCTAGTAATACCACTTGAGCCACAGTGCCACTTCTGAATAATATATGTGGCAAAATATAGCTATCTTCTTGGTTTTTGTCTTCAGTTCACATAATCGTCACTTCAATATTAAACAGTATACATTTTTAAAAAATGCTTTCAGAGGATAGGGATCATGTCTAAAACATCATTTATATTGTGCTTAACACCTACCAGAATATTCTGAACCCTACAGTAGGCATATAGTGTCATATCAATGGAAGCTGGAAATATGCATTATAGACAAAAGCATCTTTTCTTCCTTAGTCTATATTTTCTTCCCAAGCATATATTTTGTTACCTGCCATGAAGTCAGCAATAAGAGGCACATAGTATATATTATGGCAGAAAGCCTTAGCAGAAAGAAAGAAGACTTAGTATCATATTTCTTTTAAAAACTCTTACCATTTGATTTCATAAAAAGTTATGTTGTACCACCAATCTAGTTTAAAACAGAACTCAGGTCAATTATGTAACTAATCTTAGATTTGTCCTTATTGCTTAGGGATGATTAATGATTGCAGGAAAAAAAAGAAAACTTCTTTGAAGTGTGTAAATGTATGAATAAATATGATAATACTAAAGTAAGGTGGTCAGTTCTGGCCAGCACAATATTCTAGGGTCTGGCATCTTATATTCATGCTGGGGGAAAGGAAACTCCCAGCCTGCCTCCCAGGTAATGGGTGTGCTTGGATCCCTGGAGGCAGGGGTGGGTACTTGACCTATGGGTTGCTGAATCTGTCAGTCCAGTGCCTGGGACTGGGATATTTCCTGTGGATCTGCCTCTGCTCCAACCTATTTAGCTTAGTGGCCATTATGCCATGTCACGTGTGTCTCTGTGATTGTGTCCTGTCTCCTGGCTCATCTCTGGTCATCATAATATCCCAATTCAGCTCTCTATTGAAGCTGAATTGGCTTGTTGGTATTGTTTTTGTTATGTCTTTCCTCTTTAGCATGTTTGCTAGCTGTGTTATGTGTATTTGGGGGCTGCAGACTTTTGTAACAACGGGTGGCCTGTAGCCTGTTAACTGTACAATAAAGACTCCAATATTTCAAATGTCAAAATGTGGCTTCTGTGATGATTCATCTTACAACAATACAATCTAGGACACAGAGTAAGACCAAGCCATGGCCAGGTTCAGGAAAGATCATGAGCTCAAGCCTAGTACGAGCCACACAGATAATTCAAATCCTGTCTGGGCTACATAGTGAGAGGCTGCCTCAAAAAACAAAACAAAACACCACAATACCAAACCAACCAATTTGTTTACAATATTGATTCAAATCTGTGCTACTGTAAATTAAAATGGAAATTTCAACAAATTAGACTGCAGATATTCATTTTTATTTCATTCATAATATGGAGGTCATGATGAATATGTCACATAATAAAAGGATAAACTGGTTATTGCCAATGTTCCAATTCCAGCTGCATTCTTGCTTATTTCTTTGGAAAGTAACAAGTTAATGAATAGATGCTACTCTCTATAATACAAATGTCCTTCACTATTAGAATCTGTTGAATTTAGCAATGAATACATATTCATGAATGTACGTTACTCTCAAAATAGGGATTTAGACAGTGTAGTCCATTAAACTTAAGTTTATTTTTCTCCCAGGTGTTAGCCATGGAATCAACATTTTGGTCAGTGACCTTTTCATGTTGTTTGCCCTAATGGATGCCACCTGGAAATAAAATCAACTGATGTTTAACGGAATAGGTTTTTTTTTTTAAATCTCCACTCTGGGAAGGGTATTGTTTCACAAAGAAGTAATTAATTCATAATATCACTGATGAATATAGATGTATAAATACAACTGTAATTTAACCTGGTAGTAATTAAATGAGTTAAAATTCTACAATGTGCTTTTTGTTATATATTCAAATTATATCATGAGAATAATAATTAGAGCCTATCTACCACAACTAATTTGATACTCTCATAGTTGAATTGTTCATTTTGGTCATTCTCCAATGGTTTCTTGCATATTTGTTGAGTTCAACTGTGTTGTCAGTTTGCTCTAGTTAGAGCATGTTTGAAAAACAGACTTACTCTGTTTCTTAGTGTTTTATAACCATAATTATTTAAGTAGTTAATGAGAATGTGAATATGTAATAATAGATATAATATATTAATAAGATATTAAGCAAAAGGTTCACATGAAACCTAATAAATCTTGTACCTCCATATTTGCTTGATTTTCTTTATAATTAATAATCCTTATTAAAAAAAGAATTCTTTAGCTGAGTGCCAGTCGCTGATGCCTATAATCCTAGCTACTCAGGAGGCTAAGATTTGAGAACTGTGGTTCATAGCCAATCTGGGCAAGAAAGTTCTCAGGACTCTTATCTCCAATAAACTACTCAGAAAAAGCCAGAAGTGGCACTATGGCTCAAGTGGTAGAGCACTATCATTGATCACAAAGATGCTCTGGGACAGATCCTAGGCCCCAAGGTTCAAGCCCCAGAACTGGCAAAAAACAAAACAAAAAACAACAAAAACTTCAATGTGCTCTTTAGGCTTAGCTAACAGACATACCAAGATCAAACTTATATAACATGCTTGTCAAATATAGAAGACACACTTTACACTATGAAAAAATAAATAATTTTCTCAAAAATTGTTAAGGTAAGATGGATGGAGAAGAGAGTCATAAAGTTCATATATATTATATATAATGTGATACATAACATATATGTATATATATGTATATATGTATCACATTATATATAATGTATATATATATATATAAATATATATATATATATACACATGATTTGTACAGTGGTTTGTTTTTGTGTTCAGCTAAGACCAACTACCATCTGAGAACCTCCTATGTGATTCTAGGGACTAATCAACATAGCATTTTTGTCCTTACAAACTTGTGTTACAATCATTCTATTCTAGTTAACCTAAGGAACTAGAGAGGTTACTATGGGCACTGGCTATGCTCATAAGTAACTTTGGCAAAGTCTAATATGCAGAGTATTATAATGACCTGCTCTCTGGGAAGAACTGTCTGTTGTGTGGACAGTGTGATGGAAGTAGGGATGCAACGTGGAGGAACCTTAAGAGGGAAATTTCTGCTTCTATTTTTTTAAGTATATATTTTTATTGTAAAGATAGTATACAGATGGGTTACAGTTACATGAATAAGCTAATGAGTATATTTCCTATCAAGCACTGTTAGCTCCTCCTTTGTTTTCTCCTACCATCCCTTCCCTCCTCACCTTCCCAAATCCTCCCTTCCTCCTCCCTCCCCAACCTGAAGTTGTAAAGTTCATTTTCAACATACTGTCTTGTACATCTCATTGTTACAATGGGTCAACCTGTATCCTTATTTCAGCATTTTGTTATTTCCCTCTCCCTCCCCAAATTAGAAATATATATATAAACAAAATGCAGGGCACTGGAATCATACCATGGGGGAAGAACATACAAAAGAAACAAAAAAAAAATCACAAAGTACATTATAAATACATTAAAGACAATGACAAGAAAGTCTGCTTCTATTTTTTAAAGAAGTATTCTCCTGACAGCTTGGTTTGATTGACAGCTATTACAGGCTGACCTAATGAACCTTCAGCCTGGATAAGCAGTGAACTAAGTTTTACCATAGGCATCATCTCTAAGCCTTGGTGATCTGACTGAAGTGGCACGCCTCCAAATACCACTGCAAATATTTATTGCAACCCAAATTCGATGTTCTCAAAGTGATTCTTCAGCTTTTATAGTCCCTTTGCAAATCAGATCCTTCCAGATTTAGATTAAGGATCTAATTGTGTATCCCCATGGAAAATGCTTGCTCTGTGCTAGGTCTTTCTACAGGGGTAAGTTACAGTACATGATAATACCACACTGACACAAAGGTACACATGAAATGATCTGTTTATTCCTCTGTAGATAGTGAAATGTACCTTCAAGCTATGCTAAATACTATTGTTTATCTTATTTACTTCTTTCATTTTTTTGTTCTTCCTTGTCATTGGAGCCAGCTTATCAATGGGCAACACAGATGAGATCTAAAGTCAGGATAGGAAGGATTCAGGACTGTGATTAATTCCAAGGAACACAGTACAAAAGCAGATCCTTGAGTCACATTTACAGGATGCTTCCACACTGCAGACTTAAAAAATAATTTCACAGCAATTGTGAGGAAACCAGCTATTAGAAACTGGGAAGACTGGGGCTGGGAAGGTGGCTCAGTGACAGAGTGCTTGCCTTGCATGCATGAGGCCCTGGGTTCGATTCCTCTGGAAGTGGCATTGTGGCTCAAGTGGTAGAGCGCTAGCCTTGAGCTGAAAAGCTGTGGAACAACACCCATGGCCAGAGTTCAGGCCCCATGACTGGCAAAAGAAAAAAATTTAAAAAAAGAAACTGGGAAGACTGTATTTATTAAAATATTTGTGCAACAGCAACAGAACCTGGATTGGTATATGATTACTTCTCTAGAAATAACATGATATTTATTTTGGGCTGCTTAAAGAAGACCACAGTTAGAACATGGAAAGCAATATTAACATTTCCAACTTCTCAAACAACTTTTGTGATGGAGTTTTCCTCTCTCTCTCTCTCTCTCTCTCTCTCTCTCTCTCTCTCTCTCTCTCTCTCTCTCTCTCTCTCTCTCTCTCTCTCTCTGAAACAGACACAATTCTAGAGTGAAACAGGGTTGTTTAGGGTTGTTTATTTCATGGAGTCAAATCACCTTATACAGTTCTAACAGTTCTAGTAAAAGTACTTGGCATAGTGATGAGCTCAAAATATGATCTATGTAGACAAAATTATGATCCATGTAGAACTACACGGTATGTTTTAAAACACAAAATTAGAATTATTAGAATTATGTCTACTCATAACACCTCTTTTCAAAGAATCTCTTTTATATGGTCCCAGAAAGAAATAACACTCTCTGCCCCATGTGATCTTGTCCCTGCCTGGGCTCAGTGGACACAAGTTGGACAGATGAGTTAAAGGGAAAAATAACCTATATGCTAGACTATGCCAGGCAGATTCCATCACAACAAGTTGAACTCAGAGAAACTAAAATCTCATAAGGATAATTACTTGAAGAAAGGGTCATACTACATTATAGCTGTAGCAGTCACATTCAAGCATGAAAATCTATGGAGAAAAAGAAGAGACAAGAATGAATAAAGCCACAGAAGAACAAAGAAAGCAACTTATATTTATAAAATCTTTTAATTTTGGTTCTATTTCAAGGCATTGGATATCCAGAAAAGAATAAATCTTCCTTTAGTTTACTTGAGTTGAATCTCCCAAACTACATGTAAGCATGCAAATACTATGACATGGTGTTATCGGGCTTTAATTTAGCTTTAGTTTGTCAATAAAAAATTTACACAAATATTTTAAAACTTTTCATGATTTTCCTGGGGTTGGAATCAGGGCCTCATACTTGCTAAATGAGTCTTCAACCACTAGAAATAAGCCTCCAGCAGTTTTTTTGTGTTGGTTATTTTTGAGATAGGGTCTTACTTCTTGTCTGAATATGTGCCTGCCATATGAATCACTGTAGCTTAGGCTTCTTGTCATAGCTAGAATGAAAGGTTTGCACTACCTTGCCCAACTATGGGTTGAGAAGGGGACCCTCAAACTTTCCTGCCTAGGGTAGTCTCAAACTGTGATCCTCCTGATTTCATCCTCCCAAGTATTTACGGAATGGCTAAATGCACAGAAAGTTTACAATCTTTTTGTAAAAATCAGATATTCAAATTCAACATATCACACCTGCTAGGATGATGTGCTGGTTCAGTCCACAGACCCTACAATTATATGATGACCTTGGACATGTTACTTTTTATTTCTTTTCCTCAGTTTCCCTCTTTATTAATTGATATAGAGACATGGGGTTTAGTGCAAAAAAAAAGAAAAGGGACAAATTGAATTTTTCTCACTGAAGTAGAACCCAAGTGTTTCTGTAAGAAGTCAGAAAGAGGAGATTGACCAGGGTAAGTAAAGCTTGCCCCTAAAAACTAGCTTAAAAGCACATGAACTCATGCTGGAAAAGATATCAAAACCATCATGAATGAACACATCTTGAGGAATATTGGGCTAGATGTATGCTATTTCCTGCCCTGAATTCCCTTATGACTCTCTGTATAAACACTTGGTTTAAATAACTTTTTGTCCTTTACAAACAGAAGAGGCCTAATTAAGGAAAAGGTTTATTAATATTACATTAATTTTAGTCTGAAAATTAAAAACTAATTATGTATGCACAACACAGAAGTTAAGGGATATCTCAGTTGCTTCCCATTTCAAAGATAATTTTTCTAGTGATCTCCAGCATTATTAACACAATACTCTCCTTTCTATCTTTCTGGGTAAAAGTTTGTTTTTTTGTTTTTTTGTTTTTTTTATCTTTAAACCACTTTATTTATAAAAAAATTCATGAGGGTGGGTAAAAGTTTTTTAACACCATCTCATCACCAGGAACTATATGGCACATGTCTCAAGAATGAGTAATTAATCATTCTATATCCATTTAGAATCATTACATTCATTTTGCTTAACATGATAGATAATAGTTGGAGCCTACATTCTTCCAATTAAAATGTGAAAATGTTCTTTTACTGATGTCCTTTACCCCTTACACGGCTAACCAAACTCTAGAGTATACTCTCTAATTAGCACCCGAAAATATTTTTTAATACTGAAAAAAAACAGCAACCTAAGCACAAACCAGAAGAAAAATAAGACTACTGCAAATTGCTACCAACTTTGGATGATTTATAGGAAACAAATTCTACAAAGCCTCCTTAATGGTAGGATATAAACAGTTTTTAATGCTATTTAGTTAAATGATAATTATAAAACTCATTGAACTGAATGAGAATTAGGATTGTCAGACAAATGCTTGTAAGGGGTTAATTAATTCATGTGAACCACACAACTTAGCTGAAAATGGGCTCATTATTCTAAGCTACCAACTTTGTCTTTTTCTCAGCATTGTCTTCTTTTCTCCATCCCATTCACCCTGTTACACCCCCACCTCCAGTAGCACATGTCAGGAGAGAGAATGTTTAAAAGGAAACGCAAGCTAAAGGCATTTTGCAAGGGTACAAAGATGTCTACTGGAACACTGAAATGGAAAGATTATTTATTAGTACACCATGGTTCATAACATCCCAAAGGGTTCAATATTTTCATTACTCACACAAACATCCCCCCTCCTCCTTTTCAAATGCCTCATTACAGCTAAGCCTGGAGCTTTTTCCTTAAAAACCTTTCCTCTGAAATAATAATATGGGGTTCCCTACAGGCCAAGGGTATTATTACAGTCAAAATGCATCTATCTATCTATCTATCTATCTATCTATCTATCTATCTATCTATCTATCTATCTATCTATCTATCTATCTATCTATCTACCTACCTATCTATCTATCTATCTACTTAGATACTCTCTTATATGCTATTTTTAATAACAAAGTATTTAGTGGGAAAAGAATTTGTAAGCTATATATGGAAAAGCCTAGAGGAAGATGGCAATATCCCCGATTTGAAGGAAACGGCTCTTGAAGCTTATTAGGTGGGTATAGGAGACCGTAATAGGATTATGAGTTTTGGTTTAGCCTGTCCATCATTTCAAAATCCCCATCACTAAAGGAAATATCTTCATAGGGGTCTGAGATTAATATTGAAGCTGCTTTATTTAATTCTTCCTACTTTATAATGCCGAGGGCTAATTAGTTCCATCTACTTTCTTCAGGCTTGTCAATAAGGCAAGTTGAAAGCCAAGAACCTGTGAATTATGGATTAACCAGTTCTGTAACAGCATATTCAAGAACTTAGTTAGTTAGCTACTCCAAAGTGTAACCCCATTACAGGCACTGTAAAGCAGAAAATACTGTTTTGTAATCTTCTGCTTAGAAGAAGACAAACTATATCCTGCAAATAAACTTTATTTTTTGATGTGTTAATCAACATCTTAGACAGGTCAAACTAAAAGAAATATCATTTAACAATTTGTCCGAATGTCCAAAATAGCCTACTAAAATAATAAGATTCTTAATATCTGCTCTAACAAATAATCTTTTGTTTTCTTTTTTGTTGTGGGCGGGGAAGTGCAGAATAAAAAATGTTAAAAGAAAGAAAATCAAAATATTGACACTAAAAGATATTACTTTTTTAAATTTCATATTAACTGAACCTGTATCCCTAATTCCTTGGGCTTTCTCATCACATTCCAACCCTGGTATTTCCATAGGCTCTTTTCTTGTTCAGCTAGAACCTTTTAGTGCCATAAATCCTGAAGTTAGAAGGCATGTTAGAGCTAAACTGATATAGCTCTTTCATTTCAGACTTGAATTACCTGAGATCCAAAGGTTAAGTGACCTATGTGAGGTCCTATAAACTAGATGACTATAGTGCTGGAAGATGAAACCAAGATTCCCAATTCTCTTTTCAGTACTTGTTTTCTTCTCTTTCATGCTAAGCAGCCGGTGAAACTGTCAAGATTTGCTACCTTCACTAGGCTGGTGAGTTAACCTCCAAAAACCAGTGATCCCCTTTCTAAATATGTTTCTTTTCTTAGCCAGGAGGCATTGAGCTGTAAGAATTTAAAAAAATCCCAATGTAAGTTTTGAGACACAAGCAAGCATGTGCATCACATCTTCAACAACATAGTCCAAACTCTTCAGTCTCCACAGGTATCTCCTTTCCTTAAAGGGCTCTGTCTGCTGTCTGTCTGTCTGTCTGTCTGTCTGTCTGTCTCTCCTCTTGGACAGTACTGGGGCTTGTTCTAAGGGTCTTGTGCTTGCTAAGCAGGTACTCTACCACTTGAGCCATACCTCGCTCCCCTTCTTGCATTGGCTTATTTTCAAAGGAGAGTCTTTTTGCCTGAGAGGCCTAGGCTCCAGCAATATTCCTATTTGTTCATACTACTTCACTTAGTCATTAGTTTAGATGGAATGTCATATATTATTATGCTTGGGCTGGCCTTGAATCCCAATGCTCCCAATCTCAGCCTTTCAAATAGGTATGATAACAGGCATGATTCACTGATAACCAGCTATAAATGCTAAACTTAGTTTATTTGCTATGATGCCCTTACCTATCTCTGCAATTACCTTTTTCTGGAAGAGGAGCTCTACCTACTCAGTACCATTGTGTGTGGTTCAATCACCACACACAGCTTTAAAGAATCATTTTGACTTCTATTATGTCATCAGAATGAGTATGTCCCCCACATTCCATCATCTTCTTTCTCCTACATACCAATTATATTCTATCTTCATTATCATTGGGGTAGAGATGGCTCTTTACTCCTCTCATAAATTAATGCTCTCTATAAATATTCTATAAACACCTTCAATTTCTCCCTCTTTAAAACAGCCTTAAAAATAAATAAAATAATTACCACTAGTAGTAATAAAAATGCTATTGTGTGCTAGATACCATTTTAAGTGATTTGCAGGTATTTATTCATTTACTTCTTGTAGTAACCTATGCGATAATTCTTGGCTTGTATAAATGTCCATCAAAGGTATATATGTTACAAATTGGTTCCTAAGGTCATGGTATGGAAGATAGTGGGGCATTTAGAATTAGGGGATTTGTGGGAGGTGCTTAAGTCACCGAAAACCTGCCCCGTAATAGGACTATGTGAATCTAGCTTATCCTCTCTTCTGTTTCTGGCTGATGAGGTTAAGTAGTTTGCTCTGTCACATGTTCCTATCATGATGTAATGCTCTATCAAGAACTGAAATTTTAGAATTGTGAGGCCAAATAAACTTTTTCCTTTTACAAGTATCCTCTTGTACTTCATTATATTACTATAATAACCAGGGAGACCCAATAATCAGCCAGGCCCAATAATCAGCATGTCCCCATGGCCGGGCTCCCTGGAAAGGGCAGGGAGGGCATTAAGAAGCGAGACTCACCAGACCCAGCCACTGGAGGGAGTGGGGTGTGGAAAAGCTGATGTCACCACCCCATGGGTCATATCCCCAAAAGGAGGCAGGGCATGCTGCTGGAGGGGGTGGGGCCTCAAGCCCTACATGGCAAGATGTCAAGAAGTGATTGGACAGTGAGCAGCTTGGGGGAGAAGCATGAATGACGTTTTGAAACCATTAGACATATGAAACCCCTAGTCCTGCTAGAGTGGGGGAAGCCTATATATAGGCTGCATGTTCCTATCCCTGGGGGAATGGAGAGACAGCAGGATGGGAAAGCAGGCAAGAGGAGTTTACAAGAGCAGAGCAAGGCAGGCCTATGGAGGGCAGGGTAAACCTCTTCCAGAGGTCATTTGGGCCTCCTTGAGGGGGTCATTTGGGGCCTTCCTCCAGAGAGGCCTGTTGAGAGGCACCTATGAGAACAGGGCAGGGCAGGCCTGAGGAGAGTGGAGAAGCCTGCAGACAAGGAGGAAGGAAAGAAAAGGAGAAGCCTGCCCCTTTGGAGGTTTGCAGACTAACTAATTGGTGGTTTGTAGTCCTACTAATATAAGAAAGGTCGGGGCTGCCCATTGGAGGCTTGGAGGTTTGGTGTTTGAGACTATCCTTGGTTCTGGTTATCTAGCTCAGGACAAGGTAGTTGCAGGCCCCCTTTCTGGAGTAAACGGTGTAAATAAAAAAAAAAAAATAGTCACCTTTAACTGTGCCTTGATGGATTGACTCGTTCTTTAGAGGTCATTGTAACTGAAAGCTGATGGATATAGATAGGTATTATTTGAAACAATTGAAATCTAGATTAGTGAACATGCCCAAGATAACCAAAATTTGAATGCAGAGAACTCAGGAAGTCCAAGTATTATGCTGTTAAGATGCATATAGCTATAGTAACCATGAAGAGATATACTCTAATGTGGTGTCCTACAAACTTGTCAGCCCAAAGAATTGTTTAGAAATTAAAACAAAAAGCTAGTATGCTACTTCTCCCTTCATATGCACTAAGTCACACTGTAGGAGTGGAGGAGTAGAGATGGGTAGAAGTCCGGAGAGCAGCAAATCAGAATTATTTAGAAAGCATTTTTAAAATTCTTATGCTCATGCCAATCCTGAGAAACCCTGGTTCACATACACATGGTAATTCCCAGGCCTCACCATATACTAGGAAAAGATTCTAGGGAAACAACAGCTTACTGAAAACTGGCAAAAAAAAAAAAAGGGCCGGGAATGAAGAATTTATGAATATTTGTTTTATAGAAGTAATTAACTATTAAAGAAGGAACGATAGAATATTGCTCTTTAAAAATGAGGAGATCTAAGTATATAAAAAAATTTTAAAATAGCCTGGCATTGGTGGCTGACGCTTGTAATCCTACTTACTCAGGAGGCTGTGATCTGAGGATCATGGTTCAAAGCTAGCTCAGGCAAGAAAAGTCTGTGAGACTCTTCTCTCCAATAAAGCACCACAAAACCCGAAGTGGCACTGTGGCTCAAGTGGTAGAGCGCTTGCCTTGAGCTGAAGAGCTGAGGGACAGCACCCAGACCCAGAGTTCAAGCCCCAGGACTGACTGACTAAATAAATAAATAAATAAAATGAAAAGAGATCTATGCAATGACTATCAATGTCTGCTAATATACCAAGGAGAATCAGCTAGCTACTATGTACTCCCCTGTAAAACCACATGAAACCAAGAATTATAAGGACATTTTTCCAAAAAGACAGAACCTAAATTTTTTCAATAAGCTTATAGAAAATATATAGAAGGAACAATAACCACAAAAGTTATATCAGTGAAATGCAATAAATGAAATATAAACCCTGTCAGACAAAAGAAATATGTATGGCTAAGATTTGCTTCCAAATAGTCAAGGGTAGAGGTATAGTTTAAACAAGATTATCCATGAATTAATTTATGTTGAAGATGGGCACTGGGTTTACGAGTTTTCCGTACATTATTCTATTTGAAAATTTCCAAGAATAGGTGTAAAAAAGCACTGACTATTGGAGGCGAAATATAACATGCAGCAATTGCAACCAAGCCACTCATTTAAGAGAGCTGGAGCTGGTTGCATACCATCTGTAATCCTAGGTAGTTAGGAGGCTGAGATTTGAGGATCACAGTTCAAAAGCAGTCTGGACATACAAATTAGATACTCTTATCTCCAATTAACGAGCCAAAAGCTAAAAGTAGTATGGTTCAAGTGATAGAAAGCCAGCCCCACTACTTGGACAAGGGAGAGAGAAGGGAATGAGTAGAGAGGGGGAGGAAGAGAAATCTCTTTCTGAGCCTTCTGAGGTTCATTTATAGGCATTAGAGCACATGCAAATTAATATCCTGTACATACAAATAGATCTTTTATTTCTTGCTTCTTTGATGTGTCCATGACTTCTCAGCTAGATAAAGGATAGTGGCGTACAAGATAGCAGTATTTTTCATTTATTGTTTAGTTGACTTATTGATATTTGTTTATTAGTTAAAAAGGAGATTACATCATTTCTTTAGAAAGAAGAAATCAATTTACAGTAAGACATTAAGAAGACAATAAGTATGATTCTGAAGGAGGTAGGACAAGTGAGATCCAGGAGCAGAAAAGAACTGACATTGAGGGAAACCAAGGGAACCTGGATAATACTGTTACTTACTGAAAATGAGTATTGAAGAGAGTAAAGAAAATCTGTTCCAAATACCAAGGCATGTGCTTCAGTGAACAATGAAAAAGATTAAGGAGATTGCTAAGCAGTGATGTGATGTAACTAATTCTATAAATACATCATATGAAAAATAAGGGCAATGAATTAATTTTTTATATTTATTCAGTTTTATGGTTGCTCTAGTTTTTTATATTTTAAGAGTAGGAGACTGAGGAGCAACTGTGCTTCAACTCCAACACTACTAATGGGGATCTGTGATTATAAATATATATTCTTTATGTTGTATACATTTTCTTAGGAAACTTGCCAAATAGCTTGAATAATTTATGACATTATTTTTGCACTTTACAATAGTTAGGAAACATGTGAATATTTCTTTTCTTACAGTGTGAAAACCTAGAAAAGTCAAGGGCCCACCAATGAAGGATACATCACACAAGGAAAACCTCATATTTGAGCAGATATATTTTGACAGATACCTGAGTTATTTACAAAAGAATAAGTATAATCAGATAAATATGTGTTTCCATTGACATCTGAGGCTAATCATTCAATGAAGAAAAAGAGAGAGAGAGAGGGAGGGAGTAATGCTTCAAGAAATAGCTATGGACACTTAAGAGAGGAAGCTTAGATATAATAATATTGCATAATTTAATAGGACAAATAGCAGCAGGGTAATTTCATTTTAAAATAGAAAAACCTAAAGATCTCTGCAAGCCAGAAACCTCAGGCAATAAGTTAATCTGGACAATTGAGTGCTTGTCCATCTCAAATAGCAACATATTTTATTTACCATTTTGCACAAAAATGTTTCAAAAAGCTATTGTATACTTTGCTGCCTTCATAAAGACAATCCGTTGAAAATACTTTTTTGAGGATTCATATAATTATCATGAATATAAGATGTGCTCTCAGTACAAGATCCAGAGGGTGCATACTGGGATGAGTCCTTGCTTAAATAGTTCCAAACTGCTCTATTTTTGAAGTTTTCATTTAAAAATAATGTTGTAATGGGTCAACTTGTATCCCCATTTAAACAATTTGATTTTTCCCGATCCCCAAATTATACCAACATCAAATACAGTGAAAATGGGTTATACCATGGGGTAGGGACATACAAAGCAACGAAAAAATCATGCGGTACATTATAAATACATTAGAAACAATAGCAAGAAAGAAAAACTTTATCATGGGGTTCATTTCACTTAACATCTTTTCCGCTAGTCTCAGATATATACTAGTTATTGCAAATAAGGGAAACCATGGAACCTATGTGATACAGGTTGACCCACTGCAACAATGAGATGTACAAGATGCTATGTCGAACAAAGAACTTTACAATTTAGGCCGGGCGAGGGGGGAGGAGAGGGGGGAATTGTAGTTGTGGAGATGGGAGGGAAGCCATAGTAGGCAAAAAACAAAGGAGGAGGCAACAATGCTTGATAAGAAATGTACTCATTACCTTGCTCATGTGATTGTAATTCCTCCGTACAGTATTTTCACAATAAAAACATCTAAAAATTTGTGGGTGTGTCATTCCTAAGCACTGTCCCCTGTGCTTTTTGCTCAAGGCTACTGGATCTATCACTTTAGCTACACCTCCATTTCATTTTGTTGGGAGTGCGATTAATTGGAGAAAAGAATCTCATGAACTTTCCTGCCCAGGATGGCTTCAAGTAGCTAGGATTACAGGCATGAGCCACCAGTGCCCAGTGAAAATTTATTTTTAATTATTATTTCATCATTAGCACATGGTCACTAAAGGATATTATACTATGTTTAAATGGGTTTAAATCACCCATAATATCACAGCATAGCCACAGAGAATTTTAATATTGCATGAGATTTCTGTTATTGTGACAAAGTATTTGAAATAATTTATTATTTATTATCTGAAAAAGGGGTTTCAATTCAATATATTAATATGTCACATCTTTTTTGTCAGTCCTGGGGCTTGAATTCAAGACTAGGCTCTGTTCCTTAGTTCTTTTGCTCAAGTCTAGCACTCTCCCACTACAGCTATATCTCAACTTCTGGCTTCTTGATTAACTGGAGATAACAGTCTAATGGAGTTTCCTTCCCAAGCTGACTGTGAACTGCAACCCTCAGATCCCAGCACCTTGATAGATGTCACCACTTTCATCATTCTTCCCCATCTAGAGAAATTTCATTCTGGGGCCACCTGGCTCCATTTCTGAGTACTGAGGTGAGGCTGATACATGATGGTGGAAGGGATAGTAAGGATATGGTTCACACCTCATGGTAGCAAAGAAAAGGCAAGGAAGGAGACAGGGAACAAGATACACATTTCAAAGGTATGCTCTTAGTGACCTCCTCCATATAGAGTCTGTCCCTAACACCACACCACTTACAAACGCATCATGGAGGAGTCCATTGACATTAAAGCCCTGTTGATCCAATCATCTCTCAATAGTGCCAATCACTGACATTCAAGAGTTGAACACATGACCTTTGGGGGACATTTTATATTCAAACCATAGCAAATATTTTCATGTATTTCATTCCAACATTTATTTTTATTTTTATTTTTTATTGTAAAAATAGTGTACAGAGGGGTTACAGTAACATGAGTAAGGTAATGAGTACATTTCTTATGGAGCATTGTTACCTCCTCCTTTGTTTTTCCCCTACCATACCTTCCTTCCCCACCTCCCAAGATCCTCCCTCCCCCACCCCCAAATTGTAAAGTTCGTTTTTAACATAGTGTCTTGTACATCTCATTGTTACAATGGATCAACCTGAGAATTTTGTTATTTCCCTTCCCTTCCTCCCCTCCCCAAATTAGAAAACTGTATATACAAGATGCAAGGCACCAACATCAAGTGCAGTGAAAACAGGGATTATACCATGGGGGAATAACATACTAAAGAAACAAAACAAAACAAAATCACATAGTACATTTAAATAAGTTAGAAAAACAATAGCAAGCAAGAAAAAAAACAGTTGTGTTCCTATCATGGGGTTCATTTCACTTATCATCATCTTATATGGTCGTATGTAGCTTGTGACCTTTTCTGCTTGTCCTAGACTTATAGTAGTCAATCTCACTTTGGGGCATTTACCCAAGGCTCTACTGAAGCTACCAGCACAACTATGTTTATCACAGCATTATTTACCATACCTAAGATATGGAACCAACCCAGATGCCCCTCAAAAGATGAATAGATAAAGAATATGTGATATATATACATGCATACATAAAATGGAATTCTACACCTCTAAGAGAAAGAATGACATCGCTCCATTTGTTAGGAAATGGAAAGACTTGGAAAAAAATATATTAAGTGAAGTAAGCTAGGCCCAAAGAAACATAGGTCCCATGGTTTCCCTCTAAGTCCAACATTTTTAAACAACTATAAATATTCATATAGTAGTGAGAAATCATTAGCAATTTTGTAGTTTGCTTGTCTGTATTCATGGGTGTGCACAGGGCCTTTTGCATGCTAAGCCAAGAGCTACACCATGGAGCTGCATCTCCAGACCTTTGTTTGTTCATTTGTTTGTAAGATAGAGCATTGCTATGTAGATCAGGCTAGCCTTGATCTCATTAGGTAGCCTCCCTTGATCTCGAACTGAGATCCTCCTGACTCAGCCTTCCTACAGTTTTGAGATTACAAGTATAAGGCTGGCTAGAGATGACCCAAAAACACTTATGTTTTTAATTGTACTACCTGTTTTTTTGATGATTAGCTCATTCTCTTCAATTTAGTGAAGATAATAGCTATCATTTTTCAGTACTGCCTGTGAGCCTACAAATATCAGCCTTCTAATGCTGATAAGCCATTTCCCATTTGCAAGGGAATGAAAACAACCAGAAACTCATGTTTGATAGAACAATGTCTAAAATAAGAATAAAGAGAATTTTAATGAGAGACTTAGAAGGCTCTCCAACAATGTGTGGATTAGACAACTTGGTCACATTCCTTTTGCCTGTTAAAGGATTTTTTTTTCCATTTTTCAAAGAGATAGATGGTATTTCCAGGTAAGTATTCTTGCTGAAACTGCTGAATTAGGAGAGGCAAAGTGGTATTGTGCTGCAATGCAGCAAATGACTGTGTTTGTCCTTCAATAATAGCCCTATTGTATGACTCATATGAAATATATAAATCTTGTAGTTAAAAAAATAAACTTTTTGTGGCTGAAACTAATAGTTTATTGTGGCTCTCTCTTCCACAGTAAATAATACATTCATTTGAATTAATGTTTATCTTTATTGTTAGAATTTGGCTATAATAAATCTTTGTTTAAAGATTATATATATACATTTGTAAAGAAATGTAAGGACTTAGAAGAAATTATGTTGTGAATACAGAAGCTAGACTAAGCTTACAAACTCATAAGTAAATACATTGTGTGGTATGCAAATGTATATAAATGTATTAACTGAAATGTGGGAGATTAAAGAGAGATCTCAAGTAATTCCTTAGAAAGCCAAAATCAAATTTCAGCAAGATAAGACACCAAGAAGCCAGTACTCGAAAAGAGTGGTATGCGATCAAGGGGAAAGGAAGTAGTCAAACAGAGAAAAAAAGAGGGGGAAAATGCAGACAAGAATACAATGTATATCCTACAAAAGCAAGAAGAGTGAGTGAAAGGGAGGGATGGGTGAAAAATGTTAAAAGTATCACATTCGTTAAAATATATTGTATTCATAAACTACTTTGTTAAATGGCAACTCCTTTGCACAACAACTTAAAGATAAAAATGATTTTACAAAAGAATACATTCATATGGATATACATATATAGCTATATATAGTTATATATGTATATACCGTTACATATATAACTAGCTATAAAAGATTCTATGATCTGACTTGGCTCAGGTAAATATTGCTGTGTATCTGCTAAGTGATAAAGAATTCTTATTTCACTTCATATGTGCTGATTTATAAATGTATTATATATAGAAAAATGTTTACTATAGCAGTATTTATGTTAGCAAAGCTGGGCACAGTAGCTCACATAAACAATACTAGTTATACAGGAAGTTGACATAAGATTATTGAAATATGAAGCCAGCCCAGGCAGAAGTGTCTGCAAAACTCTGTCTCAAAAATGATAAGCAAAGAGCAAGGCTGGAGGTATGGCTCAAGTTATCAAGCATCAGTTGTAAGCCAGAAAGCCAATTGAGAGAATGAGGCCCTGAGTTCAAGTTCCAGTATCATACCAAAAAAAACCCTAAATTCAATGATAAATTGTAGGCGTTAATAGTGAATTATCATATATTTATACATTGTGACAGTATGCAAACATTAAAAATGAGATGTATAAAAGGAGATTCATTCACATGTGAATACAAAGTTAGGTGAAAAAGTACGATATACAATGGTGTACATAGTACAGTTTAAGCGGTGTAAAATAGGCATAGAAATAGAAGTAAAAGAAAATAAACCAATGTTACTAACAGTTGTTTCTGAATATTGACACTAGATGTATTTGTCTTCATAGTTCATATATATCTAAATTTACTACAATGAGAATGTATTATCTTTTATGATGAGAAATATCATAGAAGAGAAAAATGATAATGGCATTCACATTTCCTTGTCAAGCAAAGAACAAATACAAGGAGTATATAAATGATAAGACAGAGTATGTATGTATTCATTCACTCATTTGACTAATCTTTACTGAGATACCCTATCTGCCAGGTTCACAATCACATGGGGGACTCAAAAAACTTTCAAATTTCCTTGCTATAGTGTTTATATCTTGGAAAATGAAACTAAACTGTATTGTTTTAGTCAGACTATCCTGGAATACTCACAAAGGGGTAATGCCCAAATTGTGATTTTTCTAAGCATCTCTTCTCATGTGCTATAATTATTTTCACATTCATATTCATCACCATCAAAATCAAATATAAAAAAATACCAGAAGGTTGTAGCACTTGAGAGTAAGAATCCACTCAGAGTTGTTTGTCAGGATGGTCTAACTCTGAATAACCTCAGCAGGAATTCCTAGTAATTTTTTTAACGTGCTGAATTTATCATTTGAAGACAACCCCTAGACACTGATAGCTTCTGCTTATGTTTCATGAAAGCAAATGGAATGTTACCATATTCATATTATCTTTATACTTCCAACAGTGCTGTGATGGCTATGGCTGTTCTAATCATGAAACTTAAAAAATGCATTTGTCTCTAATAACAGACACTTAAATCAGAACAACATGAAAATCTTTATAGGGATACTATTAGAAGTATGAAGAAGTTGTGCTTCTTTGTTGCATATTTAATTTTGTTTGGTTTTTTTAAGAAAGATATATTACTTTAGCAATCTAGTGTAACTAAAATATTTGATGTTTCAATCTATCAAAGCAAAATATTGGTGCTATGCTTTAAAAATCTTTTCCTAGATTGAAAAATAATGAGAAGAAAAAAGAATGACTAAACCCCTGAAATCGCTTGTACTTCATTCAAAATAATTTTTCTTTCAAAACATTTTACTGCAAAATATAGCTGAGGTAGGAAAATAAAACATTCTCCATATTAAAGATATAGCTAAAGCAAAAAAAAAAAGATTTCGTGATTGAATACAAACATTAGGTACAAGCACTATTTCCATTTCTTTGTAGGGTTAACACAGAAGCAGCAGATGAGTTTATCAGAATTATTTAAAACCTGGAAGTGTGTGAGGGGCTATTTAAATTAAGACTTGTTGTAATTGTCTCCTGTAGAAAATAATCATATTTATTATACATTGAAAGTGATAGGGAATGCAACTGGGAACTCAATATACTGCATTTACTACTGTTAAATACCCTATAAATTCTGGTTTATGTTTTAGTTGTTCATATGCTAAATCAATTATAGATATAAATGAAACCAATAATATTTTCTCCATATTAAAAATAATGGCAAAAAAGCCCTGCAAAATTTATATGGTCTCATATCCTTTCAACCATGAAAATCGTACTGTGTACTGTATGATCTCTCTACCCTAACTTAAGTTTCCCTTTCTAGCATAATGATAGTCTAAGGCCATATTTCCTCATGACCTTAAGGCAGTGTGAGATGAAGCAGGTGACATAAATACATAGTCACACAAAGCCTTTTGAGCTACTGTAAAAAAATATTTAGATTTTCACCTAGAGGCATTGATTTAATGTAGAGATAATAATCTTTAAATACTTTGAAGTTCTCTTCAACTTTTACATAAAAATTTTTAAATAAAAATTTTGAAGACATTCACATCCACATCTCACTTTATATTTACAATCACTGGATAAGGCAGTGTGTCTTTATTTGTGATTAACTTATGAATAATTTTATTGATATATGGGCAATGTTCTAGCAGTATGAAGATCTCCCAAAGTTTTTTTTTGTTACTAATTTTCTCTTTAAAAATGTGTAGGCCAGTGTATAGGAGGTTCATCCTGTGACTTAAAGCTGTCACTCAAAAATTGGCAATACACTTAAATGAAGGGTGCTAATCCTATTACTATTCTGTTCCATCATAGAAAACCAAAATATGTAGGTATGTTAAGAAAAGATACAGGCTATAATTACAGCACTTCAGTAAGTTGTGGGACATGAGAGTTCCCAGATTCTTCTGAAAATAGAGAAAGAAGTTGAAGGGTAGCAGAACCACCATTGTGGAGACTCAGAGACTATAATAAGAAAGTCTCTCACCTAAGGGAGCATAGGGAACTGGACAAATCCTAGAATGGCACTTAGTACTTCCACCACATCCCCAAAAGCTACACGTGTGTTCACAGAATATAGCTCCTTTCACCAAGTCAGATAGGCAAACAGGCTTTTATAATTAAAATAGGGTAAAGAATGTATATCTACTAATTTAAGATGTCCACAGGTGGCCCTTAGGTCTGAACCACTGTAAAAATATATACATGACATGATTTTATATTGTCTTTAAAAATTTTTACCTCTGATTATCCATTTGTCATTTACATTACCATTAAAGTGTAGCCTTAGTATCCTAACCAGCAGGTATGCATATGTAAGTTTTATTTATTAAAAAGGTCCAGCAGGCACTATTCATTTCCAGACAATGTAAAATTTGTAAAATAACATAAAAGTCTTCATGTAAATGCCACAGCACTCCAAAAACTTGAGCTGATATTCACACAATGCACAATAATTGCTTCATGTGCTTAAGTAAAAGGCAGCTGCTGTTTAGACTTACATATGCTACTCAATGCAGAGGACAGTACATGCTAAATACCATAGGCATTTGTCACTGCATAAGCAATTTTACTAAGTACAATGTTAGACACACAGCAAGCTTTCAGTGCTAAGTATTTTCCAAATTGATGGTGAAAGGTGCTAACCATGAATACAAAGGGACCCTCATTCATATACAAGTCCCCTCCTCCACTCTTTGTTCCTATGGTTACAGCTTTTATTTTATTTTATTTTGTTGCTTGTCATTTGACTGGGGATTTAGTCAGATAAAATTCCATAGGATGATAATACGAATTATTTTGTTTAAAGCCCAGCAACCAATTGAAAATACTTATTGTCTATATGTTGTTTCACAAAAGAAAATATAACTACATTGTATAAAGCTGTTTATCTGTTAATTAAGTTAGTGAATATTAGTTTTATTTAATTACAAGATTCATAAAATAAAATGCATATGCTGTAAATACAGTTTATATGACAAATACTTTATTTTTTAGTTGCCTTAGGACTATATGAAGTGGTTTGGGTTTAGCCCTTCTAAAAATCAAATTTAGTAGGTATGGGCTTTCCTTACATAACTGATATATATATATATCATATATTGATATATATAATATATATGTATCATATATTGATATATATGATATATACCAATATATATCAATAAAGGCTGAGACTTAAGGCTTGCAGTAATAACTGTGGGGACAGCAGGGCAAATTTATTATCTGTGATCCCTCCTTTATCTCTGTCTATTACATCTGGGACAACTCTAGTACTTAGGTGATATGATTAAATCTTATTAGTGAGGGCTTTTCTATCTTAATCACAAATCTAGCATTATAAAATCCCAAAGTAAAAAAAAATTAGCATAGCAAATGTCAGGAAACTAAACAAATTAAAAGATACTGTCAATAGCATGCGGCTCTGTGAAAAGGACTAACAGCCTCAGTTAAAAAGTATCAGGAATAGGGAATGGAGCTTTGAAAGGAGGCAACAAGGCAAGAAAGACATTAAATGTCAAAGCACAAAAGCTATTTCAAGCACAATAGCTATTACATGAAGCCACCAGTCCTTTGATTAGTATTTTAGTATTTGCATCACTGACATACATGGGTTAAAATAACATAAATCTGTAGGATTCTCAAATTATCAGCTTACACAAGTGCTAAACAGGAGTTGTAACAGAAGAGTCACTTGATGGCATTTATAAAATTGCAAAACTGGCTTAAATAGAAACTACAAAGATTATTAATGATATATAGTGGTTTCCAAAGAAGCTTACTTCTTGTTTTCAATTTTCTATTGCAATTTCCATAAAGGTTCACATAACAAATAATGAACAGTATAAATTACTCATGAATTCTGCTACAATTAGCTTATAAAGCATTCTAAGTATAACAAGAAAATAAGTTTTTGTGTTGTTACTTTAGAAAGCAAAACATTTGTGTGATAAAAAATATTAATTTTCTATTCTTCTGATGTGGAATTTTGGCATTATCAAAGGAGTTGGAAGAAAATACTTTGGTGTGCATATTGAATTTCTCAGTTTAATAATGAAGATGTGGTTCTGTGTAATCTGAAGTTAATTCAAAGCTACTGAATAAGAAGTAGTATTCTACTATGCCTGTTTTGTTCTCTCTTCTTCAAATTTAACAAGTGCTAGTAGCGTTCAGAACACTATTCACAAAAAGTTCAAATTAGATGTCAAATTTGAGTAAGTCAAACTTGCTTTCTATTATTTGAATGGGGGTTAATCAATTTTTTATATTAACTACTTAGAGAAAATTATTTCCCTCACAATAAGACTTGCAGCTTTATGAAATTAACTTCAGAATCAGTGAGCATTTCATAAATAGTGTTATCTGCAAGCCAAACCAAAGAAAGTGACATGTGGGATGAGAAAAGAGGAAGAATCGGAGAAAAAAAAACATGCTTTGGAGATGGAAGTTGAGCCTCAGCTAAGTCCTGTCATTTGCTGTCCCAAATGAAAGTCACCAGAATATCAGCAACACTGAATTAAAATAGTGACTTCTTTCATTTCTGATGTGGTTTTGGCCTATGAAGGATTTTCTCCCTAATGCATATATAGCAAGCAAACTCCAGGTCATCTCTAAAGGTGACACTACTATGACAGTAATCACAAAGCTTCTGATTGGAATTGTTTTTCTATTAGGAGTGATTGATTGGCAATTATTCCTTAATATTCTCTTGGATACTTTCATTATTACAATGAGATGCATAGTCAAATGACCTGAATGAAATTGACAAAGAAGCAGTAGAGGGGCTGGGCACCATGGCTCAAGCCTTTAATCTCAGCTACTCAGGAGGTGGAGATCAGGAAGATCATGATTTGAGACAAGCCAGGGCAAAAAAATACCAAGATATTATCTCTACAAAGAAGTTGTGTGAGGTGTTACATGCTTCTAACCTCAATTATGTGGGAGCTCTAGATAGGAAGATCAAAATTGGAGACCAGCCTGAGTAATAAGCAAAAGACCCTAACTGAAACAAATAACCTAAGGCAAAAAGGGCTAGTGTGTATGGGGGCTGTACCTCAGGTGATAAAAGCCCCCTTGCCTAGCAAGACAAGGCCTTGAGTTCAAATGCTAGTACTGACACCAAAAGAGGAAAAAATAGTGTTTTAACAAAAAACCTCAATGAGGCAATCACATCATTTACAAAGGGAAAACCTGAGACCTAGTCAAAGAATTTGTATCTACCTCAAAGCCTTGCCTGCTAAGAAAAAGAAAGAAATAATGACATGCAAGACCATAGCAACAGCAATATTTCTGAAGTAGGACACTTAGAAAAGGGCACAAACTAGTATTAATGTTTCTAGAGACATCACATTATTTCCTCTGCAGTTGGCATCTTAGTGGAAAGAAGTAACAGAAGAGGGGAAAACATGAAAGAATAGTTAGCTCGCAAGGAAATTTGCTTAAACTAATAAGGAAAGGAATTCAGAAACTGTTTCCTCTAATAATCTCATAACCCAAGGCTAGAAGAAAAGGTCATAGCTAATTGATACAAAAACAGCTTTGGACACACAGGTAGGAAGTGATGTTCTGTGATGAACTTCCTTCAACCTCCAATTATAGCAGGGCATGAGCCACATTCTTTAGAAACAAAAAAAAGAAGCAAAAAAAGGGACCTCATACTTCAAAATTCATAACATTTTCAAGGGAGTTTTCCTTTTCTGTTTTTTTAGGGGGTTACATTTAACTTTTATAACCCCATCAAATATGAAAACAAAATTTAATTGATGGTCAACAAGGGAAGTTAAGTATTAATTTGCAATTTTATATAATAAAAATATTCTTGCATAATTAGTATTTTTAAAAGAAAATCATAATGATGCTACTTCCCAAGTGCCATACTTTGATTTAGGTAAACAGATAAATGCACATAAAGGAGAGTCTCATTTTTTACTGCAATTAGCCTTCAAATTAAAAGAAATGTAAATGAATGAGGCTGTATATTTTTAAAATATCAGTGAAAAAGCATTACATATCAATTACTGATTACATTTCCATTTCCTTAGGAATAACTATTTTGTTTGAATGCATTTAGAATGACAAAAACCAAAATCTACTAATGTACACATATGTGTTGTTATTTGATAAGCTTGCATGAAAATATACTCCCTATATTTTTGTTTTAAACTTATTTTTTATATGTGTCTGTGTGTATACCTCCCGTATTAGGTATTGAACTCAGGGCCCTGTGCTCTTATTTGGCTTTTTTGTTCAAGACTGGCATTCTACAACTTGAGCCACACCTTCATTTCTAGCTTTTTTGCTGGATAATTGGAGATAAGAGTCTCACTGATTTTCCTGCCTGGGCTGGCTTTGAACCTGGATACTCATATCTTAGCCTCCTGAGTAACTAGGATTATAGGCATGAGATACCAGTACCCAGCCAGAATGTCTTTTGATGAACAAAATTTCTCAATTATGTAGCCAAAATTATCTTTCTTTTGTAGTATTTTGTCCTGAGTAGCTACGATTACAGGAATGAGCATGTGATGTCTAGCTATGTATACAATGTTATAGAGTAAAACAATACTGCAGTTATTTTGCTGATGCTTTACTATCTCACACACATAACTCTCATTAATTTCAGTGTTGATAAATCCTGGAAACTGAGGCAGGCACCAGTAGCTCACACCTATAATCTCAGCTACTCAGGAGGCTGATTTCTGAGGATCATGACTCAAAGCCAGCCTAGAGAGAACCGTCTCTGTGAGACTCTTATCTCCAAATTTGTAAGTGATGCTGTGGCTTTATAGTGATAGAACACTAGTCTTGAATAAAAGAGCTCAGGGACATTGTCTAGGCCCTGAATTCAAACCCCACAACTGACAAAAAAAAAAAAGAGAAAATATTGGGCACCAAGAGTTTTTCATCCAGTAATTTTTCTCTATCCCTTTCAAATATCCTTCATTACCTTCACTCTGCTACAAAGATCATGATAATTAAGCATAAAGTAAGAAAGGAGCAGTTGAAACAGTGTAAAGAACCAGCTTGTACAAGCAGAAAAGGTCAGATAAGTTGATGTTAGGTGAAATGAATCCGAAGATAAGGACTCAGATGGTTTTTCTTTCTTGCTATTGTTTCTAACATATATATAAGATGATTTCTTTGTTGCTTTGTATGTCTTTCCCCCACGGTATAACTCCTGTTTTCACTGTATTTGATGTTGATATAATTTGGGGAGGGGAAGGGAAAAAACAAATTGTTTAAATAGGGATACAGGTGGACCCATTGCAACAATGAGATGTACAAGACGTTATGTTGAAATTTACAGCTTTGGTGCAGGGAGTGGTGGCAGGGGAGGCAGTGGGAGAGGGTGGGGGGGAGGTGGAAAGGGATGGGAAGGGGAAACAAAGGAGGAGGCAACAATGCTTGATAAGAAATGTACTCATTACCTTGGCTCATGTAATTGTAACCCCTCTGTACAGTATTTTCACAACAAAATTTTTTTTAAATTAAAAGAAAAAAAGAAGCAGCTAGTCATGAGTGATGGAAAATTACAAAGGAAACTGAAAATGGAAGGATTGGTGAAATGATATCACCACGTGGTTCAGGCAGAAAAGATTCTACTTGGGGAGCTATAGTGCCAGGCTTCTCTAGAGAATGGTGTCATGTACCAGCTTGACTAAGGTAGAGAGAGATTATATAGTGAAGGGGGAGCATGACTAGAGTGGATGAGAAATGACCTGAGTGATCTCAGAGTCTGTAGGACCTCCTCCTGCCCCCAGGTGCAACAGTTACCTGGGTTACAGGTGCTGGGTGGGGACTTCTAGGGAAGGCTACCTGCAGTCTTGAACAGGGAGATAACAAATGGGGAGGGATCCAAGTGAGGTTTGGAATGGAGAGAAAACAAAGAGAAGGGGACATCCTTCCATGTGGTGGATGATAGGGTATTGGGTTTAACTGGCACCATCTTGTCTTCATGGTGGAGGCAGAGAAATCCCACCTCCTAGGTAATAGGAGGGCCTGAATTCCTAGAGACAGGGGCAGGACTTGGACAATAAGTTACTGGACCCTTCAGTCCTGTTCCTTGAATTTGGGAAACTTTTGAGTTTGCTGGGACCCTGCATCCTGAACCAGACACTATTTAGGCCTGGACCAGCTCAGGCATGGGTATGCCATGCTACGTGCTCCTATATGTTCCTGTCCTGTCTCCTTGCTCTCCTCGGTTCAACATGGAATCCCACTTCAGTTCCCCATTGGAGCTCATCTAGTTCATTGGAGTTTTTCTGCTTTTTCCTCTCTTGCTCTCATGGCTCAGTTTCCTGACACGGTTAACTGTGTAGTAGAAAGACCCCTACTCAGGCATGCATGCCCACCTAGTGATCGGGAGTGACAGAGCCAACCGCAACAAAGTTGTTAACAAAGAAGCAACTTTACTGAGAAGGTTCCTACACTGACCTGTCAGGGCTGCAGCACAGGCTCAGGAGCTGATACTGCGATCCTTAGCAGCCCACATATTTTGCCTTTTTATTTTTTTCCGTCCAAACAGGCAGGAAGAGGTCTTCTTGCCTTGTCTCTGAGAGGAAGCTTATTGTCTTGTTACCCATGGGCCATATATATATATTATTTATTTATTATTTTTGGGGGGGGGTCCCGTCATGGGGCCTGAACTCTGGGCCTGGGCACTGTGTCTCTGCTCTTCAGCTCAAGGGTAGCGCTCTACCACTTGAGCCACAGTGCCACTTCTGACTTTTTTTCATTTTTGCTTATGTGGTGCTGAGAAATCGAACCCAGGGCCTCATGCATGCAAGGCAGCGCTCTACCACTGAGCCACCTTCCCAGCCTGGGCTATATATTTTTTAATAAGTTTTTTATTGTGAAAATACTGTATAGAGGGGTTACAGTTACATGAGCAAGGTAATGAGTACATTTCTTATCAAGCATTGTTGCCTCCTCCTTTGTTTTCCCCTACCATCCCATCCTTTCCACCTCTCATGAGGTCAAGCCCGTCACTGTGCAGGTGACCAGTGGGGTTGTAACAACCACAAAGGATTGTACAGCCATACCAGAGCATACACAGGTCGCCAAGGAGGTTACAGTTTGTCTGTAATGGCTGTTTAAACCAGCCTACCACCTTGGTTTAAAATGGCATGCAAATTTAGCAGGTAAGGCCAGGTCTACCTTTCGGCAAAAGGCAGAGTTTACTATAAGCACATGCAAAAGGCAGGGTTTACCATAAGCACATGGTGTCACCAGTTTGAGCCAGATTATAACCTACATGTTTTTATGGGTCAGTCTTTAACTGAATAATCACGGGTGGGTTAGGTTAAGGGGAGGGGAACCAGATGCATTTTTTTTTCATTCTGTGAACTAGGCCCATTGAGTCTAAAGTCCCTAAAACAAAGGCAAAGCTCAAAATGGAATCATACCAGCTTAGGACCCATCTCAGGGTCCACTTCAAGTGTATTCGTGGGTCTGCAGGTCTTTGGACCTGCAGGAGTCCACTTGCAGATGCCAGCTTACCAATAAAAACCCCCAATTCAACCTCTTAAATTGTGGCATCTTCCTATCTCACCACTGGAATTCCGTATAACAATACTACACCTAAAGACAGAAGAGCTTTGTAGTACAGATCATCCCAAATTGAATATTAATTACCTACAATGATAAAGCCGTACCCTAGAGTAGAAAAAGTCATCTTATAGGAACCACATTGCTCCCCTCAAGTGATGACAGCTATAACAACTTCCTTGGAACCAAAAAACCCAGAACTTAGAGAATGATCAGACAGGTCACATCTGTAACTGTGACTGGTAAATTACACATACTTTTGTCATCTGTCCTTAATTCTTTTACTTAAAATCTAATGCTCATGTCTCCAATCATAAGATCGCTGAACAACATCTTGTCTTTGTATGGCATGCCTAAGCCACATAATCTCTTTCTCTATCTTATTTCTTCCTAATAAACATCCCTATAAGTTTCACTATGTTCTTATCTTGCCTGAATTATTCTCATGGTGGACCCAGGAAATGAGGGTGATTATCCATGCTGAATCTCCAGCAACAGTGGTAAATATTGTCAGTCTTGTCCAAGTTTTTCCCTAAGGGTTAAAAGGCTGGGACATGAGAAAAATCAAATAAGACGTCAAAGGACACTGAAACTGTGTTTCCCTCATCATTCCCAGTTTTTCTACCATCCATTGCCACAGTATGAAATACCAGCCTGGGGTGAGAAAGTAAGGAACAGTTTAAAAGACAGGATTGAACAGGATTGTTCTGACATAGGAAAAAGGAAATTTGAAAGGGATTGCAAAGGGCCTCAGGAGCACAGATTATGGGAAGTGAAAATAAAGTGACTAGGGAGTCTAAGGATAGTCTATAATATACAAAATCTGTATGGACAGCATTTAATATGATCATAACACTTTCTCTGCGTTTTGCATCATCCTCTGCCAGGAAATTTCAGTTTGAACTATGAAAACTGATGGGTACTATTTTTATTCCCATTTGTCCTTCTTGACTCTGTCCCATCTGAATTCAACATTATTATCATCTCTGGTAGCTTTCTGAAAACTCATTATTATGGTGGAACTTTATTTTGAAATTTACTTTCTGTTGTGGCCCATTACTTGCTAATCCATAATGGCCAATCACAAGGAGGGGCATCTTGGCATCTCCAGGTTGAGAAGTTTTTAGGGCCATTACCTGAAATCATTTTAATGTTTTCTAGAGGTTGTTAAGAGTTCATTTAAATTTGCATGGAAAATAAAACATATATTAGGAAAGGCTTTTGTTTTAACTTGGTAAGTCCCTTTTCAATGCAATGATGTTTATGTTTGAGTCAAATCTACTGATATAACAAAGGTTTAATATGCAGATATAAGGTAAAAAGCACCATCATTTTTCATTATCTCTATCAGGTATCACTGATATGCACAACTGTGCATATGTCATATGTCACATTGGATTGTCCACACACAAGCACACACCATCATTACAGAATAGCTGCACATATTTGAAGATAATCTATCAGTTTATGATGGAAGAAGATAAACATGTGCACTTTACTAGTTATCAAACTGCTAAAGCTCTAATAGGTATTACAACTGTGCAATAAAGAAGAAATCTATGCCTGGTAATGTTAACATTTCAAACAACCATATAAAAATCTTATCTTTCTTTTTGTGATTTTCATTTTTGTCTAAGATATACATTGACTTTCTGAAACCAATGCAGAGTTGTAAATAATGTATGGAATGAAAAAAAATCCTTGTTCATTGCCTACAGAGTACTACTGCTTGCAGTATACTACATCTATGCTAGACAAACAATAGAACAGACAAGTAAACTTAAAAATCTCACCTTAAAACCATCCCAACTGGAAAGGGAAAATACCATCCTAGATTCCAGTAGTTCCTCAAACAAACAGTTAAATCCTTAGAATGTCCCTACATACTAGATTAAAATCCCTTGAACTTCAAAAAATCTCATCTCCTGAGAAATTCAGTGAGAAAGTTGGAAAAGGAATTATTTGTTATTCTAGAAAGATTCACTTTCTCCTGTCTATTTTCTCTTTTACAGAGCATATTTGCAAAGATCAGACTACCTCAAATGAAACAAAAGGCTACATTGTGGTTATTTTTTTCCTTAGTTTTTGCCAGTAGTAGTTGTAAATTTTGCATTCTTTATCGTAGGTAAAAGTGAAACTAACTGTGATTTTTAAGAGTTTTAAGTCCCAGGTCCAAGCTCCATTGTTTAATATGTCAAGTCCACTCAACCCCACTATAGAAGATAAAACTGATGCATAATGGTAGAGGTCAGAGAAAAGAGATTTAATTAATGTGGCCCAGAGCACAGTGCATTTCAGATCATCTTCTTTGTACAGAAATTTGTGTTAGGTTTAAATAGAGAAAGAATAATTGGAGACAAGTGGAAAAAAGTATGGATAATTATTCAACAGTCCCAGTCACAGGGGTGATCTTGTAGGCCATAGGTAGTGGTCACTAGCTCATTGTCTCAATATTGGTCAGGTGGAGCGTTCATACAATGAGCCATTGCTACCTGGTATGTGTGTGGTGAGGATGGCGGTGTCTTTTCTCCTATTACAAGATGTTTATCCTTCAGTCCTGTCCTTGGATTCCAAAGTGACTGCAAAGTGACTTCAGGAAGGCAAGGTTTAGCCCAAAGAACACAGATACAAAATGATCACAGAGTTGTAAAGTTTTGTTTTTAGTTAATTCATGGGACTAAATAAGGAATCAGTGCTTGAGAAAAATCTATTTATAAGCACCAGTTATAATTTGAGAATGTCAAACAGGTGTCAGTCAAATGCAAGCATGATGGGCAGGAGAATTAGAGTAACACCTTATATTTATATAATATATGAATACATATGTTGGCATTTTTCTCCACCTCTTAAGCTAACTATAAATGTCATGAGCAGATAATATACACAGGGAAGTCAAGTCTGCCCATAATATAAGCTAAGATTTAATGGAATTCCAGTTACAATGATGTAGAATGAAATTTCTATTTCCTTCATTCTTCAAATTTGAAACTTCAGATATAGCATTTGTATTAAAAACGTTTCCTGATAGATCCAGCATTTTTCTGATAATTGTGAAATATTCACCTAGCAGTTGCCAAGTTTTACACTGTACTGAGTTATATACTAAATGCTAAGAGTAAATCACAATCTTTTAATAAGAAAATAGAGTTATAATCCTTATAGGACTTTTAGTATTTTATATCATCTACATTTGTAAAAGAGTTGGCATTGACCATAACCATAAAGCTTTCCCAGAAGAGGCGAGACACTTTCTTCAATTCAAAGTAGGTATGCTCACATGTTTTGCAAACACAAAGGATGCAATGAATAATCCACATACCTACTGATCTCTGTTTTCCTCCCTTTACTTTTCATGCCTCTTGTTTTAAAAGGAAAGGTTCCCCAGGGTTGAAGTTTAAATTTCATTTCTCAGAAGAGGTATGTATAAAGGTATAGCAAAAGTTATAGAGAGGCGAATCTGTCTGTCTTTAGCCAGTGGGGCAGCACATGGAAGGCAGGAAAGCAGGAAGGCAGGAAGGAAGGAAAGAAGGAAAAAAGAAAGGAAAGAAAAAGAAGAAAGGAGAGCCCTGTGGGTTGGACAGGTAACAGAACCTTTTCCCAAGCAATTTCAACAGATCTATGAGGGCCAAGAACAAAGTACTGAAGGCCAATATTTGAAGAAAGGAAGTTGGAAGACAGTTAAAGAATCATTTGTGTCCTTTAGAGACTCTGATGTGAAACTTTAATCACTTTCAAGATTCTTGTATAGAATCAACAAATGACTAGTATATCTAATTTTTCTTTCAAATATGTGACAGCCCTACACTTAATTTAGTCCAATTTTTTTATGTCAGTACAAGGGATTGAATTCAAGGCCTCTCACTCTTGCTGGTGCTGTGCAACTTGAGCCATTGTTCCAGTTCAATTCAGTCATATTTATTAAGTACTAGTTAGTAATGTGTGCCTAGTACTTTCCAGAAAACACCATTACAAACAGCAGAATTTTACTCTGCTAAGTTAAAAATGACCATCTTGGGCAGGGTGGGGGGAGGGAAACTGACAGAAAGGGAGAGACAGAGACAAAGAGACAGAGACAGAATGTTTGGGAGGTAGAAGAGAGATATGCCTGAGTTAATTAGGTGGATCAGGGAGAAGAGTGCAAAGTGGGAAAGGCAGAAAAAAAGAGATCATCATCACAGAATTTTGTCACCCCAAGGATTAACTGCTTTACAAATAGTGACAGGGTTATAGTTGGGGGATTATAAGTGGGAAAGGCAGAAAAAAAGAGATCATCATCACAGAATTTTGTCACCCCAAGGATTAACTGCTTTACAAATAGTGACAGGGTTATAGTTGGGGGATTATAATTCACATGTGATCCTGTTGAGATGAAGAAAGGAGGTGGTAAGAGGCAAATCAGATCATTCTTACACAGTGTTCTCAGCCAGGTGAGTTAATTTGTTTTTTTTTTTTTTTTTTTTTTTTTTGGTTTGATTTTGTTTGTTTGTTTTTTGGTAGGTGGTGGGGCTTGAACTCTGGGCTTGGCACAGTCCCTGCACTCTTCAGCTCAAGGCGAGCGCTCTATTGCTTGAGCCACAGTGCCACTTCCGGTTTTCTAGTGTTTTTTATTGGAGATAAGAGTCTCATGGACTTTCCTGGCTAGGCTGGCTTTGAACCTCCATCCTCAGATCTCAGCCTCCTGAGTAGCTAGGATTACAGGCGTGAGCCACTCCCCCTGCCACGCCCCCCAGCTGTTATCTTGGTTTTATCTTGACTATAAGCAGAGAGAGTGGATATCAAGAGTCTTAGAGAAGTGATAGATTCAGTGAAGGTTGAAAGTATGAGAGTGGATAAGATAATCTGGAGAGAATGTACGAAGTAGTGGACCAAAAACAGAACTCTGTAGAAAATATTTAGCTCTGGTTCTCAGTGCTGGCCACTTACTTTTACGTAGTTCTTAAAAAATCACGAACATTCAGTTTCATACTGAACCAATTAAATCAGAATCTGTGGATTTAGAACCTAGGCAACAGTATACATTAAAGCTACTCAATAGCTACCTGTGGTTGGGTACAACTCTAATCCGAACATGTAGGAAGCCAAATCTCAAAAAATAAAAAAAAAAATAGTAATTACGTGGATGGTTTTGCTGTGTTGCAAATGCTGAAATGTACCAATTTATGAGACTATCTTGGAACCTGGAACCCATGAGAGAACATGAAGTAATTGATTGTTTTGGTAGGGAGAAAAGAAAGTGTGAGATCACAGAGGTGAATCTGTGTCTTTAGCCAGTGGGGCAGCAGATGGAAAACAGGAAAGCAGGAAGGCAGGAAGGAAGGAAAGAAGGAAAGAAGAAAGGAAAGAAAAAGAAGAAAGGAGAGACCTGTGGGTTGGACAGGTAACAGAACCTTTTCCTAAGCAGTTTCAGCAGATCTATGTAGAAAGCTTTTCAAAGAGAAATGTTTAATAGCAACAAATACAACTGAGAGACCCTGGTGGCACATACCTGTAGTATTTGCACACAGAAGGTCCAACAGGAGGACTGTAATCTCAAGGCCAGTCTAGGCTACATAGCAAGACCTTGTTTAAAAAATAAATAAATAAATAAAACCCAGAATTAAAGCATGAACAAATGAAGGAGTGAATGTAAATGAGAGTATCAAGAAAACAAGGCTTGAAAAGGACCTATTGGATTTAACTTTCAGAAATTCATTGATGACCTTAGCATAAACAGTTTTAGAGAGCATGTTCCTGGGTGGAGGGTGGAAAATGGGGATATATTAATTGATTTAATTAAATTCTTTTTTAAAAATTTTTATTTATTTTTTATTGTGAAAATACTGTACAGAGGGGTTACAATTACATGGGCATTGATTTAATTAAATTCTTAAATGCCATTGCTTTGGAATACTACTTCAGCCATTTTCATCACTTCATCTGATGTTATTTTGAAGTGTGTACTAGTATCAGTTATATACTTTGGGTTTTTGTTTTATTTCTTAATGAAAATTAAATGTTTCTTTTGGAAGAGACAAGCACACATATTGATTGATAAAATTTAGTTTTGCACCCAAAGAAACATAGGTCCCATGGTTTCCCTTATTTGCAATATCTAGTATAGGTATGAGTCAAGCGGAAAAGGTCAGATAATGTGATGTTAGGAAAATGAACCCTTAAATATGTATTTTAATGTTTTCGTTTCTTTCATGCATGTGTTTCTAACGCATTTATAAGATTATTTCTTTGTTGCTTTGTATGTCCCTCCCCCACAGTGTAACCCCCGCTTTCACATATTTGATGTCAGTATAACATGTGGAGGAGATGGGGACAAACAAGTCGTTTAAGGATTCAGGTGGACCTGTTGCAACAATGAGAAGTACAAAATGTCATGTCAAAACCAGCTTTACAATGTCGGTGTGGGGGAGGGAGGGGGGTATGATTGGGTAGGGGGGAGGGGGGAGGCTGGGAAGGGAGGTGAAGGGTAAACAAAGGAGGAGGCTGCAATGCTTGGTAAGAAATGTATGCATTATCCTGCCCATGTAATTGTAACCCCTCTGTACAGTATGTTCTCAAATAAAATAAAATAAAATTTAAAAAAAAATTTAGTTTTGCATTAAGGACATCAGAAGCAGAAGATGGTAGTCTATCTTTGATCATTCTTTGACAACTAGTGAACAAATTGAACAAGGACCATTTATGCCCTATTTATATGCAAAAATGTTCTAAGCAAGCACTGATGATGTTCTTTATAGAAATTTCAATCATTTCTGCTTGTCTGTTCTGCTAACACAATATAATCAGCTCTGCTTCACATTTCCTCATTTGTGATCACTGCAGGACAGTAGGAGGTAAGGTCAATTCCAGATGATTTTTATGAGAATATGAATATAGCAGGCTTCCTTTAGATATTGGATATAGGACAAGTAAGGATATGCAATTACTTTGCAGCAATAAATTTCTCTTGGTAGTTTTAAATCTATGTCAACAATTCACAGACATGCTAACATTGGAAGCTAAACTCACACCTGCTTATTTACAAACCTCCAATTCAGAAACAACTGGTTGGAATAATATATATTAAATGAGTGATGCTAGACTAGTGTAAGTAGGTATTCTGAATTCACAACTACAAAAACCTACAAAGCCTTTATCAAGGCTGTCATCAGTACCTAAAATTTCCTTGAAAATTCAATACTTTCACAACTAAAGGTAAACAATTATTCTGCCTTCCTTCCTTCCTTCCTTCCTTCCTTCCTTCCTTCCTTCCTTCCTTCCTTCCTTCCTTCCTTCCTTCCTTCCTCACTTCCTCCCTTCCTTCCTTCCTCCCTTCTGTACTGGGGTCTGAAGTGGAATACCTCACTCTTGGTAGCCAGGTGTTCTGACATTTGAGCCAATCTGCCAGTTCTTTATGTGCTGGTTATTTTCAGAAAAAGGGTCTTCCTCTGTGTCTAGACTAGTTTAGCCCATAATCCTCCTATTTGTGCTTCCCTACATCACTAGGATCATAAGTGTACACCACTGTCCCCAGTCTTAGGTTCAGATGATAGTCTCATGAAATTTTTGCATAGTATGCTATGAACCATGATCCCTTGATTTTCACCTCACAAGTAATGATGATTATAGGCTTGAGTTGCCCTTCCTATTGCCTAAGACTATTTTCACACATTAGTCTAACTTTCTACAGGATTTGATTATGTTGACTAGTTCTCCATTCTGAAATTCTCTTCTTTTTTCTTCTTTCTCGTCTCTTCCTTTCTGTCCAATTTATTCCCTAGTCATTTGCTAGTTTCTCTATTTGTTTCTTAGTTATTATAATTCCTGCATGTGCCATCTTTTACTTCTCATTTGACATGTTTTCCCTGGGTGATTCTAAAGTTTCAATAACTACATCTGTGCACATGTTCCCCAAATCTTTATCTTGACCTTCCGTGCTTCTGCTTGATTAGGTATGTTGACACAACCCATGTGTACAACACATGTGTAATCCCAGCTACTTGGAAGGTGGAGGTAAGAAGATAATGCTTGTAGGCCACATAATTTCAAAATCCTATCTGAAAAATAAATTACAAAGTAAAAAAGGTGTGAGTATAGCTCACTTGGTAGAGCATCTGCCTAGCAAACATGAGGCACTGAATTAATTCCATTGTACTTGCTCTTTAATTAATTGATTACTTACATGATTAATTAAATTCCTGGCTGGATCTTTTTGTAAAAATGTTTTCATCATTGTCACCACATCCTTTTACATCTGCATCTGATGTCCTATTTCTTTGTTGTTCCTTGATTCTTGTTCTTCCTCAAAACATAGCTCATATGCTACTTCCATCATGAAAATAAATTTTTGTGAATCCTCTAGGTAGTTTGTGGCTCCTTTAGCATTTTCTGCACTCACATACCCTCACATTTATATTATGCACAATTGGCATAACACATTCGTGGGTTCTTCTCTATGAATGTGACCAAACATGGGTTAAAAATTTAAAAAGAAACAGGAGGCATACTAGATGTATACAGACTATATTCTTTTCTTAAATTTTTTTTTATTTTTTGGTCGGTCGTGGGGCTTGAACTCTGGGCCTGGGCACTGTCTCTCAGCTCTTCAGCTCAAGGTGAGCAGTCTACCACTTGAGCTACAGTGTCACTTTTGGTTTTCTGGTGGTTAATTGGAGATAAGAGTCTCATGGACTTTACTTGCTCAGGTTGGCTTTGAACCATGATCTTCAGATCTCAGCCTCCTGAGTAGCTAGGATTACAGGTGTGAGCCAATGGAGCCCGGGCAGACTATATTCTTATCATTATCCCTTAAATAATACAATTGTATAACATTTATACTATATTAGATATAAGTAATCTAGGGTTAATTTAAGGTTTCAGGTTGATGTGCATCAGTTATAGACAAATACTTCACCATTTCATGGAATTGCTTAAAGTATCAGATATTTTGATGGATTCTGTGTATCTTTGGTCCAATCTCCCGTGGATACCAAGAGCTCTGGAGGTCCAGCCCCATGCTTAATCCATCTTTTCACTTCAGGATTATCACACTGTTACCTGCCACGCTCAATAAATATTATTTGGATGCATGTCATACTTTGATTATTTGTTTGCATTATTTTTTTGTAACTAGATTTACATTGTATAGTGCAACATATTGAATTTACTATATACCAAATGAGGTTTAACGATCTAGCAGAAGGTCACTTTAAGTTCAAATGGCCAGATGTCCTTATCTAGAGGCCCTAGAACAGTTGCTTGATTCACTAACGCTCCTGACTTACCCTCTCTCCTAAACCAGATAAACAAACATGGCAGGCACCAGACCAAAATTTATTTTCAGCTTGGACTTTGAACAGATATCCTGAGTTGTCTCCCCACTTCCTCCAGTTGTGAACTTATTTCCCACCAACTGTCCCACTGTTAGTTACTTTCAAATCACAACGACTAGACAACTAACATTCCTTCATACATGCCATAAATACTTCAGGTTATAAGCAATAAGATCTTTTTTCCTAATAAACCTGTGCTGCTGTTGATCATCTCTTTGTTTTCTTTTGCCTTTCCCACACCTCTTCTTGAATCTGATAATCACTACATTTACAAAATAAGAGATTGTGGCACATCATGGGAAAGGACTCATGGAAGTAAACATTTCTGAATGACCAGTTGCACCTTGTAATAATAAAACAACTAACACAACATGCCAGCAGCCCTTGGACATCAAGGAATGAGGATGATACTGGGTGTTCACACAATCTATCATGGACTTGTCTTGTAGCTTACCCCATTATCCACATCCTAGATCTGGGGGCTGTGATTTAGAAGAGAAAGCTGTTTCTCTAAAAACTGTTGATAAGATGTAAAGGCCAAAGCAATACTATTTGCTACCTCAGTAGAGTAACAACTTAAAAGGAGAGAAAATTCCTGCTCTTCCATACACTTTACAAGCAACCACTGTGAAGTTCTAGTATTATGCAGTCATGTCTCACCAATTATAGAAAACAGCATACATGGAAATACATGGAGTTAAAGGCTAAAATGGAGGAACAGTATTGTGTACTCATTTCTGTCTATGAAAGTTGCCCTAAAAACTTCTAGGAATGCTTCAGAGATCCCTTATAACAGATGTGGATCTGAGGTATATGCAGAAACAACAGACAACAAAATTTGGGTTTTGTTATTTATGTGAGACACAGGCTTGAGGTAATGTGTTTGGGTTCTCTGTGAAGTTGTTTTTCCAACAATACCTAGAGTTTGTTCCCCCCCCCCATTGTATAATTTTATTTTCTTGTCCCCTATCTGTTCTCAAATGGTAAATTATATCTTCTTATTTGTACTGCTATCTTGATACATAAAACTAGGATCATGTGTCTCCTGAGTTTCTTCTTTCTTTCAAATTTAGTTTTCTTGGTTGCCCTGTGTGGTTCTAAAACCAAAATATATTTATTCTGTTTCCTGGTTTCATATCTTTGTAATGCTTCTCTTGTGAGTTTTATTAATGTCTAAAACTATATATCAAATCTAGTCATAGGCGCAATAGCCCAGTTACATATCTACCTATTGTAGGCAAGTCTGTTTATATTTACTTACAGTAGGCAAGGAAAGAAGTCATCTGCTTGGTTGGGGAAAGAGTAGCGAGGTCTAAGTATTTCTAGCAACTTTATTAATGAAACAGATTTGGAATTGTGCATTTGTGTTTTAAGGGTGGTTTTCATTCCTGTACTATCTTTATATGCTTCTTTCTTCTCCAAAGCATACTTTTGACCTTGTAACAACAAAGTCAAGAATACTTATAGATGAGTAATTTGTCACAAAGTGGATTATGAATGCATGGAACTTGAAACCCTATGAGATAACAACAACAAAAGACTGTAATAAAGGGGTCAATCTAGTTCTGGCAAAATGCATAGATTATAAATCCTGACTAGGTTATGATGTAACAAGAAGATTCTCCTTTCACATAGTAAACTTCTAGGGACATGAAGAAAGAAGGGTTAAGGAAAGTTCCTCCAACTCCTGTACTACATAAAGATATCTTTATCTCCATAATTCAATCATAATATTTTCTTTCCAAAATATGAGCAACTAGAGTCATATGATATTGTGCAGGCTTGGTTCCTAAACTATGAAAGAGCCTTCTCTTAGCATCATCATCTATTCACTGCACAGTGCCTGCATTCTGATTTGCAGCTTTATTACAATATTGAAAGGATATTCTTTTAAAGTCATGAGAAAGCTCCAAAATGATAAATCAATTAGTCTTTATCATTTGGATTCTACTACCAAATATGAATTGTCTCCTTAAAATTTCACTCTTCTTCTGGGCACTGGTGGCTAATGCTTGTAACCCTAACTATTCAGGAGGCTGAGATGTGAGGATTGTGGTTGGAAGCCAGAATGGGCAAGTAAGTCCATGTGACTCTATTCTCCAATTAACCACCAAAAAGCCAGAAGTGAAGCTATGGCTCAAGTGACAGAGTGCTAGCTTTGAGAAAAAAGCTTAGGGATAGCATCCAGGCCCCAAATTCAAGCCCCAGGACCAGCACAACAAAAAACAAACACTTCCCACTTTCTTTCCTTTTAGAACAAAGTCTGGATTTTCCTCCTACCTGTCCTTCCTAAGCTCTGCTTTTAAGGCCTGAGTGGAAGCATCTTCAAAACTCTTGTGTCTCTCAACTAACAAGCTCAAGAATGCAATCATTTTGTCATGAAATCTGTACTCATATTTCTCAAGAAGCTTATGAACATCTTAATTTCATTGCTCTGCTACCAATTTTAGCTTATCTTTTTCTATAATCACCACTCCTTTCCCTGTTCTTAATAGTACCACAATTTGTCCTTCTGGCCAATCAAACTAAAAACCCTAGGATTATCTTTGACACCTAGCTACTCTGACAGTAGACATGTAATTTATCATTTACTCCCTGTAGCTTAAAGGTCCTAATGCTTATCTTTGATCATGTTCCTATTGCTTAAAAACTTTCATTAGATCTCTATTTCCTAAGGAATTATATGCTAGGAACTTAGTCTCTTACTTCAGCACTTCAAGATGTGGCTCTAAGTCAATTTTTTCAGAATTATTTCCCTAATGTTCATTCTACTTTATATATCCTATTAACAATTGGCTAAAATTATGCTTTGTACTTGTTTACTTCTATGTTTTTATGACATTTCATTTGACTGGAATGCTACTGTCCCCACCCTCCAGCTAACACTGCTGAAATCCCTACTTAGTCTCCAAAGCCTTTTCCTTCAGGAGTATTTTTCTGTTATATCCAATAAGGCATGCTATCATCTTCCTCTGAACTCACATATGATGTTATTAACACCTTTTCTCTGATACCTCCTATCTTGTGTCTTACTCTGTAGTCTTCCTGCACATTTTATCTTTCTTACAAGACACAAAGGGTTTATAATCTTATCTAAATTATTTCTGCATCTTCTATAATGTCTAGCACAGTACATTTCACAAAACAGATATACAATAAATTTATCAATATTTAAGGGCTCAATTCCTAATCTAAGCTTGACATCAGCAAAGCTTGTGCTCTGGGTTACTATTCAGCTACTATGCACCAATTTAACCACAGAGGCGGTTTATTGCTGTTTATTACATTCTGAGTGGTGGGAGCTTACACTGTGTCATTTAGTAATATTTTTAGTATCATATCTCTTGATATGAGAGTCTTCTTTGAAAATATCTTTTTTCCTTTTTATTTGTTGGTGGTATTTGGATTTGAACTCAGGGCTTCATACTGCTTAGGCTGTTGCTCTACCACTTTACCACTTTTCCCATCATTTTGGCTTTAGTATTTTTTTTTCAGAGTCACTTGTTTATATGCCAAGTTGGCTTCAGACCATCATCTTGATACCTAAGTCTCCTATCTAACTGGCAAGCTCTGTCTTATATAGTTTATTTGTTGAGATGAGGGTATCACTAATTTTTTGCTTGGGCTGGTGTTAAATTGAAAGTAGCCTGATTCTGGAATTTATGCCTCCAAAGTACCTGGGATTACAGGTAGGAACCACTGTACCTAACCTCCATTTTATGGGCCAAGAACAATATTTGGGAGTTTGTTCTGAGAAGCATTTCATTACTTAATATAATGTCTTTTGGGAAGGATCTATGACTTAGGCAATTATGTAATTCATTAATTTTTTATTTTCCACTGAAAAGTATTGGCTATCATTTCATATTGATTAAATATAGAACTGAAAACATTGCATAAAAAACACAAAAGTAGAGTTCTGTATTTTTCATACAGTGATTTCTATCTACAAGTGATGCTAATGAAGATGGCCAATACAATAGGACAATTTTGCTGTGTGGTGTTGGTTGACTGATTTGATTGGGGGGAGGGGATGCATTGCCTCTTATTTTTCTTTCCTTGGGGGAAAATAAGTAGTCTTTATAATTGTGCTTTTCTCTCAACATATTCAAGTGGAACTTACTTTAAAAGGGCATGGATTCCAGTCAATGAAGAAAATCTAACCAAATCAATGGATATTGGAAAGAGAAAACAACTTAGGACCAGTAAGAAAAGATGATCTAGGTAGAAAGGCATGACAAGAAAGAAACCTATAAAAGTTCCTGGTGCCAGGCACTGGTGGTTCACACCTTTAACCCTAGCTACTTTGGAGACTGAGATCTGAGGATTATGGTTGGAAGCCAGCTCAGATATGAAAGTGCAGGAGACTCATCTCCAAATAACAATGTGAAAACCAGAAGTAGAGCTGTGTCTGAAAGTGGTAGAGCAGTAGCCTTAAGCAAAAAAAAAAAAAATCTCAGGGGCAGTGCCCAGGCCCTGAGTTCAAGACCCATGACAAACTAAAGAAAAAAAAGTTCCTGGCTCTGCTGCTTCTAGAAAGAGGCAAGCACACAGTTTTTTGGGGGAGCTTCCAGCTCTTCTAGTATTCCAGATGTTTAACCTACTTTTAGCACTGTGTGTTCCTAGATTGTCTTCACTTCTGGCTATCTGAATACTTTTGCAATTTGGCCAGCCAACCACAGCTATATGGGTTTTTTTTTATCTTATTTGTTTACAAGTACATTCTAGCTATGAACCAAGGGTGCCTTCAACTTAGACTATTCAGAATTAGTATTTTATACAGTTTGTGAATATAAGCTTGGTATTTCACTGTTGACAACACTATATTCCCTTCAGTATCAAACACACAAAAAGAACATGGAAAGATCTCTCTCCTGGTACTGTCTTTCTAGAATTGGAATGAAGTGAACGACTTTTCAGGCAGGGTCCTTTGCAAATGTGCATTTTTAAAATAAGCAGACTAGGAAGCTTATATAAAGTTTTTTTAATGGCCCAGAATGACATGCTTTTAATTAACAACATCTTAACAGAGAAGTAAAATGATACAAAAAATTAGTTCAGTTCACTTTTAACTATTATTGCTCTGATCCTTCAAGAAAGAACAGTGACAGCTTTTGTTTTCCTGTAGCATCAGAAGGAGCCTCTGACAGCATGGTAGAACATTCTCATTTTACAGATAAAGACCAAAGAGAGGTGCAATGACTGCCTCATAAGTGCGTATTAGCAAAGCTCTTAGCTTTCTGCCACGCAACATTGCCTTACAAAATGTATAACCACCATATAAATACATATTTTCTTATCATTTTCTCATGCCTTCTAGTCTTTTTGTAGACAATCTTCAATATCTTCGTAGACACAAAACTATCTTATTGTCCAACCAAAAGCCTTCTCTACTCACAACCAAATCAGCTTTAGGCTATTCTCCAGAGGCTGGCCCTAAAGGGAAGTAGTAGAATTTTACCTACAACCTATCAACATTCAAATAGAAAAAAAAAGATGATTATCATTTACATTAGCTTTGGTCACTAATATCACCATCACCCAAGGTTTTGTGGACTACTTTGCACTGGCTCCCTGTTCATTTATTGCTTTACTAAATTACATTGCTTTTCAAGCTATCAATTTCCATTCTAGTAACATAATTAACTTTCAGCCCACATACAGCACATGCTATTGAAGTGAAATCCTCCTTATTTAAATTAAATAGAGTTTACATATTTGCTATTCATTTTCTTCTTACATGTACTTATCTAGATAGCTTTATAGCCTGGGAAGGGGAAACTGAAAGTCAGCATATCTACTTTCTTCCTCTATCTCTAGAAATAGGACCATTGCAAATATAAAACCTTACCTGGAGGTGGTAGACAGTTAAACAGCTGGATTATCCTGAGATGAGCTACTATTTATCTCTGCAATTGAGTATGAATAAATAAGGACAACCTTCTAGTTCCACTTAAGAAGGGGTGGCCTGCTTCTTTTATATTTTCCTTCGTTATCAATGTTCATAGTGTAGCTTTATCAAATATACAGAGACAAATGTTCCAATGCTTTTTGATTTTTGATTATGGATTGGTTTTTTCTGTTTTCCTATTATTAACAAATAGATCATAATAAAAAACAAAATGGCCTATACTAATAGGCATTGTCTCAGTTTCCTTATCCAAAAATAGCTAATGGTTGCTGTGACATCTGTGGTCTAATTATTTATAATAATTTAATTTTATTTATGGTTTTAAATCACTTTCCACCCAAACCACATGGCCATAAAATAACAAGATATTTAATATTAACCACTGTAGGAGTTCTTATTTCAATAGTTACCTCAAGCTAACATTTGCTAACTTCAAAGTTTCAATCATGTAGATGTAGAAGCCTGCTGAGATTTCATACATGAACTGAGATCAACAGTTAGGAAAGAGTCTTCATGAAAAAGTCCACATCCTTTTTTATGTTTTGTTTTGTTTTTGCAAAGAGGTGGTTGACACCTAACAGTCACCTTTTCATGCCTATGTCACTTGGAGTGGGGTATTACCTGAGTTCCTTGGAATCCGCTTTCTACGGTCTCGGAATGCTGCACCTGATTGCAGGGCTTCTAGAAGATTATCCATCACACCAGTCTCATCACCCTCTGGAGGAAAGGAGAAATTGGAATTAATCTTGGAGCAATTAAAGTTAAACTACAGGAAAATAAAGGGGAAAAACTCCTGTCAGATTTACATAATACCCCTAAATTAAAGACATATATCTGTTTTAACATAATGGATCCTGTCAGTTTCTGGCACCACAGACTACTTTGCTTATTATGCACCATTAAGCAAAATTCATGCCAATCCCACTGTTCTTTCAACTTGAAGACCTTGTCTTTTGTATTATTGATGACACGCTCAGTATGCAAATAAACAGTAGCTGATCTGTTACTTCTGCCTTCTTATTAAGATTCTTAAAGGATATTTCTGAGCAAGAAACCACTGACCCAGCTTAATGCAATCAATGTGCAGGGTGCAATTTTATGAAGCTGAGTTATACAAGGTTAAATACTGATTGTATTAATGCTTCAGCATTCAACCATCATCTGTGATTATCTCAAAATACACTATTTGTAAAACACATTTGCATTCAGTTCTTATCTAATCCATATCTTTTACTCATTTTGAAATGATGACTTTGTATAAAGCCAAGGTGATTATGTCTTGTGAAAGGCCATATTTTATAATGGAGAGAATTCTTTTGTGTACCGAAGCTTCCTGTGGAAAAACTGTGTTGAGAAGCCATGGGTGAAACATTTAAAAAATGTTCATGGAAATGCCTGACAGAGACAGAATTTGAAATATTTCATCTTACCCGTATCATTGACAGCTCTGGCCATCAAACACACTCTGAGGATTTATTCCTATATTTTTTCTGAAGGTGTCAAATGTCAGAAACACTAGGAGGCAGCGGATAATTAAAAATCTGAGTCTTTCTCATCCTAATGAACTAATTGATGGGTTAGTTAAATGTGTAGTTCCTACACAGGCAGAAGGGTTAAGAAAAGAAGGATGGTGATGGAGAAGACATTGTTTTTGATGTTAGTCCAAGGTTAAACTTAAATCCTACTTTGCTTAAAGAATTAACTGTGAGGTACCAGATCACAGAGAAAAAAAATTCTCTTGTGGGACAAAGACAAGCTAAAATCTTTTTATGTGCTTCATTTGACTTGAGACTTCCTCAATATTAGTTACAGTAATTTATCCCGTTTTTTTTTTTTTATTTTTTGGTCGGTTGTGGGGCCTGAACTCTGGGCCTGGGAACTTTCCCTCAGCTTTTTAGCTCAAGGCTAGCACTCTACCACTTGAGCGACAGTGCCACCTCCGGCCTTTTCTGCTTACATGGTGCTGAGGAATAGAACCCAGGGCCTTATGCATGCAAGGCAAGCACTCCACCACTGAGCCACCTTCCCAGCCCAATAATTTATCCTTTTAAAGAAGACTTTCTAGGACAGGATATTGAATACAAATGAAGGGAACCAGGCACTAATGACTCATGTCTGCAATTCTAGCTACTCAGGAGACAGATCTGAGGAATGTACTTCTAAGCCAGTCTGAGCAGGAAGTTTGTGAGACTCAATAACTCCAGTTGGCAAATCAAGAGAAGTTGGAAATAGAGCTATGACTCAAGTAGTAGTGAAAGCCTTGACCAAAAAATTCTAATGGACAGAGCCCAAGAACATTAATAACCAGAACAAAAAAAGAAAAGGAAAAAAAAGATAAGGGAAACACAAGTTCACAGCTACAACATTTGGTGGAAAGAGGAAGAATGAAAAGAAAAACCTCACTGACTAAACAGAGAAAGAGGATTGTATCCTTTTAATATGCAGGAAGTTCACTGAAATCCCATATATAGAAAAGAGGAAGAAATAGTAGGTGGGCAGTAAGGAATACGGTGGGTGGAAATATATATGAAAGAACTAAATTTTATACAGTGGATGATTTATGTTTATTTTATGTTTTCATTTGGAGATATGACTTGAGATCAGGCAGACAGTAAAGCTACCATCACATTCCTAACTTGCCCCAGAACCTCATGCAGGTTAGTCAAGTGCTCTAGCACTGTGCCTCAGACTAGCCCTCTTTGCATGACAGCTAGGAGAAGGTAAAATGTATAAGGTACATATTAGCCAATTCACAGTTCTATGTAGGACCATGGAATTTGTCCAGCACTGTTTGATAATAAGCATGTAATACAGACCACAACTACAAGTGACATCTTAAATATTCTAACAGTCATACTAAAACAGGAAATGTGCAAAATTAATTTAATAGGTTAGGTAAATATTTAGCTAACCATATATAGAAATTAACAATATATTTTGCATTATTTCAATGAGACAGACTCAGAAATTTAATGAGTATTTCCTTTGGCATATGTTAATTCAGATTAACTGTAATTGAGCCACATATTGCTGCACTGAGTACCACAACTATCAGCTAGGAAGATACCCAATCAACTTTAGAAAGACTTTCTACATCACATTTGAAAGATGGCAAGGAAGAAAGGTAGGGTTATTTCTAAATGCATAGGATAATTAGGCAACAAATAAAGGCCTGAACTGACAGGAAAGCAGAATGGACAGGATGGATATTACAAAGATCTTAATATAGTGTAATAAGACTTAATTAGGGATGGGGAAGTTGAAGGAAAGAGTTAGGTTTAAGGAAATGTAATAACCTCTTTGAAATGACAGGAATATATTCTTAGAGGTCTCATATAAGAAGCTAGAAATATGGGTCTAGACGTGATGAGTAAAGTTGGGCAGAACTAAAGATTTGAGTGTATTTGGAAGATGGATGAGATAGTATATCCAAAGGAAAAGAGTGGAGAAGATATCCAATTCCTGAAGTCCTCAACTTCTTTTAAGAAACTAAAAATTATTTAATAGACAAGTAAAAATTGTGTATGCTTACCGTGTTCCAATATGATGTTTTGATATATGTGTACCTTGTGGAATGACTAAATCAAACTATGTAACATAGGTATTAGCTCACGTATTTGTAATTTTTGTGTGAGAGAGAACACTTAAAATGTACTTCTCACAACAAGTGGCAAGTAGACAATATGCCGTTATTAACTGTAGTCATTATGATGTAAAATGGATGTTTTGTACTTACCCTTCCTGTAGAAAAGAACTGTATTCTTTAACCTAATATCCTTTTACCATCAATTTTTCCATCCCCTAGCTTATTCCAATGTTTAATGGACAGTTGAGAAAGACAGAACTGAGACGGCAAAGAGGGAATTTTTCAGAGTAGAAATCCAAACAAAAGGAAAAGAACAAGGGTGCAAGTGATTTTTAAAAATGACTTCTAAAAATGGTAGTTATAAAGACTGTAGAAAAATGAATATATTTAAACAAGTGAACAGAACAGAATACAAAGCAGGATAGATGTTACTTAAAATTCTTTAATGGCATTATTTTGTGATTAGAATAAAAGAAGGAAAAAGCAAATATGACATAATGTCGAGAAAAATTAAAAAATAAATCCCTGCTTCATTTAGTGGGTGCCACCTGAAAACATTTACTGAAATATTTTGCAAGAGCAATGTTTTTCATCGTTTTTCATTGTTTTTTTTGTCATCCCTGGGTCTTTTTAGGCATCTTTCCCTGCAATGTTCCTCACTGTTAGAACTAAACACCATAGATATGTCTCTGTTGATTTACCATGGTTCTTTGAAGGATTTCAAAATGACTATACTATTTAAAATCTTTTTCTACCCACATTCCCAAGGCCCAATAGCCTCCCCCATGTGGGTAGTTGTGGGGTGCAAGAAAGTGTTCTATGGTTTGCTAAGAACAAACAACAGCAACAAAATTTGGTTTTGTACATACTACATATAAACAAGGGAAAAGTGGATTTCATTCTATTATCTTTAAAGGAATGAAGTGATTTTCATACTGAAAATATCTAATGTCTAACTGGACTGAATCAAAGATCTATGAATATACTCATAAAACCAATTTATATTTCAGAAAATCTTCTTAAAACAAAAATGGAAACCAACATGCTAATTTGAAACCCATTATCCTTCATTCTGAATTCATGTCACTGAAATTTGGTTTGTGGTTGAATAGTATAAGGTTGATAGTGTACCTTTAGGAAGGTCCGAGTTGAAGTTCCCACTTTTAGTTTAACATGCAGCCATCTGAATGAAAATCTGCATACATCTGCCTCATTCTACCTTAGTACTACTGTTACTAAACAGTCAAAAAAAAAAAAAAGAATGCAATCCAAAGGATTATGTGCTGTGTCTGAAGTGCTCCTATCCTTCATGATTGCTGGAATGCAGAGTTAATGGCCAGAACTCAAACAACTTCCTTGGATTTTGAGGTAAAGCCACATGCTAAGGATAACAGAGTAACAAGATTTTGACAGGAAGATGCCCTGTTAATCCTAACTATACTATTGGATGTTTTATGCAAGAAAGAAAAACATTAACTGGGCACTAGACAGTTGGTCATGCCTTTAATTCTAATTAAGCAGGCTGAGATTTGTGCATTATGGTTCAAAGATACCATTGTCAGGAAAGTCAGAGAATTTATTACCAGTTAAGCAGCAAAATGCAGGATCAGAAGTATGGCTCAAGTGGTAGGGCTTGAGCAAAGAACAGAAAAGCTGAGAGAAAAACTTAAAAAAATTATTTCTAGGGCTGGGAAGGTGGTGGCTCAGTGGTAGAGTACTTGCTTTGCATGCATGAGGCCCTGGGTTCGATTCCTCAGCACCACAAAAACAAAAAAAAGCTGGAAGTGGTGCTGTGGCTCAAGTGGTAGAGTGCTAGCCTTGAGCTGAATAGCTGAGGGACAGTGCCCAGATCCAGTGTTCAGGTCCCACGACCAACAATTAAAAAAAAAATTTCTAAATTGATAGAACATTAGAATATCTTATTCAGTTGTGATTAGTTGTAAATAGGTTTTCTGATTTAAGACTGTATTTAAAATAAAAAATATTTTCAATGGAAAAATCTGAATGAGTACATATAGAAAAAATGTTTTCTTACATCTTATAATACCTAGGTTACAGAGTGAAAGCATAAGAAGGGGAAATTTGGTAAAGCTTTTAGTCACTAAAATGATAGTGTATGGATATAGCTGAGAAGTAGCATTCAGAGGCCAGTTCATAACTTCATAGTGAAATCAGTCACAGATATTGAAGCAAGGAGGCCAGGTCTGGGTGCCCCCCCCCCTTCCCCCCATCACCTGCCTCCCAGGTAATGGGTGTGCCGGGACCCCTGGAGGCAGGGGTGGGCACTTGGCTGATAGGTTACTGAATCTGTCAGTCTAGTGCCTGGGACTGGGAATTTCCTGAGGATCTGCCCCCTGTGCCAACCTATTGAGGCCCTGACCAGCCTAGCTGCCAGGACTCCATGTAACAAGTGTCTTTGTGATCGTGTCCTATCTCCTGGCTTATCTCCAGTCATCATGGAGTCTCAATTCAGCTCTTTGGAGCTGAATTGGCTGGTTGGTATTGCTTTTATTATTTCTTTCCTCTTTAGCATGTTTCCTAGCTGTGTTATGTGTATTTGCGTGCTACAGGCCTTTGTAACAACTGGTGGCCTGCAGCCTGTTAACTCCAATATTCTATATTTTAAAATGCTAAGGAGCTAGGTGTACTGCTCAGAGACCAAGGACTCTGTGTAAGGTGCTTATTGCCACAAAAAAACATGTGAGTCATATTATCTTCTTGCTTCAACATAGTATTTGTCATTTAAAAGTTGAATGTCTTGCTGATCTTAACTTTCACCTGTGTTATGTTGACTTAATTTCCCTTCCAAAATGTTTGAAGATATTATAGATTAAACCAAGTAAACCATTTTTCTGCTATACTTTTATGCAAGACTATCTTCTGATGGTTGGCATACCTTTATTTTGATGCAGTTCTCTATGGCTTTCTCATTTTTGTGTGTATTTTCAAGGATTTTTTAAATAGCAACAATGTTGAATGACACAGTACCTCTAATGCAGGGTAAAAGGTAGGCCTGTCTGTTTTAAAGACAGATCATATGCTCCTTCAGGGAAAATGTTATTCAGGTTTTCTTTCTGCCTATTGTAACAGATTAGGGTTTCTTAAGCTTTAAGGCACATCCGCAGTGATGCAAATTCACTGTTTGTGTACCATCCATCTGGGCTCACCTTTGTGTCACCCTACAGGAGCTGGAGGGCAAGCAAAAGCAATATAAACCTGAGAACATAAAGCTTACAACTGCCAGCTGTACTGTGAGTAATAGAGTTCACATCTCTGATTCAGAAGTCTTGTGTTTCCTGCTATCTGCATGATACTGAGGCAGGCTAACTTGGTTAGCATGAACATAAGGTACAATTCCTGACCTTTGATAGTTTTTGAAACTATTTTGTTCTCTCTTTTCTTTACTACATGTTCATTACAATCATCCTTACTAATCTAGTAACTTAAGTGCCTAGTGTCTTTGATCTTTCTTTTACAACGACTGCTCTCTAATTCACTAGGCCTTAGAATAACCAAAGACAATGTAAGGTCAGTATCCCTTATCTGAAAAACTGGAACTAGAATGTTTCAGTTTTCAGAGTCTATTGAATTTTACAATATTTGCATAAAGTTTACCAATTGAGCATCCTTAATCAATCACCCAAGGGTTTTAAATTTTTTTTTTGTTTTTTTTTTTAACTGTATTTTTTTGTCTTTCCTTTTTTGGTACTGGGGATCGAACCCAGGACGTTGCACTTGTTAGGCAAGCACTTTGCCACTGAGCTACATCCCAGCCTGGGTTTTAAATTTTTTCTGATTTTGAAGCATTTCTAATTACTGATTTTCAGATTAGTGATATTCAATCTATACTATAAAAGACATTTTCTAAACCTGAACACTGGTAGCTCATGCCTACAATTCTAGCTATTCAATGAGCATAGGATCAGAGTTCAAAGCCAGCCCAGGCAAGAAAGCCCATGAGATTCTTATCTCCAATTAACCAGAAGAAAGCTGGAAGTGGAGGTATGCCTCAAATGTTAGTGATTTTCATTTGAGCAAAAAAAGCTAAAGTTTAGTACCCCATGTCCTAAGTTCAAGCCCCAGTACTGGTATTAAAAAAAAAAAAAGGCTTTAGATCAAGTGGCTTCTTGAATTCCCAAATGTATAATTAAAGATTTCTGCAAAACTGTTTAGACCTGAAGAAAGTTGCTATCAATAAGTCACTGTTAATTGACTGAAAATAAATGGCTTCTGGAAGTGGCATTATGGCTCAAGTGGTAGAGCACTTGCTTGAGCTGAAGAGCTCAGGGACAGCTCCTAGTCCCAGAGTTCAAGCCCCATGACTGACCAAAAACAAAATAAAACAAAACAAAAAACCAAATGGCTTCTTCCTGAGGTTAGGGAGACCACCTTTCTACATGAGGCAATACTCATACAGATAAGTTATGTACTCTCAACTGAGAAGCTGAAAAATACTTCATGCAGTGAATAGGGCTTAAGGCTCAGAATATATTGAATTTCTGTAGTACTTTACTTATTATAAGTCTACTTAAATGACTAAGAAATGCAATAAAAAATCAAATCCTAATGAATGGTTCAAATGTGTAAAAATTTACATATATAGAAATTTACACATTTTAAGTGTTCTGTTGAGGAATTTTAACAATGCTTATACCCACATAACTGATTGGTAGCCATGAATGATAAGGAAATGTCAAGGAACTTTATTTTAAAATAGAGGACAGGATCACAAGGTCTCCGAGGAAAACATTGTACTTAAACATTCTCAGCTTTTGCAACCTACCCAGGTCTTTCCATAAGATGGGATTTTTTTTAGTATCCCATCCACCTAAATATTAATGAAGGCTCTCTTCTAGCCTAAAGTGGATCAAGAAACATTTCCTAGAACAATACACCTTTAACTTACCCACTCAAGCCAGTAAACCATGCCCTAGAAGGCAAATGTAATTTAAGAAACTCCCCTCCACTCTGTCCCACAGGCTAGACTTAGAGAGAGAGTTTGTACTCCAACTCATCTACTTTAATAAAAACTTGTGCTGAAAAGGTATTGTCATTTTCACCCTAGTGATAACCTGACTTTTACTATATGGAAAGATTAATCTATTCCTAATAAAATTTCCTGTTTAGACAGAACTTTCTCATCACCTGCCCTGACTCTCCACTAACCTAACTTCTACCACAATCAAGATATTGAACATTTTATCACTGTGTCTATTTTGTCCCCTCCACTCAGGAAATTTTTATCTGATTTCTATCATCTTATATTTGTTTTACCTATTCATACCATGTATTTTAAGAGAGGAGAATCAATGTGATTTTGAAATAAAGCTCACATGGCCTGCCTCATGAACTATGAGGAGAGAAACAGAGTCGAAAGATGTAGGTAACTGTTATTTACTACAGCCAAGATATGGAATCAGCCCAGATGCCCCTCAATAGAAAAATGGATCATAAAATTGTGTAATATATATACAATGGAATTTTATCCATTCATCAGAAAGAATGACATGGTACCATTAGAAAGGAATTGGAAAGACTTGGAAAAAATAATATAAAGCCAGACCTAGACTGTATGGTTTCCCTCATTTGTGGTAGCTTAAAAGTGCCTATAATTCTACAAGTAAACATACTAGGTGGTAAGCAAGGGGTACAAATAAATTAACCAAAGTGTAACAGATTCTATGGAGAGTGAAAATAGTATAATTATCTTAAAAGATTAAATCAAAGCCCAACAAGTATCAGAAAATGGGTACTTGAAAGAGGGTAAGGTGAGAACAAGGCAAGGTGGGTAGAAGGGGAAATGGGTGAGAATGCAGGCAAGAATTGATTGCAAATACTACAGAATTGAGAAATATAAAGGAAAAGGTGGGTTGAAGGGAGAAGTTGTTCAAGTGATGACACAGATCAAGATACATTGTACATGTAAACTTCTTTGTTAAATGGCAAAAATTCAATACAAAAATTTAGATAGATAAGGGAAGGGCTGGGCTGGGTGGCGTGAGTGAGGATGTTGAAAGGGGTGACAGTGATCAAGATGCACTGTATTCATAAACTGCTTTGGTGACTGGCAACACCTTTGTACAACTATGTAAATATAATACAAATATTCAAAGAAATAAAATATAGAGGTTACAGTGATAAGATCAGCACAAAGAGACTTGTATTATCAAAGTAAGAAGTTTGAATGTGCTTCAAGATATAACGCTCGACAAGAAATGTTCTCACTATCTTACTCATGTAACTGTAATCCCTTTGGACAGCATCTTTACAATAAAATAGAAAAAAAGAGGAAAAAAGAGGAAAGAAATAAAAGATACTTTAAAAGCCACAGTTAAATATAACATGATGAAAGTGGCATTTATGATCAGCCTTATAGCAGTATGCAAAATGGACTAGAGGAGGTCAAGAAAACAACTGCACAAAGAATAGAGTTTAATTCATAGTGACAAATATTATCCTGCATATAATATTGGTTAAAAAAGACTAAGAAGAAAGTAAAATTGTCTTTGTGAGCAAGGTCATTGCCAGTAGTAACGGAGGTTGGCAGGATAAGAAGGCAGTGACAAGTGGAATGCAAGAAAAATCAGTGTTAAATTCAATCTTTGTTGCACTATCTATCATAGTCCAGATTAAGAACATGGTATAAGATGTATGGAATGGTTAATGACACAGAATTAGAAGACCATTCACTCATCAAAGGAAGGAAACAAAAAATTCCTTCTCTGGGAATCTACAAAAAAGGGATGCCTGGGGCTGACAAATAGCTGTTATAATTTAACATAGACCAACAGACGATAATAAGTAAAAGTCTACCTCAATATGGGGAAAATAAAATAGTGTGCTATAAGACATTAATATCTGCAGGATAAGAAGAATCATATTACCGCAAATGAGTCAGAAGAGAAACCAAACATTGGTTATATAAACAGACATATATCTATACAACTTGTACTGGTCCATAAGTATTCCTAGAAAGTGTATATCTGATAGGAGGGTTTTAGGGGGTTGGTTTTGTGCTTTAATTGGAATTGAGCTTATAGTCACTTGGAAAACCAGCAGATGACAACTAAGCTAATAGTTTATGAAGTTATTTATGGCCAGAAAATGTTGAAGAAAATCAAGGTATTGGCCCAAAGAGATTAACGAGGGCATAAGTAGAAACCACAGTGTTCTAAGGGAAATAATAATGGAGGTAGATATTCCTGCCTAAAACAAGAGGAAAGAGGATATAGAAGCTCAGAGAAAATGACTAGAAACTATGTGTTGTGTTACAAGCCAAGTAGTAATTACATTATTCAGTAGCTAAAAATTGCAATCAATAAAGAAAAATATAACATTTCTAAGCTGAGGCCTTACCCAGTGAGATGTGTCATAAAATTAAATTTACAACAATTAAAGTTAAAACCATAGAGAAAATGTTCCTTAGATAGTTCACTCATTCTGTTACCTCATCTCCTTAGCAGAACAGGTAACTAAAGAGATTCCTATAGTGAAATAAATCATCAGATTCTAGATAAATCTCTGAGCAAATATTATACTTTCTGAACTATTGTAACTTCAGGTTAAGGTTTTAAGTACACCTTATCATGAAATAAATATTATATGCTGGGGTAACAAAATAAATAGATATTACATCCACCCCAAAATGATGAAAGATGAATTGATTTTGCTCCAAATATCTACCTGAGAGGTGTTACCTAAAGTTTCTTAGGGAAAAGAAGTTATTGAATTAACTTTCTCTGATTATTTGCAACTGAAAGAGAAGCTTGTTAATATAAATGAATGAATTTCTAATGGTGAAGTTTCATTGCTGGATCATTTTGGACAGAGGCATATCTTTGGCAGTTTACCTAAGGCAACAGAGCTTAATAGTAAATGGTAGTTAAAAATATTGTTCATGCTTACTCCTTTTTCTTGGGTTACTTATTTGCTAAACGATTGGGAAAAGTAAATTATATTTTCTGCAAATAAACAGCCAATAAGCCTGAATGTTTATGCTTACCAGAAAAACACTTGTTGATGCCCCTGGTAAAATATCTCACATTCATTATTTTAAATAATTAATATTTGAAAGAAACCTTTGAAATAATTCTTGTGTCTTATCAGAATCAATCATTTACTAAGGGCATAAAACACTTCTGAAAGGAAAGGCAAACAGGAACAAACAAAAAAGGAACAAATTTAACTCGGTTCCAAACCATCTACCAAACTGAATCCAAGTTTGCTTTCAGAAAAGAAAAGGTGAATATATTTTGGGAGATAGGAATACTAATAGCAGCCAAGTATTTATTGAGAGCTAATAATATGCCAGGCATGGTTCTAAGGGATTTATATTGAATCCTATTTCATTTTTCTGGTAAAGAAACATATAAACTGAGGTAAATTAACTTGTTTCAAGTCACTTCGCTGGGAAGTGACAGAAATAACATTAGAATTCAGGAAAGTCTTGACTGTGGTTAAGTCCATCTGCTACACAGCTCACATGCTAAGGATAGATTTTGCATTTAAAATGTTTTTTTTTAATCTTGAACTAAAAGAGAATATTTTGTGTTTCATAAGAATTTTATAAAATTCCACTTTCAGTTCCCAAGTTTTACAAAAGCACATTCTTCATTATGGATTATTTTTGCAGTGTTTGGGTGAAAAGGGCAGAGTTTAGTTGCAATAGAGACTTTATGGTCTGCAAAGCTTTGGATACTAATAGTGGACCTTCTAAAGAAAAGGTTGCCTGCTCCTGTTGTAGAGTACACAACAACAATATGAAAATCATGCTAGTCCAGCCATTGCTGCATCTCATATGGTGCCTCTTATACTGAAGACTCTTGGCAAGGGCTAAAAGCTATATCATAAAACAGGGCCTTACTGCAGATGGAAAATGAGAAAGAGCTGTATTTAATATATGGGTACTTGTATTTGATATGCTTCCATTTTTGAAGGCCAAAGCCACAAAAAGATAGGATTATGATTCTGCTAATATATTTTAAGGATCAAAGTATTTCAAGTAAAGATTTTTATATTCAACTTTTTCAAGACAACTTTCTTGGCTAATGTGATCAAGGTTACTTTTTTGCATGTGTTTCCTTTATTTACTTATGTAATTTCACATAATCACTCACATATAGTTTCAATATCCCTTTTTCCCATCCCCCACTACGTACTGAATTCTTTTTTTTTATTGTGAAAATAGTGTACAGAGGGGTTAAAATTACATGGGCAAGATAATGAGTACATTTCTTATCAAGCATTGTAGTCTCCTCCTTTGTTTCCCGTCCCATCCCTTCCCATCCTCCCCGTCCACCCACCTAATCCTCCTCCCCCACCACCAAAGTTGGAAAGTTCGTTTTTCCACATAAAGACTTGTACATCTCATTGTTGCAATGGATCCACCTGTATCCCTATTTAAATGATTTGTTTTTTTCCCTTCCCCTCCACAAACCTCAAATACAGTGAAAGCAGGGGTTATACCATGGGGGAGGGACATACAAAGCAACAAAGAAATAATCTTATAAACATGTTAGAAACAATCACCTGAAAGAAAAAAAAACATTTGAATACATATCTTAGGGTTCATTTCCCTAATATCAACTTATCTGACCTTTTCTGCTTGACTCAGACATATACTGGTTATTGCAAATAAGGGAAACCATGGGACCTAAGTTTCTTGGGCCTGGCTTACTTCACTTAATATATATATATATATATATATATATATATATATATATATATATATATATATATATATATAATTGAATTTCTCATCTCATTAGACAACACAAGCAGTGCTGGGAAATGTAAGGGTTTATGTGGCTGACTTTGGGTTTTCATTATCCTAGATCATAGATCTGCCCACCACCTCCCCTTTACGATTCATGTCCATCAGTTGAAGTAGAAGACTTGTTGAGTTATTGTCACACCTCTCCCTAGCCTGTATTTCAATCAGAATTAGCTATTTTTTTCACCCTTTAAGTTGTAATAATAAAATGACTAACTTGAAATTAATCTTACTAAAGTAATCATCAACATGACAGTCCTCCAAGGTTTTTGAAGTTGTTCAGATTATATCTTTTCTATACAGACGTTTAGCTAATTTCTAATATGCATGCCTTAATACAGGTGGCTAGCTCACACCATATTTACAGCAGAATCTAAAAAGTGCATATTGTTTCCAGGTTCTGAAGGCTCACATTGGTTGTAATAATAGCTACTTGGGAAGCTGAAATCCAGAGGATCACAGTGTGATTCCCATTTTTTAGAATAAAATTCCAGGATATTATATCCTAAAACAAGGAGCAAAGACAGGACTAGTGGTAGAAAATTAGCTGAGCAAGCAAGCTAACAAAGCACAAGGCGCTGACTATAGGACAAAGGGGGAACCAATGCAACAGTTATACTCACACTATGTTGGAAGTGAACTTTACAACTTGGGGGGAAGGGTGTGGGGGAGAAGGGAAAGTGGGAGCAAACAAGAGAGGGGGTAACACTGTTTGACCAGAAATGTACTCATTACCTTTCTTATGTAATTGTAACCCCTCTGTATATCACCTTTACAATAAAATAAAATTAATTTTAAAAAAAGGATTATGAAGCAGGAGTTACACATTCATTTTTTTTGTGGGTGAGATGAAATTTAGGGCCTCACTGGAACTATACTTCCAGTTTCAGAAAAGGTCTTGCATTAACTTTGTCTGAGCCAGCTCCAACCTACAATTGCTCTATCTATATAACATCAAAAAAGCTGGAAATACTACGGCCACATCTAGCTTTCTTTTATGGGGCTTGAACTCAGGGCCTGAGTACTTCTTTTGCTCAAGGCTAGCGATCTACTACCTGAGCCATAGCTCCACTTCTGGCTCTTTGTTTGGAGTATTTTATTGGAGTAAGAGTCTCATGGACTTTCCGGCCCAGGCTGGTTTTGAACCATGATCCTCAAATCTCAGTCTCCTACATAGGCAGGATTACAGGCGTGAGCAACCAGCCCACCAATGCATGGTTTAAATTTTGTTTTGTTTTCTTTTTTCTTTTAGATAGGACTTCAGTAAGTTTTGCTTGGGCCTGCCTCCTATTCCATTTCTCTTAACATTGTCTCCCAAGTATCTGGATATTGAGGATAACATGTAACATGAAGGATTATATATTCACTTATTTCCAGAATTATATTTAAATGGCCTTGAAGTCCAGTTCTAAAAGAAAGGCCACATGTCTTGAGATTCTTCCTCTAACACTGCATACATTTAAATTTACAAAATTATCTAGCTCCTTTCTTACTGTCTATCAAATGGATAGACTTATTACAATATTGAACAAAAAGCCTAATAATCTTTTTTGCCAGTCTTGGTGCTTGAACTCAGGGCCTGGACGATGTCTCTGAGTGTCTATATTTTTGCTCAAGGCAAGCACTCTACCACTAAGCCATATTCTCAGTCGCAGCCTAATAATCTCATAAGAAATACAAACATAAGTCTAATGGGTCATTAGAGAGGGGCAGAAATAACTTGGACTTCCAGAACAAAATCCTTTGTAAAATGTATAGTGATAAAGGCATAGGCAAGTGTACATGGAAGTGATTTAGAAATCTATCCTTAAAAGTAAACAGTTAGGCAGTCATGATAAAAATCACATACAGAATAGCAATGGTCGTCTACCATGAAGTATAAAAAGGCTGGAAATGAGAGAATTGGTACACTTCATTGCTGCTGATGCTTGGCCTGTAGGAAACAAGTAGACAATTCATCAACTGCCAATCCAGATTTCTTCCTTTGTTTCTATACTGAATCAACTCTCCTGCCAACTTCCTGTACAACTGCAAAAAGGCAATAACAACTTCCCTCCACTTACATATAAATGGAACTACTGTTTATCTTTTAAGTGCCAGAATACGTGTGTGTATTTATGTGTGTGTGTATTTCTCTGAACACCTTAATTTTGAATGCCCAGATAGGTTGCATGGTTTCCTTCATTTGTGGAAGATAGAATGCACCTATAAATCTGTAAGTAAAAGGGTTGGGGGGTATGCAAGTGGTTACAAATGAATTAACTATAGTAAAATAGACTCTATGGAGAGCTCAAAATGTTAAATCTTTTACAAAGACTAGGCCAAAAGATTAGATTGATCCATATGAGATAGTCACTTTTATAATTCATAGATGGTCAAATACTAATAATTTCATATGGTTAACTGAGCTAATTAACCTATTCAGTCTCTTACCAGCCCCCAAGAAAATATTTCCAAATAGAAGGGTACACAAAGAAAAGTAGAAGATTATACAATGAAGAAGAAAATAATATAGTTTTTAAAGTAGTTTCTAAAATGCTTTACTTAGATCCTACAATTCCAATCTCCATCTTATAACTTCATGAATCACTAATACAATCAAGAGGTAAAGTTCCAAATGAGCCAAAACTTTCAACACAGCCAGCATGCCCTTTTGGTTATTATTTCCAAGATGGAGATGCTGTAGAACTTCTACTCAGGTCAATAATTTGTGATTCTTTCCCTAAAACTTCGAAATGATTTTGTAAGATCTCCCAGGATTCTGTCCCTTTGCTTCACTTCAGCAAAGGGATGCAAGGCAGCTTATCATGTCATTTTAATGAAACAACTTAGAGGTATGAGTTCACTGGGGAGAGATTTAGGAATCAAAGCTTAAGTAGGGCTTGTGAAAGTAAGTTATACAGTACTGAGCAAAACACAATCTCTAGAACTCATTTTTTCCCTCAGCAAGCATTAATGAATGTCAAACCTTTATAGATTACTTAATGTACTTAGAGAAAGAGAATACTTGCTTATTTTTCTAAAACCTTGATTCAGACAGTATTTCACTGAGAATTAAATAAATAAATACACATAGTGCTTTTTAGAGGGAAATTCAGCAATTTACAAAGAAGTCAAATTGACTTTTTCTATTGTAAGCAAATAAAGTAATGAAAATTGTGTTAATATTACCTAGCATATCAATATTATCTGCCCTGTCTGCACTTTCTTCTTAATTGTAATTTTATTTTGTGTATTATAATTTATCAGATAGGAGAACAAAATAACCAACTCTGCTCACCCAAACGCCTAATTACATTTTCCATGCTCCTTGTCATTTTACTGAGTTTCTTGAAAGAGAACGACAGCATAACTTTTATTAATGCCAGGAAATGCATTTTTCTTTTTTGATAAAAGAAGAAAGGAACTTTCACATTTAAAATTCATTTTTTTCTTGTAACATTTCCAATATGACACAAACCTAGGGCAAATAAAATTATTCTAATAAATATTAGAGCCAGTGGACCAGTGAGAGAAACTCAGAGCATGTTGTGATAGATCAGATACAAAAGAACATCTGAAATATAAAAATCATTGAACTTGTAGGAAAACTGAATAATTCAATAGTTTTTCATTAAAGAAAAAAGAAATGTAAACAATAGTAATGATTAACTGAGGTCTGTGGATATAACAGAGAGGGCTGATGAATGTGATGAGAAAGTTTTCAAAGTATGACACAGTGGAATATCATAGTCAGTAGAAATTACTAGTTAGAAGAGACTACTTTTACTTGGGTGCTGGTGGCTCAAGCCTGTAATTGTAACTACTTGGGAGGCTATGCTGGAAGAACTGTGGTTTATAGTTCAAGGCTGGTCAAGCCAGAGAGGTAATCTTACCTATTTGGAAAGCTGGTATTGTGAGAATCAACAGAAAAGTTTTAGAGATACCTTCTCAATTAAACAGCTGAGTGCAGTGGTGTACAGTTGTTACCCTTGCTATGACATGAAGCTTAAAATGGGTGGATTGAGGCCCAGGCATAAGCACAGGCAGGAAAAAAGACTTTTTTCTAAAAAATAACAAGTATGAAAAAGGGTTGGATGCATGACTGTATTAGAGCACCTGCTTAGGAAATGTGAGGCCCCAAGTTCAAAACCAAGTACTGGTAAAAAAAAAAAAAAAGGTCTGCTTTTTTATTTTCTTAATAAGGGCATTAAAAAGTTAAAAAGTTAGTTCTAAAGATTAAGCATTTGTTAGGAAATGGAAAGACTTGGAAAAAATTATATTAAGTGAAGTAAGCCAGGCCCAAAGAAACATAGGTCCCATGGTTTCCCTTATTTGCAATACCTAGTATATGTCTGACTCAAGCAGAAAAGGTCAGATAAGTTGATGTTAGGGAAATGAACCCTAAGATATGTATTCAAATGTTCTTTTCTTTCATGTGATTGTTTCTAACACATTTATAAGATTATTTCTTTGTTGCTTTGTATGTCCCTCCCCCATGGTATAACCCCTGCTTTCACTGTATTTGATGTCGGTATAATTTGTGGAGGGGAAGGGAATAAAACAAATCGTTTAAATAGGGATACAGGTGAATCCACTGCAACAATGAGATGTACAAGTCGTTATGTGGAAAAACGAACTTTACAACTTTGGTGGGGGGGGGAGGAGGATTGGGTAGAGGGGCAGGGGGGAGGATGGGAAGGGATGGGAAGGGGAAACAAAGGAGGAGGCTACAATGCTTGATAAGAAATGTACTCATTATCTTGCCCATGTAAATTGTAACCCCTCTGTACAGTTATTTTCACAATAAAAAAAAAAAGAAAGAAAATAACCCACAAAAGGCAGAGTTGGAGGCATGGTTTTAGTGGTAGTGCACCAGCTAAGAATACCTGTGGTCTTGAGTTTAGACCTTGATACTGAAGAAAGTAAGAAAGAGAAAGAGAGAGAAATGATAGAAACAGAAAGAAAGAAAGAAAGAAAGAAAGAAAGAAAGAAAGAAAGAAAGAAAGAAAGAAAGAAAGAAAGAAAGAAAGAAAGAAAGAAAGAAGGGAGGGAGGGAGGGAGGGCGGGAGGGAAGAAGGAAGGAAGGAAGGAAGGAAGGAAGGAAGGAAGGAAGGAAGGAAGGAAGGGAAGAAAAGGAAGAAAGAGAAAGAAAAACACTCGGTTGAAGGAATAAGACACATGAAATACCTGTAATAAAAAGAAGTATAAAGGCTACATTCTATAGCAATAGAAATTGTACAGAATCAAAGTGCTGTTGATGGTTCCCTGAATATCCATTAACTATAGGGGGATTATCTGCATTTTCACACTATTTTTCTTTTGGGGCATTAAAAACATGCCGTTTTGACCCTTTATAGAGTTATAGAGTTGTATTATATGCAGGCATATTTAAAGGCAAGGAAATGTACTGACTAATCTGGAGAACATCCTAATATTGTATAAAAATACAATCACAAAGATAAATTCAGAGGATTTATATTGCTCACAGTGAACTGTGCATTAAGCACAAGACAGATCAGAAGATATGCCATAAAATTCACTATTTCACACCCTATTCCATTACTGCCATGGATTGGATATAGTTTGACTGTGTCCCCCAAAGACAAATATGTTCAAATTTAATGCCCATTGTGAAGGATTACAAGGGTGGAAACTTAACCTGACTATGATGTTTAAAATGGGGGTCTTTAAGGAGGAGGCTGCAATGCTTGGTAAGAAATGTATGCATTATCCTGCCCATGTAATTGTAGCCCCTCTGTACAGTATGTTCTCAAATAAAATAAAATAATATTAAAAAAACATGATTAAGCTTGGATAAAATCAGCAAGGTGGCTTTCATAACAAGTGGGATAGAGATCAGAAGAAACACACACTTATGCTCCCTGCCTCTTGCCATGTGTAGTCCCACACTACCTTGAGACTCTGCCAAGTGAGAACTGGCACTGCCAGTTATCCCCAGGTACAATCCCTTGATTTTGAACTTCTAGAATTGACAGCTCAAATCATCTTCTTTCATTAAATCATACCCAGTTTGTGGTATTCTGGATTAACAATAGAAAACAAATGAAGACAATTATTCCTTGGGAATGTTGTGTAAACTCTCTGTAGATATAATGCCTTCAGTCACCTGGGATTAAATGAGAAATAGGATACCGAAAAATATATGAGAAATTTGAAGCTGTTTGTACAGAGTATGTAAAGTATTCATCAGAGAAATCTGTTCAAACCTACTTTGAGATGAGAATTATTTCTTAACATATCCAAAGAGGGTTGACGAAGATTATTTCTTGACAGAAGTTATCATGGGAAAAGCTCACTTTATTTGCTACAGAGATCTTGTTGAAATTGATAGGAAAAGAGAGACATTTTGAAATAAATAAAAGAGGTCACTTACAGGAAGAACCTTTTTATAGAAGTTGATTGGTAAATGAGCATTACTTATATTCAACTCAAAGCACACATTTTGTTTTATGAGAAAGTGTGCGGATTTTCCTGCCTTAAGTAATTGTGTCACTCAGTAAAACTCAAAGGTTTTGTAGACACGCACTGGGCAGTCTTAAGGGTCCTGCTATGGAGAGGGCTCCACGTATACTTATTTTAATGTATCTTGAAGTTTTTAATCTTTGATCAAGAGGCTCTACAATTTCAGTTTCTAGTGAGACCTGCAAATTATAGAGTAGGTTCTGGCAAAATAAAACCAATCTATAAAGTACGAACGATCTTGATTTTCATTTTTTCACAAATTGCATTTTGAACATTGGAAAAAAATATAGACTCTTCAAAATGATGTAGTAGTTCCTGATAACTTTGTAATACTATTTTCTTTTATATCCTTTTATAAAACTGTATCAAGAAAAATTTCCTAGTGGTTGTTACTTCCTTTAGAGGTTACACTGACTTCAACATACTCACTGTGTGATTTATTATGAAATTGTCTTATTGCTATAATTCTTTATAATTGAATAGATATTCTTGGTAATTAAAAACAAAATTAAAAGCAGAAAAGATAGAAGCAGTAGTTCAGGGTTTCCTTTCCTTTAAGTTCAGATACTTGATGGTATGACATAAAGATGTAAAAGTGAAAGCAATGAAAACTCTCACACATGCTTATTTTCTATTTGTAGAATGTTGAAAAAAACAAAATTAAGATTAAACAAAGAAGACTAATAAAAAAAGAAGGGGAAGAGAATGCAGAGATAATATTATATACAGACCCAAAGAAACTAAGAAAATTGAGGGGTTGGATTGGGTTAGGAGGGATGGGGGAAAAGTGCTGAAAAGGATGATTATCAATTCAGATGCATTATACTTATAAATTGATCTGTTGAAGGGCACCTTGTTTGTACAACTACTTAAAGATAATAAAGACAAGGGAAGGTGGCTTAGTGGTAGAGTGCTTGCCTTGCATGCCTGTGGTACTGGGTTCAATTCCTCGGCACCACATAAGCAAAAAGAAAAAAGCCGGAAGTAGCACTGTGGCTCAAGTGGTAGAGCAGTAGCCTTGAGCTGAAGAGCTGAGGGACAGCACCCAGGCCCAGAGTTCAGGCCCCACTACCAGACCACCCCCCCAAAAAAAGACAAAGTATATATAAAGACACATAAGTGTAATATAAAATAAGCATGCTAATATTATACTAATAACTAGTAATATTCAATAGATGGGTTAAGAGTTAGGCAATTCATTATCTAGCTACTTCCTATTATGAATGAATTCTATTTTAATACACCAAGGACAGTGCTCCTAAAGAAATTCGCTGATAATTCAATTTACAAACTAAGCAGACACATATATACAACATGCACATAGAATATACATGATCATTCCTTATTAAATCATTTACCTGAGTTCATTTCAGAATGTTGAAGTTTTCAAAACATGGCAATGTAATCAATCTAAGCCACATAGAACAACAAGCACAATGAAATGTCCAATGCTGAAGGGATCCTCCCAGCTTGTCATCGGAAGCCACTTGGTTTTGATTGGACCTTTCATTGGCTATAAGTTCTACATTTATAGGAATCACTGGGTGAAGGTGGCTCTTGTTAAAATCCTAGCTACTTAGGAGGCTGAAATCTGAGAATCAAGTTGTAAAGCCATCCTAGGAGGCAATTTTGTATGAGTCTTATCTCCAATCAATCAGTAAAAATCTGGAAGTGGAGGTGTGGCTCAAGTGGGAGAAGAGTAGCAATGAGCAGAAAAAAAAACTGGAGCAGGAGTACGGGGCCATTAGCATGAGTGCAAGCACAAAAACACACACACAGGATAAGACTTTCTCTTTCAAATCAACAGCAATCTCATGATTCAATGCAAAGAATAAATGAGAAAAATTGCAAACTCTAATATCCTAGAGTGTAGGAGAATAATGCAATGAGATTAGCTCTACTCTTATTCTACTATTTAGTCCTAAATTAGCCTTGTGACTTCAAGTAAGACTTTTTCAGTTAACAGACTATAAAATATGTCACTGTACATTTGTAAACATTAGTTGCATTGGAAAGGACATACAATACCCACCCAATCTGTCATTTAGTAGGTCTATGGTGAAGTCATAAACTTTATATTTCTAAACTAGAAACTTTCTAATTCTCAGGTTATATTGAAGCTGCTAATCCAGGGACTGAATTTGGAGAACCACTGCCCTAGCTGAATGCCAAGACAAGAATGTGAAGTGCAGCCCACAGCTGTAGGGCTCCTGAGGTACCTATGAATGTAGTATATTAACAATAAAGAAAAAAGCTAGGTTCTAGTGATTCATTCCTGTAGCTACTCAGGAAGCTGAGATCTGAGGATTGCAATTCAAAGCCATCCCAGACAGGAAAGTCTGTGAGACTCTTATTTCCAATTAACCACCAGAAAACTGAAAGTGGAACTATGGCTCAAAATGGTAGAGAGAAAAATCTCAGGGACAACACCCAAGCACTGTGTTCAAGCCCCATAACTGATGAGAGAGGGGAGAGAGAGAGAGAGAGAGAGAGAGAGAGAGAGAGAGAGAGAGAGAGAGAGAGAGAGAGAGAGAGAGAGAGAGAGAGAGAGAGAGAGAGAGAGAGAGAGAGAGAGAGAGAGAAAGAGAGAGAGAGAGAGAGAGAGAGACAGAGACAGAGACAGAGACAGAGAGAGAGACAGAGAGAGAGACAGAGAGAGAGACAGAGAGAGAGAAAGAGAGAAAGAAAGAAAGAAAGAAAGAAAGAAAGAAAGAAAGAAAGAAAGAAAGAAAGAAAGAAAGAAAGAAAGAAAGAAAGAAAAAAAGAAAGAAAAGCAGTTTTTATTTTTTGGAATGAAGAATCTAAGTCTAAACAATGGCAGTGGGTTGGTTTGGAAATTAGTAGTAATGATAGCAAGCAAAATGGGTGGGGGATGCAGAAGCTAAGTAGGGTTGGGTTGGGGATGAGCTACCAGGAAGCCAAGAGGTAATACCCAGAAACTAAGACTGATCAGTCTATGCAAGGCTTTCAATCAAAGAATTAAACTAGGGAGTACACAAAGTTACATGATGCAATTTGGTTTCTTATAAACTAGATGAGAAAGAATAAACTAAAATGACCAGAATGCATGATGAATGCTTTTGATGTAATGAGACAATTGGAAGGGAGGAATACATACTTTTTGGGTAATGATTCTGTCTAGGCTCTAAAAAGCTCCAAAGAGACTTTGTCACAGTCATTGGAAGGAAATTCTAAAACATGCCTCTTAGGCTGAAAGTCTAATTCCAACTGAATGGTTTGAAATGCAAAAAGGGATGAAGAGAAATAAATGATAAGTGTAAAGTGAATACTAACTGAATGAAAATAGTTACCTAACTGTTTTGTCCTAAGATTAGTAATGTAAGATCCTGGTAAAGATATTGCATGCCTTTCTAGCAGTTTTATACTTCAATAGAATTCTCAAAAATGACTAATAATAGTCAACTATATCATTCAAGAATAACACACAGAAATAGTTATGTGGCTATCTACATAATAATATGCATAAATCATATTTATTTTTATGTAAATTATATATATTTCTACACCAGAAGGCATCTTTGCTAATGAATTCAGCCTATAAAACCATATGCACATTCACATCAGAAGATACAGAGACAAAATTGTATTGATTTCGCCCACAGTTTCAGTCCTAGAAAAGCACCAAAAATACCTTTATATATAGAATCTGACAGTCAAGAATTTAGGTCTAAGTTTGATGAATTGTTTGTATCATCTTCCAAAAATAATACTCTACAAAAAATACTGTTTGAAGCACCTGTATTCTTAGGATCTTCCAGGAAAAGTGTTAGGTAGTAGCCTCATGCCAAATTCCACATTCTGAAATAACCAAAATATGAGAGGTATATTATAACTTATGGGACATTACATTTCTTGCAAAATTCTGAATCACCCAAATGTTCTTCAGAAATAGAATGAAAGAAGAAAAAAGACCTCCTGTAGTGCCTAATATAATTGTGAAAACACAAAGCAGAGGAAATGTAAGGAAACACAAAGAGACTGCTTAATTCCTTTCAAATAGAAACTGAATCGCTGAGGCAGTTCTTACCACTTTATTTATGTATCAGATGGCTCACAAATCATGATGTCACCCACCAGGAAGCAATGCATCAGGATGAATGTGACAGTACAATAACTCTGAATAAAGTGGGGAGAGGTGCAGTAGAATGATAAAATGGCATCATCAAGCTGTAAAACCAGTTTTATGGATAACTATCATATAAAAACATTACATGGAAGTCAGGATGAGGTGTCAAAAATAAGTGTACAGACAAAAAGAAAGGAAGCAGCAACAAAAATATGCTTATTACAAAGGACTTATATTTGGTGAACTAAGGTTCTAATTTGTTTATATATTTGTTTTTGTATTTATGTATCTATTTATTTTTGTGCTGGTCTTGAACCTAGGACATGGAAGCTGTCTCTGAGTTTTTTGTTTCAAGATTAGCACTCTACCACTTGTGCCACAGCTTCACGTCTGGCTTTCTACTGGCTAATTGAAGGTAAGAGTCTCATAGACTTTCTATCCAGGCTGGCTTCAAACTGCAATCTTCAGATCTCAGCCTTAGTAATAGGGTTACAGGAATATGCCACCTGCACCTGGCTAAGGCTGTAAATATTTAAATATCATAGGTTTAACATAGGGATACCCAACTTCTACAGAAACATTTTCTTTCTCTACCACATTTGAAGCAACCAACCAGCTTCCTATACTCCCTGTCAAATGAACAAACAAACAAACAAACAAAACCTAGCATATGGTCCAATAATACAATTTAAATGATACATCCTTTTTAAAACATACTACTTTTGGAATACATTTTTGAGAATGTCCCTCAATAATATTTACTCCTTGGTGTCATTTAGCATGTAAGCACTAATTATTTATGATGTCTTTAAAGAACCACATCCTTCTGTTGAAGCGTTAAATCATTGAAGTCTAGGTCACACAATATCATTTCTTAAGTTTATAATACCTGTGACTTTAAGAGAAAAAGCAAACACATTTTTTTTCTAAAAATGTTTGTATTATTCCTCTGAGGTATCAAGAGGAGAGAAAGGCTGACAGAAGATAGGCTGGAAGCTGTATGACAAACTTTCCCCGCCTGGCTCATTTCTACCAACTAGAAAAGGGGTACCTTTGGGGGTTTTATCTATTGTCATGGTTGCTCAAGTGAAAATGGATATTTTCAACATGCTTTAGTCACAGGAGTTCAGAAGGTTACTAATAAGCACAGGCTTATATGTATTGTGGGGGTAGAGCTTGCTTGCATTTAAAGCTGAATAAAACTGTAGTCCCTCAAGTTTGGTCTCAATTTCCCCTCAATATATGATCAGATAGCCCTTAGAACAAAGCAGTATTGACTGTGAGGAAAAAGAGATGCAAATAATACTATAACAAGATCTAATAATATAATGGATTCTGGTTACAACGGACAACAGCTCTGACTCAGAACCAGTTGCCTCAAACAAAAAAGCATCTTTAAAAACACTGGGAAAGACACAAGGGAGGCAGTTTCATATGCCATACTGAAGTTCAGTAGAATGAGGTCGGTTAAGCACTGTCCTGAGACACACACCTTTCATTTTCAATTGTTTCAAAATAAAAAAAGAGATATCCCCTTTTCAAGTTGGATTGTTTAAATGCACCTACAGCTACTCCTGTCTAGCAAAGGCTAGGCAATCTCTGCCTGCTGATGCATTTCAAAAAAGGTTCAATTGGCAAAAGAAAGCAAGTGCAAAGGGTTCTTGACAAAAGAGGACTAGAGGGAACATATTTTCCTTTCACAGAAATACTGTAGAAAATCAGACAAGGTAGCAAGCAATTCAACCAAGAATGCATATAATATTAGTGAGAGAAAGAGGACTTTTGGGAAAACTCCAAAGATCCAACTGCATCAAATTATTGGCTTAAAATTCGAGGTAAGGATCACATTATAAAATTAAGGAGCTAAATGGCCAAATAAAAATTTGTGAGAACTTTCCAATTACAGCATAGCTTAGCCCAGTATTCTCTTCCAATGCAACGGCCTTATTCCACAGAAACACATAAGTCAACAAAGGACCTCCTGAACTCTGTCCCATTCTCAAAAGGTCTATGCTGAAATCTTAGACATGTAAGTGTCTACCCTATTTATAATGTTTTAAATGATTCCTGGAAAACCTTGTCCAAGGCCCAGCAAAGAGACAAGACAAATCAAATTTAGGAGCTGTGAAATATCTACTATGATAACAACAAAAAAGCAGTTGCTTTTAAAAACAATGTATGCTTAAAGTAGGTTGTACTGGCTCAAGCTAATAAAAAAGGTGTTTGATTAATGTGTTTTGTTATTATGCCATCCATAGTTAATTCCACGTTTAAAAGGATGATTTTTTTAATTTGAATCATGCCATCACATACTCAGTTATGAAATAGCATATAAAGCCTGAAATTTAGATGATAGTCAGATATTCTAAGTTTCAGTTTTAGTATTTATCTAATATTATAAACAGGGCATAACTGCTTTTGAAACAAAGACATATTTTCTTACTCTTTTTCTCCTCAAGAGTAAAGATAGGTCATAGTTTATAGACTGTCCCTATGTGAATGGTATTACTTAGAAGGGACTATTCAAAAAGAAGACATATTTGGGGGCCAGTGACTCACACCTGTAATCTTAGCTACCCAGGAGACTGAGATCTGAGGATTGTAGTTTGAAGCCAGCAAAGTCTGTGAGACTATTAAATCCAATGAACCACCAAAAAAGTGGAAGTAGTGCTGTGATACTGAGTAGTAGAGCCCTAGTCTTGATGAAAAAGCTCAAGTACAGAGCCCAGGCCCTGAGTTTAAGACCAACAATAGACAAAAAATAGAAAAGGAAATGTGTGTGTGGCGGGGGGATATGGACTTGATCTCTGGGCTCTGACACTGTCCCTTAGCTTATTTGCTTAAGGCTGGTGCTCTACCATTTGTGGTAGACTCTCATAGACTTTCATGCCTTAGCTGACTTTGAACTGCAATACTCAGACCTCAGTTTTCACAGTAGCTAGGATCACAGATGTGAGCCACTGGTGCCCAGTGAAACATAAAAGTTTTAAAGTCAAATGTATATAAAATATGTGATGAAGTATGTCTTTTATGTATTAAATTCTGTACACTGTCCTTTGCATGTATTCCCATATGGCTCAAATATTTTAAGAGCCATTATTTTGTACAGAAGAGTCACACACAGAGAGGCAGAAAGTTGTATGGTTAATAACCCCTTAAGTAGGTTAATAGTCCTGAGGTACAAGATAACAATACTATGATTAGGGCATATCACCCTTGCTCAGTACACTGTAGACACTCAATAAATACTTGTAGAATTAAATTAAAAAATCACTGAGAGGTTTACATTCATAATAATCCTTTTGCACATTTAATGTAACAATAGATTTTGTCCTGATTCTGAAGCAGTCCAGGGACTCAAAGATTTGATGTGGGTGGAACTAATATAGTTTTCAAAAAAATGTTATTAGAGCCTCAGGGTTTGAGTGTAGTGTGTTGGTTCTATGAATCTGGTGGGTGTAATTAACTGCCATGAATCCAAATGCATTTGACAGAGAACAGAGTCAAGTTAATTGCAATGATGGTATATAACAGCTGTTATTCATTTGCTGCTTTCTTTTGGTAGTAAGAATTAGAATGTGGACCCCAAGCATATTTTAATAAATGATTAGGCCACCTACAATGTGTTTTGGTCTTTTCTTATAAATTCAATTTCATTGTTTTCACCCATCTGCTCCAATATTTTCATGGATTTCTGCCCAGTAAAGTTGAATAGGCATACATAGCAAAAATCAGATACTATAGAGAAAAGCCAAATTAGTAATTGCCAGCATAACTTATCTTCTACATAGGCTTGATAAAATCTATCTAAATGTTCAGCACATTGAAGAGAGCTCATAGAGATCTGCAAAGCTGAGATTCTACATTAGAATCTAAGAACTCTTAATGAGACCTAAGCAAATTACCTATCTTGTGTCTCATATTTATTTTTGTCTTTCCATTAAAAAGAATATTTTTAGTAGATGTAGAAAGTTGTTTTAATGCTAAGGCAGTAGAATGAGAGTTTAGCAGTTGCTTCCAGGAAACATGCCAAAAATGTAATTATTTTACATGTGAGGTCAGGAAAAATATTACTAGTGATAAGGGACTCAAACATACTATAAAAATAACTAAAAACTTCAACTCATCTAGAGTATAGTCTGGAAATAGTACAGATTAGGTGAACTCTTTTAATCAATGCACACTGACCACAGATAAACTAAATAATAGCCCACAGACTGGCAGACCCTAATGATCTACCAGTGAACACATATTGAGTGTTGGCCATGTATACAAAAACTTACGTCAGCACCAATACAGTTCACATTGTCACTTGTGTAAAGTTATGTGTGTGTATGTATATGAGCTAGATACCATTTCCTTCCCTGTCTTGTAGGCTGAGGATCAGAGAGGTTGGTTGAATTATTCAAGGAGATTCTGCAACAGGGTAGAGTCAGAATTTGAAATCAATCTTGTCTGGTTCCAATGGAAAAAGGATAGAATCCATTTCAGTTGCATGCTATACCAATGAAAGCAATGCCTGTTAGGTTGTGACTTATTATTTCATGTTTGCTACAATGGGAGCTCATGTTTGTACCTCAATCCATTAAACCAGAGCTTGAAATTAGAAAGTCCAGAACTATTTGTGGAATGAATGAGAGTATGGCATGATCAGTACCTTAAAGTAGGCCGAATGATGTTTCATTACATTAACACAGTAGCAGGGAGGGGAGAAGAGGCTAATACCTATAATCTCAGCTACTCAGAAGATGGAAGTCAGGAGGACTGCAGTTCAAAGCCAACCCAGGCCAAAATGTAAGGCCCTAACTGAAAAATAACTATAACATAAAGGGCTTCTGGTATGACTCAAATGGTAGAGGGCCTCCCTAGAAAGCATACTGCAAGAGGAGGAGGTAACATGCTGGAGAAGAAATATACTCATTACCTTACTCATGTAACCCCTCTGTACAGCATCTTTACAATAAAATAAAAATTTAAAAAGAAAGCATACTGCCGTACAGCAAAAATAATAATTATTATTGATTTCATATTAAAATTATAATAATAGACACACATGTATACTAAACATGTAAGTTTGTTGCAAGCTTCAAACAAATGAGCAACAAATCTTCATTGTACCAAACAATGTCATTTGAGAAAAACGTCAAATACCTCTCAAAGAAATACCTATAGAACAAGGAATAAAGCACTGATTTTGAATAAACATACTTTTTTTTTGAAACACTGGCTAATATAAGAATCAAGGTGATTTAAATGAACACAGTACCTGCCAAATTTTTTGTTATTGTTGTTTTCATTTCATAGACTAGGCTTTATTAAGTCAATGATTTTTCTCCAAGTATACAAACTCATTTAAATTTGCATTATTATCAATAAGCTGTTCATTAGTATTTATAAAATATACTGGAATTTCTGGGTGCTGGTGGCACAAGCCTGTAATCCTAGCTAATCAGGAGGCTGAGTTCTGACGATCATGACAGCTGAAAGCTAGCCTGTGTGGGAAAATCCATGAGACTCTTATCTCCAATTAACCACCAGAAAACCAGAAGTGGAGCTGTGTCTCAGAGTAGAAAACAACTAGCCTTGAGGGAAAAGAGCTCAGGGATAGCACCTAGGCTCTAGTTCAAGCTCCACAACTGGCAAAAAAAAAAAAAAAAAAAGGAGCTGGAATGCTGGATATATGGTCTTAGTAATTTATAGTATCAGAGGTGCTTAAATACTACTACTTTGATCAATTCCATTATTCATGGGCTTTGATCCTATAATTTTGGTTACTATAATTTAATGCCAGGGTATGACTTTAGGAAACATACCTTGGGACTGCTCAAATAAAAATGATGGAATTCAGATAAGTTTAATTACTTATAAGATGTAATTGCTTTAAATCTTGGTAGACAGCAAAAACCAAAATTGCTGTCAGTAACTACTGAGTGAATGTAAATACTTAGGTATCATTTATCAAAAATGTGCTAATCTCTTCTATGCAGACTAATTTATTGACAAGTCTGACTAAGGTGGCACATTCTTTGTCATCATCCTAGAAGCAAATAGACAATACTAATTTCCATCCAATCTTTATAATGAGGAGCAAAAGTACTCCTGATTAAATAATATCTACATAAGAACCACATTTGTAGTTGGTAATTCTAAAACATCCATTTTATGTAATCTTTTCTGTTGCCTCCTCCCAGTCCATGCAATTATTTTGATGACTTCTATAACTATGAAATATTTATTTACAAATATTTGATAAGCTTTCTCTATGTATAGAATCAATTAATCTTTCCTAGTGATTCCTAAGTTAATTTTCATTATATCAACATACATAAAGATTGGAGAACATAGGTCATATTTTCATAGTTTGCATACTGTGTGCATACATTTTAGAGTACATTTCTTGATTTAGCATAATTTTGCTGCATTTAAATTAGATTCCTCCATTTTACATTCAAATGCATGGTATATTACTATTCATGCTCTAATTATAATTATTTGTGAAATGGTGCAATAAATGTTAGCTAAATGAATTAAATACCTAAGATGCCAAAAGACATCAATACATACCTATCTATAGATAAAACTGCTGTTCTTGAAAAAAAAAATCCTTGCCCCTCAGTAAATCTGTTACTTGTAACTTCCACTGTCTCTTTTCATCCTTTCATACAATTTTTCCTTCCTATTACCACCTTCTTAAACTGCCACTGGTATAAAGTCCTTTCAAGGGAATCAGGTATGATTCCCTTTTTCCTTTACTTTTTATTCTTTTTCAGCTACATCTTCCTTGTCATCATCTCTCCTTTCTTGTGCTTCTGGCTTGCTGCCTCTTTACTCCAGAACAGGATTCTGACTATCAGTTGAGATCTCCTTCCTCATCATGCCAGAAACTCCCCACTCTCATTTCCAGGGCATTTCTCAGTCTGTCTCCATTCAACCTTTCCCAGGACTTTCCAAATAAAACTGTCCTCTAACAGTGACAACAACAGAAATTTTGCCCTGAACATTTATCCATAAGACACTGGCAGTTTGCCAAAAGACATCATTATATAGTTGCTAATTACACTAGGGTATAAATAATAACAGTCGGTATTTTCATCAATTACCTCAGTTAGCCCTCGCAAATAACAAAGCATGTATTGATATAATTCCAGTGTATATATGAAGAAATCCAGGTAAGAAAAAATAAAATACTTATCAGACATCCTGTGTAACCAGGACTTGAAGTTTGGGCCTATCCTTTTAATAGTTTCGATGTATTTCCCAATGGGCTATTAACAATCTACACAAAGCCTATTGCCTTTCCTGCTGACATATATACTGCTGAAATTGTTCCCTTGTACTTGTATGTTTTCAGTCAAATAGCATCCATCATTCAAAATCTACCTTGACCATTATGTCCAGGGACTACTTCACTTTCTTCATGAAACCTTAGGTTTGTTTCATCCATTTTATTGGCTTCCTCTTTCATAGTTCTACATAGCAGATCATCTGTATCATATCTATTAAACAATTTACTCTTTGCTGGATCAGATTTAGTCTCTCCAACAAAACTGAAAACTTCTCAAAGGTAGCGGTTATTTCTTGAGCTTCTTCCAGATTCTTCCATGATACTAAATGGCTTTCTTTCATAACCACCACCAACAAATATATTCTAGGCCCTGAGATATACACTGTATTTATCCATTCCACTTAATTGTCACTGAAACTGTAGTATAGTAGGTAAATGGCATTGTCCTATGGTATAGCTAAGGTAATTTATACATGAGGAGATAAAAGAGGAGAAGAAGGTCCGAACTAAATGGAACAGTTAATACTGATGTTCACAGTTGTTGCTGTTGTTCAGATTTTGAGACTCAGCCTCAGTGCCCAAGCTGGCCTAGAACTGATCATCCTCCTGCCTATCTCTGCTAAATACTGAGATAACAGGAATGTGACATATTGCCTGACTATTCCTTTCTCATTTTGACACCAAACCAAACAACAAACCTACCTATAATATACAGTCATTCCTGCTAACTAAGAAAACAACTTACTCTGTACTAATGTGGCTATAGCAACACTTTGTACTTAGGTTCACAACTGAACAAGATGTGCTGTTGTTTTGTTCACCTCGTAATACATCTATCAGTGCCTATAATGACTTCCAGTGCTCAATCCCCCAAGGAAGACTGTACTGCACTGTCAACAAATATGTGCCAACAAAGTGAAATTAGGGTTTGTGCCTTGTCTCCCATAGTGGTTTTTCATTTCATCTAATTCTCTTCAATCTCACCAGTGTTTCGTGAAGAGCGAAATGTGATGGTAAAATATATAAAATAATTATTTTAATGACATAAAAATTTGACTGGACCATCAAAAACCCTTTGTATAGAGTGATAAAAATATAAAAAGAATTATGAGAGAAATTTAAAGATAATTATGAATTGTCTATCAAGAATACAAGTATTATATGATCCCAAATAAATGAGATTATTTTGCCTTTTCTGTTCCTTAAAAAAAATCATAAATACTTTCATACCTTTGTTCATATCGATGAGCTGTTTCTTTTTCTTCTGGCGCTCTACCTTTTCTTGTTCTGCTTTCTCTTTTGCAAGCTTGGCTCTCCTACTCTTCTCCTCCATTTCTTTTCTCTTATTGTTTTCTTTCATGGCTTCCTGCAGGTAATTAAAATTAAACAAAAATAAGCTCATTACTTATATAATGGAGAAGTTGTTCTGTTTTAAAACTAATTAAATATTCAGACATGGAGAATGATCAAAGTGGCCTCAAAGTGCATGTATACATTTTGGAAAGAGATTGATAATCTTAAAACCTCTCCAGGAAAAGACAGACTGTCTGCAATTATTGTTACTTCAACTATCAGAAAATTAGGGACATTAATGTTACAGATTTAACAATAAAATTATTTTTTCCATTGTTGAATCTTGAAAGTTTTCATGTGTAAGAAAACACTTAAGACTGACTTAGTATTTTTTCTGTTATATGCACAATGGCAATTTACAAAAAAAACATTACTTCATAGCCTATTTGTGAAGAGAAATGAGTTACATATTTAAAGTGCTTAGAACAGAGTCTAATATATTCTAATCAAGTACTTTAAGTCTGAAATGATGGTTGTAGCATTGTGGTACTGGTGGTAATGATTACATCTAATGATGCAGGACACGAGACAATCAACAGTATCATCACAGAAAAGAAATAGCAGCAAGTTTTGTGACTTTTTCTGGGCCTAAGTTTTCAGAAATGCTAAAGCAGATTTCAAGCTATTGTCTGTTTTATTTGGGTAAGATAATTGAAGAATTCTAGTAAATGAGTATATCTCAGTACACAGTATTAAAAGAAAGTTGAAATGATCCTTTGGAATAATATGAGCTTCTCTTCAGTTACGACAAATCACTAATATAGACACAATCAAACATAAATTCCTTCCATTATGTTGCTCTGGATTTTTTTTCCTTTATGATTATCAATTATGTAGTCTTCACCTTATATACAAACTATTTCCCTAAAACTACTTTGTTCCAGAAACTGTAGAAGAAAAGAAAATCATTAACAAGAATACACCCAAAAGTTTTTGCCTGAAGGGAATATACTTTTTTCATCATATAAAAAAGCACAGTTTTGAAAATTGTCCTACAAACATTGCCAAAAAACCTCCTGACTTGCAAACTGTGAATATTTTTATATTCATTCATTGGTACCTCCTCTTTCTATTACGTCAACCATAGGCTAAGAACTCACAACTACCTGACTACTGTAGACAAGCTTAAAAGACCACCACTTAAAATTAAGTGGAACACTAGAGCCATAATTTTGGAGCAGTTTCTGAACCTCAGCACTATTGTCATCTTGGGCCAGATCATTCTTTATTATGGTTCTTTCCTATGCACTATCGGATGTTTGGCAGCATCTCTGACCTCTTCCCATTAGATACTAGTAGTATCTCTCCTAGTGTAACAACCAGGAAGTATTCTAGAGATTGTTAAATGTCACCTGGAGAGCAAAACTGCTTTAGATTAGGAACTACTAAATTTAACAGTTTCAGAGAGATAAATGATACTCAAAAATTACAAAGTACCCACACTGACAAATCACGTTTCCTTGTACAGAGTGAAAACTGAGTCTTAAATGAGTTTAAGTAATTTGTCTAATGAACAAAAAAGGAATGACACACTGGTACATAGTAAAACATGATGAAACCTTAAAACATACTAAGTGAAAGATGCCATATAGAAATGGTTAAATACAAGATAGTAACATTTATATGTAATGTCCAGCTTAGATAAATCTATCTCTAAAAGTAGGAGAGGGGCTGTGAGTGGAAGGGGGAAGCATAAAGAATAATGCTAATCAACATAGGCATTAGCACTGATGTCTGAAACTCCTGCTCTCAGGAGGCTGAGAAAGGAGTTGACACAAGTTTTTAGAGTTCTGGACCATGTAGAAAAACTCTATCTTAAAAACAAACCTTCAAAAGGTAGATTTCAACTCAGGGATAAAATAGACAATGAAAAGGTATCCAATATTCAGGTAGTGATACTAAGAACCCCTAAGATCTTTAAAAAATTTTTTAGATTATTTTATTTAGATTAGTTTTTAGATTATTTATTGTACATAGGGGTTTCAATTCAACAGCAGTTCATAAATTATAATGCGTCTTGACCAATGTCACCCTTTGCCTAAGATGAGAGGAAAAGAAGAGTGGAAGAATAAAGGGGGATTTTAGCCTATGAATGACATTGGTAGAATTTTTGATGCACTCAACAATAAACAAGATCTTGGTGGATTTTCCTACTATCAAATCAAAGATTTAGTAGCTTGTATTTATTTTTCTTCCAGTGACAGAACTTAACATATATTTGATCTTCTCAGTTTCCAGGCATGCAATTTCCTAAATCCTTGGAATATTCAAAGTGATAGTCCTTTTGTATGCTAATGAGCTGTTAAGTGCTGGCCAGGCACTAAATGTACAGTTTTAAGACAAACAAAAACAGGATTAAAGAGTTGGAACTTTCAATTTCCACTCTCTATCTCCAGGGACAGGTAAAGAGTTGAAGGTTAAATTGATCATCAATGGCCAGTGGTTGAGTCCATCATAAAATGCATTAATAAAACTCCAAAAGGAGGAAGTGGCACTGTAGCTCAAGTGGTAGAGCACTCGCCTTGAGCTGAAGAGCTGAGGGACAGTGCCCAGGCCCAGAGTTCAAGCCCCACGACCGACCAAAAAAAAAAACAACAACAAACTTAACATTTAGCCGGGCGCTGGTGGCTCACGCCTGTAATCCTAGCTACTCAAGAGGCTGAGATCTGAGGATCGCGGTTCAAAGCCAGCCCGGGCAGGGGAAACCGTGAGACTCCTATCTCCAATAAACCACCAGAAAACCGGAATTGGCGCTGTAGCTCAAGTGGTAGAGCGCTCGCCTTGAACTGAAGAGCTGAGGGACAGTGCCCAGGGCCAGAGTTCAAGCCCTACGACCGACCAAAAAAAAAAAAAAACTCCAAAAGGACAGGCTGCAAGCTCCTGGACATGTGGGGGCTTGCAGACCATAATCCTATGCAGGCAGGGAGATATCATCCAACTCTCTAGGGATGGAAACTCCTGTCTTTGAACCACTCAAAATCTCATCCTTCATCAAGCTGCTTATTTGTGTCTTTCTAAGTGTCATTTACAGCAAATCGGTGAACATATTTCCCAGAGTAATTTTAGCCATGCTAGAAAATTAATAGAACCTAATTAATATAACAGAACCTAACTAATCAAACCTAATTAGTAGAACAGTCCATCTACAAAGGTAAAAACCAAAGAACTTGGGTACCGCATCTGAACAAGGACAAGGCCATATTGGAGACTGAGTGCTCAATCTTACAGATCTGATACTAATTCCACGTGGATAGTATCCTTCCAGGACAGACAACTAGGGTCTCCTGCTCTAGAATCCCCTATAAGCAGGGAGAAATCATTATACCTGATGGGAATCTGCTTTGTTCTCATAACTCCCTGTTGCTCCCTCTCAGCCCAATCTTTTTATGTATCTAAAGTTGGAATGTGAAGGATTGACTCTTGCCATATTTCCCCAGCTCAAGCACAACACCAGGCTCCCACTCACCTGCTTGTCTGCAGGCAAGTTATTCTGACCTTGGCTTAGCTGAAAGCCCCCTTTCTCCCCAGGCAGAACATTCTACTATAGGCCTGGCCAAGAACATTGCCTTTGGACCCCAAATGGGCTCATAGCCAATTTTTATGTTCTCCTTCCTTGTTAAGCTCCATATAAACCCAGTTAAAATCTGGTTCCTGGCAAAACATTCATACCCATAGGAAGGTCTTGCACCTCTCTGGCAATAAAGAGTCCTAGCTTGTTGATGATGAAGTCCAGTCTATTCCTTTTCCATTCTCCTTCATTTTCCTAACAATACCTCTTTAGGTCACAAAAATCTTCACTCTTGATTATTGTGGTGTGAGAGTAGGAAAAAACAACAACAACCATATAGTTTTACTACACATGTCCTTGTATTGATATCAATTTTTCTTCCATGATGTTTTAAATACATACTATCTCATCTTTATTTAAGAAAAAGGGAGAAGACCCCCACAGTATAACCCCTGCTTTCACTGTATTTGATGTTGGTATAATTTGTGGAGGGGAAGGGGAAAAACAAGTCGTTTAAATAAGGATAAAGGTGGACCCGTTGCAACAATGAGAAGTACAAGTTGTCATGTGGAAAACGAACTTTACAACTTTGGTGGGGGGGGAGGATTGAGTGGGGGAGTGGGGGATGCTGGAAAGGGATGTAAAGGGTAAACAAAGGAGGAGGCCCATGTAATTGTAACCCCTCTGTACAGTATGTTCACAATAAAAAATAAAATAAAAAGAAAAAAGAAAAAGGGAGAAGTAAGCTGCCAAGTAGACAATATTTAATTTTATTTTATAGATAATGAAATTCAGGTTCATGTAGGTTATGTGATATGCTCAAACCTACATCCTTAAGTACTAGAACAAACTAGAGTTGCTGCCATCCACATCAATGTTCACTTGCATTTCTATTATACCAGGTAAACTATGTGATGCTCCATTAATTTTTTTTTTGGTCAGTCGTGGGGCCTGAACTCTGGGCCTGGGCCCTATCCATTAAATTTGAATTTCAGATAAACTGTGAATAATTCTGTTAGTATATGTATGCCCTATACAATATTTGGGGATATACATATTTTTAAAAATCATATAACTTACATATAATGATATAATATTACTATTTATCTAACATTCAACATTAAATGGGCATCTCAAATTGCTATTCCAATAATCTGGCAATCTTTAAGACTGTATTATTAATCTTCTCTAAGTATCTTGATAGAATAAGACATATAATGAAGACAGGACACATGATTATCTAAAAATACAAGTCCCAATCTAATTCATGTTTTCTCTCCCTTTCCTTTTTTATTTTTGTCGGTCGTGGGGGGTGAACTCTGGGCTTGATCACTGTTCCTCAGCTCTTCAGCTCAAGGCTAGTGCTCTACCACTTGAGCCACAGCACCACTTCCGGCTTTTTTCTGCTTATATGGTGCTAAGGAATTGAACACAGGGCCTCATGCATGCAAGGCAAGCCCTCTACCACTGAGCCAACTTCCCAGCCCCTCTAATTCATGTTTTAAGAATGGAATTGTTGATATCAGTTATTGGTAGGTATTATGCTGTCTATGGACTTGAGACATAATATTTTTAATAAAAAATTTTTAATAAAAATTTAAATCAAATTTATGTAAAATCAAAACCATTGGAGCTAGAAGAAAATAAGGCAACAGCTAACATGAAAGGATCTCTAATGGAGAAATTTGGCAAGTATAAATAGAATAAATTTCTGCTTGAAAAGGAAGCTTCCATGGAGCACTGCTGAAACAACATAAATGAGGCCCTAACACAGAATGAAAGAGACCAAATAATAGGTTCAGCAGTTTCTACCTTTCGTGATCAGGAATAGAATTAACTGCAAATAATCACACAATTTGTAATGGCATTCATAAGCCTCAAGAGGACAAAACACAAGAGGAAAATAATTTCTGTGGTTTGACATTAATAAAAGTAAATGAAAATATCTACAAAGGCTTATTGTTTACAAATAACACAGGCTGTGGAGTAAGAAGCTGGTCCTGATGTTACTTGTCGTGTTTTTATGAAATAAAATAAAAAAGAACTGATCTGAAAAGATTCCCTTTCTACTCTCTGGTTTGACTTTAGGGATAAGAGACATATGTTTGTATAATACTCTTTCCTTACAAAAAAAATTGATAAATACAGACGAGGGCTAGGGATGTAGATCAATGGTATAGTGCCTTCCACACATGTGCAAAGCCCTAGGATCAATTTCCAGCACAGCTCCCCTGCCCCCATCTGCTGCACAAAAATAGGGAAGAGAAAGGTAGGACTTTTTTTTCAGTACCAAGAATAGAGTTCAAGGCCTCATGGTTACTAGGCAAGCTAGTAAAGCTAGTAAAGCTACCACCCAAGCCTTTTGCTTATGGTCTGCTTTTCATATAGGGTTTCCTGTTTTTTTTTTTTTTCTGAACCCATATCACACAGAGATCCTGCAATCCCTGCCTCTCCCAAGTAGCTGAGATTGCATGCATGCACCACTATATCAATTATGAGAGATTATCTACCCATCTTCTCCAGGGCTGTCCTTTAGCCTTGATCCTCCTATCTCTACCTGTCAAATAAGAGGAAATAGAAATATCAACAATCTTTAGTTTTACTACGATGAAAGAAAAGAAATTTGAAGACATTAAAAATAATAATAAAAGTACAAAAGCTTATCGGGAGAGAGCTCTTTGGAGGGATGGGATGTATTCTTATCTTCATAATTTTTTACAAAACAGAAACCCAAGAAATAAAAGACCAAAACAATAAGAATAAATTTAATGTCAAATTACAGCTTTTAAATAATTGATAATGATTAGCAATATGGTACTTCTTATCCAATAATATTTATGCCTCTCAGACAATGTAAATTTATAACTTATAACTCAAGTATCAATCATTACTTCTTAGGGTTGGAAATTCCAACACATCTGTACAGGAACCCACTCTGCTAAAAGGATGCTAATTGAAAAAGTGTTCTGATAGAAACCTCATACAAGATAAGAATCTGTTTACAGAAAAAATTTCAGTTTCACTGGCATATCTGTTTTTCAAGAGTCAGAAAAAAGTACAAAAAGAACAAAATTTATAACAGAAAATGTGTCTAAGATTTACTATGAAACATTCATCAACCTAATTTTAAATCTCACACTGAAATCTCTATTGTCTAGTTGAAAACTAGAATAAATTAAAATAAATTAAATTAATTAAATTAATAAATGAAAACCAGTTGTTTGAGGATACAGGTGGACCTGTTGTAACAATGAGAAGTACAAGTTGTCATGTCCAAAATGAGCTTTACAACGTCGGTGCGGGGGTGGGGGGGGAAAAGGGGGGAAGGAGAAGGATTGGGATGGGGGGTAGGGGGGAGGCTGGGAAGGGATGTGAAGGGTAAACAAAGGAGGAGGCTGCAATGCTTGGTAAGAAATGTACGCATTATCCTGCCCATGTAATTGTAACTCCTCTGTACAGTATGTTCACAAATAAAATAAAATTAAATTAAAAAAAATAAAATAAATGAATAAATTAAACAAAAAATTTTAAAAATGAATAAATTAAATTAAAAAACATAAATTAAATTAAATTAATAAATAAATTAAATAAATTAATTAAAAATAAATGAATAAATTAAAAAAACATATTTCCCTTGCTGTGCATAATTAACAAATGAGATCTATGGACTAAAATTGTCAAATGCAAAAAAATCATATCAATGATAAGACCTCTCATTATCCCAATAAAGCTTTAAGAAACAGATAAAACTAATTCAAAAATTTTCAGGCATTTCTGATGCTAGTCTTGGTGTTGTCTAGCTTATAGGATATGAGCATCTTTCAACTTTGTGCTATTTTTCTTGTTTTTGTGTTTGTACTGGGGTTTAACTCAGAGCCTGGAGATTATTCTTTAGCTTTTTCTCTCAAGGCTGGAATTTTACTACTTGAGCCACAACTCCACATCTGGCTTTTTACTGTTGAATTGGAAAGAAGAATAACTTGGACTTTCCTGTTTGGGCTGACTTCAAACCTTGATACTCAGATCTCAGCCTCTTGAGTAGCTAGGATTACAGACAAGACCCAGGGCATTTAGTTTGTTATCTGAAATGATCACTGTCACCACCATCATCACAATAAACATTCCTATTTCAACCATCTCCAGTGGCTTATTTACTGCTTCAGTTCAGTGCTAATCAGATTGCACCAACTCTTGGCAAATACTGTAACCTCACTGAAGGCAGAAGGCATATTTTAGAGACAGAAAAGATTAATTACGAACAGGGTTCCTAAAGGCAGAGAAATCTGTTTTCAAACCTAAGCTCCATCACTTACTCTAGAAATCGTGTGACCTTGAACAAGATAGTTATCTCAACTTTCAGAGCTTTAGTTGTCACATCTGCAGAATGGAGATACCATAACTTACATCACAAAATTGTAAACTACGTAAAACTAAAATTATGCTTCTAACCTTATAGCTGTGATTATCATAGGAACATATGAAATTTTGAACCATAAGAATTTGCTCACTGACAGACAACTGAATATTATGTGTGTGTGTGTGTGTGTGTGTGTGTGTGTGTGTGTGTGTGTGTGTGTGTGTGTGTGTGTGTGTTTGGTGTATGGGGGGTCGTGTATGAATACTGGGGCTTCAACTCAGGGCCTGGCTGCTGTCCTTTGAGCTTTATTGCTCAAGGCTGGCACTCAACCTCTTGAGCCAAATGTCCACTTTCAGCTTTTTGCTGATTAACTGGAGATAAGAGTCTCAGGGATAATCCTCAGATAGCAGTATCCTGAGTAGCTAGGAATTAGTTATTTTGGCTCACAGTTTCAGAGTCTTCAGTCTATCATGGTGGACCAGAAGAGCTCACATCATGGCAACCAGGAGGCAGGGAGAGAAATGGCTGCATTAATGAGCTTTCCTTGATTCACCATTTATTCTATCCAGACCCCCAGCCCTTGGATGGTGATGTCGACAATGAGGGCAGGTCTTCCACCTTAATCCTCTTTGGAAACACCCTTATAATCATGTTTTTCTGATTCCTTAGATGCATTTCTATCAAATCAGATTGATAATTGAGATTAACCATTGCAACAAATTCCTATCATTTTTAACCAAAAAAGTGTTGGTTTTTAAATGTTCCATATTTCCTTTTTACTGTTTCATATAGTTACCTAACACTATCTTTGCTTTAATTGGTCTGGCTGCTAGTGTTTTCTATATTTGCCCAGAAACAAAGATAAAAAAGTTGGTAAGAAACACAGATCCTAATGTATAATAACTGCTAACTGATATGTTAGTTGGACTGAAGTTTTTATTTATTGTAGAAATAGTTGAAAATCTTACACAATATCAATAGCAGTAGCAAACTAATACCCATACTTGTCCAGATGTTTTCCTCATCTATTTTATTTTATTTTATTTATATATTATTTTAATTTTTTGCCAGGCCTGGGGCTTGAACTCTGGGCCTGGGCGCCATCTCTGGGCTCCTTTTGCTCAAGGTTACCACTCTACCACTTGAACCAAAGTGTCATTTCCAGCTTTTTCTGTGATTAATTGGAGTTGATTCTCACAGTCTTCCCAGCCCCATGTGGTTTAGAACCTTGATCTTCAAATCTCAGTCTCTTGAGTTACTAGGATTATAGGGATAAGCCACCAGAACTGGGGTGAATTCTTCTATTGTAAAATGATCACAGCAAATTACAAATAGAAAGCTAAGTTTTCAACATTTAACTCAGGAATCAAACATCTAGATGATTTTTAAAAACTACATAAAATGATGGCAATGATTCATTAGAATTTCCAACTGCAATTGGTGATGAATTAAGCCTTTCCATTTAAGAAAGGAAGGAAACCTTGTCTATAATTAACAACAAACATTAGATATTTTCTTTCATAGTTTTACTATGCTTAAAGGGCATACTGTATTGAAGAAGTCATAACAAATGCTAAGGATTTCAGCTGAGTTTTCAGCAGAATCAATCATATTCTGAGAATTAGAAACTCTGAGGACATTATCAGCACTGTAACACCACTAAACATTTTCTTTCCCAGAGATTTCCCCTTATTATACAAGTGACCTTTAAAACTCCTCTTATGAAAGATCTCATGAATACTTCATCAACCAATCAACTACGATTGCTACAGAGAGATATAACTTTCTTCCTCACTAGAATAATTAAAGTCTTGATTAGCTTGCTCAAATAGTTAGGTGTCTCAGTCATAGCAAACAAATAACTTGATATAGTAGGTAGATAAGTATTAAAGTCATGCTTGTTTAACCTATCATATTGTATGAATCATAGATGGATAGTGGGCCATAGATAATGTACTAAACTGCAGCAAACAAACTAGAAAATTTCTTCTTTCTGATTTCTAGCATCCTGTATTTCTTTCTTCCTATAAACTATGTCGTTTAGTTGGATCACCTTTCTAGACAGTACTTTCCTTTCTTTCCCCTAAAGCTCTGTCCTCATCTCTGTCTCACTTCTTTGTCAAAGAATCCATCTATTCATATTCATAGGTAAAAAATGAGACTTTTAATAATCCATTTGACCCTACTACCTCTCTGGCATAATCATATTCACAGCAACTGTGCTCATGACCCATTGGGGCCCCTCACTGGTTTTAACTAGAGGATCTCAGTTTCCTCCTCCATCCATGAAACACTACCTGATCACCTTTTACACAATAACCTACTAAATCCTTCCTGGTTCCTTCTTCCCTACTGTTGTCTTCAACACATATACTCATTATCTTGCCCATATAATTGTAACCCTTCAGTACAGTATTTTTACAATAAAATAAATAATTTAAAAAGGTCCAAAGCCAGTGAAACTTTGAATATTCTTCACATTTTCTAAGAATTAGCAGCTGGTGATACTTGATTTACATAATAACATTTTTCAGTCTGAGACTTCTCAAACCATTAAATTACCAAGAACATCTCTACACACAGTTCCCTATATAACTACTATTACTTTATTGTGAAAAACCTTATCAGCCTTGAAAAAGAAAACATTATCCACCATGAAAGGTAGGTTTGTTTCTAATCATCTACAGGTTATGGTTCACTGGCATCTATGATTATTTTTTAAAATCTCAATGCCTAGTGTTTCTGAGGCCTGATATCTAACATCTGTCACAGCAATGTAGCTCAATTTTTTGCTAAGAAAATTAACTTGAATAGAGATTAACATTTGTATACAGCCTCAAAGGTTAACAAAAAGAGATATGTTCTAATTGTGAAAATGAGGTCTTTGTTTTGAAGGGAATATTTGCAGGACTCACAAACAGTACTGTCTTGTGTTTCCAAAAAAATTTTGGTTTAAGACAAAACCTCAGGTCTAGTTGGCTGGTTTATACACAAAGTCTCTTGAATAGATTCCTATGAATGACTCTGTTTTGAGCAGAATAGAGACACCTAAAAGAAACTGATATTCTGCAGGTGAGGAAGGCAGTTGAAGTAAATTCAAGTGTTCACTGAAGTAGTCCTCTTTTATTCAACCCAAACAGCTTACAGCTCAGCCTCCTTAAGAAACAAATAAAAAATTAATGTCTTTCACTTGCAGTACATATTAGGAGGAATGACAGACATACAGATCTTTGCACACCAGCATGGTCGTGAAGAGAATCTTAAAGGTAAATTATTAACAACAAGAAGAAAGAAAAAAAGGTTGTTATGTGCAAATCTCCTTGGATATTAAACTTGCAGTTGTTTCCAAAGCGGTCATGCGCCAATAGTGATGGCTGGCTGTGATCCCCAAGGCCTTCTTTTAAAATTTGCCTTGCAACTGCAAAAACATGTGATCTGAAGTTAGAGGGAAAAATTGTCTCTCCTGTCACAGTCCATTAGAATGCTGAACTATGATTAGCTAGAAGTTAATCTGCAATCTGTAATACAGAAAAGGTTTTCCAATGCTGCGGGTTTCTGCAGACATTTTTCGTAGTAGGTATGTGAGTATCTGGCTCTGCAGCTAGGAAAGAAAAACAATTGAGTTCAACATGTCTCTATGGGCTTCTATTTGATTATATGAAATTAATCTATAACACTTCTTTTTGGAACAAGAGGGAAAAAAATGAAATTCTAGAGTGACTGATACAATATTTTAATGGGAAAATGTCTTGAAGAGGTATGAGTGTAGGAAATGACTAAATAAGTGCTATATTATAGGTTTGAGACCAGATTTTACTGCCATAGTACTGTCTCCATCTTTAAAGAAACAGTAGGAAACAGTACAGTGAATAAAGGTTTTATTATTGTTGGCCTGTGTGTATAGTATTCTGGAGATTGAATCTAGGGCCTAAAGCAAGTATTCTACCAGTGAACCTCAACTTTGGTTCCTTAATAAAGTTTTGATTATTTTAGTTTGGATGGGTTATAGAGCAACTTATAGGCTTGTATAAGAATATCTAATTGTCCTTGATAAGAAATGTACTCATGAGTTAGAAGAGAAGATGGCAGAGGAGACCTGGAGGCTAAACAAGCTCTCACATAGAAAGCAGTTTTAGTGTTCCAGTGAACAGTCCTAAGCCAGAGAATCACACCAAGTGTGCCATCACAGAACAGAGAGTTAGGCCAGAGAGGGAAGATCCAGGCGGCAGCAGCAGCAGCAGCAGCGGCCATAGCCGCCATACCTGTAACACAGAGAGTCCAGGACAAAGGCGCCAAATGCAGTGTGGATAAGTAGATTCTAATCAACACCAGCAAGAACTGACAAGGAGCAGACATCTTCATCAGGCAGTTTGCAGACCAGAGACGACCCAGGAACCAAGACTCCAGTGGGAGTAGAAGCCTGACAACCTCACTCCTTCTCAGGGAGAAGAGGAGGGAAGGCCACCCCTCCCCGACCCACTACCAGAGATTTCCATCTTTGATACGGACAAGGGCCAGGCAGAGCAGCTACCTCCAACTCAGGCCTTAGAAGAAAACTAGAGTCATTTAGCAGGTCACAGGAACCTAAGTTGAACTGCCAGGCTCAGCTCCACCCAGGGAAAAGTCACCCAGCCCTGGCTGCCAGCCCCAGGAGTGGCTTTCTTCACTGGGTAACAGAGCCAGAGGCTGCCCCTCCCTAGAGCAGTCTTAACAATCAGTAAACATAAACCCTGAGAATGGCTCCAGGCTGGGCTCTGTGTCTCAGAAGCAAGCCCCTCAGGGAAAAGCTACTATTTGCTGAAAGGCCTCAACTCTACCCAGAACCTAACCTCATCACAGCATCTCCAAACTGGAGGAAACAGCCATCTCCCTCTTTTATAATACTCAAAACAGATCCCCCTCCCATTGAACTAATCTTGGAGGAGGATCACAAAATCCTGGGTAAAGCATAGCATTTTTCTGCCTGCTCAAACAAACTGACTTAAGAAACCAACCAAGCCACAGGAAAATCAAACACCACAAGCAGACCAGAGACTCTAACAAGAGACTGGTTATGGACACAAGGGAAATACAGGATCTTCCCATCGCCACCCCCCCAAAAAAAAAAATCAAAGAACTCTTTTTTTGTACCTTTTGTAAAAACATATTTTTTCTCTAAAACTTTTTTTAATTTTTAATTTTTAACTGAAAATTTGTTTTCTAGTAACGTTTTTTGCTTCCTCATAATTTTTATTTTAGGGGTATATGTGTGTGTGCTTTAAAAAAATTTTTTTTTTTGTTTAGCTCTACTGAAATTTTGATCCTGTTTTTTTTCTTTCTCATTCTTTTCACCTTTTCTTCTCTTTCATTCTTCTTTGCATGACTTAATTGTTGTTCTGCTCATCCTCAGATATACCCGTGGTCAATTATTAGACCTTGTACCCCATTGTGTGCACACTTAATCCAGAAATTTATAACTCAAATCAAAATCTCTTAGACTTAAATTCCTTAATAGCAGTACTACCTCTTTATACCTATATAATATTTTAAGCATATTTATTTTTAAGTTTTTCACATCTCCTTTCTATCCCTCCCCTTCTCCCATTCTACCTATGTTCTTCTCTGAATATTTCATATTTTTTCTCTGAATATTTGCATAATTTTTAAGTATTGCACTTTTTAATTTTTAATTTTTGCTTTTCTAATTTTCTTGTCTTTTCTCTTTCTTTCTTCATTTTTTTCTCTCTCTCTACTTTCATTCTATCCAACATATTTCACGCTTTGAGATTAGGACTTAGTTAACTCTCCTTCTGCCTTTCCACATCCCTCTATTCCTATTTTTATGCATATCTCTCCCTAAATCTAATAATTTCTGGTGGTCCAAATTCTTCTTTGCGGTTCGTAGCCCATTAATACATAGTTGTTTGATGTTGAATAGATGTACCTGTTGAACTAGATTGTATCTGCAAACTTTTGACTGTGCAACTACAGACTTTGGTTGATGCTTGCCTTAAGATACTGTTCTAGCAAAAAACTGGTTTTACATTCATCCCAAATGGGCAGAGCAAGCCGGATAAACACAAGAAAAATGGCAAGTCTGGATATATCAACTCCCACTCATGATAATCAGGGGTCAGAACAAATAATGAATAATCCAGAGGAGAGTTCCAAAATAGCTCTACAAACACTGATGGTAATCATGGTAAATGAAAAGATTGAAAACCTGCAAAGGACTATGTATGAGCGTGATAGGGACAAAGAGGAGGCAAACCAAAGGTTAATACAGGAATATCATGAGCGTGAGGAAGCTACTCAAAAATTAATACAGGAATTGCATGAGCAGGCTGAGATCAGTCAAAGAGAGAGTTAGGAATGGCGTGAGCAGGTTCAGAACACTCAAAGAGAACTACGGGAATTGCGTGAACATGAGGAAACTAATCAAAGAGTAATACAGAGAGAGCAGGATGAGAATACACAAAGATCAATAGAGGCATTCATGGAATCCATAAACAGAGAGCTGAAATATGTCAGGGAGACCACAAAGGGAATGCTGAATGGAACCCAACAAAAGGAATGGGAGTCCAAGGAAACCATAACAAATCAACTAAATGACTTGAGAATAAACATTGAACACCAAATTAAGGAAGTAAAGAAGTTCATACAAGATCTAACACAAAGCTCCAACAAAGAATTTGAAGCCATCAAAGCTGACCATTAGAAGGGAAAGAAATAAAAAACAAAGTACAAAGTCTTGGCAGTAGGTTAGACCATGCAGAAGACCCAATCTCGGGGATTGAAGACAGCCTAGATATTATAGAGAAAGAACATACAACCAGCCAAGACAAATCCAAGAAATATGATAGATCTATTCAACACTTAGAAGATACCATCAGAAGGCCTAATCTGAGGATAATGGGTGTAGAGGAGCACATAGAGACAGAAGTTCATGTTCTAGGAAATTTGTTTAAAAGTATCCTAGCAGAGAAATTCCCAAACATGCAAAAAGATAGGCCTATTCAGATACAAGAAGCTTTTAGAACTCCAAGTAGAGCAGACCAGAATAGGACATCCCACATTCACATTATAATCCATACAGGATAAATTCAGACCAAGGAAAAGATCCTTAAAGCTGTCAAGGAGAAAAGATCACTCACCTATAGAGGGAAACCAATTAGAATCACCTGAGATTTCTCAGCAGAGACAATCAAAGCAAGAAGAGCCTGGAATGATGTATGCCATGCCCTAAGACAAACAAATATCAACCAAGAATACTGTATCCAGCTAAACTCTCCTTCATAACAGAAGTTCAAATAAAAACCTTCCTTAGCAAAGTAAAATTGAAACAATATATCTCCACCAAACCAGCCCTAGAAAAGATTCTTAAAGATGTCCTACACATAGAAAACAACCAAGACCACAATAAAGGCCAAGAAATGATACCCAAACTGAGAATCCAAAAACTATAGGAAGAACCCAGTTACCGCAGCCCCAAAGAAGGTGGTTAAAATGGCAGGAACTCCCAAAAACCTCTCAGTCCTATCTCTCAACATTAACCGACTTCACTCTCATAGACTGTCTAGTTGGATTAAAAACCAAGATCATTCTATCTGCTGCCTCCTGGAGTCACATCTTTCCCATAAAAACAAACACATTTTGAAAGTGAAAGGCTGGAACAAAATCTACCAAGCAAATGACCCCCCTAAACAGGCGTGAGTTGCAATCCTAATATCAGATAAAATAGACTACAAATTAAAAATCGTGAGAAGAGATAAAGAAGGTCACTACATACTAATTAAGGGATCTCACTTTCAGGATGTTATTACAATTCTAAATATCTATTCGCCAAACAACAGAGCACCCAAATTTATCCAAGAAACACTATTTTCCCCCAAATCCCACATGGATCCAAAGACATTAATTGTTGGGTATTTTAATACACTACTCTCCCCACTAGACAGATCAACTCCGCAAAAACTCAACAGAGAAACTGCAGATCTAAACAATTGTATAGATCAACTAGATTTAACAGACATCTACCGAACATTTCAAAAAGCAGCATCAGAATACACATTTTTCTCAGCAGCACATGGAGCATTTTACAAAATACACCACATTTTAGGCCACAAAGCAAACTTGTCTAAGTTCAGAAACATTGAAGTTATACCTTGTATTCTCTCTGACCACAAGGAAATAAAATTAGAACTCAACACCAAAAGCCACCAAAGAAAGTCCTGTAACACTGGTGCCTGAAAAACACACTGCTGAATCATGAGTGGCTCATGGAAGAGATTAGAAAGGAAATTCAAATGTTCATGGTATTCAACAAAAATGAACACACAAATTACTAGCTCCTCTGGGACACAGCAAAGGCAGTACTCAGGGGCAAGTTTATAGCTCTGAGTTCCTACATCAACAAATTGGAGAGATCTGAAACCAACTATTTAATGAGATATCTGAACCTCCTTGAAAAAGAGCAGCAAGATAAACCCCAATACTTTAGATGGAAAGAAATTACTAAAATTAAATCAGAATTAAATAAATTAGAATCTCAAAAAACCATAGAAAGAATCAACAAAACAAAGAGTTGGTTCTTTGAAAAAATTAACAAAATTAGCAAATCTTATCAGAAAAAGAAGAGAACACACCCAAATAAATAAACTCAGAAATGAGAATGGAAACATCACTGCAGAAACAACTAAGATTCAGAACATTATAAGGGAGTATTTTCCAAACCTTTATGCTAATAAGTTTGAGAACTTGGCAGAAATGGACCTTTTCCTAGCAAATATTGTCATGCCAAAACTAAACCAAGATGCGTTAAACCATCTGTACAGGCCCATATCAAGCATTGAAATATAAACAACAATAAGTGACCTCCCATCTAAGAAAAGCCCAGGAGCAGATGGTTTTACAGCGGAATTCTACAAGGCCTTCAATGCAGAGCTCACACCAATACTCCTCCAACTCTTCAATGAAATTGAAAGAGAAAGCTCACTACCGAACACATTCTATGAAGCCATCATAATCCTCATCCCAAAACCAGGCAGGGACTCATCAAAGAAAGAGAACTATAGACCCATTTCTTTGATGAACATTGATGCAAAACTTCTCAACAAAATTCTGGCCAATTGACTTCAACAATTCATCCAAAAAATCATACACCATGATCAAACAGGATTCACTTCAGGGATGCAAAGCTGGTTCAATACATGCAAATAAATTGATATAATTCATCACATCAACAGGAGCAAGAATAAGAACCACACGGTTATCTCAATAGATGCAGAAAAAGCATTCGATAAGATCCAACACCCCTTTATGATGAAGGTTCTGGAAAAATTAGGAATCCATGGAACATTCCTCAATACAAGAAAGGCTGTATATGACAAACATACAGCCAGCATTATACTTAATGGTGAAAAAGTAAAGTCATGTCCTCTTAAATCAGGAATGAAACAAGGATTTCCACTCTCTCCACTTCTCTTCAATCTATTATTAGAATGCCTAGCTACAGCAATAAGACAAGATGCAAACATAAAGGGGATCCAAATAGGGAAAGAAGAAGTAAAACTCTCAATCTTTGCAGATGACATGATCTTGTATTTAAAGAATCCCACAGATTCCACTCTTACATTACTCAAGCTGATTCTAAACTTTGGCAAAGTAGCAGGGTATAAAATTAACCCTCAAATATCAATGGCTTTTCTATATGCCAACAATGAGAAAAGTGGGGCTGAAATTAGGAAACCAACTCCATTTGTAATAGCCCCCCCCAAAATAAAATACCTAGGAATTAACTTAACCAAAGAAGTGAAGGACCTTATGATGAAAACTTTAAAAACTTGAAAGAGGAAATCAACACAGAACTTAGAAAGTGGCAAGAACTCCCATGCTCCTGGATTGGAAAGATTAACATCGTGAAAATGGCAATACTTCCCAAGGCTATCTACAAATTCAATGCGATACCTATCAAAATTCATACCTCATTCTTCAAGGAAATACAAGAGGCAATCCAAAAATTCATATGGAACAATAAAAGACCCTAAATAGCAAAAACGCTCCTCAACGGAAAGAACACTGCTGGAGGAATATCAATACCAAATTTCAAACTCTACTACAAAGCTATAGTAATCAAAACAGCTTTTTACTGGCACATGAACAGACCTCAGGACCAATGGAATAGAATTGAAAACCCAGGAATGAACCTAAAGACCTATAGCCATCTAATCTTTGATAAGGGAGCTAAACAAATAGAATGGAAGAAAGACAGCCTCTTCAGTAAATGGTGCTGGCAAAAGTGGTTAACTACTTGTAGAAAACTAAAGCTATATCCTTATATATCACCCTGCACCAGAATCAACTCTAATGGATTAATGACCTCGGAGTAAAAGCAGACAGTCTGAAAATATTACAGGATGGAATAGGAGAATCCCTAGGTCTCCTTGGCACAGGCCGAAATCTTCTTAATAGAGACCCAGAATCACAACAAATAAAATTTGGACAAATGGGAGTGCATGAAATTTCAGAGCTTCTGCATGGAAAAGGACATAGCTAGATAGATCAATAGAAAGCCCACAGATTGGGAGAAGATCTTCACTATGCATACAATGGACAAGGGCCTCATATGGAAAATATACCTGGAACTCAAGAAATTAAGTCCCTGAACAAGAAATCTTCAAAGAAACAACTGCCCAATAAATAAGTGGGCTAAAGACTTAAAGTCAAGCCTCTCTGAAGAGGAAAGAAGGATGGCCAATAGACACATGAATAAATGCTCAACTTCCCTAGCCATAAAGAACATTGAGATACCACTTCACCACAGTTAAAATGGCTATAATCAAGAACTCTAATAACAACAGATGCTGGAAGGAATGTGGACAGAAGGGAACCTTACTGCATTGTTGGTGGGAGTTTAACCTTGTTCATTCACTTTGGAAAACAGTATGGAGTTTCCTCAATAGACTCCACATAGAGCTCCCCTATGACCCAGCAATCCCACTTTGGGGCATTTACCCAAATGTTCACAAACAAGACAACACTAAAGCTACCAGCACGACTATGTTTATTGCAGCATTATTTACCATACCTAAGATATGGAACCAACCCAGATTCCCCTCAGTCTATGAATGAATCAAGAAAATGTGGTATATATACACAATGGAATTCTATGCCTCCATCAGAAAGAATGACATTGCCCTATTTGTTAGGAAATGGAAAGACTTGGAAAAAATTATATTAAGTGAAGTAAGCCAGGCCCAAAGAAACATAGGTCCCAAGGTTTCCCTTATTTGCAATAACTAGTATATGTCTGAGTCAAGCAGAAAAGGTCAGATAAGTTTATGTTAGGGAAATGAACCCTAAGGTATGTATTCAAATGTTTTTTTCTTTCATGCGATTGTTTCTAACACATATATAAGATGATTTCTTTGTTGCTCTGTATGTCCCTCCCCCAAGGTATAACCCCTGCTTTCACTGTATTTGATGTTGGTATAATTTGTGGAGGGGAAGGGGAAAAGCAAATCAGTTAAATAGGGATACAGTTGGACCCATTGCAACAATGAGATATACAAGTCATTATGTTGAAAAGGAACTTTATAACTTTGGTGCGGGGGGGGGGGAACGGAGGGGGGATGGGGAAGGATTGGTTGGGGCAGGGGGAGGATGAGAAGGGATGGGAAGGGGAAACAAAGGAGGAGGCTACAATAGTTGATAAGAAATATACTCATTATCTTGCCCATGTAATTGTAACCCCTCTGTTCAGTATTTTCACAATAAAAAATAAAGAAATGTACTCTTTATCTTGCCTATGTAATTGTAATTCCTCTGTACGGTATTCTCACAATAAAAAAACAATATCTAATTACCTAAAAAAATAGAATTAGAAACTCACTGAATAGGAAATATACTCTAATTACCTAAAACATAGAATTAGAAACTCACTGAATATGAAATATACTCTACTTAGACATAGCGTCCTAAGATCCATCAGGAACCTATCTTGATGATCACTCATAAAAGGAAATACCTCCTTATATCTCAGCAAAAGCTGACTGATTTTTAAGCCCCTTTCTCTTCCATGGACCTCTGTAAAAAAGAAATATGTTCAGCATATTTCTTTAAAAAGAAATTTCAAAAAGATATGGCTTAATCATAGCAAAAACTGTAGTGCCCAGTTTCCACAAATGTAAATAATTGTCAAAAGTAATGCAAGAATCTTAATTTTAAAGGAGCACGATACAGGCAGGGATGAGTCAAGGGTTCCTTCAAAAAAATTGTGGTCTTACACTAAAGCTACCAGCACAACTATGTTTATTGCAGCATTATTTACCATAGCTAAGATATGGAACCAACCCAGATGCCCCTCAGTAGATGAATGGATCAAGAAAATGTGGTATATATACACAATGGAATTCTATGCCTCCATCAGAAAGAATGACATTTCCCCATTTGTTAGGAAATGGAAAGGTTTGGAAAAAATTATATTAAGTGAAGTAAGCCAGGCCCAAAGAAGCATAGGTCCCATGGTTTCCCTTATTTGCAATATCTAGTATAGGTATGAGTCAAGCGGAAAAGGTCAGATAATGTGATGTTAGGAAAATGAACCCTTAAATATGTATTTTAATGTTTTCGTTTCTTTCATGCATGTGTTTCTAACGCATTTACAAGATTATTTCTTTGTTGCTTTGTATGTCCCTCCCCCACAGTGTAACCCCCGCTTTCATTATATTTGATGTCAGTATAACATGTGGAGGAGATGGGGACAAACAAGTCGTTTAAGGATTCAGGTGGACCTGTTGCAACAATGAGAAGTACAAAATGTCATGTCAAAACCAGCTTTACAATGTCGGTGTGGGGGGGGGGAGGGGGGTATAATTGGGTGGGGGGAGGGGGGTAAAATTGGGTGGCGGGAGGGGGGAGGCGGGGAAGGGAAGTGAAGGGTAAACAAAGGAGGAGGCTGCAATGCTTGGTAAGAAAAGTATGCATTATCCTGCCCATGTAATTGTAGCCCCTCTGTACAGTATGTTCCCAAATAAAATAAAATACAATTAAAAAAAAAATTGTGGTCTTACCAAGTATCCTAGGTTGACCTGGAACTTATATGTAATACAGACTGGCCTTAAAGTTGTGAAGGTAATCCTGCCACAGCCTCCTGAGTGCTAGGATTCCTAGTGTGTACCACCATGTCTGAATTTAATAAATTTAATAATGTTTAGATTTTCCTCTTGGTTTTCACTACTTGTTGGACACACTTGTTGGACATTATTTATAAATTATAGGCCTTTACATTCCCACATGTTTTTCTTTTTTTTTTAATTTAATTTAATTTTATTTGTGAACATACTGTACAGAGGAGTTACAATTACATGGGCAGGATAATGCGTACATTTCTTACCAAGCATTGCAGCCTCCTCCTTTGTTTACCCTTCACATCCCTTCCCAGCCTCCTCCCGCCCCCCCAATCCCAATCCTTCTCCTTCACCCCCTTCCTCCCCCCCCCCCCCCCCCCCCCCCCCCCCCCCGCACCGACGTTGTAAAGCTCGTTTTGGACATGACAACTTGTACTTCTCATTGTTGCAACAGGTCCACCTGTATCCTTAAACATGCTTTTCTAAGAAAGACAAGGAAATGTCTGGAAATAATACTCTAAGAGATGTGCTATTCAATGTCTCTCTGTTTTCAATGCTTTAATTTTAAAATGGAGCATTTCTTTCTTTCTTTGAAGTAGAATTGTAAAGTTTTGAGACTGGTTTTGATATTTCTGTGAAATTATGAATCCTGTCTTCAAATAGCCACCTTGAGAAATCCTAAATTGATTTTGGGAAGGGCTTATTATGCTGATCAAAACTCTTCTTTCAGAATTGATTTCTGAATCAAGTGAGATCTATCTTATTATTACAGAACAGAGGGGTTACAATTACATGGGCAAGATAATGTATACATTATCTTATTATTTTAGATTTACACCATTGTATACCAGAGATTTTTGTTAACTGATTTGATCCCCTATCATATGCATACAAATTGCTTCAACATCACTTTTGGCTGTTTCTAACCATAAAATCCACTTTCAATTTGAAAAGATTAAGTATACTCAGAAAAAATATAAAACTATATAGATATTTGGAGTAACCAAAATGAGTTTCCAAAAATTTTAGGGTAATGTATTTTGTTGCCAGTCCTGGAGCTTGAACTCAGGGCCAAGGCACTGTCCCTGAGTTTCTTTGGCTCAAAGTTAAGTGTTCTACCACTTGAACCACAGCTCCATTTCACCTTTTTTGGTAGTTCAGTGGAGATAAGAGTTTCCTGCCCATACTGGATTCAAACTACAATCCTCAGATCTCAGCTTCCCTAGTAGCTATGATTATAGATGTAAGACACTGGAGCTGGACTCAATGTCATTATTTCAACAATGGCAAGAGGTATAAAATTTCCTTTAACTATATACATTACATTTTTTTAATATTATTTTATTTTATTTGAGAACATACTGTACAGAGGGGCTACAATTACATGGGCAGGATAATGCATACATTTCTTACCAAGCATTGCAGCCTCCTCCTTTGTTTACCCTTCACAAAAAAATATTCACACCTTACAGACGGCCTAATGCATGCTGAGTACAGTCCCAGTCAACAAATCTTTTTCTGGTATCCTACACATGTCTTTGTCTCTATGCTACATTCTTAATGCTGTTAATTTACATTTTACTCATTCCTAATTAGCCTTGATCTTATTTCTGATACAATGAACACAACCTGTAAAATTCTTCTTCTTCCTTCTTATCTTGCACCTTCTCCTGCTCTTCCTTTGAATGAAGGGTTAGAAATCTCTGTACATACATCACCCTAACCATGATGGGAGAGACAAGGAAAGACAAAGTAGGCAAGAAAACACAGTGAAAGTAGTCTGATTAACATCCAGTGAGTTTTGCCTTCACTGAGATGTGGCAAAAGTAATTCATTATCCCATATGTTGTCCCATATAGTTCTCTGTTCTAAGAATTAAGACTGACAGGTAAGGCTTCTACTCCTAGTACAGAAGCAGTATTATTCCTTATTGGGTATATCTCCAACCTTGAACTGGCACACTATCTTAACTGCCACTTGAAATAATGTTCTAAACTTATGTTTCCTGTCATCATTGAATATCACATGAGAGGGACTAAAATCTTAGGGAATAAAGAGCTATTTCTTCAAATAAATTGAAATGGTGTCCTCAACTTGCTATTCACAAAGTTTTCTGGATTACTAGTCAAAACTTTGTGATCTTCTAAATAGGAAGTGATTCTTTGCTGATTTGTTGTCCTATCTTCCAAGTATTGACAGCAAAATGCACTTCCAGTAATTATTGGCTAGCACCTTTACCTTTATTGATATTGTCTGAACAGTCAGTGTACTTTTCAGAGGCAGGAAAATATACATATAACCGTAAACAATGGATGGATCCAAGCAAAACATATAAAAATGAGAGCCCTGATGAGACATAGAAAAGTAGAGGAATGCAGCACCTATAGGTTACAGTGGTCCATAAATTAAACCTCACACCACCATATTATATTGTTAGTAGGGATGATGAAATTTTCATTAATTACATGACAGTAGGCATAAACATAAAACCTTTTTTTCCTTAAAGTGGAGACTTCAAGATGTACTTTCTCTTTCTTACATATAACATTACGTATTTGTTATGCATTTCACACAATACAGTTAGCCTTTATGCCTAATTTGCTTCAGTTTTGGCTTGTTTCATAGCCTCAGAAAGGGTGATCACTTTGTTGGTTTAGTTCACTTCAGGTGTGATTTTCTTTTTTTATATGTTATTTATTGTAGAAATACTATACAAAAGGATTACAGTTACATGAGTAAGGTAATGAGTACATTTCCTATCAAGTATTGTTACTTCCTCCTTGGTTTTTTCCCCTACCATCCCTTCCCTCCCCACTTCCTCACCTCCCTACCTCCTCCCACCCTACACCACATTGGAAAGTTCTTTTTCAACATAGTGTCTTGTTTATCTCATTGTTGCAATGGGTCAACCTATATCCTTATTTCAGCATTTTGTTATTTCCCTTCCCCTCCTCAAATTAGAAAAATGTATATACAAGATGCAGGGCACCAACATCAAATACAGTGAAAACAGGGTTTATACCATGGGGAAGAACATACAAAAGAAACAAAAAAAATCACATAGTACATTTTAAATACATTAAAAACAATAGCAAGAAAAAAAAACAGTTGTGTCTCCATCTTGGGGTTCATTTTACATAACATCATCTTATCTGGTCATATGTACACAGCTTTTGACCTTTTCTACTTGTCCCAGACAAATAACAGAAACCATGGGACCTATGTTTCTTTGGGACTGGTTTACTTCAATTAATATAATTTTTTCCAGGTCTTTCCATTTCCTAACAAATGAGGCAATGTCATTCTTTCTGATGGAGGCATAGAATTCCATTGTGTATATATACCACATTTTCTTGATCCATTCATCTACTGAGGGCATCTGGGTTGGATCCATATCTTAGCTATGGTAAGTAATGCTGCAATAAATATAGTTGTGCTGGTAGCTTCAGTGTGGTCTTGTTTGTAATCATTTGGGTAAATGCCCAAAAGTGGTATTACTGAGTCATAGGGGAGCTCTATGTGGACTTTTTTGAGGAACATCCATACTGCTTTCCAAAGTGGCTGAACAAGTTTACACTCCCACAAACAATGCAGTAGGGTTCTCTTTTGGCCACATCTCCTCCAGCATCTGTTATTATATTTCTTGATTATAGCCATTCAAACTGGAGTGAGGTGGAATCTGAATGTTGTTTTGATTTGCATTTCTTTTATGGCTAGAAAGGTTGAACATTTCTTCATGTGTCTATTGGCCATCCTTCTTTCCTCTTCAGAGAAGTTTCTCTTTTATATCTTTAGCCCACTTATTTATTGAGCAGTTGTTTCTTTAAGGATTTGTTGTAGGGGGATTTAGTTTTTTGAGTTCTAAGTATATTTTAGATATGAGGCCCTTGTCCATTGTGTTGCTAGTGAAGATCTTCTCCCAGTCCATAGGCTTTCTATTGATCTTGCTAGCTATGTTCGTATGATTTTCTACTTAAATACTCTTAACAATAAGCCTAATATGCTACCTAATACAAAAGAGGCACACAATACCTATTTTTAGTTAATCAAGTCAGTGCTTAGTGGTTTAATGTAAATACTAGCCTAGCATGCATGCGAGCACATAGACACATGTTCACACACACATACACACACACACATGTATGCATGTTTGCGTGAACAATATTCTTACTTGGGTTTGCTTTTTGTGATACTTGGTCCTTTTTTTAATGAGCTGTACTTAATCTATAAGCTAAACTTACTTGTTTGAAGAATATGGGTAAACCTGAATAAATGTATTTTGAAAAGTAAGAGGAGCTAGAAGTTTGGGAAATGCCAAACTATGAACAAAAGATGAAAATTCATTCAATTAAGGGACAGAATTAGATACATAGACATAAAGTGGAAATTTATTGGAAGGACACACTTCTTGGATATTTTCTAGATTTCCAAAGTCAGAATAGTAGGCTCTGCATTGATATTTTAAGAAAAGGAACTCTAAGATATAAAAACAAAGTTATGGAAAGGTGGTGAGGCAAAGCAACCCAGTCAAAAAAATGCTTTCTGTAAAATAAATAAATAAATAAAATAACTATTTGAAAGGTTAGCTAGCTAGTGTCTGAACAGTCAGAAGAAATATGACAGAAGCCCTAAGCCCACAGAGAATTTCTCCATTTATATTCTGGGATGTGCTATTTCCATAGGTATATATGTCTGAGTCACTAGCTTATAAAACAGAAAAAAGAAAATGAATATAAAATTTCATGTCTCCCTTAAGCATCTTGAATTTTGGGTATGCTACCACCACAGAGACAGCTGATGTGTGAAATATCTGCAACCAACATAATGTGGATCATTTGAAAATTGGGTTTGAATGAGACAGAGGTCAGAACCAGAGACATTCTGCTTTGAACTCCTCTTTTCCAAACTAGAAATAATAAGAGCACTACTATATATTAGTGATTGCATTCTGGGAAGCAAGCCATTCTATCTGTGTATGCAAACTCTAGCTACATATCACAAACTCATCTCACTTGTGATTTTATCCTTGATCTTGACCTAGATTTGGCCGAATATTACTGCTTACTGATGGGAATATCCTTTCCTGGCTATGCTAATGATCTACTGCCCTCTCCTTTACCTCCCTCCTCTCAAGATAATATGCCATTATTTATAGAGGAGTATTCTGGTCACATTATGAATCTTGTTTAAGTTACCTTATTAATTGGTATAAAAGGATTTTTTTCCATTAGGTTGGACATGTTGAACAAATAGCTTACATGAGGATTTAGAGAGTTTACAGATGCACTGGATTTTATTTCCTGTACAAAACTTTGGAATAAGAAATGCCATGCTTCAAGATCAATAGAAAGCCCACCGATTGGGAGAAGATCTTTACTAGCCATACAACGGACAAGGGTCTCATATCTAAAATATACTTGGAACTCAAAAAATTAAACCACCCAACAACAAATCCTCAAAGAAACAACTGCCCAATAAATAAGTGGGCGAAAGACTTAAAGAGAAGCTTCTCTGAAGAAGAAAGAAGGATGGCCAATAGACACATGAAGAAATGTTCAACACCCCTAGCCATAAAAGAAATGCAAATCAAAACAACATTGAGATATCACCTCACTCCAGTTAGAACAGCAAAAATCAAGAACTCTAACAACAACAGATGCTGGAGGGGATGTGGACAGAAAGGAACCTTACTTCATTGTTGGTGGGAATGTAAACTTGTTCAACCACTTTGGAAAGCAGTATGGAGGTTCCTCAAAAGACTTCACATAGATCTCCCCTATGATCCAGCAATCCCACTTTTGGGCATTTACCCAAATGTTTACAAACAAGACCACACTAAAGCTACCAGCACAACTATGTTTATTGCAGCATTATTTACCATAGCTAAGACATGGAACCAACCCAGATGCCCCTCAGTAGATGAATGGATCAAGAAAATGTGGTATATATACACAATGGAATTCTATGCCTCCATCAGAAAGAATGACATTTCCCCATTTGTTAGGAAATGGAAAGGTTTGGAAAAAATTATATTAAGTGAAGTAAGCCAGGCCCAAAGAAGCATAGGTCCCATGGTTTCCCTTATTTGCAATATCTAGTATAGGTATGAGTCAAGCGGAAAAGGTCAGATAATGTGATGTTAGGAAAATGAACCCTTAAATATGTATTTTAATGTTTTCGTTTCTTTCATGCATGTGTTTCTAACGCATTTATAAGATTATTTCTTTGTTGCTTTGTATGTCCCTCCCCCACAGTGTAACCCCCGCTTTCACTATATTTGATGTCAGTATAACATGTGGAGGAGATGGGGACAAACAAGTCGTTTAAGGATTCAGGTGGACCTGTTGCAACAATGAGAAGTACAAAATGTCATGTCAAAACCAGCTTTACAATGTCGGTGTGGGGGGGGAGGGGGGTATAATTGGGTGGGGGGAGGGGGGTAAAATTGGGTGGGGGGAGGGGGGAGGCGGGGAAGGGAAGTGAAGTGTAAACAAAGGAGGAGGCTGCAATGCTTGGTAAGAAATGTATGCATTATCCTGCCCATGTAATTGTAGCCCCTCTGTACAGTATGTTCTCAAATAAAATAAAATACAATTAAAAAAAAAAAGAAATGCCATGCTTTAGGCTTGAATTCTTTCAATGTGAACTTCTGTATAGAGACTTTGTCACTCCTGGATATTAGTAAATGCAAACCACAATGTTAATTTCTGCATATTGTGTTTCATATTTAAGCACTATAAAGGAGAAACAGGCCACAATGTTAAATGCAAGTGATTTAACATGTCTAGGTTTTTTTGTTTTGTTTTTTTTTTTTTTTTTTTTGCCAATCCTGGGGCTTTAACTCAGGACCCTGGCACTGTCTCTGAGCCTCTCTGTGCTCAAGGCTAGTGCTCTACCACTTGAGCCACACTGCCACTTCCAGCCTTTTCTGTTTATGTGGTACTGAGGAATCGAACCCAGCGCTTCAGGCATGCTAGGCAAGCACTCCACCACTAAGCCACATTCCCAGCCCACATGTCTAGGTGTGGAGAACATGGGCAGCAAAGATTGCGCTCAGAGGGAGTTGAGTGGGCAGAGCCTGATTTGCTTTACCTTCAGTGCATAACCAGACCGTGGAAGCTTAGGTGCATGATAGGGTGTGACCTTCACAGTGTCTGGTTCCTTTTCCTTCCCTCCCATGACACGGTCTTTTTTGCTTTAAAAAGTGATTGCTATGTGTTAATAAATGAGTTTGAGTTCCTGCTTGACTTGATTCCCTGCTGCGTCTGATTGTCTCCTGGGCTAAGGGAGTCTTGCCTCCTGGCTTAAGGGAGGCTGGGGAATGGGCGAGCGGTACACTTATCTTTCTTCCAACTCCGTCCGTCTTTCGTGGGACAGACGAAGACCCGACATCTAAATTTTATCCTGTAACATTAATGACTATTTCACTTATTTTAAAGTACCAACTCCGCAAAAGAGAGTTAGAATTTTTTAATCTTTCAAAGATTCTTTGAAGTGGCAAGACTTAGAGAAAGCAAAAAGGTCAGGTATATGTTTAAAGACTACTCCTTCTCTAAGAATTTTATCACAAAAAGAGAAAAAAATATCATAGCACAATAAGTAGGTAAGTTGCTGGGGATGAATAAGAAAAACGTAAAGGATTATAATTGGTCCAAAACAAATAGTTAATTAAAAATGGCACTAACAAATGAGAGGTTTGATCCTAGAATGTTCAAATAACATGGAGTAAACTTGAAATACTTCTTGTTCACAAAGGACACAGGGTAGAGAGAGTAGTAGCACATGTCTGTAACCCCAGCACTTAGGAGAGGTGGCTTTGAATAAACATTAAGATATAATGAATGTGAATTGGTGATTGAGTAGTTCTAAATTCTGAGGAGAAAAAAATAGTTAGATAATTACTTCATTAACCAAAGATAACATGGGAGGAAGTAAGAAATGTAAACAATTCCATTTGGAAATGCTGATTTTGAAGTAGTTGTAGACTCAATAAACTATACTCTAGAGTTAAGGATTATGATCCCAACTTAGGAAAGCATGTAAGTCAGGAAAATAGGTATGAACTGCCCAGAAAATATATTCAATAAATAATTACTAAAATCATTATAGCCTTAGTAATGTGAATACTTAAGATGTTAAGAAAAGGATGACAATCTTCCTGCTACCTGGTGAAACCAATATCATCTTAAAAGATCCCATTCAGTGGCTACTTTCTCTGCTATGTCTGCACAATAAACTCTAAGTCCACAGAAAATTAAATAGGCAGAGAAGATACTTCTACTGATGATCAAAACCAAGAAATACTGCCATCATTATGAAAAAGGACTGTTTTAGTGATCAGGCTATATGAGTAATGTTTATCAGGGAGAAATAGAAAGTATAAATTATTTATTGTCTATCTACTCTACTACAGGCACAAACTGTCTTTTGTTTTCATGGAAGCAGTAAGATGAGGACTACAGGCTGAGCACGACTCCTGGCTCATCCAGTCATCCTGGAACCACCCTGTAGTAATTCTGTTTGGCATGCAAGATGAGTACAGAGTTTCTGCCTCAGGGGCCATATACAAAGTAGTAAATGCCACTTGAAAACAAAACCAGAAATCAACAGCTGAATTAAGCCCACATCTCTGAAGAACATCCTAAATTCCAGTCCCCTCAGAAGTGATCTCCTGTCTTAAGCTGGTACTACCTTTGAAGGTTAAATTCCAGACTATATTTGTTTCTGTCATTGTTCATACCTTAACCCCCTTAATTTACCTGCTGCAAACTTTCTCAGTTAAAAAAACTACATAGTTAATAGTTTCAGTTTTGTGCATCCTGTAAACTCCATTTCAGCTGCTCAACTGTAGTGTGAAAGAAGTCAGAGATAGTGCATAAAAAAAGAAAACTTTATTTATAAAAAGAGAAGACTGGATTTGGCCTCAGACCTCAAGATCTTCTATTTTATCCATTCTTTGACCATTACCAAGATGGGTGCTCTTTGCAGAAAAAGGCCAGCTTTTTTTGTTCTTGTTGTTTGAGCCTTGGATTCTTGCTTTTTTTTTCTCAGTGGTGTCACTCTACCACTTGAAGGGCCACCCTTCTGGTTCTTGCTTTTTTCTGGCTAAGGATTTTTCTACCCTGAGCTACTTTCTTTTTTTTTTATTTTAATTTTTATTTTTGTGAACATACTGTACAGAGGGGTTACAATTACATGGGGAAGATAATGAGTACATTTCTTATCAAGCATTGCAGCCTCCTCCTTTGTTTACCCTTCACATCCTGAGCTACTTTCAAACCTGATCTAAAATTTCATCCTCCTGAACAGCTAAAATTTTGGGTGTGAGCCACCAGTGCCTGGTAAAATGCCAATTTGAAAAAAAAAAAAAAACATAAAGATGCGTTATGAGAGAAAAAAATCATTAAACTTTTTTTGGTTGGTGGGGGGTGAGGAATTCCTACATATATGACATCCTTCCAGGAATGAGAAAGATTGTCTTTCCTCCAAGTATGTCTTCATTCAGCTAACTATGCTATAAGAAATGCTTGACAGAATTGTTCCAGTGGATTAAAGTATTGTCCTGAATTTAAAGGGCATGTAGGTAATACAGTGTGAGTGACACATTAGTACTGCATTAGTTTATCAGATCAACTACCTGACAGTTGGCAGTGAACAAGGACCAGAGGGCAGGAATTCAAGATGAACTAAATGTCTTTTTAAGTTACTTGTAATTTTTCATACGTTTGGCACTAAAATATGGTTCTACTCCACTACATGCTTTGCTAACACCTCATCTTCTGTCAGAATTTCTTCTCTAGGAATCCATTTGAGGATGTTCATGGCTGTCTTCTGAAATAAACTATATGGATTTCCTTGGGAAAACAGTAGACACTGAGAATGAATTAATATTTAAAATTAATATTTTTACTATTAAAATACAGTTTTGCTTTGTTTGCTCTTTGCTCCAACATGCTTAATTAACAGGGACAAGAGCCATAGACTTAGAAATGTCATTAGGAAAAGACCAAATGTCTTCTCATGTTTTCTTCTTTTAAGTTTTGTTTTGAACTTTATGTGTAAAAGTAGGTAATGTGCCATGGTTGTAGGTAAAGTTCGCTATTTTCATATCTTCCATATTACAGACATAATGTGACAAATATTTAACGGAAATAGTAGTGCCTTTGGATACACTCTTCCTTTAAATATTATAGAATTCATTTTTATTGCTTATGAACCATATAAGATGAAATAGGATTTGCATAAAAGTCATCTAATTGTAACTAGTAAAATGAATACATGATCTCTACAAGGAAAAACTTATGATATCAGTACTCAAATCTTAGATTATAAATATTGACTGTAAAATGGAACTGTGTAACAAATGTTAAAAGCAGCCAATATTAGATGGCCACCCATAGTATTTGTGTTCTAGCATGCAGTATAAATTTTCTACCAATGTTTATCGTTGATCATCTTGCTATCCCCCATGCAATTCAGGTTCCATAAGGGCAGAGATTTTCTTTTTGTGCTACTAAAGATTAAGCTCAGTGTTTTGTGTTTGCTAGACTGGATTTCTATCACGTGAGCCATGCACCCAGCTTGAGGCAAAGTGTTTTTGTCTTAATTTATGGAAAAAGTGTCACAGGTCCCGTGCTTAAAAAACATCTTGTCATTTGGTAAATACTCAACAAATAATTGTTGAATGGAGATAAAAGAGTGAATGAGAAACGTGAGTCAGAAAGCAAGCTGGAAAAGCAGTTATTTTTTGTAACTATATCCTAGCTAAAAATAACAAATAGGGAAGGATAACGTGACAGTAAATGAACAATGTTTTTGATTCACATTTCTATTTCCCAAGATGTTTTTTACTACTTAATAAGGACACATATACTTTCCAAAAATACAATATATTCATTTGTACTCTTGCAATTCCTTTCTCTCCCATTTATGTATGTATGCATTTACAGCATTACTGGGTGTAAACTGCCCTAGGCCTCGTGTTTGCTTGGTTTTTTTACTCAGCTGGTACTGTACCACCTAAGCCATGTCTCCAGCCTACCTTTTTGCTGCTTATTTTGGAGATAGAGTTTCAGAAACTTTTCTGCCTAGTCTAGCTTTGAGACATGATTCCAAGCATCTATTTTAATCTCTGCCTAGTTAGGATTACAGATATGAACCACTGCTTTCCAGCCATGTTTTTCACTTGTTACTTTTAGGATTAGGTTTCACTTTCTGTCAAGATGTACTTTAAGTTCCTATCCTTGATGGGAGACAGATGTATGCTACTGCTTCCAGCCATCCTTTGTAGAGATAGAATCCCATGGATTTTTCTGCCCAGGCTAGCCTTAGAACATTGATTCTCCCATTGTCAGCCTCCCAAGTAACTAGGATTACAGGCATGTGGTACTTGTGTGCAGTTTGTAACAGAAAAATTTGACAATGATGAGCAGGAATTTGTCTTTGTACTCTATCAATTTTGTTCATATTTTTGTTGTCTAACCCAATTTAGCCAATGGCAGGCTTCTCACTTGATCTTTCATACTATGTTAAAGTTTAAGAATAGAATATTTTCAGAGGAATATACTTCCAATACATTTAAGCATAATTTAGGCAAGTTATATCTTAAGTAAGCCTTTATGAAACAGGCCTTAATAAATAGGCCAAAGCATTTATCAAAACAATTGCATGACAGTATAAAACAAAGGTATCTGCATATTCATGTCTATTGTAGAACTGTTTCACAACACTCAAGTTATGGAAACAACCCAGATCTAGGATGGATGAATGGATAAAAAATGATGTGATCTGTGATGTGGTGTGTGTGTGTGTGTGTGTGTGTGTGTGTGTGTGTGTGTGTGTGTGTGTGTGTGTGTGCGCGCGCGCATGCGCACAATGGAACTTTATTCAGCCATTAGGAAGATTAAAATTATGTCATTTGCATGGAAATGAATGAATTGGGAAAAAAAGTCATACTAAGTGAAGTAATCTGTGCCAAGAAAGACAAAAGGGCACAAATTTTCTCAGATATCTGTATCTTATACACAAATATAACCTCCCATGTACCAACACAGGGACATATACAATCAATTTTTGTTAGTATATGCAATAATGAAATGCCACAATGTGAAATAAACCTTTCAAACTACTAACTGTTCAACAGAATGAATATCAGGAATCTGAAGCATGTTTTGATTGAGAGGGGTGGGCTAGTGGGAACATAGTAGATTAATGGAAAAGGGAACCATACACAAATACAGTTATAATACTGTAAGAGGAAATAGGAAAGTAAAACATTAGGGGAAGAAGTAGATAGAAGGTAAGAATGAAGGAAAGGGTGACTCTGATGAAGATGCACTAGATATATAAATTGATAAGGTGAATTGTAACCCCCATATATAACAATTTGAAAATAAAATTTTAAATAAATGAATGATTAAAAATGAAATAATACAAATCAATGAATACATAGTCCAAATTAAAGTTTGATAAGATAGCTCAAGCCTATAATATGAGATACTTGGGAGAAGCCATATGAACAAGGACATAATGGTACAGAAACTGTTAACCACAGTGATCAAATCAATAATTGAAGCTAATTTTAAAATATTAAAATTATGTGACAAATGGATGCACTTTTAACTTATCTAGTATAAATGTCTTGCATAAATTTTCTTATCTCATATAAATTCCTAATTTGGATCATTGTAAATTGTTTTCCAAATGATAAAAAAAAATATTAGCCAATAACCCTGAGGCCAAGATTTTCAATTTTAGGACTATTGAATTTTTTTTTATTAAGAAATGTTGTTTATCAGTTGTTTATCAACAGATACTATTAGCACCTCTTTTCCTTAGTGGTAATAACCAAAAATGTTTCTAGACCTTGCAAAATGTCCTTGGAAGGCAAAATCACCCTTGTGTGTGAACAACTGGCCTAAATTACTGCCCAATTCAGTCTTTTAGCAGGTCTTTTGGCCTAGATAATTTGCTGTCAGTCAATAAGGACAGCTTTCAGTCAATTAGTAATTGAACCTTGGTTATTGCTCATCCAAGCATATTGTGGATAACCTTTAAATCATAATAATTAGCTGATAACTGCTTCTGTGGCAATAAAATTGCTGTTTTTTCACTTTGAACTCAGCATGGCACACTAAAGTTAAACACCAAAATGATGTTGGAGAGAGCAAAATGGAAAGGATTTTTTTAACATGAAATGTCATTCGGAAGAACAACAATTATCATGCCCAGTATAGATGTCACTTATTCTGTAATGCCTTCCTTAATCTGCCGAAATGAATGCATCTCTTCTGTGCTTACTTGTTCTTCCTATATAGGTATCATATTTTCATTATCAAAATTTCTTCCCAGTAGAATGGAGCTCTGAACAGCAAACAATTGAATTATTCTTGGCTTGTTTGATTCATTCACTACCTTCTCAATTCATTAAATCAGTTCTATCTGTGCTTAATAAGTAGACCTGTGCATGCCTCATACTAGTTCAGTTATATTGCTAATCCTTGAGGATACTGCTGTGGACATATTACAAGATAAACAAATTAAGATGGAGATAGAAAAGCACATGGCAAGGATATGCAGATCAAAATGGGAGGGTAGAATTGTGCTTCTTACAGGAAGTAATTGAACAACTTGATCAAAAAAACTGGAGGAAGAATGAGGGACCAAACAACAAGACAAAAGTTGCTCAATGGACACAATTCCAGGCAGAGGCCTGCCTCTAATTGCTTTGGAGGGGTTGGGGATAGGGCAACTTTTTCTGATAAAAGGTGAATAAAGAATACTCACATAAAGATAAGCTGGGCATTGGTGGCTCATGCCTATAATCCTAGCTACTCAGAAGACTGAGATCTGAGGACTGCTGTTTGAAGCCAGAACAGTTTGTGAGGCCCTTATCTCTAATAAAATGCTCAGAAAAAGCCAGAAATATTGCTGTGGCTTAAGTGGTAGAGCACCAGCAAGGCCCAGGACCAACAAAAACAAAGAAAAGAAAGATGAATTAGAATTAAGAATTCAACAAGCTGAGAAGGTATTTGCATTAATCTCAAGGATCTCCATATGCAGGATATAATACAGATACTTTGATAGATATTTGATATACCTTGAGGTACCTTTGGTCAATATGAAGACTTCTGGAAAAGGTCAGTTTGTCTTCTGCATTTGTTTATCTTATAACTTTCTTATACTTCTGGCTTTTGGACATAATTCAGCAATAATTTATTTATGATGAACACTTATATGAAAAATCTATAGGAAATCTCAGACACTATACTTCATATTCTAGTCCTAATTCTTACTAAACATTAACAAAATAACTTATTTTTTAAACTTTTTCATTGTGACTATTATAATGCCTTCAATTTTTTTTTGTCACTCATGGGGCTGGGTACTATTTCTGAATGCTTTTTGCTCAAGTCCAGTGCTCTATCATTTTGAGCCACAGGACCACTTCGGGTTTTCTGGTGGTTAATTGGAGATAAAAATACACAGACTTTCCTGTCAGAGCTGGCTTTGAAATGCAATCCTCAGATCTCTAGGATTACAGGCATGAGCCACCAGCGCATGGCTTATACCTTCAGTTTTTAATGGTCAAAATTTAGTTAGTCACAAACAATTCTGACAACTTTCAGAAACATTTTTAAAAGCATTTATGATACTTTTATGTTTTATAATATTAATTTCAAATGTATACATATTTTAAAACCACTGAAACCAGAAGGCATTTTTCAGATGCTGGAAAATTGTACAAATATACTATGTAAACTATGTGTAATATTGTTACATATTCTTTTAGTTGTTCATGATATAATATTTAGTTTTATTATGTAAGGAACAATCATATCAGAAAATGAGGACATCCACTTCTGGCCCAAAGAAAAGAGTCAAATAGAATACAAGACATTATAGTTGACATGTTTTTTTGAAAATGAATTCAATGACATTTATATAAAGCATAGTCTACTCTCCAGCACAGCTGGGGAATAAAGTATTCTGGTCAAATATTGTACTTAATAGAGTTACCATATATTTTACATGGATTGCCTATTTTCAAAGAGTTGCAATAGATTAAAATAAACCTAAGGCTATGTAGCCAGGGTGGTCCTAGCTGAGCTCAAAGGAAATTATCTGGGTATGTGTGATTAACTAAAGGCAGTTGGTTGGCCCTCAGGTTTCTATTTGCATGAAATGATATATACTGGCATTTTATTTATACTTGGCTTCCAGGAAAAGAAAGATTGACGCCTAGGTGCCTGAACAAAAGTGAGGAAGGAGAGTAATGAAGTGGTACATGGTATTAGGGTCCTCTTCAGGTAGTTAAGAGTTGAAACATTTTTTAAAGCCCCTAAGGAGAAAAGGATCAGAGTGGAAGTGGAAGGAACTGTTTTAATGAAGTGTCCTGTGAAACACAGCTACTGATGCACTGAGCACCACACTACTATGTTAGTGGTGAAATTGGAGCAGTAGGAGGTTATATCCTTGGCTCACATATAGGCATCTCACTGAATGTGACTTCTAGATGTTTTGTCCAAAGGAAAAACACTTTGCAGGAAGGAACTGGATCTATAGCAAGACACAGCACCAGAGGGTTTTACCAATTATGTTCAAAACTATATATTCTAACCAGTGTAGATTAGGAAGTACTCAGTCGCTCATTTGTGCATTAACAAAAAAATCAGAACCATAGATGATACATTGTTAGCATGTATGAGACAACTCCAGATGAGTTGTGGAAACAGAGAATACAGGGACTTGAATCCTGCCAGTGTGTGGGGGGGAATAAAAGATTATTTGGAATATTTGTAATACTGTCAATAAGGCAATAGTTTTCTGAATCCCCAAGGAGTAAGACTTGGAGAAATTAAGCTTACCAAGAAAATTAAATTATTACTAAGGCACACCAGGATTTTTTAGTTTCTCAAGGTCATTTTCATAACATTAATTACCACATTATTAGTAAAGCAAAGAGAAATCATCTTATGAAGCATAAAATAGGGATTTGAGGTTACTAGAATTCTAGGTATCAGTAAGTCCACCAGTTTTATAACACCCATATTTCATTAAAGTTTCCTTTAAATGTTATGAGCTTTGTGAATTGAAGATTTTAATGAGTCTCAAAATAGCTTAGTGTTTTTGGATCAGGAATTATACACATGATGTTTTTGTGCAGAAATTCATTCTAATTTCTTCAAAGGCAAATTACCTTTAATGAATGAATAAAACTTACTGTATGATTAATTTAGCCTTGTAAGTCTAACTAAATGCAGATGTTCACTTTGGTTTTCCAATTATAGAATCGATTTATACAGGATTGAGGCTGTGGAAAGGTGAAGATGGTTTAAGGGAGATGAGAGGTTCTTGAAATTAAGTTTTCATACGAGAACATGGTTACAGAGAACTAACAGCAAGTTTATATTTCAAAAGAACAGTTATTTAAAATAGAAGGAAGAGCATCTCTGAGAACTGATCAAAGTTTGGACTTGGTTTCCATATTCTTTGTGAATACCAACTATGAGAACCATTAGGACATAAAGACCATTACACACTGGCCTCTTAGTCTTCTTGTAGTGTGTTGTTTATGTTTCTGTCTCACTAGGTAGCATAGGCTGCCCTTGAGTGCAAGCTCAATCCAGCTTCTCAAATTGTTGAGATTTCAAGTGTGTATCATCAAGCTACACTTACTATAGTTTGATACATGGTCAAAATTTCTCCATCCAGTAATGAATTTGCTGTTGTCTCATGTAACTTTCTAGATTGGGCCTTTCCTAGTGTGGGCAGAAATTAAATAAGTGCTAGTAGTCCATTTGAAACTAACCATAGATGTTCTAGCCATTAAGTACTTTTGTAAACAATAGTTTACAAACTATTGTTAACTATTCACAAACCATTGTAAACTTGTTTACAAAAAGAGCCCACAATAGATCTTCATTAACAAGTTTAATTGTGAAAATTCAAAGTTATCTTCAGGATTCCAGGACATGAGTCATGAGATCATTGTCACAGTCTAGTAGAAAATGGTAGAAGTCTAGAACTAAAAGTGTCACTGACCATGAAAAAAAAAGGACAGGCTCTAAAACTCCATCAGTATTTGATACCCTTCAGCCTGTGAAAAGCCATTTTAATGTTCATCTCAAAGCTGTCCCAAAGTTTATTTATCAAATAAATAATTGCACATATTTCTTTTGTTGAAAGAAAAACTGGTAACATGATTAATAGCAATGATAATATTTTAGTTTTAAATCATGTCAATGCATCTAATAAGTCTACTGAGCCTCATTCCTATATTTCTCCTCTATGAGGTATAGAATGAGGACACACACAAAAAATATTTACTGAGTGCCTGGGTAATATATTGTTTGTTAGAAAAACAAAACAAAAACATACAGAAGCATCAGGAAATTAATAGATTGGAAAGAGAAAAGAAGTATTTTCTATAATTTATTTGAAGCTATGAAAGTTATTGAAGTATAATACTTGACTCCAAACACTTTCTGAACAACTGAAATTAATTTTTTATGCCTAAGCAAGATATTGTATGGTGGTGAAACATATAAGGTTCAATCTCAAAAGAATAAAAGACTACAGTCAACTATTTGAACTAGCAGAATGAGTGAAGCGTAAAAGAGAATAAACAAAAAACATGTTTAGACATTGCATAGATATGAAATGAGTTTCTACCACAAAATATTTAACTTGAATTCAGGGGTTGTTAAATGATCTTGCCTATGTTATCAACTGATGAACTCTGAGAGAAACTAACTAAAAAATGTATATTCTCAATTTAGAACTGTTTCCAATTACACATATTCCATATGAATATACCATACATTTATTTTGAATACCTTTAATATTCTCATTAGCTGAACAGTAGATAATATAAATATTGATAACTAATAGAGCAGCATTAACCAATTTGGCTGTCATTCATTTGAATGTGAACATGTTGAAAAAAGTCTTAATCCATAATGTCAGCTCCTTCGGTTTATTTCTATTTTCTTCATCTTTTAAAGGATATCTTTCTTTGAGAAAGATTTTTTTGGTATATGCATTTTGTTTATGCTACACATGCCAAATAGATCTCCCAAGATGAAATTCTAAGCTCATTTGGAAGTAATTTTTGGTAGCACATGAATCAGAACTCTTATTTTCTTCTCAGCACTACTGGTATTTTATTGCTTCCATCTATAGTCCAATATGCTTTTAGCGCTAAGAACCCTGAGGCCAAACACACAAAGCACTACGAAAATGGGAACTTCTGGCAATTACAATTTTTGTCTCTCTTTCAGGGTTCTTCCCTCCCCTAGGAGAATGAAATCACTTTAAACTCACTATGAAATAGGAACATGGTGAGCACAAATGATTGACTGAAGTTGTTGATGTTGACTTAGGAGTCTTCAACTTATAGGTCAGGTATAAAATCCTTAAACATGCTTATCAAAATCTGCTTGTCAAACTCCTGTGAATTTTTCCAGACTCTGCTCAAATGTCACATTCTTTATGAAGGCTTTTCTGGCCAGCACAAGCAGATTTAGGCAATTACTCCTTTTTTATTAGGATCGTACTTTAACACATTACTATGGCAGAATGTAGCAAATTATATTACATTTATTTTTCTGTCTTCCTTTATTCATGGAGGAAAGGCTAATTCCTTTCTTTGATTTCTGAACCAGAATTTTATCAAAATAAAAAATTGGTTCTCAATAATTAATTGAAAGAATAGTCATAAAAAGATCAATAATAATAACCTAAAAGGGAATAGCATAGGTTCCAAGGTCTTTTTTACCTAGTGGTGAAAACAAAATGCAGTAATTAGCACACTATTTTATACATGAAGGAACAAATGCCTAGAGAGGTTACAAGATCTACACAAGTTCAAAACTGCTAATTTGCACACCTAGTTCTCTTGCAAATGAGATGGTAAGAATTTGCACACAGAAGTGTGAATGCTAGTGTTATATAAGACAAAGCAATGGCTGGCCTGAAGAAGAGAAGGTAAGTTAACTTGAGATTGGTTGACACATTGTAGGATAGATAATCTTACTTGTTTTGAAACCAACTGGAACAGGTCTCAGGAAGTATAGTACACATTAAACTAGACAAAAGAATTTCAGAGTATTCTCAATGAGAATAATTTGTGACAAATTCTTTTTCTTCAATCATGCTACATAGGCAGTGAATTCAGTAGAGAGAAAAAGACATAAAACATTCACGTCTGCCATTTCTGGAATTCTGACTACAACTCAAAAACTATTAAAGTGGAAGGAGTTGTTAGTGATCACTACTCTAAGCCTTTTATTTTCTTTTTTAATTGTTTTAATTTGAAAACACTGTACAGAGGGGTTACAGTTATATGAGCAAGGTAATGAGTACATTTCTTATCCAGCATTGTTGCCTCCTCCTTTGTTTTTCCCCTACCATCTCTTCCCTCCCACCTCCTCAACTACACCCCCACCCCCACCTAAATTGTAAAGTTTGTTTTTTGACATAGCATCTTGTACACCTCATTGTTGCAATGGGTCAATCTGTATCCCTATCTAAGCCTTTTTTTGTATCCTAAGCCTTTCTTTTTACAACCAAACAAAACAAACTACAGGAAGAAAATAGCTAGAAAAGGTAAATGACTTACCAAAAGTCACACAGCCAATTAATGGCAAAAGAAAGACATAAAATGCAGTCTTCTTAACAACAATATTTTTTTGTAAAGCTATAATTGAAAAATAATACAAGAGTAGTAACAACGCTTGTAAGCATCTGGTTCATATGACTAGACATAGGTTATAACACAGGAATTGTCCTTAAAAGAAAGCTGTGCCAGGCACCGTTGGTTCACACCTACTATACTCACTACTCAGGAGGCTAAGATCTAAGGATCATGGTTTGAAGCCAGCCTGGGCAGTAAAGTCTGTGAGACTCTTATCTCCAATAAACTACACCAAAAAAGCCTGAAGTGGTGCTCTTGATTAAGTGACTGCGCCACTTTCCTTGAGCTACAAAGCTCAAGTACAATACCAGGCTCTGAGTTCAAGCCACTAGACAAGCACCTTCTCTCCATGCCCTCTCCTCACCCCCCACTCCCCGCAAAAAAAGGAAAAGAGACGAAAGAAAGCTCTGAACATTAGAAGAATACTGCATCTATGCTGGTGCTTCTGTGTTTATTGAAAAAGAAGGCATGTACAGTGAGAGGCAATGGTTTAAATTTTGATTCATATCAAAACAAGACATTTTTAATGGAGACTGATAATACTCTGTGTGTGTGTGTGTGTGTGTGTGTGTGTGTGTGTGTGTGTGTGTGTATGTATGTATGTATGTACCTCCATTTACCCATAGAAATTGTTGGTGCAGAAATAATTGTTGGATTTTTTTCATTTCAATATGTGTAGAGAAATATATTTCTGATTTCCATTTGTTCTTGACATACAGTACTTCCCCATTCTATATGGGGGAGACAATGGACTTGTTTGATAACAATCATCCTGCTGGGGATGATTGCCAGGTTCTTTCTTTCAATATATAGACACGAACCTGTGTGATGTTAACTACCACTGATGCCTTTCTATTTCTTTTTCAATATTTTAACTGTCATGAGCCTTGAACTCAGGGCCTGGGCTCTGTCCCTGAGCCTCTCTAAGTTCAACTCTAGAGTTCTACCCCTTGGTCCACAGTACCATTTCTGTTTTTTTCTGTTTATGTGGTATTGAGGAACTGAACCCAGGGCTTCATGCATGCTAGGCAAGCACTCTATCACTAAGCCACATTATCAGCCCATGCTTTTCTATTTCTATCATAATCATAGTGTGTCCTTCTTTCTACTCCTTCATTAGATTAGGAGCTGTATTAATATTTCATATATATAAGACAGCTTTTATTATGATTTCTTCTAAGAACCTAATGAGCACATTAACTACCCAACCCCAACTAATTCCAATATTTATTATTACAGAGCTATAGACTAAAACCAGGGACCACATTCTGATAGTAAATTAGGTATTCACTAGCTCAATATAACACCAATTTCTTATTTAGGTTGCAAAAGGAACTTGTTCATCAATCACCATATATGATTTGTTAAGTAAAATGTGATTTTGGATACTAATTTTAAGCTGGGGGAAATTATAACATTATGCTATATAAGGCAGGTTCATTAAAGTACAGATTAATTCATTTTCTATTAAAATTTTCATAGAATCCACTTTGGAAAGCAGTATGGAGGTTCCTCAAAAGACTCCACATAGAGATCGCCTATGACCCAGCAATCCCACTTTTGGGCATTCACCCAAATGTTTACAAACAAGACCACACTAAAGCTACCAGCACAACTATGTTTATTGCAGCACTATTTACTATAGCTAAGATATGGAAACCAACCCAGATGTCCCTCAGTAGATGAATAGATCAAGAAAATGTGATATATATACACAATGGAATTCTATGCCTCCATCAGAAAGAATGGCATTGCCCCATTTGTTAGGAAATGGAAAGGCTTGGAAAAAATTATATTAAGTGAAGTAAGCCAGACCCAAAGAAACATAGGTCCCATGGTTTCCCTTATTTGCAAAATCTAGTATATGTCTGAGTCAAGGAGAAAAGGTCAGATAAGGTGATGTTAGGGAAATGAACCCTAAGATATGTATTCAAAAGTTTTTTTTTTCCTTCATGCGATTGTTTCTAACACATTTATACGATTATTTCTTTGTTGCTTTGTATGTCCCTCCCCCACAGTATAACCCCTTCTTTCACTGTATTTGATGACGGTATAATTTGTGGAGGGGAAGGGGAAAAACAAATGGTTTAAATAGGGTACAGGTGGACCTGTTGCAACAATGAGATGTACAAGTCATTATGTTGAAAACGAACTTTACAACTTTGGTGGGGGGGGCGGGGAGGATTAGGTAGGGGGGGCGGAGGGGAGGATGGGAAGGGGAAACAAAGGAGGAGGCTACAATGCTTGATTAGAAATGTACTCATTATCTTGCCTATGTAATTGTAACCCCTCTGTACAATATTTTCACAATAAAAAAGTAAAAACAAGAAAGGAAAAATATTTTCATAGAATATTTCCTACATATACATAAAGTTGAAGAGAATTCACTTAGACTCCCATTATACATTAATCCAGGCAATAATTTTTATCCAGGTATAAAACATCTGTCACAAGTATGAAATATCCATGAATTTCTGATAAAGTATTATAACATAAAATCAATATAGTCTATAGGCACATAACATTTTCAAGAAGCCTAGAAACAAGAACAATAGGCTTTTCAATGCTTCAAGATACATTACTCACCAAAAACAGAGTTCGGAAGTTGTTGAGATCGCCAAAAAAGTCTTCTATGCTCACAGTCTTAGAATCAAAAATGAAGTATTCTCCAAGGTTTTCATAGAGCTTTACCATGTTATTGTGCATGGTGGATAGCTTTTCAAATTGTTCTCTGGCAGTTTTGATAAAGTTGTAACTTTGTGTTAAGGAACCTGATCCAAAAGTATTTTTGGAACAATCATTAGATATTAACACTGAATCAAACCATGACTTTTATAAACATTTGTAGAGCACCTATACTTTTTTAATTAGTTTGTTAGGACTGCCATTATGAAAAACAAAGACTGGGTAGTTTAAACAACATACATTTATTTTCTCATATATCTAAAGGCTAGAAATCTGAAATGAAGGTATGGGCACGTGTGATTTCTTATAAAACAGCTCTTTCTTGGCTTGTAGATGGCTATTTTCTTACTGTATTCTCATATGGTTTTCCATCTGAGTGTGGTATTTATGTGATAATGTTTTCTTCATATAAGGACACAATTCATAATGGCTTAGGGCACATCCAAGTAACCTTTTATATTAATTACATCTGTAAAGGCCCTATCTCCAAATACAGTCACATTCTGAGGAATGTAGAATATTGGGTGCTTAGGACTTTTAAAACATATGAATTGGAAGGACCAAGCACACAATTTAGTATAAGTTGTTAGAGTTGATGAGTTTTTAATTGGTTAAAATTTGTTGAAGTTGATGTTTCATTGTTTAGTGAGTTTGGATACCTCTAATTTAGGCAGAACTAAGGCAAACAATATGGGAAATATCTCGATTATCTCATATCTTTTATGAATGAAGGTAAAAGCAAGCAACAACTTCAGATAAAAACTTTAGACAAAACTATACAAGTAGTTTTTCTTTTTTAAACATAATAGAGAATCAGACAGGAAGATACAGACAGACAGGCAGACAGACAGATAGACATTATAATGGGGAAAGAAGCTAAAAATGCTACATGTAAGTTACATCCATGTATACTTTACATCCACATAGAGAAATACATGTACTCATAAACACACACACACACACACACACACACACACACACACACACACACACACACACACACACACACACACACACACACACACACCAGATAAGTTGAAATAGAGGGCAAAGTGGGAGAAGAGAGTGACAAAATTCGGGACACACTACCCCAAAATTTGGTACGTGAGCATTTAAGCAAATAGCATAAACAGATTTCTCTTTCCGAAATTTACCCTTCTTGAGTGAAGCAGCCAGACAAGAATGATCTGATCTGCCTCCAGAGAAGGCCATAAAATCCTCAATCCAGAGCTCCACAACCTCCATCTGAACAAAACAATTTCTCTTATCTTGGGACATAAACACAGTGAAGAATCTGATTAGGTCTTGCTAGATTCCTCTCAATGTATGCCCAATTTATCCAATCTTATTTCCTCCTAACTGTCCACTATTTATAAAAATCTAAATATAATACATAATAATACATAGATGTTTTCTTTAGGTTTTCATCTCTGAAGTTTCCCATATATCATGAAACTTTTATTAATTAGCTAGGAATGTGGGGACATACTTGTAATTCCAGTACTCAAATGGCTGAGGTAAGAGGTCCAGGATAATCTGGGTTACATGAGACCCTATCTCAAAACAAACAAACAAAAACCTCAAACTAAAAATCAAATTAAATAAAATCAACAACAAAAAATAAATTACTTTAAGTAGATTTGTGTACATTCCTTTTGCTAACTTCTCTTTTGTTTCAGCCAAGAACCCAAAGATGGATAATGCACAGCTCACAAAGAGGAAAAGCATTTCAGAGACACAAGAGGAGGTGGGGATGGAGTAAAAAAGAAAAATAGTTGTTTTCAAACTTTTTGCTGGTTCTGGGGCTTGAACTGAGGACCTGTGAAGTCCCTGAGATTTTTTTTTGCTCAAGATTAATGCTCTATCACTTGAGACACAACTTCACTTCTGGTTTTTTGGTGGTTAATTGAAGACAAATCTCCTGGACTTTCCTGCCTGGACTGGCTTCAAACCGCAATTGTTATATCTCAGCTTTTTGTGCAGTCTTGAGCTACTGAGGCTCAGAAAATTAGTTGTTGTTTAGAAAGAATTTTGTATTGTTTTGGAACCCTAATCATTGAAACTCTTGTTTAAACTAGAATGCTTGTGGAGTCCCAGATGAAATGTTTGAGACGGATCATTTCTAAGAGGTTCCAAGATTATGCTAATGCTACTGGTCTAGAATCACACTTTAATAATATGTTCTACAAAATTACAATCCCCAGAAAGTAATTATAAGTTTATTTTTTAACAAATTAGTAATAACACCACCAATAACTACAACACTATCAAATATAAAAATGGCTCCTACTAATAGTATATTACTATGCATCCATGTATAATAAATATATATATATATATATGAAGAAATGATTATATTTACAGGAAGAAATTTTTCCTAGCTTTAGAAAATATATTGAAAATGACCTGTTATGTGACTTAAAAGTATAAAAACAAATACATTGGTAATAATTTCAAACAGATATTATGACACATGCTTATAGGAATGTTCTAGATAAATGTAAGTGGACTAATCCTAAATAAAAAAATCAATATTCTGAAATTAGATTCATTAAAAATCTCTAGTGATTTCGAAAGTAAAGATCCTTAGAAGGAAAATAAATAGACTTGTAATTATGAAAGCATAATAAAGGGTATACCACTTTAGGATACATTACAGTGAATTAATATTTTGCGGCAGAATTACTTTTTTTTTTTTATCAGGAACTGAAAACTGTGGCTTGAAATCCTGTATTTTATGGGGTTTTACGAATTCTTCCAATGTGTTTTATTATAACCTGGAGCCGAATTTATTTTCTGTGGGAACACAGTTCTCATTTTACAGTGGAAGTCAATGGGGAAATCAGACCACTTCTGGAAAATTACTTTGGAGCTGACACTTATGGAATATACCAGGACTTTAAAAAATGAGATGCCCCCTACCTATGGTTGTTTTTGTGCCATTAAACTATTAGTATTCACATTAAGCAACACAAGCCCCTTCCTACTAACAAGTGACATTAAATCTTTCAACTTGCAAGTCTATTTTGATATTAATGAACCTGAAAGAATCAATATACTTCTAATGGATACTGCTTTTATAGTCACAAAAGGATGCATAATATTTCATGTATATTCTAATTTTATTTTCTGAGTGTGTCACATATAGTTTTGATAATTAAGAACATGTTAATACCAAACCAAACCAAACCAAAACAACAACAAAAAACTAAAACCAATTCCAGGAACTTGCTAGGCAGAAACACTTTGAAAGGTCATTACTTGTAACCTATTTGCAATGCAAACTATGAAATCATTTGTTATGTGTCAGAAAGCTCAAAATCAGTAAAATGGTAAAAAAAAAAAGCCACAGATAACAAAGAAGGCATTATGTAAACATTCCTCATTTATTCCAATGCAGTATTCATGGGTTAAAACATGCTCATGTCGTGAAACACAGTTTTCTAAACTTGCACTTATAGTAGAAAAACTGATTTCAGAAATTGAGCACCAAAGTGAAAAAATGTGAAAAATTCTAGCAATGGTTTATCTTTCAGATAACAAGTGGAAAGCAGCCCACACTCTTTAGTCCTTGTATTCTCTACAAAGCCATTATTTATAAAACATATAAATGGAATTAGGTGTCTATATTTATGACATAATGTAACCCTTTAACTGTACTGTACTTATGAAAAAGGTGAGAAACACCTTTTAAACTAGCCTGCTGTTACACTTCCATGGGATTAAGATGGAATGTAACCAAGAATTTTTAAAATGTGTTGTACACTATTGGGATGGCTTTAACTAGACCAGACAATGTGCTGTTAGCTGTGTTTTCAGAGCACTCAGGGAGAAGCCCACAGCCATGTTTACAATGGAAAGGGAAAGCTGGTTATGGGCATATTGCTCTCTCAGGAGAAGTTCTCCTGACACAGTGCTCTGAGGAACTACAAAAAAGAATTGTTAGCAAAGTAGTGAAAAGGACATGTGCTTCAAGTGCCCAGAATTCCTGGCCTTTGCACTACAGTTCTAACAGTAGAGTACTTTGGTGAAGATGACTAGACTATTGGTGGATCAAAATGTAGGATGGCTTCTTCCATCTCTTAAGCAACCTTGAAGAGCCAGGAAGTATTTGTAAGTGGGGAATCCTGAGAAAATTATAAACTAAGATTTTAAAAAAAATGTATAGCCATATCAACAAATAGCATCGAATCAAAATCAGAGGAGAAAATGTAATTCAGAATATTTTTTTCTTACAAATCCCATTTTCAAAGTCCTTGTTCTATGAAGATAAGCGTTTCTGATGTTGTTTTAGCATAGGAGTCTATGAAATACACACACATCACCTCTCTAAAAGAAGTGTCCATTTAAGAGTTATAAAAAAGTATGTGTCCATTTTAAAATATTTTCAGGCAAAAAAGTCAACTATTCAAAAGCATTATTAACTTGAGGCCAATTGAGTGTTAATCATGATTCTGGGAAGTTACATTTATAAAACACATATCAAGTCCAGAAAGTATTTTCTTTTTTATTTTAAATAAGTTTTTTTTAATTGTGAAAATACCGTACAAAAGGGTTACAATTACATGAGCAAGGCAATGAGTACACTTCTTATCAAGAATTGTTGCCTCCTCCTTTGTTTTTCCCCTACCATCCCTGCCCTCTCATCTCCAAGACTACATTCCCCTCTCCCCCTCCCTGCCCAAAGTTGTAAAGTTCATTTTTAGACATAACGTCTTGTACATTTCATTGTTGCAATGGGTCCACCTATATCCCTATTTAAGCAATTTGTTTTTTCCCTTCCCCTCCCCAAATTATACTAACATCAAATACAGTGAAAACAGGGTTACACCATAGGGGAGGGACATACAAAGCAACAAAAATTCACGTGGTCCCTTATAAATATGTTAGAAACAATAGCAAGCAAGAAAAAAACCACTTATGTCTTTATCTTGGGGTTTATTTCGCCTAACATCTTTCTGACCTTTTCTGCTTGTCTCACACATATACTAGTTATTGAAAATAAGGGAAACCATGGGACCTATGTTTCTTTGGGCCTGGCTTACTTCACTTAACATAATTTTTTCCAAGTCTTTCCATTTCCTAATGAATAGGAGAAACCCTAGGTCTCCTTGGCACAGAACGAAATTTTCTTAATAGAGAGCCAGAAACACAACAAATTAAAGAAAGTTTGGACAAATGGGACTGCATGAAGTTGCAGAAAGTATTTTCATACTAATCTCTTGAAAATACAACCTCAAAAACAGTGGTAATAATGTAAGTTCCATATAAAATTGTCTAAAGCTTTTTTCTTTTTTTCTAGCTTTTTCTGGTGATTAATTGGAGGGGATGTCTCATGCACTTTACTTCCTGGGATGGCTTCGAAGCATGATACTAAAATCTCACCTTCCCGAGTAGCTAGGCTTACAAGTATGAGCCACTGGTGCTTGTTTTTTTCATGTACATTTGTAAGATAAATAAAAATTTATAGATTATATACTTTAGTAATGCAATAAATGGTATGACCTTAAATTCATTCAAAGATTAGTACCTAATGAGAAAGTAAACTATTTAATTTATACCTTCATTTGTACTTTATATATATATATATATATATATGTTCATATTACAGGTATCTATACCAACCTGTGCATATACTATCTGAAAATGAGTGTTAATAAACCTTGCTGTCTAAGTGGTAGCATGGCTTTACTTCATCAAATACTAGGTAGAGAAAACTGATTATTATTTAACTTAATTTTCATCTTAAGGTAAATTGTTACTACAGGAAAAGGCAGGTCATTATAGCTAGAATATATTGTAGCAGAAAACTGTACATGAAAGAGTTTCTATATCATACAGTTAATTGCATCAAATTCTTCCTTAAATTTGCTTATATTTGTAGACATTACATCAGTTGAAGTGTTAATAAAAATTTGAAACATTAAATATCATTACTACTGGATTGTTGAAGAATATGGAAAAATCAACTTGAGATCCACTTAACCTTCACACAATCTTTCATTAGCAACATGGCATAATTACTCATTTAAATAAAAGAAAATCACAAATGTTCACTCTATTGAAAAATACAGATAGTATTTCACCTTTCCACAGCTTGTCAGAAAAGATTCCCATAAATCCTAAAAACAAATTATGAATTTTTCCATTTAAATTTCTACTCAGAAATTATTAATATTTCACAGAAATTTCTTCAAAATATGAAGGCATATTTACACTAGCTGAAATTTACTTATGAACCCTGTAATATGTGATGAATACATCTTGAATAATATTTAAAAGTGTGAAACATTAACAGGGGCAATGTGGAACACATTTGAGTTCCATATGCTACTTTATGTTAGGTCTAGATACAGACTAAAAATTTTCATTAAAAATCATATGATAAAACAGAAGCATTGGACATTTAAAGTTTTGGTTTTTTGTTTTGTTTTGTTTTTCTGTCAGTCTTGGGGCTTGAACTCTAGGCCTGGGAGCTGTCCCTTAGCTCTTCAGCTCAAGGCTAACACTCTACCACTTGGGCCACAGTGCCACTTCCCGTTTTCTGGTGGTTTTTGGGAGATAAGAGTTTCACGCATGTTCCTGCCAGGGCTGGCTTTGAACCGTGATCCTCAGATCTCAGCCTCCTGAGTAGTTAGGATTACACACATGAGCCACAAGCACATGGCTCACATTTGAAAAATTTAACAGAGCCTATTTAAAAGATTCTGAAACAAAATCCTTAGTTTTTAACATTTAGGAGGCAATTATGCCACCAGAAAGGGAAATATTTTGTAATGATCCCACTTTTCCACAAATGGCCCAAGTACCTGTGATAAACAAAATGCTTTTAAATTAGCCTCCAGGGGCTGGGAAGGTGGCTCAGTGGTAGAGTACTTGCCTTGCAGGCTTGTGGCCCTGGGTTCGATTCCTCAGCACCACATAAGCAGAAAAAGCTGGAAGTGGTACTGTGGCTCAAGTGGTAGAACACTAGCCTTGAGCTGAAGAGCTGAGGGATAGCGCCCAGGCCCAGAGTTCAGGTACCATGACTGGCAAAAAAAAAAAAAAAAAAAAAAAAATCCCAGGGAAAGTTAAATTAGCCTCCAGTTAAAGGCACAAACAACTATACTGGTTATTGGAAAAATGAGAAGTACACTCAGCAGTCCTACTTTTGCCCTATCCTTAGTTGTTACTTTATCTATCTTTCATTCACTCTTTCTTAGAGGAGGGTAGATCTCTGTATACTTAGAATCACAACAGAGTGATTTCTTTATTCTTTTCACTCAAACACATACATTAAATGCCTAGTAGGAGATAGGCATTTTCTAGGTGCTGATGACAGCAGCAAGTTTTCAGAAAAGGGTACTGCTTTATTAGTTGATGACAGTTTAGTGTGGAAAATATAAATTGAGCAAAAAATTCAAAACTTTTTTTTAATGGCAAACTGAGGAATGTGACTGCAAAGCATAAGCTTTCATTCGACTGTATATTTGGAAATTCTAAACTTAGACTTGTAGAAACAGAAGTAGGCCATGAGTCTAGAAATGCTGCTTGAAGTAGGAAACATTTGAATGGAAAATGCTAGGAGAAACACCAAGGTTGGGTCAAGCAGAAGGTTCCTGAGGTATGAGAAATTAGACTTTATGGATCTATTAAAACATTTTTCCTGAAAAACATGCTATTGAAGAGTTTTAAACAGGAAAGTAGTAGAGTCAGATTATCTCTACTTTTGAATGCATAAAAATGCTACTTAAATTGAAACACACACAATCAAAAACTACTAAGATTGTCCAAATTACAAGAGTATAAATTTTATAAATATTCAATTGAAGTATATTTGATAAATGATAAAGAATGTTACATAGAATCATAGATTCTTAAAATATAACAGGTGTAAAGCAATATATAACCACCAAGAATGGCACATAAATAGTTGTGTCTGGAGTAACATATGAGTTATGATGATAATTTTTTGAGATTGATGTATATATCTTGGAATATCATTATTATTTAATATTCATAATGTGGCATATAAATAGATCAAGTTCTATCTATAGCGTACCTCACATTTAGCACTCAGAATCATTTATCATTTGGTGATAATGTGTAATAAACTACTACAGATTAAGTAGACAAAAACAAAGTGATAAGACATGGCTCCTAACCCTTGTTGAATATAATGAACTAGTGTTGGAAGATAGATAAATAACAATAGAGCAGCAGTAACAAGAACTAATGTTTACTGAGCTTCTAGAATGAACCTGGCCCTAAACTAACGAATATTTTTTAAAAAAATCTAATCCTCCCAATGCCCTATGACCTACAAATGCTATTAACCCATTTTACACATGATAAAATTAGCTCTAGCAAGGCCAGCCAAATTTTTCAGTGCCATATAGATAATAAGCAGATTCAAGATCTGAACTGGGGTTTCCTTTCCTATATGTTGGCTATATAAAATTATGTTCTAAACCAGCAGGTCAAAAGGTTTCCTCTGTTAAAAAGGGCAAAAAAAAGTGTGACTTCAAATCAACTGCATAAAAGTAATCAAGAAAGATGTGGGAATACAGAGAAAGGTGCAATTCTAGGGTTCTGAGTAAAGTTGGAGGAGGAAGAATTTTTCTACCCAGAGAAAGTGTTTTATAGACAGTGAGAACAGCATGATCAAAAGTATCCATGTATCTTGAGTCATCAAGCAATTGTGGCTATTTTGGGATAAAGTGGTTTGGGCACATTGGAGATATCAAGGGGGTTAAGCTTGGAAAAAGTTGAATATTTATTGAAGTTTTCATATTTTCTTTGTAAGAAATATGTACTCAGTGGCTTTTGTGTATAAGAGTAACACAATCTTGGGCTGGGATGGTGGCTCAGTTGTAGAGCGCTTGTCTTGCATGCATGAGGCCCTGGGTTTGATTCCTCAGCACCACATAAGCAAAAAGAAAAAAGCCGGAAGTGGTGCTGTGGCTCAAGTGGTAGAGTGCTAGCCTTGAGCTGAAGAGCTGAGGGACAGCACCCAGGCCCAGAGTTCAGGCCCCACAACCTGACCCCTCCCCAAAAAAAGAGTAACACAATCTTATGACTTTAACTTTGGGAACCGAAAGAAGGATGGTTTGGAGAAATAAAAAAAATGGAGCCAGAGAAAGCAATTAGAAAACAAAAAGAATAGTACTGAAAATGGAATGGCAGAACTAGATATAAGAAATGGAGGAAAGCTGAGAGTACTGGTCAGAACTGGGGAAGCTAAGGCAAGAGGATGATGACTTGAAGGGCAACTGTAGCAAAATGCTGTCTCAAAAAGAAAAAATAAAACACACAAAGAATCACAGAGAAGGTACATTGCATGGGACATGATAGCTGGCTAGTGATTCATGGTTAGGGAAGTAATGAAGATCCCAATTGAGTTTACTATCCTGGGAACCTCAGAGAATATTTTGTGTACTGAGTGAAGTGTGAGTTTACTTCTTTCTATTCAGTTATAAGACAAAGCAATTACAATAGAAATCTTGTTAGGATCCTTGTAATTGTAAAATAACAGATTCCATAAGCATTCCAGTCAAATGGAACTAAAAAATTTCCCCTTTGGGGAGATACTTTTCATAAATTTGTTTATAAATGCCCAATTTAGGGTTGGGAATTGAAATAATTAATTTTAGGTATGTACTAATAATATTCTTTCAATTAAAAAGTAGCTTCAAGTTCACTTGGTAATCTTTTACTATTTCATGTTTATGTTTCCTTGTACAATTGGCAGTGGGGTAAAGAAATGAGAGTGAGAACAGAAAAGTCACCAGGCACTGGTGGTTCACACCTATAACCCTAATTATTCAGGAGGCTGAGAGCTGAGGATCATAGTTTAAAGCCATCTTGGGCAGCAAAGTCCTCGAGACTCAGATTTCCAATTCACCACCAAAACAATCAGAAATGAAGCTGTGGCACAAGTGGTAGAGCTGCAGCCTTGAGCAAAAGAAGCTCAGGGCCAATGCCTAGGCCAAGAGTTCAAGCCCCGGGACAGACCAAAAAAATCTAAAATACATAAAATACATCAATAACCAACAAAGTACATTGGAAAGGCCTATGAATTGTGGTAAGAGATATGATCTTTTATTTTTCTGCATGTACATCTGAATTTCACTTCCTTCTGTTTAGGTACAAAATAAAGCAATTATAGTTGGAATTCTTTAAGGTTCCTTTTAGTTTTAAAATGACAAATTCCACAAGACAGGTAAAATGGAAGCACTAACATCTTCAGAAGAAGTAAATATGTTGATTTTTTAAAAGATGGAAATATTTGGATATGTTATTGGGCGGGTTGCATAATTTATGTCATCTTTTGATTTAGACCAAAGGCAGGTAATGGTAAAAATGTATTTTGTACATAATTTGTATGTCTTGTGATCTCTAACACAGACAGGCTTAAAGGACTCTATAAGTACATGACAATCACAATTTGACCTGTGGTTAACAACTTAAAAAGAGACACATTACTCTAAAATAAAATAATGGCATGAAAGACAACCGGTTGCCTATTAAGAAGTAATTTCTTTTCAGTCTGGCCTGTTTTTCACCCTTAACATTGAACTTCCAACTCTTATTTCCCTAACCTATGAAGATCTATGTTCATTTGTCAGAATCCATTCATGTTGTAATCTCCTATATGCTATCCAATGCACATCATCAAGTAACCTAACCTCAGCTTTGATGACTTCCTGAATAATACTTTTTGTATGGTTGCAAAAAACAAATACAATGAGGATATAAAAACTTATAATAATACTTCAGTCAAGGCAATCAAATATTTTAAAATGCTTTCTTGCTAATTATTCAATACAGGAAACAGTTTATGCTGGCTCAAGTGGGGACAAGAATTTCTATTAGGGATATTTTATTTTGTTGGAATGTTTTTCTTTAAATTATTGTTAGTAATAGTAGTAGTAGTAGTAGTAGTAGTCATCTTGGGGTTTGAGATTAGGGCCTGATGTCCCATTTTTTTTTCTGTTTTTCCCTCAAGTCTAGAGTTCTAATACTTGAACCACAACTCCACTTCTTTTAGTGGTTAACTGGAAATATGAGTCTCATAGATTTTTCGGCCCAAGCTTGTTTGGACTGAGATCCTTAGAACTCAGCATTCTAAATACCTAGGATTACAAGCGTGTATATGTGTGCCCAGCCTTCAAATTATATTTTTAAATATATTTCTTATACTTTTCACCAATTGCTTATTTCTATGTGATCCTAAATGTATACACATATATGAATACCATACATGTGTGTGGGTTAGTTTTGATGGGTCACTAATAGGTATGGTATTATTCTAATATCAATTTAATATGTCTTAAATAGGAAATATCATTAGGTACTTTTAACACTTTTAGACTTGTTACAGTGACATTACTTCTAAAGAGCACATTTCTTTGTTATTCTTTCCATTGTTGGAGAGATAAATATATACTCTGTGAAATTTTTTGCTTGAGGAAAACAAACAATAACAGAATAGCTTCAGTAGTGTTCTGTTTGTGACATGGATACAAACTAAGTCTGCAAATTGACTTTTAATGTATTTGTTGTCTCTGGGTGTTTCTGACATCTGAAAAACGTGATCTTAGGAATCATGTATGTGTCAATGTCAATGTGTTATTGGAAGACACATTGTGTAATAAAATAAAAATGTGAGAATTTTGAAGAAACCTCTGCACTTCTGTGTTCAGAGCAGCACTATGTATAATAGCTAAGAAGTGGAAGCAACTTAGGCATCCCTCAGCTGTTGAAAGGATAGGGAAAGTGAGGCAGATATTCACAGTGGAAAACTTTACAAAGTTTGGGCACCTTGTCATATATTACAACATGGATGAACTGTAAGAATATTCATCTAAGTGAAAAAAAGCCAGTCCCAGAAAGACTACTGTATTATCTCAATTGTAAGAAATATCTAGGACAGGTGCTGGTGGCTCAAACCTGTAATCCTAGCAGTAAGGAAGCTGAGAAATGAGGATTGTAGTTTGAAGTCAGCCTGGGCAGGAAAGTCCATGAGACTCTTATCTCCAATTCATCAGAAAACCAGAAGTCAAGCTGTGACTCAAATAGTAGTGCACTAGCCTTGACCAAAAAAGTTCAGGAACAACACCCAGGTCCTGAGTAAAGACTCATGACCAATTATTTAAAAAAAAAAAAACTCAACTAGTCAAACTCATAGCAACAGAAAGTGCAATGGTGGTTGACAGGGACAGGATAGAAAAATAAATGGGGAGTCGTTGTTCATTGGGTAGAGTTTTAGTCATCTCTGCCCAAAACACAATAGATTTTTTATTAATAGTGTCTCTTTAGTGAATACTACTGTATATTTAATATTTGTTAAAAGGAACTGATAATTTTATGTGGCTTTTTGATACAATAAAAAGAAAAAAGGTGAATAAGGACTAGCTCTACACATACATACCCATAAGCACACACACAATAAATAAAAAAAAATTCCCCATCTCTCATGACAGTATGCAAATGTAAGGAAGAGTAGTCTGGAGATTTCTCCTTCTCCCTTTTGCAATTTAGTATAGACAGCATTGTTTAGGAGTTGGGAGACAGAAAGAGACCGAAAGAGAAACAGAGAAAGAAGAATAGAGAGAGGGAGAAAGAAGGAGGAAGGGAGATGGAGAATTGAATGAAAATAAAAATCTACCAGTGAAGGAGAACAGAAAAAATTCCAGTAGTTTTGCCCAGATAGAGTTTGATATGTACTTTTCAAACTACATTGAGACAATGTGAAAGAAGTTATGTGTTATTATTTGAGAGCTGTGGTTATTAGCTTTTATGATCTCTGATAAAAACTGATGATAAGTGGAGAACCCTACAGTTCTTTGCTACCTTTTCTACACTACCTTTTCTACACTACGTCCTGTTGAAAGACATATTGCACCTGAGAATATGGAAAGTATCATAGGTTGTTCTAAGAAAACCGAGATGTAAAGAAAAAAAAAACAACAAGAACGTATAGAACAGATATAGTGAAGCAGGTAAACAAAAAGTATTACCCAGGCCAGGCCCAAAGAAACATAGGTCCCATGGTTTCCCTTATTTGTAATATCTAGTATATGTATGAGTCAAGTGGAAAAGGTCAGATAATGTGATGTCAGGAAAATGAACCCTTAGATGTGTATTTTAATGTTTTTTTCTTTCATGCATGTGTTTCTAACGCATTTATAAGATTATCTCTTTGTTGCTTTGTATGTCCCTCCCCCACAGTATAACCCCTGCTTTCACTATATTTGATGTCAGTATAACTTGTGGAGGAGATGGGGAAAAACCAGTTGTTTAAGGATACAGGTGGACCTGTTGCAACAATGAGAAGTACAAGTTGTCAAGTCCAAAACGAGCTTTACAACGTCGGTGGGGGGGGGGGAAGGGGGGGAAGGAGAAGGATTGGGACTGGGGGGGAGGGGGGAGGCTGGGAAGGGATGTGAAGGGTAAACAAAGGAGGAGGCTGCAATGCTTGGTAAGAAATGTACGCATTATCCTGCCCATGTAATTGTAACTCCTCTGTACAGTATGTTCACAAATAAAATAAAATTAAATTAAAAAAAAGTATTACCCAGGCACTAGTGGCTCATGTGTATAATCCTAGCTACTAAGGAAACTAAGATATGCGGATCGTGGGTCAAATCCAGCCTGGATTTGAAAGAAAGAATGTGAGACACTTATCTCCAATTAACCACCAGAAAAACAGGAGTAGATCTGCAGTTCAATGTAATAGAGCATTAGTCTTTAGCCTAAAACTCAGGGACAGTGACCAAGACCTGAGTTCAAGACCATGAACAGAAGAAAAAACTTACTGTTGCTGTTATGTATTTATACTATTTTTATTTTGTTAGTGGTGCTACTATGAATTGAACACAAGTTTGCATAGGTTAATACACATTCTAGCACTGGCTTACAGACCTAGCTTCAATATAAACTTCTATAGTATATCAATACTTGTATCTTCCTGAAGTAATACTTAGTATTATTTTAATGTAGCCATTTACCTTTTAACATCTGAGTATACTCTCATTTTTGCAGGGTGGGTGGCATTCAAATAAAAAATGTCCCTTTTATCCACAAATGTCCAGACATTGTGTAGACATAAGAATAAATAGTGCCAGAATGTTGGTCTGATATTCTTTTGCATAAAACACATCTCCAAGCACATATTAACTGAGCAGCAGATGGTAGTGGAAAGAAAATCAGTGAGATTGCAGTGAGGGTGAAACATGCTCAGTAAGTTCTGTAAAGATGGAAAGCTGGGCATGAGACACCATATTGAGTAAGCAAATGTAATGTCTAATCCGCTTCTTTCATCTTTACTGCTTTTAATTCATCCTGTCTCTATAAATAGATGATCACTTTTATCCTTATGGCTTAAATCTATTTTTGATGGAAAAGGAATTAGTTTACATAATAATATATTTGGGGAAATAATCTAGAAATACAGATTCTAAATGATGTATATAGTGCTTAACGTTCACCAAAGGAAAAATTATTTAGATGAAAATATTACTGTAGTATTAGCAAAAATGATGAGTATGGCTGTACAGTATATATTTTTGTTGTTTCTTTTTGCTCTTGTGGTTGTTTTTTTTTTGACAGAATGTGCTATGTAGCTCAGGCTGGCCTCAAAATCATAATCCTTGTCCCTCTGCCTCCCAATTCCTGGATGACATATTTGTACATTTACTATTAAGAAATTTTAGCTAATTAATATTGACACTTTATCAAAACTAGATTGAAAATGAAGTATATAAAGTAATTAAGAACAACAGATGCTAGAAAGAAAACAATGAGTTAATACTCACAGCTAATTAATATATTTTTTCAATAAAATAGTTACATAGTGAAACTAGACTCCAAGATAGTAGTTAACAACAGAGGAAAAACCCTGATATTTATAAAGGGTATCTTCATTTTAGATGAATTAAGAAGTGATTGTTTAAGTAGATTGTAGGGAAATATAAAAAAGTACTATTAGAAAATTCAATGTAAACTGTATGTAATAATCTCAGCACTAAAGAGGCTGAGGTAAGAGTATCCCCAGCCCTCACCCTGCCAGTACTGGGGCTTGCATTCTGGATCTGCGAACTGTCTCAAGAGCTTTTTGGTTCAAGGCTATCACTTGATCCTTAGCTCCATTTCCATCTTTTTGTGGTTAACTAGAGATAAGATAATGGACTTTTCTGCCCTGACTGGCCTCAAACCTCAATCCTCAGATCTCAAGCTCCTGAGTAGCTAGGATTACAGGCATGAGCCACTGGTGCCTGGCTGAGGCAAGATGATTTTAAATTCAAGGTTAGCAAGGGCTACCAATCAGGATCCTATCATAAAATAAAGGGTAAAGGATAATGTATTAGGGAAATGAATACTTTGAAAGGGTTAAACATAGAACAAAGAAGTGTTTCAAAATGAAAGACTTTGTAATCAGCTCAATAACACAAATTAAGCATCCTGATATTTTATAATGATACAGATTTGTGAGAATAAATACATTTGTAAGTAGTGTTATTTTCTCAAATTTTCAAACTGTCCAATAAAACAACCTCCTTTCCTTTTTTACTTTTAATCTACTCCTGTTTCTCTCTTCTACAAATGACCAATTAGGGACTCCTTCTATGAAACACATATATTGCTCCTAGGACAGAATTATATCAGATATCATGGCAGGTCATGAGTGAAGCTGTGACTTCCATGCTGAACTTAATGCATGCATATTTGCCAAGCAAAAAAGACTCTTCAACCAGGGAAAGTCACTGAGTGCAGCTTTGCAGAATTGCAGATCACAATGAAACTTCCCATTGATGCCACTTCGCTGAAACCTGAACTCAACCAACAGGGTTGTCCTGAGACCACATTTTCTGCAGTTCTAGACAGGCTGAAAATGGTATTATCATAGCCCATTATAATTTTCAAAGCAGCCATTCTAAGCTCTAGGAATCAAGACTATTTTGCATGCCTAAAAATCCCAAGGCCTAGGAGGTGGGTAGGTGATTATTTCTGGCTGTAATTTTGCTAAGTTTCTAAACCAGTCATACTTTAATTAAAAGCTTTTCTTTTTGGGGGGGGGGTCTGGTCGTGGGGCCTGAAACTCTTGGCCTGGGTGCTGTCCCTCAGCTCTTCAGCTCAAGGCTAGCACTCTACCACTTGAGCCACAGTGCTACTTCCGGCTTTTTTTCCCCTGCTTATGTGGTGCTGAGGAATCGAACCCAGGGCCTTAAGTATGCAAGGCGAGCGCTCTACCACTGAGCTAACTTCCCAGCCCCAAAAGCTTTTCTTTTTAGCTATTTTGATGTTAATAATATATGGCAGTGGCATTCCTAGTACATGTTCCCCAAACAGTGATATAAGCATTATTAAATCTAATGAGTGTTTATGGAGCATTCCATATGTGACCCACTGTGAACCTTTTGAAATGTCAGTTTAGTAGATAATGCAGAAAGAAGGGTTGGTATATACAATGACATGCTTTTGTTACTATAGTTAAGCCAGGCCCAAAGCAACATAGGTCCCATGGTTTCCCTTATTTGCAGTAACTAGTGTATGTCTGAGACAAGCAGAAAAAGTCAGATAAGTTGATATTATGTAAAATGAACCCCTAGATAGATATTCAAATGTTTTTTCTTTCATGCGATTGTCTCTAACATATTTATAAGATGATGTCTTTGTTGCTTTGTATGTCCCTCCCCCACAGTATAAGCCCTGCTTTCAGTTATTTGATGTTGGTATAATTTGTGGAGGGGAAGGGAAAAAACAAATCGTTTAAATAGGGATACAGGTGGGCCCATTGCAACAATGAGATGTACAAGTTGTTATGTCGAAAAACAAACTTTACAACTTTGGCCATGGACGGGAGATGGGAAGGAACTGGAAGGGGAAACAAAGGAGGAAGCAACAATGCTTGATAAGTAATGTAAATGTACTCATTACCTTGCCCATGTAATTGTAACTCCTCTGTATGGTATTTTCACAATAAATAATAAATAAATAAATATATAATAAAGCATACTAGAATTGTGCATTAAGAAATATTTAGCAAGAATCAGGCATGCTTGTAGTCCTAGTACTCAAGAAGTAGAGCCAGGAGGACTATGAGTTCCAAGACAGCCTGGGCTACCTAGCATGATCTTGTCTCAAAAAAGAAAAGTGAGGTATATATCTCAGTTGTACAGCATTTTCCTAGCATATACAAGATCTTGGGTTCAGTTCCTAGCACCAAACAAGAACAAACTACTAAGAACTAAATATAAGGAACCACACACTCAAAAAATACATAAAGTAAAACTACAAAGAAAAATGATGCAATGCATGACTTATTCTGCCTAGACATGGAAATGATAATGATTTCCAGACTGGACTATTTCTATGCTTTATACTGTAATGTCCTACCATTTGTATACTAATAGTCAATATTAACTAGATTATTCTATATTCCTGAAGATATGTACGTGGTATATGTATTTTACGTTGTTGAGCAATGCTCTCAAGGGTACTATGTCTTTAGGGAACACATTATAGATAAAGAATGTGCACTAACAAGGCACAAGATTAATCACAGAACAGTCTGTTCAGGAGCATGCAGGGGACAATGCAGGTTGTCCATTGGCCTTCATCTACTGCCATGTGCACAAATAATAATGACCAGTGTTTCAAGCCTTAAGATGATTGGGAACATGTTCAAGAAAAATAGTTCACTCATAGGAGGTAACAAGTGGCATTTCCCTCCAGGAGTCACGACATGGACATAGTCTTAAACTGAATATACCATTTCTCTATGGTACCATTTTCTATGGTACTACATGTAGATACCTCCAGATCTCTCACACATCTTGGTTTGTGTGTCAATTTTTGCAACATGTCTATTCAATTAGACAGAACAAACCCGAAGAATAAACATGGAGAGTCTATTATTAGGAAAGACAAGAGATGAAAAACAAGAGTTCTTTTTACAAAAGACAAATTTTGAGGAATTTATTATTTGATACTATGAATAAGGTTGTTTTGTCAGTGTACTGATCTTAGGGTGCTTTCTAAACACCTGGCAGGCAGAAATTTTTCTTAAAATAATTAATGAAAAGAATTTTATACAAAATGACAGAATAAAAATATTAAGTGTTACATCTGACTTTTAGCTATATGAAGCACTTATGTGCTCCTTTTACTGCTGCTTTCTATATCATCAAGCACCATTTTTCATGAGCACCCACATCATCCTCTGCTTGATCAAACCATTAGACAAAGTCATTTCCCAAATGGGAGTATCACTGAAAATTTTAAATTACCAAAAAGCTCTATTAAAGCAGAGTCAACTCTAGGCACCAAAGAGTAAATGTTTTCCTTAAAGTTGGATAATAGTAGAGTCAAATTGGATTAGGTACTGAATATAAAAGATGAGAGCCAAGTTTTAGACTTAGGTACAAGTTTTTTGCTTTAGTCTGTTAAAGAGCCTCTCCTTGTCTTAGAACTTTAAAAAACAGCAAGCTGAGTTGGGGAGGTGGGGAGGGTAGGGATGGTAGGGGAAAAACAAAGGAGGGGGTAACAATGTTCAATACCTTACTCATGTAACTGTAACCCCTCTCTACAGTATCTTTACAATTATATATATATATATATATTTATATATATTAAAAAATAACAAGCTGTAAATACAGGCAAAGCTCAAGAGGTAGAGCTAACCTTGAGCAAAAATAATTCAGAGATAGCACCCAGGACATGAGTTCAAGACCAAGGCACTAAATAAACAAATAAGAAAAGCATAAATTACTTTTACAAGGGAGGGGCTTCCATTGTGACATTTCCTACACAGTTCTATAGTGAATGCCAATCAACCCTACTCCCTCTATCATTCTCTCCTCTAAAAATAATTGAAACAAGATTCATAGTTTCTTCAGAGACAAGTATACTCTTTGGTTTTCTTAGGGGAGTGATCTGGTTTTTGCTTTTTTTTTTTAGTTTAACAACTTCTTGCTCAATTTCCTGTAATATTTCATATTGTATATTTATTATTATTAGGTATTTATACAAAGAGGTTGCAAATCCACAAGTCAGGTTAAGAGTACAAAGCATCTTGATCAATGTCATTCCTTCTATGGCTCTCTCCCACCAATTTTTCTCCCCTACCAAATTTTACATAATGTACATTGGCTACAATGACTACATTTATTTACCCTTCCTTCCTCCATTCATGTGCCTGTCTTCATTCCCCCTCGCCCCAGCATGCTTCTGCTTCTTAGTATTCATTTTGTTATATTTTGTTATGTTAGTATTCATTAGTTCTTCAGAGGAGCTACCACTGGACTCTTTCCCAAATATATCACTCTTTAATCAGGTGTGTATTTGAACATGCTTTTGAAAGACTAGGAGAAACTGGAGAAGAAAACTGTTCACTTTGGAAGGCTACATGATACTGTACTGCAAATACTAGAGATGTAATAGATCTTTTGTTATTAACCTACTAATTAGTCGGGTAGAAAAATCTCCAAGCCCCATCTTTAATCAAACTAATACTGTGAATAGTAGGTTTTCAATTGAAAGGGTTTCTTTTTCTTGAAAAACTAATCAAGATCAGAAGATTTGATGAGACTTTTAGATCTCTGTAAAACTGTACATATTAAATCAGTGGCTAAGTAAGACTCAGCAATGGTTTCTGGTGTTTTCTTTCTGTATGCCTTCAGGCACACACATGTAATTTTGTGCTTCAAGGATTTAGTGCTTCATAAAAATACTGAAGGATGGTTATAAAACATAAGCCAATGCCCTTTGGAAGTAATTAAAAATATGGCCCCTACCCATACTCATTTCCTGTCCTTTAAGCATTGATTCTTTTTTCATTCTATATTCAGCTTCCCCTCTAACTCACAAAATAAATTTCATTTTTTGTAATTTCTCATAAAGAATTATGTGCTTAAGCTTATAGAAATGGTTCACAATTAAAAGTAGTATGCTTCTTAAATATATTTTATTTTACTACTTGTGCTGGTCCTGGGGCTTAAACTCGGGGCCTGGTGCTGTCCCTGAATATTTTTGCTCAAGGTTATTGCTGTACCACTTGAATCACATCTCCCTTTCCTGTTTATTGCTGGCTAAATTGTAGATAAGTGTCTCATGAACTTTCCTGTGCAGGCTGGCTTCGAGGCTCAATCCTGAGATCTCAGCTTCTTGAGTAGCTAGAATTACAAGCATAAGCCACCAATGCCCAGCTCCAAATATGTTTTCTTAAAAAAACATTAATTCTAATAAGAATGAACTGAAGAAAATATTAGTCCCGATTTAGAAATTATATAGACTATTTTTTGTCCTTAAAATACGGTTTTATTGTCATCAAATGGGCCTCCAAAGTGAGAAATACAATGTATTTTCATTAAACGCAGTGGCACATGGTTTTGATGAATACATTAAAATGTAGATACAATTAGATTTTCAACTTTTTTGCTATGTGCTTTTTCATTTGACACTAACATTTGTTAATTCAAATGCTTTAATAACATTGCAAGTTTCTCAGATATCACAGTTTTTCTATTAAATGAGTTCAGTCCTTACAAAGTAAATGAAACGAATGTAAAACAAGTTTGTTTGGGGAGTGGATACCAGCAGGAGCACAGGAAAAAGTAGAAGTTGAGGAGGGTGAATGTGGTCAAAGTACTTTAGACACACCTATGCACATAGAACAAGGAAACCTGTTGAAATTGCTTTGAGATGGGAAGAGGAATGAGAGAAAAGGAGTGCATTGATAGGGTATATTTTATGTATATATAGAAATTTCACAATGAAATCCTTCTGAGAAATTAATGTATGCTAATAAAAAATGTATCTTTCCAAATTATGCCACTTGCAAATACATTTTTAAAGGCATAAATTAGCATATTTTTATATGAATGCCTAAAATCAAAATAATTTCTTTATGATTTTCAATAAAGACTAGAATTTAACTAAAGATCTGACAAGTAACCATCACATATATGTACATGAATTGGGCACAATATTATACACAATTCCATTTATCTTATATTACTTCCTTTTTTACAATGATAATATTCCTCCCTCTCTTCTTCCTTCTCTGCAATGTTTCCTTCTTCTCTTTCTAACGATAGGTCAACATTTTTGGTTATATACTAAAGACTATGCTAAGCCTATATCATATGCCACTTACATTATTTCAGATTCCTACTGTGTAGAAATTATATAGTTCACATGATTTGCTCAATATGATATATCCCAAATGAGATACACAGGGAAGTTAACTGTATTCTTAAATTTGTTTCCATATCACCGTAAATATCGCCCTGATTCCCTGGCAAGTAACATTATTTGAAGATTAATTCTCATTCTAGCTCTCTGAATCTGCAATTAAAGAATTTCTCGATGTTATTCAAATATTTGAGGTTACAAAAATATGCCTCTAGTCAGTCATCTCATAAATGATATCATAAAAGATAACTGGCAGCCATAGTGAAATCATAAATAATAAATGAATTAGTAATAAAAATCTCTTCTAGTACCATGTGAAATTAAAGATATGGCCTTTAATATAAATATTTTTATAATGTTCTGTTTTAATCCTCCTAGGCCAAATATGTTGTATAATTCAAGTAGAAGGAAGGGTCCCGTTTGACTCAGGTTTTAATGTTTGCCCTATATACACTGCAACTCAACTTGAGAGAGAAGATTGAGAGGGATTGATCAGTTCCTTGTCCCTGAAATACTCTTGGCTTTATACCACAAAGTCCTGGTTGGGGAAAAAAATTATTTCTTTGCAAAGCCTTCACAGAGGTCATATTTAAATATATGATCCTTAAGGCTGTTTAAGTATTTACAGTCTGATAATTACATGAAAATAAGTGTGTAGAAGCTGGGCACTGGTGGCTCACGCCTGTAATCATAGCTACTTAGGAGGCTGAAATCTGAGGATCACAGTTCAAAGCCAGCCTGGGCAGGAAATTCCGTGAGACTCTTATCTCTAATAAACCACTAGAAAACTGGAAATGGTGCTGAGGCTCAAGTGGTAGAGCACTAGCCTTGAGCTGAAGAGCTGAGGAACAGTGCCCAGGCCCAGAATTCAAGCCCCATGACTGACCAAAAAAAAAAAGTGTGTAAGCCTTTTGGTTAGGAAGAAATCTGTCAAGCTACAGAAAATTAGCTTTCACACTAATTTAATATCAATATTACACTACTATAATAGTATATATTGTTATATCTATGTATGTGTATATATACATATATATTGCAATCCTCTAATCTCTGCCTTTCACATATTTGGGATTTTATAGTCATACACCATCATATTTGACTTTTGATTTTTCTTCATACTTTTACTTTGCAACCTGTTCATTAATTTTCAAGAATTCTTGTTTTTTTTGTTTTTCATCTACTTTATTTTTTTAAATAACTTTTTTATTGTGAAATTATGGTACAGAGGGGTTACAATTACATGAGCAAAGTAATGAGCACATTTCTATCAAGCATTGTTGGCTCCTCCTTTTTTTTCCCCTACCATCCCTGCCCTCCCATGTCCACAACTATACTCTCCCCCCCCCGAAACTGGCCAAAGTGGTCGTTTGTTTTTTTGTCATAGCATCTTGTACATTTCATTGTTGCAATGGGTCCACCTATATCCCTATTTAAACAATTTGTTTTTTCCCTTCCCCTCCCCAAATTATACCAACATCAAATACAGTGAAAACAGGGATTATACCATCGGGGAAGGACATACAAAGCAACAAAATAATCACATGGTCCCTTATAAATATGTTAGAAACAAAACAAGCAAGAAAAAAACCACTTGTGTCTTTATCTTGGGGTTCATTTCGCCTAACATCAATGGAAAATACTCAAGTTTAACAATCTAGATGTATAGAGTTAAAAATAGTATTTTGAGGACTCTACAATAATACTTATAGGGTCTTTCCCCTTGAATGGGAAAAAACAAAAATGTACTGCTACTTTTGCTGCTTTGATTCTTCTCTATTTGAATCCTATAAGGAAATGTCATATATTTCTGATTTTATTACTAATATGAATGAGAAGCTCTAGCTAAGCTTAATGTTTCTATAGTCTTACTACTATACTTTCTCCAATTTTGGGTAGTTTAAGATATTGGTGATGATCTGACATCTTAAATACTGTAATCAAGTTACAGTGATTAGAATTACCAACAAGGTCATAATACACTGCTGCTGAAAGTAGAAGGGAATACAGATAATTAATGCTTCCTTTAATCACATTCACTCATATGTCATATGAAGAAGTACCACCACATTCTTTCATAAATTCAAAATGTAATATTCCACAATTCTACTAATTTCCCCCCAGCATTATTAGTGAAAAATACAAAAAATGCAAAAGGGTTCATATCTCTAAGATTGAATTCAATGTGATTGTTGTTAACACCAACATATCTCCTGTCAAATCAGTGTATGCGTTTGAACATCTCACTAATTTTACTTGAAAAATCATCGGATAATAAGCACAAGATCAACATCTGCTTATAATCAAGTGAAATACAAGACCAATCACTGTGAAAGAAAAAGGAATTTTGTTTGAACTTTTCTATGTATTCCCTCAGTCACACACACACAACAAAAATGGCGAGGCATTAAAAAAGCGCCCTTGTCGTTCTGGCCTAATGCTTATTTTCAATCATCTTTATAAGTTTGAGTTTAAGGACTTAATCAGGAGAACTGCTGACAAAAAAATGGACTGGACTGAAGAACTTAAATTTGCAATCAGAAAAAATGGTGATTGGGGCAAATGACAACGTGTTAACATTTTCAGTGTTCACCTGCTTTAGTTCATTTCTTACAGATTGTACCTGGAATGGACACAGGAATCCTTCTGGTTTAGGCTCAACAGAAAGTCATCCATAGTTTTCAGAAAATAATAGGAGCATTACAATAGTCATCACACAATTCATATTCCAAGCAATTTGCTTTCTCATCTTGTCTAGACACCCTGCCCTGCTTTCTATTATCCTTCTGTTTCGATTCATGTGATTCCCATTATGAAAGCTAGAGCACATCAGACTTTATCAATTTGGCATGGACCCCAATTTGTAAGCACATTTGCCCATCTACAAAAATGTTTGAAGATTTTGCTCCAGGAAAATGCAAACTTAGAGGAAAACTAGTTTTGTAAAACATATTTTTCCCTTACGGTGCAAATAAAGGCTATCTAAGTAAGGCTTGAAGTACAGTTAAAAGAAGAATAAGAAGAGGAAGAAGAATTGTCTCCCCTTAATAAATTGCCTATTCTACCTATTCCTTGATTTTGGGTTTCTGGGGCCTTTGCAAATCAGTAGATTTGAAGACAAGAAAGTAAGAAGAGGAAGAAAGAGGAGAAAGAAAAAGGAAAAAGGAAACAGAAACAGGAAGGACTATTTATTATATAAATTAATCATTGTCTTCATGGTATATATAAAAAAATCTTATTTGCATGGCTCACTTGGGTATAAGGATGAAGTTTTCCAAGGTTGCTATGGCAACCAGCTAGAAAGTATTGACTACCCTAAGGGGTTTGATATCACAACATGAAGTGGGTAAGACTTTATGAATCCCTGTTCCAGATATTCAAGTCTATGTAATTTAAAAAGAAGATGAACTCCACTGAATCAAATATAATTGAAATGCATTCTTTTGTGGGGATCCAAGACAAACATAAGTATAGATAGATGTCTTAAAGGATGTCTGATACAGTTCTTTAGGTAAAATCACAAGTGTAAACAGGATAGACATGTTAGACAGTGTTAGTCATCAGCACAATAAATATATGAAATTGTGTTTCTCAAGGTTCTAAAATAATACCCACACATCAAAAGTATAGTTCTTTACAACTCTTCTGATACAAGAGGAGTTTTTTTTTAAATCAAGCACTGGAATGGACATTTGAAACATGTCTCTCATTTTGTCATCACAATGGAAGGATGTAGGTGAGAGCTTATGGGGATAGAGAAGCTGATAATCATTTAAAGGCAGAACCAAAATTTCAATCCAGATTTTTCTGGCTTCAAAGATCGTATTTTTTCAGTTAAAACTATGGATTAAATATGATGCCATATTTGGAAGCTATATCTAAAATACAAGTATACATGATAACATATACAGGGTTTTTATGAAAATACAAACTGACTAAATGATAGTATACTTAGGGGAGGAATATAAAGGTGTAACTCCTCTGAACAACTAATTAACTGCTCAAAAATGAATACCAGGGGCTGGGAAGGTGGCTCAGTGGTAGAGTGCTTGCCTTACATTCATGAGGCCCTGGGTTCGATTCCTCAGCACCACATAAGCAAAAAAAAAAAAAAAAAAGAATACCAGGAAAGAGGGGGGAGAAGGAAGGCAATGAGGGAGGGACACAGAAATGAAAGGAGGAAGGATAAATAACTGCAGTCATTATTTTCATTATATATAATATAAAAATTGAACTATACAACTTTTGAATAGGGACAAGAAAGGAGAAGATGGGGGGAAACTATGAAAGAAATAACATTGAACAAGATTCATGTCTTCATAACCTAACATGGAATTTCAACCTCTTTGTACAACTACTTAAAAAATTAAGTCAAAAGAACAGTATCCTTTCAAAAAGGGTTGCAATGAAATCAAATTTATAAATGAGATGAAAGTGAATCTTGTATTGTGTATCAAGGAATGAAAGTAGAGCGGAATTTCCATTTCTCCTCCTCCTCCTCCTCCTCCTCCTCCTCCTCCTCCTTCTCCTCCTCCTCCTCCTCTTTCTCTTCTTCTCCTCCTCCTCTCCTTCTTCTTCTCCTCCTCCTCTCTTCTGTCTTCTCCTCTCTTTTCCCTTCTCCGTTCTTCTCCCTCCTCCTCCCTTCCTTCCTTCTTTCTTCCCCCTCCTCCTCCTCCTCCCTCCCTCCCTCCTTCCTTGCTTCCTTGCTTCCTTGCTTCCTTCCTTCCTTCCTTCCTTCCTTCCTTTCTTTCCTCCTCCTCCTCCTCCTCCTCCTCCTCCTCCTCCTCCTCCTCCTCCTCCTCCTCTTCCTCCTCCTCCTCCTCCTCCTCCTCCTCCTCCTCCTCCTCGTCCTCATCCTCATCCTGCTCCTCCTTTTTCTTTTGCAGTATTGGAGATCAAACCAATGGTCCTGCATGTGCTATGAATGTTCTACCATTGAGACATATCCCCAGTCCTTTGATGCATCCTGATGGAAACTCTTTGAGCCTCTTGGAAAATACTTTGAGAAATGATTAAATTGTACCATGAAACTTTAAAATGCACTTCACATTAATCTCCACTAAAAACAGAAGTTAAAACAGAAATGTATTTCTATTACATCACATCATACATTATATCCCTTGATTTATTTGTGTACTTATTTTTATCTCTCTCAGAGTTTTTAAGGGAAGAAATAAGAAGGATAAGAGTATAATTTTAAAAAGAAGAGAATGATAAAAATAAAAATTGGTCTGGAGACATAAACACAAAAAGCATGTTTCCATCAAAAGGGATACCATATTATTCCTTATCATCTATTCCTTTCTTACCACTTGTCTGTGGGAGGGAAATGGTAAAGATGTGAACCAATTCTGTTTCAAAGGATAGTTCAACAGAAGTATTTCTCAACAACAAAGTCCAGTCTGCCTTCCAGTGACTTGGGGATACACTTATGTTCACATAAAAACATATTATCCTGAAAATAGTAGTCTAAACAAACAGTATTTATGGTTTATAAATTTGAACAAACTGAATGAATCACTTATGTATTCCTCTAAATTCTTTTAGCATCTTTCCAGTCCAAGTTTATTTCTTCCTTCATAAACTCAAATGGAGAAGAAATCAGACCCCATAACCCACAAAGATAAATACCACAGATATTGAAAACTTAGTTAGAAAAATAAATCTACATCATAAGAGACTCTTATCTTTTACTATTGGAAACATGGTGACTCTTATTGAAAGTAGACTATCAGCATTCTTCATAAATTGTTATCAGTATTTGTTTGTTTATGATTTGACTAAAACTCAACAGTAGAGATTGTACACATTGTATTCTGCCATGATGAACTTGTCTCATACCTTAATGTACCTAAAGGAAATATATTGTCAAATGTTTTACTCTTACTATTATGTCTTCCCAAGTTATTCAACCTAGGTAAATGTGTATTCACATTTATTGCTTCATCAGAACAGTCTTACAGAACAGTGAGGCTTACTTTATCTTCACTCCGTGGTCTTATTTCCAAAGTCCATCAGAGAACAGAAAACAATCATTCCAAAGCGTATGTAACAAGATATTATCTAACAAAATCTGAACTGATTTTGAATGACAGGAAGTCATAAAAGTATACAATAAAGTAAGAGTAAAAGGAGCTTAGACAATGAAAGTAGAAAGAAGTAGCATGGTGTAAAATAATATAAAGTCAAACCTTTCAAAATATACTATATGAAAGATCATACTGATCAAGTATGAATTAGTATTTGCTATCAAAACTGGATTATTTTTGTCAGCAATGTGAAAAGATCTATAATGAATTCTGTACATGTCATTATCTTATGTCTACTTAGGGTCACTGGTATACAGCAACAAAACAGTACCCTGAAATTCAAGTTCAGTAACATAACTATAAAGCTAACCAGTTCAAAAAGAATATTATTTTTCTAATAACCTTAAGTTCTTTATTATCTCTGGTAATGCCAACACTATATTGTACTTCCCAATTGCTTAAACCAGTAACCTTCGACATTTTTCTTTATTCCTCTCATGCCCCACACATTCATCTAGTCTACACTAAAATTCCATTCATTCTCCTGGTGGCAAAAACTTAAGGACACTGGAGATTATAGTTCTTATTTATCAAAGAGGTTACATAATGGGAATTTCATATGCTTCCAATGGATGTAATTAGGTATAGGTCTAATTTATTTTACAAGTTCTAAACACTACTTTGATCTAAACCACTATTATTACAAAAGTATTCTACATTATTGTAATTATTTCTTCTCTGGCTTGCTTGCCACATTCATTAACTTGATCCCTTATTCCAAATTGAGACATAGTTTTACTATTTAGCCCCAGATGGTCTCAAATCCACTATGTAGCCTGGATTGGCCTTGAACTCATGATGCTCTTGCTTCTGTTTCCTGAGTACTGGGATTATAGGAAAGCTGCCACAAATAGCTTCAATCTGTTCTAAATACAACAGTTAGAGTGGGTTTATTTATACTTAAGACAATGAGTGTTTCTCCTCTGTTCAAAACCTTTCAATGACTTCTCATCTCTCCTTTATGTAAAAGATCAGGTCTTTTTTGTGACCCATACAGTTCTCTATTATTAAGTATGAAACTCCCTCATTTCTCTTGCTTTTCTGACCTTATCTTTCATTATAGCTCCATTCTCTGGCTTTAGACAGCAATACTCATGATATTAAATAGGATACACAAAGTATGTTTACTATGGGGGCTCAATGCCTTTGCATTTGGTCCTCCTCTGCACAAGTTAAATTTGAATCATTAAATAATCAAATAGAACAAGTAAAATGTATATGGTATAGAAGCATTCTGGAACAAGTAAGAAAAAATAGTAAATAGAGTATACAGAGAAAATTTGTCCACAGAGACTAATTTGCAGAAAAGGCAGACTATAAGGATAAATATTCAAAAATGGGGAGGAAGCTGAAAGTCTTAAGTAGAAAGAAAAGAGTTAAAAGTGTTATTTTGGAATTTAGACAAGTATATTATTCTTGGGTCATTTATAGCGATTGTCTTAGCAGCTTTGAATGCTCATTTGAGATTTGTAACATTTTAGTGTCTTTGACACACACAAGAACATGAAATGGTGAATGTAATTAACTATACTTTTAAATGCTGAAACAAAGTGAACATCTATTCTATCTAAAACACCAACATACCCTAAATTACTTTCTTTCTTTCTTTGTTTCTTTCTTTCACTTTCTTTTCTCCCTCCCTCCCATCCCTTCCCTCATCCATCCTTTCCTTTCCTTCCTTCCTTCCTTCCTTCCTTCCGTCCTTCCTTCCTTCCTTCCTTCCTTGCTTATGTCTTTCTTTCCTTTCTCCTCCTCTCCATTCCATTTTTTTCTTCTTTTTTGGCATTGCCAGTGTTGGAGATTCATGTAAGTACATCTACTATAGAGTTATAACCTTAATTCTTTAAATATCTTTATTTTATCTACTTTTTCCCTAATAGCAAGTACCTCAAAAAAAGTAAGTACCTTTCTTTTCTTCTGTATAATACAGTATTCACAGAGCCTAAAATGGTTGTCTGGTACATTAGAGAGCAGACATATTTTAAAATGAAGTTCATCATCACGTTAATTCATTCCTTTTTTTCCTTTTCAAAATCTCATTTTTGTGGCAATTTTCTGTCAAATTCAGAGTTAGGAAATCTCATGTGCTAATTTCAGTGAGGAGGGCAGGACAACAGTATAGTGAGAATTACTTTAAATACTTTTATGACAATGTTTAGTATTAAAATATGAGTCTAGGGGCTGGGAATGTGGTTTAGTGGTAGAGTGTTTGCCTAGCATGCATGAAGCCCTGGGTTCGACTCCACGTACCACATAAACAGAAAAAGCCAGAAGTGATGCTGTGGCTCAAGTGGTAGAGTGCTAGCTTTGATCAAAAGATGCTCAGGAACCTGATGCCCAGGCCCTGATTTCAAGCCCCAGGACTGGCAAAAAAAATATGAGCTTAGTCTTTATCTTTTCCTTTCCTTTCACTTTTTGTCCCTAGCAATACCACTTCTCCATTAAATTTCTTGTTATGGCAAGATTAGAATGGGAAGAGAAGAAATAACATCTGGTCTTCAGCATACTTTGTCTGCTAAACTACTTCCTCAACCACATGGCTCCATTTTTCAAGGACTTAAGTGATCTACATCACAAGAAGAGAGGAAATCTAAAAATTACCTCCTGGGTTTGTATAACTGAGCATTGACCAGAATCTATAAAATACTTTCGTCATTGACATGAAAAACAGTTTTAAGAAAATCAATATGAAAAATAGCTATAAGAAAATTAAGAGAAGTATGGGCCTTGAAATATTATTTACAAAACTTTTTTTCATAGCAATACTAGTAAAATAATCAATTTCAGTCCTTTTTTTCTATTTAAGTGCTGGGGTCAAATCCAGGCACTTTCTCTTTCAAGCTAAGAACATTTGCTCATGAAATCCAACTTTACAAAGTATTTTAAAAGTACAACTACAGTTCCTTTAGTTTCTTCTATGACAAGGATACCTTATTGCTAAAGCTAAGGGAACATTCAGAAATAGTATCTAAGGCATATACTTCATTATTATTTAAGCCTTGTCAAGGTAGCAATTAACACTGGATTAAAATTTTAAAAAGCAAAATTGAAGGGGTGGAGGGATTGCTCAAGTTCACGAGTGCCTGGCTAGAATGCAAAAAGACTTGAGTTTAAACTTTAATTAAAAAAACCCTAAGTAAATAAAATTTTAAAAATACAAAAGCAAAATTAACGCAAAAACCCTGATAAAAGAAAATGTGGAATCCAAATCTACTAGTTGTGGTTATTTTTTTTCTTCCTTTAGAACTTTACAACATCTAGAAGTGAGGGAGGAAATGTAGTATAAGACCAACTCAATGGCAAGATTAGAGCCCTCACACATCTCTGCCTTTTCAAATAGCATTGGCCTTAATAAGTACAGTATGGTAAGTCTTCTGATCTGAAGATTAGTCAAGCTCAGTCTGTAAGTCAAGAGTGGGTTAAGTAGTAATGAAATACTGTTTCATTTAATTATGAAGGTATGTGATTAATGCCTAGTCCATTCTCTTTCTTTCCAATCTCGACTCACACAGAATTATGTAAAAAAATAATTGTTAATATGCATGTCATGTTACTGTTTGAAAGTGATTCTTGTTACTCTCATAAATCTACTGTAAAATCAGTGATGACATTATCACTGAGACTTATTTTATTGGTTGGAGAATCTATATGATCTAAATTTCTAAGCAGCTAAGGCACAAATATTACCAGTGTCACCTTTCTGAAGGACAGGTGTAAAATACTAAATAAATGGGTTGGGGATACTTCCAGTGCTGCAAAAAAAAATAATAAGAAGAAAATTAAGTGTACACAAGAAACCTGTAAGGGAGATGTAGTTATGGCAACTTGCCTGTGGTCATGCTTTGCCATGTATACAACTAGTGTTTGCATTATCTTCATTCACACAGGATCTACAATCTACAGAAAGTGTATTTAATATTATGAAGCAATAACGAGAACCTTTGGAAGACTTCAAAACTCTCCTCAAGCAAAGACTATTGCTAAGTCACATTTAACTATAGTCTTCCTCTAATCAACTGATGATTCAATTTCCTAAGAGAAAGAATTTCATATTGTTAGAGAAGGCAGGGAGTTTCAAAAAGAAAAACAGGTCAAATGAGACAAAGGGAAGTAAATACTGCAAGCTCTTCCTTAAAGGATTTTTTCATACTCACACACACATACACACAACTGTGTACACCTGTGCATGTACATGCATGCCTATAGTGAACAAACTATTATTTCTACTTTATGGGAAAACAACCTTAGCTTCATATGGCAAGGGTTGTATAACTGGCAAGATAATCTTGGACATTCAGAAATTACCCTGTTTTTTCTATCTTCCATCTCATAGTGGGATGTGATGCTTAAATTTTATTTGCACTAATACTAAGTGCTGCTTCTTTAGCCACTCCAGACCATAAGGGACCTGATCTCAATGGACTATTGTGATTCTATCTTGTAATACCCCATTCACAATTTAATATCTATCCTACAATCCAATCAAATGTAACAACTCCTCCTTAGCTCTCAAATTTTCCCACTTCTCAGCCTCTGAAATCTCCCTTTAGTGTAGAAAGTCTTTCTCTTACTCTATCTTACTTTAGATACAAAGCTGAAAGTCAGTTCCTTTGAGATAGAGGATAAAGTTACAAAGCAAGAATTTATCAATTCCAAGAAGCTAAATTGGATAAATAAAAAAATATTTAAAAGAAAAATCCACATGGGGAAATGGATTTGTGACTGTGTTCCTTCAAGGAATGAAGTAATAAATCAGACTGCAGAGAAATGGAAAAGGCAGCTTTCCAGGATACCTGGCATAGAGTCTACTATTGATGATCTGGTAATGCTGAATTTCTTTCAGATAAGAAATGCTCAGTGTTTGTAAACCTTTCATTCAATAAGAATCTTTTTCCCTTCAATGATTCCTGATAGGTTCCTGAGTGAAAAAGATGGTTGGCACAAGACAATCTGAACTTTCCAGATCTGATGACAATATACAGTAAGAGGACAGCAAGGCCACTGATACGTCCCACAGCACCTGTAAGCCCTATCCCCAGGTCTGCCACTGAAGCAACTCTGGGGGCCAATGGGAGCTAGGTTAAATTCTGCTGTATGTACCTCTGCCCTCATTTCCTAAAACATGGTATATCTTTGACTAATTAAATCAGAAGCTTTTTCAAACTAAGGAAGGGAAAGGAAAGGGAAAGGCAGAAGGAAAAACCGTATTTCTTTGCTAACAGTCTGAATAGGACCAGAAAGGTCTTCTAGGAAAGTTTTTTCTAGAGTACTATAAATTAATGACACTGGGTTTTCTTCAGTAATTTTTTTCATACATTTTATTCAATTTTGTTCTATTTATTTTACAGACAACCCTTTCTGGGGTCAGGAAAAAATCTATAATGTGACCAGGTAATATGCTATTAAAAGCAGTTCCAGGTGAGGAGAAACAAACACTATCCACTCAAGTAGCCAACAATACCTTAGTAAGTGATCCCTCCCTTCCTGACTCCCATTCTCTGAGGATGTTCATAGTATGGTATCTCGCAGCTCCCACACATGGCTACACTATTAGATGGTGTTTCCTCTAAACTTGGGGTTGGATAATATCTATTGACTTTGGATACTTTCCTCCCAGGACTCTTGGACCACAGGGAATCTAATGCCCTTCCATATTCTGTGTCCTTGTGCTCACCTCTATCAAAGGATAGAGAGCCACAGTGCATTGCCTATATTGCTGTATCTACTTGAAAGTGTGGGCAATACCTTACAAATACAAAATAAACATCACTGCAAGTTCTTGTTTATAATAAAACCACATAATATACTAATCAATACATTAAAAATGACAATCCAACTATGTTGGAAGCAAAATACCCACTTTACAACATCACAAGGTGTATCACAGCATACAGAATGCAATTTGTGAAAAGACAGCTTCATGTCAGTGTTTATATGCAATAGCATCCTTTATTAAAAAGGAAACTGCTATAATAACTGCAAATCATAGTGACAGTAGAAATTGTGCTATCAACAAACCCATCAAAATGGAATCAGGCATCATGAGATGAATGCTATCATAGAGGTATGTACAAGTGTTTTTCCCCATATGGGATTCTCTGCCACTTCATTTTGAAACTAGAACAAGGGCAACTGTGTCTAGCCATATATCGATCTGAAATTTTTCAGTGTTATTCTGTTCCCAGTAATACTTCACAGAGGCTTTTATGCTGTAATACGAGCTTCTTTCATGATCATAGATTCAACATAGTCCCACATTCTTAATACTGCCATTATAATTACTCAAGTTCAGCCATTGTCATTTATTTTCAAATCACTTAATTCTGTTGTAAAACATGTTGAGAATGTTTTTAGTAAATAATACAGCAAATACTATGTTAACAGACTGAGAATGCTTGAATACTCTGTTTATGGTATACTGGTGTAACAGGAACATATGATCTGAAAGCTGCATCCTTTCTAATTAACAATAAGAAAGTTGGCATTCATACCTAGCTTTGTAACATTCTGATATCCTTCATGTACTATAATTTGTATTATTTATATAGTAGCAAAACACATTCTATTCTTCCTTATCAGGGTACCAATAAAGCATCCTTCAAAAACCAACCGCATTTGTCATTGAAAGTAAAATTCTATTTGAATCACTTCCTCTCCCCACCCACATCCAGAACATGTCAACAAGGATTTCCTATAATGAGGAATCATTTCTAATATGGTTTACAGGTATCTTACAAATAATATTTGAAAAGTTCTGTCCACTTTAGACCACTTTTATCCAAACCATAGTACATGGTTGAGATGTTAAAGTATCATCAACAGACAGACAGACAGACAGACAGACAGACAGACAGACAGACAGAAGACACACACACACACACACACACACACACACACACACACACACACACACACACACACACACACACACACACACACACACACACACACACACACACACACACACACACACACACACACACACACCTGGTAAATAACTTGAGTAATATATATCTTAGACACATTTAGAGTTTTAAAATGTAAGTCATAAGACATTCTGGAATAAATGGAACTGATTATTTTTTGTTAATCCAATATATCCAAAACTCATTTCCCATAGGCACCCTGACTCCTCCTCCTCCTCCTCCTCCTCCTCCTCCTCCTCCTCCTCCTCCTCCTCCTCCTCCTCCTCCTCCTCCTCCTCCTCCTCCTCCTCCTCCTCCTCCTCCTCCTCCTCCTCCTCCTCCTCCTCCTCCTCCTCCTCCTCCTCCTCCTCCTCCTCCTCCTCCTCCTCCTCCCCTCCCCCCCTCCTCCCCCTCCTCCTCCCCCTCCTCCTCCTTCTTCTTCTTCGGCTAGTCCTGGGCCTTGAACTCTAGGCCTGGGTAATGTCCCTAAGCTCTTTTTGCTCAAGGCTAGTACTCCAGTTTTTTCTGTGACTAACTGAAGATAAGATTCTGATGTACTTTCATACCCAGGCTGACTTCAAACTGAGATCCTCAGATCTAAGTCTCCTGAGTAGCTAGGATTACAGGCGTGAGCCACTGGTGCCAGGCTCACACTCATTCTTTTCTTTGCCTATTTACAAATTGTTTTAACAGGCCATCGAACAATATTCCGTAGAACACAGGAAGCCAGCACTAAACTCAATTTAATAATAATTATTTACTTCCAATAATTTGAAAGCAAGAACCGATAATAATAATTTTTGATAATGCTATTTTACCAAAACAGGAATTTAACATTTTGTGGAAAGTAACAGATTAAGAAATACAAGGGAGTCAGGCATTACTGGCTTATGCCCTAAACCTTGGCTTCTCGGGACTCTGAGATCTGTGGATCAGGGTACTAAGCCAGTCTTGGCACTAAAGTCTGAGAATTTTATTTCTACTTAACTACCAAAAAAACAGTGAAACTATAGCTCAAGGGGTAGAGTTCTAGTCTTAGGTAAAAACCTCAGGGAGAGCAACCAGTCCCTGAGTTCAAGCCCCAGCATTTATTTCTCCCTTTTAGACACTTGTTACAGAGCCAAGGATAGCCTGACCTGCTCACCATTATCTTGCTTCAGCCTCCCAAATGCTAGAATCACATTTATATGCAATGAGGTTCATCTCAGAAGCACTTTTGATGGCTGATCATATAGTGAGAATATGCAAAAAATAAATAAAAACTGCAACTAATGAACATATAAGAAAGGGTTTCATTGGCTCCACAGAATATGACGAGTGACATTTGTAAAAGGTTTATAAAGTTCCTAATACTTTGGGACATACAGTTCTAAAGTTCTATGCTTAGCTCTATGATCTAAACAAATCTAATAAGATAAGCCAAGCTTCTCATAGGGCTAATTTGCCATAAGATAAAATGCTGTCTAAATTTGAGACAGTGCTAAAGACAGTGCAAGGCAGTGAAGATTTCTTTTCATAATATCAATGTTATATTTATCTTTTTGTTCTGGCAAATGTCTGGGGTGGAATTCTATTAATTTTTCATATAACAAAAAATTTTTAAATACTCCTAATTTAGCCAGGCATTGGCTCATACCTGTAATTTTAGCTACTCAAAAAGCTGAGATTTCAGGATTGTGTATTGCATAGGGCATAATTATGAGAAAAAAGGTATACACACTTAGTATAGTTTTTCTTAATATTTTTGTTGGGTGAAGCTTGTTAAATCTCCAGTTTTGGAACCTACCAACTGCATGTGCCTTATTCAATGAATGTAAGGATGGTGTCGCATTTATACAAAAGCTACTCAACCAATTGGTAACATTTTCATACTTGTTACATTATCAATAAACACAGAGCTGTGCTTCTTGAATATTTTTAAAAATAAGCTATTTTATTACCATATAATAATAGTCACTTATGTCAGTCAAGTATAAGAATTAGGTTCTGAGCCGGGTGCGGGTGGCTCACGCCTATAATCCTAGCTACTCAGGAGGCTAAGATCTGAGGATCGAGGTGCAAAGCCAGCCCAGGCAGGAAAGTTTCTGAGACTCTTATCTCCAATAAACCCACTAGAAAACCGGAAGTGGTGCTGTGGCTCAAGTGGTATAGCGCTCACCACCTTGAGCTGAAGAGCACAGGGACAGCGCCCAAACCCAGAGTTCAAGCCCCAAGACCAACATAAAAAAAAAGAGAATTAGGTTCTGGCTTGTCATTTTTAAAATTATCTTTAAGGAGTTGTACAAATGAGTTACCATTACATGTCAGTTTATGAATAAAATGTAACTTGATCAATATAACCCCTGTTAAAGTGAACACCCTTCAATGAATTATTGTTTCTATATATAAACAAATACTGCATAGTCATTATAAGAAAATGTCCCACTACTTGTGACATATACTAAAATATGAAAAAGAAAATAGTATTATTGATTTTTCGGTAATAAGATTAGAGACAGTATCTGTTATTTATATCTACTATGTCTACCAAAGGATCAGAGGCAGTCAAATGTCCAAAGACTTGTAGAATAAGTTGTCTTATTTACATTCCTAAATATTTCACTCTATCACTCACTTGACAACTTTTTTTTTCAAAAACCTAAATGAGAAACTGATCTGAATAACATACATCTTAGTACTAGGTCCCAAAGTATGACCATTTGCCAACTACAGAAGGAATCAAGAAGGCTTTCAAATCTTTTAGCTGTCAGTCATTGTAATTACAATCGGTTACCATATTTGAATGGGTACTTCACTATTGAATGCACTTATTAATCTATAACTTATGAAGCATTAACTTTCTTAAGAAGCTGTATCACTATTCTGAAGACAGCTATATACACTATGAAGAACAATGTACAATTTATTCCATGAACTGCTATCAAGAACATCTACCATTTTAAAGTCTTTCAGGTGTCAAAAATGCCTCCAAAACAAACTCACATGTAAGTGCATAAGAATAGCAAAATATGAGATTTCTGCAAATAGCATAGAATTGCAAGTTCCCTATTCAACATTAATTCAATGCTTATCAGTGTTCAATGCATAACTGGGAACAGAATTCTCGTTACATCATTTCTATCTATGATCATGTTTACCTGTTTATTACCATACAGAGTTCCCAAGCATATAGTGATCTAGGAGAAAGAGGTGTAATAAACAAATCACAACTAGTATTTGAACAAAAAGAAAACTGTCACAGATTTTTCAACTGGAGTACAATTTAGTCGATTTTTTATTTTGAATGCATTTTTAATTTGTTCACATAGGGCATAAACTAACTACAAATGACATTTACTATGCAACTTTGATGAAAGAGTATTAAGTCTGTTTCCTTTCATCAGAACAGCTATATCTTTTTCAATGTATGTATACAACTCATCATTGTCTAATTGGCACAATAACACTTTTCTTTGGGGTGATGTTTCATACTTTCTTTGTATTATCCATCCTATATTTTGCTGTCACATTGGTAAAATGGAAGTAGCCCAGAGGATTTTCTGTGGATAAGATGTTTAGATTTCAAGAACTTATTTTGTCACTAACCTCAAAATGTCTCTGAAATAAATGGATTATATTCAGTGATTCCAAAGTTCCTAAAATTCAAATTTATGTTTTAAGTCTTCCTAAAGTATCTTGCTATCAATGAATTCATACAAGATAAAAATTTCAGCTAAAATTCCTTGGAGGGGATGAGTACTTAGATGTCAATACAGCATCTTCTTAGATTTACATCTAATATTTCCCCCTAAAACTGACATATACCTCCAATCCCTTGCTTCTTCTTTTTCTTAAAATTTTATTATGAGACCAAGTTTCTCTAAGTTGCTCTGACAGGCCTCGAAATCATGATCCTCCAATCTCAATGACCCAAGTAAGTGGGATTATAGGAAAAAGCTACACAATCAGTTCTTTCTAGCATATTCTGTCAGCACTCTCCAAAATGAATTTTATCCACAGGGGATGATGGGAATGTGCACTGAACACCTTCATTATGTTTAAACCTTAATTTTTATGATTTCACATATTAGCTTGTTACCTGAAAATAGTGTTAACACTACTACTAATAATGGTAATGGTGATTCAAAGCCCAGAGACTTACTCAGTTGAAGGCCTTATTGATGCTAATAATAATGTCCATTATTATTTATAAAGGATATTATGTGTGGAGGACTATGATGGACCTTTAATATTTTTCCCTTAGTCTGGGCACCTAGCTTCTATTACTTGTCCTCTTGATAAATCATTTCATGATTATCTAAAATAAAAGTTCAATTGGCCGGGAAATATTTTTTTAAATTTTACTTAATTTAATCCTTGCATTTATCAATTCAGCCTCAATAATGGAGGCAAGAAAAGGGTCTCATATCTAAAATATACTTAGAACTCAAAAAATTAAATCCCCCAACAACAAATCCTCAAAGAAACAACTGCCAAATAAACAAGTGGGCTAAAGAGAAACTTTTTGAAGAGGAAAGAAGGAGGGCCAATAGACACATGAAGAAATGCTTAACTTCTCTAGCCATTAAAGGAATGCAAATCAAAGCAACTTTGAGATTCCACCTCACCCCAGTTATAATGGCAATAATCAAGAAATCTAACAACAGATGCTGGAGGGGATGAGGCCAAAAGGGAACCCTACTGCACTGTTGGTGGGAATGTAAACTTGTTCAACCTCTTTAGAAAGCAGTATGGATGTTCTTCAAAAGAATCCACATAGAGCTCCCCTATGACTCAACAATCCCACTTTTGGGCATTTGCCCAAACGATCACAAACAAGTCCATACTAAAGCTACCAGCACATCTATGTTTATTGCAACATTATTTACCATAGCTAAGGTATGAAACCAGCCCTGATGCCCATCAGTAGATGAATGGATCAAGAAAATGTGGCATATATACACATTGAATTCTATGCCTCCATCGGTGGCTCACGCCTGTAATCCTAGCTACTCAGGAGGCTGAGATCTGAGGATCGCGGTTCAAAGCCAGCCCGGGCAGGAGAGACCGTGAAACTCCTATCTCCAATAAACCACCAGAAAAACCGGAAGTGGCGCTGTAGCTCAAGTGGTAGAGCGCTCGCCTTGAGCTGAAGAGCTGAGGGACAGCGCCCAGGCCCAGAGTTCAAGACCCACGACCGACAAAAAAAAAATAAAAAATAAAAAAATAAAAAGAATGACATTGGCCCATTTTTTAGGAAATGGAAAGACATGAAAAACATTATATTAAGTGAAGTAAGCCAGGCCCAAAGAAACATCGGTCCATGGTTTCCCTTATTTCCAATAACTAGTATATGTCTAAGACAAGCAAAAAAGGTCAAAAGCTATGTACCTAAGACCATATATGAGGATGTTAACCAAAATGAAACCCAAGACAGGGACACAGGCGGTTTTCTCTTTCTTGTTATTGTTTTTAACATACTAATAATGTACTATGTGATTTTTTTTGTTTCTTTGGTCTGTTCTTCCTTCAAGGTATAACCCCCATTTTCACGGTATTTGATTACGGTGCCCTGCGTCTTGTATATACACTTTTCTAATTTGGGGAGGGGAAGGGAAAAACAAAATGCTTAAATAGGGATACAGGTTGACCCATTGTAACAATGAGATGTACAAGACACTTCGATGCAGCAGTGCGGATGGAGTAGTTGAGGAGGTGGGAAGGAAGGAATGGTAAGGGGAAAACAAAGGAGGAGGCAACAATGCTCGACAGGAAATGTACTTATTACCTTTCTCATGTAACTGTAAACCCTCTGTATAGTATTTTTACCCAAAAAAACATAAAAAATGGGCTTTCTATTGGTCTATGGAACCAACCCAGATGGCCCTCAGTAGATGAATGAATCAAGAAAATGTGGTATAAATACACAATGGAATTCTATGCCTCCAGAAAGAATGACATTGCCCCATTTGTTAGGAAATGGAAAGACTTGGAAAAAATTATATTAAGTGAAGTAAGCCAGGCCCAAAGAAACACAAGTCCCATGGCTTCCCTTATTTGCAATAGCTAGTATATGTCTGAGACAAACAGAAAAGGTCAGACAAGTTGATGTTAGGTGAAATGAACCCCAAGATAAGTATTCAAATGTTTTTTTTTTCTTTCTTGCGATTGTTTCTAACATATTTATAAGATGACTTCTTTGTTGGTTTGTATGTCCCTCCCCCACAGTATAACCCCTGCTTTCATTGTATTTGATGTTGTTATAATTTGTGGAGGGGAAGGGCAAACACAAATCGTTTAAATAGGGATACAGGTGGACCCATTGCAACAATGAGATGTACAAGTCGTTATGTCAAAAAACAAACTTTACAACTTTGGCGGGGGTTGGTGGGGGTGGGGAGTCGGGGGAGGGATGGGAAAGGATGGGAAGGGGAAACAAAGGAGGAAGCAACAATGCTTGATAAGAAATGTACTCATTACTTTTCCCATGTAATTGTAACCCCTCTGTACGGTATTTTCACAATAAAAAAAATAAAAAAATAAAGGGGGCAAGAAGACCAAAAAATTATATTTTTCCCACTTTGTGTTGCGGGGATAAAATACACACAGGTTAAAGGACAATTGAGCTTCTTGATAATAAATCTGTGAGAATAGTGAACATCATACTCATTATTTTATAAATATTTAATAACAAATTTTGTATGCTGAGTTGTCTAATGAAAAATGTTATATTTGACATCAAATTTGATTTGCAAACATGATTTCCTTAATCTTCACATTCTTTTAAAGTTGAGTTTTATAGTTTTGCTATGATTATCATATGGTAGATTCCCTCACATTGTGAAAAACCCAAGGCCTCCCTGACTATTTCTTACTAAGCATCCTATCAAAAATGTAAAATATTATGTACAATCCATGTGTCTATCTGGGTCTATCTCAAATGAAAAACTAAAAAAAACCCTAAACTCATTTTTATCATGTTCCCTATTCATTCAAAACTTAAGAAGTTTCCTAAAGTTATGAAATATAAGATAATCAGTAGTAGGTTTACCTTTCTCTCAAACACACCCCTCTCTCAAAATTAGCATGCACATATTCTAAAGCAGAAACAAAACAATAGTCATAGTAGCTCTTGTCTTACCTACTAGAATCATAGCATTTTCCCTCTCTTTCAATTGAATAACACATTCATTCACACGTGCATGAGCACACACACATTAGTGCATGACAAATCAACCCAGAAATAAACTGGCAGAGTTGTTAGGGTAACTGGGTAGAACACTTTTCACTCACTAGCTCCTGTTTGACACCAGTGCTATTTTCATGAACAAAAATCTACAGGAAAATTTAAAATGCATATTACTAACAGATGGTTAGAGCCCTTGCTGTATATAAGTCTACATTATAAAAGAAAGACAATAGTATGCAAGGGCTGCTTCCTTATTTTCAAATTCTATTTTATTGTATTATTTTTCAATTAAAATGAAGCCATTTAATGATCAAGAATTTGATATAAGCTGATAATATAGGTCAAAATTTGGATATGCACTTTATGAAAATTATTTCTCCAAAGGCCACCTTACAGTTCCATTTTCTTACGTGGTTTGTTGCTTGTGTAATTTCTGTATATCAGAGTTTGTTAACGCATGATGTTAATGAGGCCAAGGTCATGAGTCTCATTCCTGTGTAAGCCAATTACAACCAGGTTGTACAGCCAGTATCCACCACTTTACCTGGGGTGAAAGTTCATCTTCTAGGTAAAAAGAGAAAATAGAGAGAATATAGATGGGGCTAGAAAAATGCCCCCCCCCACATATTAATGACAGCAAGCTGCTGCTTCATATTCAAATAGAGAACAATATTCCTAACATGTTCACATAAACAGTGAGAAATTATAGTATAAAATCACAGTCATATCAAATACAAATTAAAAAGAATTTAAGAATATATCAATAATATGTGCGTATGTATGAAAGGATTAAGCTTTCAGTGGGAAAGTAAGTAATATATACAGTGGTTTTTATATGTTCTGAAGACATTTGTACATAGGAAGATGTATAATATGGATAATTATCACTTATTATATACAAATAAGTGCATAAATAATATGAATTTGTTCATAACACAATTTATAAAAGAATAGTGTTCAAGAAAGTAATTAGAATTGCTTATAATACAGCACAAACAAGGAGGAATAGAGAAAATTCCTATGAAGGCCTAATGAGTGTGGAGTTACTCTATTTTTCTTGAGGATGGGGTGAAATAAATGTATCTAGCCATGCTTCAGGAAGATCTACCTCAGTACAGTGTATAAGATGGACTGGGAGAAGGTAGATCCTGGAAAAACTGGTTATACTACTAAAATGGTTTTGGCAAGAAATAACAAGAGCTCATATAATAAGAAAAATAAGCTGACACTATTGTAACAAAATTTCTGCAGAAGTAAAAATATTATACCACATGTCAATTTAATAAACAATTTAATGTAGTACTTAAGAGTTTCTATTACAGAGAGAGATTATGTAGCTGTGAGTCTCAGGTCTTTCATTTATTAGTCTTCCAACTTTATTTTATTTATTTCCCATGAATATTAGTTGATTGTACTATAAAAAGGGATCCTAATAACTCCTAATTTCTAAAGTTATTCTGAGAACAAAAGGCTAAAGATTCAACATATGGTAATTGCCCAAGAAATGAAAAAAGTACTATTACGTTATTATTATGTTATTATGTATTTATTATTATAAATATTATTATTATTAAATGAAAGTAGATAAAGAGAGTTATAAAGAAAGCAACTACAGAAGAAATCCATATAACAAAGGGCAGTGGTGATAACATTAAAAATACTAAGATTCTCATGCCTGTAATCCTAACTACTCAAGAGGCTGAGATCTGAGGATCACAGGCCGGGCAGCAAAGTCCATGAGACTCTTATCTCCAATAAATCACTAGAAAATCAGAAGTGGTGCTGTGGCTCAAGTAGTAGAGTGCTGGCCTTGAGCTGAAGAGCTGAGGGATAGCGCCCAGGCTCAGAGTTCAAGCCCCACGACAGACAAAAAAAAAAAAAAAAAAAAAAGAACTAAGATTCCAAATGTAAGTGAGTTAGTTTAGTATTAAACTACAAGTTTAGTTGGCCATGATGGTTCATGCCTGGAATTCTACAATCAGAAACGGACGGAGCAGAATCACAAGTTTGAGTCTAAGCTGGGCTACATGGTGGAACCCGTGTAAAATAAACAAAAAAGGGTACAGATACATTTGGATATAGGGAACACACACACACACACACACACATACACACACACACACGTACAGCCAACACAGAAAGCAAAGGTGTGGTGTGAAGAAGACTAACAAAAGTGATGTAAACATAATAGTACTATGTATTGAGGGATTGATGGAGGTTATGAGAATAGTAAAGACTGCCAAGAGAAATAAGAACAGAAGATATAAGAATGAATTATAAAGGTAGATGAAGTGTTTCATATCCAAATAGAAGAATAACTATATTAATGGAGCAAATAAAATGTATATTGAAAGCCATGTACTTACAACTCCATAAACGTTCATTGAAATTTTGCTCATAAAATGGCCCTCAACTTTACATCTCAATTGTCTGATCTTTGTACATTATAGAGAAAAAAAACATAATGATGCTACCATGTAAGAAGTAGTTTCAAAGTTCAACAGAGTATGATATATCTAAATTTTTGCATGAAGTACAATTGATTTTTTCTTGTTTTTGACATTCCTGTAATTATCTATGAGAAATTAATATAAAACACCCTGCCTTCTGTAACTAAAATGCACAAATGTAACGAATTAATCAAATTAAAATGCAATTTCTTTAAAAACCCTACAAACCTCTATAGGAACAATCTTCATCTTTAGATCCAATAAACATGCGACAAAATGATACTTAATGAAAACATAAGTGACTTCTTTCTGGGGCTCCGTTTTCTCATCTATCAATGAATAGCAATGGACTCAAATATTTCTAAGTTACTTTCTACTCATAAGAAATAATGCTACTCTCTTTCTAGAAATCTTGCTACTGGATAGTAAAAGAAAACAGGAGGCAGGGTCTGGGAAGGTGGCTCAGTGGTAGAGTGATTGCCTTGTATGCATGAGACCCTGGGTTCGATTCCTCAGCCACATATAAGCAGAAAAAGCTTGAAGTGGTGTTGTGGCTCAAGTAGCAGAGTCCTAGCCTAGAGCTGACAGTACCCAGAGTTCAGGCCCCAAGACCAACAAAAAACAAACAAACAAAAAAAAAACCCAAAAAACCCCAACAAAACAGAAAGCAGTCCAGGGTAGAAAGCAAGGGATAAATAGATAAACTGTTACCCTACCAAGGATTTAAAAAAGGAAGGAATACAGTTAGGAGTGACTGGTACATGAGAGATTGGATTCAGCCAATATTTTCTCCTAAATACCTTCCATCAGCTTATTTGTATAGTATTTTCTCTGTATATAGCAACCTGCATTCCACCTGGTTGCAGATAAGAAAATTTTATCATAGATAACTTTGAAATACTATTTTAATAATAGGAATAGTTTTAAAAATTCAAATAGTGTTGCTTGCAGCTCTACCCTGAAATGTAATCACAATTCATGTACAAATTAGAAACAAAGAAAGAGAATCAAGAAAATGTGAAAGCCTGACTCTTAAAAGAACGTTGTTTTTCTCTAGAGTATAATTAAGTCCATCTGCTTAAATTAAAATGAGGAAATAAATGCCTAAAACAATCCAAACATAGTCATTTTATGAAAATAATCAAATATTTATAAAAAAAACAAACATTTCACCAAGTTTACTTGCTATATCTATTAGGAAAGACCAGATATTCATATATTGAAATCTCTAGTCCTCACATTAATATCAAGAAAAGAAATAACAACAAAACAAATAAAATAAATATTATGTATGAGAACAAAATATCATAGAACATGAGAGATATTGAGTGGTTTATGTGATTTCTAGAATTTATACTTATAATGTACAAAAGTAGTTTTATTAGCTGGAGTCTTTTGTAGATTCACAAAGCCTTTTAAATTTCCATGATCCTACTCAATCTTCTCTTTTATTTAATTAGCGAATGCTAATCTCACTTGTCAGCTACTTCTGACTTTAATAAGCTTAAATGGGGAAGTCTGGTACATAACTGTTCAGCCAATAAAAGACTTTTTGATTACATAAATTTCCGAATGGCTATTATTTAGCGTACTACGTAAGAATTTATATCCTGATTGCTTCTGAATGCATTTAAAGGAACAAAATTTAATATATAAAAATTAAATTACATGTGAAAATAAGACAACAGCAGTAGATATTCTTGCACACAAGAAGTAATAGACAAGTTACTTTTGAAATTGTTGACAGAGCTTTTTATTAATATGTATTTTTAAAGGCACAAACACCTTTTAATCTTCACAATGATAGTTATCATTATCTTAATCTCCATTGCTTATGAACACTATGAACTTTAACAATAAAAATATGTATATTTCTTTCATTTTGGTTAATATCAGCTGTTCTCTCTTTCTCAGTCTCTCCCTCCTGTCATGGTCCTTGAGTTGCTTAGTTCACTTTCATCAATGTGAGGACCAAGCTTTAAGTTCCTTGACCGTAAAAGGAAACCAGGATACTTCAGACATAACTTTTAATCAAAGATCCAAAGAAAACAATCCACAAAGGAAACAGATATCTCTCCCATAAAGACTTTACTGGCATTAAACTAAAAAGTATTATCATGTGGACATGTACATAAAGGGTTCTGAAAACAGAAAACAATACCAACAACTAAAATAAAATTCAGTAGTTGTGCAGTAGAAATACTGCACATATAAATACTTTAAAAACTCTTTCTGGTGGGAATATAAGCTGGTACAACCACTCTGGAAGGCAGTAAGGAGGCTCCTCAAAGACTGAACATACAACTCCTATCCAGCAATACCACTCCAGGGCATTTATCCAAATGATCACAAACTAGTCCACACTAAAGCTACCAGTACATCTATATTCATTACAGCATTATTTACCGTAGCTAAGATATGGAACCAAGCCAGATACCCCTGAATAGATGAATGATTCAAGAAAATGTGGTATATTTACACAATGGAATTCAATGCTTCTGTCAGAAAGAATGGCATCTCCCCTTTTGTAAGCAAATGGAAAGACCTGGAAAAAAATCATATTAAGTGAAGTAAGCCAGACCCAAAGAAACTTAGGCTCTCTGGTTTCCCTCATTTGCAATGATTAGTATAAGCCTAAATTAGTCCTGACAGAGAATCATAATAGCTCAAGAGCTATGAACATATGCCCATACAAAATGATGCTAATTGAAATGAACTCCAAGACATGGAAACAACAGGTCTTTTTTTTTTTTTTTTTTTTAGTTGTCAACCTTGATGTCGCCAATGTAGTATATCTAGTTCTTTCTTCTTATTTTATTTCTCTTTTCCCATTGGTTTATCCCTGGTAATCTCTGTCTTTGATTCTGGTAACATCGATCAGGTATATGCATTTATCTGATTGGGGGAAGGGAAGGGAAATGAAAAATGCTAAAAGAAAAGATGACCCATTGCAGTAATGATACTATCAGGACACTATGGCAGAAATGAACTTTACAATATTGTGGGGGAGGAGAGGGGAAAGGTAAGGGATAGTGGGAGAACAACAATGGAGTGGGTAACAATGTTAAATAATAAATGTACCTTACTCATGTAAATGTAACCCCTCTGTAAAACATCTTTAAAATAAAATGTAAAAATCTGTTTCTATAAAGAGCTATTAAATAATGAAACTAGCAGTCTAGTATTTTAAATGTCAGAAAGACTTATTTGAATCCTGTATTCATCCATGGCTAGCCATGTAAATTTTGGCAAGTACCTTAACTGTCTCCTTATCTACAAAACATGGAAGATAATACATGACCAGCCTGACAAGCAGATGGATCAATGAAAGGCATTAGTACTCATTTTCTTAAAAGCAACTAGTAGTGTTTGGTCTCTACACCCAAAAATCTCTTTTTCTTCCAAGTGAATAGGTTTTATAATGAATCTCTGTTTTGTTGTGTGGGGAGGGTGCTAAACTCAGGGTCTGGGCGCTTTCCTTGTGTTTATCCATGCTCAAGGTTAGCATTCTATCCATTGAGCTACAGCTCTACTTCCAGCTTATAGTGGAAATAAGATTCTCATGGACTTTCCTGCCCAAGGCTTCAAACAGATTTTTTATTTTTATTTTTATTTTTTTTTGGGTCCAGTCGTGGGGCCTGAACTCTGGGCCTGGGCGCTAGCCCTCTACCACTTGAGCAACAGCGCCACTTCTGGCTTTTTTCTTTTTTGCTTATGTGGTGCTGTGGAATCGAACCCAGGGCCTCAGGCCTGCAAGGCAAGCACTCTACCACTGAGCCACCTTCCCAGCCCCTCAAACTGATTTTTTAGTTCTCAGACTTCTGAGTAGTTATGATTACATAGGTATGAGCAACCAGGGCCCAGCATTTTTTTTACATTTAAAATTTTTTTATTTTATTGTAAAGGTGCTGAACAGGGGGGTTACAGTTGCATGAGTAAAGTAATAAGTACATTTCTTGTTGAACATTGCTACCCATTCCTTTCTTTTTCTCCCACAATCCTGTACCTTCCCCACTTCCCCCCACAAGTTGTAAAGTTCATTTATAACGTAGTGTCTTATTGTTGCATTGGGTCATTTTTTGTGCTGGTTTCAGCATTTTCTTATTCCCCTTCCCTTCTCCAAATCAGATAAATGTATGTACCAGATGCTGGGTACTACAACCAAAGACAGTGATTACCAGGATAAACCAATGGAAAAAGAAAAATGAAATAAAATGAAAAGAAAGAATTAGATACAGTACTTTGATGACAAGGTCAACAACCAAAAAATGACCTGTCACCCGATTAATAAGTGGGCTAAATAATTAAAAAGAGACTTCCTTGTCAAGGAAAAAGAATGGCCAATATACACATGAAGAAATGTTCAACATTGCTGGCCATAAGAGAAATGCAAATAAAAACAACATTGAGATTCCACCTCACCCCAGTTAGAATGGCCATTATCAAGAAAATATATAATAACAGATGCTGGCAGGGATGTGGTAAAAGGGAATGCTACTACACTGTTGGTGGGAATGTAAGCAGGTTCCGCAACTCTAGAAAGCAGTATGGAGGTTCTTCCAGACTAACATAGAACTCCCCTATGATCCAGCAATACCATTCCTGGGCATTTATCTAAATGATCACAAGCAAGGCCACACTAAAGCTACCAGCACAACTTTGATCATTACAGCATTATTTACTATAGCTAAGATATGGAACCAACCCAGATGACCCTCAACAGATGAATGGATCAAGAAAATGTGGTATATACACACAATGGAATTCTATGCTATCACAATGACACTGACCCTTTTGTGAGGAAATGGAAAGACTTGGAAAAAAAATCACATTAAGTGAAGTAAGCCAGACCCAAAGAAACACAGACTCCATGGTTTCCCTCATTAGTAATGCTTAGTATATGTCTAGAATAGTTCTAGCACAGGATCACATTTGCTCAATAGCTATGTACATATGACCACACAAAATGATGCTAATTTGTATGTCCCTCCCCCATGGTATAAGCTGTTTTTACTGTATTTGATGTCGGTATAATTTGTGGAGAGGAAGGGAAAAAACAAATTTTTTAAATAGGGATACAGGTGGACTCACTGCAACAATGAGACGTACAAGATATTAGGTCAAAAAATGAACTTTAGAACTTTGGCCGGGGGGGGGGGGGGCGAGAGGGGAGGGTCAAGGGGGAAAGATGGGAAGGGATGGGAAGGGGAAACAAAGGAGGAGGCAAAAATGCTTGCTAAAGAAATGTACTCATTCCTCCCTGCTCCCCCCCACCAAAGTTGTAAAGTTCGTTTTCGACATAACGACTTGTACATCTCATTGTTGCAATGGGTCCACCTGTATACCTATTTAAATGATTTGTTTTTCCCCTTCCCCTCCACAAATTATACCGACATCAAATACAGTGAAAGCAGGGCTTATACTGTTGGGGAGGAACATACAAAGCAACAAAGAAATGATCTTATAAAGGTATTAGAAACGGAGGATTGGGGGGGGGCGGGGGGAGGATGAGAAGGGATGAGAAGGGGAAACAAAGGAGGAGGCTACAATGCTTGATAAGAAATGTACTCATTACCTTGCCCATGTAATTGTAACCCCTCTGTATGGTATTTTCACAATAAAAATAAAACAATAACAACAATAGTAATTATAACAATAAAAATGGTGCTAATTGACATGAACTCCAAAACAAGGAAACAACAGCTCAGCTTTATAATGAATCTTATATCATTCTTCTGCTGAAATCTGCCAGATCCCTCAACAAGTTCAAGAACTAATTAAACCCAGGACCTGCTGCACAGGCATATGCTATGTACTCCCACAAGAGCTCATTGCTTAAAAGGGCCTCATGCTAAAGCTTAATACATTTCTATTACCATCCTTATTTTTATTTTTGAGACACAATTTTGATATGTAGCACTGGCCTTTACATATGGATTCTCTTTCTCAGACTCTGAGTGCTGGGATTCCAGTGTGCAGCACCATTCCCAGCTTGAAATTCTCTTAAAGAATTTTCTAAGAAGAGTCTTATATTTTCATTTTTCATTGGCCCTACAAATTAAGTAGCAAGTCCTGATCAAACTCTTTGATTTTGAAATCTAAAGTCGATAGAATGTGACTCTGGCTTACCTCTCTAGCTTTGCCTACCAGCTTTCCCCTAGACTTTTTCTTAGGCTCAGTCATGCTGAAAATCTTTTAGTATATTGTATATTCTGTGCTTACTCAGTCATCTTTGTCTTTACTCCTACAATCTCCTTTTTCTCCCTTTGCATCATATAAGCTGAAGGCAAAGCAAATGAGCCTTTTCAAAATGTTCAAATAAAATCTTACTTCTAGAATCCAGCTGCATTTTGCAATACAATTTAAGGCAGATTAAAGATTACTGAGCTCTAATAACCAGTAAATATGTAGGCATATAATTATATATTCATCTTATATACATGTCATATATTACATATGTACATATTAATTATGTGTACATATATATAAATATATTTCCAAGTGAAATAAAAACAAAATGGAAGGCTTGAGATAAAGATTTGGACTGTTGTTATTTCTTAAAGCTCACATTGAGCACAGTCTTCTGAGTGGCACCAGTTGAAGGTTAGGAACTACCACCATGGTTTTCAGAGGTACAAATTTCATATTCTGTTTTAATTGGTCTGGGATGGTGCCTAGGCATCAGTATTTTTTAAAAGTTCCCCCAAGTGATTCTAATCTCTTTCCAGGTCTGAGAACCATTGAGTTACAAGAACATTAAAGAGCAATAAGTTAAATGAGATGTAGCAGCTCAAGGTGTTGAGGTATAAATAAGCCAACTAATTGCCAGCACAGAACTGCTGGGGAAGCCTATTAAATGGACAATGTAAGTGAAGACATAAATAGGCTAATGTTTAAGGCAAATGAAATTAAAGACATTAGGGGCATTACAGCATTTATTGTATTGGTGATTCATCTTGAATATTTCTGAGTGTCTGAATGGACTAAATAACGCCTATAAATGTTTACACTAGAGAAGATTGTGGATAAATGGTAAAAAATTATGGACATGTTATATTTTAGCATTCATTTATGAAGCAAGATCTCTATCTTTCCTGGATGCTAAGATTTCTTTAATCAATTCTTTATTTGTCTGGTAGATCCCACAGCTCCATGTGAGCAAATATTAGTGTGCTGACCTACAAAACATCCATAGAACTGGCACTGATGTGGTGAGAATTCCTCAATCAGTAAACCAAACAGATCAAATGATAAAGCTGTTACAAAAGAAGAAATGCTGTTGATAATTAAATTTAAAATAGAAGACCTTCATGATAAAAACAAAGGTGCTGGAGGGGATGTGGACAGAAGGGAACCTTACTTCATTGTTGGTGGGAGTGTAAACTTGTTCAACCACTTTGGAAAGCAGTATGGAGTTTCCTCATGAGCCTCCACATAGAGCTCCCCCATGACCCAGCAATCCCAATTTTTGGCATTTACCCAAATGTTCACAAACAAGACCACACTGAAGCTACCAGCACGACTATGTTTATTGCAGCATTATTTACCATAGCTAAGATATGGAACCAACCCAGATGCCCCTCAGTAGATGAATGGATCAAGAAAATGTGGTATATATACACAATGGAATTCTATGCCTCCATCAGAAAGAATGACATTGCCCTACTTGGTAGGAAATGGAAAGGCTTGGAAAAAATTATATTAAGTGAAGTAAGCCAAGCCCAAAGCAACATAGGTCCCATGGTTTCCCTTATTTGCAATATCTAGTATATATATGAGTCAAGCAGAAAAGGTCAGATAATGTGATGTTAGGAAAGTGAACCCTTAGATATGTATTTAAATTTTTTTCATGCATTTGTTTCTAACGCATTTATAAGATTATTTCTTTGTTGCTTTGTATGTCCCTCCCCCACAGTATAACCCCTGCTTTCACTTTATTTGATGTCAGTATAATCTGTGGAGGAGAAGGGGAAAAACAAGTCGTTTAAGGATACAGGTGGACCCGTTGCAACAATGAGAAGTACAAGTTGTCATGTCGAAAATGAACTTTACAACTTTGGTGGGGGGGGTGGAGGAGGCTGGGAAGGGATGTGAAGGGTAAACAAAGGAGGAGGCTGCAATGCTTGATAAGAAATGTACTCATTATCCTGCCCATGTAATTGTAACCCCTCTGTACAGTATGTTCACAAGAAAAACAAAACAAAACAAAAAAAAAGTTGCCTTTCCAAAGTTATAGGAAAGTGTGACTATAGTGAACTTAAGCAGTTCTTCAATAGAGAGAGTGAGAACTTTTGAGAAAAGAAAGGTATATTTTCATTAATATAATTTTTCCAAGTCTTTCCATTATCATACGGGCAATATCATTCTTTCTGATGGATGCATAGAATTCCATTGTGTGTGTGTGTGTGTGTGTGTGTGTGTGTGTGTGTGTGTGTGTGTATACCATATTTTATTGATGCACTTGTCCATCGGGGGGGGGCATCTGGGTTGATTCCATATCTTTGCTAAGGTAAACAATGCTTCAATTAACATGTTTGTGCTCTTAAATTTAGTGTGGCAGAGTGTGTGGTCAATTGGATAAATTCCCAGAAGTGGAATTGCTGTTAATAAGAGAATAAGACAGACCCAAATAAAAATAGGTTGCATGGTTTCCCACATTTGTAGTAATTAGAATGTGCCTATGAGACTACAAGTAAATACAATGGTGGATAAGACAAAAAATTACACTTGGAGTAAGAGCAAAGATGGATATTCTTAGGAGAGGATCACAAAGGCTCAACAGCTATGTGCATATAATCATACAAAATGATGTTTATTGAAATGAACTCCAAGAAGTGGAAACAAGAAGCTTTTTGCTATTTTACGCCCCCCCCACTGTTTTTGATTCCTGTATTGTTTAAAATCTTGTATATAAGTTTATCTGTTTTAGACAGGGTAAGGGGAAACACAGAAATGGTGGGACAAAAGGTGAACAACTGCTGCAGTCATGCTCAGTAGACACTATATTGAAAATGAACTATATACCTTGTGGGAGAGGGCGTCAGGAAAAAACAATGGGGAGAAAATGAGGGAAGAGGTGACACTGTTCATAAAGAAATGTACTCATTTCCTGACTTATGAAACTGTAAGCCCTCTGTACATCACGTTGACAATAACATAAATTTAAAAAAGAGATAAAAGTATAGTTAAGGACACTAGATCTGAAGTCAGATCTGGGCTTCAGTCGAACTATGCTACTTATAGACTAGCAATTGAATCTACTGCAAATACATGTCTCAGTTTTTCTCATTAAAAAGGACGGTTGAAGCCTAGGCAGGAAAGTTCATGAGACTCTTATCTCTAATAAACCACCAGAAAAATGGAAGTGGCGCTGGGGCTCATGTGGTAGAGTGCTAGCCTTGAGCTGAAGAGCTAAGGGACAGTGCCCACACCCAAAGTTCAGGCCCCACGACTGACAAAAAAAGTGGTTGAGAATGTTTCAAGAGGTGGTGTTGATCATAAATTGGTTCATTGAATGGCTAGTCCTTTGTAAAATTACATAAAATAAAAATTTAAAAAGGGGTTAGCTGGGCACTGGTGGCTCATGCCTATAATCCTAGGTCCTCAGGAGGCTGAGATTTGAGGATCACAGTTCAAAGCCAGCCAGGGCCGAAAAAGTCCATAAGACTCTTATCTCCATTTAACCAACTGAAAACGAGAATTGGCAGTGTTAGTGCACTATCGTTGAGATGAAGAGCTCAGAGACAGCACCTAGGCTGAGTTCAAGCCCCGTGACCCACAAAAAAGAAGGGGGCATTAATCAGTAATTGTTGAAGCAGAGGACAGGTATATGATATTGATCATATCATCCTTGCTACTCTTGTATATGCTGAATCATTGCCATAATTAATACATGGTAAAAGATAGTTTGTATTTTGATGGATTAGGATAAAGATTTACAAGGAACTTGAACAAGCTCCATTCACAGTAAATGTAAAAAGTTTGCTTTGTTTATAACAAATCTAGTCACTTTCCTCTCCAATTTCACCTTATTCTGTGTAAGCATGCTGTTCAACTATAACAGTACCCCACCGTCACTCTGCTGACAAGTCTATAGACAATTCAGCCAAAATTCAGTATTGAGCTTTGTCATACCTGGTTCACAGAATCATTCCCAGAGTTAATATCATTTTGAAACATTTATATGAGAGTTCAATAATTTTCATCCCTCACATTGGCACTATATAATTGCTTGTATAACAAAGAAATGTTTATTCCCTCTCTGAAATTTTAAACTCAAAATTTTGTGTACAGGAAGGGTGATCAGTTGCCCATATAAGAATCCTTTCTAAAGAGGAAACTCTGGAAAGGTGAGATTTAATACTAGAATCCAGGAAGAATAGGACAAGAAGAAAGTAACAAGCTGAAGGAAATGCATTATCCACATTAAGGAAGTTGGAGTGGGAGGAGGGGTGTCTCAAGCAGAGAAGATCATCTTTATGGCATGGAACACCCAGCCTGGAAAGCAAAGGAGGTTACATTAGTAACTTCAAACCTGTGAGGTTAAATTTGATAGAATTGCCAATGCTAGATGTTAGTTTTCTAGTTTCTCAATTAACATTGTACTTGGAAAAAAAATTACAGACATACAGCAAAAACATCCTGAGAAGGCCGGGCGCTGGTGGCTCACGCCTGTAATCCTAGCTACTCAGGAGGCTGAGATCTGAGGATCGCGGTTCAAAGCCAGCCCGGGCAGGAGAGTCCGTGAGACTCCTATCTCCAATAAACCACCAGAAAACCGGAAGTGGCACTGTAGCTCAAGTGGTAGAGCGCTCGCCTTGAGCTGAAGAGCTGCGCCCAGGCCCAGAGTTCAAGCCCCACGACCGACAAAAAAAAAAAAAAAAAAAAAAATCCTGAGAATTGCCTATGTTTTAATACAGCTACAGGGTAAGATATTAGCTAGGAAATAAATGTTGAAGAAGCAGCATGGGTTTGATTGTCAGTACTATAAAAGAAGAAATCAGAAAACAGGTTCATGTAATAAGATAGAAAATGCAATTAAGGTGGAATTTGAACAAATATTTCAAATAACTGAGTCTGTATGCAGATTTCATGCATTTGCAATTTTAACTTAAACATTTGCCAAAATTAATTATACAAAGGGTTTCATAGTAATAATCCACATATGCACACTTATATGTAAACACATATATGTAAATACACATATATATGTGTGTATATATATATATATATTTGATAAAACTAAACTCATCAGTGTAACATTTGTCATTGTCTTCACATTTTTGCAATGAGGACATGTACTGTTTTTCATCATTTCCTAAAGGGTCAATCTGCAAGCCAGGTTGATAACTGGCAAATTCAGAGGAGTAATTTGACTCCAGCAGCTCACAACTGTAATCCCAGCTACTGAGAATTGCAATTTAATACCAGCTGGACATAAAAGTCTAGGAGACTCCAATTAACAAGCAAAAAGTTAACTGGAGGCTCAGTTCAGCTGTGAGTGACAGAGCTGAGGTAACAGTTTCAATCCCTGAGTTCAAGCCTCAAAAATATATTGCAAGGGCCAATATCTTTTATTTATGCATCCTGATTGTCAACAGAATGATGTTTCATTACTGGGGCCCAAAGCTTTCCTTCTCACAGTTACTGTAGTAAGTTCTTGTATGAAAAGTACTGTACTAAGTAATTCATTATTTTGAAACAAGAAATATATACAAGAAAGTTTGGTGAAGTAAGAGTGTAAACTTGTTCAATCACTTTGGAATGTAATACAGAGGTTCCTCAAAAGACTCCACATAGAGCTCCCCTATGACCCAGCAATCCCACTTTTGGGCATTTACCCAAATGATCACAAACAAGACCATACTAAAGCTACCAGCACAACTAGGTTTATTGAAGCATTACTTACCATAGCTAACATATGGAAATAACCCAGATGCCCCCTCAGTGGGTGAATGGATCGAGAAAATGTGGTCTATATACACAATGGAATTCTATGCCTCCATCAGAAAGAATGACATTGCCCCATTTGTTAGGAAATGGAAAGGCTTGGAAAAAATTATATTAAGTGAAGTAAGCCAAGCCCAAAGAAACATAGGTCCCATGGTTTCCCTTATTTGCAATAACTAGCATATGTCTGAGACAAGCAGAAAAGGTCAGATAAGTTGATGTTAGGTGAAATGAAGCTCAAGAGAAGGACACAAGTGTTTTTCTTTCTTGCTTGCTATTGTTTCTAACATCATTTTTTTTTGTTGCTTTGTATGTCCCTCCCTGACACTATAACCCTTGTTCTCACTGTATTTTGATCTTGGTATAATTTGGGGAGTGGAAGAGAATAAACAAATTGTTTAAATAGGGATACAGGTTGACCCATTGCAACAATGAGATTTACAAGACATTATGTTGAAAAAATGAACTTCACAACTTAGGCGCGCGTGGGGGGGTAGGAGGGAGGGGGGAGTGTATTTGTAGAGATGGGAGGGAAAGGATGGTAGGTGAAAACTAAGGAGGACGCAACAACACTTGATAAGAAATGTACTCATTACCTTCCTCATGTAATTGTAACCCCTCTATACAGTATTTTCACAATAAAAAAACTTATTAAAAATGAGAGACTCTTATTAGACTTTAATCCAGCCTATTATTGCCATTACTCAGATTGGTCAGTACCTCTGACTAACCATTTTTTAAAACTTTAAAATATGGATCAAGAAAATGTGGTATATACACACACACAAACACACACACACACAATGGAATTCTATGCCTCCATCAGAAAGAATGACAACGCCCCATCTATTAAGAAATGGAAAGACTTGGAAAATATTATACTAAGTGAAGTAAGCCAGGCCCAAAGAATCATAGATCCCATAGTTTCCCTTATTTGCAATAACACTAGTATATGTCTGAAACAAGCAGAAAAGTTCAGAAAAGTTGATGTTAGGTGAAATGAACCCCAAGATAAGTATTCAAATGTTTTTTCTTTCATGCGATTTTTAAAAAAATATTTATAAGATGAGTTCTTTGTTGCTTTGTATGTCCCTCCCCCATAGTATAACCCTTGCTTTCACTATATTTGATGTTGGTATATTTTTGGAGGGGAAGGGAAAAAACAAATGGTTTAAATAGGGATACAGGTGGACACATTGCAACAATGAGATGTACAAGTCGTTATGCCAAAAGTGGAACTCTAAAACTTTGGCCAAGGGGGGGGGGATAGGAAGGGGAAACAAAGGATAAGGTAACAATGCTTGATAAGAAATGTACTCATTACCTTGCCCATGAAATTGTAACCCCTCTGTACGGTATTTTCACAATGAAAAAAAAAAAAGAAAGAAAACTAAAGCCCTTATATATCACCTTACACCAAAATCAAAATCAATTCAAAATGGATCAAAGACCTTGGAGTCAAAGCAGACACTCTGAAAATATTACAGGATGAAATAGGAGAAACCCTAGGTCTCCCTGGCACAGGCTGAAATTTTCTTAATAGAGACCCAGAAACACAACAAATCAAAGAATGGTTGGACAAATTGGATTGCATGAAATTGCAGAGCTTCTGCATGGCAAAGGACATAGCTAGCAAGATCAATAGAAAGCCCATGGAATGGGAGAAGATCTTCACTAGCCATAAAATGGACAAGGGTCTCATATCTAAAATATATCTGGAACTTAAAAAAATTAAATCCCCCAACAACAAATCCTCAAAGAAACAACTGCCCAATAAATAAGTGGGCTAAAGACTTAAAGAGAAACTTCTATGAAGAGGAAAGAAGAATGGCCAATAGACACATGAAGAAATGCTCAACCTCCCTAGCCATAAAAGAAATGCAAATCAAAACAACAATGAGATACCACCTCACCCCAGTTAGAATGGCAAAAATCAAGAACCCTAACAACAAAAGATGCTGGAGGGGATGTGGACAGAAGGGAACCTTACTTCATTGTTGGTGGGAGTGTAAACTTGTTCAACTACTTGAGAAAGCAGTATGGAACTTCCTCAAAAGACTCCAAATAGAGCTCCTTTATGACCCAGCAATCCCACTTTTGGGCATTTGGGCATACTAAAGCTACCAGCACAACTAGGTTTATTGCAGCATTACTTACCATAGCTAAAATGAAAACAACCCAGATGTCTCTCAGTAGATGAATGGATCTAGAAAATGTGGTATATATACACAATGGAATTCTATGCCTCCTTCAGAAAGAATGACATTGCCCCATTTGTTAGGAACTGGAAAGACTTGCAAAAAATTATATTAAGTGAAATAAGCCAGGCCCAAAGAAACATAGGTCCCATGGTTTTCCTTATTTGCAATAACTAGTATATGTCTGAGACAAGCAAAAACGTCAGATAAGTTGATGTTATGTGAACTGAATCCCAAGATATGGATTCAAATGTTTTTTTTTCTTTCTTGCTATTGTTTCTAACATAGTTATAAGATATTTCGTTGTTGCTTTGCGTGTCCCTCCCCCATGGTATAACCCGTTTCCACTGTATTTTATGCTGGTATAATTTGTGGAAGGGAAAGGAAAAAACAAAATGTTTAAATAGGGATACAGGTGGATCCACTGAAACAATGAGATGTACAAGTCGTTATGTCTAAAAACGAACTTTACAACTTTGGCTCACGGTGGGAGGGAGTGGGGGTGATAGGAAGGGATGGGAAGGGAAACAAAGGAGGAGGCAACAATGCTTGATAAGAAATGTACTCATGTTGAGAGATAGAACTGAGAGGTATTTGGGAGTTCCTGCCATTTAATCCACCTTCTTGGGGGCTGGAGCTCCTGGGTTCCTCCTATGGTTCTTGGATTCTCAGTTTGGGTGTGGTTTCTTGGCCTTTATTGTGGTCTTGTTGGTTTTCTATGTGTAGGACATCTTTAAGAATCTTTTGTAGGGCTGGTTTGGTGGAGATATATTATTTCAATTTTTCTTTGCTATGGAAGGTTTTTATTTGGCCTTCAATTATGAAGGAGAGTTTAGCTGGGTACAGTATTCTTGGTTGATAATTGTTTGTCTTTAGGGCATGGCATACATCATTCCAGGCTCTTCTTGCTTTTGGGTATTTACCCAAATGTTTACAAACAAGACCACACTAAAGCTACCAGCACAACTATGTTTATTGCAGCACTATTTATTATAGATAAGATATGGAACCAACCCAGATGCCCCTCAGTAGATGAATGGATCAAGAAAACGCGGTATATATACACAATGGAATTCTATGCCTCCATCAGAAGGAATGACATTGCCCCATTTGTTAGGAAATGGAAAGGCTTGGAAAAAATTATATTAAGTGAAGTATGCCAAGCCCAAAGAAACATAGGTCCCATGGTTTCCCTTATTTGCAATATCTAGTATATGTCTGAGTCAGCAGAAAAAATCAGATAAGGTGATGTTAGGGAAATGAACCCTAAGATATGTATTCAAATGTTTTTTTTTCTTTCCTGTGATTGTTTCTAACGCATTTATAAGATTATTTCTTTGTTGCTTTGTATGTCCCTCCCCCACAGTATAACCCCTGCTTTCACTGTATTTGATGTCGGTATAATTTGTGGAGGGGAAGGGGAAAAACAAGTCGTTTAAATAAGGATACAGGTGGACCTGTTGCACCAATGAGAAGTACAAGTCATTATGTCGAAAACGGAAAAAAAAAAAAAAAAAAGGAAACGAACTTTACAACTTTGGTGGGGTGGCGGGGGAGGATTTGGTGGGGAGGTGGGGGGGAAGGATAGGAAGGGATGAGAAGGGGAAACAAGGAGGAGGCTACAATGCTTGATAAGAAATATACTCATTATCTTGCCCATGTAATTGTAACCCCTCTGTACAGTATTTTCACAATAAAAAATAAATAAAAATTAAAAAAAGAAATGTACTCATTGCCTTGCCCATGTAATTGTAACCCTTCTGCACGTTATTTTCACAATAAAAAAAGAAATATACTCATTATCTTGCTCATGTAACTGTAACCCCTCTGTACAGTATTTTCACAATAAAAAAAAGAATGTATGTATGGTGTATATACAATTTACTCATCCATTAAAAAGATCTTGCATCATTTTGCAAAGAAATGGAAGAAACTGGAAAATAAGTCATGTTAAGTATGGTCCAGAAAGACACAAGACACTTGTTTTTCTCGCGTGTGGAAGCAACAATTTATAAACAAAATAAACACCAGGAAATGGGTACTCAAAAGCAGGAGGAGAGATCAAGGGATGGGGGTTAGGTGCATTAAGAGAGGAAAAGGGGAAGAATGCAGTCAAAGCATATTCTACATAATTAAGAAAACTGAGGGAATGGGTGGGGTTGTGAAAGATGGGGAAGAATGTGTGAAATGGGTGATATTGATCAAGAGGAAATGAATTCATAAACTGCAATGGTAACTGGCCACTCTCTCTTCAAGTAAAGATAATAATTTAAAAGGAAATAAATACCATGCAAAGAACAAAATATTGTGATAATGGCCAAACAGACATGGCCCTCATTTGAATATAAATAGATAGAAGTGGGAATAATGATTCTAACATATTCCTATCTGGGAGGCAATCCTTGCTTTAAGAGAAAGTCATTCAATACTAGAAGTTTAAGGGGTCAAAGATAGTACACAGTCAGATTCTTAGGTCTGCAAACTTTTTACCTGAGTGACAGTGGGCAAATTATTGTCCTTCTATAAACCCCCAAAAGCAGCGACTCAGAGGTTAATATCATTGCTGTCATCATTAGAAGTCATACATGAGTAACTTCATTTATAATGACAGTTTAAAATAAACATAAAATTAAAGAAAAACAACTTCCACAAAACAAGCACATTCTTCACAAGTAGACACATAGCTAGATAATAGACATAAAATTAAACAGATGTAGTAGTCGTGATTTGTCAACCAACTGGTTATATGACTACATACAAGTTATATAAATGGATAAAGAATGCAAATTTCACTCACTTATCTACCAACACCCTTCCTTTTTTTTTTTTTTTTTTTGGTTGATCGTGGGGCTTGAAATCTGGGTATGGGCACTGTCTCTGTGCTCTTCAGCTCAAGACCAGTGTTCTACCACTTGAGCCACAACGCTGATTCCAGTCTTCTGGTCGTTAATTGGAGATAAGATTCTCATGGACTTTCCTGCCAGGGCTAGCTTTGAACCATGATCCTCATCTCTCACTCTCCTGACTAGGTAGGATTACAGGTGTGAGTCACTGGTGCCTGGATAATACCCTTCATTTTAAAACTTGTGTGTGAGTGATTTTTTTCTTGCTTGCTATTGTTTTTTAACGTATTCATAATGTATTATGTGATTTATTTTGTTTCTTTGGTATGTTCCTCCCCCATAGTATAACCCCTGTTTTCACTGTATTTGATTCCAGTGCTCTGCTTCTTGTATATACACTTTTCTAATTTGGGGAAGGGAAGGGAAAAAACAAAATGCTTAAATAGGGATACAGGTTGACCCATGGTAACAATGAGATGTACAAGACATGATGTTGAAAATGAACTTTACAACTTTGGTGGGTGCGGGGGAAGAAGGGAGGTAGTTGGGGAAGTGGGAAGGAAGGGATGGTTGGGGAAAAACAAAAGAGGAGGTAACAATGCTTGATAGGAAATGTACTCATTACTCATGTAACTGTAACACTTCTGTACAGTACTTTTACAATTAAAAAATATTTTAAAAAGAAAACTTGTGTCTGAGACACAATTATGTTATATCTTAGTATCTCAGTGAGTAAAAAATACTGGAATGTAACAGAACACAAAACATATTACATCAAATTTGCTATGTAAATCAAGAAAGTCACCTATTAAAAATCATGTTATTGGTAGTGAAGAAAAAATAAATCAAACATGAGCCTAAATGAATATAGAGATCTTCTAATACATTACAATTGCTTCCCACTTCTTTTTAGTTACACCATGCCTGTGGCTGAAATTGTCAAGAAAAAAAACCCCAAAAATATAAAGTACATCTATTGAGAGGACAATAACAGAAAAGAATTAATGTTAAATTCAGTAAAAGAATATGCTTTTCTTAATTCAATTGGTCTGTTATTTGGATGTATACTTTTAAAAATTCACTGAAAGTGGCCACAGGGAAGTACTATTTCGGACTTCTGGGGGTAATTCAGTTCCAATTCTGCAGGCATAGGCACATTAAGACAAAATATAGGTGCCTTCCATTATTTATAAACCCATGAGACATTGTCTAGTTTATTGTTGAACTCTGAGCATATAATTTGTCAAATTAGCTTTCCCACTCCCCAAGCTTCCCAACTGAGTTGTTAATCATTAAAAAAAATGCTATTATTCCTCTCAATATTTTCTTTCTTACTTTAAAGTAACATGCTAATGTGGGTTTTAAATCGGAACACTGCCCCTTTCCTCAGTTATCATTAGAAAAGGCTAGTATTTTCAGTAACTGTACATCCAATGCTGTTATTATTAGCACATTTAATATGAATGCAGTATTTATCTTTTATGGATTTATAGACTAAGATATGAAGCTTTACATTATCTATTTCCCCTAAAGAATTCCATGAGTTTTGTTGCAAATGTATATGCAATATATTATTTTTTATCTTAAGAACTCTCTTAGGCATTTTAAAAGATAACACCATTTATAGGTAATGTATTAAAGAGCCTTAAAGATCTAACATTCATGAATTTCAGGAAATTTCAAGAGATCCTAGAAAACAGACTAGGAATCAGATTGAATCTGAATCTGTTTAATCATGAATGGCTACACCCAGGTTAAACACTAAGGGTGTTAATGTATTATATTTAAATTCTAAAGAAGAACTTGTTGCAGATGGATTGTCCTATTCCAACGATGTATTTATACATAAATACATATCACTTTTCACAAAACACTTTATCTGCATGCTGTGTCTCATGTGAGTCTCAATAGTGCTATTAAATATAAAACAATTGTAAGGGAGCATAAATAGTTTTACTCTCAGATTTGGGTTTAAGAAAATGTATCACGATACAGAAAACAGTAAATATTTCAATTTAAGACAAACTTGATTGGATGTGGCTGCTCATATCTATAATACTTGCTATATCAGAAGTGAGACTGAGAAGATCATAGTTTGATATTGGCTCCAAGCAAGAATGAGGAGGGCAGGTTAAAAATAACAAAAAATACAAAAAGCGCTGGAGGAGGCTTGGTGCAAGTGACAGTACCTGCTTAGAAAGTATGAGGCCCTGAGTTCAAACTCCATTATTACCAAAGGGAGGAAAGAACTTAGGACAAACACATTTATTTAACTTACTTTTAAAACTACTGAAAGCACACATGTAAAATAGCCGTAACTTGACTTAAATTAGTGATAGCTGAAAGCTATACAAAGGAATCTGGGGGTTTTAATTTTATTCATCACATTCTACCTCAGGGACCTGGGGAAATGCAGAGAAGTGCACTGAATATTTATGAGGCCTTTGGGACTCTAACAGGTTTCCAATTGCCTTGTTTGTTGCAATCTGCTTGTCAAACTATTAAAGGAAGTAAAATCCACATTCTATCCCCTATTGTATATACAGACTTTCCCTGTTAATTAAATCAAAACTACATGATTGCAAGAACTCAGAAAGAACATCTATAGCTTCGCAGCTTTTCCACGCTATCATTTAGAGAAATTTTTCAGTGGCTATCATATTAAATACACATTTTAAACTTGATTACTAACCATGTTCACTTAAACATCAGGTTTAGGAAGCCTAGTATTAAATGCCTCTGTGCTAGTCCTTAATTATAGGTACTGCAATATAATTCTCATCAGATGTGTAGTTAGTCACCACCCAGATGAGTCTTCACACTAAATAAGACTGTGAATAAAAAAGGGGGAAAAATGATGTTTGAAGAGGAAAAAATGGAAAATCTTTATCTATGATTTACACTTGTATCATCCTTAAAGTATTTATGATATAGAAAGTGGGAGACTTTAGAAGCCACTTGTAACTACAAGCAAGCCAACAGTAAGGCTAACTGGGTTCACTTTTCTTTTCAATCCAGACCTCAGCCTCGGCTGATTACAGCAGTACAAACATATATACAAGTCGCCTGAGCTGAAATAGTGCTCATTGCTAAGCACTATCATTTTGAATCTGGCATGCAAATAATTTACATCCTTTTAGGGTACTAATCTCCTCTAGGTTGGATTTTATGCAATGTGATATATAAAGCAGGTGATTAATTTTTAGGAGTTATCTAAAAAATAGATTTTCTTGGGGCTGGGAAGATGGCTCAGTGGTAGAGCGCTTGCCTTGCATGCCTGAGGCCCTGGGTTTGATTCCTCAGCACCACATAAAGCAAAATGAAAAAAGCCAGAAGTGGCGCTGTGGCTCAAGTGGTAGAGTGCTAGCCTTGAGCTGAAGAGCTGAGGGACAGTGCCAAGGCCCAGAGTTCAGCACCCACGACCGGACCCAAAAAAAAAAATAGATTTTGTTTGATATGCTGAACATGCTAAACATTTTTGGTAGGATAACACGTGTTTAGTGAAGACAAAATCCAATTTGGGGGTTTTATTATATTATCTAATCATTTCATTTTTGAAGTTTTTTGTTGTTGTTGTTTTGTTTTTTTGGTGCTAGTACTGGGACTAGAACTTGGTCCGGGTGCTTTCTTACTTAAGGTTGGCACTCTACCACTTGAACCACAACCCCACTATCAGCTTGTTTGCTGGTTAATTGACGATAAGAATCTCAAAGATTTTTCTTGCCAGGCTGGCTTTGAACAATCCTCAGATCCCAGGCTCCTGAGTAGCTAGGATTACAGACAAGAAGCATTAACATGAAATAGCACTCCATGAAATAGTCTCATGGCATTCAAAATGAAAGAGAAAATCATATTTAAATTCCCTATGAACATGTGGGAGCAAATTCATCATTCTGAGCTAGGAAAAAAATGTAAAAAGTAACTAGTTCAATTACTTCATTTTTAATAGTATTTTTATTGACATACATTTGTTATACAAGGAGGGTTTCATTGTCATACTTAATGGCTCCATTTTTGACAAATGAGGAACTGGGACTAGACAGATGAACTATTTGACAACCACTGGAGCATTGCTGTTTCAAAGGGTTAGGATTTGAACTCCTGTAGAGTTTAGGACTCTAACACTCCATGTGCTTCTTCAGTGGGAGTACCTTTTTTTAGAAAGCTCAAATTAACTTTTAATTAATCATATGATAAAACTTCTACCACTGACTAGAATGATTCTATTCAGTAGCAGTCTGTGCAGTTTAGGCATTTCTTAGTTTCATTTCAATAGGCTTTTCTAACTTCAATGCCTTAAATATGGAGTCATCTAAAATTACTCTGTTTCTATGGAATGGACACAAATCAACTTATTTGGGGAATACATGCTCATAGAAAAGCTGTTTATCATATCCCAATTAACATGTTTATGTTCAAACTTCTTAGTGTCACATTGAGTTTTGACTACAGGCATTTCAAATTCGTGAGGAGAATGTAAGCCATAAATTCTGGAGGGGATGACAAGTATGTTTCAGCTTGCATGACAAGACAAAGCAATTGCCTAGAATGTGTTGAGAATTCTGAGGTCATCTCTAATAGTGGAAAGACTGTGAAGCTATACAATCTAAAAATGAGAGATTTCCCCTTGGCTGTACTTGACAAAGGAACCTTGTATTTCTTTAAAAATTTCTTAGAAGTAAAAAACAAATCGTTTAAATAGGGATACAGGTGGACCCATTGCAACAATTAGAAGTACACTTCGTTATGTCGAAAACGAACTTTACAACTTTGGTGGGGGGTGGGTGGGTAGTGGAGGGGCGGGGGGAGGATGGGAAGGGATGGGAAGGGGAAACAAAGGAGGAGGCTACAATGCTTGATAAGAAATGTACTCATTATCTTGCCCATGTAATTGTAACCCCTTTATACAGTATTTTCACAAAAAAAAATAGATTGTGAAAAAAAAAAACTAAATGTGGCTGGAACTAAACGTGACTGTCTAGTCAATAGGCATGTGGCTTAGTTATGAAAGGAACTCACTATAGTGAATTAGCAGGCTTAGCCACCATCTTCTCCAATCTTTAAAGTAGTAGTATGAAAGCCAAACCAAGGAAAAAGACAAAAACAAACCAACTGCTTTAAAAACTGGGCCTGAAAAGATAATGGAAGAAAAGTTTTATTCTACTTATCTAACCAGCAAGATAACTTTTAGGTTTTGCTTCTTATAATAATTCTAGTTCTCAAGACTTCGTGAGGAGCTAATCAAGAACGAAGATATGTATACAAGAACATCTATTTTTCTTCTATAGTTTAGTCACAAGAAAATCCGAATTATTTTTGGTCTGTCTTTTCACACATCCTCACACAATTACCACAAACATTGCCTTAACAAGTTTAAGTCACTGTTTTATTTTCAAGATTTCACTTGGTTTAAATCATTAGAAAGAAATTAATGATGACCAAGTCTAGTTTGGGTTGGCAAGAATGTCAAAACCAAAAGTAAATATATGGAATTTTTAGTATAATAATGTGTCCTATAGTTCATGTATTAAAGTGACCAATGTAAAATGATATGTGAAACTAGGTACTGACTCAGTGGAAACATAAAATAATTACTATTCTAGCCCCCAGGTGGCCTAATTAGTCCCACAAACTTCTAGAGTCATTTTACATGTAAAAATTTCCTTTTATAGCTATGCTTACTGAAAAGTATCTGCATACCATGGATTAGTATACAATTTAGCTGATGCTAAACATTTCCCAAATTATTTATTTAACAATACAGAAACGTAATCATGTAATTGTTCATACCATCATCAGAGGTACAATAGAATGATCTAAATTCAAAACCAGCTCTGCCATTAAATGGGTACAAAACCTTGAGAATATTCATGTTTCTCTGTTTGTGAAATACAGTTGAAAATAGTGTATTTAAGATGCCTAAATACAATGACTAGTAGTTTGTATTCAATACATGTTATCTTCTTTACAAACTTGCAACTCAGATGATAGTTATTTTGTTTGTACCTAGGATGCACAAAGCTAAAATAATTATATATAGATTTATATTCAAAGGACCAACACAAACAAAAGCTGCTGCTTCTTGGAGCTACTACAGAGTTGACAAGGACATTTATTTATTTTACTATACTCCAAAAATGCCATAAATATCTTCTTTTATTTTCTTGTGAGGCATTACATGTGGTCATTTAATTTCCTGTTATATTCCCATCTTATAAATTCTGTAGTCTATTTGAATTATTTTCCTGTCTTCACTGATAGTTCCTGCACCTACTAATTTATTACCCATGAACGTAATTAAAGTGCTGTTTACTGGTACTCCTTACAGATCACTAATGAAATGTTAATTAATTACAGGCCTAGCACGATCAGCATTCTTACATAATGAAAGAAACTCTCCCATCCCATTATATTTTAGTTCTCATCCTAGAGTCATTTAACATGGGTCCTTGACTAATACAACGTCAACTTATCCTTAAAATGATCTTTTAAAAACTTATGCTGCATTCAGGTTTTCTATCCGAGCTAATTATCAGTAAGGCAACAAATAAATGTATGACATTAAGGTTATGCCACAAGTGACAAGAGAAAGGATAATAATTTGCTCATAAATAGGTCTTTGATGTTTTTGTAACATGGACATATACACCATTTTAATAATTTTAATATCTTGACTCATTCATATATAAGGAAAATGTATTTTTCATAGACATAAAATAAAATGAAATACTAATCCATACCCTTCTTCCCAAGACTAGCAAGCAGTCATCTTTTGGAGGAAAAAAATCTGATCTGAACTTGACTATAGAACTGTGTGATGCTCTAAAGGCCAATTGAATTGTTAGGGTACAGATTCAATATTTTTGTGGAATTCTCCACTATGATAACAATATTAGCCAGAACAATTGGCACCACAGGAGCACCCCATGACGGTAAGCCAAGAAAATGTTTCTATTGGACTCACATTGTGGCAGAGAGCTTTTTAGATGATAACATTGAATCTTTTCAAAGAGAATTCAGGACTGATCAATACTGAATTACCTTGCTGTCTCTCAAACATTTCATCCAGACATTTTTCTGGGGAAATCTGTGTCTATAGTTCTCTATTATTTAATATGGCAAACAAAACTTTAAAGAAACTCAACATCAAAGTAAAAAATGTTTTTCTTGTCGTGACTGCTTTTAAACATACTAAGAACAATTATGGGAAGCAAAACATTGATGAATACTGTATTTCACTCATTCACTCACTCATTGATTTGCTTAATCATTCAACATTCAAAAATATCTATTGTTCCTTTATTTTGCATGAGGCCTGATATTAGGTACTGTGAGAAATACAAGGCTCATTATCAGCCTCTGCATGTATTTTTGCAAGCCTGTGAAGAAATTAAGGCATGTATACAGGTACACTTAGCAAGCCATTGCTTATTTAAAAACCTAACTTGAAAAAGTGCACAATAGTTTTCATCAGCTTGTATCATTGATGTTAATTGCAACATCTTGGATAGCAATAAAACAACTAAGTAAAGAGCACATACTTTGTACTTAATGCACCTGGTACCATTCATTCTCCTCAACAAGTAGCACCTTGTACATTCTGCACACAGTAGGTACTCAATGAGTAACAGAATCTACTCCTTTCAAATGTGATCTTCTTTATGAATCTAGGCATGCAACAAATGGGAAAGACAATGCAGAACCCACATAGAAGATACATGGAATGATTTATAATACAAAGTTATGCGGAAAATAAAGTGCCTTTACAGGCAAAAAGCAGATACAGAACCCATAGGTGAATGTAGTAGCAAAAGCAGAGTGTGGCTCAATTCAAAACTCTCTAGTAATTACATCTATTTTCAAATATAGCTTGCTGTTTCAAGAGCTAGTTTGGTCCTTGTCAGTTCTAGAAAACTCAAGAGATCAACACAGCCACTTCTCAGGATTGCCAGAGGAAAGTTTCTAGCATCAGACTCAAGGAAAGGTGTTAAGATGATGGAGGAGTAATACAACATTACTTAAGGGGGTCATCTAAAGAGCTCAAAATCGATCTCTGCAAGTAACATGTGTGGCCTTGGGTAACTTAGCTCCTGCAGACTACAATATTCTCAGCACTTAAAAATGAGGTTAGCTGGGTGCCAGTCGATAAGGCCTGTAACCTAGCTACTCAGGGGGCTGAAGTCTGAAGATCGCAGTTCAAAACCAGCCCAGCCAGCCAAGTCTGTGATACTTCCAATCTCCAATCAACCACCAGAAAATCAGAAATAGCTGAAAGTGGTAGAGTGCTACTACCCTTGACCAAAATAGCTCAGGGACAGTGCCCAGGACCTGACTTCAAGCCCCTCAACTGACAAAGACATTGATAATAATATTTGTCTACCAAGGGTTTTGGAAGAAAATTTCCACACTTCACAGTTGTATCTTATTTTTTACCTATTCCACAAGCCCAAGGTCAGAGATGAATATTTCTCATCCTCTTAGATAAGGTATTTCTGTACACTTCACTTGAGCCACTTATTCAATCTGGAATATCATAATTGTGTTCATGCTGTGAATTTCCCCCTACAACACTGTGAATGGTTCAACGAAGGGATACTATTTTATCATCTTTGTTGGCCACTTTCAATTCGACAGTTGCTCTACCTAATGTTAACAATTGGAGAAATATAGGGCTTCACGTTTTATATATGTAATTAGAATTTATTACACTGGTTATTATCATCTTGAAGATGTGGGGAGATAAGTACCAGTCCCAACACTAAAAACTGAATAAACTTGAGCAAGAAGTGACAAGTGATTTCCCCAAGGTGACATAGTTGGTAGAACTAGGGACATAACAAGTCTTAGCTGCATGTTCTATCCCATGACAGCATACCATTTCAAAAATCAAATAATGACGGCAAGCATGATGTTCTGTTAATACTGTAATTTTCAGGTGGTCAGATAAATGGTATCAACATATCACCACAGCATAAGAAATGTGAAGCGATTTATGATGACAAGTTTTCCTCAGGATAGGGCTTGCCAAAACACTCAGTTAATGGGAATTGGAATGATTTAAATGATTTAAAAATAAAGCATATTATTTTGCAAATAGGTAAAATATAAATAATTAACAAGTGGAATTCTTTTTAAATGAAATTACCCAAGCATGTGTAATAGCACAATTCAAGGGTCAGTAATTTGTTTCATTTTACAAATTAATAATAAGGGGTGAAGTATAAGAGTGGGTTCCTCAAAACCTAGGGAATTGCCAAGAGCTACAATGGAAAAAAAATTAGAAATTGGACAGAAATCAGAACTTGCTTAATTTCTGCCGTAACTCTTTAATTATGGTAAATTGCCAGGGCCAACAGTACTTAACATTTTTTTAGGTTACAGTAGTTCATTTGGTAAATGACTGTAAATGACACCCAAGTGAATTTCATTTAGTGGCCTGAGTATATCTAGCCACTGGGGATCAAGAAACTTACATCCTTATTAAGAGGTGGAGACTATTTTGAACAGGGCCCTACATGACACAGGAATTATTCATGGAGGTCAAGGCAAGGCCATGTGATTGATCATACATTAAGTGTTCTAAGCCTCATGGACACTATTATATAAGAGGAAATCAAAGGGCTGGAGTGTCCTAAAAGGTAAGTATGTGAAAAGCCTATTTTGTGCCCCAGGTAATATCTTATTCACTAAGCAGGAATTGACATGCCTTGACATGCAATTTCAACTCCACTTAGTGAACTCAAGTCCTTAGTTCATTCAATAACCACTTCTGAGGATCAGAAGTTTCCAACACAGCATCTCAGGGACAAATTTATTTCTTGTCTGAGAAATTAAGAAGTTATTGGGACTCCCTCACTATGAGCAGTGAAGCTTGGCTATTTTTACTTTTTTGTATTTGCCAGTCCTGGGGCTTGAATTCAGGGCCAGGGAACTATTCTTGAGCTTCTTTTGCTCAAGGCTAGCACTATACCACTTGAGCCATAATGCCACTTCCAGCTTTTTCTGTTTATGTGGTCCTGAGGAATCAACCCAGTGGTTCAGGCATGCTAGGCAAGCACTCTACCATTAAGCCTGACAGCCCAGTAAGTTCTATTTATTTTTTTTTAAGTTTGCTATTTTTTTATATTTTATTTTTTTAATTGTGAGAATACCGTACAGAGGAGTTACAATTACATGGGCAAGATAACAAGTGCATTTCTTATCAAGCACTGTTGCCTCCTCTTTGTTTCCCCTTCCCCCCACTCAATCCTCCCCCCCCCAAAGTTGTAGAGTTCGTTTTTTCAACATAACGAGTGTACATCTCATTGTTGCAATGGGTCCACCTGTATCCCTAGTTAAACGATTTGATTTTGCCCTTCCCCTCCACAAATTATACCAACATCAAATACAGTGAAAGCATGGGTTCTACCATTATAAAAAGCATGGGTTATAAACATGCAATTGTTTCTAACATATTTATAATTAAGTTCTATTTCTATGTACTGGCCTTATTAATCTTAATGAGGGCACAGAGGTAAAAAAAACAAAACAGAATAATATTAAGGCTATTGCCAAGGTCAGTGTTTTTTTCCTATAATACTAGCCAAAGTAAACTCATTTTTATAAAGTAAAAAGGACATATTTAATGGATTAAAATATTATGCAAAAAGAATATGTGACAGATGGCAAAGCTGAGCAACATTTACTGAAATATTTAACTTGGATCCAGCTGACACACTCCACTACATGTCATACACAGTATTACTATTATTGATAAATCAGAAACTATGCAGACTCTTAATGTGTACAAAGTCAGGTGGAACAATAGATAATTGACAAAGTTAATTTATATTACAATTAACTTTACGTTGAGTCCAAGTGGCAACATCCTGTGCAAGAAAATCAATTCTTTTATATGTGCACGTTTCCAGTGCAACACATCATTTCTTGGTTTGATAACAGATATTGGAAAGATTTTTCTTGTAGATTAGCTATATTTTGCAACCTCAAAATAAGCAGTTTCTTCTATGCCATGGAATTTTATCCATACTGAAGGATGTGTCAAAAAAATAAGTTCTGTTTTAGAAAATCAACAGAAATCCCATTTCTAACACACTGTCTTGGCGAAAAGAATTAGTCTGTCAGTTTTGACAGATCCAACCAAATGCAGTAATTTCTCTTGAAAGGTAAATTTAAAATAGATTTGGCAATTAAAAGTATGTATGAGGTAAAGAAATTCCTGTAAACATGGAAATCTTTTTTAAAAAACCTGAATAACCATGCATTTATTTTTATTTAAAAAACCTATATAACCATGTATTATTTTTGTTTTATGCTTTACTGAAAAAAAAACAATTTACACATTGAAATGTGTGCTACTTTATCAGGATAAAAGGTTTTTGCTCTGTATTTCTTTATAAATGTTCTCTTCTCCCACCCCACTTTACAAATGAATCATGGCAGGGAGTTACATATGTGGAGATGTAACAGGATAGCTAACCACCGAAGAATCATTTGTTTAGAAGGAGACAACATAACTGCTTTGTATTAAAATTTGCCAGATGTCCTGGCACTGTTCCAATAAGAATGAGGATAGTCATTACACTAATCTTCAGGAACTACACATAAAGATAATAGTGGCCAAATGGAGAGTAAATGGAATTCACTCTTTCCAAAGACATCATCAAAATAAATGCTGGCAACAGATCCTTACCAGACAAAACAATCTGTAAAAAAAAAAAAAGAAAGAAAGAAAGAAAGAAAGAAAAGAAAAAAAAGAAAGAGGAAGAAAAGAAAAGGAACAAACAAAATGGCTAGAATCTGCACATTCCAAGTTGTACATAGAATTTTTAAATCTAATGATTATACAATTTACATCATAAATTATTTCATGACAAGTGCTATGATTATTCCCCATTAGCATCTGGCAGTTTGTGATTCACAGGCTGTCAAAAAATATTGTTACAAAAATGAGCAAAGTGTTCAATGCTAGGATTAAACTGAGGATCTGATGCATGGCAATCAAGCACCAATGAGTTCTAACCTCCAGCTCTTAAGCAACATTTTGTATATATGTCTGTAACAGAACCCCCACCCTCACAGACACACATCCATCTTGTGTTCTGTTGTAACAGAGGGAAAAAAATGCTCACTGAAGAAACTTAACTAGGCCCATACATGGCTTTTTTTTAATAATGTGTTTCAAGATGGGCCCTGGTGGCTCATGCTTGTAATCCTAGCTACTCAGGAGGCTGAGATTTGCAAATTGTGGTCCAAGTATAGTCTACGCAGGGAAGGCCATGAGACTCTTATCTTCAATTAACCACCAGAATACCAGAAGTAGAACTTTGACTCAAATGGTAGAGCACTAGCCTTAAGCAAAAGAGCTCAGGACAGTGCTCAAGGCCCAAGTTCAAACCCATGAGTGAAAAAATATTTGTGTTTCAAGAAGGCAAGAAAGAGAGGGCACTGCCAACAGAAGTTGAAGACATTTAGTGATGCTGTGAGAATGAGTTAGTCCTAAACACCAATTAACTTCATGAACTCTGAAAAATTCAACTTGGTATGGTAATATTACTAACCACTGAGAATGGTACAGTTACAGTATTATTACTCTTTCTTTCTGGCCAACAAGGACTGATATGCCTTGCTTATTACTAGCTCAGTACTCATCCATATTTATTTCTGTTTGGTTAATGACACGCCAGCCATGTCGGCATTCTGTTTCTTTTCTCAAGAAAATTTCATTTTGAAATTTACTTCTTCCATCCTTCCATCTTACCCTCATTCTTCCCTTCAGTCCTACCCCTTTTCAAATAACATTTGGTGTATTTCATTATGCTGTTTTCATGTACAAATATAGGAATATCCTTTGTTCTCTTCACTCCTCAGTATGTATTCTTTTCTTCTTTCCTCTCAAACATCCTACTTTCACATGCCCCATTACCATTACTATTATCAACATTTCAGGTCTATACTTCACAAATGACTGAGAACATAACAGATTTCACCTTTTTGAGTTTGGTTTACCTTGCTCAATATGCTAACAACCATTCAGTTTCATTCCTTTTTCTGGAAATGACATAATTTTACTTTTCTTTTGGCTGAGTAATATTCCATGGTAAGTCATCTCTGACAAATCCATTTCAGTTTATATTTGAAATTATTGTTCCAGTGTTTTTATAGCTTGCAATGGAGCTGTTTATAGATTTTCTTTAACCATCCATCGGTTGGCAGGCTCCTCAGCTGATTACATAGTCTGTCTATTGTGAACAGAGCAGTAGTAAATATGGTATACAGTAACTTTCTTAAACATAATAGGTTCATTTACTTTTCTACACATTTTTGAATAAGCTATTCTACCTACTCCAAATACATTTATCTATATCAATCACTGAAGTCTGCAATTTCAGGGCTCAGTTCAAATGTCATCTTAACAAAAAGGCCTTTTCTAGTTTCTCAATCTGAAATAGCTCCCCACTCACTGTTACATGACCAGGATGTATTTCCTTTAATAGCAGTTAACACTATGAAGCACTAACTTCTCAACCCCTCTTCACCCCAAACTAGGAATATAAGCTTTATTGAAGCAGGGAATTCATCCATCTCATTATCCTTAGTACCCAAAAGTCCCACTTAGAAAATACAGATGCGCCTAGCCTTTGGACGGAGTTTTATTACAATAAACTCATGGAAAATGGAAAATTCCCTAAGCTGACAAAATGCTATTTAGCACCACTAACATCATAGCTTAGCAGGACAATACAATTTTGCCTCGTATGATCATATGGCTGATTGGGAGTTATAGCTCACTGTTCCTCAGAGGTCCCTGCTCTGGTAAACATACCTTGAAAAAGGATCATTAAGCTGAATACTGGTGGTTTACACCTATATTCTTAGCTACATAGGTGACTGAGAACTGAGGTTCACAGTTCAGAGCCAGCCTAGGCAGGTTTATTCACGAGACACTTATCTCCAATTATCCACCAGAAAAGCTGAAGTGGAGTCCTGGATCTAAGTGGTAGAGTGATAGCCTTAAGCACAAAAGGTCACGAACAGTCCCCAGGCCTTCAGTTCAAGTCACAAAACTCACCAAAAAAAATCATCATCATCATCATCATTATAAGTATTAATTCTTTTATGTAGCTTCAATATTGATCATATAGCATTAACATACTATACATGAGGTTTTTTTTTTATCAAAGTAGAATTTTTAAAGTGTGTCATCACTGAATCCTTGAGGGGGGCAGGGTGTCAGGGCATCAAACACAGTATAGACTTGATAAACATTGTTGAATGAAAAGAAGAATTTGTTACCTATGGGAGTAATGTCACAGTATTATTTTTTTAATCAATCCTGGTAAAATGAATTGGGAAGGAGAGTAAGTCAAATGTAGCACTTAATGTTTGAGCAGAAGGATGGATACACTACAAAGGTCTATGAACATGAGAACTTTCTAGAATTGAACACAATGTGCAAGAGCACCTCGTACTACCATTTTATACTTAAGCAAGCTTATTTACATAATTTGGAAGTGTTTTCTTTTCCTCAGATTTTGTGAAGCTAATTTACTAAAGTTGATACTTATTTTTTCTTCTGGCAAAGGAAATGTTTTCAAAAACATTCTTTGTATGATGACATTAAGATTTAGATGCAAAGCAATGACTTTAAGAAATAACAATCACAAATTCCAAAGAGTTTTTCAGCAGTGTTGGTACTATGAATTGGAGAAGCATTAGTATATGAACCTAAGCACATTTTGGCATTTTATAAATCCATGAACAACAACAGATACAGAAACCAAATAGGAAAGCAACATGTCCCTTGTGTACTGACAGTTAATAAAATTATGGAAATCTTCCCTTAATTAACATACAAATAATGTAAATCTCCTAACTCTAGGTGTTTCACTCACATGCACTTGCAAGACCACACACACACACACACACACACACACACACACACACACCACCACCACCACCACCAACAACAACAACAACAACACCACTAATCAAAGGAATTGCCAGGAATTTTATGACCTTACAATTCAAAGTTATGACTTTGCAATCAAAAACAAGATCTTTGGTATTTTAAAAAAACCAATCATTTTAACACCTCCACTGCCTGTAGGCAGCAGGGTTCTCCTGTAAGTCTTACCCCTGGCAGCTGCATTTCATTTTTATTTGAAAAGACTGATCCAGTGTTTTTATAGCTCTTGATTAAGCTGTTTAAATAAAAAAAAGAGTAAATGTTTAAAGAGGAAACCACTGTTGTTAAGCTCTATGTAAACTAGTAATGGGCAAGTCTCAGGTGGTTTGAAAGTTGTTTGGATAAATACCTCAATCTATTCCAACCTCTTCAGTTGAAAAATTCCAGCTCCCACAAGGTTAGTAGAGCTTTAGGGTTTCTACTGAATCTGACATAGCTTTTCAAAAAATATCCACACTCAATCCCTAGCTAATAGTAAAAGAAACTTTGGGGGAAAGAAGTTCACAGAGTTTTTGAAATATAAAATGTCCTTGCTATTTGGCTCAATTGGAAAGATTTCTAAGTCTCCAATATTGAAATTGTACGAAGAATAGAAATCCAGTAAGACCAAAGGCAAGCAACTACATGCCAGGGAAAGTCTACTTAGCAAATAAGTTGTCCAGTTACCAGGGTGCAAAACATTTTTAAACACCTATAAACAATTAAAGATTCATCTTCATGTCTCCTCTGATTTTTTTTTCTAAAGGAGGTCTTGTTATGTAGCTTAGGCTGGTCTATACCCTCCCACCTCTGCCTAAGTAGCTAGAATTACAGACAGGTACGCAACTAAGAAGTCCTGGCTGAAATGTCATCCAGCCTACAATTCACGACTCAAGCATTAGCCTTCTTAGAAGAAACCCGGATGACTGACACACATTAGACTTCTTCAGTACCAGGAGCCATGGTTGTCTACTTAGTGGTTTCATATCGACCTTTTCCAGCAGAATAAAACTTCCTCATGGGTAAGTATTGCCTTTTGTCATTACTGTATTGTAAGTGCTTAGCACATATTAAGTCATCAATAAATAAATATTTACATTTAAAGAATATTTCAAGAATGAAGGCTTCAAAACATCATGAGCTAATATGATAGTATAATAGGTCTTCATCCCATTTCATCCAATTTCCTTGGCATACAACTCCTTAAACATCTTGTGTTTCTGAAGAGATGTTTCTATGCTATATGGAGTTGCTTGATATCTGCCAACCCCTGGGTATTTCTACATTGTGACCAGAAGTACCAAGGCAAGATTACAGGGTTGGAATTTTTAGATTAATTGCTGCCCCCAACGCCCAATCCCAACAGGCCTTCTGGAAGGGAAAAAGAAAGGAATGAAAGTTATATTGATCACTAATGGCCAAGGATTTAGACAATAGTGCATATGTAATGAGACCATCATAAAACTCTCAAAGCCAGAGGTTGGAGCATTTCTGGATAGCTGAACACATGATGAAATAGTCTGTGGCATTATCTAACAGATCTCTCTGTGCATCTTTCCCTTTGAGTGATTTAGAATAACAAATTAAAGATAAGCAAGTATTCCTGTGAGTTGGTGACCAACTGTAGCAAGAGAGACACACCCAAGGACAGGGCTGTGGGGGAACCCTGATTTATAACTGGATGGTAAAGATAGATATAACAAGTTGGAGAGTGGGGGGATTGAAGACCACAATCTTGAAACTGAGCCCTTAACTTGTGTAATTGGATGCTGTCTCTAGAGAGATAATGTCAGAATGGAATTGAATTAGAACAAACTCAGCAGGTGCCAGATGCTACAGAATTTTGTTCTAGCTGGTAGGGAGAAATCCACATATGGTTTAGGGTCACAGAATTCTGTGAGAGCAGAGGAAAACTGGCAGTATCTTCCCAACCCATAGTGAATATGATGGTATTTATGACACACATTTCAGAGGAGACATGAGAAGTTTGAAAGAGAATTTTTAAAGTATTTTGTGAAATATGATAGAAATTCAGGTTGTTTTGACTTTATTACAATATACTGTAGGGCAATTAAATGTATTAGTGAAGGTAAAGAAAAAAACCTACCTGGTCTGAAATTGGAAACTGTTAAGACTTCCTTGGATCAGTAGTTGGCAGGTAGCAAGTATTTGTTGATATATGTAGATACCAGGCAGTGACTTAGAAGCAGGGAGAAGAACCAAAATTCTTGGTTGTCAGTAATTTACAAGCCGCCAAATAGTATTTGAGCCATTTAGATCACTATTCTGAATCATTTATCCTCATTGGCTGAATTTGCAAGTATTGGTGCTGTAAGTCTCCATAAAATCTTTTTCTGACTTATTAAGTCAGAATGATCTTTCAGGTAGGTCTGGTGGTACATACCTTTAGAGCTTATGAGGCTAAAGTAGGGGGACTACTATTACATATTGACTTGAAGGGCAGCCTGGGCTACCTAGTAAGTAGGAAGAATCTGCCTCAAAAAATTAAATTGAAAAATAAAAATAATAAAAAGTACTTGTTATCATTAATTTGTGCAATGAACTTTGCATAAGTTTATGATATTTACCATGCACATAATGTCTAGTAATGGTTTGAGTATACTGTTGATTCTATTTTCTAGCTAAAGTTTGTGAAATGCAAATGCTATTATGTCTTAAATATATCACATAAATTAGAATTCCTGGGCTGGAAGGTGGCTCAGTGGTAGAGTGCTTGCCTTTCATTCATGAGTCCCTGGGTTCAATTCCTCAGCAACACATAAGCAAAAAAGGCCGGAAGTGGAACTGTGGCTCAAGTGGTAGAGCACTAGCCTTGAGCTGAAGAGCTCAGGGACCGTGCTCAGGCCCAGAGTTCAGGTCCCACAACTGACAAAAATAAAACAAAAATAAAATTAGAGTTCCAATGTTTTGCATACTACTCATACCTAGTCATCCCAAGAACAATTAAATAAATTATGGTTGAATGAAAAGGAAATATAAAAGAATGGAAGGCATAATCTCTGCATCAATTATGTACTGATACATGAACATTGAGTTAGCTATAATAGATGACCTAACACATATGCCCATTTGTATGGTATCTCAATGTCTATAACCAATTAATTACTGTTAGCATCTCTGTGAGTTTACACTAACTAATCAAATAATGTGGAAACCACCAAACAACAAACATAGTTTAATAATACATGTTCGTAATTTTTGTTGTTGTTGTTGGTTGTGGGGCTTGAGCTCTGGGCCTGGGCACTGTCCCTCGAACCACAGCGCCACTTCCAATATGTTTGTAAATTTTAAAAACCCATCATGTCTATATTGATTGCTGACTTTACATCTTTACTTTTGAATTCTACTACCCAATTCATTGTAAATGATTTCTGGAAAGTAAAATTAATATTTATTTGGTAGGGCTAAATATCAAAGATAGAACTCCATAAACTAGGCTAACACTTTCCACTAAGTTACATACACAGATCCCAAATAGCTTTTAATATTCATCTAATATAGGTATATTTAATGATGAGTATTACTGAATTTAAATAAATATATTAAATGAATTTCCAACTCAGAATCACATTTTAGATTATATATGAGAAGATGTAGCAAACTGGCTTTTTACTATGACCTTGAAATAAAATAAATCATATATGCATTCATTCATTCATTCATTCATTTATTCATGACCCTAAGACATGACTGCAAAACATCGTCTATTGGAGTAGAAATACAGTGGATAGAGGAAGGAAGAAAAGAGCAGGCGATAAGGCCGAGTATTATAGAAGTACACTATATCTGTAAGAAAGTAACATAATGAAATCCACCAAAAACCATTAAATGTGAGGAAGAAGGAGGAAGGTAGGATGGGTGAGGTGAGTCTGATCAAAGTACAATGTGTATATGTCATACATATTACAATGCTAATAAAGATGTTTAAAAGGTGTTATTATACTTAATCCTAATAGCAACACATGAGGAAGATTAAGTCCAGTATTTATATTTCAGTTTTACTAACGGGTAAACATTACATCTTTCCTAAGTTCAGAAAGATCAAGATACAGTTCACGTTTACTGAAGAACACTCAAAATAGCTTTATATTCAAAGGATTAAGAAAAACCCTTTGCATTTGTAAGAATATTAAAGTTTGGAAATATATATAATAAAATGAGCAGTACACACACATATTTATATATATCTATAAATACAATGAGCAGAACATTTCTCACTGATCTCTTTAGTTTCTTAGTCAGGTACATGCTAAAATATTCTAGATATCAATGTATAAATAGTTGCAGGGTGCAAATTTGTGAGTGCCTTATATGATATAAAAATGCCATTTACTAAACATTTACTTGATGAAAAAGGGGGAATGAAAATTTCACCTATGTACTGTATGTGAGTGCACACGCATGTGCACATGCAGGTGTACCTGTACTGGGGCTTGAATTTAGGGTCTCACACTTTTATTTGGCTTTTTTGCTCAAGGCTGAGAGACTGTCACTTAAGCCACACCTTACTTCCAACTTCCATATGCATCATTTTTATCTCAGTTACTCATACTTTTCTTTTCTATGACATTACAAGATGAGTATCTCCTGTACATTTTATTGATGACCTTTGCAAAGCCTGTCTATAACTCTCCTTTTAGTTTGCATTGATTTTCCATTCTCACCATTAGTGAATCTCTTAGTCTTAAAAGAATAGCTGAGATGTAATCCTCTTAAGTTCATTATAAGTCTAAATGTATGTGCTATGAGATATACATACATATGTGTGTATGCATGCATATATTTTACAATTATCAAAATTTAATTGGTTAATTTTCAGTAATAATAGTCTTATGTTCTTTACATATCTAATTTCACTAATGACTTGGGACAACAAACAAAATTATCACCCTGTCAGCACAAAAGATAGCATCATTACATTACTAACCATCTTAAATTGCTTTCTTTCAGATTTTTTTCATTCTTCACTTTATAAAATAACTTGTTTACCTCAAACCTTAAAACCAATGGAAAGAATAGGGATTTTTTATCAATTAAAAACCTCTGTTTACTTTCTGTCTTTTCTATAAGATAATCTGAAACAAAGTCAAAGTAGAAGTAAGTGAGTAGACTACCACAGTAAGACAGTAATTAAAGTTATACTAACATTCCTATGAACTCCTATAACTTACATACTAATCTTTAACTTTACATTAGAATAAAACAAACTCACAGGTTCATTATTATGCTCAATGTATGATCTTGTAAACATCACAATGTCTTCATATGAACATAGAGATATGCTATATATTATTTAGAATATATGCATGTATACCCCAAATAACCACATTGCATGACTCATTTTTCAAAGCTTCTTCTTGTATTAGTTCTATTCAACATGAATAAATCCCAGAAAAAGGTTTTAATCTCTTAAAACTTATGCTTCTAGCAAGAAAGATGAGAGTTTGTCAGGTTGAAGGTATATTAACTCTTTCAGACAAATTAAGCCCCACTTTATGTTCTGAAAAAGATGATTTCCCAGATCAGTGTCCAGTGGCCAAAAAGGGTTTATATACCCTTTTACCAAGCAATATATTCTCTTCTCACAATTAGCATTATGCATCAAATGTTTTATCAATTCCCTGAAGAATGTTTGAAAAAGATAAGACATAGCTTGTGCAATTTCAACCTGAATTTCAAACAAGTGAGACTCTTAAAAATAGAAAAGAAAAAAAAAACAAATCCTAAAATCCTATGCTCCATTCCAGCAGTTTCTTAAAATGTGATTTCTACCAAAAGCCATGCCAAGAGATAATATTCAATACCTGTATTTTACATGAAAAGATGATAAAGGACTCATGTTTGACCATATGTGAGGTTCCGTTCTTTGTCAAACTAAGTTCATGACAGCCAAACTAGCTAATGTTCTCAATTTGAATGACAGAATGCTGAGATTGAGATCATGATAGGATGAACTGTGAACTATTTAAATAAATATTTATTAAGCACTTAAAGCATTGTTCTTGGTTTCTTGCAGAATACTCAGTGATAAGTAAGAATCCTTATATCAATAGACTTTATAATCCATACCACAAAACAGGCATGCACAGGAACAGAGCATAGGCCAATGAACAAGTGTGATAATCAAAGGATTAAAATGTTATGAGAACACTGGGGATAGGGAAATTAATTCTGATTGCTATGATTAGAGAAGGCTTTCTGGAGGAGAAGCTAATGTGTAAATTAGATTACAATCTTTTCAAAAAGGATTATTTTTCCCATTTGAGGGGATGAGGAAAAGAAGCAATAAAATAGTTTCACAGAGAATAAATGTGGAATTCATCTCAAATGTACATACCTTTCTGAACTAAAAGACAGCAGAAATAGGTACACCATAGCTAGAAGAACAAGATGTCTGGTCCAAAAGACCAAATTTTTTATATGACCCTAAGGAACAATATTTGTTACTTGTGCAATTTCGACCACATGGTTCATACATAGTAGAATTTTCCTATTTAACATTTAGTTAATAACAGCTGCTTCCTAATAGGATACCTTCAGATATCGCTTGAGATAGAGGGAAATATGTATAGATATATATGTACACAGGATTGACATTTCTAATGTGAAAATATTAAATATGAAATGCTCAAATTCTAAAACAATGTGAGTTCAGATAGGATGCCATAGCGCAAACTTCCATGCCAGACATGGGCAAGTCACAGTGTTAGGTCTGCCCAGGAAAAATGGCCCCTTCCCTTTGTTCTCTCCATTGCACATGACCCTCCCTAGTAGTCCCCACCCAGCACCTGTAACCCAGGTAACTGGAACACCTGAGAGCAGGAAGATGTCCCTTTGGCTCTGAGGTTACTTCCTCATTCACCAGGTCATGCCTCTTTTGGACAGTGACAGGTACCCAAGGCTCTGAGGTCACTTCCTCATCCTCTCAAGTTGCACCTCTTCCTTGTCCTCCCCTGTATTATGTCTCTCTACTTTAAGTTCTCTCTCTACACACCTATATCTGGTGCAGGTTGGCTGTATGGTTCTCCTAATAAACTCTTTTCTGCCTGAATTGCATGGAGTTCTCCTTTCTCCATGCCTTACAACAGAGATATTAAAAATATTGTGTAAGATTATCCTCAATGCTGTGCTTTAGTGGCCCATGTCTATATTCTTAGCTACTCAGGAGATCCTGGGATCATGTTTCAAAGCAAGGATGAGCAGCAAATTCTACAAATTTTTTTTTTTTTTGGTTGGAAGTGGGGCTTGAACTCTGGGCCTGGGCACTGATGCTCAGCTCTTCAGCTCAAGGCTAGCCCTCTACCACTTGAGCCACAGCTCCACATCCAGCCTTTTCTGATTATGTGGTGCTGAGGAATCGAACCCAGGGTCTCATGCATGCAAGGCAAGCACTCTACCACTGAGCCACCTTCCCAGCCCCTACAAATATTTTTTTTTATCACAAATAACCAATAAAAAGCCAGAACTAGAGACATGGCTCAAGTGGATAAGTATCAATTATGATCAGGAAAAAAAAGAGAGTTCCAGACCAGAGTTAGAGCCACAGTACTGGAACATGGTGTGGGGACAGGGGTGAGATTACTCACAAGATACAAGTTTAAGATATAAATAAAAGTGAATTTCATGTGTGTATTAGGATCCCATTCCCAAGATACTTCAAAATTCCAAAAAAAATATGAAACATTTCTAGCCCCAAATTTTTCAGTTAAGATTTATACTAAACAGTGAGTACATGTGTATGTATTTTATGTATATTCCTAGTGTACTGACTGACTGTAGGGTAAAAATATTAAGGAAGCACCTTCAAATCTACATTTTGATTGGGGCTCCCCCTTGGTTTCTTTCCTTGGTCCAGGATAGCCTATTTTAGCAAAAATTCCTTTGGGGAAGTTTAGGCAGAATCTTGCCCAATTAGAATCAGACCGCTCCCTCACTATCCCTCAACTTCCATTCCCCAGTCTCCAAGCTTGTCATAAGCAAAAATCCTCATAAGTTGCTTTACCTAGAATATTTGTATCCATGGTATCTCCTCTCAGAAATTTTCTATCTATTTATCTCTACTGACCTGTGTGATCTGGATGTAGCCCAGTTGTATGCTGAAATTTTTCTATCCGTATTGCAATAATTCCTGAATAAAATTTGCCTTCACCATCACTTGGAATTTTGTCTCTTTTGAGAACAGTTTATATTATTGCTATTATATTACCATTTTTATTTTCTTAATCAATGTACAACTAAGTGAACTACAAATCTCTAAGACTATTATAAAGTATGTAGATTTAAAAAATGTTAAATTGTTAATTATTGATTTATTTTGCAATACTAAGTATCAACTCAGGGCTATTAGTACAAGACCTTTCTTTTTCAAGTAAGCAATTTTCTCCATTTTGTTTTTGAAAGCAATTTGCTTTTCAGGGTATGTGTCACATCCATAGCTGGCCATACTTTTACTTTGTCTTTTTAATCCTTTACTATTCCATATTATCAGCCTCATAAAAGAAATTCTGGCTTTGACTCCCCAATTCTCTGATATGATGACAGTAGGCTACAAAGGAAAAGATCAGAAAAACAGACATGGTAAACTTTTCTTCATTCTAATATGAAGTTTGAATATTTCTTTGGGAGCCAGAAAAAGATGTCGATTATTATATAAACAACAAGACATAGTGGGAATATAGGGAGGGGGATATGAGAATTTTTTCTATTTTATATGTCATTTACATTATATAGATTATCGTCCCCATAAAACTATTATTGGAATGTTCTGAAAGGTGATAAAAGTTTTACATGTGGTCAAATAATTACTGAATTTTCACCCATTTCAAATCTTCTTTTAATGGGGAATAGTGGAATAAACTTTAATATACTGGCAGTGCTATGTGTATACCCTCACATCTGTTTTGAATTGTCTGAGAAGGACAAAGTGCTTCCTCAGTAACTTGATTTGTAACTACTCAAGATGATTCACACAACTAGGAAATCCCAGGTGTTAATGTCATTAACATTCTGTCAGCTCTTCTTGTCAACCTGTTAATAGTACTCCTGATGCTCAGTCACTCCCTGCCCCCCAGTTGGAGAAAATATTTAGCCAGCAGTCAATCAAAAAGTGAGGCTGATTTTGGGCAACAGATACCTAGGCCATTGACAAAATATCTGTGAGTAAATGTGGTAAGAAATTTGTCAACAAGATATAAACAGAAAGGTCAATGTTGTGATTAAAAGTTCTTTTTTAAAGACAGTTTAACATGCTAAAGGTGGACCAGAAAACCTATTTCAAAGTCTAAAGCCTTCTTTTAAGAATGAGTTTTTCCCTGTCTGAAACAATTACACACAGTAAAAAAATAATGCAGGCAAAGAGAGGAGTGTGATAGGGGGTAGAGAGGAGGACAGGATAGGAAGAGGTAGAGCTCTGAACACAATAGCTTATGTCCAATAATAAGATACCTGGACGTAGCCACAGAAAAAGGAATGTCTCTTTGATCTCTTGTCCTCTGCAAATAAGGGATCACAGAAATTACAGTTCCTCAAACATGCAAAAGTTGCTGAGCTCCTTGTACTCTACCTAAGACTGTCATTTGAAGTTGGGCACCTGTGGCTCTAGCCTGTAAACCCAGCATCTTTGGAAGCTGAGATCTGAGGATTGCCATTCGAAGCTAGCCCAGGCAGAAAAGTCCATGAGACATTCATCTCCAATAAACTTCTCATACAAGTTCAAACGTGGCACTGTGCCTCAAGTGGTAGAGTACTATCTTTGAGCAGAAGAAGCTCAGAGACAGTGCACAGGCCCTGAGTCCAAGTCCCAGGGGTGGGAAAAAAAAAAAAAGAAAACTTCTATTTGAGAGGTGTCTTGACCAATCGACTTCAACAATTCATCCAAAAAAATCATACACCACGATCAAACAGGATTCATTTCAGGGATGCCAAGCTGGTTCAACATACACAAATCAATTAATATAATTCATCAAATCAACAGGAGCAAGGATAAGAACCACATGGTTGTCTCAATGGATGCAGAAAAAGCATTTGACAAGACCAAACACCCCTTTATGATGAAGGTACTGGAAAAATTAGGAATCTAGGGAACATTCATCAATACAATAAAGGCTGTATATGACAAACCTACAGCCAGCATTATATTAATGGTGAAAAACTACAACCATTCCCTCTTAACTCAGGAACAAGACAAGGATGTCCACTCTCTCCACTCTCGTCAATCTAGTATTAGAATGCCTAGCTAGAGCAACAAGACAAGATGCAAACATAAAGGGGATCCAAACAGGGAAAGAAGTAAAACTCTCCCTCTTTGCAGATGACTTGACCTTGTATTTGAAGAATCCCACAGACTCCACTCCTAAATTATTCAAGCTGATTCAAAACTTTGGCAAAGTAGCAGGGTATAAAATTAACTCTCAAAAATCAATGGCTTTTCTGTATGCCAACAATGAGAAAAGTGGGGCTGAAATTAGGAAAGCAACTCCATTCGTAATAGCCCCACAAAAAATAAAATGACTAGGAATTAATTTAACCAAAGAAGTGAAGACTTCTATGATGGAAACTGTAAAAACTTGAAAAAGGAAATCAAAACAGAACTTAGAAAGTGGCTAAAACTCCCATGCTCCTCGATTGGAAAGATCAACATCGTGAAAATGGCAATACTTCCCAAGGCTATCTACAAATTCAATGCAATACCTATCAATATTCCCACCTCATTCTTCAACGAAATAGAAAAGGCAATCCAAAAATTCATATGGAACAATAAAAGATCCTGAATAGCAAAAACAATCCTCAACAGAAAGAACAGTGCTGGAGGAATATCAATATCAAATTTCAAACTCTACTACAAAGCCATAGTAATCAAAACAGCTTGGTACAGGCAGAACAAACCTCAGGACCAAAAGAATAGAATTGAATACCCAGTAATGAACCTACAGACCAATAGCCATCTAATCTTTGATAAGGGAGCTTAAAAAATAGAATGGAAGAAAGACAGCCTCTTCAGTAAATGGTGCTCGCAAAATTGGTTAACTAATTGTAGAAAACTAAAGCTAGATCCTTATATATTACGCTATACCAGAATCAACTCCAAATTGATCAAAGACCTTGGAGTCAAAGCAGACAAACTGAAAACATTACAGGAAGGAATAGAAGAAACCCTAGGTCTCCTTGGCACAGGCCGAAATTTTCTTAATAGAGACCCAGAAACACAACAAATCAAAGAAAGGTTGGACAAATGGGATTGCATGACATTGCAGAGCTTCTGCATGGGAAAGGACAAAGCTAGCAAGCTCAATTGAAAGCCCACAGATTGGGAGATCTTCACTAGCCATACAACAGACAAGGGTCTCATATCTAAAATATACCTGAAACTCAAAAAATTAAATCCCCCAACAACAAATCCTCAAAGAAACAACTGCCCAATAAATAAGTGGGCTAAAGACTTAAAGAGAAACTTCTCTGAAGAAGAAAGAAGGATGGCCATTAGACACATGAAGAAATGCTCAACCTCTCTAGCCATTAAAGAAATGCAAATGAAAACAACATTGAGATACCACCTCACTCCAGTTAGAATGGCTACAATCAAGAACTCTAATAACAACTGATGCTGGAGGGGATGTGGACAGAAGGGAACCTTACTTCATTGCTGGTGGGAGTGTAAACTTGCTCAACCACTTGGGAAAGGAGTATGGAGGCTCCTCAAAAGACTCCACATAGAGCTCCCCTATGACCCAGCAATCCCACTTTTGGACATTTACCCAAATATGTACAAACAAGACCACACTAAAGCTACCAGCACAACTATGTTTAGTGCAGCCTTATTTACCATAGCTAAGATATGGATCCAACCCAGATGCCCCTCAGTAGATGAATGGATCATGAAAATGTGGTATACATACACAATGGAATTCTATGCCTCCATCAGAAAGAATAACATTGCCCCATTTGTTAGGAAATGGAAAGACTTGGAAAAAATTATATTCAATACGGTAAGCCAGGGCGAAAGAAACAGTTCCCATGGTTTCCCTTATTTGCAATATCTAGTATAGGTATGAGTCAAGCAGAAAAGGTCAGATAAGTTGATGTTAGGGAAATGAACCCTAAGATATGTATTCAAATGTTCTTTTTCTTTCTTGTGATTGTTTCTAACACATATATAAGATGATTTCTTTGTTGCTCTGTATGTCCCTCCCCCACAGTATAAGCCCTGCTTTCACTGTATTTGATGTTGGTACAATTTGTGGAGGGGAAGGGAAAAAATCGTTTAAATAGGGATACAGGTGGACCCATTGCAACAATGAAATGTACAAGTTGTTATGTCAAAACAAACTGTACAACTTTGGTGGGGGGGAGGAGGATTGGGTGGGGGGAGGGGATGAGAAGGGATGGGAAGGGGAAACAAAGGAGGAGGCTACAATGCTTGAAAAGAAATGTACTCATTATTTTGCCCATGTAATTGTAACCCCTCTGTACAGTATTTTCACAATAAAAATGAAAAGAAATGAACTTTTTGAAATTAATTTTTCCATGCATTTCATTTCATGCATTTGTCAATATCTCTGATGCCATTTTGCTAGCAGGAATCTTGCTATACTTGGAGAGAGAATCTCTTCTCTACACTATTTTCTTTTGAATCAGAATGAGAAACCAAGTTATACTGGATAGTATAAAGGAAAATGGGCTTACTCCAAAAAAGACACTGGGTTTAGGAGGCTAGAAGCAACTTTAGCAACTCAATTCATACAAGAGCTTTCTTTTTCATTGTGCTGTTTGCTTTAGTTTTTGAAAGTCACTTTAAAAGGCATGGACCATCTCTTTACAATGCAGATTATAACTTTTTGTGGCTATGCTCTAAAACGGTGATTTAATGATAATTAAGTACCTGTGTTGATCTATATACAATAAATTTGTTTTAAACTATAAAGACAGCACATCCCTGTTTGATCATGTACTTTTTAGTGTGCTAAATACAGAAGCCTGGACTTAAGCGCTATATACATACCAGGTGTTGGGAATTGTGATATACATATGATACTTAAAAAATCAGATAGGGTCTTGTATATCTCATTGTTAAAATGGGTCAACCTGTATCCTTTTCCAGCATTTTGTTATTTCCCTTCCCCTCCCCAAATTAGAAAAATCTATATACAAGATGCAGGGCATCGGAATCAAATGCAGTTAAAACAGGGGTTATACTATGGGGGAAGAACACATAAAAGAAACAAAAAAAAATCACATAGTACATTATAGGTACATTAAAAACAACAGCAACAAAGATAAAACCTCTTGTGTTCAATCTTGGGTTTCATTTTGCTTAGCATCATCTTATATGGTCTATGTTGAAAATGAATTTTCAACATAGAGGGAGAAGTTGGGGAGGTGGGGAAGGAAGGGATGGTAGGGGAAAAATCAAAGGAGGGGGTAACAATGTTCAATAGGAAATGTACTCATTACCTTACTCATGTAACTGTAACCCCTCTGTACAGTATCTTTAAAATGAAAATATATTTTAAAAAATCAGATAGTGTTACTGATGAGGGGCAAAGAACATGGAGAGCATGTAAATAGGAAACTGTCAGTAGGTTGAGGTCAAGTTTACCATCGTATGCACTGTAGTATTTTCAGTCTGGCAATACCTATAATACCCTAAGTGTAGAGTCAATATTGTGAAAGAGGAAGGATGAACATTATGGTGCTATTATGGCATAGCATGATCTCAGAATGTATTGCCTTTGTACCTTCATATTCACTTGTTCTGTAGATATTATGCATTCCATTGCTACTAACTCTAGCCTTGTTGCTGTTTTCAAAGCTCATAGGTCAAGAAGTACAAGGGGGATTTTGAACTTGGTTCTGATAATGAGATTAATCTTTATGTAGTGTAAGTTTCCCGTGGAGAAAAACTGCTTGGATCAGTATGTGGGCCTACAGATATCCAATTTAAAGGGCTAGTGACCGGAAGCAAAACAATTAACGGGAAAGGGAAAGAAAAACTGGAAACATTATCTACTACAAAGAATCTGTCTAGAAATGGAAACATGATTTTAATTTTTTTTTTTTTTTTGCCGGTCATGGAACCCAAACTCTGGGACTGGGTGCTGTCTTGCACCTCTTCAGCTCAGGGCTAGCACTCTATCACTTGAGCCACAGCACCATTTCTGGCTTTTTCTGCTTATGTGGTGCTGAGGAATTGAACCCAGGGCCTCATGCATGTGAAACAAGCACTCTAACACTGAGCCACCTTCCCAGTCCACTTGATTTTAATAGTAAAGCAAGATCAAGGGCCCTGTTATAAAATTTTTCTTCTCTTTTTGAACAGCCAGAAGGGGAGAAAAAATATTAAGAAGGCATCAGAATTCACATGTCTATGATAATTATTTATCTTGTTACTTTCTGGAAGGTTGGAATCTTCAAAAGAGGAAATGATCTGAGCACTATTTTCTTGCTGTAATTCACTAATGTATAATTTTTTAAATATAAAGTGATGTTTATTGAAAAGACTCCAAGAAATAGAAACAAGTGGTTTTTTTTTCTTGTTGTTGTTTTGCTCCCTTCCTCGCATTTGCTGGCGTTTTTGTTTTCTGTACCATTTGTATTGTATGTAATTTTATCTATTTGGGGGGAGTACGGGGCAGGGGAGGAAGAGAAATGGTGGACAAAGGATGAACTCAGCAGTGATACTCTCTAGACACTATGTTGAAAATGAACTATATGACTTGTGGGGAGGGGTGGAAGGGAAAAACTGAAGGAAACAAGGGAAGAGGTAACATTGTTCAAAAAGAAAGCCGCTCATTACATGCCTTAGGCAACTGTAACCCCTCTGTACATCACATTTACAATGACAATAAAAAATAAGGATATTTAAGATAGAAAAAAAGAGTAGCATCTCCCTAGGAGAGTTTCCACTCCTTTTCAAAGGAATATATATATATATATATATATATATATATATATATATATATATATATATATATGTATATATATATATATACATACATATATATACATACATATATATGTGTATATATATGTATATATATATATAAATACTGTAAAAATACTCTACAAAGGGGTTACAGTTACGTGAGTAGTGTAATGAGAACATTTCCTATTGATCACTGTTACCTCCTCCTTGGTTTTTCCCCTACTACCCCTTCCCTACACAACTTTTCAACTTCTCCCTCCCCTCCACAAGCTGTAAAGTCCATTTTTAACATGATGTCTTGTATATCTCATTGTTACAATGCATTAAACTATATCTGTATTTCAGTATTTTGTTATTTATAACTTTAACCAACTCAAATAAACAAAAGTTTTTACTCTGAAATAAATGTCGTGTATTTTGTTTAGTGTTCTTTAAACTGATATGCAAATTAAAAGCCCCATGCATTTTAATATAATTTTCAATTCCCTTGTGGACAAATAGTCACACTTTAGTTCCACTTAAATGAAGAATAGCTGTTCATCTGTAACATACAGATACAGAAGGCTCTGGATTTTCATTTTAAAGTGCTTAATTACCTGCATAAATAGAGAAATAAAATAAGGAGTCCAGGCCAAGTTCATAAAGGTTTTAAATTACTTTTCTTTTGCTAAATGAGCAACAAAGAATCAGTGTTGCAAGCTGTTGTGGGACATAAGCCAAATGTAGAAGAAAATGTTGAAAAGAACAAGAGGAATAGGAATTGAATTAAAAAAAGATATGAGGCATGAACCAAAATCAAAACAGAAAAAACAAACAAGAGAAAGTGTATGTGTGCATTCACGGAACAATATGAGAGTTGGATTTTTAAAAAATCAACTAAAAAAAACAAAACTGATATGGTTAGTCATTCAATGCAAAAATATTTGAGGACTCCTTGCTTCAAATCACTCATAAACTTATGCTTCCAGTATTTCTACTTTTGAAAGTACTCATTATCACTGAAGGACAACAAAAAACACAGTATTAATTTATGAACCAAAACAAATAAAAATGACTATTACAAAAGTCTAAATAGCCAGTCTAAGTAATTCTCAGATTAAGCATCTTGATGCCTAACTCAGGCTAGAAAAAAGTGGATCAGAGAAGAAAAAGACATCACATATAACCGTAAAACAAGCTGACTCTCCTATAGTTGTTGAAGAAATTTACTTATTATCAGATCAACAATTTACAGTATTTATTCCCTCTAGAGATATAAAATTGTTAATCAATCCGCAGTTCAAGATAGTTATTTACACCCAGTAGAAAAGGATATGGCTTTAACTTTTTAAAACCAAAATAGGAAGAAAAATTTGTCAGCTCTAATGTTGTTTATCTTCAGACACCAGCTTTAACATTAAATAATTCAATTTCTCAAGTTCTTCTTTCATAAGTTTTTGTAACTTAGATGTAAAATTAGGGTTTCAAATATATTTAGCTGGGAATGCTAAATGTTATATATAATTATCACTGGTTTAAATGTATCCCCTACTATAGACCCATTTCTTTGATGTACATTGATGCAAAACTTCTCAACAAAATTTTGGCCAATCGACTTCAACAATTCATCCAAAAAATCATACACCACGATCAAACAGGATTCATTTCAGGGATTCAAAGCTGGTTCAATATACGCAAATAAATTAATATTATTCATCACATCAACACGAGCAAGAATAAGAACCACATGGTTATCTCAATAGATGCAGAAAAAGCATTCGAAAAGATCCAACACCCCTTTATGATGAAGGTTTTGGAAAACTTAGGAATCCATGGAACATTCCTCAATGCAATAAAGGCTGTATATGACAAACCTACAGCCAGCATTATACTTAATGGTGAAAAACTAAAGCCATTTCCTCTTAACTCAGGCACAAGACAAGGATGTCCACTCTCCCCACTTCTCTTCAACCTAGTACTACAATGCCTAGCTACAACAATAAGACAAGTTACAGACATAAAGGGGATCCAAATAGGGAAAGAAGAAATAAAACTCTCCCTCTTTGCAGATGACATGATCTTGTATTTAAAGAATCCCATAGACTCCACTCCCAAATTACTCAAGCTGATTCAAAACTTTGGCAAAGTAGCAGGGTATAAAATTAACCCTCAAAAATCAATGGCTTTTCTGTATGCCAAAAATGAGAAAAGTGGGGCTGAAATTAGGAAAGCAACATTTTTAATAGCCCCACAAAAAATAAAATACCTAGGAATTAACTTAACCAAAGAAGTGAAGGACCTCTATGATGAAAACTTTAAAAAATTGAAAAAGGAAATCAAAACAGAACTTAGAAAATGGGAAAAACTCCCATGCTCCTGGATTGGAAAGATCAACATCGTGAAAATGGCAATACTTCCCAAGGCTATCTACAAATTCAATGCGATACCTATCAAAATTCTAACCCCATTTTTTAAGGAAATAGAAGAGGCAATCCAAAAATTCATATGGAACAATACAAGACCCCCGAATAGAAAAACGATCCTCAACGGAAAGAACACTGCTGGAGGAATATCAATACCAAATTTCAAACTCTACTATAAAGCCATAGTAATCAAAACAGCTTGGTACTGGAACATGAACAGACTTCAGGACCAATGGAATAGAATTGAAAACCCAGAAATGAACCTACGGACCTATAGCCATCTAATATTTGATAAGGGAGCTAAAAAAATAGAATGGAAGAAAGACAGCTTCTTCATGAAATGGTGCTGGCAAAATTGGTTAACTACTTGTAGAAAACTAAAGCTATATCCTTATATATCACCCTGCACCAGAATCAACGATAATGGATCAAAGACCTCGGAGTCAAAGCAGACACTCTGAAAACATTACTTGATGGAATAGGAGAAACCCTAGGTCTCCTTGGCACAGGCCGAAATTTTCTTAATAGAGACCCAGAAACACAACGAATCAAAGAAAGGTTGGACAAATGGGATTGCGTGAAGTTACAGAGTTTCTGCATGGCAAAGGTCATAGCTAGCAAGATCAATAGAAAGCCCACGGATTGTCAGAAGATTTTCACTAGCCATACAATGGACAAGGGTCTCATATCTGAAATATACTCAGAACTCAAAAAATTAAATCCCCCAACAACAAATCCTCAAAGAAACAACTGCCCAATAAATAAGTGGGCTAAAGACTTAAAGAGAAACTTCTCTGAAGAAGAAAGAAGGATGGCCAATAGACACATGAAGAAATGCTCAACCTCCCTAACCATAAAAGAAATGCAAATCAAAACAATATTGAGATACCACCTCACTCCAGTTAGCATGGCAAAAATCAAGAACTCTAATAACAACAGATGCTGGAGGGGATGTGGACAGAAGGGAACCTTACTTCATTGTTGGTGGGAGTGTAAACTTGTTCAACCACTTTGGAAAGTAGTATGGAGGTTCCTCAAAAGACTCCACATAGAGCTCCCCTATTACCCAAAAGTCCCACTTTTGGGCATTTACCCAAATGTTTACAAACAAGACCACACTAAAGCTACCAGCACAACTATGTTTATTGCAGCATTATTTACCATAGCTAAGATATGGAACCAACCCAGATGCCCCTCAGTAGATGAATGGATCAAGAAAATGTGGTATATATATACAATGGAAATCTATGCGTCCATCAGAAAGAATGACATTACCCCATTTGTTAGGAAATGGAAAAACTTGGAAAAAATTATATTAAGTGAAGTATGCCAATCCCAAAGAAACATAGGTCCCATGATTTCCCTTATTTGCAATATCTAGTATATGTATGAGTCAAGCAGAAAAGGTCAGATAAGGTGATGTTAGGAAAATGAACCATAAGATATGTATTTTAAATGTTTTTTTTCTTTCATGCATTTGTTTCTAACGCATTTATAAGATTATTTCTTTGTTGCTTTGTATGTCCCTCCCCCCACAATATAACCCCTGCTTTCACTGTATTTGATGTCGGTATAATTTGTGGAGGGGAAGGGGAAAAACAAGTCGTTTAAATAAGGATACAGGTGGACCTGTTGCAACAATGAGAAGTACAAGTTGTCATGTCGAAAACGAACTTTATAACTTACGGGGGGGGGGGGGAGTATTGGGTGGGGAGGGAGGATGGGAAGGGATGGGAAGGGTAAACAAAGGAGGAGGCTACAATGCTTGATAAGAAATGTACTCACTATCTTGCCCATGTAATTGTAACCGCTCTGTACAGTACTTTCACAATAAAAAAATCAAAATTTTAAAATATATATATATATATAAAATAAATAAATTAAAAAAAAATAAATGTATCCCCTAATTGTCAATTCATCTGACTATCCATTTATCCATTTATTCTTCCCAATCGTCCTCATTTACAGAAAAGACTCACCTCTGATTGTCCTATGAAATTTGTATGTTCCCTAATAATATGCAGTTGTATACATCAAAAGAGGAAAGAAAAATCTCAGAAAAAACTTGTAATCTCATCATTACCTTTAAGTACTTGGTTACATAAAGAGATTCTCATTTTAAGTTTACTCAATCTGCCCAGGACTTACCTTGCATATCTTGTAGACTTTCCAGTGAAATTCTTCTTTGACAAACAGCAATTTCTCTGATCTAATTGTTCCTTTGCCTACTCTACCTGGTTTAAAATAATTTAAAACAGAACTTTTGCTGCTAATATTTTTTTAAAAAAACATATACACAAATTCATCTGGACAGTGATACAGCATAGTTATTCACCACTTTTTAGTTATAGATTGATAAATATAGAACTAACCAATAGTAGACAATAAGTAGACAGACAGACCGACATAGGGACTAACAAAGAAACACTTAAATAAATAAAGGATATCTTCATCTTTTCCACAAACTTATCATGCGGGCTTTCTGGTTCTGGAAATCTCTTGATGTCACCTTCCAGACAGGCAATTTGTTCTTCCATTGCTGTAAGACTGCTCTTGAGAATCTGGGCTGAAACTGAGGAAAAACATATAAAATATTTAGAATTATTGATCACATATTTCACAAAACAACCGAAAATTGAGTTTGTTTGCGTGTGTGTGTGTGTGTGTGTGTGTGTGTGTGTGTGTGTGTGTGTGTGTACTTAATACGGACAATGGATTCATGAGTCTATTCACATTTTTTCTGAATTATTGCTCATAAAAATTCTACTTACCAAGAAATAAATGAAAATGTGTAATATAATACACCAAATCATCATGTTTAATATGGGAATGTCACCGTTTTACTCAGCTATTAGTTCAGATGAACCCATTTCTATCTAAATTTATTGATGGAATTCATAATAATTCATTCTTTAAAATCGAATTTGAAGATTAAAGAGAAACTAAGGTTCAAAGTGACTTTATCATATTAATGAATGTTCTTGGAGCTATAAATGATTTAAGGTTACATTATAGGAAAGGATCAAATATTTTTCTTTCTGTTAAAATATTGGGATTTTTATAAATGAATACTTATGGTAAAAAGTTTCCATCTTTAGAAGTTTCCATTCTCAAGAGATATGAAAAATAAGTGCTGTTACAAAAAGAATTTAGAGCAGACTTGAATGAACACATATGCACATACAAACCCAAAAGCTTCAGTGTGTCCTCCAACACTATCATTACTTGCTTTAATTATCCCTAACACTCTCTGCACTGTTCTTTTTTTCTCAGTGACAGCTAATAATTTTTAGTGTTGTATTCAAGCTGCTCTAAATACATGCATACTTTAGATCTCTCACAATGTCTTCTTTCTCAAAGAGGTACTTTAAATAGACATAACCATTTTATAGATACTCTATTATTGCATGACTGCCACTTGTGTCCAATGATATATCTATCAGTATCATTAGCATGGGGCAGGTTTTAATTGAAGACACAAGTTGATAGATAGCTAGTAAATAAGCTTTTTAACCACACCCCTCAAACACTGTTCTTTAATTAAACACAATGAAACAAAAATAGAAAAACATTGCAATATTTTTAAAGCAATTTTTGTCTTTCCTATACACATATGAATATTACAATGAAAAATTAAAGAGGATGACAAAAATCAATCTGACAAATTTTAGCCCTACTACTCTGATACAAATTCATCATTGACAGGCATACCTTTATAACTCAACAAGGAGAAATCACCTTAAATTTACATAGAAGTTCACAATTGAAAATCAAATACCAACATTAAAGACTACTTTTTCCCCTTATTAATGTCAGTTCAAATAGCTTTGTCCAATTTAGTTCCATTTGTTTAGATCTGACAAGTTTAGAAATTACTCTTTATTAGATTAGATTAAGACAGTTTTATCTTGCCAAAAACTTACTAATGGTCCAGGAATCATGGCTTGCTTTATTGAAGGATGGGTTTGCTATGAACAAAATAATTCTGACTTAAAAAAAAACAACAGCTTCTTCATGTATAGACTTGCTAATTATTCTCCTTCTATACTTGTTTGGCTGGAAAGTTAAAGACCTGAAATTGGTCAGCTAGTTGTGTCCTTTGGTATGTAATGATGGGGAGGCAAAATATAGAATTCCAAGGTATAGTTTATGTTGAGAGAATCTAAGAATCAACAAGTATGGGAGGTATTTAGTGAGGGTCCACTGAAACAGACTCAAGTGTCCTTTTACATTTTGTTTGTTTGTTTTTAACTGGCCAGTTGTGGCACTTGAACTCAGGGCCTGAGTGTGATTTCTAAGCTTCATTGCTATGGAGGCTAGCATTCTACCACTTGACCCACAGCTCCACTTTTGACTTTGTTACTGGTTAAATGGAGGTAAGAGTCAAATGAACATTCTTGCCTGGGCTCATTTCAAATCTTGATACCCAGATCTCACAGTCCTGAATAACTAGGATTACAGGCATGAGACACAGGTGCCTGTTGAAAGAGGTGTCCATCTTAATCCCTAAGTGAACCATCCTAATCTATGAAGATAAAGAAATAGGGAGAAGAATCTAAACAATTAGGGTCTGCTAAATTCCCCCTTAGTTTTTTACATCTAGCTTATATTTTCTTCTCCTTGCTACATCTTCTCAGGACTTCATATTCTTTAGCAAAACTAATACAAAAATCAGTCAATTTTAATTTTTCTTTAGGTCTTCATTTCCTTCTGAAAGTTCTGATGTCACAGAAATTTCAAATAAATTTGTTTTGTTAATGAATCTTGTGTTACAGGGGTCTCAACCAATGAACCTAAAATGTGTAGAATGTAAGATGCCCTTTTTTACTGTACAGCAGTAATAAATTCATGGTAACTTTCTGCATTAAAAATGTATACAAAGGCCACACTTAGGCCACAATAGTAATCTTTCTACTTAAGAGCAATTAATAAAAATGAGATGATTCCTTCAACTTTCACTAAGGAGAAGATAATAACTTGCATCTTTTAATTGTTCAATACAGAAACAGCTAAATTACTAAACAGAGAAGACAAACTAAGTCTGAAAAAAACAGGCTTGCTGAGTTTTCCTCTTCATTGTGTTGGCATTAGATAGTACTGTTTTATCCATGAAGAAAACTTACATTCTTAAATGTAAAAAGAGAAAGGTTGCCTTGGATCTTGGGTCTTTATATCAGAAGTTCCCTATTTATTTTAGCTTGATTTAAAACCATTTGTTTGCTATGACTTTTTTTTTTTTTTTCAGTTGAATATTCTGCTATTATTTTTATGGTAAGTAAGGTAAAGAATCCATTTTGGTATATGAAGAATGGTAAGGATCAATGTCAATGTAATCATAAGAATGTCCATCAATACTTATTGTTGTGCTTTATGCAGAATACATGAGAATATTTACTGCATGAATATGTACTTTTTAAGAAATCTTGGTACACATTTAAATTCTGTCTGTGTTATTGCAAGTAAAAGGATATGTAGAGGTTAGATACAAATGAGAAAGGAAAATGAAACAGAAGAAAAGTAAGAGATTTTTTTATAGTCTCTCAATGTTTTTTTCTGTCTTCTGTGTACTTAGGATTACAGATGTGAACCATCAATACCCTGGCTCCAAAAAGCTCTTAATATTCTTGACTTCCAAAGATAAAACATTAGAGATATAATAATCTAGGAGTTCTACCTTACATGCAAATTTATTATAATAGCATCAAACAAATAATGCCACTGTACAAAATACTTATGTTTTTTCATAAGAAATAAAAACTCAGGTTACATAGTGTCATTGAAATCATAGACTTAAGTTTCCATAACAGCACATTAGATTGAGTGTGCTTGTTAAGGCTTACAAGAAGAGAGCGCATAATCCTAGGAGAACAAACATGAGGGCAAAAGAAAAACAAAAACAATACAAAGGATCAGTTGTAGAACTGGCAGCAGTTTTACAAAATTCAATTGGTTGCTGGATGTCTCTGATTGTCTCCCATAGGGCTCATTCATGAACATAAGACCTGGGCAATCACACAGGGCCCACATTTACAAGGTCCATGAGCTTTGCTTAAAATGATGTTGTCAATGTGTTTTGAAACTCACCATGATTCCTGCAGTTGAGCTCCACATTTTTATTTTCCTCTGAGCTCCCCAACTTATATAGTCAGTACTGATCATCAGATAAAACAAATGTCTTTGGAAGTGCTGATTAGAGGGTTGATTAGCTGTTCATTTGCCTGCTGGCTTCTTCATATTTCCTGTTTCCTCCCTGGTGAAATTGGTTCAGTGGATATTAACTCACTGCACTGGTCTCCACTTGGGTTTAGGAAGGGGTGATGGCACACAAGGGGTACACAATAACTCCAGATAAGAAAACGTGTACATATGATATCATCATTAAGTTGTTGGTTTTTTTTTTTTGGTCAGTCATGGGGTGCTCTTCAGCTCAAGGCGAGCACTCTACCGCTTGAGCCACAACACCACTTCCAGATTTCTAGTGGTTTATTGGAGATAAGAGGTTGACCCATTGTAACAATGAGATGTACAAGACACTATGTTGAAAACTAACTCTACACCTTGGCGGGGAGGAAGGAGTTGGGGAGTGGGGAGAGAAGAGATGTTAGGGGAAAACAAAGGAGGGGGTAACAATGCAATAGGAAATGTACTCATTACCTTACTCATGTAACTGTAACCTCTCTGTACAGTATCTTTACAATAAATTTTTTTTGGGGGGGCCCAGTCGTGGGGCCTGAACTCTGGGCCTGGGCGCTGTCCCTCAGCTCTTCAGCTCAAGGCTAGTGCTCTACCACTTGAGCCACAGCGCCACTTCTGGCTTTTTTCTTTTTGCTTATGTGGTGCTGAGGAATCAAACCCAGGGCCTCATGCATGCAAGGCAAACGCTCTACCACTGAGCCACCTTCCCAGCCCCACAATAAAAATTTTTTAAAGGCCAAAAAAAAAAAAATGAGTCTCACAGAGTTTCCTGCACGGGCTGGATTTGAACCGTGATCCTCAGATCTCAGCCTCCTGAGTAGCTAGGATTATAGGCATGAATCAACGGTTCCCGGCCATTAGAAAGCTTTATATGTACTTATAATAAGCTGATTGAACTCTGTGTGTGTGTGTGTGTGTGTGTGTGTGTGTGTGTGTGTGTCCGTGTGTGTGTCCGCCCACGCTAATCCTAGGGATTGAACTCAGGGCCTGGACAATGTTGCATCAGTTTATCACTCAAGGTTTGTACTCTACCACAGCTCTGCTTTCAGCATTTTGGTGGTTAATTAAAATTAAGAACTTCTGGGGCGGGGGGGGGGGGGGGGGGGGGGGGGGGGGGGGGGGGTTGGGAAGGGGAAACAAAGGAGGAGGCTACAATGCTTGATAAGAAATGTACTCATTATCTTGCCCATCTAATTGTAACCCCTCTGTACAGTATTTTCACAATAAAAAATAAATAAAAATAAAAAAAAATTAAGAACCTCACAGACTTTTTTCTTGAACTGACTGTCTTCAAACCTGATCCTCACATCTCAGCCTGCTAGGATTACAGGTGTGTGCCAACAGCATTACTAGTGCAACAGCACACTTGAACTCCTATCTCTTACTTTTCATTATGCCTTGGTGCAAAAATAATCAAGTCTGCTCTCTATTGACAGGAAAAGCATCAATTGTGTCTTCTTAATCTACTCAGGCTATAATCAATTTCTTCAAGAATTCTAATGTTATTAAAGTCATTTCCTAAATACATAAGTAATAACTAACATTAACTAAGTCCTATAAGATAGATATTCTTCAAAGTAGTTTTACATATTAACTCCTCTAGTTTTCATTATAATTCCATAAGGTTCACACTGTTCTCAACCAAAGGCATTGTAAATGTAAAGCAATGCTTATAAAGCCTATGTTGTCACCATCCTGAAATCAAATCAGTAATATTTGCCACTCATTGATACAATGGCAGCCTACTTATATATGTAGTTTGTGAATAGAGTGTAGCCTCAAGAATGGTCATAGGAGGCAAGAACACAGAGAATTTAATCTTAGTTAAGGCAATAATGACTTGAGGTTTATTAAGCCAGTGATTTGAGTCTGTGGACCTTCATTTCCTCATTCACAAAAGGAAGGCAGATACCTTCCTTAAAAGGCATGCAAGTTAAATAATTTAACAAAGTATGAATTATTATACTTAGTATATAATAGATCATGTATAAATATTCCAACCATCGATATCCTTTCTCCCCAAATAAAAATTCAACTATATATGTGCCACCAAGAATTAAACAATATAGATACAATCTAAGAAAAAAAAGCAGACATTCTCTACCTTCCTATTTGCTTCCAGGCATAGCTTGATTGAATTTAGTATCAATATTCTTTCTTACCAATAGTATTTCACTTTCTGTTTCTTGACTTTTCAAGGCACATGGAATTTTAGGTCTGGAGATTCATGACAATTATACCGACGAACAGGCAAATTGTTAGAAAGTAAAGGAAAGATTCAAATTTAAAAGTATTTCTGGAAACTAAAGCCTGCAGAATACTTCTTATTTTCCTGGAGACAAAGTTATTTTGGCTTCCTAGATTGTCTAAAGATACGAGGCAAAAATAGTACACGAAATAAATTAACATGTGTTTATTACCTGCCTGGTTGTGTCCTCTGAATACATTTGCTTTAATCTTAACAGGTGGAAGTCAAATATTGTTATGATTATTTAACTGTTTAACTTTCTCTTAGCCTACCTTAATTTAATTGTGTATGGGGGTGGGGGTTGGGGCTGGGTTTGTGTGAGGTGGGAGAGACACAGGGAGGACGGGGGGGGGGGGGGAGGGCAGAGATGAACATTTTTACAGGAGTTTTAAAAGTCTATAGCCCAAAAGCAGTGGAAGATTGCTTGGGAACAATGACACTCCCATCACCTGCTGTCTCTTCGGCAACTATTATTTTGCCTGAAGCAAATGCTATGTGAATTTTCAAATTGCAAGCTAAAAAACAAACTGAAATCTCGTCCTCTTACCAACAGTCTTAGCTCAAGGCCAGGATTGGGAGTACAAAAGCAAGGTGAAACTTCCAAAAAGCAGCCTTGGATATAGGCTTGTCAGAATAATTTGTTCTCATCATCAAAAGAATGAACTTCATCAAAGAAGAATCTTTCTATTCAAGCCCCATTTACTTGGTACACACCTGCAATCCTAGCAATCCAAGGCTGAGTGAGACAGGAAGATCTAAAGTTTGACACCTTAGCTCAAACAAAAATTCCCCTCCTCGGTGCAATGCTTGGTAAGAAATGTACGCATTATCCTGCCCATGTAATTGTAACCCCTCTGTACAGTATGTTCACAAATAAAATAAAACTAAATTTAAAAAAAAATTTCCCTCCTCCACCTACTACCTTTCAAATGAAAATAAGTTAAGTCCAATGTTTATTAAGTGGATATCAGACCATTCTGATGTGTCCTTCCAAGGAGATTTTATTTAAATGGATGACAAAGTATTCATCCCCCAGCAAAGATTGCCAGAAATTTTCAATGTTGATACATCCTTTATGACAATTCTATATTAATGTCTTTACTTGACAAGACTGTAATGCATTCATCCATCAACTTGGACTTAGAACACTAATGGCAAAAGTAATCATTGTCAGGTTCTAAGCTATACATCTATTATGGATGTTATTCATTTTATCTTCCTGAACCAGAATGTAATTTCTTTATTTAGAATGGTATTCACTTAGAACCATTGCCAGTATGCAGTAGATGCTCAGTAAGGAAACACATGCATTATCTATAGCTGTACCTTTTTTCTTCTCTTAGTACTCTTTTGGGCAGTTAGCCAAAGTCCCTGCAGTAACTTTCCAAAGTCTTTGAAATCACACCCATTATAACCTGGCAAGTGTGAAGATTTGTTAATGATATAATCTTTTGTTAGTTTTCCTGAAAATAGTCTTCTCTTGCCCTGATTCTGGAAGTCCTATTTTAAATTTTAGAACCTCCTTCAATCCCTGACTTAGAGGATATTTTCACAGTTTTCTGGCTTTCATTGATGATATCAAGATTGATACAAAATCTGTGATATTAACCTAAATATCTATTTCTGTAGACTACTTTAACTGTAATATGTTGGTTGAATTGTGTAAATGTTGCTTTTTCTTTACCTTACACTCTTCTTCCTTTTTTGGGGGGGCGTGTTTTTGGTCGGTCGTGGGGTCTGAACTCTGGGCCTGGGTGCAGTCCCTCAGCTCTTCAGCTCAAGGCTACCACTCTACCACTTGAGCCACAGTGCCATTTCCAGCCTTTTCTGCTTCTGTGGTACTGAGGAATCGAACATGGGCCTCATGCATGCAAGGCAAGCACTCTACCACTGAGACCCCTTCCCAGCCCTCTTCTTCATTTTTTATGTGACAAAATCCTGTTCTTTTCTCATGCTATTCTACAGATAACTATATTTATTTTATCATATTACAGACTGTTCAATTATTATTTCTGAATATAAGACCTACTTTATTCACTTTATTGTCTCCCAAAACTTCTGACATATATTTCTCTTACATCATCATCCTCTCAATTCTTTGTGTGATATTTTGATTAGGTACTTTAAATCTTTGTATCTCAGCCTCCAAAGTAGCTAGGGTGTGAGGCATTGCAGTCTGGCTCAACAGAATTAATATGGTATTAAAATCTTTCAATATATTTCCCTTAAAAGTATCATTTCAATCACAGAAATGATGAGACAAAGGGTGAATCAATTCAACAGTGATACTCATGAGACACTCTTTTGGAAGTGAACTTTACAATTTGGGTTGTGTGCGGGTGATAACCAGAAAGGGGTTACGCTGTTCAAAAAAAAAGGTATTCATTACTTGACTTATACAACAGCAACCCCTCCCTCTGTATATGACCTTTACAATAAAATTTAAATTTATTAAAATAAAAAAAAAACATTGTCAAAAGTAGCCATTTAATATGACAATATGGGACCTTAAAATTAATTAGTAAAATTATAGACCAAAGGATATATAAAAAGTGAATTTGCTAATTAAGCCAAGAAGGAAGTAAATCCTAATTTAAGAAAAATGAAATGAGAATGGTAAACTTTGAGATTTGATAATATTTTTACATGTATGTTTTATTTTATAGAAAAACAATTGAGCTAATAGAAATATCTTGAAATACCAAATAGAAAACAACTTATATTCAATATTGCCAAACAAAGTTGTGATAAACCAGTGGGGTTATAAATGAGCATTTATAAATGCTTTTATGTAAGCAATGACTTAATTATAACATTACTAATGTGAATTTTTACTTCTATCATATTATATCCTTAATAAGATATGAGGAGATTCATGAAGTAATATACCATGAGGTTATTTTTCACATGCCTTTAATACAAATCAAACACATGTAGATAGAGCCTTCATGGAGTTATAATGCTATGTACTAAAAGAATGTTAGCCTTATTGTATATAATTTTTTGTGATCATGGTCACCTTTCCCATATACTATTTTTGAACTAATCAGGAAAGTTAATAGTATCACATGATTTGGAATATACTCATGTGCTTCACATAATTTTTCGGGGACAAATTTAGTGCAAGAAGTCCATAGCTTTTGTACAAACATGATGCCATCATTTTCATCTAAGTTGAGCAGAGGTTATTAATGACATCAGTGGTGTTATGTTGAGGTCATAATGCTGAAGCCATAACATTAGCTTCTATTTCACATTAGTGTGGCCTGGATTCATAATTGTTTTACTGTGTCAAAGTGTTATATATAGGTCAGACAAAGGGAATGCTTGTGCAGGTAGAAGCATCTTACATGGTAAGATACTGCACCGTAACTGTAGGTACTAAAATGATTATTACATGCCCTAAAATAATACAATGGCAATGTAAATTAAAACAATTAGAGTAATATAATTGTGTTAGATTTCTAAGCTTCTCACTACTGAAATTGATTTCTAAATTAAGTAAGGCCTGATTGGTATTATAATCTCATAAATGTAGTATATTTTTAAAATATTTTTTCCCAGTACACAAACAAATATAAAACAAATATGGGACTGTGGCTTAGTGGTAGAGTGCTTGCCTAGCATGCACAAAGCCCTGGGTTCGATTCCTCGGTACCACATAAACAGACAAAGCTGGAAGTGGTGCTGTGGCTCAAGTGGTTGAGTACTATCCTTGAGCAAAAAGAAGCTCAGAGACAGTGCTCAGGCCCCAGAACTGGCAAAAAAATATTGCAAATAAGGTCCAAGAGGTAGGTAGCAGTCTTCTAGGTCATGGTAAGGCCTATAAATAGAAGACAAACTTAAATTAAAAAAAGATAACCTTAAGGTATATGGGAAATGGTGGGAGGGGTTAATAATGAAAACAATGAAATAGTTGTTGAAACTTAGATAGGAGATGATGGTAGCCTGGATTAGGGTGGCCAAAAATGGCTCAGTATTTTGTTTTTGAGCTAGGAGTGGTGATGCAAGCTTTTTGGGAGGCAGAGGTCAGGGGATCATGGATTGAGGCCAATTCAAGAATAAACTTTTTAAGACTACATTTTATTCATTGTCTAGGTGTGGCAGGGTATGCTTGTTATCCCAATTATTGGGAAAGCACAATGGCTGGGTATAGTGGCACATGAATGTCAACCTCAGTGACAGGAGGAAGCACATATAGGAGGATCACAGCTCAAGCCAAAAGCAAGACCATATCAAGAAAATAACGAGAGTAACAAGGGCCTATAGGCACAGCTCAAATGGTAGAGCACTTACCCAGCAATCCCTATTACTATAGTACTGTCAGAAATGTGGAATGGACTCTAATAGCTTCAGTATTATGACCTTATGCAATCTCACTACTGTCATGACAACCAGTGTTCAATTTGGATGAAATTTTAACGTCTTCATGTTTACACACATCTCTAGACTTTTTAAATTACTCAGTGGTAGTTCTAAGGTTTGAACTTGCAGTCTATTGCTTGCTAAGCCATTGTTTTCCTACATGAGGCATGACTCTAGTACTTTTTATTTTCATGGCATATGATATGTATTTCAGATGTACATCTGACTGAACATCAAGTAGACGAAATTTAAGAAGAAAAGTATGGGCAAAATAAGAATAACTTCTGCATTTCTGACACCAATAACAGGAACAGAGCTATTCAGAGAGGAGATGTGGGAAACAATCAACGGTTCAGCTTTAGGCCTATAGTTTCAACCTTATGAATCATCTAAAATGGGACATGAAACTGAGATTTGAAATAGGCAGTTGAACCCTAATTATAGTAAAGAGGTTGTTTCTGAACACTGAAAATAGGAATATATTTGCATTTAGATCCCACTTACAACCATAACATCAACTTCATTACATTGTTAGGAAATAATAATAGTCCATAGCTTTAGTTTTCTGGTTATATAAATCTTAATAATAATTCTTGTATCCTGGACTCATTTTGAAATGCAAACATTTGTACATGTTGGATAAGGTCATTTTCCTTTGGGCTATGTTCATAATGTACTTGTATGTCCCCCCTCTCCTGTGCCTTTCCCTGTCTTACTCTACAAATACCCAAGTACCAGGCATATTTCTAATATTTCCTCCTTCAAATGGCTTATTGTTTCACTTCTCTTAAAACAAATGTTGCTGGTAACAACCAGGAAGTTAACTGCATTTGGAGACCCTGTAAACCATCAGAATTTCACCCCAAAGAAGGAGAAACTTGAAAGACTGAATTGTTTTTCACTCAAAAGGCACAGAATGCATGCATTAACACAGAAACAAGGACATAGGAACAAAGTGGTTGGAGATGGTTAAGCCAATTAATAGTCAGTGCATGCTAAGTCTTCTTTATTTCCTGCCTCTCTTCTACAAGCTTTACGAGGATATATTCAATAGGTATGTCTGTGTTCAAGTTATAGTTCCACAAACTTCTTTCAGGGTATGTAAATATTTTCCACATTTTACATATTGGATAAGTATATGGTCATTATTACTTAGTAGACTGAGCGATTGGGGATGCTGCACATGTTGGCTTTTGTTATCAAGGCAATCTGTTGGTGACCTGACTGTAATAAAGTCCTTTGAGAAACTCTCTCCTTCTCTTTAATAATCTAACCTGCTATCCACTTCAATAGATCCATCAATACAAGTTAACATTTGTTATCTTAATCTTTGGTTTTTGATAATTGAAATGAAAAGTATAATAATTATGGGTCATTTAAATAAAAACATTTTCCCCAGTATTTGGAGGGTCTTCTAGAGCATTAGTAATAGATTTTAAAAAAAATCTTCAAATCCACCCAAATGATAATTACTTTCAACATAGGACAACTGAAAATTAAGATTAATCATGCAGGTATATCAGGATCTCACTAAATTTGAAAGCAACTACTATTTCAATATCATATATGGTTGGCTGATTAACAGTTGCAGAATGACAATTTTTAAGGATAGGACCACAAGAAATTCCATGCATAGATCAGAATTTAAACTGATCTTACTGACAAAATAGATATGGGTCTTCCAAAATACTTTTTCTAGTGCTTGATACTAGACAGTCAATATGAAATATGTGCTGATATTTTAAAAATTGTATTCATCTACTGTTAAAATTATCCAGATTTGATAATGTCAAGAAATACATTTAGCCGAGGGCCCACCAGAGAAAAGTGCCAACTAAATGACAGTTGTTCTTCAAGTGAGACACAAATAAATGTGTCCCACTAAATAGCATTCCCCCAAACAAATTCAGATTAGTCAATAATAAATCATAAAATCTGGGTGCACATTATGCCAGACTTAACTTATTAAAAACTAAAACCTAATTTTGTCAGTTATAAGACTTAAAATAGTTCTCTAATTCAGATGTCTGCCATGGTATGCCAGAAAAAAAGATATGGCTATTTTAATCACACAAACCTGGTTTTAGGTCAGACAAGTCTAAACTCAAAAACTTATTAAGGTGATTAAATGAAATATTATATAGAATTCACTGATATAAACTACCTATATGTGATTTTTTGTCTGTGTGTGCTTCTGATATCAAAAACATATGTTAATAGACACAAGGCCCTTCAATATCTGACTTTCTTCCATCTATCTTTGACTTTCATTCAGTATCATTCCTGACCTGCCAACAGTGAATTGCTAGGTCATTCCTGCTATACTCCCTTGGTTCACATTTCATCTGGTTATCATCTTCTACCCTATTTCTGTCCTTTGACCTTCCAACCACATTAGCTGAACTCTTCTCAAAAGTATTCTAGGATCTTTTAGATGTAGTAGCTCTCCAATTCTTAATGCTTCTACAATACTTTAAAGGCCTTTTAGTTCTTTGAAACAAAGACTTAACAAAAACCTTGGTGCTAATGGTGGAATTTAGTGGTAAAAGGCTTATACAACATGTGTGAGGTTCTGGGAGTGATATCTAGCACTGCAATAAACAAGTGAGTAAATGCATATATACATGCAAGAGGATTTAAAATTTATTCTAAGCTTCTACTATATTTTTCCATTTATCTAATATTTAAAAAAATCTTTGACCTGAGATACCATTTCCTTTACTTACCCAATTAGAAAACATAGACTTTTAAATTGATTACCTTGTAAATCTGAGGGTACAGGTTACAGGAATTCTATATACTACTAATAGAGAAACAGATAATTCTTTTCTAGAAAAGAAGGAGCCGCTTAGGAGGCTTCTGAGTAAGTACTTACAACCTTTGACATATAATAAGAGTTGTAAACTGTCTTTATGAAATAACTTTCTCTTTTGTTTGTAGTGCCAGAAATGTGACATAAAATAAATGTACAGAAATAAAGAATGACTGAAAGAAAATAATGTACTATAGTGATATCAAGGTAATATAGACTATAATGTTACAAAAATAACAAAAATACTTCTGATTTCATGCAAGTAAAAAATTTTGAAATGTAAAAGCATATATAATGTTTGACCAGAACTGCCAATGCCACATTTGTGTGTGTGGGGGGGTCATATGTTTGTACTAGAGCTTGAACTCAGGCCCTCACACTCTCACCTGGCTTGTTCTATCACTGCTGGCCCAACTTGGGCCATGCCTCCAGTTTTAGCCTTTTGCTGGTAATTTAAAGTGTCTTAAGGATTTGTGTGCCTGGGTAGGCTTCAAACCATGCAACTCAAATCTCATCTGAGTAGGTAGGACTATGCACATGAGCTACTGGTGTCCAGCTGTAATTTGTTTTCTTTTTCTTCTGGTCCTTGGGCTTGAATTCAGAGTCAGAACACTGTTCCTGAGTTTATTTCTCAAGGCTAGTGCTCTACCTCTTGAGCCACAGTTCCACTTTGGGATTTTTTTTTTGGTGGTTATTTGGAGATAAAGAGTCTCAAGGACTTTCCAGCCCAGCCTGAATTCTTCAAACTGTCATTTTTAGAAATCAGCTTCCTGAGTTAATATGACTACAGGCATGTTGTCCAGCTGTATTTTATATTTTGCTTTTAATAAGATCTCTAATAAAAACAAACTCCCAAAGTGGTTGAACAAGTTTATATTCCCACCAACAATGAAGTAAGGTTCCCTTCTGTCCACATCCCCTCCAGCATCTGTTGTTGTTAGAGTTCTTGATTTTTGCCATTCTAAATGGAGTGACGTGGTATCTCAATGTTGTTTTGATTTGCATTTCTTTTATGGCTAGGGAGGTTGAGCATTTCTTCATGTGTCTATTGGCCATCCTTCTTTCTTCTTCAGAGAAGTTTCTCTTTAAGTCTTTCGCCCACTTATTTATTGGGCAGTTGTTTCTTTGAGGATTTATTGTTGGGGGATTTAATTTTTTGAGTTCCAAGTATATTTTAGATATGAGACCCTTGTCGGTTGTATGGCTAGTGAAGATCTTCTCCCAATCCGTGGGCTTTCTATTGATCTTGCTAGCTATGTCCTTTGCCATGCAGAAGCTCTGCAACTTCATGCAATCCCATTTGTCCAACCTTTCTTTGATTTGTTGTGTTTCCGGGTCTCTATTCAGAAAATTTCGGCCTGAGCCAAGGAGATCTAGGGTTTCTCCTATTCCATCCTGTAATGTTTTCAGAGTGTCTGCTTTGACTTCGAGGATTTGATCCATTTGGAGTTGATTCTGGTGCAGGGTGATATATAAGGAAGTAAGCCAGGCCCAAAGAAACATAGGTCCCCTGGTTTCCCTTATTTGCAATATCTAGTATATGTATGAGTCAAACAGAAAAGATCAGATAATGTGATGTTAGGAAAATGAACCCTTAGATATGTATTTTAATGTTTTTTTCTTTCATGCATTTGTTTCTAATGCATTTATAAGATTATCTCTTTGTTGCTTTGTATGTCCCTCCCCCACAGTATAACCCCTGCTTTCACTATATTTGATGTCAGTATAACTTGTGGAGGAGATGGGGAAAAACAAGTCGTTTAAATAAGGATACAGGTGGACCTGTTGTAACAACGAGAAGTACAAGTTGTCATGTCGAAAACGAGCTTTACAGTGTTGGTGCGGTGGGGAGGGGGGAGGATTGGGTGGGGGGGAGGCTGGGAAGGGATGTGAAGGGTAAACAAAGGAGGGGGCTGCAATGCTTGATAAGAAATGTACGCATTATCCTGCCCATTTAATTGTAACCCCTCTGTACAGTATGTTCACAAAAAAATAAAATTAAATTAAAAAATAAAAATAAAAATAAAAACAAACTCCCTGGGCTGGAGCTGCGGCAGGTGGCAGCAGCGGCTGCGCGGGGAGTGGCAGCACGGGGAGTGGCCGCTGGTGGTGGTTACCCTCCCCGGCAGCGTCCTCTTGGGGTCCTCTTGTGTGTGGAAATGGCGAACTCGGCAAATACAAATACTGTCCCTAAATTATACCGATCTGTGATTGAAGATGTTATTAATGATGTGAGAGACATCTTTCTGGATGATGGAGTGGATGAGCAAGTCCTCATGGTACTAAAAACTTCATGGGAGAATAAACTAATGCAGTCTAGGGCAGTAGATGGATTTCATTCAGAAGAGCAGCAGCTTTTATTGCAAGTTCAACAGCGACATCAACCCCAGCAGCAGCAGTATCACCATCATCACCACCACCATCAGCAAGCTCAACCTCAGCAAACAGTACCTCAGCAAGCACAGACCCAGCAAGTCCTTATTCCTGCATCACAGCAAGCCACAGCACCACAAGTTATTGTTCCTGATTCTAAACTGATACAGCATATGAATGCATCAAGCATGAGTGCTGCTGCTACAGCTGCTACCTTAGCACTGCCTGCAGGTGTGACTCCTGTTCAACAGATATTAACAAATTCAGGTCAGCTTCTCCAGGTGGTCAGAGCAGCCAATGGTGCCCAGTATATCTTTCAGCCTCAACAGTCAGTAGTTCTACAACAGCAGGTTATACCACAAATGCAGCCTGGTGGAGTTCAAGCTCCTGTTATACAACAGGTCCTAGCTCCTCTTCCTGGAGGGATTTCACCACAGACAGGTGTCATCATCCAGCCTCCACAAATATTATTTACAGGAAATAAGACTCAAGTTATACCTACAACAGTGGCAGCACCCACACAAGCACAAGCTCAGATAACTGCAACTGGCCAACAGCAACCACAGGCCCAGCCTACTCAGCAGCAAGCTCCATTAGTGTTACAAGTTGATGGAACTGGGCATACGTCATCTGAAGAAGATGAAGATGAAGAAGAAGACTATGATGATGATGAGGAAGATAAAGAGAAAGATGGAGCTGAAGATGGGCATGTGGAGGAAGGGCCCCTCAATAGTGAAGATGACATGAGTGATGAGGAAGGACAGGAACTCTTTGACACAGAAAATGTTGTTGTATGCCAATATGACAAGATACACAGGAGTAAAAATAAATGGAAATTTCATCTCAAGGATGGCATCATGAATCTTAATGGAAGAGATTATATATTTTCCAAAGCCATTGGAGATGCAGAATGGTGAAGAGTTGTTTCTTTTCTTTTATAAATAAAACAAAAAATTAAAAAAATTTAAAGTGGACGGTTTGAAACTTGGACATATATCAACCACAACTTCACTTCTGCATGTCTGCAAAGTGCAGTAGAAACAAAGCTACTGGAACAAAGATAGACCTTGATGACATAGACACTACTTCTAACTGGCAAGCCATGGAACTTTAGCACCTGGGATACTTGGGGTGGGAGGGAAGGGTTTTGTATAGGAGAACCATAATTGTCAATTTTAAATATAAGAACCTGCCACTGGTAATTAGCATGTAAAGCTTTGTCTATATACCTGCCTCCAACTTGGGCTCAACCAGAAGTTACTTGTTGGAATGAATTGAAGAAACTTCCCTTTTGATAGATTGAACTGAAATTGCTTATTGTATGTGGTTATATTTGATAAAAATTGCGCGTGAGCTTTTTACAAAAGGGCAAAATTATGTGTTGAATTTTAATTCACTTGTTTAAGGAAACAGTTTAAAACACGGAATAGGTCTTAAATATTTTTACTTGTTATTCTCCCTCAATAATATATATCTCTTCTTTGCTTTATGAAACATCTATTTAAGATGTACAGGAAATAATAAGTGATCACAGTTTGAAGACAGTTTGACCCAGAAATTGATATTTTAATTAGGTTTTCATACTTGTTAAATGTAATTTGAAGACTTAGGTCTTATCTGAGTTGAATGGAATTAAAATGGCAAATTTAATTTCCTTACTAAAAAAAACAAAACAAAACAAAAACTCCCTACCTTTAAGTGGTAAACCCCTATATAACTTACATAATCATTTGACATGTTACAAGAAAGAGATGTTTAGAGTTAGGAATGAGTTGTTAGCTAACAAACAATGAACTTCTTTAAATGTGTAGAGTGATTCTGTGAAGTAATACTCACAGAAAACACTATTGTATATATGTTATGCTATGAAAATCTGAATGACCTAATCATTCTTCTCTAAGACCCAAATACATGTCTAAATGATGCTCAGAGTTCTCACCCTATTCAAACGATACCATTTAAATCCAGGCAGTCTCTAAGGTCATAAAAATATAGAATATTGAAAATTTATTCATCTTACACAGTTGGGAAAATATCAGGCAATATAAAGATGAAATAAAAGCTCAGATATTTTAAATATCTTTGCAAAATGTTATGCAAGCATAAATACACAGATAATCTGGTCAGAGGCTCTTTGAGTTTTAAATGGTCACCAATATATTACTGAGATATTGCCTTGCATATAATAGATAAGTATTGAAATAGCTAAATAGATATGTATAGAACTGATTTTGCTATTCTAAATCAGTAGCTGGCAAAACACTTCCAAAAGGAAAAACAAGACTGTTGGCTATTTTTGTATGGCTTATGAGTTATGAGTGCTTTTTACAGTGTTAAGTAGTTAAAAATGAACAGTACTTTGTGAGACATGAAAATTGTATGAAATTCAAATTTCACTATCCACAAATCAAGTTTTATTGGGTTGTAGCCAGAGTCCTTCATTTACATAAGGCCCATGGCTACTTTTGTATCACAAAGTCTAAGCTGATTACCTGTGTCAGGGACTTTATGTTATCCACAAGGTCTAAAATATTTAATATTTGGCTCAGTACAGAAGACAAGTTTGCTGATCCATGTTCTAGATTTACAAATGTGAAGCCTTGGGAGGCACATCAGCAACTTTCCAAATACAGATTTCTCATGAGGAAACAAAAAAGAAAAATGAATCAAAATTGGAATAGCCAGGGGCACACAATCAAGGGTCTGGATTTTTTGCTTTTATATGAACACAAAACTACCAAGAGTTTTTGCATAGACAGTTCCTATCAAATGTACATTGTGGATTTGGATTCTATAATGTGGACCTGTTATTAACTTTATTCTTCATAATGTATCAATGAAAAATAATAGGATATCCTTCAAAAATAAACAAACCAGGAACTGTTTGATATTACAGTATCTAAGAGAGGAGGATCAAGGGAAATTCTACTTTAAATTTTTCAAATCAAGTAAATAAAACATAAATTTGACAGATGCATGTAGAAATGTAGGCAGGATATATGCTAGCAAATATAAACAGAAAGATCATGTACTATAAAACAACATGAAGTTCAATCTCAATGTCCAAATTACCACTTTTCAAAATAAGACAGAACAATCTAAATCAAATTTTCCATCCAAATCAAATCTCTACTATCCCATCATATACCTTCCTTTTGGACTTTTCTAAAGATTGAATAAATGACCAAAACATATCCTTTATAACTGATCTTTTTGTGGTTATAATAAGCTTTAAAATGATATTACAATACATTCCAGAAGTTACCAAGTTACAGATCTCAGCACACATGGAAAAGTGTGGTCTCACACACACACATGCACACACACACACACACACACACACACACACACACACACACACACACACACACACACACACAAAACACCCACAACCCTTTCATTCTCTTAATATTTCTACAGGATATATCTGGCAATTATCTGAATGTAATTTATGTAAAATCTAGGCAAACACCTAAATTTTCCTGAATGAAGGAATGGCTCAGTGTTAGAGCACTTGATTAGAAAGTGCATGGCCCTGAATTCAAATACCAAAACACCAAAACTGAAACAAAATCAAACATAAAATTTTCCTAGAAGTAATATAAGTAGGAAGCAACAGAGCCAACATTTGAAATCTATTCTGTATTCTGATCCTACATGCTCTACTGTCTCTTAGGGATACAAGTTTTAGGCAAACAAATATTTCCCATTATGGGACATACAAACTGAACTGTAAACCTACATTTCTTGTAATGGGTCAATTTAACACTTCCAGTGTATCTGCTAATGACATGTCACTGTCCTTTTGTAATGATAAGGAAGTAAGAGGAGAGAAAAGCACAATCTTTGTCTTCAGGAAGCTTATAATTTTGTAGTAGGTTAAATATTTTACATACGTGGTTGTATACTTGAATATACTTTAGATTACAATGGTGGGTATTTTAGATTACATTATAGTAAATAGTAAATACAAAAACATTTTAAAAGGGGAGAAATATAATACTTTCAGTGAAATGTGACAGCCAATAAAAGGAAATTTTTTAATCAACTTTACGATAAAAAACAAGAAATGATTATTATCTGGGAGTTAGAGGATGGACTCTTGTCTGAGGAGTATGGACATCATTTGGAAGTGCTCTTGCAAGGAAAAAAATAGCAAACTATTAATTAAATAGCAAACTATTTTGACTCTGGGAATCTAAGTTTATAAAGGTTATCAGGGTATGTCTTACCAGTAAGGGAGTTAAGACCACTGGGAGGATACAAAGGTAAAGCCCAGAAAAAACAAACAAACAAAAAACCTGGCTACTGTTTTCTCATTGGTTCTGCAGGAAAGGCTTATCCAAACCCAGTAGCCTTCTAGAAGGCTAACTGGATAATTCTTTTTTGTGTCCCTAGCCCTTAGTAAACAGAAGTACAGCAGAGCTACATTCTTGTGGGAGGCCATTAAGAGAAAAACCCACATGTCTGTTCATTGGACTGGAGGTAGATTGAGGAGTCTTGGTAGGTTTGTGGGGGAGGGTTCCTCTAACCCTGATGACACTGCAGCTCTGTCTGCCTCATAGAAGTCAAGCTTGTCTCCTTCCTCTGTGCTTAATATGGTCAGATGTGTTGTGTAAGTTTTCGAATTACCATTTGAGTATCTTATGTGAATCTGAGTGTTTCTGATTGGGGCCGGTATGGACATGAGAGTGAGGGGGAGCCTGCAGTTGTTTTTGTCAGGGCTAATCCCACTGATGAATTTCTTTTTGGTGCTTTTGGTCTATACTCCTATTTTCCCTTTTTAAAAAAGCTGATTTCTGATGGTGGCTGTGACTGGAGAAAGGCAGGGCTAAACACTATGCCTAGTGTTTCTGAATCTTGTCTTTACAGTCAGGTTTTTCCTGTTTTTGCATCTTACCCCCACTTATTACAGTTGCTTTCAAAATTAAAAAAAAAAGGTTATCAGGTAGACTGTGTGACTTTTGTCACCTATGCAGAACTTAGAATTAGAACAGAGAACAAGAAAAGCAGAGTGTGAAGAATAAAAGCTAAGGAGGAGGGCTTGGAGAACATTGGAAGGATTCTACGGTGCTGGATAATGTGTACTTAAAATGTGGAGATGATGTGCCAAATACTCTACAAATGTTGGAAGTAAAGAAAGAGAATAACACAGGAGGAAAGTAGCCCAAATGAGGGTGACGGACAAATCAGTTCATAAGATGTGAGCTATGTGGGGATGGTAATAGATAGAAAAAAAAATAGATTGGAATCTTGGTGCTACCCATTTTCTATGGCTGACAAGCTCTAGTGTTCATGTGTTAGGATGGAATGGAGACTAAGGAGCTCTGAAGCCAAGCTGTAGAATGGGATGGATATAATTTTTAACAGGCATCATTCCATTATAACTAAATAAACCAACTTCTAGATTTTCATGTCATTTTAAGGTATGTCTTTTTGCCATGAAGATTTTTTTCTTTAAATTGATCCTTATATTGATGGAGGATTAGGCTGTGAAGGAAGAAGTTTGTGGAAGAGGGTATGAATTAACAGAAAGTAAAAAATAATACTTTAGTACAATATTTTGTTATCTCTCTGGAGAAATGCAGATTGACAAAATTATAACTTGGTTCATTGAATGATATGCAAAAATAATTTTGTTTTCCTTATTTTCAAATTAGATAATATAAAAATAATTGTCAATTTTTTGAAACTGTGAAAGGCATGTTACTATAAAATTGTTTTTAGTGACTTAAATTACATGGAATTCATAAGTTATATAAAAATACTGGGATATTTTTAATATGACACCCTAAATTTAAGATTTTTTTTCTCTTGTATCCTTTTTTAAATGCATTTAAAACCGTGACATAAAGCTACAGTGAATTCTAATTAATTACATATATACTGTTTACTTAACCAAATTTATTTTTAAGTGTCAACAGTTTTGAAGTATAAATATGGAGTAGTGAAAAAAATAAAATAGTATATCCAGATGTTGAGAGATGAGTGAACTATTCCCTGAGTGAAATCCACATATGTTTTGTAAGCCAATTAACTCTTTTAAGGCCTCTGGAGGGCATCACTAAGAACTTTTTCAAGAGTAATTTACTAAAATAAAAAGCCAGAAGGAATTAGTATGCCTCAAAATGTGCCCAAAGTAGTCCAGTAAACAATAAATTAAAATTTGTGATCTAATGTGTAAAATACTATATGTACAGATTTTTACTCAGTAAAATACCCAATTCATCAGGTATCTTTAGAATTTATTTTGATGAAAGTGCAACATTACTTTCACATGATTCTTGAAGGAATGGACAACATAATAATGAAAAAAAGCTTGTTTTGGAACAGAAGACTCAGTTTCCATGTGATCTTAGTCAAAAGGCAAAAATCTCTAAGTTTTCTCATCTGTAAGCCAAAAATAATAATGTCTGCCATGTCAACTTAATTATGGTGGAGAGGGGGATTCTGTGTGTAAACATATAATAAAGAGTTGTGAATTTTTGTAGGTAGTGTTTGAGATATTAAAAATCTTTGATAGACAATATTATGAGTGCTAACAAAAAATTACACATGACAGCAGGATAGGGCTGTTCCCTGGGCTTTTACTTATTACTAACTATGAAAGGTAATATTTAGAAAGAAAAGTTCATGATATGAAATATAATTGTCATAGGAAAGTTCTCAGAAATGTCTAAATTTCAAAGCAAGGGCTATCTTTATTTGGAGGAACAACTTTACAATCCTACATATATGTAAATGCACCCGTTGGTACACTATGACTTCATTAACATTATAATTATACATACACATGCCACTTTCCTCAAGTACATTATCATGTTTACTCCAACAGAATCACCATTCTTCTACCTATCATTGCTTAAAACTATACATAATCTTTCATTTCTTTTTAATAACCAGATTCTGAGGATTACCATCCACTAAGACTTTTCAAAATGCCTTTGGCATCCATACATTTTTATTCATAAAACATACATTTTAAAACCCATATACTAATTATACATTAGAATGAGTTTTTTTGTTCTATTTTCATTCACTGGCATCCATGTTTTCCTTTGAGACTGGCGCTTTTATGAAGTTCACAATCATCTCAACAGGCCTCCTATCTTTCAAGCCATCTCACATAATACCTCTGGGAAAAAAACTATTTTTTAGAACACTGATGTCATCACATCACTCCTTGATTTGATGAGGTAAAACCTTCAATTACATTTGAAAACCCAAATGCTAACATAGGTTACCAAATAATGAATCTAACTAATATCCTGTGATAGTTTAACACAAATGAAGAGCTTTTTAGGATAAAACACAGTAAAGTCATACAAATTAGTGGGAAACTGAAGGGGTATCCCAAATATAAAAAAAAATCATAGTCAATGTGGTGAATATAAAATGAAATAGCTTTTTAAAATCTCATTTAGAAACTTTACGGTGTCTTGGGAACTAAACATGTACTTGTGCGGTTTTAACATCTCCATGCACAATGGTACATCAGTATTATGCACATCTGTCTGTGGTATATGTCATATACTACAAAATAAATCAATTCTTTAAATATGTCATTTTTCATGATATATCCCTCAATGATCTTGCAAAGACTAGCTCTCAGCTGCATTTTTAGCATGACACAGAGAGAAATCTCAATTTTGCCAACATAATCTTATTTTCTTGCACTTCTATAGTTTCTCCTGTGCAACTTGTTACCAATGTCAATCTTTAATAAGTAGCAAAGTACAAGGATTCTCATTTTATTTGAGATTTTATTCATTTAGGGGGAAAAAGTTCCATTACTTTTTAGAAATAGAAAAACTATGTCTTATTTACATAATTGTAAACTTCTCATTTCCTTTTCTCCATTAGCAGAATATTACTATCTAATAAAGGGTAAGATCTTAGGAATAAAAAAACATACCTACACTAATGAGTACTATCAGAGCAACAGACAACATTGGAAAAACTTTTGCTTGTCTTTCATACCATATATAAGCAGACTTCATTTTCTACATGAATTTTTTCTTTACAAAAACAATATTTTTAAATATTCAGTACACAGACTGCAGCATATAATCTCAATCATATTGAGGCCCAGGGACTCATATTGATTGGAATTAAATTCTAAGTATCAAGCAGGAAAATTAGAATTATTCTCCTAAGATTTTATAATATACCTTCCGGGTTTTCCAAAACAAAATGTGGACTAAAGACTTATTAATGTGAATTGTTTAAGGATCTAAACATCTACATAGGAATAATTTGGACATTTCAAAGCTGGTCTTATATTTACTGACCTACATTTAATTAATATATTTTAGCTTGCTGTTTACAGCCTTTTCTTATATGAAATAAAGATTAGCATTTTAGCAACTAAGTCTTGGCAAGACTTAGAATGAATTGAGAAATAGTTGAGATAATTCTTTAAAAGCTTTTTCATTTTTAGACTTAACCTGATGAAACCATCTATACTTATTTTTTTCTCAAGAAAAGTACTCTTTTCACCTGCATGTAGTTAACTGCTATTTCCTTTTCTTCACAAATGGATCATAACATACTAGCACATTATCCTATATATAGTACATAAGATTGTAAATACTGGAAGGAACAAGTATGTTACTCTCCAGTGATCTAATTGTTAATCCCTTAAGAATAAAATAAATTAAACCCTAAATAATCAATGGGAAAAATGGAGGAATAATTCATGATACTCACATGTAATATTGCCATTACTATTTTGTAAGTCTTTTACTGAGTTCAGGATAATTTGGAGCTATGTATAGCTAGGATATTTTGTTAAGGCAAGATATATTATATGACTAAAAAATGTGACGTAATTTTCACAATAGCCACATCTAGTAAAGAGCCAATATGCCCAACCATAGATGAGTGGATCCAAAAAATGTGGGTCCTATACACTGGAATTTGGCACATCCATTAGAAAGAATAGCATGATGTCATAAACCAGGAAATGGATGGACCTAGAAAAAATCATGTTAAGTGAGGTAAGCAAAGCTCAGAGAAAAATAGTGCATGCTTTCCCTCATATGAGGAACCTAGATGTAAATACCACAGAATAAATTATATAGTACTCTAGGTATTCACAGTGAGAGCAAAGGAGGATACTCATATGGGAGGAACACAAAGGCACAATGCCTATGGGCAACTGATCATATACAACAATATTGATTAAAGTGAAGTTCAGGAAATGGAAACAAGCGGATTATTTCATTGCTGTTTTCTCTGTGTACTGTTAGTCTATTTGTCTTCGGGAGGGAAATGGGGGGTATAGAAATGGAGAAAAAGTGTGGAAAAATATATCGAGTATTCATTAGACACTATGTTGGAAAAGAACTGCACATGTCTCTAGACATTCACAACTAGAAAAAGGAGTGGACCTCAAAGGCTCATATTATCAGATAAAATAATATTTTAAAAAATGAACTCCAAGATTTTAGCGATTCTAATGGGGTTGAGGTGGTATTTCAATGTTGTTTTGATTTGCATTTCTTTTATGGCTAGAGACGTTGAGCATTTCTTCATGTGTCTATTGGCCATTCTTATTTCCTCTTCATAGAAGTTTCTCCTTAAGTCTTTAGCCCACTTATTTATTGGGCAGTTGTTTCTTTGAGAATTTGTTGTTGGGGGATTTAATTTTTTGGGTTTCAGATATATTGTAGATATGAGAACCTTGTCCATTGTAGGGCTAGTGAAGATCTTCTCCCAATCCATATGCTTTCTACTGATCTTGCTAGCTATGTCCATTGCCATGCAGAAGCTCTGCAATTTCATGCAATCCCATTTGTCCAACCTTTCTTTGATTTGTTGTGTTTCTGGGTCTCTATTAAGAAAATTTCAGCCTGAGCCAAGGAGACCTAGGGTTTCTTCTATTCCTTCCTATAATGTTTTCAGAGTGTCTGCTTTGACTCCGAGGTCTTTGATCCATTTGGAGTTGATTCTGGTGCAGGGTGATATATAAGGATCTAGCTTTAGTTTTCTACAAGTAGTTAATCAATTTTGCGAGCACCATTTACTGAACAGGCTGTCTTTCTTCCATTCTATTTTTTTCAGCTCCCTTATCAAATATTAGATGGCTATAGGTCTGTAGGTTCATTTCTGGGTTTTCAATTCTATTCCATTGGTCCTGAGGTCGGTTCTTGTGCCAGTACCAAGCTGTTTTGATTACTATGGCTTTGTAGTAGAGTATGAAATTTGTATTGATATTGCTCCACCACTGTGCTTTCTGTTAAGGATTGTTTTTGCTATTCGGGGACTTTTATTGTTCCATATGAATTTTTGGATTACCTCTTCTATTTCCTTGGAGAATGAGGTTGGAATATTGGTAGGTTTCGCATTGAATTTGTACATAGCCCTGGGAAGTATTGCCATTTTCACGATGTTGATCCTTCCAATCCTGGAGCATGGGAAGTTTTTGCATTTTCTAAGTTCTGTTTTGATTTCCTTTTTCAGGTTTTTAACGTTTTTATCATAGATGTCCTTCACTTCTTTGGTTAATTCCTTGGTATTTTATTATTTGTGGGACTATTACGAATGGAGTTGATTTCCTGATTTCAGCCATGCTTTTCTCATTGTTCGCATACAGAAAAGCTATTGATTTTTCAGGGTTAATTTGATACCCTGATACTTTGCCAAAGTTTTGAATCAGCTTGAGTAATTTGGGAGTGGAGTCTGTGAGATTCTTTAAATACAAGATCATATCATTTGCAAAGAGGGAGAGGTTTACTTCAGCTTTCCCTATTTGGATCCACTATATGTTTGCATCTTGTCTTATTGATGTAGCTAGGCATTCTAATATTAGATTCAGATGCTGGAGGGGATGTGGACAGAAGGGAACCTTAGTGCATTGTTGATGGGAGTGTAAACTTGTTCAACTACTTGGGAAAGTAGTATGGAGGATCCTCAAAAGACTCCACATAGAACTCCCCTATGACCCAGCAATCCCACTTTTGCACATTTACCCAGGAACCAAGACTCCATGTGAGTAGAAGCCTGACGTCCTCACTCATTTGCAGGGAGCAGAGGAGGGAAGGCTACCCCTTCCTACCGCCAGTACCGGACATCTCCATCTTGGAGACCGACAAAGCTTGGCGGAGCTGCTAGCTCCAACTCAGGCCTTGGAATAAAAGGAGTCATTTAGAAGGTCACAAGAACTTAATGGTGTGACCTGCCAGACTCAGCTCCACCCAGGGAAATGTCAGCCAGTAAGGGCGCCAGCCATAGGTGCGGCTTTCTTCACTGGGTAATCAGAGCCAGAGGCTGCCCCTCACTTTAGCAGCCTAGTCATCAGTAAACAGAAACCCTGAGAGTGGCTCCAGGCTGGGCTCTGTGAGTTTCTCACAAACTAGCTCCCAGGAAAAGCTACTGTTTGCTAAAAGGTTCAACTCTACCCAGAACCTAGCCTCAGGACCAATGGAATAGAATTGAAAACCCAGACACCTAGCCTCAGGACCAATGGAATAGCCTCAGGACCAATGGAATAGAACAGACCTCAGGACCAATGGAATAGAATTGAAAACCCAGAAATGAACCTACAGAAGTATCGCCAGCTAATATTTAATAAGGGAGCTAAAATAATAGAATGGAAGAAAGACAGCCTGTTCAGTAAATGGTGCTGGCAAAATTGGTTAACTACTTGTAGAAAACTAAAGCTAGATCCTTATATATCACCCTGCACCAGAATCAACTCCAAATGGATCAAAGACCTCAGAGTCAAAGCAGACACTCTGAAAACATTACAGGATGGAATAGGAGAAACCCTAGGTCTCTTTGGCTCAGGCTAAAATTTTCTTAATAGAGACCCGGAAACACAACAAATCAAAGAAAGGTTGGACAAATGGGATTGCATGAAGTTGCAGAGCTTCTGCATGGCAAGTGACATAGCTAGCAAGATCAATAGAAAGCCCATGGAATGGGAGAAGATCTCACTAGCCATACAACGGACAAGGGTCTCATATCTAAAATATACTTGCAACTCAAAAAATTAAATCCCCCAACAACAAATTCTCAAAGAAACAACTGCCCAATAAATAAGTGGGCTAAAGACTTAAAGAGAAACTTCTCTGAAGAAGAAAGAAGGAAGGTGAATAGACACATGAAGAAATGCTCAACCTCCCTAGCCATAAAAGAAATGCAAATCAAAACAACATTGAGATACCACCTCACCCCAGTTAGAATAGCTATAATCAAGAACTCTTACAACAACAGATGCTGGCGGGGATATGGACAGAAGGGAACCTTACTTCATTGTTGGTGGGAGTGTAAACTTGTTCAACCACTTTGGAAAGCAGTATGGAGGTTCCTGAAAAGACTTCACATAGAGCTCCCCTATGACCCAGCAATCCCACTTTTGGGCATTTACCCAAATGTTTACAAACGAGACCACACTAAAGCTACCAGCACAACTATGTTTACTGCAGCCTTATTTACCATAACTAAGATATGGAACCAACCCAGATGCCCCTCAGTAGATGAATGGATCAAGAAAATGTGGTATATATACACAATGGAATTCTATGCCTCCATCAGAAAGAATGACATTGCCCTATTTGGTAGGAAATGGAAAGGCTTGGAAAAAATTATAGTAAGTGAAGTAAGCCAAGCCCAAAGCAACATAGGTCCCATGGTTTCCCTTATTTGCAATATCTAGTAAATGTATGAGTCAAGCAGAAAAGGTCAGATAATGTGATGTTAGGAAAATGAACCCTTAGATATGTATTTAAATGTTTTTTTTCTTTCATGCATTTGTTTCTCACTCATTTATAAGATTATTTCATTGTTGCTTTGTATGTCCCTCCCCCACAGTATAACCCCTGCTTTCACTATATTTGATGTCGATATAATTTGTGGAGGAGATGGGGAAAAACAAGTCATTTAAGGATACCGGTGGACCCGTTGCAACTATGAGAAGTACAAGGTGTAATGCGAAAACGAACTTTATACCTTTGTGCGGGGTGGGGGGGGATTTGGTGGGGGGGCCAAGGGAGTCTGGGAAGGGATGTGAAAGGTAAACAAAGGAGGAGGCTGCAATGCTTGATAAGAAATGTAGTCATTATCTTGCCTGTGTAATTGTAACCCCTCTGTACAGTATGTTCACAAAAAATAAAAATAAAAATAAAAAACTAAAAAAATTGAGCCATAATATAGAATGGTCTACGATTTTCTACTAAAAGTGTGGATGAAGGCTAACACAACTGAAAATAAAAACTCAGCTGATATAACTCTATTTAGTTTACTTTTATTTGAAAAATATGGGGAAAATTAGTACATAGAAATGAAGATTGGTATAGTTGGAAATGTATCTTTAAGTAACAAGAAGACAAGCAAGCAACCAGAGTAAAAATTTGACCCTTATGTTACTCAGTAAAATTGAATCGCTTAAAATGTCAAATATTAAAACTAAGAAAAATTCTCTTTGAACTCAGAACTAAAGAAAACTTAAGAACAAGAGCCAAGCTAAGGTACTTTTGCATTTTAAGACAAAGCAAAAACAAGCCTCTAACATATTCTAATCTCCAGATAATATGCTTCAAATTCAGGGATCACATTATATCAGCACTCTACTTTATCATCAGCATGCAAATGAAGACTGATTATGTGACCTTAAGACCTTCCTTTAAAATTTTATACCATATTATCATATTTGTTAAAGTGAATTTAGGAGCAATCAAATGTATGATTCATATTTAATATGTGTTCCCATGGAAATCAACTTTAATTTCAGTTTATAGGCTAATCTACTTTGGTCAGAAGTATTTAATCATCCAGGAACACATCTTTTCCTCTGTTCCCTAAACCAGACCTTATATTTTTCCAAAACTGAAATCAACAACAAAACATCAAAGAATGAGAGAACAACCCTTGATGTGGTTGAGATGCTTTTAAAATGTTGACTTTGAATCAGTTTATTCTAATCTGAAGTCAGTCTTAAAAAGCTTTACAAAAAAGGAACACAATCATTTTTGCTAAAAAGGGACACAATTCATTTCCATTAATTTTGGAAAAATTTTTCACAAGCATTTCCAGTGACCAACAGGTAAATATTATTTTCAATCAAAAGGACACAATATAACTACCTCTCTTTCTTCAGAGCAGATATATTAGTAAAGAAATCCTTTGCTTAATAAGTTACAAATTCCAGGAGACAAATCTCCATATCTGTGCAAACTATGGTTTTATTTGAGTTAGACTCTGAAAGTTTGGGAAAATGGGGATCATTTAATTTAAATATCCATGAATAAATTATTATTTTAACCTAAATTCAGCATAATCAATAAGATATATATATATATATATATATACTAATTTGAATAATATGAAACTAATATTTTGTATTGCAAATGTGTGAAATATGGGAAAATATAGATGGCTTGACCTAGTGTTATTTTTTTTTGTCCTGACACAAACTTCCAATCAACCAACTATGCATACCCTCTATAGACATCTTAGGCAGTAGAAATGGCAGTATCATTCCACTGGGTACATTGTTAGGGAAAAATAAGTCTAGTCAGGGAGTTATTTCATGTTAAATTAGGTCATGTCTTTTATCTTTTTTAATGTAACCGAGAAATTCAACAAACATGACACAAGCAATGCATTTATCATTTCTACAACATGCAAAAACAAATCCATTGAAATGTTATTTTAACAATGATGTTCCTATGATATAAATAGATTGTACAAACAAAGATTTATTTATTTATTATCATTGTTGTTTACATCTACTAATTCTTATACAACTGGACACCAAGGACAGTGAACACATTTCAGTAGATTAATTAAAATAAATATACACACAATAATTATCAAACAATGTAATAAACTGGTAGAAAAACAGCAAAGGAGTAAAATATGAGGCCACCAGCTGTAAAGTGAAGATTTGAAATAGAAGTTGGCATAGCTTGTCAGTAGATTCTCTGTAACCATGCCAACAGTACTGTGGAGAGGTTCTCTTCCCAGCTACCATCTGCTCTCCTCCCCTCACCCCCCACAACTTCCTTACTTTCCTCTCATCCCCATTGTACCATGGCAAAACCAGTGCTGCCCAAGTATCTCATTTCACTGTAAAACTACTATGCGGTGGCAGGGAACAGATGGTGGAACAGAAGTGTTTACCAGTAAACTCCCATCTTCAAATTTTTGCTTTCTTAGCTGTCCTTAAGACCTAAGTTAGATAGTGACATTAAAGGTCATCAGACACTTGTTTGTCCTTTTAAAATTTATAAGCATTTGATGAGATCAGACTGAGAAAGTGGATCTGTCAAAATAAAATTAACATCACTGAGGAATTCTAAAAATGGAAGTTCACTTGCCTAGATAGGAGATACAAAAATGGTAAAAATCTGAACAAAGGACAGTCAAGGAAACATATGGACAGAAAGGGGAGAAAGAATAAAAGACACTATACAACTAATGTGGTCTGACAATACATATAAAGGTAATGTGAAAATAATCTTAAAATATCAACTGTTCAACTTCACACATGTATGTATATGCTAAGGGTGAACAATATTAAAATTCAGTGCACTTGTTTAGGACAATGGCAAAATGAAATGTGAAAATTTTTGAAAAATGGAGGGTATATAATTAGTTTTTCATTCTTATACTGTCGAGATATGCTTGGTGTGCAACACATTGAAAATGTAAGCAATAGGGTTTCACAGACTTGTATGAGAGTAAACAAAATCAACAATATACCCAAAACATTTTCAGACAGTATAGGTAGGAGAAATAAACATGATAAAAATTATACTGATAATTTTTAATGGTTTACTATAGGTAGCCTAGGCATGTCAATAGATACAAAGTAATCCAGGAAACTGCAAATTTAGCATCCCAAGTGCCTTCTCATGAAGCAAAGATAGGAAGGTAGTCCCTCCCCCACAACCAGAGAAAAACTCCATCTTTGATATTTACACAGCCCAGGCTAGAGCAGCTAGCACAACTCCACCTTAGGAAGAAGACAATAGGGGCCATTCAACAGGTCAAACGGATCTGCTGACCTGCTTCAGGGCTCACCTCTACATCAGAAGGCCTAATTTGAGGATAATGGATGTAGAGGAGCACCTAGAGTCAGAAGTTAATGGTCTAGGACAATTATTTAACAGTATCCTAGCAGAAAATTTCCCAAACATGCAAAAAGATAGGTCTATTCAAACATAAGAAGCTTTTACAACCCCAAATAGACTAGACTAGAACAGGAAATCCCACTGTCACATTGTAATCTGCACAGGATCAATGCAGACCAAGGAAAGGATCCTTAAAGCTGTCAAGGAGAAAAGACCAATCACCTATAAAGAGAAACTAATTAGGCTAACTTCAGATTTCTCAGCAGAGACAATTAAAGCAAGAAGAGCCTGGAATGAAGTATGCTATGCCCTAAAGACAAACAACTATCAACCAAGAATACTGTACCCAGCAAAATTCTCCTTCATAACAGAAGGTCAAATAAAAACCTTCTGTAGCAATAAAAACTGATACAAGAAATCTCCACCAAACCATCATTACAAAAGATACTTAAAGATGTCCTACACATAGAAAATTAACAAGAGCACAATAAAGGTCAAGAAACAGCCCCCAGAGAATCCAAGAATCATAGGAAGAATCTAGTTGGCAAAGCCCCCAAGAAGGTGGATCACATGGCAGGAACTACCAAACACCTCTTAGTCCTAACTCTCAATATTAATACGTTTAACTCTCCAATTAAACCACATAGACTATCCAATTGGATCAAAAAGCAAGACTGTTCTATCTGCTGCCTACAAGAGATACATGTTGTCGACAAAACCAAAAATATTCTGATAGTGAAAGGCTGGAATAAAATCTACCAAGCAAATGGCCCCCATAAACAGGTGGAAGTTGCAATCCTAATATCAGATAAAATAGACTTCAAAGTAAAATTAGTGAGAAGAGATAAAAAAAGAAAGGTTACTACACACCAATTAAGGGAAATCTCCTTTAGGAGGATATTACAATTCTAAATATCAATTTACAAAATAATGGAGCACCAAATTTATCCAAGAAACTCTACTTTCCCCAAATACTCACATACATCCAAAGACATTTATCACACCACTATCCACCCTGGATAGATCAACCTGGCAAAATCTAACAGAGAAAACTTCTCTGAAGAGGAAATAAGAATGGCCAATAGACACATGAAGAAATGCTCAACTTCTCTAACCATAAAAGAAATGCAAATCGAAACAACACTGAGGGTCCACTTCATCCCAGTCAGAATGGCTATAATCAAGAAATCTAAAAACAACAGATGCTGGAGGGGATGTGGCCAAAAGGGAACCCTACTGTATTGTTGGTGGGAATTTAAACTTGTTCAACCACTTTGGAAAGCAGTATGGAGGTTCCTCAAAAGACTACACATAGAGCTCCCCTATGACCCAGCAATCCCACTTTTAGGCATTTACCCAAATTATCACAAACAAGACCATACTAAAGCTACCAGCGCAACTATGTTTATTGCAGTATTCACCATAGCTAAGATATATGGAACAAACCCAGATGCCCTTCAGTAGATGAATGGATCAAGAAAATGTGATATATATACATATATATATATATATAACATATATATACCACATATATATATGTACCACACATATATATATATATGTATATATATACACATACACACACACAATAGAATTCTACACCTTCATCAGAAAGAATGGCATTGCCCCATTTGTTAGGAAATGGAAATACTTGGAAATAATTATATTAAGTGAAGTAAGCCAGACTAAAAGAAACATAGGTCCCATGGTTTCCCTTACCTGCAATAACTAGTATATGTCTTGGACAAGCGGAATAGATCAAAAGCTATGTACATGTTACCACACAACCTGATGCTAAGTGAAATGAACCCTAAGATAAAGACACAAGTGGTTTTATCTTTGTTGCTATTCTTTTTAATGTACTTATAATGTACTATGTGATTTTTTTTGTTCTTCCCCCATGGTACAATCCCTGTTGTCACTGTATTTGATTCCAGTGTCCAGCATCTTGTGTCCTGCATTTTTCTAAATTGGGGAGGGGAAGGGAAATAATAAAATGCTGAATTAAGGATACAGGATGACCAATTGTAGCAATGAGATGTATAAGAATGTATGTTGAAGACAAACTTTACAAATTTGGGTGGATAGTGGTGGGTGGGAGAGGGGAGGGAGTAGTTGGGGAGGTGGGGAGGAAAGGGATGGTATGGCAAAATAAATGAGGGTGTAACAAAGCTCTATGTGAAATGGACTCCTGTCTTGTTCATGTAACTGTAACTCCTCTGTACATTTTACAATAATATATATGCATATATATATATATATAAATAATAAGAGACCATCAAATCAACCTATATGGCTAAGAATAGTAAAACCTATCATGAAGAAGAGGATAACAATCAAATTCCAATGATCAGGAGTTCTAATATATCAGATCCCACCTCTAAATGTAGAAACACAGGAACCTGAGATCTGAAGATGTCAGATCTTTGAAGGCAGCCAGACAGGAAAATTTGTGATACTCTTATCTCTAACTAAAAATAAAGAAGCAGGGAATGGAGCTATAGAAGTAGAGCTATAGCTCAAGTATTACAACACTAGCCTTGAGCAATAAAGGTGAGAGACAGTGCTTCAGCTGAGTTCAAGCCACTCGACCAGCAGAAAAAAAAAAAAGAGAGAAAAAAAAGGAGGCATAGTGGAATGTGAAAAATAAGAGAAAATGAAAGGCCAATCTAATTAGTTCTGTATATGAATGTAGGAATTATCATAATGAAACTCCCTTCAATAATTAACATACATTACAAAAATGAAAGATAGGAATGAAAAGAAATCTTGTCCTGGGTGAGGGTACTAGGGAGAAGAGGAAAGGGGAAAGACAGTGAATGTGGTCAAGCACATTATGTCTATGTGTGAACATAGAACCATGAAGCCTAATTTGTTTTGTAAGGCAGGGAAGATCAAGGAGAGTGATGGAGATGTGAGTCTAATCAAGGTAAATGATATGTATACATTGGCATGTAAAAATAAAACCCTCCTGAACAGCTAACTGATGCTAATAAAATGAGAATAAAATTTTTCAAAAATATTCCTAGGAATTTACTGAATAACTGTGACGATTTTGCATGTTTGCTGTTCAGTTTGAGTGTGTCCTTGCCAATCTTCTAAGTGGTCTATAATTCTCAGATAGTAAATCTAATCATTCTGACACCTACAAAATATTTTAGACTGTGGTCTGTGAAAATAACATTATAGCTTTTGATTATAAGTAACAGAAGTGTGATTGCATATTCCTATGATTACCTATCCCATAGTGTATGAATGTTAGATATATTAATTTTTTTGCAGGGGAGGTAGTTCAGTTGTGGAATTTGATCTCAGGGACTGGATGCTTCCCATGAACATTTTTGCTCAAGGCTATCACTCTACCACTTTGAACTACAGCACAACTTTGGGGTTTTTTGGTTGTTAATTGGAGGTAAGAGTCTCATGGACTTTCATGCACAGGATGGCTTTAAACCACTATCTTCAAATCTCAGTCTCTTGAGTAGCTATGATTACAGGCACTGAGCTGTTAGATCCTTTTATGACTCCATTTCTCTGCCCATTCAACTCCTTATATCTTCATTTGTACTGGGCATTATCCTAGCCTTCCTCTAAGATCAATAGCCAGCAGTTCAGGCTGGGAATACAGATCAGTTGTAGAACTCTTGACTAGCATGCCTGAAGACTTGGCAAACTTTAAACCCCAGCACTGAAGGGAAAAAGTCCATAAGCAAAAGAAACCCAGCTACTTAGTAAAGCTTCAAAAAGTTTAGATGATTGTTATGTGCAATGTAATCCACAGCACTGAGGTTCACATTGGTAGGAGTTATGAAACACTGTAATTCACTTAATTAGGTATCTTCTTATCCTCAAAGTATGTGATACATAGTAGATGTTTAATAAGTGTGTACTGAATGAATTAGTAAATATGAAACGACAAACATTTTAACAACATTATTTTCTATAGTAAATAAAAATACTTTTTGCATATTGCCCAAGAATATTCAGCTCCTTACTAATACTTAAAAAGTTATCAGTTATTGGAAACATTTTTTAAATGTATGAAGCAATATTTGTTGAAGCTTTGCATTGGATAAAACAAAGACAATTTTAAAACATGATATATAGAAGCATTTAGGTAGTTTTGGTAAATAACGGCAATTTGATAGGAAATTAAAGGACTGGCTTAGCTGTTAGTCTTGATGATATTAAACATAATAATGCCACAGAGTATGTATATTTTAACATTTTGATGAATATGTATTTTTTCATCTTGGATACATGTGAAAATAGAAGTATTCTCATGAGATTATGATGATTAACATTAAAAAGAAAAAAAAAACAAGAAAGAAACAAACTTCCCCAGTTCGATGAAATAAAAATTCAATCTATGTTTTTGGCTTAAGGCAGATTTGAAAATATTATTTCATTATAAAATTATTTTAATACATTTTCATGTCATCTTAGTTTTAGGTTGCTTTGATGAGCTACATACACTACAAGTAAATTATGCAATTCTCTCTCTCTTCAAGGTGATTTCTACAAAAAATAGAACACTTACCCATCATTAAGCATCATGCAAATTTTACATTAAAACACTTCTGACTGACACTAGTGGCTCATGTCTATGATCCTGGCTACTTAGGAAGCTGGGATTTAAGGATCAAGGTTCAAAATCAACCCTAGGCAGACAATACCACAAGATTTGTACTTCCTTAACCAGTAAAAAGACAGAAGTAGATGCATGACTTCAGTGCTAAAGCAAGTAAGCAACAAAGCAAGTAAGCAAGAGAGCGTAGACCAGAGTTCAAACTCTAGGATAGACAAAAAAAGCCAATACAAATCCAAAAACATGCATACTGAACAGGAGCTAGCTATAACACTGCATAATACCTAACCGGAAAGACAAAAGAGCAGAGGGATACAAATTCTGAGAAGAGTCACAGGATGTATAAGGTATGTGTAGGGGTATAAGAGTTCTGTTCCTTAACCATATTGTTGCCATCGTCAGCAAAGTGAACACATATATGAATCATGAAAGAACAATCACTGGGTAGGTTGGTGGTGCTAACTCCAAGGAAGCATAGCCAAATGGTACTCCAGTGGTCAGCAGGACCCAAGCCTAGCAAAATCTTAATTTTTGATCACAAAATGCCTTCAATTTGTTCTTCTGAATGATTTATCTTTTTCCTCAACTTCCCATCAACATTATCTTAGGATTATGTCCTGCATTATATGATAGAAACTAAAAGGAAAGTACAGCTTTGTAAGATCAATGGGTTTTGTGGAATGCATGCTTTCTGTAATGTAAGAAAAACAACTAATGACATAAGTGTATCGTTTGTACCAAAACTTGATGGAACATTACCCACACCGTTACCTAATCTTGCATAACTCAAAAAAAAAAAAAAAGAAAAGGAAAACATTCATTTCCAAACTGGACATGGTGGAGATCAATATCTTGTTTAATCAACAATGTATAAGATTTGTCAAAAAGAGGCAAAATGAATTTATTTGGTTATGCCAAATATTGAATAAATTTATAAATTAATTGACTGTGCTGATTTACTTTAAGTGTGATTTTAATCTCTCTATTCCTAGTGTCTATTTTAGCAAAACAATATTTCAGTTTGTAAGAGCTAAAGTGCAGTGTGTACTGATTTCACTGTCTTGTCCATTTCCCTTGCTAAAAGAGACAGAACAAAAATTTAAGAGAAGAGTGCTTTGTAGTAAGTCCAGCCCAAAGTAGCTCCTGGCCTCATCAGAGTTTAATGAAACATTCATTCTAAAAAATAAATTAAGTGACATTTTGGGATCATGCTTAATGAAGCGGATATCTACAGAAGTTCCACACTGCAATAGTGTTCTTATAATCTGTGGAGAATAGAGCAAGAGAATGTCATCAATCATTTGGGACAAAATGGCATTGTATGGAATAGAAACTGTTGAACCTCACTACCTCTTGGTCTCAATCATGGCCCAGAAATGATTTCCTGGTATGTCAGGACTGTAAAATAGTTTCCAAATGTGTACACTAATCCCTTAAATCAGTATCTCATCATTGTCAGAACCACATGAAAACAGTGTTTGGAACACTCTGGAATGAACAAAATCGGACAAAATTGATATTTGAAATACAGAAAACAAAATTTTGAAATAGTGAATATTCCTATAAGAGAAATAAAAGATAAAATGTTGAAGGGAAATGCCAAGAGCTATACTATAGAAGAAGCTTCATTAAAAGAAAAAACTTCATTAAATCATTAAAAGACAATACATATTCCTAACAAAGGAATGTACTTATCATAATACAGTGCTGAGATATCTATAAACTAGCATTAATATCTATGATTCCAAATGAAGAATGTCCCTAAAAATTAAATGAGAATAAGTTTAAAGTGCATTTGCAAATATAAGCAGATTAAATCATAGTTATAACTCTTGCTAAGATTTTTGACAATCATGTTTATTTAAATATAATTAAAATAAAGGATGGAAAAGCATTTGCAGCAAAATATGTTATAGAAGGAATTTCTAGAAAATAAAGAGCAAAAGATTTTATCTCAATCAATAAATGGGTAGCAGACACATGGAGGCAATTGAGCAGAGGAAGTAATAAAATTAGGGATTAAGAATCAGCTTAGTTCTTCAGCACCTATGAAGCAGGCTCAAGGCACTGAATTCAAACTCCTTTACTGCTATGCTCAAAAATAGGGAAACGCCACAGCTCTCTCCAACCAAAAAGAGAGTTCGAGTTCCAAAGCTTAATCTCCCCAAGAGACCAACAACAACAAAAAGACGAACACTCAGAGAAAAACCAGAGGCGGAGAATAACAAAAAAAGGAAGAGAGGAAAAGAAGAATTTCAGAACAGAGAAAAGCGAAGACCCCTCCCCCAACCTTTACTGGCCGCACGGCAGTGCGCCAAGCCGCCGGCCAGCCAGCCCGGCGGGGGCTGCGGGAGCCCCAAGAGACACAGCAGAGACACAGGGGGCCGCTTTCAGATCACCAGGTACTGGTTTGCAGAACAGCAGATCGCCAGGAACAGAGAAACCTACCAGCCAGGAGTCTCCAGGAGGATCCCACCCCCACCCCTCACTCTCCACCCGAGCAGAGAGGCTCCATCCCGCCAAAGCCGCTCAGCACCAGCAGCTTCACAAAGGGACCTGTCTGCAGACCACCCGCCGGCCCGATCACGATCGCAAAGACGCAGCAGGGCCATTCAGGCCCCAGAGGTACCGCAAAGAAGCTGCCTGAGCATGGACACTCTTGACCCGACAGCTTCGACAGAGGCAGAGACAGAAAAGAATCACACAGAGCCACCACCGCCCAACCCAGCCCGGATTGCAAGAACAACTGACAACCTACACCACACAGAAACAACCAGCTCCAGGGTGAGTACCCCACAGGGGAAGTGTATCCCTCAAGGGAGACCAGAGCTGGAGGGAATCCCCAGACCCTGACATAGACTCCCTACCCCAACACCCGGACCACAGGGCCCACTAAAACTGGGAACTGTTTGAGAGCTCCACCAGCCCGTGGAGCACACTCAGCTGGCCAGGCTAGAGCAAGAGCACCCCTAGAAGGGAGCTTAAATGCCCAAGCCAGGAACAGCGCCCCTGGGTCAAGACTACCAACAGTAGAAGAAATTTGAACTGTTTCCCCCAGGCTGTATAACCTAGGTGGTATACGCATCAGCACAGGCCTAACGAGTGCGCTCCAGGCTGCATAACCTAGGTGGTATACACATCAGCACAGGCCTAACAAGCGCACTCCAGGCTAGGGCCGGAACCAGGCCCGGGGATCCGGCGCCTGAACAACACAACCAACTCATCCCAATTGAAGTAAAAAGCTGAGCATACGCCTCAACAGAGGGGAGAAAACCAGGAAACAACACTCCCCCGGGAAGCAAGCCTGAAACAACAAAAGACCTGGAGGCCCAGGACAAGAGAAGCCCAAACCCCACCAAAACTCCACCCATATACCCTAGACTGGGAATTGGGCAACACAGGCTGCCAGCACCTGATAGTAAGCAGGAGCTCAGACTGTTAAGGTGGCTCAGCAATAGAGTGATAATCTTGGATGTATGAGGCCCTGGATCTGATTCCTAAGCATCACAAAAGCAAAAAGGGTCAGAAGTGGTGCTGTGGCTCAAACGGTAGGGTGCCAGCCTTGAGCTGAAAAGCTGAGGGACAGCACCCAAACCTAGAGTTCAAGCCCACAACCAGCCCAAAACAAACAAACAAAACACATCAGGAGCCCATAGCAGACTCCAGTATGTGGGAGAGTGCATCCAGAGCATCTGTTCTTCACAAGAGCACCCGTAGGAGCAAACACAAGCAGTCTAGGCTGCTCAACCCTTCCAAAGGCGGGAACTGCCAGCAATCTACAGCACAGAGCTGAGAATCCTAAGTAAGTCAGAATAGCAGCTGGAAATAGGCTCCCAACAGAACCTAGATCAGGCACAGACTCTCTCTACCAATACAGAGTCAGCAACCAAGCAAAGACAGACACACAAAAACAAAATTGAAGAGCAGTCTCTTGAACCTCCATGCGAAAATCACAGAGAAAAATCACAAGGTTTACTACCACCCAGGACAGCAAGCTCACCTCAAAAGCCAGCAGACACACAGGGGAGAGCCCCAGTGGGAGCAAAGCAGGAATGGAAGACAAAAGCTACATCCAAGGGTTGCTGGAGGCAATGACTCAAGAAATAAAGCGAGAAATTGATCAGAAATTGAAAGAGCACAAGGATGAACTAGCCAAAGAGATACAGGGTATCAAACAAGAGATGCATGTAAAAATAGAAGCTGCACAAACCTCAGTAAAAGTGAGATAAACGCCAAATTAGAGGTAATGCATACTTCATTGAGAGGTGAGATCAGTACACTGAGAACCAACATTGAATCCATAAAGGGATCCATTTCCTCCATGCAAACCACAACAGAAGCCACTGTCAACAGAGTGAATGAAATGGAAGGTAGAGTGTCAGATACAGAAGACAGAATACACCAACTGGACCAAAAAGTGACAGATATGGAAAAATCACTCAAATTAAACCAAAGGGATATTCAAGAGCAAGCAGATGATGCTAAAAAATTTAACCTTCGCATAATTGGAGTGGACGAAGGTGAGGAATTCCAGAGCAAGGGAATGCAACACCTATTTAACAAGATAATCAATGAAAATTTTCTCCACCTCAAAAACGACCATCTTAATTACATCACAAAAGCTTATCGAACACCCAACAAGCAAGACCCCAGGAGAAACACTTCTAGACACATTATAGTAAAAATGATAGATCTGAATAATAAGGAAACAATCCTGCATGCAGCAAAAATGAAGAAGGAGCTATACTACAATGGGAAAAAAATAAGAATTACTGCAGATCTCTCCACACAAACAATGAATGCAGGAAAAGCCTGGGAAAGCACCATACGAGCCCTGAGAGCCAATAACTGCCAACCCAGACTGATCTACCCGGCAAACTAGCATTCACATTCGATGGAGAACTGAAAACTTTTAATAGCAAAGAAAAACTAAATGAATACATAAACATTAAGCCAGCATTACAAAGAATTCTAAGAGGGGGGACACAACCTGAAGAAAGCAACCAGGAACTGGAGCCTGCCCCAAACAGGCGTTACTCAAAGTCTAACTGAGCAAGCACAGAAGGAAAGGAAAGAAGAAAAACTTAGGAAAACGGAATGGCAGGGACAACAATGCATCTCTCTATACTTTCTCTTAATATAAATGGGTTGAATTCGCCAATTAAAAGAAAATGAACTGAGGACTGGATCAGAAAACAAGACCCATCCATCTGTTGCCTTCAGGAGACCCACCTCTCAGCCAAACATACAAACAAACTCAGAGTGAAGGGGAGGAAAAGGATCTACCAATCAAACGCCCCCAGTAAGAAAGCAGGTGTAGCTATCCTGATATCTGACAAAATAAACTTTTCATTAAAATCAGTACAGAAAGATAAGGACGGACACTACATATTAATAAAGGGAACAATCCAAAGGAGGATATAACCATCATCAACTTATATGCCCCAAATATTGGTGCACCCAGATATGTCAAACAAATGCTCTCAAACTTACAGAATAAAATAGATCCCAATACGCTAATACTAGGAGACTTTAACACACCACTCTCACCAAAGGACAGGTCTACCAACCAGAGGACTGGCAAAGAAGCTACCGAATTAAGAGAGGCCATACTTCAAGCGGAATTAACTGACATCTACCAAGTATTTCACCCTAAAACAACACAGTACACATTCTTCTCAGCAGCTCACGGAACTTTCTCCAAAATAGACCATATCATAGTTCATGCAAGGAAGTTAAGCAAATACAAAGGGATCGACATAATCCCCTGTATCCTATCTGACCACAGTGGAATCAAGCTAGCTCTCAATAACAAAGCATACCGCAGAAATTTCTCTAATACATGGAAATTGAACAGCACACTCCTTAACAATGCCTGGATAACAGAAGAGATCAGAGAAGAAATAAAGCATTTCCTACAACTCAATGAAAATGAAAACACCTCACAAAGAAACTTGTGGGACACAGCAAAAGCAGTCCTGTGGGGCAAATTTATTGCCCTCAGTGCCCACATCAAGAGAATGGAGACAGACCAAGTAAATAATCTCATGTTGCAATTAAAACAGCTAGAAAAACAAGAAAAAATGGGACCTAAAGCTACTAGACGAAGCCAGATAACCAAATTAAAAGCAGAGATTAACCAATTAGAAAATCAGAAAACCATAACCAAAATAAACCAAACAAAAAGCTGGTTCTTTGAAAAAATAAACAAAATTGATGGCCCATTGGCTAGATTAATTAAAAAAAGAAGAGAGGAAACCCATATTAATAGGATTAGGGATGCCACGGGAAACATCACAACACATACCCAAGATATCCAAACAATTCTAACAGACTACTTTCAAAAGCTATACTCTCTAAAGGAAGAAAATCGGACAGAAATGGATGCATTTTTAGAGAAATACAAGTTGCCCAAACTGAGCAAAGAAGAAGTTAATCAATTAAATAAGCCAATATCCTATAATGAGATACAGGAAGCTATCAAAAGTCTTCCAACAAAAAAAAGCCCAGGACCAGATGGATTCACAGCAGAATTCTATAAGACCTTTAAACAAGAACTAATACCCATACTCCTCAAGCTCTTCAGAGAAACAGAGAAGGAAGGAGCTATCCCAAACTCATTCTACGAAGCCAATATCACACTCATCCCCAAACCAGGCAAAGACCCAACCAAAAAGGAGAATTACAGGCCAATCTCCTTGATGAACACAGATGCAAAGATCCTTAACAAGATTCTAGCTAACAGAATCCAGAAACACATTAAAAAAATAATTCACTATGACCAGGTAGGCTTCATCCCAGAGACACAGGGATGGTTTAACATACGTAAGTCAATAAATGTAATCCAACATATCAACAGAGCCAAGGTCAAGAATCACATGATTATCGCTACAGATGCAGAAAAGGCCTTTGACAAAATTCAACATTCATTCATGCTAAAAGCTCTGGAGAAAATAGGAATAGAAGGAACATTTCTAAAAACAATAAAAGCCATTTATGACAGACCAATAGCCAATATTATACTTAATGGGGAAAAGCTACAACCAATTCTCCTAAAATCAGGAACAAGGCAAGGATGCCCACTGTCTCCACTCCTCTTCAATATAGTCCTAGAACCCTTAGCCAGGGCAATAAGGCAAGAAAAAGACATTAAAGTGATCCGCATAGGGAAAGAAGAAGTTAAACTATCCCTTTTTGCAGACGACATGATACTATACCTCCACGATCCCAAAAACTCCATCCCCAAACTCTTAGAAATCATAAATCACTTCGGCAAAATAGCAGGATACAAAATAAACCCACAAAAATCAGTTGCCTTCCTATACACTGATAATGTACAGGAAGAGAGGGAAATAAAGGGAGCAACCCCATTCACAATAACCTCCCAAAAAATAAAATATTTAGGAATTAACCTAACCAAAGATGTAAAAGAACTATTTAATGAGAACTATAAAAAGTTAAAGAAAGAAATTGCAGAAGACACTAGGAAATGGAAAGACCTCCCATGCTCCTGGATAGGCCGACTTAATATAGTAAAGATGGTAATACTTCCAAAACTAATATACAAATACAATGCAATTCCTACTAAAATCCCAATGATGTACATCACTGAAATACAGAAAACAGTCCAAAAATTCATATGGAACAACAAAAGACCTAGAATAGCCAAAACAATTCTAGGGGATAAAGACAATATGGGAGGGCTATCCATGCCGAACTTCAAACTCTACTACAGAGCTATAATAACAAAGACAGCATGGTACTGGCACAAAAACAGACCCGAAGTCCAATGGAACAGAATAGAAGATCCAGAAATAAATCCACAGGCCTACAGCCAGCTGATATTCGACAAAGGAGCCAAAGACATACAATGGAAGAAACACAGCCTCTTCAACCGCTGGTGCTGGGAAAACTGGGCAGCCACATGCAGAAAACTAAAAGTGGACCCCAGCCTATCACCATGCACCAACATCAACTCAAAATGGATTAAAGACCTTAACATTAAACCTGAATCTCTGAAACTACTGCAGGACAGAGTAGGAGAGACACTTGAACTAATAGGCACAGGAAGGAACTTCCTGAACAGAGTCCCAGGGTCACAACAAATTGGAGAGAGACTCGACAAATGGGACTACCTTAAAATAAAAAGCTTCTGCACAGATAAAGCTATCGCAACCAAGCTAGAAAGACAACCAACTAATTGGGAAAAAATATTTACCAGCAATATATCAGACAAGGGGTTAACATCCTGTATATACAGGGAACTCAAGAAACTAATCCCTTTCAAACCTAACAAACCAATTACTAAATGGGCAAGGGAACTAAAGAGGGACTTCTCAAATGAAGAAATAAAAATGGCAAAGAAACACATGAGGAAATGTTCATCATCCCTGGTGGTAAAGGAAATGCAAATAAAGACAACCCTGAGATACCACCTTACCCCAGTCAGAATGTCCCACATCCACAAATCAGCCAACGACAAATGCTGGAGGGGATGTGGAGAACGAGGAACGCTATTACACTGCTGGTGGGAATGTACACTCATACAACCACTTTGGAAAGCAGACTGGAGGGTCCTTAGAAAGCTAAAGATTGACCTCCCTTACGACCCAGTCATACCACTTCTAGGCATCTACCCTGAACAACAGGAACCAATATACAAGGACACGTGCACCTCCATGTTTATTACAGCACTGTTCACAATAGCTAGGATATGGAAACAACCTAGATGAATGGATATGGAAACAACCACAGATGAATGGATCCAAAAATTGTGGTATCTATACACAATGGAATATTATGCAGCCATTAGAAATGACAAAATAATGGCATTTGCAGGGAAATGGATGGAGCTAGAAGGAATCATGTTGAGTGAGGTAAGCCAAGAACGAAGAGACAAACAGTACATGGTCTCCCTGATAAGTGGATGATAAATCCAAAATGTTAGGTGATATGACAAAACTAACAGGACTTAAGAAACAAAGAACTCCCACTCATCTGGTTGAACCACTACCAAATATCCCCATGCTGATGATCACATATATGGTATATAACATATGAGCACCGTTATATATTACAGACTGTGATAGACAATTTGCTCCAGGAAAGTTAGAATGAACTTGTGACTTTAAATGAGCATCATTATTCCACAATACTGTGAATTTCCGGAAATTAAGTAATCACTTAATCACAATCAAAAAAAAAAAAAAAAGAACCTTGGGGAAGGGAGGGAGGCAGGGGATGGTAGGGAGAAAACAATGGAGGGGGTAACAATGTTCAAGAGGAAGTGTACTCATTACCCCACTCATGTAACTGTAACCCTCTGTATAGTAACTTTACAATAAAAAAATTAAAAAAAAATAATAAAATTAATTGAAAGTACTTTTAGTTAGAGTAATAGGAATTACAATTTTTGGAGTGGTAAAAACAGATATTGCTTTAAAATTCCTATTTTTTCTTCAAATGGTTGTATAAAAGGTTTAAAACTTAACATTCCCATTTATGTATTCAGTGAATCTTCATCAGTTATCCTTTCCTTCATTTTGGTTCCTCCCACCTAACACTTCCCAATGAGTCAATTCAAATTTCTCATTTACTTTTTCATACACACACACACACACACACACACACACACACACACACACACACACACACACACACACACACACACACACACACACACACACACACACACACACACACACACACACACACACACACACACATTGAGTACTATGATTGTAAAGAAGTTAAATTGCAATAAAAGAAGTTATACCGGGGTGGCAGGGTCGCGGCAGAGTCCGCAGCCCGGGCCATAACTGAGCGCTCACACAGACAGTCCGGGACGAAGGATCCAGACGAAGCAGGCGAGCGGATTCTACTCAACACCAGCAAGAACCGACAAGGAGCGGACATCTTCATCCTGCAGTTCGCAGACCAGAGACGACCCAGGATCCAAGACTCGGCGTGAGTACAAGCCCGACGTCCTCACTCCTTCTCAGAGAGCAGAGGAGGAAAGGCCACCCCTCCCCCCCCAGCACCAGTGATCTCCATCTTGGATACCAACAAAGCTCGGAGGAGCTGCCAGCTCCAACCCAGGCCTTGGAATAAAACGAGTCATTTAGCAGGTCACAAGAACTTAATAGCGAAGTGATCTTGAAATCCACATAGAATTCACTTTCTACCAGATGTTCTTTCTCCATATGTGGAAATACAACATAATTACAGAAACACACACAGTGGTGTGAAGATCATTTTGTGTATGTGTGAGTATAAGGATGGCTCAGACAACCTGTGATTTCATGATGCTATTCAGAAAAGTGTACAACTTAAAATTGAAATGTGTTTTATTTCTGGTGTCAATTTCATGGATAGAAAATCATGGAAAATAAAACCTCAGAAAAAGGAGGACTACTGTATACAGTAAATGGTTCTATTCCAATTTCTGTATTTTCATCTTGAAACAAGTTGTTGGTGAAGGTTACAGTGAACATTTTCTCTCCTTTTCTGTAACAAACTTTCAATACCAGCTCATAATTGAAGCATTTCAAGTTATTTCTTTCTTGGTATCTCTGCCACTTCTCTGTTTATTAACATTTGATGACAAATCCTTTGTTATTAGCTTTGTGAATTTCATACCACTGCAACCATATTTTCTTTCACCAAATATCTGTTAGCATTTGTTGATATCCTAATGCATACAATCTTCTGTTATACCCTGCTTTGCTTCAGAGCAGATAAGAAGGCAGTAAGGCAGAACTGAATGAAAAATGGTAGAATGTAATACTGAAAATCCTCGTTTATATTGTTCTTTCTACATGCCCAGTAATATAACCAAACAAACATACATACACACATGTGTGGGTAGAAATTTTTCTAAAGGTATGATTGCCACCACCATTTTGAGCTGTGGATCCAAGAATGAACATCAAAATTTTGTTTTCCTATATAATTGTCACCACATTTCAGATGACTTTTTATTAGGGTATTGGTGATATATTCTTTCATAGTTTATGTCTCACATGGTAAAACTGAAAGTAGATATAATTGTAGCCATTTATTGTAATCAAATATTTCAAAGATTACTTAATTTACTATGAAATTGTGTTTTGAAAATCAATACAGCATAACAAATAGTTAACTTAGGTTTTCATTATTCATGCAGCTGTTTTCTATAATTCAAATGTTCAGGCTCTAAAATAAAACTCCTCTGCTGAATGCAAATCATGCTGGCGATCAACATCTAGTCCTTTTCAATCAACATATTGTATTTTTTCTTTCTCTCTCTTAATATATACGAAATAATATTTCAATAACAAGTTTGCAACATTAAGGAAGTGCTTCATGCCTAGATATTTTAAAGGCATTATCAAATCAGAGCATATGTTTCACACTGAAGATTATCCTTAGTACAAGACAAAGAAAGAAAGAGACAGGGAGAGAGACAAGGAGAGAGAGGCAGTCTGACAGACAGACAGACAGACAGACAGGCAGGCAGGCAGATAGACAAACACACAGAGATAGAGATAGAGATAGAGATGGAGAGAGAGAGAGAGAGAGAGAGAGAGAGAGAGAGAGAGAGAGAGAGAGAGAGAGAGAGAGAGAAATTTGCAATATGGTAGGTGAATCAGGCTAAGTTTGTATTACTTTCCACTTTCCAGCAACTTATGTACTTTTAATCATTTCTCAACTTACCAGTGGTACTACTCAATGTCAATTTCTAAATATATTTTAAGGTACAATGCTGAAACAACTTGTTATATTTTAATATTTAAATAGCCATTAACTATGATACCTATAATTCATGAACTGTTATTCAATATCTTTGGGTGTTTCATGTTTTAACTATCTCCCAGAGGGTAACATTTGCTTTTATATTTTTTATATCCTCATTTGATTGTAGAAGCGACTAAACTGACATGTGTCTGTCAAAATTTGCCTGTGTTTCTCATTAACTCTCATGACTAGAAAAGTGACCCATATGCCATGATCAAACAGTAGTCATACATCTGTTTTCTCCTCTGTTTTCTATTAGCTTTTGAGCTTTGAATCTGTCTGAAATTTATTTGAGGATACTCTGTAAGATGGAGAACTATCTTCACAACCCAAATATTTCAAAACAATTAATTGAATAATCTATACTTGAGAAATAAATTATAGATTTTAGGAACTGATTTTGATGGAGCTAAGATAAAAACAATTACCTCTACTAACTTGAATTTTAGTTTTTTCTCTTACAGACAAAATTAATATGCTCATATGTAGTGTTAAGCTATAAAGTGGTTCATTTAATCATACCTAATTGAATTTATAATTTGATAATGACTTCAGGCTTGCATTCTATAATAATACTGTTACTCTCTCCACTCCACAATCATCAAAGTATTGAAGGAAGGTTATGCTTTCTAGCAGCTAAACCCTTCAAAACAAACAAGAATTTTAACCTTGTTCTCGGAAATTAAATGGGAACAAGATGTTTTATTAAAATGGTATTCATATTAGGGAGGAAAATGAATGCCATTTAAGATTTCAAAAGGCAAAAAGTCACAAGTTTGGAGCTAAGACATGGAACATTTATAAGACTTGGAATCACTGGCCTGGGGTTCAAAGTTATGAGTCAGTTGTTTACTAGCTAGTTTTATGCTTTCAGACATATTAATTACAGTATCTGAATTTCATTTATACCATCAGAAAAATGGTATTAAAAGCAAAAATGTCCTCATAGTCTTATTGGGAATGCAAAGTCTGACAATGTATAGAAAAGATGTGCTAAAGCCAACAGAAATATATATATATATGTATATATATTATAACTATATAATTTCAGGTGTACAAAAGAAATAGAATCATCAATGATGGGTCTAAATTTTCCACTGAGGTTGATATCCTTCTTGCAGTAGAGAAATTAAACTGACTAAGCAGTTCCTTGGGTCAGATAATAATTTGTGAAGATGTTAAAAATCCTGCCTGATAAACAGGAAAATAAAATAAATGAATGTAACATATAATTAAATTCATTATGCCATTGTTTCATTCAACTCATCAGCATTAACCTCACCAGAAAATGAAATAGATTTTCTAGCACCAGGAAGCAACCAACTAGAAGGCAATCAATGTGTTTATTAAATAATACCAATGGGGAGATGACTCAGTCTTAGTACAAGGACAATGAAAACACTTTAAATTTCTTGAGAAGACAAATGCACCTTTAATTTACTTTTATAAAAAGAGAAATCAATAATTAAAAAGAGCTTGACAAACTAATTTAACTGAGTAATGAAGGTAATCAAATGCAACATTAGCATATTAAGACATAGGAAGTTTGAATCTGGTGAAAAAAATAGAAAATTGACATTAAGGTTAATTTAAAACAAGAAATGTATTATTGAGGGAGAGGAACAGGTAGTTTTCTACTTTATTCAGGGCTAAAGATGAGGGATGTGGATGCTTGGATTGTATTCTATTTGATGATGTCATGACAGTGAATGTGAATCTTGGTTAAATTTAGTTCTCTATCACCAATTTTCTCAACTGCATAATAAAGAAATTAAAGTAGACTAGTTTTTCTAACGTGTTATATGTCCAAAAGCATGCAAAGGTGAGGGGGGGGCACTGCATAAATTTCTAGTGCCAATGTCGGCTCATTCGTTTGAGAGGAAAGTTTCTACCCTTTCATCAGATCCACCATCTCATAAAAGTGGGATTATTTTGATAGGAAAAAGAAGACGTAAAAGAAATAATCTCTAAATACAGAAGCACTTCTTAATATTCAATCTATTTATATGTTTATCTTAATTTTTAATGTGTGGTATGTATGTTTCAAATTATTTAACTAGAGACTGTTCAAGACAGACTTCACAGATTAATATTTGTCTGTGGGTCAGGTTTGGACCCCATAGAGTATTAGGGAGAGCTCTTGTCTTCAAGGGCTTAATGCTCTCTTTTTGTGCTGCTTTTTTATAAAACAGGGAAAACATTACTATTATATATGTATATATAAACCAGCATTAGTATGGGGTAGTTAAGTATAGAGATGAAAAGAAATTTTAAGGAAGTACTTATTTTCACTTGTACAAATGCAGAGTCTTGTCTAGGATAAATTATTTGTTTTGTTTGTGGTTATTTTACTGACATGCATATTGGACACATAGCTATTTCATTTTTATTGCCTTCCTATGAGATGATTAGACTCATATTCATCTTCTCAGAAGGCACTTTTGGAGGGCAACAAACCCCATGCCACTGCCAACCCACTTCCTTTCCCTATATTTCCTGAAAAAATTAATTATAAAGTGATTATTATAAAAAATGCAAAGTTGACAGGCCTAAATTATAAAACGTGTTTCATTTATATAATTGTTGAGAACATGTAAGCATAGAATGCCAGTGAGTGAATAATGGGTTTCTTAAGGGTTACACTGAACGCTTAACAAGACAAATTGTTATACTAAAACCAAATTTAAATATGGTTAGATATCAGCAATCTCTGGGTATATACTACATGTGTGGCATTCTGAGTAGGATGGAATCCCAGTCTGCATCAATCCTGCTCCCTATGGAAGATTCAAAACACTTTCTCAATCTTACCTACCTTGGAATGTGAGAGAAACAACATAAAGTTGCCTAAAAGAACAGATTCAAGTATGTAACTTTTTATTTCTAGGTATGGGATCAAAGTCCACTCAGAACAGAGAAACGGGGAAGGGAGAACTTTATAGGAGGAAGAACTTCACCCTTTCTCTTCAGAAAATGGAGGAGTAAATAATTAAAGTCATCTATACAGCTCCACACTGAGGCCAGGACTTTTAACTTTCCATTCTTCCATAGGAGCAACATTGTATAGCACCCATGCCATTTTTTCTCAAGCTGCTTAGATGCTATGATTTGATAGTTTCAAAATGAAAACACCATAAATTTTACATCTTTTTTTAATGTATGTGAGTGTACATACTTCTCACACTTCTGTTTGTTTGTTTTTCCTATCAGTTGTTGGGACCGAACTAAGGGCCTGGACACTGTGAGTCATGGAGTTTCCTCCTCGACCTGGCACTGAACCACAATCCTCAGATCTCTGCCTCCAGAGTAGATAGGAGTATAGCCCTGATCCACCAGTGCCCACCCAGCTGTACAGCTTAATTTCTGCCAATTCACAGTAATAAAATGCCACCCTCAGAAAAATGTTTTAAACTTTTAAATCCTTTTTACCAATTATGACTAGTACACATTCTAGAATCAGAAATTTCCTATTGTACCCTGCCAATAACATGTAGAATTGTCACAAAACCCAGACCTCTCAAGATACAGGTACCTGGAGACAAGTGAAAAGCGCAAAGACAAGCAAGACCACCAATGTTATGAATGCACACAGAATTTGATCAAAAAGGAGATGAGCAATGCCTAAACAAGTGGCTGAAAAGCAAAGAATTAAATCTATCTGTTGACCAGTAGTTGATAGAATACTTTTTTGTTATTTAAGACTGGTAAAAAACGTTTTGATACTATGTAAAAACAGACATTTTCTAACACTGCTGCCTTTTTTTTTCCTGAGCCAAAACACCCATGCACTTGGCCAAGTAAAATTGCCCAGAATTTGAATAGGTAGCCTTTACTGCCCACACATTGTCAACCTCTGCATTTGCTCCTGCCCTAAGAACTACATCATCATCACAGTTGCCTCATTAAGCATCTCTTCAGGGCCTTGCCCTACTGAGGCACAACTGACACTACAAGTTAGATTTAAAGGTTACATTTTTTCACAAGCAGTCTAACTTACTTTCTTTCTCTTTTTGACTAGGCACAGAGAATGATTATTATTAATTTATAACAATTGCAGCCATTTGCAGTCAGAGATATTTGATGACAATGATCTTATGAACAGAGTAACCAATACAGGTGATTTGTTTGTAGTACTTGAGATGTAACTGGGGGCTTCCTACCTGGTAGACATAACACCTCTAACATTTGATATATATTATATCCCTGAAATTGGTGTTGTAAAAGATCATTTACAATGCTCACTTTGAAAACACATACATTAAATCTGATAAAAGATGAACATGATTTGTGTGTAAGGGTGACATGCAAATTCTCCAAATGTTCCACATTTTTATTATTACACACTGAATACAGGTTACTCTATGTGTGTCAAGTTAGATATTGAAGGCTCACACTTGTAGTATTAGCTACTCAGGAGGCAGAGATTGAGAGGATCATTAAAGCCAGCAAGTGAGCCTCTTTCTCTAATGAACCAGCAACAGAAGAGAGACTGGTGGCGTGACCCAAGTGGTAGTGAGACAGCCATGAACAAACATGCTGAATGAGAATGGAAGGTAATGAATTCAAGTCCTAGAATCCACCAGAAAAAATGTCAATAAAAAGCAAATATATTTTGCAAAAACATTTATAATTCACTATTCCTTTTCCTGAGATAAACCTTGGAATATGCAATGCTTCTGTAGCATCCTGCCAATACTTATCATGAAAGGAAAAAGAAGAATGGGAGGGAGTTTAACAAAAGATTCACAGGCCAATTTCTTTTGTGGTTTATTTCTCAGAGACTTCTAATGGGTTAATGTGACCCATGGAGTCACATTATTCTTCTGTTTTTCTAAATATTGCTGTTATAAGACTTGAAGTCAAACCTTGTTATTGATTATACTGGATTCACATATAGCTTCTTGTCAGTCATCCTTTCACTTGACTGCCCCATTAAACAGCCAGGATAATGTCTTTATTCATCTCTTGAACTCTTGAACTATTTACCTAGTTCCTCTCTAAATTCTCTATCTGCTGAATTTTAAATTCTTGTGTTCTTCCTCCTTACTTGGAGCTAAAATCACTGTCTTGGCAAAGTGAGAAAAAAAATAATCTTGCCAACTCCTATGGTTGTTATTTACCTTTCATCATTCCTTAATTTTCCAATACCACCTGGTCCATGCATGATTGTATATATGCATGAAATCCAAGATTGGGAATGCAAATGGTGGCAAACTCAATGCAAAAAAATGCACAATGCAAAACATACACACATTTTAAACTACAGAGAAAATCCGTTACACATTGCATGATGTGGCATAAATGTGCTTCTATTACCATAATAAAATGTTTGGAATTTATTTGTAAAATATGCACACATGACTGTAATTAAAATGCTCAGTAGCATTGTAAATTCAAAGGAATTTAGAGAACAACTATCATTGCTTTTACTGGAAAACTAGCATCTGTCTGTAATTAAAGTTACGCAGAGCAAAGAACTCAATTTCCTACCTTGCTGGATAAACTATGTACTCATTATTGAGCAATTTGATGTTAAAATCAATTAAATTAATAGAACAAACTCCCAGTAATTTTTCCACAACAAAGAGTCATCTAACTAGCCTTTTGCTTTCATCTCCAGAACTGTTGATTATACAGGAATACACAGCAGTAAGGGATTCCTTTTTCCATCATTCACAGCTATTCGTAGCCTATTGCTTCAGCTTCTCCATGGTGGCTCACGTTATCCAACATCTTCTCGTCCATACCTAATATTTTTCTGAACCTTTTTTCTGGAAGCTTCCAATAACTGTTATCCACCTGACTTGAAGGTCTCATAGCAGTACATACTTTTTTCAACTCCTTTGTGAAAGCTGATAGTGTTCTTTAACTCCCTGCTGTTCTAAAATTGCCTTTGTTCATAGGATCCTGAGACATAGGACCAGGTTTGTCTATCCTCCCTCACTTCTGTAACACTGTAAATTTTTTCAATCTTTTCTAAAGTATCATCTGTAATCTTTGTTATTTGCTATAAAGAATGAGTTCACCAATAGGTTGGGCAACTTGCAAAAATTTCTCAAAGTAGGAACATTTCTCCTAAAATTCTCTCTATAGAATGTGCCAACATTATACTAAATAGATCACTATTTTCACCCTGCCCTATCACCCCACTAGATACCCCTCGAAAAACTTGTTTCCAAAAAAGACATCAGTTTTCAAGCATCTTGTCTGAAAATCCTTACTTACATTTGCACTTTCGAATTTCCTTACCCCTTCATTTTTTCAACTGCTGGTTCTGTCACTGGACTAGCTCTACTTCTTTCAGATTTCTACAAATAAAAACACTAATCACATCTCACACAGACAATCATATAGTGACTCTAGTGTTCTTTAAGCCTTATTTCTCCTTCTTAGATATTATTAAATTTCAGCCAGAATATGGCAGTTTGTAACCATATTCTGATATTGGACACTGGCAATTTCTAATGTATGAACTACATATCAAAATAATACATTAAGTTATGATTCTGTCATATCTGTATGAAAGGATAACAGGATGTGGTCATTCAGGGTTACCACTCACCTTGAAAAAGGCACGTTTTTCATTATAGAATGAACTGAAAGAAAAGGCCTTAAGGTAGACAGGTAAAATGATATAGCTTCCCTTGGTATATAATTCATGAGTCATAAAATCCAGAATGATTGTCTTGGATAATGAGTAGCAACTGACACTCAAAATGTGAAGCAGAAAAAGAGAGTGGAAGGAAGTATCTAAAAACGTCTTTCACATTCCCTAGCTCTTCATGTAGAATAGGGGAGGACCTGTTGGCTGAATTAGCTATCAACCTAACTCCTGTGTTTGTGAACCAATCTGTTCAGATACCTTATACATTGACTTTTGGATCCTTAGGGAAAGTACTGATAAAAATGTAAACCACTCTCATTTGTGTAAAGAAAAATGAGCACCCTTAACTTTGCTCCACACTTAGGAATATCAAAATCATTATGAATTAATAAACACCATCAGAATGTAACATGTATTATGCAAAATAGCTCATGCTAACCTAAGTTATTAGCAATCCTTCCTTAGAGGAAGAAAAATATATTTATATATACATATATATGAAATATTTTTTATGAGGACTTTGGCCAAATCCTTCCTTGGTACCATTGTAGGAAAGGAAAGGCATACAAACAAGATAGCAGTAGTGTTGGGTAGATTTTAATTGGGTCTAAGAGATAAATTCAAAAGCTATTAATTATGAGACTGCTGTCAACACAGTAGGAAGTTTCTTCTGCCAGTCACAGTCATTTCTTCTTGTTCCTGTCTTTTCAACAGATTAGAGACTTAAGAGAAGCTGTTTGCCATTCTATATGTTAAATTTGTAAATTACACAATATGTAAAGGGATTGCTAATATGCCAGAAATCAAAATGTTATAACAGGTAGGAATAATGAACCTTAAACCAAACAAATTTTAATTTAATAGTGACATAAACAAATCTTACAATTTGTTTTTTTTAAAAGATCCAGAATTTGAGATAGTCCCACAATTTAAGATAATCGAACTTAACTGAAATTTGTGTATAAAAATAAAAAAACCCACAAAAACAATAAGCCTTTCAGTTGACCACAGAGACAAAATGGATTCACAGCAAGATATAATTACTATAACAGCTAAAATATCATGGTCTATCATTGACAGTCTAAAATGGGCATCTGTGCTCTGAAAATTGAACTTCTTAAGTATAATACATGCATAAGGCATGGATCAACTGTGTTCTACAAGGGCAAAATATATTTGAAATATAAGGGCTGACATCTAAGAGGGACATTTGATAGTTATAAAAAATGAATATATGAGCAACCCATATTCTAGAGAGATGGATAATCAAGAATACTTTGGAAAAAGCAACGTAACTATAATATAATATTAACTACCATAAAGAAGTAACTTAGAAAAATGAACAAAATGGAACAAGCTTCAGATATCTGAGTAACTATTATTAGAAGGAAGAATGTCTCCAATTCTGTATTGTCCCTAGATGGAACTGACTGAGAGCGAAATTCAGTATGAAGAATATATTTTTAATGAAACAGGAGCCCACATAAAAGGAGAATTCCATGTCACTGGACATCAAGCTCTCATTGCTGTTGTAGAAAGCATCGGTGCATTAGAAGAAGAGATGAAATTAGATCATCCTCTAAGGTCATTGCAAAAAATAAGATGATCTCATGATTCTGTGAAACAAGTAATAACCAAATCATAGAAGAATAACCAATTGAAATTGTCTACCATTTTGCAAGGTGTTCTTACTTTTCAAAGTATTAATTCAGATGCTGTGGGGAAAAAAAAATCTCGACTGCCCTAACATTAGTAAGATATTATTTTGAGTTCATTTGCCAATCATGATTGTTCTCACTGAGTCATACATGCTTTCCCCCAATTTTCCTAGGTGAGACAAATTTGTAAAGTGGCAAGGAGAATGTAGGATTTCAGCTTTATGAATGTAGGATAGGCATTTGCTCCTGTAAAGCTAAGGGAGAAAATCATCCTCACCAGACGATGAGCTAAATAGCTAAATTTTATGATAAACATCTTCCCCGGCACTACTCTGTGATACAAGTGAGTGTGTTAGTGTTTATGCGCATACATAGAATGTATCCATATGGATGTATCTATATGCACATATAAATGGTAGGATACATACTGACTTAAAGGTGCAGGAACACAGGACAGGAGTGAAAAGACAACAGAGTCATGAGATTTAACACAGCAACTAAGACATCTTTCTAGCAGGCCTCCAAATTAAAAAGTTAGAATGAAGGCCTTAATTATCAACAACAGGAAAAGAGAAAGAAAGGGAAAATAGAATAGGAGAGAGAAATATGAAAGCCTAGGACCTAAGTAGTAGATAATTCAACAGACAAATTATATACAGAGCTTCATGAAGTATGATTTATTCCAACATAATATTTTTTCATGATAATCATCTCATTATTTGGCCACAATTAGAAATATTGGTTAAATAAAATCTCTGAAACAGGAAAATTTCACCTGGTACAGGGTTATAGCACTACAAATCAACAAAAGCCAGTCAGAAGTTAATTGCACATTGGCAAATTACATTTTGCTGCTCATTAGTATCTGAAGATTAGTACATTCATTTCTAAATCCAAGAGCCTACAAAATACAAATAATATCCATTTTCTTTCTCATGTTTTGTTGTTCATGCAGCACATATTTATCTTAATGAGTACATGGCTTTTTAAACGATAGTTGTAAAACACTATTTCCATTTCAGAGTAATCAGTAATATCCTGCTTGAATTTTGTCCAGAACAAAAATTGTGCTAAACAGAATCTGTCTCCTGATGATTAGTATAAAATCTGAAATTATAGCTTTTAAATTCTGGTAGAAAATGATAAAAATGCTTCCTGCATGTGATATTAAAATTTAGAATAGACCTAGTCGAATACAGTGAAGGCAAAAACAAACAACACTCACCTTTTGAAAAGACTGCATTCCACAGGATTTCAAATTTATCTTATTTTCACTTCAGTCTTCTTTAACACTTTATAATCTGATCTCTATCTTTTCCAGTCTACCGAGATTATTTTGCTACCTCAGAAAAGTGGCCCAGAGCCAACAAATCCAAAGACTTTTTAAACTTCAACCCATGTGCTTTCTTTTTTAAAAATTTTACTGCTGGTGGGCTGGGAAGGTGGCTCAGTGGTAGAGCACTTGCCCTGAATGCATGAGGCCCTGGGTTTGATTCCTCAGCACCACATAAACAAAAAGAAAAAAGCTGGAAGTGGTGCTGTGGCTCAAGTGGTAGAGCGCTAGCCTTGAGCTGAGGAGCTGAGGGAGAGCGCCCAGGCCCAGAGTTCAGGCCCCACAACCGGACCCAAAAAAATAAATAAAAATAAAAATTTTACTGCTAACCCTTTTTTATTTTTTTTCATTGTTATTGTAGAGCTGATATGAAGAGAGGTTATATTTATAAGAATCAGATAATGAGTATAATTCTTTTTGAACTGTCTCCTCTTTAGTCACTTTCTCCCAGTCTTTCCTTCCTGTCCCCACCCACAAGATATCCAGTTCATTTTCCACATAGTGTCTTAGTGAGTATCACTGTTGTATTTGTTCATCCTTTTTCCACCTTTGATGTGCCATCCCAGTTCCACTCACATAAACCAACAAACAAGACAAAAAGAAAAAGAAAACAAAGACAGCAACAGTGACAACTAAACTTGGGAGTTCATTTCATAGAATATTATTTTATATGATCTCAACATTTGTCCACCACTCCTATACATAGTCTCCTTTGGCCTATGTATGTTAATGACAAGGATCCTATATAATTTATGGTGTCTGTGTGTGTGTGTGTGTATGTATGTATGTATGTATGTATGTATGTATGTTTGCATGCATGTCCATGTGAGGGCATGTGCATTTATTTATTTCAGTCATTCAGTGTGTTTACATATAGATTTATAGTCACATTCTAGTTACTACAAATGAGGGGAAACCATGCAGCCTAGATTTCTTTGGCTCTGGCTTACTTTACTTAGCATACTTTTTTTTCAAACTCTTTCCATTTCCTTACAAATTAACCCTTTTTTTTGAAACTTTCTCTTCTATAGGTTTTCAAAATAGTACCTTACCATGATTTCCCCAAACACAAGTTCTCATTTTCACCAAAGTTCTTTCTTTGCCTATTTTCCTTTCTTGCACTCTCTGCCCTAATGATCTCTATTAATCTCTTCATTTACATTACCTTTGTGAGGATAGTTGCCAAGGGAGGTACTAATTAACAAACACTATTCTTTTAATTCAAGCATCATATGTTTTACTCACTAGTAGAGAACTTTAGCTACATACTCAATTGATAATTCAAACCACTGAAATGGGAAAAAAAATCATTAGCCTTCACTCAACTTACTATTTTTGCCCTTCAAAAGAAAAAGAAAAAAATTCTTCCTGTTCAGTAAAGCTTATGATGGTATTTGATGCTTTGTCTGTATATGTAAAAAGAAGTCCTGATGTCAGTTACATTTCTGGCTTTTATTATTGTTTGGATGTTTATAGTAATAGTCTTGTCTGTCAGATCACCTGTCTCAAAAAATACTTCTTATATTCTTCAGCTACTATCAATTATTCCCTGCCCTCCTTCTGTTTGTATACAAAAGCCATTCTCCTTGTCTTGAAGTCGATGACCATTCTTGATGCATTTCCCCATCTATCTTTTCAGTTAAATTTCACTTGATACTATTAACATGTCCTAATGCTCCAGCCAGATGATCCTGATTACTACTTCTAAAATCAATTCTGTCCTTTCTTCACCTTGTCTCTGGATTGACTTTGTCCTTTCTATCCCAGATTTCCAATCTTTTTCTTACATATTTTGCCCCTAGTCAATAGAGATCATACCAAGATTTCAAACTTCTGAGATTCGACCCAGGGATGACTCTCACATTTTCTGAAATTCCTTAGCTAGTTTTCCCTACCTTCACTGAATTCCCATAGTGTTTTCCACAATGCATTTTAGGGTCCATTTTTATTGTTAAGGATATTGATAAATGACAATAATAGTGAAATAATAGTTGATGAGGCATTAAAAGAAGGTTCATAAATTCTTAACTATCCTATTCTATAGGCCATATTCATATATGACCATCTGGTTATAAAAACTAAATTAACAATACATTATTGGTCACATACTAGAAAGCAAAAAATTGCTAAAAAAATCACCTTTGCTTATAAAAGACTAACATTGTTATATTAACTGAAACTAGGACTAGGATAAGTATGTAGTAAAGCACTCCTCTGTTCAACACACACACTCAGAGTGGAATTATCACAAAATCATAGGTTCCCATTCATCTGGTAAATACTTAATGTGTATACATTAGTAATTCCATTACCACCATGAAATATGCCCATTTTTACTAGACATATGGTAGGATTGCTGCAATCTAAATTATACAATAGTTTTCCTAGTCAGTTTGTGCTGCACTAACAGAAGGTCACAGATTTTGTAGTTTTAAACCAAAGATTAGTTCTGATGGTTCTGGAGGCTAAGAGATCCAATAATAACACAATGATAGGTCACATTTAGGGGATTTCTCCCTGCTTCTATTATGGCATGTTGTTCCTGCCTCTTCTACAGCAAAAGAGAAGGAGTCCATTCTCTCAAGCTCTTTCATAAGAGGCTTAATCCAATACATAAAAGCTCCATCATCACAACTTAATCACTTGCAGTACTTTGAAACAAACAATTAAAATTTAACACATGACATTTGGGAGACATTCAGATGTTACCAGTGGTGAAATAAGGATAGGTCAAAGTATAATGCTGTCAGAAGTATATAGTAAATTAATTACTGTTCTGAGAAGCTCTGTGTACATCGGTCTTTAAATATTAATAATAGGACCAGCTGTTAGTGGCTAACAGTTTAAATCCAGAGTGGACAAAAAAATCTAACAGACTATTATCGCCAAGTAACCAGAAAAGAGCCACAAGTAGAGAAGTGGCTCAATTGGTAGAGTTCCAGTCTTGAGTGAAAAAGTCAAGTGGCTCTGAGTTCAAAGCCCCAGTAATCACATGCACATGTTAAACACACACAATAGGATTGCAGATGTAGCTCAGTGGTAGAGCACATGCCTAAGGTGTACAAAGCCATAGTCTCCAAACCACGAAGTATATGTGTGTATCAATATAAATACCCAGACTCAACACTAAAACAATAATTCTTTTACACATCTTTAAAAAACAGTAATATCACCTAATTTTTCTCTTCATCATTCCCTGAGAAAACCCTTAAATGTTATTGAGACTTGTAAACTACATTAAGTTGATAACTCTGCAATACAGAGAAACTCTGTACTTAATTGGTAGGAAACTAGAGCACAGAGAATTTATGTCATTGATGAAGGAAAGAAAAGGCATCAAGGTTTCTTATTCCCAATCTGGCACTTTTTTCAATAGACCAGGAAGAACAGGAAATTAGAAGATTAACTTTTTTTCTTTTCTTTTCTTTATAGTAAGATATTACAAAAGAAGGGAGAAAATAAATGTATACATAAAATTCCAAGGGAAAATTATTTATTCCCTTATGGTATTTGAACATGCAGTAATGGAGAAAGGAAGACCATACAGGAGAGGAGACCGGAAAACAAATGAATATTAACAGGGTTAAATGAAGACTTTCATACAAGGGTTTTGTTGGAAATACAAATTCAGAAGTTAGAAAAGTCAAAAAGTTTTGTGAGAAATTTGTAGCCATCAAAGTATAAAGAAACTAAAACTTGGAATTAAATTGTGAGAGGGCATAGGCAAGTGAATAAAATGCCATAATGGAGGAGAATTGAGTTTTCTACCTAAGCCACTTACTTGCTTGGTGATAGTTGACACATTATTGAATCTAATCTGCCTGTACCCTTATTAGTAAAATAAGGTGGGACAATAGAGAACTACAAGCTAATTCTAAGAGTACATGCTATAGATTTGTAATAGACTAACTAGGTCAGTCCCAGTTAGATGATGGAGGACAGGAATGGCTCAGTGTGTATTGATAACTACATTTGACTGTGCTATCAAATACCAAGCAAAATTTGAAATCTAGAATACGAATTTGCTTTGATTCAAATAAAGCAATTTTATATGATAACTATTAACAGGAAACACTTCTATCGTATAATAATGCTAACCAAAGAAAAAGAAAGGAGGATTGAAGACAAAGACCTAAAATGAAGGGTGGACAAAAAATGAAGAAAGATTAAAGGCCAATTAATTAGTAACCATGGGACAGTGCTATTTGGAACAATGGACAGCCATTCTTAAGATGCATGGATTCAGAGTAGGAAAAAAAGTTTATTCTTAATACTAAATTCTAGAAGGAACTAAACAATGAATATCTGATTTTATGATCTCTCTAATCCAGAAGTTCATTTTATCATGCAAGCCTGTCTTAAAGTTTAGATAATACAAAGAACATAATAACATATAGAAACTTCTAAGCTTTGCAACTGGTGACATCTAGATATATCTGTGAAGGATTATTCTATGAACCGTTGTATATAATAGACAAAAAAAATAAAAAAAACAACAATTACTAATGAGTGTAGGCTGTCAGTTCATTTATTTTAGGCATCATACATCTCAGAAGTAACCGACTTTTCTCACATTTTTCAAAGTAAAAATATTATCACTTTAATCTTTGCAGACTTATAAAATGCTTAAAATGAATTTACCAGAGCAAGTAGCATCTGACTAAACTAATCATAGGCAGCTGTCAGCCTATTAACTTTACATCAGTAGAAATGACCAAGGAGGGTAGAGGGAGTCTAAAAAGGCAGCATTTCCAACACAACTCCTACTTTAATACAAATGCAGTAATTAATCTCCATGCAGACAGACATCACTGTTACAAATAACACCATTTCATTATTCAGGCCTTAGCATACTGCCATTTCAGCTGCCAGCCAAATCAAGAGGCAGTTGAGGAATTTTAGTAACAGAATGGAAGAATGCAGTCCTTTGAAAATTTTTCACTTGCTCATGAATTCCTTAAATAAGAGTTCAGAAGCCTTAAAAATATTTTCTCCTGGAAGATGGTGGAGGAGGAGCTGGAGGCTCAGCAAGCTCTCGTATAGAAAGCAGTTTTAGTGTTCCAGTGAAAAGTCCTAGGCCAGAGAATTACACCAAGTGTGCCATCACAGTACAGAGAGTTTGGCCAGAGAGGGAAAATCCAGGCAAGGAGAGAGATCTGAGCACTTGCCAGAAGCTGTTGCTGCGGCAGCCGTACCTGCCATACCTACAACACAGAGAGTCCTGAACAAAGGTGCCAGATGCAGCTGGAGAGTGGATTCTACTCAACACCAGCAAGAACTGACAAGGAGCAGATACCTTCATCCTGCAGATCGCAGACCCAGAAACCAAGAGTCCAGCATGAGTAGAACCCTGACATCCTTACCCCTTCTCAGGTAGCAGAAGAGAGAAGGCCACCCCTCGCAACCCACCACCAGAGATCTCCATCTTTGATACTGACAAAGGCCAGGCAGAGCAGCTACCTCCAACTCAGGCCTTGGAAGAAAACAAAAGATTCATTTAACAGGTCACAGGAACCTGACCTGACCTGCCAGGCTCAGCTCCACCAAGTGGAAAGTCACCCAGCCCAGGCAGAGGAAAACTCCTGCCCCAGAGGAGTGTCTTTCTTCACTGGATAACCAGAGCCAGATAAATAGAGCTCCTCCCTACAGCAGCCTATACAATCAATTGAAATTCAGTAAACATAAATCCTGAGAATGGCTCCAGGCTGGGCTCTGTGAGTCTCTCATAAGCTAGCCCCTCAAGAAAAAGCTACTGTCTGCTAAAAGGCCTCAACTCTACCCAGAACCTAGCCTCATCACAGCATCTCAAAACTAGAGAAAACAGGCATCTCCCTCTTTTGAGATACTCAGAGAGCAGATCTGCCTCCCACTGAACTAGCCTGAGAGGAGGATCACAAAAAGCAGAGCATTTTTCTGCTTACTCAAATAAAATGACTTAAGAAACCAATCAAGCCACAGGAAAACCAAACACCACAAGCAGACCAGAGACTCCATCAAGAGACAGATTACAGACACAAGGGAGATACAGGATCTTCCCATCCACCCCTTAACCTCCCAAAAAAATTAAAGAATTTTTCTGTACCTTTTTTTAATTTTAAAATTAAAAAAAATGTTTTCTAATAATTTTTTTATTTTTCCTCTTATAATTTTTATTTTAGCTGTATATGTATGTGTGTGCTTTTTAAAAAATCTCTATTGACTTTTTGGTCCTTTTTTAACTTTCTCATTCTTTTCATTTTATCTTCTCTTTCGTTCTTTTTTTCTGTGACTTAATTACTATTCTGCTCATCCTCAGATATACCTGTCATCGATTATTAGACCTTGTGTACACACTTAATACTGAAATTTATTACTCAATTCAAAACCTCTTAGGCTTAAATTACTGAATGGCAGTATTATCTCTTTATACCTAAATAACTTTAAAATATTTTTTAGTTTTTCATGTCTCCATTCTATCCCTCCCCTCCTCTCATCCTATCACCATTCTTCTCTCAATTTCACCTTTAAAATTCGATCAATTTTAAGTTTCACTCTTTAAATTTAAATTTTTGTTTTCCATTTTTTTCTTGTCTCTTTTTTTCCTCTCTCTCTCCTATCATTCTGTCCAATACATTTCCCTCTTTCAGATTAGGACTTGGTTAATTTCACTCACCTTTTACCTTTGCACATCCCTCTATTCCTATTTTCCCCCACATTTCTCTCTAAACCTAATAATTTCTGGTTTGCCAAATTCTTCTTTCCTGTTCTTAGCCCATTAATCCATAGTTGTTTGATGTTGAATAGATTGTATCTGTTGAACTAGTTTGTATATGCAGCCTTTTGACTGTGCAACTACAGGACTTTGGTTGATGCTTGCCTCAAAATAGTGCTATAGCACAAAACTGGTGTTACTTTCATATCAAATGGGCAGAACAAGCCAGAAAAACACAAGGAAAATGGCAAGTCTGGGTATCTCAACTCCCACTCATGATAATCAGGTGAAAGAACAGATAATGAATAATCCAGAGGAGAGTTACCAAAAAGCTCTGCAAGCACTACTGGTAAACATGGTGAGTGGAAAGATTGAAAACCTGCAAAGGACTCAGTGTGAGTGTGATAAGGAGACAGAGGAGGCAAACCAAAGATCAATACAGGAATCTTATGAGTGTGAGGAAGCTACTCAAAGATTGATACAGGAATTGCACAAGCAGGTTGAGAACAATCAAAGAGAAATAAAGAAATTGTGTGAGCAGGCTGATAACAAAGAGATAGACAGAAATTGCATGAGCCAGTTGAGAACAGATAAAGTCCGGAATTGCTCGAGCAGGCTGAGAACGGTCAAAGAGAACAACAGGAATTGTGTAAATGTGCGGAAGCTAATCAAAGAGTAATACAGGAATTGCAACAGCAGGATGACAATAGAAAAAGATCAATAGAGGCATTCATGGAATCCATAAACAGACAGATGAAAGAATTCAGGGAGACCACAAAGGGAATGCTGAATGGAACCCGACAGAAAGAATGGGAGTCCAAGGAAACCATAACCAATCAACTAAGTGATTTGAGAATAAACACTGAACATCAAATTAAGGAAGAAGTTCATATAAGCTCCAACAAAGAATTTGAAGCCATCAAAGCCAACCAATTAGAAGGAAAAGAAATAAAAACAAAGTACAAAGTCTTGACAGTAGATTAGACCATGGAGAAGATCAAATCTCGGGGATTGAAGACAGCCTAGATATTATAGAGAAAGAACATACAACTATCCAAGACAAACTCAAGAAATATGATAGATCTATTCAACACTTGGAAGACACCATCAGAAGGCCTAATCTGAGGAAAATGGGTATAGAGGAGCACATAGAGACAGAAGTTAATGGTCTAGGAAATTTGTTTAACAGGATTCTAGAAAAACTTCCTAAACATGCAAAAAGATTCAGATACAAGAAGCTTTTAGTACCCCAAATAGACCAGACCAGAACAGGATATCCCACTGCTACATTATAATCTGCACAGGATCACTTCAGACCAAGGAAAAGATCCTAAAAGCTGTCAAGGCGAAAAGATCAGTAACATATAAATGGAAACCAATTAGAATCACCTCAGATTTCTCAGCAGAGACAATTAAAGCAAAAAGAGCCTGGAATGATGTATGCCATGCCCTAAAGACAAACAACTATCAACCAAGAATACTGTACCCACCTAAACTCTCCTTTATAACCAAAGGTTAAATAAAACACTTCCATAGCAAAGAAAAACTGAAACAATATATCTCCACCAAACCAGCCCTACAAAAGATACTTAAAGATGTCCTACACATAGAAAATCAACAAGACCACAATAAAGGCCAAGAAACGACACCCAAACTGAGAATCCAAGAAACATAGGAAGAACCCCGTTGCAGCAGTCCCCAAGAAGGTGGATAACATGGAAGGAACTACCAAACACCTCTCAGGCCTAACTCAACATTAATGAACTTAATTCTCCAATTAAGCAACATAGACTGTCTAGTTGTATTAAAAAGCAAGATCTTTCTACTGCTGCCTTCAGGAGTCACACCTCACCCATAAAAACAAACACATTTTGAAAGTGAAAGGCTGGAACAAAATCTTCCAAATAAGTGGGCCCCATAAACAGGCAGGAGTTGAAATCCCAATATCACATAAAATAGACTTCAAATTAAAATTAGTGAGAAGAAATAAAGAAGGTTGCTACATACTAATTAAGGGATTTCTCCTTCAGGAGGATATTACAGTTCTAAATATCTATGTGCCAAACAACTAAGCACCCAAATTTATCCAAGAAACAATACTTTCACTCAAATCTCACATAGATCCAAAGACATTAATTATTGGGGACTTTAACACAACACTCTCCCCACTAGATGGATCAACTCGGCAAAAACTCAAAATAAAAACCAAAGATCTAAACAACTGCATATATCAACTAGATTTAACAGACATCTACCGAATATTTCACCCAGCAGCATCAGAATACAAGTTTTTCTCAGCAGCACATGGAACATTTTCCAAAATAGCTCATATTAGGTCACAAAGAAAACTTGTCCAAATTCAGAAACATGGAAGTTATACCTTACATTCTCTCAGACCACAAGGGAATAAAATTAGAACTCATCATCAAAAGCCACCACAGAAAGTCCTGTTACACATGGAGGCTGAACAACACACTGTTGAGTCACAAGTGGGTCATGGAAGACATTAGAAGTGAAATTCAAATGTTCATAATATTCAACAAAAATTAACACACAAATTACCAGCTGCTGTGGGACACAGCAAAGGCAGTACTCGGGGGCAAGTTTATAGCTCTGAGTTCCTACATCAACAAATCGGAGAGATCTGAAACCAACAATTTAATGAGACAGCTGAGCCTCCTTGAAAAAGATCAGCAAGATAAACCCCAATCCAGTAAATGGAAAGAAATAATTAAAACTAAATCAGAATTGAATGAATTAGAATCCCCCCCCAAAAAAAAAACAAAGAAAGAATCAACAAAACAAAGAGGTGGTTCGTGGAAAAAAATAACAAAATTGACAGACCCTTAGCAAATCTTATCAGAAAAAGGAGAGAACACACTCAAATAAATAAACTCAGAGATGAGAATGGAAAATTCACCACAGAAACAACCAAGATTCAGAATTATAAGGGAATATTTCTCAAATCTTTATGCTAATAAGTTTGAGAACTTGGCAGAAAAGGACCTTTTTCAAGCAAATATCCACATGCTGAAACTAAACCAAGATGAGTTAAACCATCTTAACAGGCCCCTATCAAGCATTGAAATAGAAAGCGCAATGAGACCTCCCATCTAAGAAAATCCCAGGACCAAATGGTTTTCAGCAGAATTCTACAAGGCCTTCAAAGCAGAGCTCACACCAAAATCCTCCAATTCTTCAATGAAATTGAAAGAGAAATTTCACTACTGAACTCATTCTATGAAGCCATCATAACCTTCATCCCAATCCCTGGCAGGGACTCAGCAAAGAAAGAAACTATAGACCCATTTCTTTGATGAACATTGATGTAAAACTTCTCAACAAAATTTTGGCCTATCGACTTCAACAATTCATGCAAAAAATCATACACCACGATCAAACAGGATTTATTTCATGGATGCAAAGCTGGTTCAATATACTCAAATCAATTAATATAATTCATTACATCAACAGGAGCAATGATAAGAACCACATGGTTATCTCAATACATGCAGAAAAAGCATTTGACAACATCCAACACCCCTTCATGATGAAGGTTCTGGGAAAATTAGGAATCCATGGAACATTCCTCAATATAATAAAGGCTGTATGTGACAAACCTACAGCCAGCATTGTACTTAATAGTGAAAAACTAAGGCCATTTCTTCTAAACTCAAAAATGCGACAAGGATGTCCACTCTGTCCACTTCTCTTCAATCTACCATTAGAATGTCTAGCTACAGCAGTAAGACAAGATGCAAACATAAAAGGGATCCAAATAGGGAAAGATGAAGTAAAACTCTCCCTCTTTGCAGATGGCATGATCTTGTATTTAAAGAATCCCATGGACTCCACTCCCAAATTACTCAAGCTGATTCAAAACTTTGGCAAAGTAGCAGGGTATAAAATTAACCCTCAAAAATCAATGGCTTTTCTGTATGCCAACAATGAGATGAGGGCGGCTGAAATCAGGAAAGCAACTCCATTTGTAATAGCCCCTCAAAAAAGAAAATACCTAGGCATTAACTTAACCAAAGAAGTGAAGGACCTCTATGATGAAAACTTTAAAAACCTGAAAACGGAAATCAAAACAGAACTTAGAAAATGGTAAAACCTCCCATGCTCCTGGATTGGAATGATTAACATCGTGAAAATGGCAATACTTCCCAAGGCTATCACCAATTCAATGCAATACCATCAATATTCCAACCTCATTATTCAAGGAAATAGAAGAGGCAATCCAAAAATTCATATGGAACAATAAATGACCCCAAACAGCAAAAATGATCCTTAACAAAAAGAATAGTGCTGGATGAATATCAATACCAAATTTCAACTTCTACTTCAAAGCCATAGAAAGGAAAACAGCTTGGAACTGGCACAAGAACAGCCCTTAGGACCAATGGAATAGAATTGAAAACCCAGAATGAACCTACAGACCTATAGCCATCTAATCTTTGATAAGCGAGCTAAAAAAACAGAATGGAAGAAAGACAGCCTCTTCAGTAAATGGTGCTCACAAAATTGGTTAACTACTTGTAGAAAACTAAAGCTAGATCCTTATATATCACCCTGCACCAGAATCAACTCCAAATTGATTAAAGACCTCAGAAACAAAGCAGACACTCTGAAAACATCACAGGATGGAATAGGAGAAACCCTAGGTCTCCTTGGCACAGGCCGACATTTTCTTAATAGAGACCCAGAAACACAACAAATCAAAGAAAGAGATTGCATGAAATTGCGGAGCTTCTGTGTCAAAAGACATAGCTAGGAAGATCAATAGAAAGCCCACGGATTGCAAGATCTTCACTAGCCATACAACGGACAAGGGTCTCATATCTAAAATATACTTACAACCCAAAAAATTAAATCCCCCAACAACAAATCCTCAAAGAAACAACTGCTCAATAAATAAGTGGGCTAAAGACATAAAGAGAAACTTCTCTGAAGAGGAAGGGATGGCCAATAGACGCAGGAAGAAATGCTCAATCTCCTTAGCCATAAAGGAAATTCAAATCAAAACAACATTGAGATTTGACTTCACTCAATTTAGAATGGCTATAATCAAGAACTCCATAGCAACAGATGCTGGAGGGGATGTAGCCAGAAGTGAACCTTACTGCATTGTTGGTGGGAGTGTAAACTTGTTCAACCACTTTGGAAAGTAGTATGGAAGTTCCTCAAAAGACTCCACATAAAGCTCCCCTGTGATCCAGCAATCCCACTTTTGGGCACTTACCAAACAATCACAAGCAAGACCATACTAAATCTACCAGCACAACTATGTTTATTACAGCATTATTTAACATAGCTAAGATATGGAACTAACCCAGATGCCCCTCAGTAGATGAATGGATCAAGAAAGTGTGTTATATATACATAACGGAACTCTATGCCTTCTTCAGAAAGAATGACATTGCCCCATTTGTTAGGAAATGGAAAGACTTGGAAAAGTGAAGTAAAGCAGGCCCAAAGAAATGTAGGTCCCAAGGTTTCTCGTATTTCCAATTAACTACTATATGTCTGAGACAAGCAGAATAGGTCAGATAAGTTGATGTTTCGTGAAATGAGCCCCAAGATAAGTATTCAAATGTATTTTCTTTCATGCGATTGTTCCTAAAATATTTGTGAGATGATTTCTTTGTTGCTTTGAATGTCCCTCCCTCACAGTATAACCCCTGTTTTCACTGTATTTGATGTTGGTATAGTTTGTGGAGGGGAAGGGAAAAAACAAATCGTTTAAATAGGGATACAGGTGGACCCATTGCAGCAATGAGATTACAATTTGTTATGACAAAAAAAAGAACTTACAACTTTGTGTGGGGGGGCGAGATGAGAGGAGAGGAGGTAATGAGGTGGGAGATGGGAAGGGATAAGAAGGGGAAACAAAGGAGGAGGCAACAATGCTTGATCAGAAATGTACTCATTATCTGTCCCATGCAATTGTAACCCCTATATATGGTATTTTCACGATAAAAAAATATTTTCTCCTTTTCTTTAATGAGCCAAATAACACTTTATATTTTCCTAAGTCATGAAGTACAGAATTATGGCACCACCTATTGTGACCTTACTTAAATCCTGATACCAAAAGACAGTTGGTTGGATACTGAAGGAATAGTACTGGTGTTCAATGAAAGGTAAGTGCCTCTTTCCATATTTTTCTCTACGAACATGGTGCTCTGAAAACAAAGGAGGAGGATGTTCGATAGGAAATGCACTCATTACCTTACTGATGTAACTGTAACCCCTGTGTACAATAAAAAAAATATACAAAAAAGGCATTTGCAAAACAGCTGCAAGTCTATTTTTTGTTCATAACGTAGTGTGTTCATCTTTTAGGGAATAGTATGAATATTGTTGTTAACTCCTCTGTTCAGCATCTTTTCATTATAAGAAAAAAAATTAAAACTATTCCTAAGAGAGACACATAAATTCAGGTATAATCTATGCAAAATTTCACTCTTGTACAAAAGATATACAAATATATATCTACATTGGTAGCAAGTTTCATAAGGACAACCTATATAGAGGCTGTTAATTACATACATCATGTATTTTAATACTTTAATAGACAAAATAAAAAAACCCTGCAGTCATAACTGTGATGATCTCCATGAACACAAAAGTAAATGGAAATTAAATGGAAAATATTTTACTACTAGAAGTATACTAGGAATGCATAGTAATTTAACTGAAACCGCAATCATGAACTGGATTAACAACGAAGGTAGAGAATATAATATACAGTAGAGTAGAAAAAATGTCTGAGCCTACTAAACAGAATGTAACTCAGTTTAGCTGAAGAATATACTCTTAGGTGATAGGAAATAGAGGACTTGATGTTTACAGAGCAAAGTGTTCGGATTTTCATTGTTAAATAGCAGCATGATTAGTTCATATGCAATATGATATATTTGTTTACTCTTCATTTCCCAAATTTAGAGAAATGTATATACCAGATGCAGGGTACCAACATCATTAAAAAATCAGTAATATATTAATATATCATGATTCGCTGTGAAACAGCTTTTTTCAGCAAATACTTTTTGGCATTGTTTTGCATTGTTGGGAATGGATCTAATCAGTAAAATTGAAGAAATAACAATTCAGTCATATCTGATTTTCAAAGCATGTTAAAGCTACTTTAGGTGTGTCAGTGACAGGTGGCTCATGTATATAATTGTACTACTTGAAAGGCTGAAAAATGGACAGATTACGGTTTCAGGCCATTCCAGGCAGAAAAATGTCAGTCCATCTTAAAGGAATGAAGATGTACAGTGTGGTATGTGCCTGTAATCCCAGCTATAAGGGAAAAATTGAAAGAAGCAGGTCATGGTCCACATATGCACCATCATAGGAAGCAAGACTCTATTTCAAAACAGCCATCACAGATAAGGACTAGAGGAATAACTCAGAGTTGAAGCAGTTGCCTTGCAAGCAAAAGGCCTGAGGACAATCCCAGGACAACATACACATATACACAAATACACATACACACATACACACACACACACATACACACACACACAAAGAAATGTTAGTGAATACACATACACAAAGAAATGTTAGTAAATACACATACTCACAAATACAGAAAGAAATATCAGTATAAAGGGTTTAATTTTGTTTCATAATAATTTAATTAGCACTTAGTTTTCCCCAGAAAAATAAAAAATTTGTCAAAAAAGTATTTTTTTCCTTTCCTGTATATATTCAGGGCCTGAATGTTTGTTTATGAGCTCTTTTACTCAAAGCTCTTTTACTCAGCATTGTTTTTTATATTTTTTTTTTGGGGGGGGCGGTCCGGTCGTGGGCCTGAGCTCTGGTCCTGGGCACTGTCCCTCAGCTCTTCAGCTCAAGGCTAGCACTCTACCACTTGAGCCACAGTGCCACTTCCGGCTTTTTTTTCTGCTTATTTGGTGCTGAGGAATCCAACCCAGGGCCTCAACCATGCAAGGCAAGCGCTCTACCACTGAGCCACCTTCCCAGCCCCCTTACTCAGCTCTTTCACTGAGCTCTTTTACTGAGATGAACCACAGATCCACTTCTGACTTTTTGGTGGTTATTTGGAGAAGGGTCACAAAGACTTTAACTGCGTAGGCTGTCATTGACCTATGATACTTAGATCTCAGGCTCTTGAGTAGCTAAGATTACAGGCCTCAGCTACTAGGGTCTGGTACTCCTTCAAACACACAGACACACAGACACACAGACACACACACACACAGACACACACACACACACACACACACACACACACACACACACACAAAGCTCTAGCAAAAGTAACTATGGTAATTGTTACGTATTGATTTTTTGACAGTGCTGGGGATCAAATCCAGTACCTCATATATATTAGGCAAGTGCTCTATCACTCAGTCACATTCTACATCCAAGCCCCAATATTCAATTTTATCTATGGTACTACAGTGCTTTCACCTATAAGCCACACAAACATACTGGCAATCAGCACTATTGAATAAAACATTGCTGATGAGTATACAATCTGTCTTTGTGTGTAAATTGCCTGGAGTTCAGTTTACACAGAGTTCAAAAATCTAGAGAATGAAATAGAATTGATCTAATGCACATGAACTGTTTCTGACACAATTTGACAATTACTTATGGGAGACATTTGTACTTCCTCTGATATTTTACAATTTTACTTCCTCTGATATACTTACTTCCTTTGACCTTAGTTATTTGCTTAGAATTTAAAAATACAGTAATAACACAAATATCATAAATATAATCTTGTAAATAGCATCATTAATCATAATTATTTCTATGCTTTTTAAACTATATAAGACAAGAATAAGGCAATAAAATGAACAAGATAACTGATTATGGCTCTTAGAAAACCAAGAAAAATAGTTTACAGATATATATATTACTTTTCATATGCAATAAAATATGGCAGTGATTTTATTTCATAAAACATCATGCTCAGAAGGTGATTCTGCCTCAATTAATGACCACACAAAATAAAATTATACATTACAAACTATTTGAACTTCACAATCATTTAATATTACATTAAGGTTCAACGTAAACATTTATGTGCCAATTTGAAATGATAGTGAATCTAAGAGAATTAGTTTGGGGAAAAAAAGAGACAGACTATAAAGTTTAAAAATGCTAATTGTTTGGCACTGTTTTGAGAATTGATCAGACAGAATAAATTTTACATATCCCAAATTTAATTTATGATACTAGAATCTGAAATTATATTTACTTCTAGAATTTTTTCAGCATTTTTGAACATAAGTATTATGGCTGCTGGTCTCAGAAATAAAATCCATCAATAAAGGGTGATAAAAATAAATATAGGTACTTTTTTATTATTACATAATTTAGGAGCAATAGCTGAATATAAACATCATTCTTCTTATCTTGGCCATATTTCTGCCTTACTGTTTTCTTCACTCTCCATTACTGATACATCCCAAATTCAATGCATATTGAAATGCCACATAATTCTACAATTCTAAATTGAATTGTTTCACTGTTTATGACTCAGGTAAAAAGGGGGGATTCAAGATCATAAAGATACTTTATTTTTCATGCTGGTTATGGGGCTTGAACTATTGGCCTGGATGCTGTCCATGAACTTTTCTTGTTCAACATTAGTGCTCCACCACACAAGTAACAACCACGGTTTTTTAATCATTTAATTGTAGATAACACTATCAAGAACTATCCATCTGGCCTGGATTTGGACCCTGATCTTCACATGTCAGTCTGCTAGGATTACAGGTGAGTCACTAGAGCTCAGCTATTTTACATTTTACAAAATGAGATTTGAATATATAGAGTTTATATTGTGTATAAAAGATATTTAAAAAGAACATTTTTTAAGAGCTTAAATTCATTTTTAACCAATTAAAATTTTGAACTATATATTTCATTTAAAAATTATCTAAATGATCTAGAATTATTTGATTGTAAACAAATAATGTTGAAGGAATCCTTAAGCTAATATGACTTATATGATATTTTATTTTGACAATTTTATATTACTTTTATATCAATTATATTCATATTCTGATTAGGTATCACACTAATTACATAAATTGCCCAAAGACTAGCTGACCGGTAGCATATAAACATTGATTAGAAATATTGTAATTATTACCTTGTATAGTATAAAACTACATAGCCCTATGAATAAAGATTTAAAAGTTAAAAAAAAATAAAATAAAATAAGAGCAAGTGCTGGTGGCTCACACCTGTAATTTGAGCTACTCAGGAGGCTAAGATCTGAGTTCACAGTTTGGACCCAGATCAGGTAGAAATGTTCAAGACACTCTTACTTCTAATTAACCAGCAAAAGCTGGAATTGGTACCATGTTGAAATGGTAGAGCACCAGACTTGAGCAAAAGAAATTGTGTGAGGCTTTGAGTTCTAGCTCAATACCAGAACAACATATATGAAAAATTGAATTAATAGTATTTATATATGTATATACATATATACATATAGTATACTGTGTAAATAAATATAGGACAAGTCGTTTAAGGATACAGGTGGACCTGTTGCAACAATGAGAAGTACAAGTTGTCATGTCCATAACGAGCTTTACAATGTTTGTGCAGGGGGGGAGGAGGGGGCGGGGGGGGGGGGAGAAGGATTGGGACTGGGGGGGGAGGGGGGAGGCTGGGAAGGGATGTGAAGGATAAACAAAGGAGGAGGCTGCAATGCTTGGTAAGAAATGTACGCATTATCCTGTCCATGTAATTGTAACCCCTCTGTACAGTATGTTCACAAATAAAATAAAATAAATTAAAAAAAAAAGAACATTTTTTGATCTAAGAAATAATTTTTATTTCTGTAGACTAATTCTATATATTATTATTGTAGAGAGTTCTACATTGCTACTTTCACAAAACAGTCATAAAGTGGGAAAAATTTAAGTACCAATGATGATTTTTATATATTCCTCTACAGGAAAGAATTCTATAAACCATGTAACAGCTTTGGTGCAAGACCAACTGTATTTCTAAATTAGTTGGTCATCTGTATGCAGGTGGATATCATTAGGTACATATTGAAGCTTTACTTTCCTAAGCTTTATTTGGGCAAATAGTATTTTCCAAGTACAGCAATAAGCTAGGCTGGCATTTGGCTCACTTACTTCTGAAAAACACTATCTGACTGCATTGTTAACAATGCAAAGTGTTGGAAATGACTTGCTGGCCACCATATGCCAATGTTTTAGGCCTTGGAAGATTATACGCCAGTGTTTGCCACCAAGGCCTGCTTATTAGCCACCTGATTTATGACCTGCCAGCTTTCTACAATTAAAAAAGACGTGATCATTTGGGCAAATGCCCAAAAGTGGGATTGCTAGGTCATAGGGGAGCTCTATGTGGAGTCTTTTGAGGAACCTCCATACTGCTTTCCAAAGTGATTGAACAAGTTTACACTCCCACCAACAATGTAGTAGGGTTCCCTTTTGGCCACATCCTAGTCTAATAGTCTATATTTTATTTATTAGTAAGTATAATTGACATTATCTTTAATCTTGACCAGTCAACCCAATTCATGGTAGTATCTTGCCTCAATCAGTATAGTCAATAACCAAACAATATATGCCTTGTCTTATTGCAATTCATTTTTCCACCTAACAGCTTGCATGAGCCTTTGAAATATAAGCCAGATTGATACTACACTTAAGTGTATAGGAATGATATCAAGCTTGTTAATGGATTCCCATCAAACTCTGAATGACATCCAAAGTTCATTCAAGGCCTTTTAAGGTCATACATTCTCTGGCTCCTGGCTTCCCCTCCAGCCTCTCTATCTGCCATGTTCTTCCTCACTCTTTTTGTTACCACCACAGTGACTCTCTTATTCTCCCTCCAATCCATTAAGGATTTTCAAGTCTCAAGACCTTTTCATTTGCTCTTTCAATTACTTGTGGTGTCCTTCACTGAGATATGAACATGAATTGTTACTTCAGTTTCATCAGTTCAAATATTTCCTGCCAGGTGTCAATCTCCCTAACCACTAAATATAATATAAAATCCTATATCATGGCCTATTCCCTAGCTTTCTTGTATTTTAACTTGCTTTATTTAATGTTTGTTACTAAGTAGAATTACATGTATTTGTCTGCAGAACTTTTCTTTATTCAGTATTTTAGGTAAGGTGTTGAGAATTGTGCTAAGCCTATGACAGATGGGGCAGAATAATTATTTCTTTTTATTTTTTTTTCTTGAGTCACAGCGCCACTTCCGGCTTTTTTTCTTTTTGCTTATATGGTGCTGAGGGCCTCAGGCTTGCAAGGAAAGTGCTCTACCACTGAGCCACCTTCCCAGCCCAGAATAATTATTTCTTATGAAAATGAATAAATGAATGAACTGTATGAGATCAACTTAATGTTTATGATTGCAAATATACATACACAGAAAATTCTCATTATTCCTCATTATTCACAGACCTGATCACTTGCTAAAATCTATCTGGAAATTCATTCAATATTGATTCACAGATATGGAGAGTGGTGAGAAATTAGTGTTGTGACTTTCTCACATGAAGTTGAGTAACCTGATGCCCTGGCTTCAGTGTCCATTTTAGTGCCTAACTTCTTGCCATATTTTTCTGATATTTGCACACTATTTTTAAGGGTCTCTGTGGCAGTGTGTGGGTGTGAGCACACGCACTGTTGGTCATAAGGCTTGAATTTGGGACCTGGGTGCTGTCCCTGATCTATTTTTCCTCAAGTCTAGTGCTTTACTACTTTGAGCTACAGATCCATTTCCTGTTTTCTGATATTTAATTTTTATTTATTTACTTATTTTTGTTGGGGGAGGTAAGAGTCTCATGGACTGAGTGCCTGGGCAGTCTAAGAGCCACAATCCTCAGACCTCAGCTTGCTGAGTAGCTAGGATTACAGGCACGAGCCTCCAGCACCTGGAGGTTTGTATTTGTATGCACTCGAGACTGGCATTGAAATTACTGTATAATCAAGGCTGACCTCAAATTTATATTTCATAGTCTCAGTCTTCCGAGGGTGGCATTACAAGCATGCACCTGAGGAAAACTGTGTTATTAAAACGGTCCTAAGTAGCTGAGCGCTAGTGGCTCATGCCTGTAATCTTAGGTACTCAGAAGGCTGAAATCTGAGGAATGTAGTTCAAAGTCAGCACAGACAGGAAAGTCTTTGACACTGTTACCTTGAAATATACACCAAGGAGATAGAAGAGGAGTTGTGGCTTAAGTGGTAGACTACTAACCTGAGCAAGAAAAGCTCAAGGACAGTTCAAGCCCCAGTACTGATACACATACTTAAAAAATGACCCCACATATAATACTGAAATGCTGACTAGCATTCCAAGCAAAAGAATGCTATGGTGTCCTTGACAGAGAAAATACATGGGCTACATACACTTCATTCAAGTATGAAGTATATTGTTGATGACCATCTGAATAAATATGCTAATGCATTAACAATAAATAGTAAGTACAGTGTCTTAAATAGGAAATGCACATAAAATAAGAGCATGGAATGTTGAACTGATAAATATTGTGATCAGAGATTTATTGCAAACTAATAATTTAGTTTCTTTAGAAAAAATTGGTCAGTATTTATAACTCTGTGATCACTCTATTAAATATAGTTTCTACAGAAATTAGAATCAACTGTAAATAAATAAAAAATATAAATAAAATAAAAATAAATAATCAAATATGAATAAAGAAAAATCATTCAGGATTTTATGATTTAAAATTGATTTTGTGCATATTACTTAAAATTTTTATATATTTTCTTTTGCCAGGGAAATTTGTGTGTGTGTGTGTGTGTCCGGTCGTAGGGCCTGAACTCTGGGCTTGGGCGCTGTCCCTCAGCTCTTCAGCTCAAGGCTAGTGGTCTACCACTTGAGCCACAGCACCACTTCTAGCTATTTTATTTTTGCTTATGTGGTGCTGAGGAATCTAACCCAGGGCCTCATCCATGCAAGGCAAGCGCTCTACCACTGAGCCACCTTCCCAGCCCCTGCCAGGGAAATGTTTTAAAGATAAATTTTGTCAAAACATTATATGTATATACATTCTATGATTCACATTGTTATCGTTTGTCATAGAAAGCCATTTGAATAATTCCCAATGTTTAATTATTGTAAATTATTAAATTATTATTATATTGAATTACTGTAAATGGAATTCTTGTATAAAAATTCTTCTGCCCATTTATAATGAATTTTTTTAGGTAAAATATTTAAGGATTTCCAATTAACTTGAATTCCAATTAACGCTAATTAATTTTGCACCCTAAAAAATTGAATCTACTTTGAACTTCATTTCCTCTGTATGTCTTTTTGTTGTCATTGTTGGTTGTGGGGCTTGGACTCTGTGTCTAGGCACTGTTTCTGAGATTTTCAGTGCAAGGCTAGTGCTCTACCACTTGAGCCACAGCTCTACTTCCAGTTTTCTGGTGGTTTATTGGTGATAAGAGTCTCAGGGACTTTCCTGCCCAGGGTGGCTTTCAATTGCAATTCTCAGATCTCAGCCTCCTGGGTAGCTAGGATTACAGGTGTGAGCAACTGGCACCTACACCACTATATCTCTTTTAACAGCATTGACTATTTGTGATACACATTAATTTTTTATTTATTTATTTTTTTTGTCGGTCCTGGGGCTTGAACTCTGGGCCTGGGCGCTGTCCCTCAGCTCTTCAGCTCAAGGTGAGCGCTCTACTACTTGAGCTACAGCGCCACTTCCGGTTTTCTGGTGGTTTATTGGAGATAGGCGTCTCAGGATCTTTCCTGCCCGGGCTGGCTTTGAACCGCGATCCTCAGATCTCAGCCTCCTGAGTAGCTAGGATTACAGCGTGAGCCACCAGTGCCCGGCCACATTAATTTTTTTAACCTGTACCAATATGGTACATGAAACTAACTTGTATAATATTGGGATACTTCTGGGCATTTTTTCATAATTTGTAAGGCTGAACATTCTGAGATATTTTTCTTTTAAAAATGTTCAACCCATGTGCCATTTAAGGGATAAGAATCATTCCTACTAAATTTCGATGTAGCCTAAAATAATTCATAGAAATGTTTCATGGATCTGGGTTTTCAGCTGGGTGGCAGAGCTCTAGCCTGGCATATGCAAAGTCCTGGGTTTAATTCACATACCTACTTAAAGAAAATATGAGACAACTCATTTTCTTCTGAAGAATACTGCTTCAGTATGGTTTATAATAGCAAAAGACACAGGAATTATTGTACAAGTTCAAAAATTCGTCATTGTGTAGTGTGTTGCTGTTCTCAGTATTAACAAAAAATATTTACCATCATGGGTATATGCCGGCACACATGGCTTACTAAGGCAGATCTTGCTTTTTTTTTTTTTTTTAACCTGAGGTAGCCTTGAGTCATATTCTCCTGTTCCCTACCTCCTGAGTAGCTGGAATCACACATGTGAGCTGCTGCACTTGGCACTGTTAACTGTACTCTTAAAGCACAGCTAATTAAACTTTAAGGTACACTAGTATTTGTAACTTTTATGATTCTGTGTATTTCTAATTTAAATAATTAATATTCCAAAGCAAGGAAAGAATTTACCAAAGATAATATTGCTTCAATAGCATATCTTATATATATATATGCATATATATGTATATATATATGAAAACACCTTTTCCAACTGTGCTGCTGATATTACACTCAGTGCTACTACCAGTATAAAAATAAGGATACAGAAACATACAAAGAAATCTTAGCTCATGTTTAACTGTGTGATCTGGATCACTTTTCATGATTATTCTGAGAACTGGTCTCCACTGTTATAAAAACCATAAATAATAGATAATAAATAATAATAAATAATAGGTACATGTTAAGCCACAAAAGGCAGTAAACATTGAGCAGAAATACACTAACAAAATAACTTGAAATAAATACTACAAATTTATATTTACACTACCATTGGATATGTGACCCCAGGGAATTTCTTCAGTATTCTGTGTCTCCTCTTTGTTGAGGGTAAAATGATGAAGTGGGACTAAATGCCCCTTAGGCACCTATGACCATGGGTTAGATAATCTTTAAAGTTCCCTATTTCACTCTGTGTGTCTGTCTCTGACTCTCTCTCTCTCTCTCTCTCTCTCTCTCTCTCTCTCTCTCTCTCTCTCTCTCTCTCTCTCTCTCTCTCTCTGTCTCTCTCTCTCTCACTGTCTCATTAAACACTAAATTTATACTCTACTTTTCGCTTTTCTTCTATATTTCCTTGAAATTTGTCTAGATTTCCTCTAATTAGAACTTTTATCATTATTAATCCTGTGAAGCAATCAGACTGAATAAACAGATAAACAGTAAATATGATGACATGAAAAAACAGCAGATATCAAATACTGTAGTTGTCTATTAACATTTACAGTTACTTACATCATAGGAAATGTACACTGCTCATTAGAAACTCAACTAGCTTTACTCTTTAAGATAGTACTTACTTAACTGAAATAAAACCCCTTTTGGATTTATATAAAACCTTAGGATTAATTGTTCTTTCAAACACATTAATATAATTTTCCCCCTATTGAATGGAATAGTTTTAATTAAACTTTACAAACCCTATTGGTTTAATCCCTGGAGCTAGCTTATAAAACAGTAGAGGGTTTAAATCAAACTATAAAAATCTTTAAAGATGAAAGTTAAAATGATAGCAATGGGAGGGGAGGGGCGAAATAATCAAATATATCCAGGACACCAGCAATACTTTACAATATATATATATATATATATATATATATATATGTGCAGGTGTATATGCAGATATATTACACAACATACATATGTAGTGGTTAAAATGAATCACTAGGAAAAATTGAATTTTGAGAGTATCAAAAATAATTTCAGCTGGGTACTGGTAGATTGAGGCTGTAATTCTACCTACTCAGGAAGCTGAGATCTGAGGATAGGTTCAAAACCAGCCATGGAAGGAATGTCCAACTAAGCCTCAAAATAGCTGAAGTAGAAGTGTGATTCAAGTGGTAGAGCACTAGCCTTAGGTGAAAAAAACTAACTTACAGTGCCCATTTCCTGAGGTCAAGATCTAGTCCTGGCTTTCAATGTTTTAAAAGTATCAGTGTCCATAGTAACCATTTTCCTCTTAAAGAAAGATCATGATTGTAAGGATCTCCAGATTTATAATGTAAACTAAACTAAAATGAACAGAGAAATATTTTATCATTTTTAATAGTAATAAAGTTTCATTATATAATTGGCTTCTCAATTTCAAAAAGGCCATGAGACTGTTTAAAATAATGTGATATGTTCCCCTCCCTCACTTGGCTTGCTCACATCCCCTGTCCCTACAAGGATATCTAACTAAATAACTAAACAAATGTAAATAAAAACATAATTACTCCTTATGCATCATAAACTTCTTCCACCAAAGTACCCCTAATGGATAAAACTTTCTATTAATATCATATACTTCTCTTTACGTTTCAATTTCAGGTGATTTTTTTCTCCCTTTCAGGTGATTGTTTTTTCCTTTTCATCCTTGTGACATATATCTTTAGTGTTCAAAATCAGCTTTTCACTTGCTACATAGTTAGAAAAGATCTTCAATTTTTCAAATACAGTACCTAGATTCTAGTAATGCAAAATCTTAGAAAAAGACGTTAGTAGTAATACAGGTTTTTTCTTGTTAAATGTAAGTTGTATAGTATAATCATTAACTAATTTTTTCCTTCATCCTTGCAGATTTTTTGTTCAAGGTACCTTTTTGTTATTGAAGAAGGGCATCATTACATAAGGAGCAATTTGATTATTAAAAATTAGTAATATAGCAATCATCTGTTTTTGTTTTCACTGTAAGAGTGTGATGTGTAGAGCGTATTAAATATGGTATAGAAAGTGATAGAATAAGACTGAAATTGCTAGTAGATTAAACAAGACAAGTTTGATTCAAATATTAAGGAAAGGCATTTATCTATAAATAAGATATAAATGACTTGACTTTTCATTAGTTTGTTTATTCCTGAAGACTAACTTCAAAAGTATTTTCTCCTAAAGGTTTAGTAAGAAGACATTATGAAAAAAAGGAAATGGATTCTGAACTGTGATTTGGCATATGATGGCCAGTTGTCTTGGAGGACAGGGCAGGTGAGATTTCCAAGCAGAGGATGCATCATGAAGTCATACACACCGAATTATTAGAGAGGAATAAAAAGAGCTCAAGAGAATATATGTCTGGGTGCACTGAAGTGAGAACTAGAAGGAAATGAAGGAGGCAGAATGTGCTTAAAATCTCTCTGAGTTGAGAACTCAGAGACTGAATTTAATAGAGAAAGAAAAAGAGCTAGTCAAAACAACTTAAGAATGGGGATGGGAGGGATGGGGCAGGTGTGGGGGGGGAGGGTTGGGGGGAAAGGTGGAGGGTTGGGGGTGGAAAGGGATGGTAAGGGGAAGCAAAGGAGGAGGAAAAAAACGAATGGCGATTGCTATAACCCAAACACTGGGATGGGAAAACACAATAGAAAACACAGTAGAAAAACATGGCTGTTAAAATACATTTGAAAAAATAAGTTGGTGATTATCAGAAAAGAAGAATATATGTAAGGATTTAGCAAAAGCCCAGGGATATAAAACAAAACTGAATGTAATACATGCTTATCTGACCCTGAGGACATACATAAAACTAGTCCCTCCTAACAGGACAATAAAAATAATGTATTCAACATACACTATGTAAAATAAGAGAAAAAAACTGTATTATGCTTCTGGTGCATCAATTCTACTACTATGACTACTACCACTAAAGACAGTGGGTAAAACAACAGATAAATTCTTACTATATGTCAAGCTTTCTATTGGAGGCTCTTCATATGTTAAATCATTGAATATTATTATTAGTGTCATTTTATTTTACAGATGACAAAACAAAAACTTAGAAGGTTAAATTACTAGCTCACTGATACAGAACTAGAAAGTAGAAAAATTAAGATTAGAAATTGGTAATAGGACATTTTAAAACCTGTGTGCTATAGTCTACCTTTAGCAGCAGCAGCAGTAATGGTTAAATGTTATAACTAATGTCTATGTAAATATCTAAAAAACATCATACATACAAATGCAATCATATATTATTTGCAGAAATTATGAAAAATGAGTCATTGGGAGTATCTGTTGCTGTGTGAACATCACTGAATATTTGTACTTTAAGATAGCTATGACATCACAGATGGTATTATTTTATGTGATAACCTTCATATATACAATTTGGTGCATTTTTGACAGAAATATTATGCAGCACATATATAGTTATATCAGTGGTCATATCATTAGTTAAATATCTATATTGCATATGTAGCTATGTGCCCAAGCACTGCTACAATATGCAGGTATTCTCAAAAGACAATGTAAGTCAGGCATAATGAGAAGAGTGTAGGTCATGAGGGCTCTAACTTCCTCATGAATATATTGATGATTTTAAACAGGAATGAAACTGCAAGTTCATGTCTTGTTTTCTTTTATATAGTAATATCTTACAAAATATTCTCATTGTTTTGTTTGTTTCTGTAATTTACAGGGAAATAGTATTGTATTGGCATGGTCTCAGCTGGCTGCTAAACACTGTGTACATGAAGATTACCAGCGCAATACAGAATTTTGTAGAAGTTTGCGACATCCTAATGACAAAAATTGAAAGTGAAAATAGGTTACATTTCCAACAAGTTTTGACACAGTGAGAAGCTTCCCACTAGATCTTAGACTTTCAAGCCTACAGAAACAAAGCTGAGTGCATTATAAATTACAAAGTATGTGAGATGCAGTGATAGTAGCATATAGATAGATGTATAAATGTTAAATAAGTAGACTTTAGAAACCAAAGATTTTCATTATAGATTTCATTTTAGTTTTTCCATATTATTGCAACTATAATACATTTTCAGTTACGTTCATGTGAAAAAAAAACAATATAAGAATAAAATAGGGATACAGGTGGACCCATTGCAACAATGAGATGTACAAGACGTTATGTCGAAAAACAAACCTTACAACTTTGGTGCAGGGAGGGGAGGGGATGGAAGGGGATGGGAAGGGGATGGGAAGGGGAAACAAAGGAGGAGGCAACAATACTTGATAAGAAATGCACTCATTACCTTGCCCATGTAATTGTAACCCCTCTGTACGGTATTTTCACAATAAAAAATGTTTCAATCAAAAAAAGAATAAAATGCACAATAATATAGACAGAACATTTAATGTACCGGGTGCCGGTGGTTCACGCCTGTAATCCTAGCTACTCAGGAGGCTGAAATCTGAGGATCACGGTTCAAAGCCAGCTCAGGCAGGAAAAGTCCGTGAGTCTCTTATCTACAATAAACCACTCAGAAAACAAGAAGTGGCACTGTGGCTCAAGTGGTAGAGTGCTAGCCTTGAGCTGAAGAACACAGAGACAGCACCCAGGCCTAGAGTTCAAGCCCCACAACTGACAGAAAAAAAATATCTATATAGATATACTCTGAATGTTATTTCTTCTCATAATGTATTAAAATTCAGTTTACATATTTTACAAATATTTAAAAAATTCTGATAGCGGACAATCAAAAAGCAATAGAAATGGGCACTGATATCTCATGCCTTTAATCCTAGCTCCTTAAGACAATGAATGCTAAGGATCAAGGTTCCAACTCAGCCCAGGCAGGGAAGTCCATGAAACTTTTATGTCCAATTAACCACCAAAAAGCCAGAGTGGAGCCATGGGTCAAATAGTAGACCACTAGTCTTGAACAAAAGAAAACTCTCTGGGACAACACCAAGGCCCTGAGTTCATACCCCAGGATCACAAAACAAAAACAAAAACAAAAACAAAAAAAGTGATGAAATTTGATAAGTGTTCTGACTTCTAGAATTTTACATGTCAAATTATAATATAATATTCTACATATTATTATTTAAAATAATGACTTGTCAGTAAATGTGCCTCTAAACATAAAAGTTTGATTTTTAAATCCAAGAGGTAAGGAACAGGAGTTTTTTAGAAAGTGTTTCCAACCAAGCTGTCATTTCCTAGCATACTACAAACACTTGGCAATAAGAATATATATATTACCATGGAGCTAGAGTTTATCTTTTAGGTTAGTCTGGTTCTTGAGCCACAAAACAAGTTGCATTGGGTAAAACTGAAGAAGTACATTTCAGATTTGATTGACAATACGAAAGTAGCATAAATGACCACTGAAAAATGTTCATGAACAGTATTTGCAGTTTTATTGACCCACTTTTTGTCCTTCAAAGGACAATAAAAGATCTATGAAGTTAATATTTTACATTCATAGTTGGATAAAAAAAATGTTTTAGGTTCTTACTAAAAGTCCTCAAAGGAGTAGAAAGAGATAACTACAGTGTAATTTCAAATTATATATATACATATATTTCCAAGAATAGATAATACAAAATGGATAGGATAATTCTCTCACATTAAAATATTATAGGCATTGTTGGTTCTTCTTTTTGAGTCATTCCTCAATGTTGCCAAGTAACACCCATTTTATCCCTTAAGGAGGCTTTCCTGCCCACTAAAACTAAATGGCACACAATACTCTCCCACCAAAGTTGTAAAACATGAGGATACAGTGCTTTGCTCACGTGATGTTCTGTCTTCAAAGTAAGTCCCTAGCTCTTGTCTGTAAGTCCCTATCTTTACATTTTTACCTTTGGACACCTCTGTGAATCCATTTTTTTATTTTTTATTACAATATTTTTATTCCATTATTTTTTAAAAAATTTTTATTGTCAAGGTGATGTACAGAGGGGTCACAGTTATATAAGTAAAGTAATAAGTACATTTCTTGTTGACCTTTTTACCCCCTCCCTAATTTTTCTCTCACTTTCCCTCTCCCCATTCTTTCTCTTATTAATCGTTTCAAAATACTTTTTTGGTTTATCTAAACTACAGGATATTACCTTTTGATACAAACTTTTCACATTAATTCTTATTATATGGGCTTTTTCTGTGTATGTCTATATATCTACATGTCTTTTAAACTTCATAATTTACCATATGATGAAATTACTATCTGACAATCGTTTTGCAAAAAAATACATTTAAGTTATTACAAAATTAAAGCATCAATGCATTATCTTCTCAGAGGTATGAAGACTTCAATAGCCTAACACTGATTAAATAAAATAATGACAAAGCCTGCTATGGTGGCTCATATCTATAATCCCAGATACTTATAAGGCAGAGATAGGAAGGAACTCAAATTTAGGTTTAGACAGGTAAAAAGTTCATAACACTTTATTCTCAAGCAATGCAAAGCTGACTATGTTAAAAGCATAAATAGGAGTATCATAATCCAGGTATGCTTGGGCAAAAAGTGAGACTTATTTGAAAAAAAACAAAAGTAAAAGAGCTGGAGTGTGGCTCAAATGAAAATGCTTTTTGCTACCAATCAAAAAGTGCTAAGTTTAAACCTATGGAGCAGGAAAAAAAGAATTAATAAAGAAGACAGGTTTTTTTTTTTTTGTAGTTCCTATGTGAAAACAAAATACTCCCTCTTTTTGTTCCTCCTTACTTTAGCTTGTTAAAGTAAATCCTTCATAAACCTTTGAAAAGGGGAAAAAAGAACAGGTTGTCTGATATAAAATAATGGAAAATAGTTTCCTGCTTTTTTGTATCAGTAAACAAATAAAAATACTTTTATGAATAATGATGTTCATAGATTTCTTTTTTAACCATACCATTAAAAAAAGTACTAAGACCAGAAACAGCTTAAAAGCAGTAAAAAACAATTACCTTTGCTTGCACTCTCTACATGTTCCAGTTCATCAGGAAACTTCAGAATATCTCTGTATTTCTCCTCACAAAGTTCAGCAAGAAAATGCAAAAGTGTTGTTTTTTGATCTGATGACTTTGTATCTCTAATCTGGAAAGAAACAAGATGAAATTTTTAGCATTTTTTAGTCATTTAAATAACAAATATAAAAACAAAGATAATGAATGAAGAGTGAATTCAATTCATTGTAACTCATGTAAGGTTTTTTTTTTTAAGTTGTAGGTAAGTTTTTAATGGGTACTAGTGACAATACTGTGGATTTTTAAAATAAGCTCTAAATAACCAATAAAATAAGACTTATTCAATATTTTTAAAGATGTCTGAATTTTTGTGACAAACTATTCCAGTCATGAAAGAACATATATTTAAGGATTTGTAGTAATAGTCCCAGTTAAAGTGTTGTTAGCTGCATTCTGTTATCACTTAATTATAATAACATATTTTTGAAAGTTGGATTAACTTATGAGATATTTGTTTCCAGCCTTCACTGACACAAATTAACATAATAGATTAAGCAGTCGTTATCCTTCTTTACCTGAAAAATTGAACAGAAAATAATTTTGAGATCCCCTTTTCCCCCCAAAATACAAAAGGTTTCTAATCACAGAGTAGTGATAAAAAATTATTAGCTTGGGGCTGGGAAGGTGGCTCAGTGGTAGAGTGCTTGCCTTACATGCATGAGGCCCTGGGTTCGATTCCTTAGCACCACATAAGCAAAAAGAAAAAAGCCGGAAGTGGCGCTGTGGCTCAAGAGGTAGAGCGCTAGCCTTGAGCTGAAGAACTGAGGGACAGCGCTCAGGCCCAGAGTTCAGCCCCCACAACTGGATGCAAAAAAAAAAAATTATTAGCTTATATATTTTATTTCTTTTTCAGAGACACTAAAGACAAATGGCATAGTCAGAATAAAAAAAATCATAGTACAGAAAAAAGTACATATGTATAATAAAAATCTAATGTCTTTATTATAACTGTTTTATAACTAGACTAAGCTGGCAATGAACTTAAGGATTATTTAGAAACAGAATAAATTACAAAGTATCAAATTTTCTCATTCTTTTGGCTGTTTTAATTCTATAATCTTTAGATTGTCCACTGATGTTTATACTGAGTCAGGGGTTTTAGCTTTAAGGATTACTTCGTTTAAAATAAATCAGTATTATTCACGAACAGGTTTATTAAAAAGTTGCAGAGGATATTTAGGTAATTACAAAGCAAATTAATCTGTATGGTTTTAGTGATTAAGAAAGAAAAACAGGCAGTATTTAATAAAATCAGGCCATATTGTCTCTGTTTTGAATCATAGCTATCAACAACCATACCTATCATGATGATGTAACCAACTTCAAGGAAATATTACTCTCAAGGCTCCATCCACATAAAGAGACATAATGTTGACAATTCAAGTGCTTGTAATTATTTCTTTTAGAATTTCTATGAGGATCTTATCACATATAGGTAAAATATTAAAATTTTGCATACTCACAAGCATCCACTAAATACACTGAATTACTACAAGGTAGAGTGACACAATCCAAGGACTAGCTAGCAATCTGTCTTCAGTAAAGCTAACAGCCAGAGAGCTGGGAGGCTCTCATTCCTGAAGAGAGATCTTCACTTGGGGATTACTTTGATATATGCTTACACATTCCATTATTTTCAGAGTTTGGTGACTATTTCAAATAAATTAACATTTTCTGCTTACAAATTATTTATCCTCCTAAATCCTAAAAAGACCAGATGCTTAGTGAAATTTCAGGTATTGCTTCCTAAAGTAATCTGACTTATATTTTATGAAGTTTATGGAGGCAGAGACAAAAACAAAAACAAAGAATACAAAAGACCAACAAAACCCATCTCATTTTTAATGGAAACCAAATTGTACAAGTATATTGTAGCTGTAAAAAATGTGCATGCCTAACATGGAAATGAAAACAGAAATAGAACATTTGCAGCGTGTTCATATATCAATTTTATATGTGATCTTTTTTCTTTATCTCACATATTTTACATTATAAAACTTACGCTCTCTATGTATCCCTAGAAAAAATTATTAATATTTATTCAACAATAATACTACAAATAATTTAATTTCTCTTATGAAATTCAGCAGTGTCAATGCTCATATTTTAAAAGATAAAGCATAACATTTCAGTTAAATAAATATCTTAATTTCCACGATGAAATCAGAAAGGTTTGTCATAGGCCGAGTACGACTATGCTTTTTTTGAATCATAATATTCCCTTCAAAGCCAAGGCAAATATGGTCAAGTGTCTGTCTTGTCAACTGAGAAATATCTTATTTGGGCTGGAAGACAAACTGCTTAATACATATTGCAGTATTTATTTAAATAAAACCCTCACACAGTCAGTTTTCATGTTTCAAATTGGCAGAAAAATCATGACAAATAAGTAGTCTTTTAAATTTTCTGCAGGTATATGTCTTGTAGATTAATTTTTTAAGGAAATAAATAATAGTTGGAAATGTGACCTAAGTGATATAGCAGTTACCTAGGAAGTATGAAGCCTTGTACTCAAACTCCAGGACAATATATATATATATATATATATATATATATGCATATATGTATATATGATGTATATTCATATATACACATACATAAAAATATACGTACAAGTATATATACATGAAAGAATTGTTTTCCTTAGCATATTACATTTACTTTGTATTTTAAAAACTAATTTTACTATTATAATTAAGGTGTTCTACAGAGGGGCTACCACTGAGGTAATGAGTACATTTCTTTTTTGGAGGACGATTTCAACTCTTCCTTTAGTTTCCTCCAGTTTCCCCCTCCCATCCTTGCCTAATTTATGTTGTATTTTGATAAACCTCTCTCACCTCATCCATACCATTCACACTTTCTGGCTTTGTTTAGTTCATTGTCAGCACACAAAGCAACTAAAAACATTCAGTGTCATCAATTATAAAACTTAATGGAATTGACCCAATAATTGGCTTGTATAATTATAAATAGCTGGATAGATTCATCTCATGGAGTAGAACAAGAGTAACCTCATCTGAGTGTATACAAAATCACTTTCAAAGAGTGTAGGGCAATTTATTGAGAAATAAAATTGATTTGCATTCGATAGCTGGTTAGCCTGAAATCTTGTTAAAATTTGACATTAACATCACATAGGCAAACATTTTCCCAGCTCCTAAGTCCCAGTGGTAAAGATCTAGCCTGTGTTAAAAGGCCTGCTCTAGTCAGAAGCAAAATGCCTTTTGTCATTCCTGTCTGTACTTGCCTCTGCTTTCTTCTTGCTGGCCAAAGTTAAGCAGGGCAGGCAAGATACATGACTTCTTTTTATAAAACACAGAAGGCAGAACAAAATGGCCACTTCACAATCCTCCTGCTTGAATATATTTTTCAAACAATAAAACAAACACAAATAGCAGATTCAGAAATTAGAAATATTTGAAAAGGTTAAAAATGTTTTTTAACAGACTTTTTAGTGAATGATAACAATGATGACAACTGCATTACTTAAGTGTCATTAATTAACAAACCATGTACCAGTTATAATTGTATTTGTCTGACTAATAAATGTTCCACATAAAGATTAGCAGCTGAATTTAAATAAATTCCCTCTACTTAATCTTAATAACGTTGAAATGGTACATTACTAGAAAATTCCTCAACTAGAACAAAACCTACTTCTATAGTTTAACTGGATAGTTTCTCTTTTAAATAAGTATGAATGTTACATGAAAAATGTAATATCTATCTTTTGAATGTTTAAATACATGACAAAAACTTCTGTTATGCAGATTGCAAAATAACTCAATGAATAATTGACACTTAAGAGAGTTGTGTTTTTTTTCAATTTCCATACCCTCCTGCAAGCCAGAAAATTGTCAGTCTTGCTATTGCTCTGAAACCCGACTGTCTGAATCCACAGCAAGCCGCACACAGCCAGAGAGCTGGAGACAAGATTTTAATGATGTACATCAGTCACACTCATTCATTCTGTGAAGGACCCCTTCTGTAGGTAATTTTCTCTTTGGCTGAGATTGAAGCCTATTTCTTATTGCTTTGTCCCCAGTGGGAACCGAAAACAACTGGTCACTATCCTCTGTATAACAACCTCTCACAGAGGGTAAGTTCTCTTCTCTTCTGGTTCTGTTTTCCAAGCTAAACAACTGCAGTTCATTTACCCTCTTGACACAGATGCTAGTCTTCAAATATTTAATTTTTTTCATGTGTAATTGGGCTCTATTCAAAATGTCCATTTCCAAGGTTCCCATGATCATGTGGAAAAACATACAAATATCTAGGTTTTGCACACAGGCTCTTCATAAGCTGGCACTGGTCTGTCTTCCTAAACTCCTTCCTGCTGTTTCCAGTCTGATCACAACTGCTTCAACATATACCATGCAGTCTCATACCATTGTGCTAGCTTTCTACATGCCTTCTTGTCTCCTTTTTATCTGTGAGGCAGATTCCTACTCATTGTTAAAGACTATCCCAGTATACCTCATTTCGGAAGACTTCTTTTTCACATGATTAATTAAGGATTTGGGGGTGATTGATGTTCTACATTGTACACATTTCTAAACATGTGTCTGTCAATGAATACATTACCTTCTTCAGGGGAACAGAGTTCCAATTTAAGAATATCTTTGATCCAGAATAAAAACAAGAAGGTTGGAACATACTAGGGATTTAATAAATGTTTTAAATGAAAATTTCCTTCACTTTTAACCTCCATTTGAGTAGGCTTTAGAATAATACTTGCACATTTAACTTTACTCTTGATTTTACACACACACACACACACACACACACACACACACACACACACACACACACAAACACACACACACAGACAAGAGGTCAGACTGTTCCAGGACAATGTACATGCTGAGGTAAGTGAGAGTGAATGCCCAAATAAAGATATTTGTCTCACTGCAAGCAGGAGACTCTCCGGAAATTTTAGATGAGATGGTTAAGGATATATGAAAACTCTGAAGACTCGATTTCTGACTTTTGTAGAAAATGCAAAGTTCTACAGAAAAGAGGTGATGCATAGAATTCTGGAATGGCAAATACTAAAGACTTTTCTAATTAAAATGACAGAGTAGGTACAGAAGTAAAAGAAAGGGCAAATTTTAGACACTGCAGAAAAAAAAAACAAGATTTAGTCAGTGGACAAGAATAAAGAAATGAAAAACAACAGAAAATTTTCAGAACATTTAGGTTATAATAAAAGAATGATACCTTGTTTGTGATCATTTGGGTAAATGCCCAGAAGGGGGACTGCTGAGTCATAGGGGAGTTCTATCTGGCGTCTTTGAGAAACCTCCATACTTCTTTACAAGAGTGGTTGAACAAGTTTAACTCCCGCCAGCAATAAATAGGGTTCCCTTTTGGCTACATCACCTCCAGCATCAGTTGTTATTAGATTTTTTGATTATAGCCATTCTAACTGAGATGAGGTGGAATCTCAATGTTGTTTGATTTGCATTTCTTTTATGGACAGAGAAGTTGAGCATTTATTCATGTGTCTATTGGCCATTCTTATTTCTTATTCAGAAGTCTTTAATACTAAAGCTATCAGAAAAACTATGTTTGTCACAGCAGTATTCACCATAGCTAAGATATGGAACCAACCCAGATCCATCTCAGTAGATGAATGGATCAAGAAAATGTGGTACAAACACACACATACACACCACACCACACACACACACACACACACACACACACACACACACACACACACACACACACACACACACACACACACACACACAAATGGAATTCTATGCTTCCATCAGAAAAAGGGAGACTGCCCCATTTGTTAGGAAATGGAAAGGCTTGGAAAAAATCATACTAAATGAAGTAAGACAAACCCAAAGAAATATAGGTCCCATGGTTTCCCACATTTGCAATAATTAGTATACATCTAGCATAATTTCATCAGATGAGAAGAAAAGCTCATATGTACATATGACCATATAAGATTATGCTAAGTTCCAGGAAAATTAGAATGAACTTGTGACTTTAAATGAGCATCATTATTCCACAATACTGTGAATTTCCGGAAATTATGTAATCACTTAATCACAATCAAAAAAAAAAAAAAGAACCTCGGGGAAGGGAGGGAGGGAGGGGATGGTAGGGGGAAAACAATGGAGGGGGTAACAATGTTCAAGAGGAAGTGTACTCATTACCTCACTCATGTAACTGTAACCCTCTGTATAGTATCTTTACAATAAAAAAAAAGATGATGCTAAGTGAATTGAACCCCAAGATATGGACACAAGAGGTCTTTGTTCTTGTTGTTTTTAATGTACTATGTGATTTTTGTTGGTTTCCTTTGTATGTTCTTCCCCCTATGGTATATCCCCTGTTGTCACTGTACTTAATTTTGGTACCCTGCATCTTGTAAACACATTTGTCTAATCTGTGGAAGGGAAGGGGAATAACAAAACCCCTGTTTTCACTGTATTTGATGTAAGTGCCCTGCATCTTGTATATACAATTCTCTAGCTTGGGGAGGAGAAGGGAAAAAACAAAATGCCTAAATAGGGATACAGGTTGACCCATTGTAACAATGAGATGTACAGGACACTATGTTGAAACACTAAGTGGGGGGGGGGGCAGAAGGAGGGGAGTGTAGTTGTTGAGGTGGGAAGGAAGGGAGGGTAGGGGAAAAACAAAAGAGGAGGTAAGAGTGCTTGATAGAAAATGTACTCATTACCTTGATCATGTAACTGTAACCCATCTGTACAGTATTTTTACAATAAAAATGTATTAAAAAAAAGAAAAACACTGAAACAAGAACACAGAATGACCTATTGCAACAATGATACCCACAAGACAGTATATTGGAAATGAACTGCATTACTTGGAGAGGGTGTAGGAATGAGGGAGGTGGGGGAGGGAAGGGATAATGGGAGAACAACAAGGGAAGTTTTAACAATGCTCAACATGAAATGGACTCATTCCCTTACTCATGTAACTCTAACCACTCTGTACAGCATCTTTACAATAAAATAAAATTAAAGAAAAAGAAAAAAAATGACTCATTGTGTCCAGAACATAGAAAATAACAATAATAACTGGTTTTAGGAAGGAGTTGGCCACTAATGTTTTAAATAGATTTATTCCCTATTTGCATGTACTCGGAGAAGGTACTTATGACTATACCATTCTCTCTGATTCATTTTAACCTATGTTCTTCAATAAAATTGATTGTAAATATATATATATATATATAATATATATATATATAACCATATGCCTTGCCTTAAAAAGTCCAAGTATTTTTATTTTATACAACACATATAAAAATTTACATTCTTATTCATAATAATGATTGCACAAAGATTTTGGATTCACCATCACTTCCTACTTGGGAAAGTAGCTCAAACATTTCACATCCTAAGATATTCAGTTACTAAATAGGTAAATATTAAGATATGTTTGTGGAATTGATTAAAATAATGTATGACCATGACCATCTTCATTACCTTCCATACTGGAAGTGATGAAAAATATCTTACCCCACACACAGAGGAAGTCATCATCATCTCCTAAGTCCCTCTGTGATCTGACTTCGTAGGCGACCAATGTCTTTTCAGGTCTAGTTATTATTCTCTCCCACCTCCTCATAAACCCCTTCAGCTGGGTTATTTTCCCTGCATAATTCACTCAGCATTCCAAACATTGACACTCAATATGTATTTATAATACATTTATCATGAGCCTATGCACCAGGCACATTCATCAATTCTACAACTTATTTTTAATCATCAAAAAAAATCCTCAGTGAATTAGCTACTAATATGTGTACTTTACTATAAGATAGAAATAGTTTGAGCCAATCCACATGGATATTAGGGGTTGGTGCCAGAACAAAGCCTGACATACACACAAAGTAGACTGACTCAAGAGTTATGTATTAGAAAGATGTTTGTGTAAGACAGATGCTGTTGACTCATGCCTGTAATCCTGCCTATTAAGGAGGCTGTTATATCAAGATCGCAATTCAAAGCCAGTCTTGGCAGGAAAATCCATGAGAATTGTATCTCCAATAAACTACTCTGAAAAAGCCCTAAGTGGTACAGAGGGTCAAGTGGTAGAGTGCTAGCCCTCAGAAAAAGACTGTCAGGGACAGCACCAAAGCCCAGAGTTCAAGCCCCAGGAACAACACAAAAATAAACCAAAAAAGAAGAACAAAAAAAAAAAAGATGTATGAAGACAAGGATCAAAGCGCTCATTCAGGAAGAGTAGTGGTTGATAGAAAGGAGACTTTCCCAATTTCTTTGAATACAATGAATAAATTCTGCTTTTGTTTTCCCCTGATTTACATATATTGTATTTGTATCATTTAGTTTTATTATTGTTCATATATTAACATATATTAGAATGATATATATAAGTACACACCAATCACCATCAACCTATTATCAATTTTTTCAATCTTCTTTTTTTTTGGGGGGGGGGTGTCCGGTCATGGGGTCTGAACTCTGGGGCTGGGTGCTATCCCTCAGCTCTTCAGCTCAAGGCTAGCGTTCTACCACTTGAGTCACAGCGCCACTTCTGGCTTTTTTTTCTGCTTATGTGGTGCTGAGGAATCGAACCCAAGGCCTCAAGCATGCAAGGCAAGCACTGTACCACTGAGCCACCTTCCCAGCCCCTATCAATTTTTTCAATAATTTTGAAGGACTAAATGTTCCAGACAAGCCAAAAATAATTAGAATTAATTCAATGATTACAGAAATCTTCAGTGAACGTCAAACATTGTTTCAAAGCAAACAATAAATGGATAATAAATGTTGATTCTCCTTTCAAAAAAGGAGTGGAATATCACCTGCTGAACACGGCAAGGCGGCATGCTGGGCTGAGGAGGACACATGTATGTAAATGGCAGTCTTCACCAAATTTGTACAAAGAAAGGCTGAAGACGTGCTCTAGTAATTTGTGTTTTAACAAACTGAGAAAAATTACTGATAGAAGTTCAAGGTGATTCTGATGGGTGGTAATGTTTGAGAGCTACTAAAACAAAATTTGAAGGGAAAAATCCATGTGAGAAGTGCTTGGCAATTACTATCTACAGATTCCCTAGATACTCTCACAATTGCTCTTCAATATGGCAATTTAAATGATCAGCATGTTTTTAAAGCTTGGTGTCAATTAGAACTAAACTGACTAGAAATTTGTGGCTTCGGAAGGTCAGAATTGCTCTGAATATTCTTTATTAATTCATGAAAAGTGAGAATTATTCGTGTCATAATTTACCACTTGCTAATCTAACACCAGAGTGAATCAGTGCACTCCATGCTGTGAAGGTTACAAATACATCGTACATGTGTCTGTTAAACCATCCCTAATCTTTCATCTAATACTCTATTGAAAACACACTTAAATGCATCTATAATATGTTACATTGACTAGGTATTGGCAGAGGGATGGATTAGACAACCCAGGAAATGGCTTATGCCTTCTGCCCTAACCTGTGCTATAAATCCATTTTTGATTGATAAATTTAGTTGTTCACCTGCTTACTTGAGGAGTGCAAATCAGAGCAATGTGTGTGTGTATGCACGTGCACGTGCACACACACGTGTGCACACACAAGTAATAGGGCTGAAACTCATGAGCCAAGGTGTCTTAGCTATTTTTTGTCCAAGGTCAGTGATCTACCACTTGAGGAACAGCTCTACCCATGGCAATTTGGTGGTTAACTGAAGATAAAAGTATCATGGACTTTCTTGTACAGGATGGCTTACAACCATGACCCCTAGAGATCTCAGCTTACAGAGTAATTAGAATTAAAGGCATGAAAGACAGGTTCCTGGCACAAGATAACCAATTTTAAGATGAAGATAACAGGTTTCAATATTTTTCATAAAACTTCCTGAGTTATTAAGTATTTCCTATATCTGAATTTTGGGAGTATTATATTAGCTGAAAGGAGCCTATTGCCTTGACCCATGTCAAAGGGAATGTACTCATTTGGATCTACATAAAAAGAAAAAGAAAAAAAAGAGGAAGCAACATCCTTGTCCATGACACTGACACAGATGCTGATATGGACACTAGTATTTTTATTTGGGATTAAAGCCCTAGAATGAGAATGTTGGTAGATTCCCATGGACCAAACTGGTAGACCTTTATAGCTCTGTGCAAATCAGTCTTACACCTTAATTACAAAATGGTACAAAGAACTGTCAAAATGACCTCAGAAGCAAATCATGAGCCAGCTTCATGACAATACTTCCTCAAAGAAACAAGAATGTGAAGGAGGAATATCAGCTCTTCCACAAATTGCTGTATAATGTATATGGATCAGAGAAAAAAATGATTCGCATACAAAGAATATGAGAAAGGTGCCAGTGGCTCACACTTATAATCCTAGCTACTCAAGAGGGTGAGATCTAAGGATGGCACTTCAAAGCCAATCCTTGAGACTCTTATATCCAATTAACCATTAGAATATTGGTGGCGCTGTGGCTCAAAGTGGTAGAGCACTCAGAGACAGAACCCAGGCCCTGAGTTCAAGCCCCATGATTAACAAAACAAACAAATAGAGTATGAGAAAGAAAACAGAAAAAGCAGTGCATCTTTCACTTAAGGAAATATTTCTGGACACACATTTAGGCAGGTGTCTTATTAAAGTAGTATTAAAAGTTTAATGTAAGAGCCCATATCTATAGATAATATCCTTTCTGATCTTTTTTTCTCAGGGAATTTATTGATACAAATGGTCACATGGAACTCAGCAAAACTAACAGGCTCTGTATTGAAAGAAAACAGAATTGCCTACTCCCTTGCCCCAAGGAAAGAGTGCTAAAATATAGCAACACTTCACAACACACGCTTATATTAGATTGTCCTTGAAAGAAATGAAATCCTGAAATGCAGGAAAGGAATCTGGTAAAGTTGTTGAAATAAAACTCCCTAAACTACCAATAAGATGAGATGATTCAACTTTTTTTCTTTTTGTAAAATTTTTCCCCAATCATGGATTCTTTTATTCATATTATATTTGTATATTCGTGGAAGAGTTAATATTTAAGCAATCATGAATGCTCCAGTGCATCTATCAAAACAACTACTACTGCTTGCCAGTCTTGATACAGCATATGAATTCTAATGTTACTCCTTTATTTAAACAAAATTAAGTTCTGTGCTCTCAGCCAAGGATTGTTTACAAATTATTGCTTTCTTCAACACCACTACACATTGCAATAACATTGAGAAAGATAATGTATTTTTAAAGATTGCAATTACCATAAAGACATTAGCTCTGTAGCTACAACCAGACAGGTTTAATACATGCTTTCCTGGCTTTATTTCTAATTCTGTCACCAAAAATGTTTTCGTTTTTTTTTTTTTTTTTGGGGGGGGGGAAATGTAACATGACCAGGCCTGACACTAATTCAAATGTAAAGTACAGTGGAAAGATGTCTTCATTCATTATATAGACTTGGCTGTCCCTTTTTGTACTCTTGATTTTTGTATTATAATGGTATATTCAAGAAAATACAAGAACACATCCTATCAACTGTACAAACAGTAAAGCAAATTAAGAGCTTTATTACTTGTTAGGTTAATTTATGGTAGCAATCAGTGAAAGGAAAGCTTAGACTTGAAACTATGACAACATAACATAGAATAAGGATTCATCTCAATTGCTACCTTCAGGCCCAGCCAAAAACAAAAATACTTGATATTAGTGTCTTAGGGAAGACAAATAATACTTTCCTACTTTTCTTACTCCATTTCTCAGTCTTGTGCTCCCATTCATCTAAGGTACATGGCCTGCCTGTGCATTAGACTGAAGTTGCCAGGACCAGTGGCAAAAAAAGAACCATTGATGCTAATATTAAGAAGGGGCAGAATGTATTAATGACATATATCTATACTTTACAAAAGGAGTCTACCACTTTTATGTGCTTTCAATCAATCAACCTGTCTATAGCAGATTTATGGAACAGAAATTCTTCAGATAGTACTCTTAAGAAAAATATAATTATTTTAAATTGGTAAAGAAATAGTTTATAAGCACAACTATCTCTTAGGTATTAGGTAGTTTCTTCTCAGATATAGTTGAAATAATTAATACACACAAAGAGGATTTCATTTTACAAAATGGCATGAAGTCTGATAGGAAATAAATTTGTTTTACTCTTCCTTACCAAAAGGGTGCATGGGAGTAATTTGCTATGTATGTACGCACTAAATAAATGGCATCTGAAAGCCAGCCATAATGAGGAACAACTTTGATGGTCTAAGCCATGATTTTTTTGTGGGGAAGGAGGGTTCAATCAAAATCCAGGACTGGGCCAGACACTGATAGCTTATGCTTGTAATCCTGGATACTCAAGTGGCTGAGATCCATAGGTTAATGGTTTAAATCAGTCAAGGCAGAAGAGTTTTTGAGATTCCATGTCTAATAAAAACTGGCAAAAAGCATGGTTAGATACTTGCTCAACAGTATAGCACCATCTGATCAAGCAAGCTGTTTAAGCACAAGGCTGTGAGTTCAAATTCTGGTAATTGGACAAAAATCTAGGGCTGAGAAATAGATGGAAAAGTGGATGCTTAGGAATTTTTAACTATGTTGATGTTAGCAGCTATATTCATCAATCAACTATTTGCTGTCACTAACATATATGATTTTATAAGGCGAATAGACATATTTGTCTATTGAACATTGTCCTTAACATTTCCCTTTTTGTGAGTATGGAAATGATTTTTTCTGAATTACAGATCATTATTCATGGAATTATATCTAGGTAAAGTTATGATAAAAATGAGAAGCTGAGTTCTACTCTATTATACATGAAAACAATTGACTTCTGATAAAATCACAATATAACAAAATATCAAATATCCTAAGGACATGCTTTAAGAAATCAATAAATTCATGCATTTTTTCATCTACTTCATAAAGTTGAAATTTAGAAACAGAAAGGGATATGAAATAGTCCAGGCTATGATTGATTAAAAATTCTTAGAATCTCTGGCTCTCCTTCAAATTCTTGAAAATTATTTGTAATGTTTTTCCCTGGAACATATTTGTAAGTATTCTTTTTAATATGTTTTATGCTTTGGATATAGGAAGTGGAGTATTATTTTCAAAGATATATTTTGTCCCTGCCCTCCCTCTCTCCTCTGTTCTAAGTATGTCTGTCTCTGTCTCTCTGTATATCTGTCTCTCCTCCCCACCACCAAATACCCCACTAGTGTAGCCAGCTGACTCAGGGTTGAAAATTCTGAAATCATGAGTTTAAATAAATCTTTCCACCCTTTAGTGGTTTATCTCAGGTCTTTTATCACAGTAATGAAAAATTGACGAACACCTATTTGTACCTACCATGCTTAAATCTGAAGAATAAGATTCTTTGTGCAATATCCTCTAAATAGCTTCTATGATGTCCTACCCAGATATTTGGAACTCTATTAAGCCTTCACATGGAACATTTATTATCAATTTTCTTCATGTACACATTTTTTCCTGGAAAATCTTATAATTAAGTGTTGTTAGAAAGGTGATTTTCATGTTTGTGCCTAAGTACTAAGCCAGGAGTTATATGGACAAATAACTACCGTATAGTAGTTTCATTGCATTATTGTCTTTGAACAGGTATTGAATCATTTTAAATAAAACATCTAAATAAATGTAGAAAATGTGTAAGAACAAGAAAAAAATTACAATATATCCTCATTGCAGCAAAAAAAGGGGGAATGATATTCTGAGAAGCTAGATTTTAAATAAAGAAAACAAGGGAGATAGAAACACTGAGCAGCAAAGCTTTGTTCTTGTCCTCATGACAGAATCCAGAAAAGCAATATTGAAAATATTATTTGTGGGAAAGAAGCAGAGTACAAGTTGCAAATGGGTCTGGCATTGTTCTCTTCTTTTCCACAGGAGTGGACTAGCTTTTACAGCGTGACGCATCATCTAAGGGAGTACTTTATTGTCTTGTATTAGCCAGTGTTTATGTGCAGCTTAATTTATTTTTCATCTGTGCTATTATATAAAATCTATTCCCCTCTCTCCTGACATGCATGCATACATACATACACACACACACACACACACACACACACACACACACACGTGCATTCATGCACACAACCCTCCCTGTTCTTTCTTTTCTCTTGTTTTACTGTTATAATTCTCTATCTGCTAGCTAGCTCACAAGCAACTCGAGAACTGGAGATGGATTTTTTATTTCTCTTTTTCCCTGCAAAACTTCAAACACTTGTCTGCATAAAGACTCAATAAATGTCGTCTCCTTGCTGCCTAAGCAGCAACAAAAAGTATTAAAATGAATATAAATAATAATTACTTCTCCTAAAATTATCATGCAGTTGTATTTCAGCATTAGCTGTTAGTTTGTAAACCTCCTTCCACTGTCATTGGCCCTCCTCATTAAGGAAGTACAGGGCCTATATTAGGATAGCTCTTTGACAAGCTGGAAAAGCAGCTTGTAAGATGACTGGTCACATTCAGTCACAGTAGCCATGTTTTTGAACAACAATCTCATACAGGGTTGAAATCTCCTTTGAACAGAGCTTTCATAGAATAAAATTGCATTTGTTTTCAAACTTACTAATTATATTCACTAAACGCTGTTCATGTTGTCGACTTTCCCCCACTGTGAGAATTACAAAATCAGTCATACGATTAAACTCAGAAAATGACTACAGCAATTCACAGAATACAAAGCCAGCTGGGTTCATTTAAATCCTCTATAGAAACAGTTTTTGTGGTGAACCAAGCTAGCCCCATAAATCATCATTTTTTTTCTCTTCTTTAGGACTAAAAACATTTATTGTCACCTTTGATCTATGAGGACTCATCAAGAATCCCTCTCCCAAATTAAACTAGAGAATTAATCCTCTCTGCCAGCTACACCGCTCAGCAAAACATTTACCTATCATCTTTATTGCTTAGTCAGAATGATCTCAAAAAGCAGATTTACAGCACAGGAATTTTTATAAAAGTGTAAGAGCACTTTTTTAATTAAACAAAAGATCTATTAATTTTTTGGTTGTTCCTTGAAATGCATCAACATTTAACAATTCAAACACTAAGCCATACATCAATCTTTTATGCAAAGTAAATTGTACACTTCACTGTAGTTCTACAAATATATACATATTCTTAAATATTTCAGAATTATCACTTGCAAAAGAAGCATAATTTGGAAATTCTTACTTTGCACTTTAAAATGTAAATCTGTGGGCTTATGTGCAATAATAAATACTGAACTCAATCCTCTATTGCTCTGATTTTATAATCTGAAAATCACGACATTCCTTTAGATCTTTCTCTTTCCCTTTCATTATACTGCCCAATAAATTTGTCTATATCTGTCTCTCTCTACACCAACATGGACATACACTGTGTTTAACATGATCTCGCTCTTAATAAATTTTTCTTACTCCTTCATCATTAACAAAACTGTCCAAACTGCAATCTCTTGCACATAAAATTGATGTCTGCATAGACATTTAACAAGTAGGCCCAGTTAATACTGAAGGAAAGTGTGTGTATACACATGTATAACTATACCTCTTATAGAAATCACCCAGTAAATATAACATGTAAGTTAAAATCAGCATTGCAGTATTCATATCATTCTCCACAATAAGAACTTGGTATGTATGTATGTATGTGTGTGCATGCATGAATATGTGCATGCACCCATACACATACCTGTGCATGTATGTGGGTATTTGTTTTTAATACAAATCATTTTCACATACATAATAGAGAAAGATATTGAAGAAATATGAGGATTGCTCATAGCAGGAAGTTTTACAGAATACTAATCAGTTATCAATAGGTATGAAACTACAACTACTATTCTCTAGAAAAATTTAAAATTGAAAAATTAGAGGCATAATAAAGTTTTTATACAATCTGTAGTGTTATAAATGTTCCAGTATCTAAACAGATATAATCAAAATCTGAAAAAATAAACATTACATTTAAATATTCACTGATTAATATTTACTGAAAAATAAATAAATATTTCAACTTAGGAAAATATCTTTAAATGATTTTGTGAGGTATCTATTTTTAAAGGGTGGATGAGAAAAAGTAATTTGTTTTAGTGAAATCATACTGCATCAAAAGTACAGCAATGAAGAAGTATTTACAAACTTTGTCAATTATTGACCCATTTTTATTACATAACTTGATACATTTTTGCTTTGGGATTTTTTTCCTTTCCATCTCCTTTTCCTAACATGGGCTACAAAGAATCAGAAAGGTATAACAAATTTCCACATAAACATACAATTAGAAAACAAATCCCATTTGGAAAATTTGAGTTGACAAATAAATATCACCTCCCAAGGCTATTTTTTTACTTTGAACAATCTATAAAAGCAGCAATATAACATATAAATATACAAGAGTTTAAGTATTCTATACCTCAGAAGACTGAATAGCAAACTATTTTCTGAATCTAGAGGATTATAAACCCAAGGAGCCATGATCACCTGTTTCCAATTTTCAAAGAATTGCACTCTTTATAAAAAGCATGATCTCTGAAAGTGGTCTAGTTTTTATTCAGATTTTAAGTGACATAAAGAATATTAGAAGTAAGAATTTCACAATGGATTTCTGAGCTGGTATTCAAGTATCTTGCTTGGTGGAGGAATTAGATAACTGGAGCAATGTTTTTTTTTATTATCAGCATCAAACATGCACACGCACAAATGTCCACATGCACAGGTTAATAGCATGTGCATTAGAATACATAATGAGTAATATGGAAATGAAAAGACCTTACTGAGAACTATTTATGTACAAAACTAAATTGAGTGTTCTATAAAATTAAATATTTCTGTATATTTTCACTTAAGTAATATTAATGTTTGCCATTTCCTAAATATGAACTTTGTGTATTTATGTACATGAATAGGAAACTAAACCCATGACACAATCATCATAACAGAATCCAGAATGTCACCAAAGGCGGTATAATATCTTGAAGTTCAAGGAAATATTCAGTAGTTCACAAAGAATGCCGAGTAAGCACAGTACAATAAAACAATGGATTTAAATAAAGGTCAAACATCACATCAGCTGGACAAAGGGAACCATTTAAAATTAAGAATGATATCCTGTCCTCTTGTCATTCTACACTTCTGATATAACTATTTCAGAAGTGAATGTTCTTGCTTCCATGAGCCATAGACAATCCTTAAATTGAAATGTTTGCTTCCACTGCTCATGAATTATGAACAAATGGACACTACATAATATACTGTGTTCACTATGTAGTGTGCTGACATTTTCAAATGTAAAGTATGATGAATGAATTCTTTTCAGTTTTGCTGTAGCACAATTTTTTTTTCAATCACTGATGGGACGTATCACCAAATGAAAATTCTCTACTATAAATAGTCCCACAAAAGAAAAGCACAAGTTAAACTCTATGTTCATAATCCCCACTGCACTCTCCTCTTGTATGGTCAAGGCTTCTTCTTGTGATAGGCCCGAACCTTAGCCATCCTTCAAGATTGTTTTGTTGTTTTCCAACAGCACCCAAGCACCAGGGGACCTCATTTCTGAACTACTGTCAATGGTGATTACGTTTGTAATTCATTAACAGTGTACATTGTGATGTGACATAATAATTTACTTATTTCCTGGCTATTCAACTAGACATGCTTCTTGAGGTTTTTGTGTTTAATGTGCTGTTTATATGACACTGGTGCACAGGTAATCAGTTCAGTCTTTATTACAACCTACATAACACTCTTTCCTCTGTCCCTAATTTTTACCAGCCCTATTTTTGATAATGGTAGTTTTTGAGGTCATAATTTTGTCAATAAAGGTTCTGTGACCTCCTCTTGGACAATGAGTCACTTTGAAATCCATATTAAGAAAATGACTTTCTAATTAAACTATAAATCAGATAGGCAAGGATGAAGAAAATGGATAAAACTGGTATGTCCCAAAGCCAATCCTTAAAAGACTGGCAATTCATTCTTCCTACCTTAATTCTCTAAGCTACCACAACAGCTGTTCTTTAAAGGCCAATATTTCTAGTTTTTGCCAGTATGTGCTGAGCTATCTCAGATCCTTTCAATAAATTCTACTTTCTGCTTGAATCATGCAGTCATTTTCTACTTTTTTCAGGCAAAGACCCTTATCTGATGTACCTACAAAGCAGATTACAGAGGGAAGTACCCGGTGCTTCATAAATGCTTTGTTCATTTGTACATTATATATGCCATTACATACTGAAAACAAAAAGAACAAATGTCCCTGAAGTGAAACATGGCTACTGGTTAGAATTCTAATAACCAACAGGCTAGTACAACCCAGCTAAATCTGAGAACCCATCTTTATTGAAGTGATTTTTACTACAGTTCAGCACACTGGTTTGGTGACTCACAAAGTGATAATTCACTGCTGAAATTAACAAAGCATTTTCTGGTGTGGATAGTACTTACAATAATGATACCCTTTAGTATTATTTGACATTTTGATTAACCCATCTGTTTTCCTTGTTTTCCAGAAATCATAGCAGCCAATTGTGACCATCTGAATTGTTTTATACTACCTTACTGTAAGATACATATGATACGTTTGAATGCTTATTTCCTGGTTCACTCCATGAATAATTTAATGTACCTCCTGGCTCTTGTGAAAAGCAGTATATTACAATTTCAAATCACCAAAAGAAGGAAATGATTAGAAAAAATGAAAAAATGGAATCATTTTGAAGCATAATCAGTATTCTGCAGAGAAATTCCCCTACAAGTTTTAAGGAAAAAATTCACTAAAAATCATTCAAGTAGTCTATTATACGTGAAATTTTATCAGTAATTTTGAATTACCATATATCAATAGTTAACTTCTTTTGAAGAGATTACGGACCTAACTTCACTATTTCTATGTTCTTCAGTAAATTTACATCATTTTTAGACAGTTACATCTAGTCAGAATCCTTTGTATTGTAGGAACATTATTTTAATCTCAGACATTATGGTAATATCATGCATGTATATGATATTTCTCATTACTAATCACAAGTGTTTCCAAGTATTACCAAGCAGATAAAGAATCTATTGAAATTTGTGTATGCTGGGGAGGGGGATTTGAAAACCTTCACTTCTTTACATTCTAGAACACCTATAACTACATGATAGTATTTCCCGAAAGATGATATTTTATTTTATTTGAAGTTGGCAAAAATCTTTGTGCTGAATCCTTTGAGTATACCTCTAGTGATAGATGTCAGACCAGCACTGTATGGAAGAACTTTTATTTGACAGGTAGATGACAAGAAGAAGCCTCTCTCCAAAATGTAAGATGTAATAGTAAAATTTTTCTGTACATTTAATATAATCACATGTTCCTGTGTCTAAATGGCTTATTCATTCTTGTTTCAAAAAAAGCAATTCTTATAATTAATTTGAACACAGTGAAATTAAAGCACTTAATATGGAAATTCAAATTAGGATAGTTTTTAAAATTTTTTGTATGAATTAAATGTGAAATATATATCTATTATAAATTGGTAGTGATGTTCTTTAGGTATAATATTGTTGTCTAGAAAAAGCATTTTAGATTCATATATGTTGCATATAGCATAAATGCTAAGCTATTAGCATCTTAGTAAAGGATAACTTTATTAGTATTGGTTATATAGCTTGTGTTAGTTACTATATAAAATCCTAAATGGGCCATCTTATCATATAAATTTGGCTATGATTTATCAGGCTTATGAAATAACATAAATGTAAACTCTAGCAAGATGAAATTATTTATTTTGCAATATCTGTTATTTGTTCTCTTTCCTTTTGTTCTTCAAAGATACACATAATTCCACTACATATTTCGGGGGGGAGGTGTTTGTGTGTGTGTGTGCACGTGCCTACATCAGTCGTAGGACTCAGGGCCTGCACACTGTCCTTGAGCTTTATTTTGCTTAAAGTTCATGTTCTACCACTTGAGTCACAGTTTTAGTTTCAGGATTTTGGGGTAGCACATTGGCAACAGAGTCCCAGTGACTTTCCTGACAGGAATGGCTTCAAACTGCAAGATCCTTAGATCTCAGCTTTTGAAGTAGTTAGGGTGTGAGCTAATGATGCCCAGGAGTACTTCATTATCTATAAATGTTATTCTGTATATCTCTCTGGGTTATGTTTACCAGGAACAAATTGTCTTTATTCATATTAAATTGCTAGTCAATGGATATGCAATGTACATATATTTAGTATGCTAAAAGTAAGAAATTCACAGTTATTTCTAGATTTGGAATTCTGTGATAATGTACTTCAAGAACTAACTAAAATTCTGTGGTGTTTTGAGATGTGAGAGGAAATGGGGGAAAGTGGTGAAATGTCATAGACAAATTGCTTGTTTTCAGATTTGTTCTTATCTCAAAGATTTCTTAGAGGACTTAACCTAATTTGTTCAGTTTTTTTTTTTACTCTAACAGAAAAGTCTTTTCAAGGATATAGACATGTACAACTGCTTTTCTTTCTAACCCTTTCACAAGAGTTAAAACCTTAAAAATTATTCTGTAAAATGGTACAATCAAAACAGAATGATGATTATTGTTTATTTAAAAAACTATTAGTAAATAACACTTAAAAACGGATTTAAGCTTATTTCACAACCAAATGTAGTAAGGAGAAAAATTATTTTCCTAGACTACCATGAGAAAATTTTCTGCCTATTTTCCTCATCAAATTTACCTCCCCAAATACTTTTTGGAATAACATAAAATAAGCGAAAGGGATTAAAATACAATGTTTCTTGTATTTTATAAAAAGAATTTTGGGGCAATTTATAAGCTGCACTAAGATTTAATCAGCAAAAAGTAAGTACTACAGAAGTAAATTCATACAACCTATATGCATTTGACTGCAATACCATTTTAAAAAGGAATTTCTTTTCATTGAGATATAACTTACATACCATAAAAGTTGCTCATTGAAAGCATATGGTTTAATAGGTTATTATTTCTTTTTGATTAACTCTTCTCACAGATAAGATTATGGTTATCAATTAGCATAATAAAATAGAACCTTACCTTACAAAGAAAGTTGATCTTAAAACCCAAAGACTGGGCATTTCTTGAGCCTGAGTTCATGTAGTTTCCAATCAACAGAACTAACTCCAAAAGTTTGTTAAAGCTTTCACTTTTCTTCAGTTCTTCACAAGCAAGAGTTACTGCTATGATGCTGGGTTTGATGTTGTTGACATGTTCTTCAAAAGTGAGCTTGAAAAGAATGCTTTTGAGGCGAGATGGCAGCATTTTCACTGAGCTTATCTGCAAGATAAGGAATGCTCTCTGAGAACAGAAATTGAAAGCCACTGTTTTAATGGGGATAATTTCATAGACAATGATAAATTCCTATATGAAGTGAATATTCTCTGGGTTATGCAAATACTATGCTTTGCTTATTTTCAAAATACTCAAGAAATTTTTTAGCAATACTCCAAAACTATTGGCCATTCAGGTTTGTTTAAAAAGAAATTAATTCAGTCTTATAAAATTAACAATATGTTTACCAAAACTTAACAGTTGTCATATGTTTAACTGCATAATCATTAGCCGTTAAAAGAAAGCAAGTCCCACAACCTGTCTCTGAGGTGATCTAGGGAAATTTACACATAGGAATTTGATTTGAGTGAGTTGAACCACAGTTAACTTGTGTATTTGATGCCAGAAAATATGTCAAAAATTTCAAAAATATTATCTAACACTATGCTCTGTGAAATTACACAAAAAACTCTGTGCATTTAACAATTTTGAAACCTATGATTTCTATTCATAAAATATATTAAATATTTATGTACATTCTAAAGAATTTCACCTACATCAAAGATGTTGATTTTAGATAAGTCATGGAGAAATTACTGGAACTTACATTCAAGTACAATATGCAAGAATTTTGTGCTGGTTTTCTTCAAAACAGTTCATCTTGGGTTTTAATTATTTATTTCAGAGAATGGGCTTATGTTCTACATTCCCTTTGTTATACCTTCAATAATAATTTTGATTTTTTTAATTTAAACTTTATTTTACAGGTAATATACAAAGGAGTTACAGTTATGTAAGTCAGATAATGAGTACATTTTTAAACTCCCTCCCAAATTTTCTCCCACTTATTCCCCTCACATGTCCTTTCCTTCCAGAAGTTGCAGCTCAGCTCAATACTAGCCAAGCACCTTGGAATAACCTTATTTTTACTTTTTGATTTCCTATAGCTCAAAAGTAATTGCAGCAGAGAGATTTTGGAGAACAGACATATATAGGCACATAATGAAAAGAAATCATTAGACATCTTAATTATTAATTACTAGTTTCCCATAACAAAGACTCTAAAACTTGGCATAATATTCAAATTATGACCCATAATAATATGTTAATTAATATCAATCCTTGGTTTGTATACACACACACACACACGTGTGTGTGTGTGTGTGTGTGTGTGTGTGTTTGTGTGTGTGTGTGTGTAGACACCACTGTTAATGGAATTTAAACTCTGGGCTTTTCAGCGTTACTTGCCATTTTTGAATCACAGCTGGTGCTCAACTATTTAAGCTCCATTTCTGGCTTTTTGGTGGTCAAAATAAGAGTCTGATAGATTTGTCTATTGTTGTTCACTGGAAATATGTGTCTCGTGGTCTTGCCTGCCCAAACTCCCTAAGAACCACAATCCTTAAGCCTCCGGGCACAAAATCCTGAGACGCTAGTACTACAAGTGTGACCCACTCGAGAGAAGCCTTGCAATGTTTTTAACAAGTTTCTTATAATAATCTTTTATTTTCAATAGTTACCATTCTAGCTCGAATTTTAGGTATTTCAATGCACATTATTTTAATACTAATATTCTCTCAGAATATTCTGTTTTCTGCTAGAAATCTCTAATTAAGGAAAAATGATATCTCTATGAAAGGGAAATTATATATTACTTTTCTGACATACTGTGTTTAGAGCATTACTACAATATGTATGGAAATAGTAATAAGTGGGGAAACAGTTTAATGAGATAATTATTAGAGTTAGTGGGTCTGGGAATTACCTGAATCAAAGGTGTAGGAGAAGCAAGTGTACAGAAAAAAAAGAAATGAGTCAAGGACTATACTTTGAGGAGCACATAGAAGAATGTCTTGCATACATTAAAGTGTCAAATATTTGCTGGTTGATTTCAACAATGCTCCTTAGCTGACTAACCATTTTCTAGACCTTTTCCCAAGAGAGACAGATTGTCTACTTAACAAAATTAAGAACTGATGGTAATATTTTGCTTTCCCCTAAATAATGTTTTTAATTATGATTATTAATCTCTAACCCGTCAGATTAATTTTATGAAGAATTTGTGCATGACAAGGGAGTTGGGGTTGCCATTTTTTGGGAAAAAGTTTTATTTTTTCATTACTCATTTGCTACAGCAAGGTTTCATATGTGAAAAATGATATATGATTAAAAATGAATGATTATGAAATGATTCAATAAATATATCCATTATACGTATAGGGAGCAAAATGCTGCATTAAGAATATGTATAGTTGAGTAATAGGACAACATCAAGAAGGAGGATATACCTTATACAAAGTCATTTGCAATGACTGACACCACTTTAAGAGCTACCTTAATCCATATTTAGAGCCCCTTGGAAGTTTCCTTTTTGTACTAGTCCTGGGGATTGAATTCAGTGTATGGGAGCTGTCCCCTGAGCTTTTCTTTCCTTTGCTCAAGACTGATGCTCTACCACTTGAGATACAGCTTGATTACCAGCCTTTTGATTGTTAACTGGAAATAAATGTCTCATGGACTTTTCTGCCCAAACTGGCTTTGAACCACAATCCTCACCCTCCTAAATAGCTAAGATTACAGAAATGAGCCTCCAGCATCCAGCCACATATTTTATTTTAAGGGTAGAGTTCAAGAAAGTTATGTCTTCCATTCCCAGAAGGGGAAAAGATAATCTCTGTATACTGCAGACTAAAATGATAAAGTTGTTTTGAAAAAAACATGGACATTTGAATTACACATACATGTGCTTAAAACATACAGTTATATGTCATATAACTTTCTAGTTTATGTCATTGTGCAACTTACATAATATTTCTGAATTATTAAATTCTAATCAGGAAAGTGCAATTTCCGTTCAGATTTATGTAAGATACGAAAACCAGGTTTGATGGGACATGTATGTAATCCCAATTCCTTGGGAGGCTGAGGCAGGACAATCTGGCTTGGACAACATAGTAAGATGCTGTCTCAAATACTGTATGGCAGGCTATTTGCAAATCTCCTAAAGCAGCCATTGACACAATGTGAACACTATAAAACAATACCTACAGTTGTCCTTAATTTATTCTCAGAAATGCTTTCTAGCAATAAAATATGGTCCCTAATTTTCTCAAACTTGACAGCAAGTTCCTCTCATTAACAATTAAGAAATATGTGTTTACAGCACTCAATAACAAACAAAACTCATTATCCACTGGAAATACTGTAAATATTATGTTGACTATCATTTTTGCCACTTTTACATTATGACCTATATTTACTAACAGAAATGGTAATGTATTTATATGTGCTGATATGAACTCAAATGAGGAAATAGAAGTGGTAAAGCCCAATAGGTACCTTTCTTAACAATGAACAACCAATCAGTAAAAGCTTCTAACATGAATCAACAATCAGTAAAAAATCTCTTATAATGAAGCAATTAGTATATAGAAACCATAGGAAGAGAATTTTCACAAACACAAGTGTGATCTTTTATGATCAGAGACAATTATCATAGACAATAGCTCCATCAGGGGTTCTGACTTATAAGGGAATATCTTGAATAACCAAGTTTAGAAATAATAGGAAGCACAGAGCTACATCCCCAGACACAGATACAATTATGAAAAAGCCATGTCTTGTAAAGGCACTTAAGTGTACCTAAGTGATATAAGTAAATAAAACAAAAACTCTGCTGAAATGTCTATTTGTTTTTCATTGTGGTCCCTTGCAGCATTTTAGTTGACTGGCATCCTTTGTTTTATAATTCATTCCTTCAAGTGCTGTGAGATGCTGACCAGGGTTTTATATTATGTAGAGGATTTATTTGTGTTACACTGTACTTGTCTATCAAATCACATCAAGCAACTCTCATTTCTTTAGCTGATCTACACTACATTTAAAAAAAGTGCATTGACAGATTCAGTCAAAAAAAAAGCATAAAAAGAGGGTTATTTCCCCCAAAGAGTTAGGAATATTTTTGTTTATATAATTTGAATTTTTTCACTTTACATCTATACAGCTGGTGAATATTGATCTACTACCAAAATACCCTAGAAATCCGCAGAAAATGCTGAGTATAAAGATAATGGGAGAATAAGGACATTACCACATTCCTATTATATAAAGAAACCCACATTTAATGCCTATTCAATGTAAGCATAATTGAAACTCTTGTCTTATCAAAATATGAACAGTAGTAAACCTAAAGAGGACCAGGCATTAGTGATTCATGCCTGTAATCTCAGCTGTTTGGGAGACAAAGAATAAAGGATCAAAATTCAAAAAGCTAGCCTATGCAAAATGTTACCAAAACTGCACCACTGCAAATAAACTATGCTTGGTGGTGTGTGCCTGAGGTGCCAGGTAGGAGGTTTATAGTCCAAGGCCCACAAGGGAAAGAAGTACAAGATCCTATCTGTAAAATAAAGTTAAAAGGGCTGGTGTGTGTACCTCAAATGGTATAGCACTTGTCTGGTTATTACAATGCCCTGAGTTCAAACCCATATACTAGCAAATAATTCAATAGATTTCACAAAAACTACAACCTATATATATATATATATATATATATATATATATATATATATATATATATATATATATATATATATATATATATATATATATATATAAAATTGGGGGGGGGTCCAGTCCTGGGGCCTGAACTCTGGGCCTGGGCGCTATCCCTTAGCTCTTCAGCTCAAGGCTAGTGCTCTACCACTTGAGCCACAGCACCACTTCTGGCTTTTTTCTTTTTGCTTATGTGGTGCTGAGGAATCGAACCCAGGGCCTCATGCATGCAAGGTAAGCGCTGTACCACTGAGCCACCTTCCCAGCTCCAACCAATATATTTTTTAGACCCAATTTCCATTGCATAAACACAAGTTTTGTACTTTTTTTGGTGCCAGTCCTAGGGATTGAACTCAGTGCTTCGGTGCTATCCTTGAGTATTTTTCCTCAAGTCTAGCATTCTACCATTTGAACCACAGCTACACTTTGGATTTTTAGGTGATTAATTGTAGATAAGAGTTTCACAGACTTTTCATTGCAGTGATGGCTTCTAACTGTGACCCTCAAATCTTATCCTCCTTAGTAACTAGGATAATAGGAATGACACACAGGGACTCAAAAATTGGCCTTTTTGACACAATAATGAAGATGAATAAAGTCATGCTAAGGAAGAATGGATTTATGATATAAGTATAAAAGTTAACTAAATTAAGACTCAAACACAAGGACTGAGGAAAATTATGTCTCAAAGTATAAATAGATTCCTCATATTTTAGTAAACAATAACTTCCTCAAGAGCAGAACCTCTCCCACTTGTATGTTATACCTCCTGCATCATATTCAGTTTTTGGCCTGGACTAAATAATCAATAGAGGTTTACCTTCTATGTGAAACAAACAGAAAATGTTTGCACGTTACATGAGAGAAAAGGGCCATAGTTAATTTGTGAATAGAAGTTTTGAAAAAAATAGTGTTGAAAATGGATTCCACATCAGAAAAATAATGATGTGCTGATAGGGGATATTTCCCCAAAGATTTTGAAATGTAGAAATTATGCATCAACAAATATCTACTCATCTTTAGTTTAGAACAGGGCACAATAACAACGTCTGCCCCCAAAGACGCTGAAAATTCAGAAACATCACATTAAAAAGGTGAAAAAGAATTTCAGAACATCCTTTTGAAAACAACTGTTTGAGATCAAGGATAGCAATGAAAGCTATTGTAGTATTGTGTTATTGTGCTAGAGATTAGAAATACCCAGGAAAAAGGAGTTGTTTTTTGTTAATTTAATGAAAAACAATCAACTGACATCCATACATATACTGTAAAAACCAGTTTTTGAGTGGCTTTATTTTACCTTGTTTTATTACAAAATCTTGATGGGAATTAACAACCCTGTCCTAAGAATGGCTTATGATGAGAAGTTAATGAAATGAACAAGAATAAAAATACAGGGATTTGAGAATGAGTAAGGGTAAATTTTCTGTTTCCAGATCTCAAAATTATAAAGCCAACATTTTGTCAAAAAATACACATGTAGAAGAGGTGGGATTTATATAATAGAAAGAAATAAAATAGAAACAAATCAGTGTGTTTCATAGCAAAACTATGTACCGAGTGCAACCAGACAACATAAAGACAAATGTGATTTTGTTTCCCTATGAACACGCAGAAGTGAAACACAATGTAATATTAATGGTAAAAATGACATACAATTTTCTATCTGAGCTAAATGCTTTTTGTACTATGTTAAAGAAAAAAAGATTTTTAAGTATTTTCTTTTCATTTAAGGTATCTTAAATAGAGATTAGAAGATCTTATGAGAATTTAAAATAATTAAAAAGCATGACTACACCACGGAACTAAACACAGGCAGAAAACCTCTCCTATAGACTTTATATATTTGTGTTCGAAACAGAAAAAGAATTCAGTGTGCTGTCAGAAAAATCACATAATCTACAGTTTTCATTACAAAGATTTTTATCTCAACATCTTTTTGTTAGATTACAGCTTTGGAATGTTTTTAATTGAAAAATACGGGTAATTTGGAAGTCAGAGAAACAAAGTACCAATGACTAAGAGGACTAATTATTGCTTTCTTTTCTCAGAAGATGTGTTAGCTTAATAGATATACACAGAATTGGTCTCCATACTTAGTGCAAGACAAGTGGGAATTTCCACAGCTCTGAGGATTGAGAACAGCTGAGCTGCAAACACACTCTGTAAAAGCTCCTGCTGGGGGTTCTAACTGACAGAGCTTTCAAAGATCTGTGGTTTTCTTCCAGTAAAGGTACAGCATATAATTACAACAATGTTCCAAATTCAATTCAGTGGGAGGCAGGTTGGAAGACAAGTCAGTGGGAAGCTATGCAGCCAATATACCTCCTAAAAGAAGAATATGATTGACCACAAAACATGTGGGAGTTAGCATGGCCCACTTCCCAGGAGGGCTACTTCTAGACAGAGAAAGATCTCTGGGTTGTTTTTTGTTGTTGTTTGTATCTTCCTTTTACTTCTCCCCTCTCTTTCTTTCCCCAACAGATTAAATGTAACTATAAGCAAACCTAAGGATGTGACTGATAAAAATTAAAAATCAAAAAGGTTAAAGAATGCACTACAGTCCAGCTTCAGCTGTTTTTGCCAATTTTTATTGTTTTTGATATTAATCTTATGACTATCTTAATCAATCATACAGGAGTAATATCACTTCCAGCCTAGGTCTGTCCTTAATTGATGACATTTTTATCATTTACAATGTGATCGAGAAAATTCCAAAGGGTGATGCAGATTGGTGGAAGGGCATTACTGACTGAGGCACTGAGTTCTAGGTTTTACCAGGACAGTGGTGAGACGCGCAGGGGAAAAAAGATGTCAGAAATTGTTTAAATCCTTCAATGTTATTTTGTGCCATATGGATATAGAGTAAGAAAGGATAACAAAGGTATCATCTTAATATTCCATTCAGGAAATATATACAGCAAAATTTCTTTTTTTTTTTTTTGTCAGTCGTGGGGTCTGAACTCTGGGCCTGGGTGCTGTCCCTCAGCTCTTCAGCTCAAGGCTAGCACTCTACCACTTGAGCCAAGCAATACTTCTGGCTTTTTTTCTGCTTACGTGGTGCTGAGGAATCAAACCCAGGGCTTCATGCATGCAAGGCAAGCACTCTACCACTGAGCCACCTTCCCAGCCTACAGCAAAGATTTATTAGGAGCTTATCATGTGAATAAAATCATCACGATCTACCTGTAACAACTAGAAATCTTGTATGAGTTACACATTAAATAAAATACTTCATAAACATTGTATGAGTTACAAACATTCAATAAATAACTCCACAGTTAACAGTTAAAAATGTAGTTCCCAAGCCCCTCTGTACAGTATGTTCTCACATAAAATAAAATACAATTAAAAAAAATGTAGTTCCCATAAAGAAAAAATTTTTTAAAGCATGGAAAAGCTTAATAGAGATTTATTTTCAATTGATAGCTAAGTGATAAATCATTGGGAAAGCAAAGTTCACAATGGAATTCTATGCCTCCATCAGAAAGAATGACATTGCCCCTTTTGTTAGGAAATGGAAAGACTTCGAAAAAATTATATTAATTGAAGTAAGCCAGGCCCAAAGAAACATAGGTCCCATGGTTTCCCTTATTTGCAATAACTAGTATATGTCTGAGACAAGCAGAAACAGTCAGATAAGTTGACGTTAGGCAAAATGAACCCCAAGATAAGGACTCAAATGTTTTTTTCTTTCTTGAAATTGTTTCTAATATATTTATAAGATATTTCTTTGTTGTTTTGTATGTCCTTCCCCCATAGGGTTGTATTTGATGTTGGTATAATTTGGGGAGGGGAAGAGAAAAAACAAATTGTTTAAATAGAGATACAGGTTGACCCATTCCAACAATGAGATGTACAAGACGTTATGTCGAAAAATGAATGTCACAACTTTAGTGGGGCGGGGGGGGGGGGTTGAGAGGGCAGGAATGGTAAGGGGAAACAAAGGAGGAGGCAACAATGCTTGATAAGAAATGTACTCATTACCCTGCTCATGTAATTGTAACCCCTCTGTACAGTATTTTCACAATAAAAACTTATTAATAAAATTTTTTGTTTTGTTTTGTTTTTTTTATTTTGAAAATACTGTACAGAGGGGTTATAATTACATGGGCAAGATAATGAGTACATTTCTTATTAAGCATTGTAGCCTCCTCCTTTGTTTCCCCTTCCCATCCCATCCTTCCCCCACTCCCCAACCTAACCCTCCTCCCCCCCCACCAAAGTTGTAAATTTCATTTTCGACATAGGACTTTGACGTCTCATTGTTGCAATGGGTCCACCTGTATCCCTATTTAAACGATTTTTTCCTTTCCCCTCCACAAATTATAACAACATAACCTCTGCTTTCACTGTATTTGATGTTGTTAAAAAAAATTTAAAAAGATGAAACTTGAGAAATAAGCAGGAGAGCCTAGGGATGAGAGAGGACAGCATGCAGAGCATGTACAATAGTCCTGAGGTAGGAAAGTGCATAGGACATTCAAACCCTTGAGAATGAAATGCATTGGAGCTGACACATGATGAGCAAGAGTCCAAGAAGCAGGCTTGTAGCTAAAAATAATAGTACAACACTAATGTTTTAAACAGCAAATTATATGATATACAACAAAGATATTCTAGCAATGTCACACTAACAGCTATGTTGAAACCAATTAGGAGAAAGGCAAAATTTTCAGTGGGAGAAACAAGCTAAAAGGAAACTGTGATGGTTAAAGAGAAAGGCCAGGGTGGCACAGACTAACTCACCGGCAGTATAGATTGAAGTAAGTAGACTTGATGTACATAGTTATGATTGAGGTAATTAATGACTTTTCCTAGATCAATTTCAATGCATTATTCAAAGCAAAGTCATGACTGCTATTGGTTGAACAGTGAGTGAGAATTAAGGAAGCAGAGAGCAAATGAAGATTAATCTTTGAAGAAGCTAATGCTAGGAAATGAAGAGAGGTAATAGCTAGCAAGAGACCTCAGGGTCAGTGATGCATTGTCATTCATCCATCCATTTACTCATTCATTTTAGGAAGCATGTGACTTCAGAATGTTCTTTCTCAAGGGCACAGTAGAATTAGATAAAATGAACAAACAATAGGATAACTAATAGTAGTAAAGAATGCTAGAAATATTGCTGCTCTAAAGGAGTCAGGTAATAATGACACTCAAGGCAGAAGTAAGAAAATTAACATGTAATAGTAGAACATCTACATGTCTCTCTACTCCTTTTTTTTCTCTCTCTCTCTTACACACACATACATACACACACACACACACACACACACACACACATTTTCTTTCTCAGTAAGTACAGTATCCAAAAGCTTTGCTATGAGTACCATTTAGATTTGTCGCAATCAATACTAAAAGTGATAATGATATTAGTGATAATAATTTTTTCTCAGGTTTCATAGAATTCATAAATAAAAGACATGAGTTTAGCTATATAACAGGGAAACTGCTTGCCTTTGCAAGTATCAAATACTGGATTTTAATTCTAAACACAGTAAGAAAAAAATCATTAAGACAAGTGCAGTAGTGTCATGTACTGAAGAGGGTCACTTGAATTCACAAATTGAAAAATAGCCCGGACAATATGAGACTACATCTCAAAAACACAAAAGCAAAACAAAAGATTTGGACAGAGATGACTTTCCAGGTACATTTTTTCTTGGCAAGCAAGAATTTATGGTAGCTGTGTGCCAGTGGATCGATTCTGCAATTCTAGTTCCTCAGGAGATTGAGATTTGGAGAATCCATAGTTTGAAGCCAACATAGGCTGAAAAATCTGAGAGACTAAAACTGTAACCAGCAAAAAGCAGGTAAGGGGGCATGGTTCAAGTAGTAGAGTGCCATCAAGACAACTTAAATGGAATGGAGTTCAAACCCCAGTATGGTCAGTAAAAAAATTTTGTGTTGATGAAAAAATGGAGAGGAGTCAAAGGACTTGCACAAAGTAAGAAATAAATGAATAAAGGAAAGGAAAGGCAGAATGAGAATGTAAAAGTCTTGACCAGTAAATTCAGGGAGATATTGAAGCTATATGATACAGAAATCACTTGACAGACTTTTTCTTTTTGGCAGGGAGAGTCTTCAGGCTTCAATTCAAGGCCCAAACATTTATGTTTAAAGCTAGTGCGTGATCTCCACTTCCAAATGAGAGTCTCACAGACTTCCCTACCTGAATTGTCTTTGAACCACTATACTCAGATCTCAGGCTCTTGAATAGCTAGGATCACAGGCATGATCCATGAGCATCAGGCTAACAAACAAAATGCACAGTAAAGAGTAGATGGGGGAAGAAAACAGACACTAAGTGTCTCTGTAACCTGAGTGTCATTTGTACAAATGATTTGTTTTATCAAAGCCGTCTTCATTTCAGAATATTGATGCATAAGAGTAAAAAAGAATGCTAGTGTCTAAACAGAGAAGTCATTGAATTTTGAAATGTTTTAGCAAACTTTAACAGATTTAAAGTATGCTAATATTAAATTGCAGTCTCAAATTACAGATAATAATCATTTTGTAATTCAACTCAATAATCATTTACTGTCTATTTTGTATGAAATACAGGTCTAAGCACAGCAAAGCACACATTTAAATGACTATGGTAAATTATTATTTCAAAATATTATACATAAGATGAGTTTACCTAAACTTTATGTGATAACTCTTGAATAATAGAGTTGCAGGCAATTTACATAGTATACAATGCCTTGCAATGTCCTTGACTCTTTTCCCCATAGACATGAAGCTTCAGTACAGGGAGAGTAAATAAGAAGACTAAATGGATTCATGTACACAGTGTCCTAGAATTATTTACGGTTATGTGCATAAACAAGAAATCTTTTCCACTTTCAATTTTGCCTTTAGTTCAGAAGGTATATTGCTCTTTATGTCCCCAAAATTCATTTCATCAGTGTGGTACCAAGAATACGCTTCTTGAAGTACTAGCCTGGCAAACTAATACATCTTCCAAGATAAACTGCACAAAGGAAAAAAGAATAACTTCAGAGAAACTGTGTAGTATACCTACTGTAAAAGAAACATGACCCAGCTGAATTCTTTGATAGTGGATAGCTTTATTTCAATTATAATGTGAATTTGAGTAGTATAGGTTTCAAGTGAGGGGTCTAAAAAATGTTATTATTTAACATTGTGAGAAAGTGTGTATGATTAAACAGTATCTAACGAAATCAGTGGACCAACAAACAGATCTGCACAAAAAGAAGGGAAATAAGTGCTTCAGGTTTAGTGCTATGCTATATTTGATCCCAAGTACACATGACAGATTTCAGAGATTTGATAGAATCCTTCTTTGTTCATGTAATAATGCTATATCTAGAATTAAAAAACTTTAAATATGGGCAAGGAGTTATTGCTCATGCTCAAAAGAAACCAGCTCAGGTTCATTCAGCATAATTTGAGTTTAAATAGAATTTTTAAATGCAAACTATCAAATCAACTCAATTATAATGGAGAACTATTTGAAAAGATTATAGAATATTTTAAATGAAGCAGGATAGGTCTGAATATCAGGTCTACTGGCAAGTTAATAATTTTTGTTAGACAGATGGAAGATATTCAGGGAGCTAAAGTAAAGCTTGTAACCATAGCAGAGCTGTTCATCAGAAAGCAAATAAATTTATATTGAATACTTAAGTAAAAAAATAGCTTTTCACCCAGAAATTAAATAAATAATGATGCTCTTTTTCCTCTCACTTTTTGTCAATTATTTGAATAGCATGTTGGAGAAATGCTTAAAATATAGAACTATATCCTTTAATACATAATTCACACTTAGTCATCTTTTGAATCATATAAAATGAAAGGGGGGTAAGGAAAAATAATTCACCCCAATAATAAACACATGATGATTTAACCACATGAAGTATATTGGTAAGATTTCTGCTTCAGCTGAAATTGTACATTGCAAGCTTTCCATCAATTAATGACATCCTATAGGAAATCTGAAAAGAGTTGTGCTTTTTCTATCACAAAATATAGTACAGAAAATGGTCCCTAGTATTTTGTTACTTATCTAGATAGTGCTCTTTTATTTTAGACTAAATGATTCATGGCTGAAATCTAATAAAAGCAAAATTAGCACAATAGTACATATTATTTTGCACATGATAATCAATTAAAATAAGGGCCATAAAGATACTATGAAATATTTGGTCACATTTTATGGATGTAAAAATTAATTTTGCCATTTTTACACTACAAAAATATAATAGGTATATTAATATGATAATATACTAAGGAATATTGCATTTAATTATGTGGATACATAGTAGCAAAACACATCATCAATTGAAATGTCTTTCTTCTAGCAAGACTTGTTTTGTTTTTTGTTGGTCTCAAGGTTAATGCTCTACCACTTGAGCCACAACACCACTTCTGGTTTTTCATGATTATGTGGTGCTGAGGAATTAAACCCAGAGCCTCATGCATGCAAGGCAAGCAATCTACCACTCAGCCACCTTCCCAGCCCCTGAAATGTCTTTCTTTTTATTGTTCTGACAAGTTATGTCTGCTAGCTGAGTTTGTGGTCCTACATATTCAATACATACCACAACTCCAAACTGCTCGGACTCACAGAGGTCATCATATTCATTCTTCAGCTGCGCTAGTTCATTAAGTGTTTTCTGCTCAGGAAGATGCTTCACAAGATTCTAAAAAGAAATAAAAGAAGGTTAGTGGTTTGTTATTAGGATATACACATTGACAATTCTAAACATAATTATCTTGTATAGCAAATTTTGGTTTGGATTTATGTTATAGTACAAAGTATCTCCCAAGAATCACCAAAAATATGCTACAATAAAATATGAATAAAATGTACAAATTCATTTGGTTCACTCCATATGATAGTACACACATAGTAAATACAAGATAAGGTTAGTGCCAGTGGCTCAAGATCTGTAAGTTCAAAATACAAAACCAGCATACACAGAAAAGTCCACAAGACACTCTCTCCTACTAACCAGCAAAAAGCCAGAAGTAGAGACATAGTGCAAGTGATAAAATACCTGCAATGAATGAAAAAGCTGAGCAAAACTGCAAGTCCTTTATTTCAAGTCCTAGTACCAGCATGTGCAGAGACAAGTAGCACATTTTTTCTCAGACATGTAAGTTAAAGCTATAGCACAAATACACATGATAACATGCACAATGCTCTGTGCATATAGATACAAACTACCCAACTTAAGGACTATATACTTAAGGAAAGAGTAGGATGGTGTAATTCCTATGAACAATTAATGAACTGTTTACCAAAATGAGTATCAGGAAGTGGAAGTGGTTTTGTTTGTTTGTTTGTTTTGCTTAATGGAAGAAGTAATGGGGGATACATGAATGGAGGGGTGAAGGGTGAGCAGATACAGTCATTATTTTATGTTTATTATGTAAAAATTAAACTGAAAAAATTAGACTGCAGGGACTGGAGAGGACTGCAGGGGGAGAGTGATGCAAGGAGTGACATTGGTTAAGATAAGCTGTTATGAATGAACTGGAACCTCTTTGTATGAAGACTTAATAATAAATAAAATTTTTTACAAGAAAAGAAATGACCAGGCACGAACAGCTCATTCCCATAATGCTAGCTATTCAAGAGGCTGAGATCTTGAGAATTGAGGTTCTAAGCCAGCCAAGGCAGGAAAGTCTATGATATACTTATTTGTAATTAACAACAAAAAGCTGGAAGTAAGCTGTGGCTCAACTGATACAGCACTAGACTTGAACACAAAAAAGCTCAAGGATAGTACCTAGGCTCTGAATTCAAGACCTAGTACTAGAAAAACAAATGAAGAGACAGGAAAGATACTTTATATTGATGGAGAAATCTATATCCATATGTTGACATTAAAAATACTATTTTATAAAAGGCAGTTTAGGGCTGGGAAGGTGGCTCAGTGGTAGAGTGCTTGCCTTGCATGCCTGAGGCCCTGGGTTCGATTCCTCAGCACCACATAAGCAAAAAGAAAAAAGCCGGAAGTGGCACTGTGGCTCAAGTGGTAGTGCACTAACCTTGAGCTGAAGAGCTGAGGGACAACACCCAGGCCCAGAGTTCAGGCTCCACAACCAGACCAAAAAAATAAATAAATAAAAAAAATAAAAGGCAGTTTATGCTAACAAAGAAAAAAGTGAATATTATACCTAAAATTAGAATTAAAAATAAATCTATTACTGTTAGTTTTATACACACATGTAAAATTAGAATACTGTGAATAAGGGTAGATAATCAAATTAGTTAACATAGACAAAATGGACTAGACATATAAAAACAATGAACAATTTCATAAATAGAAAATTTCTATAGACCTATAAAAAACTAGACAGAATATGTCAGTAATCAAAACCTTCTGAACAGTGAGATGGCTAGGACTTAATGGTTTCAGTATTGAATTCTATGAAATATTTAAAGAATTAAAAGTGTTTATACTCAATGAAACAGGAAGAAAAGCTTCTGAACTCATTCTGTGAAGCCAATATGAGCCTATCCAAAGCTTCGCCAGAAAAGAAAACTAATATCTTTAATGAGCACAAATATAAAATTCTTGAAAATATACTAACAAATGGAATTGCGGAGTAAAACAGAAGACTAAGTTGCATTTATCACTGGAATTGAAGTGTGATTGAATAAAGAAAACTAATTAATGCCTTATACCACATTAATAAAGTAAAAACCCACACACTTATTTTAATTGATTATGAAAAAGCACTTTATAAAAATCAAACATCCTTAATTGGGAAAACACACTATAAAATAGAATTAAAGGAAGCTCTACAAACAAAATAAAGGTCATATATGAGAAAACTACAGCTGACATCATACTTAATGGAGACAGACTGAATGATTATATGCCAAGATAAACAAGAAAACAAGATGCCTGCTCTCACCACTTATATCCATTATATATTGAAGGTTCTAAAAAAAAAACAATTAAGCACATAATGCAAAAACTTACAAACTACTAAGGAAAAATAATTTTTTTTTCAGAGCTCATCTCATTTTATTTTTTTAAATTTTATTTTATTTATGAACATACTGTACTGAGGGGTTACAATTACATGGGCAAGATAATGCATACATTTCTTACCAAGCATTGCAGCCTCCTCCTTTGTTTACCCTTCACCTCCCTTCCCAGCCTCCCCTCTCCCCCCCCATCCTTCCCTCCCCCCACACCGACTTTGTAAAGCTCCTTTTTGACATGACAATTTGTACTTCTCATTGTTGCAACAGGGCCACCTGAATCCTTAAATGACTTGTTTTGTTTTTGGATAAGAAGATCTTAGGGGAGGAAAACACTAGTCAGTCCATAAATATAACACCACACAAATATATAAATTAAGCAAACTTTGGGTATATATAATAAGGAAGAAAAAATCAGTTTTATTTCATTCATTTTATGATACTATCCAAACAGCACCTATAAAATATTACTTTACACTTGGGACTATCTCTTATAGAAATGGACAATATCAATGGCAAGGAAATGATAACTGGAACTCTTTTGCATGGGTGGAGAGAGGGAATGTAAAAGTTTGGCCATCACAGAAAATAGTTTGATGGTAATTCCGAAATTAAACAAAGCTGAACCTTCCAGATGCCTATGTACTTCTAAAAAAACTATTATGGTTGTCATGGTGACATGGCCAAGAGCTGAGCTTAAACATGATTTCTGGATTTGTATGCAATGGTATTTCCGTATCAAGTTAGAATTTGAGTTTGTAGACTCAATACAATAAATTGTCCTCTTCCATATCTGGGTGGACACTAGTCAATCGAGGACCTGAACAGTATTAAGTGAAGTAAGCCAGGCCCAAAGAAACATAGGTCCCATGGTTTCCCTTATTTGCAATAACCAGTGTATGTCTGAGTCAAGCAGAAAAGGTCAGATAAGTTTATGTTAGGGAAATGAACCCCAAGATAAGGATTCAAATATTTTTAATGCAATTGTTTCTAACATATTTATAAGATAATTTCTTTGTTGCTTTGTATGTCCCTCCCCCACGGTATAACCCCTGCTTTCACTGTATTTGATGTTGGTACAATTTGTGGAGGGGAAGGGAAAAAACAAATCGTTTAAATAGGGATACAGGTGGACCCATTGCAACAATGAGATGTACAAGTCATTATGTCGAAAAACGAACTTTACAACTTTGGTGGGGGGGGAGGGGAGGATCGGGTGGGAAGGGATAATGAGAAGGGATGGGAAGGAGAAACAAAGGAGGAGGCAACAATGCTTGACAAGAAATGTACTCGTTATCTTGCCCATGTAATTGTAACCCCTCTGTATGGTATTTTCACAATTAAAAAAAAAAGTCAGAGGAAAGAATTCACCCTATTTCCTGCCAGTGTGCTTAAGGTGTCTTTGGACTTAAAGATTTTTACCATTGGCTCCCTTGATTCTTAGGCCTTAAGACACAGGACTTAGTCTATAATTATGACAAAAATTTTCCTTGAGCTACAGTTTCTAAATAGAAAGTGGTAGAATTGCTCAGCTCCCCTAAAATATTTGAATCAATTCCTTATAATGAATCTCTTTATACATGTATGATATTTCAATATATTGTATTTCATACATAATACATATTTTTCAAAAAATATATAGGCCATTGCTTCTGTTTCTCTGAAGAATTCCAATATACCTAAAAATGAAAATGAAAGAACTAACTCTACATAAATGTTCGTAGCATCAAGATTTATTATCCAAAACACGGAAAATATATCCATCAACAAATGCATGTCTGTCTGTCTGTCTGTCTGTCTGTCTCTCTCTCTCTCTCTCTCTCTGTCTCTGTCTATCTCTCTCTCTCTCTCTCTCTCTCTCTCTCTCTCTCTCTCTCTCTCTGTCTGTCTCTGTCTATCTCTCTCTCTCTCTCTCTCTCATACACACACAGAATCTTCTTTGGTCACAAAGCAAAGAAATTTAAATGCATGTTACAATAGGATAAATGGTGAAAGCATTTTTCTTAGTATTAAATTCAAAGGGACAAATATTGTTGAATTCAATTTATGAAAGATAACTGGAATGGGCAATATTTTAGACACAGAAATTAGAATGGACATAATAAGCTGTGAGGAGGGTATAAAGAGCTATTGCTCATAAGCTACGGAATATAAACTTAATGCTATTAAAGTTTACAATTAAAATGGGCAAAATACTAAGTTTTATGTCACATGGCTTTTCATAATAAAAATACAAGTAGGGTAGACAACATAAATTACTAGTAAAGCAAGTGTAATGTACCCCAATGTAAGTATCTTTTAATTCGCTCTCCCACTTTTTTTTTTTTTTTCTGGTCCTGGGGCTTGAATTCAGGGCCTGGGCTATATCCCTGAGGCTCTTTGTGCTCAAGGCCAGGGCTCTACCATTTGAGCCGCAGTACAACTTCTGGCTTTTTCTGAGTAGCTTATTGCAGATAAGAGTCTCATGGATTTTCCTGTCTGGACTGGCTTTGAACTACAAATCTTCAAATCTCAGCTTCCTGAGTATCTAGGATTACAGGCATGAGCCACCAGCGCCTGGCTTCCTTCTACTTAATTTTGTGTTTCAACAATTTTTTTTGAATACCATGCGACTGGCTTAGAAGAAAAAGATATGGATAAAACTACATAATATGAATATATTCAAATAAAATCAAGAGCACTTATTAATTTGAGTTATGAATGATATTTTTATAGAATAAGAAGGTAAGTAATTACCAAGGTATCCTTTCATTTTTGTAAATTATTTTGGATGCATTACTCAAATATGTTTTGTAAATGTTTCTGCTAGTGGCTTTAAAAAATAAATTATATCATTAAGAAAACAAACAGTTTGGTAACATGAATAATTTACATTTCACTAAAACAAAATTAGAGTAGGAATAATATTAAAATTATGAGATAAGTTAATCCTACCTACCTGAAACTATCTCAATTTTAACTTTGTGAAATAAATACAATGCAATGAATTGAGTCTAAAATAGAATTTTAGCCCAGAAGATGAAATGTTTTGTTGTTATTTTACTTTACTTCTAGCTATAGATATCTGTTAACTCATACTCTCAATGCAGGCTCCTCAATGGGAGGTGACATAGCTTTTCTTTCTCTGTTCAACTATATGAAATATTTAACACACTCAGTAGGTTTAGGTCTATTCTTAATCTAGCTTCTATTTTATAAGGAACTTCTACATTTATATAACTGCCAGTGTTCAGTAGGTTCAACTTGCAAATCATAATAAGAATAAAACTCACTGAATGAAATATGTAGAGACACAGATTACTATTAGAGTATATGATGCTTCAATGAGACAATTTCCTAAACAAAATCCCATGCTGCAATTAGCCATGGTAGCCAATGTTCACAAACATCTGATAATTTTTACATGCATATTAAACTTGGTAGACAAAAATCTTGCACTATCTGGATAATAGTATGTTATCATTCCTATAAATTCCTAAACAGAAGAAAGAAAAAGGAAGATGATGAAGAAGATGATGAAGATGATGAATTATAAATACACAGGACAGAAGGAAGGAGGAGGCAAGGGAGGGGAAGCAAGTGCCTAAACTCTTTTTCACCCATTCATCAAAAGCATATCAAAAGGGAAAGTGGGAAAAATATAGGGTTACAAGGAGGAAACTGAGGTTTACGTGTATGGTCATAGGAATTAGACTAAATTTTATCTGTGTGATGGACTAAGGAGCTTCCTAGGAGAAAATGCTTGTAAAGGAAGGGAAGCCAGAGAAGGCAGACAGGCTTAGTTGAGTAAGAAAAGCTGCATTTTGGTATCCAGGCCCCACCTAGTTACACCTCACCTTGTCAAATGTCAGCCCTGCCAAGAGGAGAGAAGAGCTTTCATACCGATCTAATCAAATATATTAGAATACAGAAGGGCTAACCTGGGGCATGGGGTGTAGGCCAATGGAAGAGCACTTGCTCCCCTAATGTGCCTGGGAACTAGAGCTTCAGCCCCAGCACTGCAAAAAATAACTGTGGGGGTTAGAAAATCAGATTTATATAGTTTCCATATAATTGGCATTTAGAAGGCTGTAATACCAAAGCCACTGAACTCTTCCCCTGGCCCCACACACAGCTGCCCCCACGAGCTGTTCAAAACAGGAAATGAGGTAAATCATTTGCAGCTATTACATGGAAGCTGACAATATTCATCTGAGAACTATGCACACAAGCTTCTCTGAGGCCAGTGGAACCACTAGGAGGCTTTTGAAAAAAAGTTGAAGTTCTATTTTCACTGCATTTGATGTTGGTATAATTTGGGGAGCGGAAGGGAAAAAGCAAATTGTTTAAATAAGGATACGGTGGACCCATTTTAACAATGAGAAGTATAAGATGCTATGTCGAAAAACAAACAACGACTTTTACAATTTAGGCTGGGGGCACGGGGGCAAATCACTTGATAAGAAATGTACTCATTACCTTTCCCATGTGATTGTAACCTCTCTGTACAGTATTTTCACAATAAAAAACTTATTTTAAAAACAGTTGAGGTCCTACAATGAGCTAACAGCAATTTAAAAAAAAGAAAAGAAAAGAAATCACAAAACCACATGCGAACTGATGAGGATCAGGTTGCAATTTATAAAATGTGCATTGCTCAAAGACTCTGTACTGAAAAAAATTAACATAGATCTGGAATTTAATGCGTCACTGACATTGTGACTATTTCTGAACTGTAAATAAATTGCAAAGGTGAGTTTACAATTCAGACAGCCTGTATGTGTGCTCTAAGTGAAAAGACATTCACAGACACACAAGCTAGAAACTACAAATTCTTAAATACAACAGATTCTGGCAAAATATTTGTTCATGGGCAAGAATTCTGTAAAATTTCAAGGCACCAATCCTATCTTACATTTCCCCTTCTCCTTGCCTCTGCCTACTATGAATTATCATTTCAGGTCCCCCACCCCCAATATTTCAGAGTTGGTATATTAAAGATCAATTCTGAGTCACAATGAAACCTTATTCTATGAAATGTCAATGAGCTGAAATTCAGAAAGAAAACAACAAAGGAAAAAGCAGGAACTGAGTCAGCAAATGAAAATATTTTCCTTCATCTTTTATGCATCAGAACTTCACTTTTGGATAATTGTCAGTGTTACCTGAAGGAATTTCTATTAACACACCACAGGCTTTTAACTACTTTTTACATTTCTGCAAATACTCTATAATGCTTCCAAAACGTTATTTCTTTTAAAGGTTAATTGCACATATAAAGGTTACTTAAGTAAAGGTATTGAACCTCAGTGCCCTTTCCTTTTTGCCAAAACATAACTTTTATATTTTGTCTTATATCTTATTAAGTCATATCAGTAGTAGGAGAGTTAGGTTCATTCCGATTAAGTCTATCATTTCCCACATAAATGGACTGCACCCACTATTTCTTTTTTAAAATATATTATTACAGTATTTTATATATGAATGATGCGCAGAAAGATGGAAAGATGGTAGGTAGGTGGCTCATGCCTCTAATCCTAGCTACCCAGGAGGCTGAGATCTAAGGATTGCAGTTCAAATTCAGCCGCACAGAAAACTGTAGAATTGAAAACCCAGAAATGAACCTACAGACCTACAGCCATCTAATCTTTGATAAGGGAGCTAAAAAAAAATAGAATGGAAGAAAGACAGCCTCTTCATTAAATGGTGCTGGCAAAATTGGTTAACTATTTGTAGAAAACTAAAGCTAGATCCTTATATATCACCCTGCACCACAATCAACTCCAAATTGATCAAAGACCTCAGAGTCAAAGCAGACACTCTGAAAACATTACAGGATGGAATAGGAGAAACCCTAGGACTCCTTGGCACAGGCCTAAATTGTCTTAATAGAGACCCGGAAACACAACAAGTCAAAGAAAGGTTGGACAAATGGGAATGCATAAAGTTGCAGAGCTTCTGCATGGCAAAGGACATAGCTAGCAAGATCAATAGAAAGCCCACGGATTGGGAGAAGATCTTCACTAGCCATAGAACAGACAAGGGTCTCATATCTAAAATATACTTGGAACTCAAAAAATTACATCCCCCAACAACAAATCCTCAAAGAAACAACTGCCCAATAAATAAGTGGGCTAATGACTTAAAGAGAAACTTCTCTGAAGAAGAAAGCAGGATGGCCAATAGACACATGAAGAAATGCTCAACATCCCTACCCATAAAAGAAATGCAAATCAAAACAACATTGAGATACCACCTCACCCCAGTTAGAATGGCAAAAATCAAGAACTCTAATAACAAGAGATGCTGGAGGGGATATGGACAGAAGGGAACCTTACTTCATTGTTGGTGGGAGTGTAAATTTGTTCAACCACTTTGGAAAGTAATATGGAGGTTCCTCAAAAGACTCCACATAGAGCTCTCCTATGACCCAACAGTCCCACTTTTGGGCATTGACCCAAATGTTTACAAACAAGACCACACTAAAGCTACCAGCACAACTAGGTTTATTGCAGCATTATTTACTATAGCTAAGATCTGGAACCAACCCAGATGCCCCTCAGTAGATGAATGGCTCAAGAAAATGTGGTATATATAAACAATGGAATTCTATGCCTCCATCAGAAAGAATGACATTGCCCCGTTTATTATGAAATGGAAAGACTTGGAAAAAATTATATTAAGTGAAGTAAGCCAAGCCCAAAGAAACATAGGTCCCATGATTTCCCTTATTTGCAATATCTAGTATATGTATGAGTCAAGCAGAAAAGGTCAGATAAGGTGATGTTAGGAAAATGAACCCTAAGATATGTATTTTAAATGTTTTTTTCTTTCATGCATTTGTTTCTAACACAATTATAAGATTATTTCTTTGTTGCTTTGTATGTCCCTCCCCCACATTATAGCCCCTGCTTTCACTGTATTTGATGTCAGTATAATTTGTGGAGGGGAAGGGGAAAAACAAGTCGTTTAAATAAGGATACAGGTGGACCTGTTGCAACAATGAGAAGTACAAGTTGTCATGTTGAAAATGAACTTTACAACTTGGGGTGGGGGGGGAGAATTGGGTGGGGGGATGTAAGACATGAGGGTAAGTGGTAGTCTAGACAAAAAGACCAGGTAAATTAGGTATTGGGGGATCACACCTGTTTCCTAGTTACTCAGGAGGCTAAGAGTGAACAATCACAGTTCAAAGCCAGTCTGGCAGAAAAGTCTCTAAGACCCCATCTCCAATTGTGCAGCAAAATACTGTACTGGAGTTGTGGTTCATATTGTAGAATACCATCTATCAGCAAAAAAAGCCAAGTAATAGGTAGTAACAATAGAAAAGTGATCTATTATACTAGTGCTATGAGAGTGGGAGGTAAGAGTATAGCTTACAGAATCCTTCAGTAGAACAGTCAGTAAGAATGTACTCTGAATATGATTGAAACTCAGGGAGGAAAACAAGAAGGTGGGTATGTAGTTGATACAACAAAAAGTAATAGGTATTCTACTAGTTATGTTTTCTGAAGTGATAGATGAGTGTTTAAATAGTTCATCTTTAGGTAAGAGTTTAGCAAAAGAAAGATGTTAGCATAAAAAAATATATCCAGGAGAACTATCTACATTTGTATTCTATTTTTTATCATTTTAAAAATTGCAATAGTTTTAACATATGCATATCTTTAATGTTCATAGCAACTTACTTGATAAGAATATATTTTGCTCCTTCTGTTAGCATAAATCTGAAGATGGGGGAAAAGGGGAATTTTCCAATGATATATAGGGAATAAGTGACTAAAACCAAAAACATATTGCTGACCACTATATAGTGAAAGTTTAGTATTTTAAATAAGAACAATGAAGAATAGAAATACTAAGGAGATTATATGGTAATTAGTCATGGCACTCAAGAAAGAAAGGCAGACATATTTGATTTTCCTGTGAGGAAAACAATACTCAGTTATGCGCATTGAACAAAAATTAAACAACAAAAGCCAAAATATTTACTCTCTTTCTCTCACAAAGCTGAAAAAATTTACTTCATTAAATGGCTCTGTCATACTAAATCCTTCATATGGGACACAATCAGTAATAATCTTAGTAGTAGTAGAGCTATGGTCTCAATTTAATAAAATGATATATATTAATGCAGAAATGGAACTCAATATTCCTTACATTGCTTTAAATAAAATAAAGTATATTCCTTGGCACCAAACTATAATAATATTACCATATAACGTAAATAATGGACAGCAACAAAGATATTTTTAATATCTACTAACATAGGGAATAATTCCTACTCTGTTTTGCAATGAGACACTGTCCACAATGTTTAGTTTTTAGACCTTTGGTGGTCAATATTTATTTTACTCGAACAGTAAATTTCATTGAGCCACCCATTTCCATACAGCAGGAAGAAATATAGGTCAAACATTGGGGGTGAAAAGAAAGTCAGTGAACTGAGAATCATATGAATTGAGATGCAATCCCAGATTGACTAGGATTATTTGTCTTACTTAAATGGTATATTTATTTTTAAAAACCTTTTACAAATGTCACACAATGCATTCAATAATATTAAGCTGTAATGGTAAACCAAAATGCCCACATAAAAAGTAATAAAGGCAAAAATCCTATTCACAAATGCATGATTCATCTGTATTCACAGCAGAAAAACAATTATGGCCTGTAATTTCAATAATGCTTGACTAGGTGTATTTGCAGTTTAATGAGAATGCAGCCTGTCAGAATGAGAGCTTCACATCAGTACTTTACATTTCTGGAAAATTGATTTTTTATAAACAAAATATGGTTATTTTGTTCCTGCATATACTATCCAAATCTTCAAAACCTGTCATGAAGTGTGTAATGAATATAGAAAATGAAAGCAAATAAGTGAAAGCTTCTGAAATTCTAAAACTTTACTATTTTCCAGAAATGTAAGTAATTGTAGATCAATAGTCTGCCAATGGAAACAAGTTTGTTCCTATGAGGATATTTATCAAAACCTGTAGGCATTTTGGTTGTCACAGTCTGTGGTGAAAATGCTACCAGAATTTCAAGGGTAGAAGTCATGGATACAGGTCAATGTCCAGAATCTACACCACATCACTCCACAATGAAATGTCATAATGCCTTAGATAAAGAACTGTACTTTAATCGTACACTATAAGAACTCATCAAATGTTTTTGTTTTTGTGGTTGTGAGGTTTGAACTCAGGGACTCTGTACTGTCCCTGAGCTTTTTTGCTCAAGGCTAGTACTCTACCATTTTGAGCCACAGTGCCACTTCCAGTTTTGTCATGGTTAATTGGAGATAAGAGTCTCAGACTTTCCGGCCCAGGCTTTGAATTGTAATACTCAGATCTCAGCCTCTTCAACGTCCACAGCTACTGGTGCTCGGCCATCAAACATTTTTAAATGTAGTTATTGTGTGATTACTGAGATATTCAAAAGGACAATACATAGGACAAAAATATGTAGGACAATAAGTCTCTAGCTACTGCAGAGCTTTTATAAGAGCATAAAATCTCCTGAATATATTTTCTTCTCTCTAAAAATAGTTTTGAAGAGGTTATTTCAGCTGCTATTATGTTATAATTATGTGGAAGTATGGTATAGCATGAATATTAGGTTACATTATATTGTAGTTGATTTATGTTTTTAATAGATTAGATTAGTATTAGGTACATTTTTGCTGGCACTGAAAATATGGAGTTATAAATGGAACTTGTAGGAAGCATAAGATATGTGAAAATTAATGTATATGAAACGTTTTCATTTATCTCATTCACATATAACATAGAGAAAGTGATAGTGCAAAGGCTTATAAATTATTCAATCTATGTCTAATCAACAATTGTGCCCTTTAAGAAAATGTATATATATTTAAAATGAGAAATAATATAGTAGGGAAAAAGGCATTGTTTTCTGTCTCTGTCATGAATTATATCAAGATCTTCAGTGACTGTCTTTTCTACCTCATATCTATTGCCTGGGAAATATTGTTTTCTAGTGAGAAGTAGACTCAGAGTTCATGTTAGAGTAGGAATGGGTAACAATTAGCCTTGTATCTCATTTCCTAGTTTACAGTTCTAGAAGTTTACTTAAAAACAAAGAAAAGACATTTTCTAAGTTCTGCAATAGCAAGGAATCCTCAACAACTCTAACATCACCTCAGTTCATTAGGTCCAATGTGTTCATAGGATGAAAGAACCAGAATTTAAAAGAATTTTCACCAGGACTTAAATCTACAAAAAAGCAAAAACAAAAACAAAAAACATTTTTTCTGATCTTGAGGCTACGTCTTGCCTAATTAGATTTTTTGAAAAGCACTGTTCTGACTTAAAATATAAACAGGCTTCGTTCATTGTATTTGATAAATATAGATTTCAATCAGTACTTAAACCCTGAATCTAGTGATATATTTGCAAAGCCCTGGGTGAAAACTATATTTCCATTTTTAAAAAAATTAATTACTACAAGAAATTTAATTAGTTTGGTCTACAATTACTTTATTGGTAAACTAATAATCAGTGAGGTTGACAAATCAAAGTGATAAATGAAATACTGGTATTACTCTGCAACAGACAAAGAAGACATTGAAAATATGCAGTTAAAAAGTTTCTTAAAATATGTCTGACTTAAAAAATAGATTTAAATGAGCAAACAAATGTCAGAGAAAACCTGAGTCAATGTACAAAAGATAACAAAATTTAAAAAAAAATCATCCAAACACTCCCTAAAATAAGCACTCAACAATTCTGTTAGAAATAAAAGATGAATAAAGAATACAAGCTCATCGATCAAAGTATTTTCAGATTGCAATAGCATGTCATAAAATAATGACTTACTCCATTGTGATGAGAAATAAGAGGTTCCTGTCATTGTTAATGTTTCATTTTCCCTAAATAATTATGAAAATGAACATGGTAAAGGCAAGTTGTTATTTAAGAAAAAATGTTTTCAAATTCTATAACACTAATGCTATTATAACTTTAATTAATATACTTGTTGTCTTCTATGGTCATCAACCATTGAAAAGTGCACAAACACATGCAGTCCTACAAGCCTGCATAAAATACAGATTGTCGATAGCCACGTAAATAGATCAATGATTACAAAGATGGATTGAGGAGACAAAAACAAGCTCTACTATTATACATGCATGAACTTCCTGACTACAAGAGTAATTATACTTTAGAACGGGTTAATTGAGGGAAGTTGAAGAATTTTTTCCCCTGCACAATCAATAGATAACTATCTATCTTTGATGACAAAGGTATAGCATTGTCTGGAATGGGGGAATGGATGAGATGACCTTTGCTTCACTCTAATCACTTTGTCAGTATTCAAGAATGAGTTCCATCAATCACATCATCTGTTTTGAGATTTAAAATTACAAATAGGAAAGCATAAGTATATGGGAACCTGTAGATTCTACATAGTGCATTCAGTACAGTAATAAATAATCAAGTAGAGTTCAGAAAAGTAACACAGACAGGATATGTAAAACTTTGGTGGAGGAGACAAGCTAGAATATTACCATAGAGAGATTTATCAACCATAGAGAAGGTATCTGTGTGGTTTCTGGGTCTGAAGGAGCTATACTATTTACTGAGGACAATTTGGGCATTTTATATAATAATAGTAATAGTAGTAGTAGTGGTGGTGGTGGTGGTGGTAATAATAATAATATTATTATTAAGTGAAGGGAAAGTAGGAAGGGTGGAAGAATGCAAAAGAATAGAATGAAGGAAAATTACAGAAACCACAGCAAATGGGAAGAAAGCAGTACGAATGCATTTGTCCCTTTAAAATGTTTGGAGATGGCATAAAGAAACTCACTGAAAGCTGTCACCAATAGAGATTGGGTGACAAAGAGATAGCAAAGGAGGGAGTTAATCTAAATAAAGCATAATATAGTCATGAGAGAGATATCAAAGTAAAACACTGTAACTATATTTGAAAATGAATGATAGGACAGTGAAGAACAGGCTATGTTGGAAGGAGGTTACCAGGGAAAAGGGAGACAGCAAATGGAGAGAGTAAAGTACTGTGAATATGGTTAAAGTACTTTAGATGCATGAAAGGAAATAGAGCAATGAAACTTGTTGAAATTATTTTAAGAAGAGGGAGAAATAAATGAGGGACAGTCATGGTAGGTGATGAGGTTGATTTGGATATATTGTATTCATACATGGAAATATTGTAATGAAATCTTCATATACAACTAACATATGATACTTTTTAAAACATGAAGAAAACTGTAGTAAGCAGAGAACAAGGGTCCAGAGATAAATAGATCATTAGTTAGATAAATAGATCATTTGTTTTAAAAATATGTGTTTGTTTTATAATGGAGATTTTATTAAGAAAGAAGGAATAAAACAATACTACTTAAATGACAGTGCAATTTAAAGAGATAACACTGCATTATAGGGTAACTTAAAAACAACAAACTGTAGGTTTCAAAAATGCTAAAGGTAAACATTTAGAATTTACTCCATAGACAAATGATAAAGGAGGATAGGGTTAAGCCAATTTAAATGTTTTAGAATGTTCATTTCTATGAAAACATTACATGGCATTCCAATGATTTGTATCACTGTCATGAATTTATGAATCAGTTAAAGAAAATAACTTTCCTCTACTGCCTTCTGGCCTGAGATGTCTCCTTTTGCACTGATCTGGTGCCTGCAAGGTGTGTGATCTGGAGAAATATAGTCATTGGCATTGCATTTGTCAATGTTTCTCAATAGGAGCCTGAAAAATGTCCATGGTCCTCATTGTCCAATAAGAACCTCTTTATAAATAACTCCAATCATCACTGTTTTCAATTCTGACCTCTTTTCTGACTTCCAAACCATTTTTCAGGTAACACCTGCAAAACTTAAGTCTTCTAATTTTCTTTTCTCTCCTTTCTTACTTCTTTATCAGTGATCCACTCAAGTTTCTCTACCACAGGGATTAAAAAAAAATATTTTTAACATTCTTAGCCACCTACATCTCCCTTTTCCCTACATTTGACATATTTTAGATCTTCATTATGCTTTATACTTGAAATTATTATCTCCCAATTATCTACTCTGTTGACATCTGGCCACATTATGGATACTCTAAGTTTTGCAATGTTCCAAACACAGTCTGACCATACTCAAACTTAATTGCTTGACATACAAGTAGTCTACCACATTCACAAAGATTGAAGCTTACAGGAGAAATGAGTCAGCTTGAGACAACTCAATGCATTAGGAAGTAGTAAAGTAAGTGGCAAATTGCAAAGTGTGTGACATTACAATTCCAACATTTAAGCACTACAAAGAACAAATAAAGTGCATTTGAGAGAAAAAGAGACTGTCAATAAGTCACTAGGTTGTGACCACTTTGTCTCTACACTATGATCTGGACCAATATACTCATCATCATTTATATTCTTCTCATAACCTCTCCACATAACTGAACTTACTAAGAATAATAAAGATATCAATCTTTATATACTGCAAGTCTTTGTCCACCCTATCAGTTTCTTAATCCTAATAAAACTTCAAAGCCCACTTTAAGTTTGTTCTAGAAAACCCACTTAAGGAAGAGCCCAATCTGAGCTAAGGCTCCTTTTTAGTGCCAGAAAGCACTTTGTCTTTCACATCCCTTCTTGAAATAGAATAAAATACATAAGGTAAAAAGGAAACTAATTAGGGCTGGGAAGGTGGCTCAGTGGTAGAGCACTCGCCTTGCATGCCTGAGGCCCTGGGTTCGATTCCTCAGCACCACATAAGCAAAAAGAAAAAAGCCGGAAGTGGCGCTGTGGCTCAAGTGGTAGAGCCCTAGCCTTGAGCTGAAGAGCTGAGGGACAGCGCCCAGGCCCAGAGTTCAGGCCCCACGACCGGACCCAAAAAAAAAATAAAAAATAAAAAAAAAAGGAAACTAATTACATTAAAACAGTTATAAATGTATTTACAAAAATAAACCATGATACAATAATACATTTGCTTCTTGATTAAAGAATTAAAAGAGTAAGATCTAGTGGCAGACCTAATAAGTACTTTACTTCTGAAGTAGTATTGAGTATAAACAATGTGTCAAGAAATCTGCCAGAATCAGAATATGATATGAAAATATTTATTATTCCTATTAGTGTCAGATTTAGAAGTATGATTAATACTACTTTAGTCTGCTGCCTATAACTTTAAGTGAAATACTAAATACTAATTAGGAGTAAATTAAAATAAAGATGTTATTTTTTATATATTCAAGAATAGGACTTTGAACTCATAGCTATCAACTCTTTTCTATAACATCTATAAAAGTGGTTCTGCAATAATGATACTCTACATGCTATGTGGATCATGTAATTTTCACACATGCCTCAGAAGTTTGAACATACATTCCCTAACAAAATGATATTTTTTCTGTACTTACTAACCATTCCAATACACTAAATATCTCAAAAAAGATGATTTACCTCTGAATCACTCTTTTGTAACTACTAATTTCATTTCTTTGTAAACTTTTATATGTAAATTTTTTTCAAATTATTTTTATCCTAACGCTATCTTAGAATTCACTAGTTTTATAGAAATCAAGGTAAATTACACACAAGCAGCTTTTCAAAGCTGGAAAAATGATTCTAACAATCACCTAAATTGAGTACACATTATTTGGAAGTAACTCATAATTGCATATATTAAAAGCTCCTCAACAACCTCAGATACACTGTACTTTTAAATGTTTCTATGTGTTACTTAAGAATTTTAGGATATTTCAGTTTCTTCCACTTGGTGACACCCAGCTTCTATCTTAAATTTGACCACTTCAAAAAACAGAGATATTAGTACTTTTATTAATAACCATAACATTTGAGCTTCATCTTGTTGATTAAATAAAAGTAGTTTTATTTATTTTTTTTAGTAAGGCATTTATCCATTCAAGTAACTAAAATCTATTCATTGTCTTGTAAGGAAGAATATATTGGCACATAATCAAGGAAATAATACTGGTGTTAATTCAATCCCTGGAAACTAATGTATACTTCATTGTTTTTTGTTGTATTTATCATGAGAAGACAACAATGTTACATGAAAAACAAACTATGATTATGCATGGTTGGAGTTTAGCACTGTAATCAAGCACAACTTACAACAAAGTTAATCTGATGATACATATTTAATGCAATGCATTATCGATGTGCTACATGGTAATTAGACACAAATGGTAAACAGCTCATATGAATGGCAAATAGATGTTACTTTTGCCTCAATGAAGCAAACATTCCTGGTATAAGAGGGTGAAAGAAATGCTTGTGATTATAGTCTTTTCTCTTACATGAGCAAAGCAGTCTTCTTTAGGGGATGAAAAGATCATACAATAGTTTACAGTGAAGGGGCATTTTCCTTGACCAAGAGACCAGAGACACTTTACCTGTCTAAATATTCACTGTCAACTTGAATAACTCATTGACTTATAATTTATGACTCATACCCAAGTGACCCTATTGTAATTATATAGATTATATTACATATTAAAGTGTTTTGCTTTCTTATAAGCAGATTACAAAAATAACTTTTGATTGAATAGAGTGAGGAATGAGAAAAGTTTTTAGAGTATCTGGCACTACAAAAGAAAGCAGGTTGACTTTTAAAAGAGTCAGATCATGTAGAAAACATGGGAAAAACAGAAGGCACAAAAATTAATGGGGCAAAGCCAGTTGCTAATGACTCAGGCCTGTAATCCTAGCTATTCAAGAGGCTATGATCTGAGGATCATGATTCAAAATCAGCCCCCACAGCAAAGTCCCTGAGAGCCTTATTTCCAACTAAATACCAAAAGCCAGATGTGGAGTTGTGGTTCACTATCTGTGAGCACATGAAGATCAGATACAATGTCCAAATGCTATGTTCAAGCCCAAAGATACCAAAAAAGTGAGCAAAAACATAATGACAATGACCACAACAACAATAACAAAAATCTTATATATGCATACACTTATAGGAAAAAGAAAAAAAGGATAAAGATTTAACAATATGGTCTAGAAAATAGGAAGGAATGAGACAGGAGTATATCAATACATACACTATAAGTAGAAAAGACACACAGAATCTGCTGCTTTGTATTATTAGAACACAATCACCAAACTGTACTATAATCTAAATTTTAGGATAACATGATTTAACTGTAGCTGTTTTCATGGTAAAACTTTTGATATTAAACAAATACTGTCAAGAATTTATACATAATTACTGACTTATTCAAACTTGAAGTAATTCATTCCTCCGAACTGCACTAGGCTTCCCAATTTAAAAAGAAGTCAATAGACATTGTCTATGCCATAAAAATAAAGTGAAGTACAAAAAAATCCCAGGTAATGTTTCAATACATACACCTTAACAAATGGCAGCATATGATGTATTCAATAAATACGAATCTCAGTTATAGTATTCCCTGAAGAGATGAAATTATACCTTTAAAAATAAGAAATGTTTCTTAAATTGTTACAGAGAAGTAAATATCATAGAACCACTCAGCACATTCAAATTTGATTTTATTTACCAAGGCATCAAGGAAAAGCTATTGAAATATAATGGACAAAATAATGCCAACATGGATTAATTCTTCAAAATCTTACCATAATTTGGTTATATAGAAGAGATCAGTAGACCTTATCTCAGAAAAGAAAAACAAATACAACAATAACAATAGCAAAACAAAATTATAATAATATGTCCTTCAATTAATTTGGAGTTCTATGTTATAAAATTTAAACAAGAAAGAGACAGACACAGAGTTTTATATGATGATACACACACACATATCTATCTACCTGTGTGTGTGTGTTTGTGTGTGTGTGTGTGCACACGCACACGCGCACATGTAGACCCGCCTGTGTGTGGGTAGGTACCAAATATGCACATATATATAAGTATAAATGGATGGATGGAGATAGATAGATAGATAGATAGAGAGAGAGAGAGAGAGAGAGAGAGAGAGAGAGAGGGAGAGAGAGAGAGAGAGAGAGAGAGATAGAGAAAATGAATTCTACGAAGAACTGGTACAGTATTAACAATAATGTAATTTTGATGAGCAAAACACTATAAGAAGAGGGGAACAAAAAATATAATGGATTGAGTCATGATAGTTCTTGTTTTGAATTCCAGTCTCTACTGTACAACTTATAAGCTAGGGGACCCTGGAAAAATCTCTAAGCCTCAGTTCTTTTTGTGTAATAAATAAATAAATAAATAAATAAATATATACACATACACATATGCTGAGTGTTGTGGCTCATGCCTGTAATCCTAGCTACTCAGAAGCCTAAGATCTGAGGATCACATTCAAAGGCAGCCTGGACTGGAAAGTCCATGAGATTCTTTTTTTTTTTTTTTATTGTGAAAATACTGTACAGAGGGGTTACAATTACATGGGCAAGATAGTGAATACATTTCTTATCAAGCATTGTAGCCCCCTCCTTTGTTTCCCATTCCCATCCCTTCCCATCCTCCCCCGCCCCCCCATCCCCACCCCCACCCCCGCACCAAAGTTGTAAAGTTCATTTTTCGACATAACGACTTGTACATCTCATTGTTGCAATGGGTCCACCTGTATCCCTATTTAAACGATTTGTTTTTTCCCCTTCCCCTCTCCATGAGATTCTTATATCCAATCAACCACCAGATAACCAGAGGTGGTGCTGTGGCTCAAAGTGGTAGACCACTAGACTTGGGAAAAATGAGCTCAGGGACAGCACCCAGGCCCTGAGTTCAAATCCCATGATGGACCAAACACACAAACAACAAAAAAAAGAAAATGTATTAGATCTATTAGTGCTTATCTTACGCTGATTACTATAGAATTCATTAAAAATTTTATATAATACAAATAGTGTTTAACACAATCCCCAGAATAAATTAAGCACATAACACAGTTTACTGTAATCTAGGCACTGCTGATTCAGGTATAAAATCCTGCTATTCAGAAGGCTGAGAATTGAGGATCGTAGCTCGAATCTAGCACCAGCAGGAAAATGTCTGGGACTCTCTCTCCAATTAAACACCTAAAAGCCAGAAATGGAGCTGTAGCCCAAAGTGTATAGGATAAGCCTTAAGCAAAAAACTCAAGGACAGTGTCCAGGCCCTAAATTCAAGCTCCTAGACCAAGAAAAAAAATCTTGAATGAGCTTTTTAACTTTTGACCACTTAGCTTTTACACTAATAATAAGGTAATAGCAATAGCTACATAATGGTGCATTTTGATGATAAAATAAATGTACTTTCACGTACAGTGAATGATAGGGACTGATACATCTACTTATATTTTAAAGAATATTAGCTTATTAATGAGAAAGAAAAAGAATTAGAACCCAGATATTGAGTCATCCTATTAAAATAAAAGTAATCATTGCAGATTCTATTATCCAAATATTGAAGAGTATTTTCTATCAACCCCAATGAGAAAATAGCAATTTAAAAATAGCTGAGAAAATAATTTAAAAAGTTATCCAACTTACCTGAATTAAAGCCTCACTCAGCATGTCTTCATTAACCTCCAGAATAATGTTTTTTATGTCTTCATATGGCATACGATATGATCCCAGGAAAATTGCTTTAAAAAAAAAGGTGATCATACTAAAAATAGAGCAGGATCAAAAATTAAGTCCTAATAAATATCTGGTTCTTATTTTATAGAATACAAACTTATAGAAATATGACAAATCCTAAGTGTCTGAATCATTAGTGTGCTCTGCATTACTGCTGACATTCATATGATGTCCTATTATGTATAGTTTTGTGGTATATACTAAATCAATATTTCCTGTCAACATTTACTCAGGTATATTTTATGTCATTGTGGAATAACTGAACAAATTATACTTAGAATAGCTCACATGTACTTAGGAAGTATTTATCAACAAACTATCCCATATTAATTTCCCATTAAATATGCTTTATTTAAAGAATATACATGTGCTCTTTTCTTGAAGATATTAGAAGTGAATTATATTTCCATGAAAATATCTGCATGATTTCACTGGTACCAAAAGAAAAATGAACCTTCAACAATGAAAAAAGAATTACCTAGATAGAAAAATCAAAGATCTCCACATCAAATTATGTTGACAGATATAAACCAGCAATAAAGATCATATTGTGTTTTCAGTGGAAAAAATCATGATCCTTAACTTTATAAAGAAAATGTATTATCAGGTAAGCAATGTACAAATTCACTAAAGGTATTATATTTATTTCTTCTTTTTTTGTGGGGGAAAAGGGTTTGCAGCTGCCAGTGCTAGGGCTTGAGCTCTCAGCCTGTGTGCCGTCCATGACCTTTTATCTTCAAAGGTTAGCACATAAGCTCCATTGCTGTTTATTTATTTATTTATTGGTGGTTAATTATAGGTAAGAGTCGCATCGAGTTTCCTGCCTATGCTGGCTTTGAACTATGATCCTTGGATCTTAGCCTCCTGAGTAGCTAGGAATATAGGGATGACCAGAACCTGTCTTTGACTACATTCCTAGTGAAAGGAAATTGATGAGATTTTGAATCTGATTCTCTATAGCACACTCTATTACAAAAAAAAATCTTCTACAATTAGAAATACTTGATGTTTTGAAGTTTCTCATGTATCATGTTTTGGTGTCCTTAGAATCTTAACAGTCTACTCTATTGTCATAAACTTCTAAATTTAATGCATAGGGGAAAATATGTCAAAGTACAACATAGATGTAGAAGGTCAGATTAACTATTCAGCTATTTTAGAAAAGTCATAATTAATGGATGACTAGTTCAGTAATCAGTTTTAATTTGTTGCAGTTAATTTCTCTGATTGCATCACGAACACTTCAAACATAACAAAATAGCAATGAAAAGACTTGCAGAGGTTGACTAGGGAGTACTCTAGTCAGAAGGGAAAAAATTAACATTTTTCCTTCAACTCTGCTGTATGTTTCATTAGTAACAGTATTTTTCAAAAGTTTTATCCATCTAAACTGACCAAAGCTGAAATTATAATTTTGCCAAAATGCCTGTAATAAAACATAACTCAAAACATATTTATACAGAATATTGTTGCTAGAAGACTCACTGTGGAAATAAGTTACACACTTTTAACTTGCATTCAACAGCCACTAACAACATTATCACTATGAGAAATAGTAAATGCAGAACATTTTACATACATAGATTCTGGGCTGTTTTGGTATCCAGAATCCTCAATTCTTTCATTTTCTTCTTTATAGGCACAGCCTTCTTTTCTTCTGAAGCTTCTGCACTTTTGGAAACTGAAAAAAAAACATTGAATCATAAACAATTATGGTATTAATCCAAATACATGAAATAACATTAGTAAGGTATATTAACTACATTAATAAAGCTCATTCTGAAATCAATATATGTGTTTATTTCATTAATTCAGAGAATAAACATAAAAATATAGAACTGCTTAGAGGTTTCCCTACAAATTAAATATCAGGACTTAACTAGAAAAGTTAAGCCAAATAAAACACAAAATCAATTGCTGCCTAACGTACAACATTAATTACTTCTTTACAGGTACCTACAGCAGTGCTGGAATTAAATGTACAGCAAAATCTCACTAATATGTACTAATTGAGGAAATAGGGAAGACATGCATTTCTCCTAAAATATGCTAAAATTGAGACATTTATTTCATTCAATGAACTTGCTTTAAAGTACCTAAGATAACCAACACTAAAGAGGTTTCCATAGAAAAATCCCTACTCTTTTGTATGTCCGTCCCCCACGGTATAACCCCTGACTAGGGATACAGGTGGACCCATTGCAACAATGAGATGTACAAGACATTATGTAGAAAAATGAACTTTACAACTTTGGCGGTGGGGTGGGGGGCGACACAGGGGAGATGAGATGGCAGTGATGGTAAGGGGAAACAAAGGAGGAGGCAACAATGCTTGATAAGAAATGTACTCATTACCTTGCCCATGTAATTGTAACCCCTCTGTATGGTATTTTCACAATAAAAAAATTAAAAAGAAAAAAGAAAAATCCTTGCTGAATCTGCTTTGAAGAACAGCTATGAAGCAGTCATTTACATATACATAATTGGAGAAATTCAATGATATGGTATTTTCAGTATGTTAGCTTGGTCTCTTGTATTATTTTAAAGATGTTACTGACTTTTTTAGAACAAAAGACTTACCATTACTTTCATTACACGGTTACCCTCTCACTCCAAATAGTTCAAAATACTGGTACTACCAGTAGTTGCCCTGTCAGCAAGTATGGGTCAAGCTACTACATAGTAACCATCTGCCTGTTCTTTTTTTAAAATTTATTTTATTGTAAAGATGCTGTAAAAGGGGGTTATAGTTACATAATAAGGTAAGGAGTACACTTCTGCTCTCTTAAAAAAATAGAACCAAAAATCAATGTGGTTGTCTGTTATGAAAATGAATCATGTGTCTCAATTCTGTAGTTATCACTGATGGTGCTCATCAGTTGACCTATTCCAAAGTAAAATAAGGTTTGTAGATAATGGAATAATCAATTCAAGAGAGAAATGGAAAGCCAACACTTACATTCCAATGGCTCTTGTCCCAACAATAATCCTGCTCAATTTCATCACCAATTCATATGTCTATAACCATGCTGCTTTCTCTAATGAGTGTTACAATTATCACTACATTCTGAGACAATGATACTATTATGAAGTATAACACAAATAAATTGTTATTGTTGTTTTTTTAGAGTAAAATCTCCACATATTCTTAGATGAGATTTTCTGGGTTTCTGTTTTGTTTTATTTTTGGTTGTTATCTTATTCTTGGATATTACCATCAGGGAAACGTTCATAGTATATTATAAGATACATGAAAATATTGTAAGCCTATTAAGATTCTCTTTGCTTTAATAGTGTAAAATAAAGAGAATTAAATTAGTATAGTAGAGAAAGAACAGATATGTAAATAACAAGTTTTAAGAGTTCTTAAATTTTTAACAGAGTGACAAGTCTGAATTTATATACAATCTCTGAGTAAAAAACATAATAATTACACTTGAAAATTATGGTTCTTATTAAAAGTATCAAGTAGTTTGTCATGTTGACTGAATGTACAGTTATTGCTAACACTGGAAGAAAAATTACGTTTAACCTATTTCTTTTTGAATCTTCAGAAAATATTCCACAAAGGATATTTCAAAGGGCAGAAAGGCCTTCTGAAGCAATAATCAACATTTTAGCTTAGTCTAACTTTTAAGGCACAGTCAACTTAAAACAACTTTATAAAGAATTACATGACAATTCAATAACCATTTCTTTTGTCTATTAAAATGAAATGTGTGAATCATACTAGCAGTATGTCTAGAAGTATTTAGAAAAATTAATTCAGTAAAAGGAACAAGTCAAGAAAATTGTTTTGATCTCTCAATTTGCCCTAAATTCAACTTCAGAAAACTACAATGCTGTACCATGAAGGATATATAAAAATTGTTCTGTAAAACAACAGTCTCCTGGATGATACAGGCATACATGAGTCATTAGTGTGAGTTCATTCATTATCATATTTTCCATTAAAATATAGTTGGAACTCTCCCATTTTTAATTGGAAAAAATGGTTTAAAATTAAAATTAGATGTCTCAAATAAAGTTCACAGCATTAAAAAAATCTTAGCATATTTTCCTTGTATTATATAACTTGGCATACATTCTAGGATCAAAAGGCAATCAGAATTTAATGTCTGAGCTGTGCTGTTTTGAGAATTACTATAGTATATCATGTTTAAAATAGTTCCTTAATAGGCAGGGGTTTTAAAACAATCATGTTTTTGCCATTATTTCTGGCAATTCACCAGTGGCTAGTATTTTGGATGGCTTCCTATTTTTAAAACATATTTTTTAGGAGAAATAAAGTTTATTAGGACAATAGTCAAGAGAGACACAGCAGGCAGGTAGCTGGTCAGACAAAGGGGTGGAGCTTCACACAAACAGGGCTAGGAGTGGGGGTTTTGCCTTTGGTTACACTACTTTTGGTTTGTCATTCTCTGGGAATCAATTTCTTGCACCAAGGTATAATTTCACATGTGAGAATGGCTCCTGGTTTTCATATCTGTGTTTCATCTGGCCCACTTCCCAGACCTGAATCACTTCCTCATTCCATTTGGACCTTGGTATTTCTCTGTCTGCCATGTCACCTTAAATGGGGCTCCTCAATGTCTTCCTCTCACAGAACAACAAAAGCTATCCTGGGTTAGTGAGGGGGAAGATCTCCTCTTTTATAACTTCTTCAAACTGGGCAACATCTTTAGAGACGCAGCCAGACTTTTTGACATCTCCCCAAAGGTAGGAAATAAGAGCTTGTGGGTAGTTTTGAGCTCCACTTTTATTTCTTTTTTTGTACATTTTTTATTGTAAAAATACTGTACAGAGGGGTTACCATTACATGAGCAAGGTAATTAGTAGTTTCATATCAAGCATTGTTACACCCTCCTACCATTCTTTCCTTCCCTACCTCCTCATCACCTCCACCCCTTTCCCTGCTTCCAAAGTTGTAAAGTTCTTTGTCAACATACTGTCCTCCTTTGTTTTTTCCCTACCATCTCTTCCCTCCCACCTCCACAACTAACCCCCACCACCCAACTGCCAAAGTTGTTGTAAAGTTTGTTTTCAACATAGAATTCAAATAGTATTGAGAAGTCAAATATCCTAATCCTATTCAAGGCTTCTTAAGTTAAAAATCATTGGTGTTCACAGTTACCCCAATATGTTGCTTGTACTTAAATAACTTTTCTCTCTGTTTTCTAAGTCTTAGAAAACTGAAAATAAATAAATTATAACATATCTATAATTACTTGAAATTATATTGATTTGACTTTTGTATAAAAACCTCCAAGAACTGACTTTGTTATTAATTGCTCTAAAGTCCACAGGTTCACAGTACAGCCTCTGGATAAATGTGATCTCCTCAGCAAATGAAAACTTATATTGCATCTGAGTCTGAATCCAATGGATTCAATTAATTAGAGTGCTTAAAATAACACTGCTAATCGACAGAATAATAATGAAACATTATAAAATATGGGTAGTAAGAATATAATGATGGGAATAATAACAACACTTGTATTATTGTTAAAGATATGTTCACGTCAAGATACTCATTATCTAATATAAAATGTCTACCGAGTATTCTTTTATTTTCTTCAATACATGGATTTTACAAGCAATTTTGCCATAAATCTGTTCCTTTAAAATGGAGGGATGCCAATCAGCATAAATAAACAGAGTCATACACTTTCCTCAATCTAATTTAGTCAATTTAGTCAATTACCAAGAATCCCGTATTAATTCTACTAATTTCAGCTATCCTAGTGGATGCATAGCACATGTGGCAAGATGTTCATCATTCCTAGAAAATATTAAGATATTTTAAATGAGAATACTTGAAGATTTACATAGCTACAACTAGCCTTAATGATGATAGTATTTTTATATAACTACTTTAGCTTATCTAAAACTTCTGGTGAGATAGATTCTTAAGTGTCAAAATCAATGATAATCATCCATCAATTTATTCATTCAGAAAATATTTGCTAAATGTCTGTATTTTCACCTATCATGAGCATACAGAAGCAGTTAGGACTGAAATACTCATATCTCATGGTCATACATAAACTACTAGTTACAGAAAGTGTCAAAAATTATCTAAAATTTATAATTTTCTTTAGTCGTAGCAATATAGTTGAGTGAATATAATTTGAATAGTAGGGAGGAAATATTGTATTGCATTTTATTATAAGGAAAATGTGAAATATTTGTCCTACATTATATTTGTCCTACATTATAGAAAAATTCTGAGTAAACAAAAATTAACGTCATATTCATCAATTAAATGCTTAACTCTTAGTTACATCTTTACAAACAGAAGAATTGTGACCTACACTGACCATGCATGGTAATACTTGCCTATCATCCCAAGGCCTGAGAGGAATAGGTAGAAAGATCACAATCCACAGCTAGGCCCAGGCAAAAGTACATGATCTTATTTGAAAAATATACTAAATCAAAAAAGACTGAGAGAGGAATGGTGCAAGTGATAAACTGCCTAACAAGTACAAGACCCTGTGTTTAAACTTCAGCATTATCAAATAAATAATTTTAAAGAGAGGGCTGATGTATATAGATTTGAACATATTTTATCCATGCATATTCAATTCATGGTATGATTTTACAAACAAGAAATTCTTTTTAATGCATTAGCTGAAAAGGGTATTTAAATTTCAATTCATATTTTAATCATGTTAAGATGAGGATAAGAATGACAATGGCAGACAGAAAAATCTATGAGTTCTGTGTATGATATCAGTGATGTTTTTTAATTTGGTATTTTTGTTCTCTTTGTGAATTACACTTGTGTTTTCATTTCTGGAAATATACAAAACTTATGGAAAAATGGGCAAAGATAGAAAAAGATACACACATATAACACAAAATTGAAAAAGAGTACACAAAAGAAACCAACACTATCACAATCACCATCAAAATCAACTGATATTAAATATATTCTTTGTACCTGGAACTAATTAACTTTTACATCACATTAACAAAGTCATTTTACAAATGAAAACAATGCCATTTAGCTACTAATGCAAAGATGCTCACAATCATTAGTAATTAGATAAATGTAACTTAAAATATCCAAAGGAAAAAAATTGTCATGAATTTGTAATTTTATTCATATTTCATACCCAAGAATAGTGGTATGTCCTTATAATCCAAGAAATCTGGAGGAAGAGGAGGAGGCTCTCAAGTGTGAGGCCAGTTTAGGCTACATAGACTCTGTCTCAAATTCTTTGTTACCCAATCAAGGCTTACTGATTAAATCCTTATTAGGAATATGGTCTCAAAATACTAACTACTAATGATGGTGTACAGAAGTAAGATTTTGGTGATGCTACTATTAATAGGAGAATGAAAAATTACACATCAATTTTAAATAACTATGATACAAAGTATGTTTATCATAATTACAACGTAACCACACATCAAGTAGTCAAGGAAACATGTATGTGTACTATAGCAGTGTTCATAGCAGTAAAAAATTACAAGCAATGCGCATGGCCAAGTATTAAACAATGGATAATGTGTGGTATAATAATATAATGGAATACAACTCCATATCCAGCAATGAGTACACAATAGATAAATATTTCAACAAGGACAGATCCAAATCTAACATAGAGTAGAAAAAAATAAACATGGTGGAAAATAGCATTCACAGTAGAATATCATTCATTTAAATTAAAAATAAAACACGGGCAAATGTCATGTATGGTTTATAGATGAATCTACATAGTACTCAGCAGATTAATGGCAGTGATTGCCTTAAGGGTGGGAAGTGATCCTGGAATAGAAAGAACTTTGGAAACATTTTATACCTCAAATCTTTTATTCCAATAAAAGCAAAGATCTGTAATAAACATAACTAAATGTTAACATCTACTACCTGTACATGACTGGACTGGGAAGCCCCATAAATAAGCCTCTGTGGACAATCACCGATAGCTCCTGCCTGTGATCCTAGCTACTCAGGAGGCTAAGGAGAATTGTGGTTCAAAGCCAGCCTAGGCAGTACAGTCCCAGTGAGATACTCATTCTCCAATTAATCACTCACATACCAGAAATGGTAGAGGGCTAATCTTGAGCACAAAGAGGCTCAGGGACTGCCCAGGCCCTGAGTTCAAATCCTACAACAGGAAAAAAATAAGAGCCTATGGAATTTTCTCATGGGGCTTGGGGGAATACAAATCACGAACAAATTACACAAAAACTCCAAAACATTTTTACAGAGTGTAAACTGAGAGCCTTGGTATTTCCAAGGACCAAGTGTATGGACACAAGTCCTAAGCAACACTGAAGACAACAATAAGAATACAAGAAACAACCATTTACTTTGGAAAGTCAGCACAATCTTTTCTTCAAATGTGTTCGAGTCTATTTTGTAAGGAATAGCGTCTTTGCTTCCCAAGTCTTCAAAGGCAAATCTAATACAATATGCAGTAAAAGATTGCATGGCTGTCTGTCTCCTTTTTCATCTTCCCTATTATAGCTGTGAAGCTTTCCCTTCCCATGTCACTTACAGCTTAATAGTAAGGCATCCAACAGAAAAGTACATTCGATCCTGACACCTGTGTAGTACCTGAAGCACTACTAGGAATGACATTATTAACAGTGTTCCTGGAATTCAGAGCACATTAAATAAGACTAATGGGTCTAATGGTAGGAATCACACATACACAAATACACACACACACACACACACACACACACACACACACACACACACACACACACACACACACACACACACACACACACACACACACACACACACACACAGAGTAATGATTAAGGAACAAATCTCACTAGTTATAGTTTATACAAGTAACCCCAAATAAGGAAGCACATGTTACTGTAAATTAACATATGCATAACTAATATACTTGCACACCTGTCCATTAAGCCAATTGCTGAACACTGCTAAATGTCACCAGAACACTACGTTTAACAACATGCATAGCTAATGTTGTATATTTTCAAATGGGCCTCAATAGCACAGCAGGTAATGTATATTTTAGGAAGGGCAAATAAGGATACTTTAGGGTTTTAAGAACAAATTTCACTTGGTTTTACTGGTAATTTTAATGCCTAACATCAGGTATCAGGGAATGATTCCTAACTAAACGTAGAAATTGAAAATTAAGGTTTTTGACATTCTTTCTGTTCACCATTAACCTATATGAAGTTTCTTACTCAAGCTGAGTCCACTCTTGGCTTTTTAAAAACTATCTAAAATTTTTCTGGCTACCCTAAATACTTAGAAAACTTCCTATTATGTTAACTTTCATTAATTCATGTCACAAATCAATGAGTCAGATAATAAACTCAAGGGGTACATGTGGCAAACACAAATGAATGTACTAAGAAAACCAAAAGAGTACGAAATATGATGGTAACAATATTGGTTAGGGCAATAGGCCATTTGTTGCTGAAAATACAGTTTAGGTTTTCATCATACACAAGCTTTTTGTATTTAATGTGGTCATTCTCAGATAGGTATAAATACTGCACTCAGTATTGCTCAACAAAGAAACAACTGACATTAGCTTCTTGGTTTTCCTTCTCCTCTTTTGTCACTTTTTTAAAATTATCTATACCTTTTGTCTTGTATTTAAGTATCTGTTTGGAGAGCACAGAAATGGTTGGACAAAGGGTGAATAAATGCAGCAGTGATACTCACTAGATACTATGTTAAAAATGAACTTTACAACTTGTGGGAGGGTGGCAGGTGAGGGAGGCAGCGGGCAGTAGGGAAAAACAGAGAAAATGAGAGAAGAGGTGACACTTTTCCAAAAGAAATGTACTCATTAGCTGACATATAACTATAACAGCTCTGTACATGAACTTTAAAATAATAATTTTTTAAAAGGATGCAGTTAACTTTGCTGAACAAGACTAAACATGATAACATCTTGAAATATTTGTAGGCAGGGTCTATTTCTGGTACATTTGAGCATATCCATATGTAGAGATCATCAGGAATTCATTGATAAAATGAGGCTAAAATGAGGAAAGTGTCATAAAAGAAGCTGGTTTAATATTTACTTCTCATATTTTGGCTATCTAAACTTGTTATGCAATAAACTTCTCAAATTAAGCGTATCCTAAACCAGTCCTAATGTTAATCCCTCCCTGTCCTTTTCCATCTTTTCCATTTCAACAAACAGCAACTCCATTTTAAATAGTCAAGCACAGAGAATATGGAATTATCATCTCACAGTTCATATCCCTCTCTTATATAAATCTAGTACTTAATTAATTAGCATTACCTTTGCTGCTACCTAAGTGTTTTAAGCCACCATCACTTCTGACTTAGGATATGATAGTATCTCATAACTAATTCCCATTCCACTTTTGCCAACTTCACGCTGTCCTAATAATCAATTACTTAATGTTATTACTTTGCTGAAAATTCTCTACTGACTTTCTGTCTTCCTCGAATGCCTCTTTTATTTCTCCTGTTGTTAGGACAACAAGACTCATGACTAATGACCCTCTTCTCAAACTAATAGGCATTTCTGTTACAGTAGTACGCTTCTGTGAAGAATGTCTGACACCATCTTTGGGTTCTTCTTTTCTCTTTTCCCATTTACTTGTAATCAGTATTCTAAATATTCTAAATATATTCATATCTACTAATTTTCAATGAATCATTATAGGTAAGCCCTTAGGAACTGTGCCTTTTATTTTTTTTTTAATTTTATTTTATTTTATTTGAGAACATACTGTACAGAGGGGCTACAATTACATGGACGGGATAATGCATACATTTCTTACCAAGCATTGCAGCCTCCTCCTTTGTTTACCCTTCACCTCCCTTCCCAGCCTCCCCCCTCCCCCCACCCAATTATACCCCCCTCCCCCCCCCCACACCGACATTGTAAAGTTGGTTTTGACATGACATTTTGTACTTCTCATTGTTGCAACAGGTCCACCTGAATCCTTAAACGACTTGTTTGTCCCCATCTCCTCCACATGTTATACTGACATCAAATATAGTGAAAGCGGGGGTTACACTGTGGGGGAGGGACTCCCACACTAAACAGGCACTGGTGGCTCACATCTGTAATCCTAGCTACTCAGGAGGCTGAGATCTGAGGATTGTGGCTTAGCAAGCTCAGGCAAAAAATTCTGGGAGATACTTATCTCCAATAAACTACTCTGAAAAAGCTAGAAGTAGTTCTGTAGAGTGCTAGCCTTGAGGAAAATGAAGCTCAGGGACAGCGCCCAGGTCCTGGGTCCAAATCCCAGGAATGGGGTTTGAACTGAAGAAATTCCTGCCCACACTGAAATAATTGCTCTACAGGCATATAGCACAACACCAGGATGACTCCATATATACTCTTGAAATTTACAAAGAAAATGAAAATATTATAGACAGCAATCCAGAAAAGTCTTCTGTAATTTATTGCAAACTTCAGAATCAAACAAGGAAAACAAAACTCTCAACAATTAGGACAACACTAATGACAAATAATAGTTTTAATGAATGATAGGGATCTTCATGGAACACTTAGTCAATTTTAAAATTAACGAACCAGATATAATTAAGTGAAGGAGTTTTCCATGTCTTTATTTGTACAGTTTCTCATTCTGTTAGGCATACAGAAGTTGTTAAAGTAAAAAGGTTTAATGGACTAATTAAAACTGTCTGTGTATATAATAAGTGGTAAAGTGCCCTTGTGACAGCTGTATCAATAAGAGGGTTAGAAGAGAAAACCAGGAAAAAATCTGCTATTGAAAAAAAAAGTAAAAAATAGTTTAAATAATTTATTTCTGCTTGGGAATTTCTCTCTTCTTTATCAGGTCACTGAAAACAAGCAAGATAGTTAAGGACATGAAATATGTGCAATAGGAAGAGAGAATACTTTATTCAAAGCTCTTTTCTTCAAAAAGGGAAACCATACTCCAATGAAAGCCTAGTTAAGTTTGACAAAATGCTAAGCTAGTACACTATTGCTGAGTGTCCTTCCCGTTGCACACTAAGTAGTCACTTTAAAGTTTGTGTGTGTTACACCAATAGATCTCAAGAAACAAATCCTAGTGAAAGTAGATATTCCTGAAAATAACTTGGTTTTATGTCAAGAAATTTTCTTATACTGCTAGCTAGTAGCATGCTAATGCCACCTATAAAGAATAATGATCATCTGAGTTCAAAATAAAAGGTATTTCTCAAAGAAAATTGAGTTAAACAATTCAACAGGCAAATTCAGTTTAATATTGATCCATTGATAATCACAAGTGGTCTCTGTGTATGTATATTATAAATGTATCACTGTTAGTTGGCTACAGTTGAACAACAAACTTCCATGAAGTACTTTATTCTGTGAAATGCCAGAAATACTTTAGAATATAGGCTTTTAAGAACTAAAACTAAGGTAAAATAAAATAAAATGTGCTTGGATGTGGGCCCAGCTGAGAAAAACTGTCTCCTGTGAGAACTAGATTTTAATAATACCCTATTTGTTGCCATAGAGCATTTTAACATTAGTGTAAAAGACAAACTATTGAAGAAGAATATGCACTTAGTAATTTACAGTGCAATAATTAGCAATTGTCTAATTACTGCCTAGTGCGTACCTTTTATTATTTTTGAGGCCAAGAGTTAACTAATAGAGGGCTTTTCATTGTTTATAAAGGAATGTATGAGATAAAAATCAATGTTTAAACTGAATATTACTCAGATGCCTTTTCTATCCTGCAAATATTATCCTTGCCCATTTTTTTCAAATCTGGAATGCACATAGACACATTAAAATTTCAAGGAAAGCTGGGCATTGGCAAGAAGGCCCAGTGCTGGTGGATCACTCCTGTAACCTTAGCTACTCAGGAAGCTGAGATGTAAAGATTGCATTTCAAAGCCAGGCCCGGCAGGAAAGTCCAGGAAAGTCTTCTATACAGAGATCCATCAGAAAATAAGAAGTGAAGCTGTAGCTCAACTTAGTAGAGTGTGAGCCTTGAACAAAAGAGATAAAAGAGATAAAGGAAAGAGCCCAGGCCCTGAGTTCAAGCCCTAAGAACAACAGAATAAAACAAACAAAAAGATGAAGTAAATATGTCATATAAAAATTAGAATGAAACCTGCATCATGTTGGGGAAAAAAATCAGAGATTCCTGAAAGATTTACCAGACAGTAACTAAGGATAAAAGGGAAAATAATAGTCCAGGTAAGAAACAGCTAGTAATAGAGAGAGCAAATAAATTTGCCTGGATCAAGATGGCAACCTGCTGGCTATTGTTCCTAGGAAACTATTTCAGACCTACTTTCCTGGCCATTAGGCTGGCCTTTACTTCACCTAGTCACTTTAGTACTACCACTATGGGGGATTATTGTTGCTTCGCTCCTGGCTGCCACCCAAGTGTTCCTCTGCTTTTAGCATAGAATATTTTGAATCTGAACTTAAGCATTGGTTATAACAACTGAGAAGGAGAAAGAAGGCATTACATAAAATGTGTAACTGGGTGTCAAAAAGGACAATCTTTTTAGTTTCAAACTGGCTAAAAGGAAATGATAATTTTTTATTTCTTCCTAGAAAATATTAAGCATCATGAAGTCCATGTAAGGGGAAATGTCACAAAGAAAACCATTAATCTATACAATTAAAATTTATTAGCAATATATATATTTGAAAACCAAAATAAGGTGTGACTTTCAATAAAAAAAAAGAAAGAAGCACTAATATATCAAGATTTCCATTTAGAGCTCATTGAATTAAAGGAGAAGACACTTTAAAGAGCGTGGATTGCCAGACATGGGTTACTCCCACCTGTAATCCTACCTAGTCAGGAGGCTGATATCTAAGGATCTTGGTTCCAACCCAGTTTTGTCAGGAAAGGCTTGGGATTCTATTCACCAAAAACTACTCAGAAAAAGCCAGAAATGGCACTATGGCTCAAGTAGCAGATTACTACCTTTGAGCATAGGAAGCACAGGGATAGTTACTAGGCCCCAGGACCAGCACAAAACAAACAAACAAACAGATATCAGGTATCGGGTATACTAGGGAAAAATGAAACATAAAGATCAGTAAGGATAAGTGGATATGGAAATGAAATTTCTTAACATGAATCCTGATATCTTGATTCATATATAGATATATACATGTATGTGTATATATGCAGATATGTACACAGATATACACATAATTATTAATGTTACATCATGAATTATTGTTCAGATGATATGCTGTGTGCCTAATATAGTTAAAAGTTTATGCGTTCTAATCCTTTTTTTTTTTGGTATGTGTATGTCAATCCTGAGCCTGGGAGTTGTCTGTCATATATTTCATCCCAAAATAGTGCTCTACTACTTGAGCCACAGTCTCAGTTATAGGGTTTTGGAGGTTTTTCGGAGATAAGACTATCCTGCCTGGGCAGGCTTCAAACCTCAATGTTCAGATCCCTGCTTCTTGAATACCTAGGATTACCAGCATGGGCCACAGTGCCTGGTTATGCATTCTAATCGTAAGAGGTTTTTGTTTATTACTTACTGGGGATAAGTATAATGAAGATAGAAAAGGTATGACAAGACTAAATTGGGTACAAAATGCTACGGTCTCACCTTACACATGTATCTATATTGTCCTACTATTTTATCTATCCATTAATGCTCAAATAAAATAAGTCATCATTTTCTCTATGAAAACTCCTCTACTTGCCTATAGCACTCACAGGAAGGTCGTTTCCACATACTGGATACCTTATTTAACATTGACATATGCACTTTATTATTTTACCTAAGGTCCAAACTCACAGGGAAAAGAACTTGCTCTATAGAGTTTTATCCCCCATCTCAATACTACCTCCAATCACATCTGCAAAATGGCACTCAGAAAATACAATGTGAATAAAATGTTTGAAACATTACAGGTGAAGGAAGATAAAAATACAGGAAAGAGCATATGTATTTGATTATCTGGAGTCAACTGAAGACTAAACAATGGGGATCTTTTAAAGGCAGGTTCAGAGAAAAAAGATCATCCAATTAAGAGGACAGAAAGAAGAATTTAAAAAAGTATGAGAGTCAGAAGTGCACTTACCATCACAAAATGTTTCAATAAGAAAAAGTATCAAAAGTAACAAAAAGGTCAAGCATAGAAAACAGGCATTTCAGGGAATACACAGCAATTTCAAAGGAACTATCATGACAGAAGCTATGTTAGAAAAAGCAAGAAAGGCCACACACAGGAGGCATTTCATAAAAAAATAACTTGAAGCATGGTGGCAAGATGACAGAAATGAAGCCACTTTGCATAAGCTTACTGATTACAAAAAGGCATCTGATTACCAAATTCAAGAGCAGCTTTTATGCTCAAAATAATTTCAGAACAAACCCAGCATTCAATGACTTACTCAGCAAGATCAATAGAAACTGTGAAAAAGAGATTATACTGTTCAGCGATCCATGTTGCATCAATATCTATAATGGAATGAGACAAGGTGATACAATGGCCCAACGCTTCCTGAAATTGCTCTTTAACAAAATCAACCAGAAATATAAACTCCACATAGACAAAAAGCAAGTACCACACCTACTTTTTAGTGATGACAAAATAGCATTTTACAAGGTCATAAGAAAAGTAGCCTGAAGCAGTAAACCTATAGAACCAGACTGGAATGATTGTTTAGAAAACTGAAGATGTGCATAATAAACAATGCCCATAAGCCATGCCAACACTTTGGCAAAGAAACATGATAACCACATTTTATCAGAGTCAACAAAAGAAAACTAATATGCTAAGTGGTAAATGACAGAAGCAGCAGCCTATATGCCATTTTTATTGGCATATAAAGTTAGTAGAGAGAAAACTGCTACTGAACATTGGAATGCTACTTAATTCTATTAATATTGAGGCTACACTAATACATGAAGTATTTATCAACAACACTGGCTGAAAAACATAGACTGGCTGACACCCAATTACCTATTGTGAATGTGTGAATTCTGACCGTATACAGGCCTAATGGTAGCTATTAAATCTTCCCTCTACTCCAAATACAGATGGACCAGGTATTTGGCCTGGCAATAAAACAATAGGTGGCTTTTACAACTTAGGAACTGCCTCTATAACCTTATTAAGTGAAACTATTTTAATCAATTAAATTTTCTGGGTCTATTTAGTTAGTTAAAAAGCATGTGTCTCAATATCAACCCAATAGAATTTGAGAAATAGTTAAGTTACTACTGGGAAGGAGGCAAGATGTAACCAAAGGAATAAAAGAATCTTGGAAACACTAACTAGCCTTAAAAAATTTTAAGAGTTGGCAGGTGCAGGCAGCTCATGCCTGTAATCCTAGCCACTCAGGAAGCAAAGATCTGAGGATACCACTTCAAAGCCAAACTGGTGAGGAAAGTCTATGAGACTATTAAGACTCTCATGTGCAAGTAGCCACCAAAAAGTCAAAGTGTAACTAGCTTGGCCTCAAGTGATAAAATGCAAGCCTTGAGCAAAAAAGCTCAGGGATAGCTCCTAAGCCCTGAGTTCAGGCCTCAAGACTGACACAGCATTATTTACCATAGCTAAGATATGGGACCAACCCAGATGCCCCTCAGTAGATGAATGGATCAAGAAAATGTGGTGTATATACACAATGAAATTCTATGCCTCCATCAGAAAGAATGATATTGCCCCTTTTGTTAGGAAATGGAAAGACTTGGAAAAAATTATATTAAGTGAAGTAAGCCAGGCCCAAAGAAACATAGGTCCCATCGTTTCCCTTCTTTGCAATAACGAGTATATCTCTGAAACAAGCAGAAAAGGCCAGATAAATTGATGTTAGGTGAAAAGAACCCCAAGATAAGGACTCAAATGGTTTTTCTTTCTTGCTATTGTTTCTAACATATTTAAAAGATATTTCTTTGTTGCTTTGTATGTCCCTCCCCCATGGTATAACCCCTGTTTTCACTGTATTTGATGTTGGTATAATTTGGGGAGACGAAGGGAAAAACAAATTGTTTAAACAGTGATAATGTGGACCCATCACAACAATGAGATGTACAAGACGTTATGTCAAAAAATGAACTTTAAAACTTTGGAGGGGAGCAGGGATGGTTAAGGGGAAACAAGGAGGCAACAATAAGAAATGTACTCATTACCTTGCTCATGTAATTGTAATCTCTCTGTATGGTATTCTCACAATAAAAAAACTTATTAATAAAAATTTAAAAAATTAACGATCAATATGATTATCAAATTAACATTTCAAGTAAAATCTTTAAGTTTTATATAAATTGATTCCATCTTCACATGTCTCTATGAGCCCTGTATAAATGTAGTAATTTGGTTTTCTATTGGTTGCTATTAATAATGTTGGTTATCTTATCTATTTGAAAAGCATGTTAAAATGTTTCCAAACCCTTAAAATTTATTGTATTAACCCATCAAAATGCCACAGTTAGTATTAAAAAAAAACTTACACTTGCACTAATGAAGTAACTCTGTGCTAATTACTAATGCAAATATGATTCAAATCTAGATCCATATCATTTCCAATCCACACTCAAGCAACTACAACACACTGCCTATCAATTAGTTAAGTGATCTGTTGTGAAACACAAAAAGGAATGTCTGCCATCTAATCAGCATACCTATAAAGACCAATTTACATTCAATGGTCCCTAACAAATGCATTCTATAGAGTAAGCTGCCATTAAAAAAAGAAATTCTTCAGTTACAGATAAATATAATAGGCACAGCAAAATCCATATTAAGAATGATAAAAGGAAAAAAAGTCTGGCTTCACAAAAAGAAGAGAAATCAATCCACAGGCTATCTACTGATGTACTAAGCAGTAATTCAAGCATGAGGCAATGACTTAACTGGTTCCCAAGACAAACATCATTATTCACTGGCAGATTTGGGGCTCCAACCTATTAATAGATGTGGTCTATAAAGACCTAACTCAGTAAAGAATCTTGCTTAAGTAAGTCCAGTCATTAATAATCCATTGCAAAACAAATGCATACTCAAAAATTATATAAAAATCTTCCCTTCTATTACAACATGGAATGAAATTTCCAGAGCAGAAACTACCTTTGAGAATGTTTTACCTCTTAGCAAAATAAATAGTATCAAAGCAATAACAAAAACCTGTCAAATACAGTAAGTCAAAAGAGGCTATATTTTCGGGAGTTATTCAAAGCTGGAATTTACCACCACATCAAGGCTCTCATAGCTATAGCCTCAATAGTTGGCCACACTAAAACCATTTAAAGCATAAATCAATGAAACTGAAATACACAAAAACACATAATTTAATAGACGAATGAGAACATTGTTACTTTAGATGAGAAATATATTAAGAAAGTTTTGATCTTTGCTCTCTTCACACCTTCATAGAAAATATCCCACTGAATTTAGGATTGGAAATTACATAATCCGAGTTGGGGTAATCTTTCTATCTTTCAACCATATTTATTATGATCCTTATATATACATCATTACAGATATATAACTCCACACTGGAAACATTCTCTTCAGTGTCTTTGAAGACCACATTTTCTAGTAAATAATCCTGCTTCTCACGATTCTTTGAATTTTCCATGTTTTTATTCTGTCTACTCTTTACATATCATTGACCTAAAAGTCCCCAAGCTCTAGAGGTTTTACTTTACGTTCTTATTTTGTATTATCCAGTACAGTTATTTGAATAATTAATTTTTGTGCTTACATTTTTCAATTCTTTATCATTAGCCCAGACTTTTCTTTTACACAATTGTGTAACTTTTCCAAAGGACTTTCAAATGAAGGTTCTCCAATATGAACATATTCCTGGTTATCTCATTTTTTTTCTTTTTTCTATTTCCTACATGAATGAAAGGCATTGTAACCCAGTACAGCTCATAAAAGGAAATATGAAATCAGCTGCTACTGCTGAGTGCCTCTCTAAGCTTGAGTTCCTCTGGTAAAATTCTGCTTCTATCCCTTCTGTCTTACTTAGAATTTCTAGTAATTATTTCCTGAGTCAAACAAGCATTAATACACTAAATTCTGCAATATTATAAGCAAAGTAAATAACAGTTAAAGAACAATCTCTGTTTTGAAAGGGAGTTGGGGGAGGGAAGGGAGAGTAGGAGCAAAACAAAGGAGAGAGTAACAATGCTCAATAAGAAGTACACTCATTACCATACTCATGTAACTGTAACCCCTCTGTATAACTTCTTCACAATAAAATAAAATTTAAAAAAATAAAAAATAAGTGTTACTAGAGAAAAAAAGCAATGTATTAATATATATATGAGGTACGAAGTTATAAGACTTCAAGGACTTTGTTTTGACTTTCATTTCTTTTACTTTTCCATTGGAATTTCTTCTAAACTTAATTCATTCCTGGTATAATATTTGTAACATTCTAAGATGTTATTACTTATCATTTAATTTTTCTTACTAACCATGAAATAAAGCTTAAGTTATAAGCGTGGTATTCTAGACATTTAAAGGGCTGAATTAAATCCACTAAATATCTCAGATGAGCCAATGTTCCAGCTACAGCTGAATACTCACAAAACCTGTACAACATCAGGAAATTACAAGTTTTTAAACCTCTGTTTAATGTTCTTTGTATCCAATCTTCTTCAGCCTCAACACATTTGGCCTGATGGAAATACTATCTGCTCAGGGATACTTTCCTGACCTCTTCCAAGTAGACTTAATTATTCCACCCTATGAGCCTCTCTAGAATTTTATTCCTATCATGGATATACCATTTAATATACTGTATAATACTGCTTCAGAGAGCTCCCTCATTCACTGTGAGTACCTTACATCTATCAGCCATGTCTTGCCCATCTTTACCATCACTAGAACTGAGTACAAAATTGACTTACTAAGCACTGAAAATAAAGATTGTTGAACTGAATAAAAGTATTGTGTGTGCAAACAAAACAAGAAAGAATGACAATGCCCCATTTGTTAGGAAATGGAAAGACTTGGAAAAAATTATATTAAATGAAGTAAGCCAGGCCCAAAGAAACATAGGTCCCATGGTTTCCCTTATTTGCAATAACTAGAAGAAATCAAAGACAAGCAGAAAAGGTCAAAAGCTATGTACATATGACCATATAAGTTGATGTGAAGCGAAATGAACCCCTAGATAAAACAACTTATTTTTTCCTTTCTTGCTACTGTTTTTATTGTATCTAAAATGTACTATGTGATTTTTTGTTTCTCTCGTATGTTCTTTCCGCTTTGTATAACCCCTGTTTTCACTGTATTTGATGTTGGTGCCCTGCATCTTGTATATACACTTTTCTAATTTGGGGAGGGGAAGGGAAATTAGGAAATGCTGAAACAAGGATATAGGATAACCCATTGTAACAATGAGATGTACAAGACACTATGTAGAACACGAACTTTACAAATTGGAGGAAGAGGGAGGAGTTGGGGAGGTGGAGAGGGAAGGGATGTTATGGGAAAAACAAAGGAGGTAATAATGCTTGATAGGAAATGTACTCATTACCTTACTCATGTAACTGTAAACCCTCTGTACACATTTTTACAATAAAAACATAAAAAGAAACAAACAAAAACACACCTAAATCCTATTTATTAGAAAGTAAAATGAATCCTAATTTGACCCCAAGGTAGGTTTTCATAACTCTTGGACCTTACTACTTATAACTATAATTCAGCTATATATAAGATGTCACATCCATTCATTAGTACATATCACATTTAATAATGGCTACTCAGTGATTCATGTGACTTTTATATTTCCATCCCTAGTAGAAAATATAGCAGGTGCCATATGTATTTCCCTGGTAAAACCCATTATTGGTTTTAGATAACAACAAAGACAGATTTCCTGTGGCAAAGTGCCACAGTGTCATGTCATTCTACAAGACAAGCACAACTTTTTTGAGTGCCTAGAGCCTGCAGTGATTATAGGCAGGCATTTTTACAGTCCTCAGCTGAAAAATCATAAGCCACACACATACAAACAGAAGCACGTGGCATTCATTAAATGTCCATTAATAAGATAACACTTTTTTACACTGAAGTGATTTTGTTTTTTGGGACACTCTTGTGAATAATAAGGGGAGAATGGTGTAAGAGTCATTGAATACATGAACTATTGATAAAATATAATTCTTACCCGTGAAATCATCACCTCAATTACTTTTGAGTTTTCAAGAGGTAGCTGTAATAATGTCTTATAAAATTGTGTGTAATTACCATAAATATATAGGGTTAGAAAAGGCAAGGTACCATAATTGGGACAAGTACCAATATTTCACGTTTAGGAAACAAAGTGCAAAATGGAAATAAAATAATTTTAAGATGTCTCATGTCTATACAAATATAGCTTACCTGGACCTTCTGCGTCTCAAAGTGTGGTAGCATATATATCTTCATATAAAGTAAATTTTATAATATCTTCACAATAATTTTTTTTTGGATTCTGGTAAGGTTTATTCATCGTTTTGACTGGCACCAGGCCATGTTGGCCCTCCACGTGGCTGGGAAAGGCCTGGGAAAGAGAGAGAGCTGGGAAAGAGAAGACAGCTAGAAAAAGAGCTAGAAAAGAGAGAAAAGAGCTAGAAAAGAGAGCGTCTGGGAAAGGTGGGAAAGAGAGAGCTAGGAAAGAGAAGGGAGCTGGGAAAGAGGAGAGAAGGAGAGAAGGAGAGAGCTGAGAAAAAGCTAGAAAAGAGCAGAGAGAGGTCTTCACAATAATTTAAATGTACAGATATGTGGTAACTAAAGTAAGGAAACCCTTGAGGCTAAAAGCTAAGTGAAAAATAAACTCCAATAGACAAAAATCAGCAGAGCCAGTTTGACCTGGAGTGAGTTTCTTAAACACAGAGAACTTTGAGCTTCCCCTTCCAGGCCTCAAGTATGAAGAACTAGAAATCAAGCCCATGGCTTCATGAAAGTGAAAAGTAACAGAAAATGGCCCCATAAGCCACAGAGAACTTATACCTAAGTTTCGCAGCAAATGAGAAATGGAACTTGCTCATTTCCATGAGGTCTTGAAAAGATAATTGGTCACTTCAAATCTTACTGTTAAGTAAGGAAGGTAAAAATTGTCTTTGAAAATTCCTAGGCAAAAGCAGCCTTCATTACAAGATTCTAAAAGAAAACCCTAAGCAAAAACTTGAACATGATTCCAGGATGGTAGCTATCTGGTAAAAAGCAATAGGAATCTTGACTGAGGAATATTAATGTGCAAGTAAGCCTTAAAATATCAGCACAGATAAATCTCCAAGAAAGGCAAGAGACTGAAAATGTTAATAAAGAAGGGGACAGTATAAAAATAACTAAACTAGGTACTGGTCGCTCTCACCTATAATCAAAGCTACTCAGGAGGCTGAAATCTGAGGATCGTGGTTCAAAGCCACCCAGGCAAGAAAGTCCGTGAGACTCTTATCTCCAATAAAGCACCAGAAAAGTGGAAGTGGCCCTGTGGCTCAAGTGGTAGAGCACTAGCCTTGAGCTGAAGAACTGAGGACAGTGCCCAGGACCAGAGTTCAAACCCCATGACCACACCCCCCCCCAAAAAAAGAAAACTACGTAGTTGTAAAACCAAACCAAATGAAATTTCTTTGAATTAAAATCAGGATGTCTATAGCAAAAAAACAAAACAGAGATTTGGATATTCATTTAGTGGAAGAGATAGATAAAAGAATTATCAAAAATATCTCACTGAGTGATTGATGGAGAAAAATAGGAGTTATAAAGAAAATATAGAATGGCAAAGTATAATTTCTATACAATCTAAATTCTAGAAGGTCAGAATGAATAAGACAAGCAGAGGCCATATTTGAGGATATAATGGCTGAAAACTTTCTCAGTATTTATATTCTTTTTCTTCTAATGTTCATTTCCAAAAGCATCATTGTTTTCATTATTGTGATGACAAGGATTATTATTATTATTTGAGATAAAAATCTCAAACTGTCCAGAAACTCCCTATATATCAAAGGCCCTGGTCCCCATGCTCTTTCTCCTTAAGTCTATTGATATCTTCCTTCTAAAATTCTTGAATACTTCCAAATTTCATATCAATTAAAATATGTATTTCTTAGGTTATTTGTGAAAGGCCCTCATGATGCAGCTCAAACAAACTTTTCTAAAACCTGTTCCTCACGTTATTCCCATTCCATCTTCAACAATAAACCTTATGGTCTAATCACATGCTAGGGACTTGATGGCCTAGGAAAATGATATAAACTTCAGGTTTTCAAAACAAAATTGTTGTACTGAACGCATATTTTCTCTTCTATTTCAACCACAATATTAAATGTCTGAATCAGATGTAGCTTTAAAAATCCAACTAAATTCCCTCCACTTCCAGGATAACTTCCATTAGCTCCCCTTTTTGGTGCTTCTCCATGTAGTCCTTTGAAACTAGTATACCACTTGATATTTATCTCATTAACAAGACTTTTATATGGGCAGTATTTAATTAGTTATTTACATATACTCTTAGACATGAAGCTTCTAGAAATAAAATAACTTAGATGTGTGGGTTTTTCTCTTTTCCTTTTTGGTGTCACCTGCATTTGACCTCATAGCTTCATCTGAGCAGGAACTCTAACACTTGAGTTATATCCCCATCCCTTTCTGCTTTGGTTATATTTGAAATGCAGTCTCTTATTGTATCTGGGCAAGGCTGTACCTCAATTCTTTCATTTATGCTTCCTGCCATAGCTGGGATGATAGACATTCACTACCATACCCAGATTTTTCTGCTGAAATGGGGAAACCTGAGCTTTTTGCACAGGATGGCCTTGAACTGCCATTCCTCAAATCTCAGCCTCTGCAGTAGCCACAGACATTACCCAGCAGCATTCAGACCTTAAAATCTATATGGACTACAATAGATAGCACAATATCTTCCACATAATTGGTGATTGATAAATATTGTTAGAATTAACAAATAGCTTGGCTCTTACAGACAATTCCATTTATAACAATTATATCAAAAGCTTTAAATGGGATTATAGGAACTGTAAATCTGTTTATCAGCTTTTTCTATTTTTCTTTTTTGGTTTGAACAGGGACAAGAACATGGCATGTGATACTTATACTCACTTGCTGAACCTCTACAAATTAAGCCATGCCTCCAACCTCATATAAGCTTAATTTTATTTATTTATTTATTTATTTTAATTTTTTTATTTTTATTTTTGTCTGTCATGCGGCCTGAAATCTGGGCCTGGGCCCTGTCCCTCAGCTCTTCAGCTCAAGGATAGCACTCTACCATTTGAGCCATAGCACCACTCCTGGCTTTCTTTTTGGCATATGTGGTGATAAGGAATCAAACCCAGGGCCTCATGTATGCAAGGCAAGCACTCTACCACTGAGCCATCTTCCCAGCCCAGGGATAGGTCTTGAGAAGTATGGAAAATCATAAATCAGATGGACATATTAAATAGGCTCCTCTGGAAATGATCTAGTTTAATGTAACACTCAAAGAGCATAACAAAGTTCTGTTCCCTTAAGCTAAGCCAACTTCTTTGTATGCTTTCACAAAACTGACACATTTGAATAAATACAAAAACGTTTCAATGTAAGTTAGTAAGACTATTTCCTTTCTAGAAAAGAACAAAAACCAAAAAACGTGGTTCAATTGTTTATAACTTGTTGAATTCTCATATAGATGTATCAATTTAAATTAAATCTTTTAAAATACTCGAATTATGCTACTACCATCTAATGAAACAAGTGAGAATACATGGATTCTCATAAAGCAAGAACAATAAAAGGAAAATATGATTCAAAGGGAAGCTTTGGTTTAAAAAAAAATCAAACATGTCAGAAATTGTTTTAAAAAGCAAGCATCTGATTATCATTGTTATAATACTGGAAGAAAGAAATGCTAGTAATTCCAAGATGTGTTTTAGAGAAAAATGTAGCACTAAAAAAGAGGATTATAAAATAATATATTTGAGAGATATGAGATTAAAAGCATATTAGTTTTCACTACTGGATAAAGCATTGACAATAGAGGGGAAAAAAAAAACAAGAAATGTCATCACATCATAAGCCCCACATTGTGACCTGATGAATAATGTATCTGACAATCTGGTGTTACACATTTCGTTGGGTGAAGGAATGGACTGTACCATTAGCATCACTGGAAACACCAGTAATTCAAATAATTTAAAAAGAAATAGAGCTCCCTGCACAGTGCTTAGCTTATAGTAAGTGCTCAATTATTATCTTGAGTATAATAAAAAGGACATAAAGTACACATTTGGGGCTATGGCTTACCATCCGCTATTTGTTGTAAGAACAGTTATCAAGCAATGCAAGAGTAAAGGGAAATTGAGATGCTTCAGAGGAAAAAAGGAATTAAATACAACTAATGTCAGAAAATAAAGTAGACAGAATATAAGACCTGAACATGTAGAAATGTGTTGCAACATATGATACTTCCCAATTATAATACAATATATTTTTTAAGAAAAGAGTTAGCATGCACAGAGTAAACTCTACAACACTGATCTTTTAAATTCATATTTCTATTTTATTTTTGGCTTATATCAATTATGTGGTGGGTTGAATTCATTGTTTTACATCTCAATACATGTTTATACTGAAATGCAAAGATGTATAAAGTTAGAAATATGAACAAATTCAAGAATTCTACTTATTGCACTACACAAGGAATTACTAAAGCTGTATTATGCAGTGGTATTTTTAAAGTGGAAATAGATTCTGCTTTCTCACTAAAACTCCTGGTTTAATTGTGTTGATATTTTAATTCCTTATTTAATTAACTGCATCACTGAAGCAACTCAATTATTGTTAATACATGGCCATTAGATAAATCTATATATTTTTCTTATGTTACTGCTGGTAAGTATTTGCTAGAGCTTCACCTTACACAGTTTATTAATTTTATTTATTAATTTTATTATTAATTTATTATTATTTAACAATTTTAAATAATTCAATTCATTGCCTGCAATTAGGCTACTATATATAGGTATGAAATTATCTTAAATGTGGACCACACTAATGACATATATTTAAAAGTAGAATCCCAAAATTTAGCTTAAATATTATGCCCTAAAAATATTTTTGTGTGTGTTTACCAGTATTGAGGCTTAAAGAGTCAGGACTTGGCTGCGTTCCCTTATCTTTTTCACTCAAAGTTGGCATTCTACCACTTAAGCCACACCTCCACTTCTAACTTTTTACTAGTTAATTCAAATCTCATAGACTTTCTTTTTTGCACAGGCTGGAGTTGAAACATGGTCCTCCGATCTCAGCCTCATGAGCAGCTAGGATTACAGTTGTGAACCACCAGTGCTATGGGAATTTTTAATATTTTGTACTCTGGTAACTTAAAACTGACAATTTTTCTTGTGTTCTAAGAGTAACAAACATATTCTATATAGAGGTAGTGGTCTTCATGAAGATGAAAGAAAACAAAAGGAAATATAGAGATTATATTGTAGATTTGGAAGAGAGACAGAGGAAAGGAAGAAATTAACAGTAGATAAACTTCAGTAGAGTATATATAGAAATGTGATTTGTAGTACTTTAATATGGAAATGTTTGTATGTTTGAAATGGTTCCAAAATAAAAAGTTAAAATATAAGACATGTGCCAAATACACATACCTACAATCCTAGCTACTCAGGAAGCTGAGATTTGAGAATGGAGATTCATAGCTAGTCTGTGAAGAAAATTATTTGAGACTTCCATCTCCAATTAGCCAGCAAAAGGCTCAAAGTGGAAGTATGACTCATGACAGAGTGCTACCCTTGTGAGAAAGGCAAGCAAGTTCATGACACATTGAGTAAAAGCACAAAAATAAAAATTAATAATAATAAAATTAATAAAAGTAAAAGTAAAATCCATGATAAAATATTTTTTCTTATTGTTTTTTATTTTGTTATAGTATGCTACTTCCCTGGTCTTGCTTTAAGGGAAATATTTTTAATGACTAAGTGATATTACCGAATAAAATAAAATCTATAAGCATTAAAGTACACTATCATTAATAGCATGGAATCCTAGAAGGGGTATAAAGACATATAGAAATATAATCTTTGGAATTATCTATGTATATGCCAAGGTATAATTTTGATAAAATTATTAATTTTTCATTAGAATGACATACAACAGAATCTGAAAATCATTTAACACTATCTAGTACAACTCCTTAATTTTCTATTATAAAACTGAGGTCACAGCCGGGCGCTGGTGGCTCACACTTGTAATCCTAGCTACTCAGGAGGCTGAGATCTTAGGATCACGGTTCAAAGCCAGCCGGGGCAAGAAAGTCTGTGAAGCTCTTATATCCAATAAACCACCAAAAAACTGGAAATAGCGCTGTAGCTCAAGTAGTAGAGTGCTAGCCTTGAGCCGAAGAGTTGAGGAACAGTGATCAGGCCTAGAGTTCAAGTCCCACCAATGACCAAAAAAAAAAAAAAAAAAAAAAAAAAAACTGAGGTCACACTGCCCTAGACAAGCAAAACTAAAAGAGCAGAATTTCTCTGGAGCTTTTCTACCTGCTAAAAAATACATTTGGCAAACTTGAACAATCAGAAATATTCAAGGATATTTTTATATACGATTTCTATGAAACTGAACAAAAAACATGTTTTATCCTTGAAACATAATCAAAAAGTTTAAAAGTTGGTAATTATGTAGCTTTATGTACATCATTTTTTATAAAAGTACTATGTAAAAATAACCGAATAAACTAGGAAAATACATTATTAGCATAGCAAGCTACCATTCCACATAAACTGTCTTCATTAAGTGTACTGTTGAAGCTAGAAAAATGCAATGAAATCTATTTTCATTGGCCTACTGACAATGCATGAAGTGATCTGTATTCAGTCATTCGTTTATAAGGTAATTGGTTTGCCAATATTTAATTTTCATACTCTTCTTGTGAAAAAAGTATTAGCGTAATTCAGCTAAACTAGATTTCTCTATTTTATGTTCATGTCTAAGTCACTACCTTGCAGTAACAAAACACATTAGCAATTGATTTGGTCTATTCTATCATCTTTTCAGTGAATTCATCATCCACATTGGAAATATATCCACAGTTTTTAAGTTATTTGTAATTCTTGATCTAGTTCTTATCCCAAATCTAACTTTAGTTGTTCAATGTTATGGTCACATTCTGATCAACAAAATAACAGAACCTCTATAATTCCACCTCAATCACAGTATCTGATGAACAATTTTCCTACTGCTCCAGTTTAATTAAATAACTTGCTAAATACATCTTACTTGGTTATTTACTTATTCATTAATTCGTTTTGTGGTGATAGGATCAAACCCATGACTTTGTTTAGACTAGGCAAATGCTCCATTAATAATCCATTAAAACTCTTATTTTATACCCACAGAGCATCTAGTTCAAATCTTCTTCAGAAACTCGTAATGCATCAGTGATCTAAATGTCTTACAAACTCAGTGGACACTATATCCATTGTGCATTTAATCCCTCAGCAGTATTTATTTCAGATCCCCTTTCCTGGAACATTTTTGTTTTTGTTTTTGTTTTGTTTTTTTTTTTGGGAGGGGGTCTGGTCGTGGGTCCTGAACTCTGGGCCTGGGCATTGTCCCTCAGCTCTTCAGCTCAAGGCTAGCACTCTACTACTTGAGCCACAGCGCCACTGCCGGCTTTTTTTTTTGTTTTGTTTTGCTTATGTGGTGCTGAGGAATCGAACCCAGGGACTCATGCATGCAAGGCAAGCGCTCTACCACTGAGCCCTACCTTCCCAGTCCCTCCTGGAACATTTTTATATCCTGGTTATGGATCCAAAGTGTCCTACTTTATCTGCCCAAACTGTCATTAATTTGGTGTTTTGGGATTTTGTGGATTTTCTTTTTTTGATCTTTTTTTCAACTTTCTTCCATCTCTAATTGATAGAAGGTACAAGGGCTTCTTTCCTGTACTTTTTTCTTACCCATATGCACAATCTTTCATGAATTGATTTCAGATACATTATTTTAATGTCATTTATGTGCTAAGATCTCAAAACAATATATCTATGAATTTTGACTTCAAATCTAATTACTTTCCTTACATGCCCAGTATAATTTCTATATAAAAGTATTTTCAATGTAATATGGCAAAGGCACAATTCTTCATTCCTAACCCCCAAATCTGCCACAGCCCAAGTCTTTCTTTACTCAGTAAATGCACTAGTTGTAACATATTTCAGTTAGAAAAGTAAAGAATTTTGCTTAGTTTTTGTCTTTTATTCCATATATCTAATTAATCAGCAAGTCTTAACTGTTTCAAACCTCAAAACATTTCTCAAAAAAAGTAAATAAAAAAAAATCAGTGAACAAAGTAAATAAGAAAACAATGGGCTGTTGAACAGGGGGAAAGCCAGGGACCCAGTGAACAAGTTTTGTTGTTGTTCTTGTTGTTGTTGTTGTTAAGATAAAGGGAGTGATTAATAGTATAAGATGTTGCTAAGAGGTTTAAAGAATGATTGAGAAGCAAACATTGAAGGTTTCTAAGTTTCTAGAGAAGTACAGACTATGGATTAATAGAGATTGAAATTTAATTGAAGTGGACTAAAGAGAGCAAGTTGAAATCATAAAGATAAATATTAACATAACAATAACAATATTTTCCCAAGGGTTTTACTCAGAAAATCAAAGAGATTGAGATTGGTCAGAGAGGACTATTAGACAAAGATAAGTCCCTTTTATCAAGAGAGGATATACTGGAGCAAAATGAAATATTGCTTAAAATAATCTAGTTGAGAAAAAAAAGTAAATATGGAAAGAGAAGCTTAAATTTTCTTTTACTACAAAAATTAAAGTTGAGGATGGGAACCAAGACACAAATGAACATGTAGCTCTTCTCCAAGGGCATGGACTCATTTTGTTCACAATAACAGGACATAGTAGGGAGACAGACACAGAGTAGATAAACAGAGGGAAATGAAGGGGCTGTTGATCAAGTGTTAGTGAAATATAAGGTACATTGTAAAAAGTGTGTCTATATTTGTGTGTCTCATATAGTAGTGTAGTGTGTGCTTTAGAAAAATACGCATGGAACATGAAAGAACTGAGAAAGGAAAGGTATAAAGGTGTGTTAAAAAGCAAGATGGAGAAGATGAGAGGGAATTTAAAATACAGCACCAAGCACCTAATTGGTTTATTGTAGAATAAATATATGTGTGTGCATTATATATACATATATATTCATGGATTATTCTTTTACTGCAAAAAAACACAATTTCTTTTTATTCAGAGAAGTGATTTTAGAAGACAAAACACATTTTCTTTGTTGTATGCCCAAGTGGAAAAAACTGTTGTTCACAAATGAAATGACACTATTACAGATAAACAGGATATTCATTTTTCTTTATGCAAATCTATTTCTATATAGAGATTTCAAAAAACTGTATTATATAAAAACATGCAATTAATATTACACTGGGGTAAAATTATCCAATTCAAGCATCTTCTGATTATGCTGTGGTTTACCATTATATGATTGGAAAGCATGATATCTTAATGTCAAGAGTATTTATTTAAAATTGTATCAAGTAAGCAAGTTGTATTTACCAAACCAGCAGTACTAGCTGAAATTGTTTGTCTTCTACTTAGCATTTTAATTCAAGGCTTTCTAAATGCAAATTAGGGAAAGAGAGATTGCTCACTAGGTAGCAGATTTTTTTTTCAAGTTTAATATCTCAATTGTATTAGTGGTGTTATTTTATTGGTAGTATATTTGCATACAGACCATGCATGGTCACCAAAATCCTTTATTAATATTAAATTGTATGCCTACAATTCTCTGCTAATGAATCTCTGCAATGTCGCTTTAAAATGATCCTCCAGGAAAGGTGAGGTATTCACTATTTTATATAAAAAGGTAAACTAATATTTGGCCATCTAATTTGCCAAACAAAAACAAACAAAACAACAATTAACAGAGTCCATTATACCTCTTCCCCCAAGGGTATCTAAAACCATCCCAAGTTATGAATGTCGTTCCATCTTAGCCTTTTAATTATTACAGAATTGAATTTAGTTATCACAGAATAACTAAAACACTATTTGAACTAAGGATGAGAATATTCAAAAGCATCTAATACTATCTCTCCATCAAATGAAAATAACAAAAGAGTGAAAGAGAGAAGACTTCTGTGAAAACTGTCTCATTATAAGTTTATAAAACATGAAATTATGAAATTGGAGAAATTTGTTCACATTTAGAAAATGTCGTTCATTCACATGAGAATATGTCAATAGGGAAAAATCAACCTGAATTCCAGTAACAATAACAGCTACAAAAATAGAAACTTTGAACTCTTAAAAACCAACCATTTAGTTTTATCATCTTTCACTCTGGATTAAAAAGAATTATATTTTCAAACGCTGAAATGAGTAAATTTGAATGATCAAAATATTCATGTGTAATTGTTACTAGGAAGTTATTTTTAAAAAATCCATTTCAACCTGGCACTCATGGTTTGGGGCTGTAATCCTCCTCTCAGATGGCTGAGATCTGAGGATCACAGTTCAAAGTGAGCCAAAGTAGGAAAACCTGTGAGACTCTTATCTGCAATTAACTATCAAAAAAGAAAGAAGTGGTGCTGTGGTTAAGAGGTACTGCTAGATCTGAAGTCAAAAGTTCAGAGACAGCACCTAGGTCCTAAGTTTAAGGCACAATATAGGCACACACACATACACAATCACACAATCACACACACACACACAATCACACACACAATCTATCAGTTCACAGTTGCATATCAATTAATATTTAAACTTTTTTGTGGAATTTCACTCATATGATTTCCATTAAACTCTTACAAAAACAGTAACTTCTGCAAGAGAAATTGCAGATTAAGATTAAGCAATTGCAGTCTACAATGTGTACAGGTGTCTAGCTTAAAGATATTCCTGTCAGGTTCTTTTACAAGGAGTAAAAGAAGATAAAGTCTGTATTCTACATTTCTAATGGTATTTAGTTCAGCTGAATGCTTTACTTCAGTAACAAGCCAACTTATGTTTGACCCAGAAACAATGTAAATAATATAAAATTTTCTCACTAATAAATAGATATGGCACGAAGATTGAGAATACCATTAAGAAAAGTCAAATTTTCCCATTATTTTACATTTTCTCAGAGCCAACAAATAATTAGTACTAAGGAAAACTATTACTTTACACAACACCACTGTCAAACTCTAATAGAGAAAATGTGAAGCAATATCTATCACAAGCAAGGAATAGCTATGTCACTCTTTTTTACAAAAACATCTGAAAAATAATTAGAATGTCACACTCTTTGAACTGAGTTGAACACCTTAAAAACAGAAAAATTTCCTTATGGGAAGGAGGAAGGGTGAATAAATGCATTGATGCTATTCTGTACATTATTTGGAAAATGAACTATGCTAAGTTATAGGCAGGGATTAGAGGGGAAAAGTAAAGGAAGGGGTGACTTTATACAAAAAGAAAAGAAATGTCTTCATTACCTGACTTATGAAATGGTAACCCCTCTGGAATAATACTTTAATAATAATAAAATTATATTTAAAAGAAAAGAAATATTTTCTTCTGTCACCAAGGCTTTTATCACTTGCAAAGTTTTTTCTCATATAACACTTCATTTTATTACTATAGATACTCAAGTTGGCAACCTCCTGCAGCATCTGTTGCAATGTCATACCACAAAAAGTTCTTGATAAAGAAATACCAGAAAAAGTTATGAATGAAATGAATGAATGCAACTAAGAAGAGGTGATTTTCATTAAGGGATAAGTCCAATATTAGCATACAATAGACAGAATACTGTGTACTTGTGGAAGCTCATAGAAGTATAAACCAAAATGGGTAAATCTTGATGTAAATTATGGACTTTGGGGAAAAATAATTTATCAATATTTTGTTTGTTGCAACAAATGCATCACAGTAATACAAAGTATTACAAATACAGGAAATTCAGTTAGGGAATCCTGTGAATGCTCACTTAGTATGTACCAGGCACTGAATTTTGTCCTCAGTACCATGTATCCAAGGGAAAAAAAAAATCTGTTGGTATGTGCGAATTCTGAATTTTCTTCTTTTCTGTAAGCCTAAAAGACACAGTTCATTCAAAACTGAAGAATGTCTTTTCAAATTAGGAGATTCCAGATATGTAGAAAACACTATCTTTTTCAAAAAGTATTATTTTAAAAACATAAAGAGGAAAAAGTAGAAACGGAATGCTACATAACTCCCAATGAGAGGTTACAGTCATCAAAAAAAAAAAAAGACTGAGGGAAGGCAAACAATTAAAACCATATGTATTATTTATTATTTTGATTTCTAAAATGTAGCAGGGCAAAATGCCTCCAGCACCATGTACAAATGTGTGTCAATCTACATATTAAAATGAAAACCCTTCAAAACAACTCAAACACTGGCTAATAAAGCTGAGGTATACATGAAATTCAAAGTGCATTCAATGCAAGCACAGGTCTAAAATGACTGAAAAGGATAAACCACCTCGAGGCAGGTTTGCTCAAAGCTCTGACATATGATAATGTGAGCTACAGTCCTGTCAGGCCAGGAAGGAATAATATATTTCATCTGAGAACCCAACATATTTCTAACCTGTAACAGCCCAAGTTCGGAAATGAAGGTTAGGCAAAATTATCATGAGATCTATAAGTAAAGCAGTACGCAAATTGATTTAGATATGCTTTGTTAAATTATGTAAACTGTGAAAACACTTTTATCTCACTGTGTTAAAAATGTCAATATGTTTAATAAATGTTTTCCATAATAATGCCTTACAAAGAATACTACTACAGATAACATATTCTGAAATACACACACACACACACACACACACACACACACACACACACACACACAGAGGTAGGTTAATTGCCAAGTTTCAGCCTACAGAGTTTTGACAATAAACAATCACATAATAAATCACTAAAAAGGAAAAAAAACAGTTTATTAGGTCAAAAAATTAGACTCATGAAAGTAGAGTAGAAATTAAGTGTGCAATGGATATCCATATTTAAAAGGTCCCTTAATATAATTTATTTGACAGAGAGTCAACTAACTTAACAAATATTCAGTAAAGTTTATGCAGAAGAGAAAGCATGCATAAGCAGGGTCTCTGGTTTTGATTCACCTACACAACAGCAATTTTAGATCACGTCCTTTCACTTTTCATGTTTTGTGTTTTGTATGTTGTCATCTTGACTGTCCTGGGGCTTAAATTCAGGGCCTGGTTCTATCCAGGAACATTTTTGCTCAAGGTGACCTTCTACCACTTGAGCCACAGGCTAATTCTGGCTTTTTGGTGATTATTTGAAGATAAGAGAATCATGACCATTCTGGCCTATGGTGGCTTTGAAATGTGATGTTAAGATCTCTGCCTCCTGAGGAGCTAGGGTTACAATTGTGAGCCACCAGTGCCTGGATTCATATGATTAGGTTTTATCACCTAGATAGGTTCAAATCTGTTTTTGGAATGATGACTGCCCCAAATTCCATATTTGTATGTGTTCCTCCTACATCAAAAAACTCTAAGGCAATGTACAATGATAGGGAGTGCCTCCCTAGAGCAGGAGGAACTGGCTCAGCTCCAATCATAAAGTTAGAAGGAGACTGAAATCCGGCCAAGAGGCTGTCACAGATGGAGACTCAGGAAGGAAAATATGAAAATAACAAATCTAGTACCATTTGAAAGGAAGCCAGGGACAATGAATAGCAATACATGTATAATTTCTCTTGAGTCTGTCTATATTACAATTATTACACTGCTCTGTTTTCCTGAAGAAACTCCAGTAAAACTTTTCAGTCTAAAGAGAAATTCTAGTTTAAATGATTCCACCCATTTTATACAAGCACAATGGGAACTTAAGTTCATCTTCAAATACCTTAGAAGAAAATTAAGATAAATGGAAAACTTGAAGAAAAAAGCACAACCCACATGAAGAATGGCTAATGTAAAAAATAAGAAAAATATTATTCCTTCAATATGGAAAGGAATAAAAACTGTATGAAAAAATGAACAAAAACATGAATGGCCAATATGTAATAAAATGCTTTAACAGATTAGTAAGCAAGTAAATATGAAAAATAAGAGTTTTTAACCCATCAATTTAGCTAAGGTTTTTTTTTAAAATCATGACATTTAAACTTCAAGAAGTCTCTAAATTAATGCCACTCATACATGAGTTGGAACAAAAACTTGAACAACCTTTGTAGAAACAAGTTAGCAATACACAGCAAGATTAAAATAGCCTTAATCCATATATATATATATATATATGTACATGTATAAAACATATACATAACCATTACATGTGGCATACCTAGGCCAAATAATTAGAAAACAGTTAAAATATTAAACGGGAAGATGGATAAATAAATCATGGTACACTTATTTAAGCATGTTTTGTGAAGATTGTGGGTTCGAAAATCAGGATAAAGTTTATATTACAAATACAACAAAGTTCTGTTTATAAAAAGTACATGCAAACACAAATGTGCACAATGAGAGAGTATATAACAAGATGTATAACAATCCGACTAGCTAGCTGTGGAGGTATTTGTAATCCTATTCTTGGGGAAACAGAGGCTGGAAGACAGAAATTTCATGGCCAGTCTGGGCTACACAATAAGTCTGAAATAAGCCTACAAGGGCAAGACCGTATCTCAAATCTTGAGGGAAAGAGACCTTATATTGTGGCAACTACAACAACAAAGCACATATAGGCCAGATTTCCAGCATTTGCAAGAACAAAAAAGTGTGAAATACTGCATGTCTACAATATGTACATATGCTTAGCTCTAGGCAGCAGAAAGCCTTTTATCACCAGCTCTACTAACACCCTGTTCAACTTACATACATTTTGTAATATAAAATAATGTCAATAAAGGTGGGAGTTCAGTATTGAAGGAAACCATATTTCCTCATGTAAAATACTATTTGTCTACATTTTTGCAAGATGTTGCATAGCCCCATGATCATCCATGAAAATGTTTCAGTTCTTGCAAAGTCTTAAAAAAGTTTATAAATGACTTTCAATGTTTTATTACTAATTTTACATCTAAAATTACTGAATTTTCTTCAATGATCCTGACTGTTCTAGCAGATTTAAGATGTCTGCAAATGAAAAGGATACAGAAAATGTTAGTGAAGTCAGTTATAAAATGACTTTATATAAAATCTAACCATATATATAAGCAATGCCAATGTTTCACTTTTTTGTAGTATGGGAGTACTTTTCTACACCAAAGAACCTTGTTACATTTCAAACATCAAAATAAGGGGGCAAAAAGTTGGCTCAGTTGAATACTCCAGTTGATATTTTAATTCTAATTTTTTTTAGTCACAGTTAAATATAGCTCTAATATTATACCCCTTGCCCTTTTCTCTGACTCCTCTTATCCAGGTCCTTAAACAAACAAAATAAATTAGTGGTTTCCACTTTCTAGGTCTTTCCTCAATAATGATTTACTTGGCAGAATCTAGGTTTAGCATCTCTCTAGCTAAAGGTACATACTTTAGAATGTAACAGCTCCACATTAACTTTATTTAAAATATCATGTTGAACATGGCACCAATAGCTGACACTTGTAATCCTAGCTACTCAGGAGGCTGACACCTAGAGCTTCATATCTCAAAGCAGAAAAGTTTACAAGATTCCATCTCCAAAATAATCAACAAAAATCTTATCCAAAGGCATGACATAAAAAGTAGAATACTGGTTGTGAATCAGAAAGCCAAACTAGAGTGATACTCAAATGTTAGTGCATTTCCAATTCGAGTCAAAGTTAAACTTCCCACTCATTAGCTTGATGGCTTATCTAAAGCACAATCTTGTTCCACACCTTATATATAAAAGTTTGTAAAAGATAGGTTTGTATTCATTTGATCACACTATCTCATGATCTGCAACTTCTTTTTTTTCTCCTCTAGAAAGTGAGATGCTGCAGAGTCAAAAAGTTAAAATGCTATTTAAAAATTCTTTATACAGTATAACTCCTGAATTTCTTTTCATTAACTTCATGCAAAAATTATTCCTAATAATGGAGTCCCATAGATCAAGACTGCTTATATGAATGTATTCATATTTCATGCTAATCAGTCTCTGTACATGTATCTCCTTCCCTAGTGTGACCAGTAACATGTGTCTCTGTCCTAGATTGCTCATTAAATCTGCTATAGTTCATTTGAGCACTGTATCAGTGTGACTGAATTAGATATTACAGAATCCAAGGCCTATGATTCCTTCCTCTTTTGTATTTATTACACGATCTTACAAGCAAAGCTCTGGTAGTATTGTTGAAATAATGCATACAGTAGTCGAAACATTCTGTAAGTGTATAAACAAGGTTATCACAAAGGTAGACTGGTCTCCTCAATACCTCCATTGTACATGCAGGTAATATGCCAAATATCTGACAAGGTTTGAGAAGTAGCCATCCTTATTCTTTTTAATGGGGACCACTGAGACCAACAGCATCTAGAAAAATGCTAAGCTCATAGTTACAGAAACTTTTCCTAGATTACTGTACACACACACACACACACACACACACACACACACACACACACACACACACACACACAAACTTTAAAAAAAATTAAGTCATAAAAAGAATTCAGAGTTATAATGGTAATATACTGACTGAAATGTAATGTTCTGAATCTAGTTCTTTATAAGTGACAGAAGGAGGTTATGTTAAACTAGCACAGTGGTGCAGGGGTCTCAAGTGTGGATTAATTTTTAAATCATTACATGGAGATAGTTTGATTTCTTTTTTCTAGTCCAACGTTATGAAAGAACATTGCTATAAGCTGAAGTTTTTTACTTTCCGTTCAGAACCAGTTCTGTGAAATCCCAAGGTAACATATTTTGCAGACTTGACAATTCCATATTGATTTTCACTTTCCTAGGTTTTCTGAACCTTAGGCTAAAAGCATTTTAAAAATCTTTCTTACATACACGATATAGAGTGTTTTGAAGACTAATATGTATATTACATGTATTTTTATTCAAAATTTATTTGCAACTTGATTATCTCCTTGCATAATAATAAAAATGCAGTGGCGTACAAAATATGCAGGATTACATATACATGTCAATTAGTTTTACCTCACTTTAATTTCTGTGTGCAAACAACTCTGACCAATTGCTACTTGGCAATGCCTCTAACCTGGCATTTGCCATTATTAAGTTGAACTCATAAAATACTATGTGAAAAAATGAATGCATTAGAAATACCCATTCTACAAGATATGATGCAAACTTTAAATTTGAAATTACTATTAAGTTATTAAAAACAAAGGATGTAACAATATATTGATTTTATGCCATCCTTTGTACAAGAAGTTATCAAAAGACAAGTTTGATTAATTTTTTCTTTAAATATATGTGTCTTTCTTAGGAAGCTCTTGTATAATACCTATTGATAACCTAAAAATCATCAAGATATGAGCCTATGCAACATTTGTGGTTTAAAAGACAACATGATTTACCAACTATTACAAAAACTATTTACATTCTACTTATATGTAGCACAAAGTAATTGACCTCTCAAAAGAGAATTTACCAATTCTCATAAAAATGACGTATCAACTCTCTTCTCTCAAACATCCCTAAAGGAAGTACTGTTTACTTATTTTTAGACATGCTCTATTGCTTGGTTTTCTTTAAATACAGGGAATTTAAATAATTCATAAAGTTCTTTATTTAGTTAAAAATTATTTATGGTAGATCAGTAATCATTGTACATAGAAAAATGGAGAAAGAAGAAAAATTCCACAAAGTAAGAAGAAAACCAAAGAAACTAATATAGATGACCTATGAAGGAGACATTCACTAGCACCCCAATACATGTGACTCAGTATATTAAAACTGGCATTTTTTGTCTATAGTACTGTTGTCTTACTTTGCAAAATTAATACATTTTAATAAGAAGATTTAAAATATGTCAAATTGCTATCTGCTTTTAATTATTTGCTAATCTTCCTGATAAAAATCTCACATGTTCATTTTTTGACATGGAATACATATCTAATGTAGGCATACCTATGGAAATATGATATCTGAAAAATCAAATATTCTCAACAAAATTTTAAAAACAACTCTATTTTTCCTAGTAGAAAAGAAGCAAAGTCATTGTGGATGATTAGCAATGAATTTGAGACATTGAAAATATATTAACCAAAACCTTTGAAAAGGATACTGAACAATGGTCTACATGTTCTTTGAATATAGTAGGACTTCAGTAAATGTTTCTATGAAACTATCAATTAACATCCACAATAGGCAGAAAGAGAGAAAAAGAGAGAATGGGGGGAGAGAGAAAGGGAGCTGGAGGAAGAGAGAGAGATCTGAGAATAGCATGAAACAACCACTGTGCTCAGTAATGAAGTCAGACTCAGAGGTCTATCCTTTTGGGCAAACATTTTCAAAGGCTGTAGGGCTAAGATTGTAGGTAAGTGCTACAACACATGCTTAACATGAACCCTGGTTTCAAGCACCAGTGTTCATGTACTAGCAGTGTGTGAACAAACTGACACACAATAAAAGGATGGAAATCAAATCAAGTTTTCATAATATATTGGTTTTAAAATGCTCTAGGAACCTGGTAATGTTGGTTCACTCCTCTAATAGTAGCCATTCAAGAAGTGGCATCTGAGGATTTTGGTTCCAAGCCAGTCCAGGAAGACGACTCAGTGAGACTGTTACCATCAATGAACTAGTAAATATCCAGACATAATACTTAGCTCAAGTTATAAAGGATCAGATGTGAGCAAAACAGCTGAGTGAAGGTCAGACACTGGTAGATTATTCCTGTGAAATTATCTACTCAGGAGGCTGAGATCTCAAGATCTTGGTGATTCAGAGCCAGCCCAGTCAAGAAAGTCCATGAGATCTCCAATTAACCACGAAAAGCTGGAAATGGAACTGTGGCTCAAGTGATAGTGTGCTAGACTTGAGCAAAATACCTCAGGGACAGTACATAGGCTCTGAGTTCAAGCCCCAGTACTGGCATAAAAGAAAAAGAAAAGGTGAGTGAGATAGCAAGAGTAAGGGTAGAAAAGTATGCTCTAGCAAAAATATTCAAGTACTTTCATAATCCCACTCATTTTTTAAAATATTTTACTATAATAAACTAATTATGAGTTTTCATTGTGAAAATTACAATATTCATATATTATACTTTGATCAAATTCACCCGATCTATGATATTGCTTTCTTAATTCTGTTTTTCCATTGTCCTTCTTAACAGATTTTTGTGATTTCATTTTCATTATGCTATTGTTTATATATATATAATACATGTATAATGCTATTGTTTATATATATATATAATACATGTATATATGTATTTTTAAAATTGAAATATATGTAATTGATATATATATAATACTTATATAAGTCACCCTTTTCTTCTATTACAGCCTGCTAAATTCTCTCAAACATCCTCAACTTTATAATCATGTTATATTTTGTTTCAGGTTTTAATTCTTCATCTGAGAAAAAAGGTGCAATATTTGTCTTTCCAAGTTTGGATCACTTAGTGTGACATCCAGTTCCATCCATTCTCTTGCAAAATGGCATAATTTCATTTGTTACAGCTAAATAATACACAACACTTAGAGGACTTGAGTGTTTTTTTATTCAGTGTAATACAACAGCAATAGGAGATATAAAAAGCAGCCAGAACTTAAAAAGGAGGGAAATAAAATAAGAAACTCTTTATACATAATGGCTATCACAGCTATCTAATAGAATAATACTGACTACTGATTTGACACTACATTGATCAACACTCAAACTTCCAATCAAGATTTCAAGGATAACTTTACAAAACAGAGTTGTAAATTAGAAAATTGAGGAATATACACATATAAACTTTAATCAAATTATAAAAATATTTTTTTCATTTTCTACAATTACAGAACGTATATCTCAAAGTTCTTATTCTTACAAAATTAGTCATGTACAATGTCTTGCCTAGATTTCTGCTGCTGTAAGGAGAAGTTAGGTCTCTTTATCTTAGAGCCAAATGCCTTCTCCCAGCTCCCTAATCAGTTCCCAATCATCTTGTATCATAATTCTAGCAATTTTGTACATATTTTAATATTTTTAATATTTTAACCTGACAATATTTTCTGCTTAACATATTCATATTCTATGATTACTTTAGGATAAAAATTGAAACTCCTACACAGCACATGCTAGGCCATTACTGAGTTGGCAATTTCTTGTTGTTCTAAGTGTAAGTACACTACCAATCACCTGAGTTATATAAAGATATCCTGGCACCCCAAACATGAACCTGTGCTTCAACAGAATTTTGATTCTGCCTAGAATTCCCAGCTACTACTTTCTTAATGGCTAATCTCCATTACGACTATGAAACTCAGTTCTACACAAATAGCTATGGACACTTCTTCCTTGCTCCTCTCCATCTAGTTCAGTGATTCTTCTTCTTCTGTAATCTCACAGTAATCTAATCATCTCCATTTTTGCATTTATCCATGTGAGAATAATAATCTATTCATCTGTCTATTATCTCTATTATACCTGAATTCCCTAAGGACCTCTTACTGCTGTCTATCATTCAGTACAGTGCCTATAAAAAATAGAAAGCACTTAGTAAATGAGTATTGACTTAAGAAAACAGAAAAGCAAGCAAGAAAAAAAAATAGTTGTGTTCCTATCTTGGGTTTCTTTTGTATGTTCTTCCCCCACAGTATAACCCCTGTTTTCACTGTATTGATGTCGGTGCCCTGCATCTTATATATACATTTTTCTAATGTGGGGAGGGGAAGGGAAATAAATGCTGAAATAAGGATACAGGTTGACCCATTGTAACAATGAGATGTACAAGACACTACGTTGAAAACCAACTTTACAATTTGGGAGGGGGGAAGGGAAGGGATGGTAGGGGATAAACAAAGGAGGAGGTAACAATACACTATAGGAAATGTACTCATTACCTTACTCATGTAACCGTAACCCCTATGTACAATATTTTTACAATAAAAAAACAAAGAAAACAGAAAAGCAACTGGCATTAACAGTTAACCTCTTTCAAACAAAATAACATACAAGTATGCAAGACCTACGTGGAATGATGCTAAAAAAACATCCTTTGAACAGGGATGTCTCAGCAAGGTTTAAAGAATTTTCTATGTTTTTAATTTACAACTTTGAATATTGTCATCAGATGATTTGGGGCTTTCTCCCCTATTGATTCTAATAAGAACATAAGGTCAGACGAGGTGTGTGTGGTATCATATCAGTAATTACAGCTGTTCTACAGGAAAAGACAGGAGGATCACAGTTCAAAGCCAGTCCAGGAAAAAAAAAGGTACTGAGATCCTAACCTATCTTAAAAACAAGATAGGTGTTGTGACACATGTCTGTAATACCATTATCATGGCAGATTGCAAGTAGGATGGTAAATCAAAGCCATCCTGGGTGAAGAGACAAAACCTTATCTGAAAAATATCTAAATAGCAAGAGCTGGAAATTTGGCTCAAGACAAACTGAAAGGCTAGCAATTGAAAGGCCTGGAGTTTAATTCTCAATACCACCAACATAAGGAAAAATAAACAAAAATGAAAAACAATAAAAATAAATAATAAAAGAAAAGTAAAGGGCTGGGAAGGTGGCTCAGTGGTAGAACACTTGCCTTGAATTCATGAGGCCCTGGGTTCCATTCCTCAGCACCACATAAGCAAGAAGCCGGAAGTGGCACTGTGGCTCAAGTGGTAGAGTGCTAGCCTTGAGCTGAAGAGCTGGGGGACAGTGCCCAGGCCCAGAGTTCAAGCCCCACGACCAACCAAAAATAAATAAAGAAAGAAATAATAAAATAAAATAAAATGATAACCCCTCTGTACAACACCTCAATGATAAATTTAATAATAAAATTATTTTTAAAAAGAAAAGTAAAGTAAATGATAAAAGAAAAAAGAAAGAAAAGCCCATTAATATCATTCCTCAAAATCTTCTCTTTATGCATCCTGGTTAAAACTACGTATGATATCTCAGGTGGGGCTGTAGAATCCAATGTCTTCCATACATAAATGACTCATCTGAAATAACTTGTGGACATCAGACAAAATATGTTCTAATGCAGTATGCTTGAACTCAGATACTAAGGCCCTATTCACAGTAGCCAAAAGGTGAAAATAACCCCAAATGTCCATCAGGTGATGAATGGATAAGTAAGATATGGTATTCCATGTTATGACATAAAAAAGAATAAAAAAATCCATACTATAACATAAGCTTTGAAAATTCATGCCAAATGAAATAAATCAGACAGAAGGACACAAATGACACACTATCATATGTATGTAATGCACAGATTAGGTAACTTCAAAGAAATTAGTGATTGGTTGGGGCACAGGACTGATGCTGGAAGATAAGGAGAGATTGCTAATGGCTATAAGTTTCTTTAAAAAGAAAACCAAAGTGAGTGAGTACCTTTATCAAGAATGTCTACTCAAGCATAATGTAAAGGAGGACAATGATAAGAAACAACTAACAGGGAGGCTGTAGAGACCAAAGATCCTGTTTTCAGTAGATTAACAAATATGGGTATCCTAAAAAGAAGAGAGGCACTGTGAGTGGACCTCATATTGAATATTACTGGCCATGAATTGGATACTCTTTGTTTAGATTTTCTTTTGAACATGAGGTTTGAAACATGGGGCCTATGCCTGGTCCCTCAGCTCTTTTGCTCAAGACGCCCCTATCACTTGGAGCCATAATGCCATTTCTGGTTTTCTTGTGGCAAATTGAACTTTCCTGACCAGGCTGGCCTTGAACCAAAATCCTCAAATCTCAGCCTCTTGAGTATCTAGGAACATGAGCCACCAGCTCCCAGCCAAGAATTACACTCTTAAAGCATCATTTAGATACTGGGAAAGAGTTATATAGAAAGCCATTTTATGTCCAATTTCAAAAGTCAGTCTATGGAATATTTTGACTTGGCTACTTCTCTAATGCAATTAATCTTCTAATGCCTTAAGAAGATTAAAATATTATTTATGCAAATGACCAACCTTATATTTGACATTGCTAACACTTTTTTCCTCATAATATAGAATTTTAAATTAAAACTTCCAATTTAGTACAATTCCTGTGTTTATTCTGAAGCAATTATTTTATTGCTCCTCAAAATACTTAGATGTAATTGCATGAAAAGCAAAAAAAGGAAACTAAACAAACTTGATGTTTACATGCACCAATGTATGTTAGAGGCTCTGGTTTCTTTTGGCATTAATTGAATGATACTCTTTATATAGGTCCATTGTGCAGTGATGAGTGAAATGGCTACTGATGCTCTTTTTATAAAAGACTCAGTCTTCCTCAGCAGAAGCAGGTGCTATCCAACAGCTACTGTTGCACAACAACTTTCCAGACAAAACCTTTGCACAAAAGGAATATACAAATAATTCCTGGGAAGCCTCCTCTTCCAATTTCCTAGACAATAGCCTAGCTGCAGTAATGGCATATGTGTCTTTTTAAGGTCAATTTGGTAGCTGTGCCATTTTTTAAAATATAAAATCCTACAAGCATATTTATAAGACACATATCTCGTGGAATTTGACATTTGGGGCTATATTTCATTACTGGAAGAATGTCTTACAATCAGGGCTTTACGGCAGACAATCTTTTGGAGGTTGATACTCATAGCATTAACATAATTAAGTACTGACAACAAATATCTTTATAGCCCTTTTCTTGATTACCCATCCTATTTTAGACTAATCTATTACTTTAAAACTTACTAATTGCATATGCTGTTTTTTCTGTACAGAAAGAAGAATCACAGCTTATGAAGAATTACAGCTTATGAAAATAGGAGGTGATATCATTATTGATAAAAAGAATTTACATTGAAAGTAATATTATGTGTAATTGCGCTCTGCAAATAATTTGCTTAAATGCATCTTCATCTTAATGGTCACAGACAATTTCTTTTAAATAACAGTGAGAGTGCCCAGCTGACATTGTATCACAGGTTTTCATATTCATTGACTTTTATATTTCTAAAATACCTATTATCTTAGAGTAGTCCAACATAAATCATGGAATAAAATAGCATTGCCACTCTGAAAATGAAAGCAAAAAAAGTGAATAGAACCATCTGGATTTATTTAAGTTATGTTAGAACTCTTTAAATAAAGCATCACCAACACTGAATTTATATGTAGCAAATTCTCCTGCAAGGAAATTCACAAGCTTTTTAAAAGACAGCCAAAAGATGGATTTTAAAAAATGTGACAAAAAATGTATTGCTGATAAACCACCAATAAGATAATTATCAGAAGCCTCAGGATGTAGTTATAAGCTGGATGAAAATAATTTTCCAAGAACTGTTAGGAGAGGAAAGGGGTAGAACAACAGTTTTCACCCTAAACATTGAACTAAAACAACAAGAGTCAGAGTCACCTGCAATTTGAAGTGCAGAATATAGAAAATTTCCAATCTATTTAGACCATTGTTTCTAAAGATGAGTATCCCAGAATACTTGGTTAAATTAGACTTGGTTAGGAAAGCAAACAATATAACTCAGATAGACTATAAAAGAAATTCATCATGTTTTGAAATATATGAATTGAATTTTTAAAAATAATAATACATTAATGTATTCAACATTAAAAAATTGAAGCTTTTATACTATTGCATTGGTTACTTTTTATTTTCAGATGAAATGGTAGCTACACCTGTGTGATCAATGATATGGTCCTATCAATTGTTCAACCACCGTACTGTGTATAAGGACAATCACCATTTTTTAGACACTATCTAAAATACATTATTTTTAAAGTGAACTTTGGATTTCAATGCCTGCCAATTGCCTTTATTCCCTTACCCAGTTGGAAACATAAGGGCTTTCAGCCCTATAGCAATATACTCTCAAATAAATGAAACTCCGTTTACATATAATGGTAGTAGGAAAGAGCCTGGCCTATTAAAAACTATTGGTCTGTTTGGAATGTTAAGAGACAGTGTTATACTTGGTGCGGAGCCAAGTCTTGGCTAAATCCTAGACTTTAAGGTTGTTAATGTTCAGAAAAGGAGAATAAATTAGTTCTCATTATTAGATTTCACAGTAGAAGGATATCCTTTCTATCTGAGATTTACCAGCGGGCTGAAATTGTTTATAATTTTCTTAGTAAGTGACATGACACCTAAAAACTTATAAAAGACTTGTTTTAAGCCGGGCGCCGCTGGTTCACCCACAGGCGTGAACTAGCTACTCAGGAGGCTGAGATCTGAGGATCACGGTTCAAAGCCAGCCCAGGCAGGAAAGTCCGTGAGACTCTTATCTCCAATAAACCACTAGAAAGCCGCAAGTGGCTCTGTGGCTCAAGCGGTAGATCGCTCACTCGCCTTGAGCTGAAGAGCTGAGGGATAGCGCCCAAGCCCAGAGTTCAAGCCCTATGACCGACAAAAAAACCAAAAACGAAAACAAAAACTTGTTTTAGAGATGTATATTCTCAATTGACCTTTTGACCCTTTTACTTTCATGATATGTACATGGAGATATATACATCTATACGTATCTATATATCTATAAACACATATCTTTTCTTTAAATTTAGATTCCATATATGAATATTTTACTTTTAAAGTCTGGCTTCACCCACTCAACATGAACGTTTCCATTTGCATCGGCTTCTAAAAACATTACATGATTTCATTCTTCAAGGCTGATATTTCTTTATCTATCATTCATACTAGTCAAATAGGCTTATTTTGGGGGAAGTGGGGAGGGCCTAGTCCTGGGACTTGAACTCAGGGCTTAGACTCTGTCCCTTATCCAATCTGTGCAAAAGGCTAGCACTCTATCACTTGAGCCACAGATCCAGTTCTGATTTCCTGGTGATTAATAGGAGATAAGAGTCTCATGGACTTTCCTGCCTGGGCAGGCTTCAAACTATGATCCTCCGGTCTCAGCTTCCTGAGTAGCTAGGATTACAGGCATGACCCACTGGCACCTGGCAACAATGCTTTTTAAAAAGAAGTTCAGAGGGCTGGGAAGGTGGCTCAGTGGTAGAGCGCTTGCCTTGCATGCTCGAGGCCCTGGGTACAATTCCTCAGCACCACATAATCAAAAGGAAAAAAGCCAGAAGTGGCGCTATGGCTCAAGTGGTAGAGTGCAAGCCTTGAGCTGAAGAGCTGAGGGACAGCGCCCAGGCCCAGAGTTCAGGCCCCATGACGGGACCCCCCCCCCAAAAAAAAAAAAAAAAACAAGTTCAGAGTTTATAAACTAACTTGAATAGATCAGGTTATTCCCAATTTGAGAAAGACATCAGAAATTTTAATAGGGAAGTTAAGAATAATCATATTGTATTTGGACCATAATGCTGCACCATGTAAATTGGGTATTTGCAACTTGCTCCTCTTCCTTCTCTTCCCTGCAGACCACACTCAGGAGAAACAAGTGGAAATAGAAGTCAAATTATTCAGGTCTGCACTTTAGCATATCTCTGTAAATTTATATTTAAAAACAATCTTCCAAACATTATGAAGTTGAGAGAGGAGCCAAGTAATAAATGACAGGTATACAAAGAGAGCTACTCTTGCCTTCCTAGCTTATGCAGACTAAAACAAAATTTTTATCAGATGTTGGGAACAACCTCGATCTGCGTCTTTTGCAAAGATAATGATTCTGGAGTATGTCTGGATGAGAGCATTAATGGAGGGGGGGGCTAGGGTTCTTTTGGAGATATTCTAGGATTCTTCAATACATTGTGATCTTTCAAATTTCTTCATTTCAATGAATTTGACAAGATTTATGAATAACATTAAGAGAATACCACATTATTAACAAAATCCATTGCCAAATAAAAACTTTTCTCCAAGTAAAATAGCCTAAGTATCAATTGGAAATATTAAAACATCTACTTTAATTAGTTCATCTAATCTAATGAAATAATGTCTATGTCTTCCTATGGGACTTGATACATAAGAAAAGTACACATGCCACATATATAAGTGAGGTAATAAAATTCTTGTTTTACCATGCTTGGTTTATTGCACATATAATGTCTCCTGCTTTCATCCTTGTTTTTACAAATGACACAATGTCCTTCTTTTAAAAGATTCACTAGTATTTCACGGTGTATATAACCCAAATACTCTTTATATCTGTTAAGGGATATATATGTTGTTTCCATATTGTGATTATTCACTAGTACTGAAAAGAACATGGTGATGCAGATATCTGCTTGACATATTCATTAATTGCTTTGGATATGTACCTAGAAGTGGACCTGCTTGATTATATTAATTTTAAGATTCTAAATATTAAAAGACACTAAGAGGAATACAAGGTGCTAATAATCCATCAAGATCTCATGTGAGGGGAAAGAGTCTTTGACTCTAAAAAACTTAAGAACTTTGTAAGAAACCAAGAAATCCCTTCATGTTATCTGCAACTTGTATGATATCTCAATCTTCTTATATGTAATAACATTTGTCAGTGAGTGACAATAAGTACAACTGCAAAACCACCTTGCTACAAAGTATACACCCCCAAAAGTTAACTGTTGTTAATTAGAAAGAAGTCCTATAAGACACAGTTCCATGCATGCATGCACAAATGCATAAACAATGTTGAAAGAATACTAAGTAAATTAGGAATTCTGTTCCCTAGTCAGCCAAACAAAAGTTAATTATATTATTTTTCAAGTTCATTCTTATTACAAAGTATATCAAAGTATGGCATAGCTGTCCTTTGTTAAAATTTGTTCATATGTAAACTGGTGTGAAGGAGCTACACAGCTGTAAATCCAACAACTTACGTACTGCTCAGCTGAGAGCTTGCATTTGCCTGGCCCTTTAAGACTTTTTTTTAATCCAGCTGATGTTTCCATTGAAATGGCATTATTCCCATTAGCTTTAGGGTACAGGTAGATTTAAAATACAGGAACCATAGCATTAATAATTTGATGAATTCCCCCAAGGATCTCTTTCACATAATGATGTGATAATCATAATCTTTCCTGGTTTTTATAACTTCATTAACAGCCTTATTTTTGTAGAAGACAAATTTCTGTATGTTACCAGTGGAACCTAAATCATTAATGTTTGGATTTGCATCAAAATAGACAAAAAATATTATCAGACAGTTTAAGTAAAAAAAAATTATTTTGGTAACTGTTCCTGAGAAGGATGCTCAAAGAAGCAAGTAACTTTGAATCAATAAATACACATTTGGAACAATTCTTTGTTATCTTCCCAGTTGAAAAAGAAGGAAGGAAGGGGAAGGAAGGAAGGAAGGAAGGAAGGAAGGAAGGAAGGAAGGAAGGAAGGAAGGAAGGAAGGAAGGAAGGAAGGAAGGAGGGAGGGAGGGAGGGAGGGAGGGAGGGAGGGAGGGAGGGAGGGAGGGAGGGAGGGAGGGAGGAAGGGAAGGAGGGAAGGGGAAGGAAGGGAGGTGGGAAGGGGAAGGAAAGCAGGTAGAAGGAAGGGAAGGAGGGAGGGTGGGAGGAAGGAAGGGAGGGAGGGAGGGAGGGAGGGAGGAAGGAAGGAAGGAAGGAAGGAAGGAAGGAAGGAAGGAAGGAAGGAAGGAAGGAAGGGATGGAGGGAGGGAGGGAGGGAGGGAGGGAGGGAGGGAGGGAGGGAGGGAGGGAGGGAGGGAGGGAGGGAGGGAGAAAGAGGGTAAAAAGGAAGGAAGGAAAGAAGGAAGGAAGGAGGGAGGGAGGAAAGGAGGGAAGGAGGAAGGGAGGAAGGGAGGGAGGAAGGAAATGAGTTAAGAAGGGAAAGAGAAGGGAAGAAAGGAAAGAGACTAGAAAAGAAACCAAATTCTTACCATTTATGTTCAAAATGTGGAAGCAACAAAGATGTCCCTCAACTGGTTGAAAGAATGAACAAACTGCCACACCTGTGCCATGGAATACTATTGCAATGATAAAATAAATGAGCTTTCAAATCATGAAAAGATACCAAATAAGCATATTTCTCAGTGTCAATTGAAAAGATTAGTAAAACGATAGAGACAATAAAAGGACAAGTGATTGTGGTGGGGGGTGGGTCAAATGTAGAGTAAGTTTTGGACAACGAAACTATTCTATATGACACTGTAACATGATTTCTCCAAATTCATAGAACTGTACAGCATAAGAAATAAAAGGTAGCAGTAACAGTAGAGGAAAATGGAGGGGTGGATAGGACAGATATAAAGTGGTGCTTGAAAATTATCTTTACTTGCTATTCTATTTTTCCATCAATGTAAAACTTACAAACAAGAAACAAAGGAGGAGGCTACAATGCTTGATAAGAAATGTACTCATTATCTTGCCCATGTAATTGTAACCACTCTGTACAGTATTTTCACAATAAAAAAATTCAAACCATGAAAAAAAACTTACAAACAAGGTCAGTAAAAAGAAACAAAAAAAGAATATTTAATTATTTCTGAGTGGCTCTTTAAGCAATTAGGTTCAAAACATGTCAAACATAATACAAAAGCAAAAATACATGGATGTGTCTTGTATTAGCAATGATCCTTCTCATTGTTTGATATGGGCTGCTACTATGATGTCATCTAACATTATGCCATACAACCAAAAGGGTCATTGCTAAAGCTGGTTGAATGCTGTTTGGATTTGGAGCCTTCAAAATTGAAAGCTAAGTAAACATCTCATTTTTATAAAGAATTCACCCTCAGTTATTTTCTTATTGTAACAGAAGATGGAACAAGATAATTACTTTGCAATAAACAAAAGATAATTTTAAAAATCTCAAAACCTCATTAAATACAAATATCTAAATATAAAAATTTTACACAGAATTTCCAAGATACTATCCTCTACTCTCTCACATACAAATAGACAAGTAAAATTAGAAGACTCAAAATAATAAAATACCTTCATATTATCTAAAATGAGTAACCAACAAGCAGGAAATACATGAATATAAGATGTTAGTGCTAGGAGAAACTTGAAGTATTTCGCCTCTTCTTGGACTGGTCTTATATTTAAAATATGGACACATACCTCAAAGGCATAAACCAGATTACCACACACAAAGGGTACAATATCCTGTCTGAACTATTAACCTCCAACAGGGTGTGCAAGCAACAATTTCCTTGTTCTCCTAGGGTTTGCAAGCAACAATTTCCTTGTTCACCTAGGCAACAAAAATTCTGCTGCATCTATGTGCTTCTCTAAAGTCCTGGTTCTTTACCATTCATGTTGGCATAAAGCACAAAGTAAAATTAATTAGAACCAGGCTACTTCCACTCATATGGCTTTTCCTACTCATATAGAGTCACATGAAGATAGTGGCAGTAATCAAGAAAAGAGGCAGTCAGGATTTTTTTTAAGTCACATTACTGTAAATTTCTTTTTATTTTATCTCCTTGTCGTTGAAATATTTGAAAATTGCTAAGGGAACTCTCATTGCTAGTTACGACTTGCATGTCAAACTACCATGGAGATGCACCATAAATTCACAGGTATGGTTAAAATACTAAATCAAATAATAGGTGATGTGATGTTATCTTTGGTTTAATTTAAAAGCACATATTTTCATTTATATTAACTATGTAAAAGAAAAAAGTGCTAAAACAAAGACAAAGAAACTTACAACTGAATATGCATGATTGTAAAATGTACTGAGAAGGTCCAGCTTTATCCTGGGACTCCCTTCCTCCCTATTTAAATTAAATCTAAATTCATGTGGTAATGCATGGTCCTTTATCAAACTTTTATTGCATTTATGACATTTTACTTAATATACTATTTGCAATCTCTGAAAAAAGTGTTCTTCCAATACTAATATCCAAATTGAAAAGAGAAGGGTAGACATTCTAATTCACTGGTGTACCAAAAGCAATATTCACACAGGGAAATTTAAAAGATTATTGGTAAATGAAGGAGGGGGTAACACTATTCAAAAAGAAATGTACTCATTATATTACTATGTAATTGTAAGCCCTCTGTGCATCATCTTTACACAAAATTTATCAAAAAGAAAAAAAGAAGCAGGGCGCCTGTGGCTCATGCCTGTAATCCTAGCTACTCAGGAGGCTGAGATCTGAGGATTACGGTTCAAAGCCAGCCCAGGCAGGAAAGTCCTTCAGACCCTTATCTTCAATAAACCACTAGAAAAATGGAAGTGGTGCTGTGGCTCAAGCGGCAGATCGCTCACTCGCCTTGAGCTGAAGAGTGCAGGGACAGAGCCCAAGCCCAGAGTTCAAGGCCCACGACCGACCGACAAAAAAAAAAAAAAAGGTTAGTGGTAACTATAGTCCCTTCCTCAATCATCACATGGAAATGATTCCGTTATTAGCAATTCTCTATTGAGACATATGTACTTTAGAGTTAAGATGTGCTTATAATTGTTTGTCACTATTAAAATACATATGTTCCAGTTAGGTATACCTGCAAAATACTTACAGATTACTTAAAAACAAAAGTGGTGCACAAATTCACACCTACTTTGACAGGAGCCTATAGAAGCACCCACAATCAGCCAGCGGTGCCAAGAACTAAAAAATAGATCATTTCAATTTAACCTGAGAGACTAGTTTCTGTCATGACTGAAGTATTATCTCCTGAATACCACAGAATGCTGATGAGCTATAGCAGGAGCTGAGACAAGTACGGACAATGTAGGCAGATGCAGTAATTGAAGCAATGATTCACTTTGAGAGATTAAAGCAAACTATATTATGTTGGACATCTTGGAAACTGTCTCCTTTATAATAATATTCTTTGGGCGAGATAGAAGGAATTTGTCAATAGCATTTCACCATGTAAATAGCGGCTCTAACCTCAAACTACTACGAAAAGAAAAAAAGACTGCACAGAATGAACATCAATTCCATCAACATAAGCATTGTATTAATAGTAAATAGAACTATCCTAAATAATTAGAACCATTCTGGTTATTAAAAATAAAGATTATTTCTCCAAATTTTCTTCTATTTTTTGTCCTAATATACCGCAATAAACTGGGCATTGATGCTTCACATTTGTACCCTCGCTACTCAGCAGTTGGAGAGCTGAGGATCAGAGTTTGAAGCCAGCCCAGGCAAGAAAGTCAGAAAGACTCTTATCGCCAATAAATCTCTCCCACAAAAGTTGGAAGTGGAACTGTGGCTATCAAGTGGTAGAGCACTAGTCTTGATCTAAAAGCTCACGGACAACACAAAGGCCCTGAATTCAATCTCCAGTACTGGCACCAAAATTAATAATGATAATTATGATGATGATGATGAAATCATATGAAAGTTATTCTAATACAGGAAGTATAACCAAATATGTTTTCACTTTCTGCTAATCTACCTAAACTCCCAGGCTAAGTGAATAGTTATACAAAATGAACAAGAACAATCTCAAAGAAATACTGAGCATCAATTTTATATGAATTAGCCACTGTTGGGTTTGCATTTCATGAAAAGGAAGATTAAATGTGGATTTCATACCTGGTGAACTGTCCCACCTACCAATCCAAATGAAAACAAAAAGGGTTGTGATTTTGTATAAAGACATACCCACCCCACCCCCAACCCAGCCAGGTTTGTGGTCTAAGAATAAAAATATATTCCTACTATACTAAATCAATTGTAGGTCTTGACATAATCATTTAAATTCTCACACACACAAAATAAAAGGTTGAATAGTTTTATAAGACATTCCTAGAAACAAAACTATTTAAATGTCATCTCAGAATGAAAGAAAAGATAGGGGAATTGATCGATATGTAGCTTTAGTGTATAAGATAGAGCACTGGGGTTAGAGCTATTAATTTTCTCTTACAGATACCATCTGCTGTAAATGGCTAGACAAAGCTATTCTAACAGTGATTGTGAGAACAGTATTTGCTTCAACTGAGGACGAAGTATTACATCTTGTCCCCATACAGAAGACATAAGCATGACATGCATTTACAAGTGGGCCAATACACATTAACAAAAGAAAGAAGGCAGGGAATAAACTTGACAATAGGTCAGTATATTCGATTCTGATTATTATAAGAAGCTCAATTGAGACTATCAGAAGCCAGGTCACTAAAGAACAAAAAGAACTCTGATAGAAATGACAATGGAGATTACTGAGCTGAGCTCTTCTCTATTAGGCATCAGTGAAAATGAAAATGAAATACTAGGGGATTTAGGGAAAGCAGAGCATTTATATAATAAGAAATGGAACTTTGTCAAATGCCTTTTAAGAAGTAATGATGGCTAAAATCTTTTTGGTTCCCATTCAACCTTATTAGAAAATATTTTAAGCTAATGTGATATATTTTGATGACTCAAAGACACTCTAAGTAGCATAACTTCTTTTAGTGAAACCTCCATATTATTCATATGACTTTAGATCATTAAAAGCACTCATCACATTTTTAATGCTTTCACCAATCCATGTTTAATGAAATTTAAACATATTATTTCAAAAACAAAATCAAGCTGAACACCAGTGGTTCACACTTGTAATCCTAGATTCTAAGAAGCTGAGATCTGACTATCTAGTTCAAAGACAGTCTAGGTAGGAAAATCTCTAAGACTCTCTCTTCAATTAACCACCAAAAAAGCCAAAAGTAGAGTTGTGGCTCAAGTACTAGAGAACTAGCCTTCAGCAGAAAAAGCTCATCAGGGATAGCACACAGGCCTGAGTTAAAAACCTGGGACCAGCAAACAAAAAATAAAATAAAATAACTGTAATGGATCAAATAATAAAATTGAATTAGACCCAAAATTTGGATATGCTTCTAACTCATGCTTTAAATGTATATAATAATAATAAATCTGAGTAACAATGGTAGCCCATATATATGTATATATATATATATTTTTTTTTTTAAGCATGTCCTATGGTACAGGCCACTATTTTTAAGTATTTTCAAGATTTTAGACCAGGAAACCCATAATTTCTTTGTGTAAATTACTTTAGAAATGATATTATTACCCTTTTTTACAGATGAAGAAATTGAGATGTTCAGAGATTATGTAACTTGCCAAAGTCACTTCTTGGAAGTGGATGAACAGGGATCTAAACCCAACACTCTCACTATCCAGCTCATTGCCTTTAAGCATTACACCAGTGCTTCACAATGTGCCTGCTATCTACTGTGAAAAGGACTGATGATGTCTCTTGCAAGTAGCTTTTAAATGCCAAATGTCTATGCCTAGATTTCTGAGAAGCACAGACTAAGGCATTGATCTGGTTCAATGTGGAGGAGGCTCAGGATTTATGAAGGTATTAGGGGAAAAAAAGATAAAAATAGGATGTTTCATGAGAAAAACGAAGAAATAAGTATAGAGAGAAATAGAGGCAAAGAAGAGTACACAGAAAAAGTAATACAGCAAAAGTAATAACTATTATAACTACTATTTCTACACTTCTGCTGCCTTTTCTTCTTTTAATTATTAACTATGCCAACTTCTGTGATGTGATAGTGTATTTCAGATTTTTTTCCTTAATTGACAAGTCTTAGAAAGCCCAGAGCTATAATTTTAATTATCTGAAACTCATCTCTAATAAGATATAACCACTATGCCAAAAAGGTATGCATGTAAAAATGGAAATAATTTATGACATTACAAACAAAACCCTTTGTCACTTCTCTGCCCTTATTTTCTAATTTCCTAGATTTATTTACCAGTGGAGATTTTGGCTCCATGATCAATTCTCAGTAATCCTTACATTGCCCCTTCCATGTCCACTGCTATTACCACAGTTTCAATGCTTTCATTGACTTTCTCGTTAAGACCGTAACATAGCTTTTGACCTTTTCTGCTTGTCCCAGAAATTTACTAGTTATTGCAAATAAGGGAAACCATGGGACCTATGTTTCTTTGGGCCTGGCTTACTTCACTTAATATAATTTTTTCAGTTCTTTCCATTTCCTAACAAATGGGGCAATGCCATTCTTTCTGATGGAGACATACCACATTTTCTTGATCCGTTCACCTACTGAGGGGCATCGGGCTTGGTTCTGAATCTTAGCTAGGGTAAATAATGCTGCAATAAACATTGTTGTGCTGGTAGCTTTAGTATGGTCTTATGTGTTATCATTTGGGTAAATGCCCAAAAGTGGGATTGCTGGGTCATAGGGGAGCGCTATGTGGAGTCTTTTGAGGATCCTATGTACATATGACCAGATAAGATGAGGTTAAGCAAAATGAACCCCAAGATAAGGACACAAGTGGGTTTGTTTCTTGCTATTGTTTCTAACGTATTTATAATGCATCATGTGATTTTTGTTGTTTCTTTGTACATTGCTTCCCCATGGTATAACCCCTGTTATCACTATATTTGATGTTGGTGCCCTGCATCTTGTATATACACTTCTCTAATTTGTGGAGGGGAAGGGAAAAAAACAAAATGCTTAAAATAGGGATACAGGTTGACCCATTGTAACAATGACATATACAGATTGACCCATTGTAACAATAAGATAAACAAGACACTATGTTGAAAATCGTTCTTTACAATTTAGGGGGGATAGTTTGTGGAGGTGGGAGGGAAGGGATGGTAGGGGAAAAGCAAAGGAGGCAACAATGCTTGATTGGAAATGTACTCATTACCTTGCTCATGTAACTGTAACCCTTCTGTACAGTATTTTTACAATGAAATTTAAAATTTAAAAATTTTTTAAAGACAGTAACATAAAAGGCTTGGCACTACTGCCTCATGCCTGTAATCTTAGCTATTCAGGAGGATGAAATGTGTGGAACATGGTTCACATGAATCACAGATCTCAGCAAGCCAAGGCAGGAAAGTCCATGCCATACTTACGTGCAAAAAGTCAGAACTGGAGCTGTGGATCTAGTAGTAGAGAGCACCAGCGTTAAGAACAAATACTCAGAGAAAGGACCCAAGCCCCAAGTTCAAGCCCCATAATTGGCAGGGGAAAATAAAAGGACAATGACATAGCTAAGATCAGTAACCCAATTTCACACACACACACCATTCTACTCATATCCAGATGCCAGATATGATCATTTTGAATATTACCCTACAAGACCCATCAATTTAGATTTAATCTCACATTCAGAATGTGTTTCCCAAGAATAGTTTCTCTGAATTTCCACTTGTCATCTCCATATATACATATATATACATATATATATTTCTCATTATTCTTTTCCCCCTTTGTTCCACTGTACAAAGGGGCTTCTTGATATTCCCACATACACATATATAATATACTTTGATGATCCTCATCCCCTCTATTAACCTTTTATTAATCACTCTCTCCCTTTCTAGTGCTCACAATACCTCAATGTGCATTTTCATAACTCAGCTGTAAGCTCCCATCCTATAAAACTTTGTAAACTAAGCACCTGTGTGTTTAAAAATAATAGGAACTTGCTGGGTTCAGGTGACTCTTGCCTGTAATCCTAAATACTTAAGAAGTTGAGATCTGGGGGGAGGAGGATTGGGTAAGGATGCGGGGGGTGGGGGGGAAGATGGGAAGGGGAAACAAAGGAGGAGGCTACAATGCTCAAGCATTATCTTGTCCATGTAATTGTAAGCCCTCTGTACAGTATTTTCACAATAAAAAAAGAAGTTGAGATCTGAAGATCATAGTTCAAACACAGCCTGAGCAGAAGAGTCAGTTAAACTCTTTTCTCCAATTAACCACCAAAAAGCCAGAGGTAGAGCTGTGGATCAACTGGTAGAGTGCTAGACTTGAGCAAAAAGAGCTAAAGGACAGCACTCAGGACCGAAGTAAAAGCCCCAATACCACACACACACACACACACACACACACACACACACACAAACACACACACACACACACACACACACACACACACACACACGTGTGCAATATTAAGACCACTGGGGTTATAAATAGGTAGCTGCACATTTCTTTATTAGGGTATAGGACTGTAGACAGTTTAAGACTGATGTTCATTCCAGCAAAATAACTATGCTGAGCCTTCCATATAATTAGGGAAAATCAGTAGTATTAAACTATTTGAGAGCCAAGGACAAACATATGTTTAAGTCAACTAGCCAAGTGTACACAACAGAATCTAAACCCAAAGTTCCCACCATACTACTTTCCTATTATTTTGCTTTGCACATTCCATCTCTCAACCCAATTAGACGTACGAGAATTTGCTAGTCCTTTCTTATTTTTTTTTATTCTTGTTTGTCTTCTGATACTGGTAGCTTCAAGCTTCTAAGATTATTCAGTATCTAAGAGACAAAGTGATATCACAACGTTTAATTTCTTCAATGCTAACACGAGGTACAGCTAACTATTAAGGTACAGTAGGCACATTGATAACCACACAAAGTGACAGCTGACAGCAAGGGAGAAGACAAAATACCTATAAAAAGCAGACACAAAAACTATTAGGTGGCAGCAGACTGGGACCATGAGCCTCTCCTGATATTCTCTCCATGCATTTCTCTCCAAGTAAAAACTGACAAGCAAGAACAGAGCATCTGTCCACCCCCTTTCCTTCATGTCTATTTTCTGCTCAATAAATACATAAAGAGAAAAAGGAGGTGGGCAGTTATTTTTCCAATCTCTTTGGTTTTCAATAAGTTTAGTTTGCAACTGCCTCTTTTTGCTTGTAAAGATGCTCACATAACAGATGAAGGCAATGTTCCACTCTCAGAAACTTAGTTAACAAATTCAAGGTGAGGTCCTACACAGGACTTTTAAGGCATCCATTTATCCCTTAAAACTTTTCTGTGGTGAAATCTTACTCATTCTTCAAAGTCCAAGGCTACTCTCTTTCATGGTCTCTGTAAATAGCTCAGGATTGTGGGAGCAATGCACATCACTCTCATAAATCTGGTGGTACCATCCCTATTTTCTAGCTGACAAAGTTATCGTTCCCGATTTCCAAGGTTTTCCAATCAGGAAGTTTTGTCAAACTTCAAAGGCCATGTTCTTTCTAAATATACTATGTTTCCTAAAAAAATTCTAGTTTTTATCATTTAAAGATATTAAATACAATAGTCTCTCACTGCTTTCTACAAGTTATGTGCTTTATTTCCTCTGTATGGTTTATTTCCAGCCCTGTATGGCAATTACTATAAAACTCAATTTACATAGTGTGGAGCCTGAAAGCAACTAGATAGATAATTGTTTTGAGTTCAACAATGAGTAAAACAAGGTTTATAATCCATTCCTTTTGCAGTAAATCTGGTGCTTTCCACAAAATTATAGTGCTGCCTCCAGAACTTTAAAAATATTCTTAACACAGATCATTTTATTATCCAACTATTTATAAAGTTGCCATGTACCAGACATGTTGAGTCATATTTAATATTTCTATTTTTTGTTTTCAATATATTAAATGGTTTATTGCATACAAATTACATGGTGACAAAGGATCTAAAATCAGCCATACTAGGCTGATTGTTCTTAGTAGAGTTTCAAATTTCTGGAGCTTCCTTTTGTGATTCCCTAATCGGACTCAACTGTGACTGTATATCCTAGAAAGCTTTCCCGGATATACCTCTATCAGAATATATTGTGCAATCTTCTCTCTCTAGCAAAATTCTTCATTCTTCAGAAACTAAATTAAATCCAAAGTGAGACTCAGTCAATTAAAATTCCCAGGGCAATTTTTCATATCCTTACATGTAGCAATTGTGACATCATAGTAAAACTGACCTATTCTCTACATCTATACTCATGTCTCAAACTAAACAGAATTCTTCCATGTCATTTTACTCATTAAATTTTAGTCTCAGCCCAAAGGGAATATAATATATGGCAGTTGCTCAAGAACTATTCATTTGGATGAATGACTAATAAATTAAGCAAGGATTAAACAATATATAATGCACTTGTTAAATGGAATTCTGGAGGATTGTGATGTAATGATGTTTTGTTGTGAATAGAGGAAATATCAACATGAAAGATATTTTACAGGAATTAATATCTTCATAAATTATTTTAGTTTGAAGAAATAACAGGGAAGCAAATACATTGGCAAACACTTGGAATTAGGACTGAAAATTAAGATTTTGCTTCTTGCCTTAAGTTGTTTTTGAAGCAGAACCACTTGAAAATGTCAACATGATCATAAATAATAACATATGGTTATAATAATACATGGGAATATTTTAAAAAGAGACAAAAGTTTGAGATATTTTGCTTCATCCAGAACATCTAGGGACAAATTTGTACAAGTGGACCCATTGCAACAATGAAATGAACAAGTCATTATGTCGAAAAACAAACTTTACAACTTTGGTGGGGAGGGAGGAGGATTGGGTGGGAGTGAGAGGGGGACTATGGAAAGGGATGGGGAGGGGAAACAAAGAGGAGGCAACAATGCTTGATAAGCAATGTACACGTTATCTTGCCCATTTAATTGTAACTCCTGTGTACAGTATTCTCACTAAATAAATTTAATTTAAAGGGAAAAAATAAAGAACATGGGAAACAAATAAAAGATAGTATGAAAGCTAGAAATGGTAAATACATCAAAAAGGAGAATGTCACTGGTAAAAGCAGGGGAGGGTTCAGGTGTATATTATAGATTACAATGAGAGAGAGCTAAATGTTATCATAAATCAGACCACAATTTAACTAGGTTTGATCAAGGACTGTTCAGTACTGCAATATTTTAAAGGTCTTAAAATAATTTCCTAACAATGAAATAAAGTTCTAAAGTTCATATATCATTTTCCTTTAAGAGATCACTTTTTACCATGTGTCTCTTCTACCTTTTGGTGATTAAGGAGCAAAATAAAATTAAAAAAAGAGAGATGTAAAGAGAAGTTAGAATGTAAATTATTCTTGCCTAACATCATAACATATTATAATGTGACCAATTTTATACAGTGAGTTAAAACAATAAGAATAAAAGGGAGCATATTTAGATCTTGACCTACAAATTAAATCTAATCTCCCATGGAATCGATATGGTCTTGCTTTAGGAAAATGTCGATTTTTATCACTGTTGTTTTCTTAACATTAGTTCTCCCAACAAGTATAAATTCAATTTTGGCTTAGCAATCAATACTTTATACATACTCTTAACAGTTCGCAGGAGTGGGACACATAATAATGATGCTTATATGTGTGTCTATGTGTATATGTATGTATATATGTATATATATTAAAAATAAGTTTTTCATTAGACAATGAATAAAAGTTTTAATAACATATCCAAACTTAGATAATAAAAATACATGGAATACTAGGTACACAGAGAAAAACCAATGTGCAAATGAATCATTAAAACTGTAGATACATGGATTAGATTTGACCCACTGAGTGACAACAGATTCACATCAGTGAGAAGAATGCACATTCATGGATTAATGATTTGAATTACCATGGAAGTATTTATTCATCAGCCTTTATATTGTTTCAGATTTACAACAGGAAACCTAATTTTAGCTATTTACTATTTTCTCTCCCTGATTTTGAAATATTCATTCTGATTTCTAAAAATACCTGCATAAAATTTGGAACAAAATTTAGAAAATCAATGTTTTTCCAAAAGCAGAGCTATTTAAATAAATTTCTACTTTGATAATCCAAATGGAAAAACTAAAAAACATATGTGCATTTTTCACTGTCTAAAGCTTATTGGACCTTTTTCTTTATTCAGAGATAAAAACTATGAAACAGACAAGTTGAAAGCTAAACACTGATATACATGATACTATTAATAAATACATTTAATTTGTGAGTTTCAACTAAATTAGAAATTCTAAGTACTGTACTTACCAGTTTTGTATTAGGTAAGCCAATTTGAAATGTTTGCATATTCAGCATTCCTCCAGTGAGGGGGTAAGAAAATATCTTGAAACAAATACCCACTAAGAAGGGAACAAAACAAATAGATGGACTGTTTCTTACCTAAGGGGTTGGAGTAGGGGAGAATGGTAGAAAATGAGAGAGGGGGTAATACTGTCCAAAAAGAAAAGTATTCATTACCTTACTATGTAACTGTAACCATTCCTGTATGTCACCATTACAATAAAATTTAAGTTTAGAAAAAATCTGTAAACATGTTGAGAAAGACCAATGAGAACATTGACAAGTAATGCAAGGGCATTTGGAAAGCAAACTGCACGAGTTAATGGGATGTATATTAAGAAAATGAAAGGCTCCACTTGGGCATACTTAACTCTTCAGTATTCTCAAAGCTGATATAAAGGAATAATTAGAAGCAAATAAGATTGTAAAGGAGGTAAGCACCATGATTAGATGAGTCAGAAGTATCACATATTTCACTTGGGGAAATGGTACATGACAAGCACATGAAGAGTCTGTAATTCATATGCATAAGTGAACAAGCAAACTGGTCTGGCTAAAGCAATGCTACATTTCAGACAATGAACACTGACTACAATGGTTAAGTGAGTTCAGTGAGTTTGAAAACAATGTAATTTAGTCAACTGGTACATAAAACCAGCAACTACAAAGTAAGAGTGCTATACTAGCCACTGAAGTAAGGAGACTGGGTCTAAGGAAAAGTCCTTAATAATAAAGGATATTTTTTAGTTTACAAATGAGTTTTAAGTTGGTAAGTTACAGAAAAGTCTTACTCTCCTTAGATGACTGGATCCTGATTTCCCTTGATTGTGTCTACATTTGATTTGTTTTTTATTATATTTAGCATCTTTGATAGATTTAAAAGTTCACTGTTTTTTACTTATTTTGTGTGGACATCTGATTTGCATTCTACTTTGTTAAGATTTTCATGCACCTTGTGTGGTTTGTGGGTTATATAAGCTTTGTAACTGGAGTCCTGCTGCCCAAGAGGGCTCCTATAAAGACCCAAATCAGTATTTTAAGTGGTGGCTTATCTGTTGCCTGACAGGGTCTACTATATAACACAACCTTATAGACTATGAAGGGAAATCCAACAATTTTAGTAAGAATATTGACATGGTCAGATGTTGAAGATCAGTTCTAAAAACAGTTAAGGAAGAACTGACTATAAATCTAGACATAGAAATGCCTGCTTCAAGGAAAGAATTGAGTAATAGGAAGTATCAAAACAATCATGTGAAAGGTACTGTTACAAATATTTCACAGATATTAACACATTCTGGAACTAAAACTACAGGAAAGATACTATTATCATTCCCATTTTACAGATGAAGAGACTGAGTTAGTAGGCTTGGAACCCAGAATCTGGCTCCTCTAGAACCTTCTTTTCTAATGTAATTCTACTTTCTAGTGAGTCTTTTTTTTTGTTTTTATTGTAATCTCCTCATAATACCAAAGCAATAATAATGCAAATGCAGGTGACTAACATTAATTCTAGGGTAAAGGATTAACATGGGTACAAAAATGTAAGTTTTCCATGTGTGTGTGTGTGTGTGTGTGTGTGTTTGCGTGTGTGTGCGCGCACGCGAGCGCGTGCGTGTGTATGTATGTGTGTATGTATGTATGTGTGTGTGAGTGTGTATGTGAGTGGGGGGTTATTTCCTTCAATATTGGGGAGGGAGGGCACTGCAGATCCTAGGTTTTGAATTCAGTACCTAGGATCTGTCCCTCAAAAGTTTCTGCTCAAGGCTGGTCTTCTACCTATTGAGCCAAAGCTTCACTTCCAGCCTTTTTTTGGAGGAGTTAAGTTTTTAGAGATGTTAATTTCAATTTTCTTTTCTGGGTGGGCTCCAAACTGCAATCCTCAGATTTCAGCCTACAGATTATAGGACTAAAGGCTTGCACCACTGATATCTGGCTTCGTTTCAATTTTTAATGATCTCCCTTTGTAGCTCAGGATAATTTTAAACTCAAGATTCTGTGCCTCAGATTTAAAATGCCATGCATACTTCTCTTTTCATATTTCTTATAAAAAATTACTGGTCTGGGGGAGTGGTTCAGTGATAAAGCAAGACACTGAATTCAAACCTCATTACTGTCACAACAGAAAATTAATACCTATTAGGCTACATTAACTGACAAAAATATTACTAATAATGTAGAAATCTGGCTTTCAAACTGAAAATCATTAATATATCCATCAAAACGTGAAGATTGTCATTTTCCTATCCATATAAAAACAAAATTAACAGATCTCATTAAAGTAAACTGATTCAAATACAATTATATTAACAAATAAAACTTCTCAGTAAATTATGTCAGAAAACATATGAGTGAAAAAGATTTTAGGCTGTTTTTCTGTCTACATTTGTGATTCACATCTTTTGAACAGGTATGCCATGGAGGTCAAAGGCCCACATAAAGTAATTGCTATATTTATTGAGGTGTAGTAGAAAAATAAATTCAGTATAGAGTTATCTTTACTACTAGAAATATGTCCATTTTAAATCCCAAAATGTAGATTAGAAGGATGTCCTTTAAGGAAGAAGTATTTGCTTCGTAGGTGAAATGTTGCATTTTAACTATGAATACAGACTTCCATGATTTAATCTGACAAAAATTAAGTTAAAAGATTCGGAGGAAGATAGCAGAGGAGAAACTGGAGGCTAAACAAGCACTCACATAGAAAGCAGTTTTAGTGTTCCAGTGAACAGTCCTAGAGTAGAGAATCACACCAAGTGTGCCATCACAGTACAGAGAGTTTGGCTAGAGTGAGAAAATCCAGGGAAGGAGACAGGTCTGAGCATTTGCCGGTAGCCACAGATTTGGCAGCAGCAGCAGCAGCCATAGCCACCATACCTACAGAGAGAGTCCAGAACAAAGGCGCCAGATGTGGCAGGCCAGCGGATTTTATTCTCCAATTAATCGACATAGTCTAGTTAGATTTAAGAACAAGATCCTTCTGTCTGCTGCCTTCAGGATTCACAACTTACCCATAAAAACAAGCACGTTTTGAAAGTGAAAGGCTGGAACAAAATCTACCAAGCAAAAGGCCACTATAAACAGGCCAGAGTTGCAATCCTAATGTCAGATAAAATTGACTTCAAATTAAAATTAGTGAGAAGAGATAAAGAAGGTAGTTACATACCAATTAAGGGATCTCTCCTTCAGGAGGATATTACAATTCTAAATATCTATTCACCAAACAATGGAGCACCCAAATTTATCCAAGAAACACTAGTTTCTCTCAAATCTCATGTAGATCCGAAGACATTAATTGTTGGGGACTTTAACATACCACTATCCCCTCTAGATAGTTCAAATCGACAAAAACACAACAGAGAAACCACAAACCTAAACTAGATCAACAAAACTAGATCAACTAGATTAAACAGACATCTATCGAATATTTCACCCAGCAGCATCAGAATACATGTTTTCTCAGCAGCACATGGAACATTTTCCAAAACAGACCACATTTTAGGTCACAAAGCAAACTTGTCCAAATTCAGAAACACTGAAGTTATACCTTGCATTCTCTCAGCCAATATCGATATGCCAAAGCTAAACCAAGATGAGTTAAACCATCTTAACATGTCCATATAAAGCATTGAAATAGAAACAGCAATAAGAGACCTCCCATCTAAGAAAAGCCCAAGACCAGATGGATTTACAGCAGATTTCTACAAAGCCTTCAAAGCAGAGCTCACACCAATACTCCTCCAACCCTTCAATGAAATTGAAAGAGAAATTTCATTACCGAACTCATTCTATGAAGCCATCATAACCCTCATCCCAAAACCAGCAAGGACTCATCGAAGAAAGAGAACTATAGACCCATTTTTTTGATGAACATTGATGTAAAACTTTTCAACAAAATTTTGGCCAATCAATATCAACAATTCAGCCAAAAACATCATACACCACGATCAAACAGGATTCATTTCATGGATACAAAGCTGGTTCAATATATGAAAATCAATTAATATAATTCATCACATCAACAAGAATAAGGATAAGAACCACATGGTTATCTCAATAGATGCATAAAAAGCATTTGACAAGATCCTACACCCCTTTATGATGAAGGTTCTGGAAAAATTAGGAATCTAGGAAACATTCCTCAATACAATAAAGGCTGTATATGACAAACCTACAGCTAGCATTATACTTAATAGTGAAAAACTAATGCCATTTCCTCTTAACTAAGGAACAAGACAAGGATGTTCACTCTCTCCACTCTCTTCAATCTATTATTAGAATGCCTAGCTACAGCAATAAGACAAGATGCAAACATATAGTGGATCCAAATAGGGAAAGCTGAAGTAAACCTCTCCCTCTTTGCAAATGATATGATCTTGTATTTAAAGAATCTCACAGACTCCACTCCCAAATTACTCAAGCTGATTCAAAACTTTGGCAAAGTATCAGGGTATAAAATTAACCCTGAAAAATCAATAGCTTTTCTGTATGCGAACAATGAGAAAAGCATGGCTGAAATCAGGAAATCAACTCCATTCGTAATAGCCCCACAAAAAATAAAATACCAAGGAATTAACCAAAGAAGTGAAGGACATCTATGATAAAAACGTTAAAAACCTGAAAAAGGAAATCAAAACAGAACTTAGAAAATGCAAAAACTTCCCATGCTCCAGGATTGGAAGGATCAACATCGTGAAAATGGCAATACTTCCCAGGGCTATGTACAAATTCAATGCGAAACCTACCAATATTCCAACCTCATTCTCCAAGGAAATAGAAGAGGTAATCCAAAAATTCATATGGAACAATAAAAGACCCCGAATAGCAAAAACAATCCTTAACAGAAAGCACAGTGGTGGAGCAATATCAATACAAATTTCATACTCTACTACAAAGCCATAGTAATCAAAACAGCTTGGTACTGGCACAAGAACCGACCTCAGGACCAATGGAATAGAATTGAAAACCCAGAAATAAACCCATAGACCTATAGCCATCTAATCTTCTATAAGGGAACTAAAAAAATAGAATGGAAGAAAGATAGCCTCTTCAGTAAATGGTGCTGGCAAAACTGGTTAATCACTTTTAGAAAACTAAAGCTAGATCCTTATATATCACCCTGCCCCAGAATGAATTCCAAATGGATCAAAGACCTCGGAGCAAAGCAGAAACCCTGAAAACATTACAGGACGGCATAGGAGAAACTCTAGGTCTCCTTGGCACAGGCCAAATTTTCTTTATAGAGACACAGAAACACAAGAAATCAAAGAAAGGCTGGACAAATGGGATTACATGAAATTACAGAGCTTCTGCATGCCAAAGGATATAGATAGCAAGATTAATAGAAAGTCCATGGACTGGAGAAGAGCTTCACTAGCCATACAACGGACAAAGGTCTCATATCTAAAATATAACAGGAACTCAAAAAATTAAATCCCCAACAACAAATCCTCAAAGAAACAACTGCCCAATAAGTAAGTGGGCTAAAGACTTAAAGAAAAATTTTTCTGAAGAGGAAAGAAGGATGGCCAATAGACACATGAAGAAATGCTCAACCTCCTTAGCCATAAAAGAAATGCAAATCAAAACAACATTGAGATACCACCTCACCCCAGTTAGAATGGCTATAATCAAGAAATCTAAGAACATCAGATGCTGGAGGGGATGTGAACAGAAGGAAATCCTACTGCATTGTTGGTGGGAGTGTAAACTTGTTCAACCACTTTGGAAAGTAGTATGAAGCTCCCCTATGACCCAGCAATCCCACTTTTGGGCATTTACCCAAACAAGACCATACTAAAGCTACCAGTACAACTAGGTTTATTGCAGCATTAGTTACCATAGCTAAGGTATGGAACCAACCCAGATGCCCCTCAGTAGATGAATGGATCAAGAAAATGTGGTATATATACACAATGGAATTATATGCCTCCATCAGAAAGAATGACATTGCCCCATTTGTTAAGAAACAGAAAGACTTGGAAAAAATTACATTGAGTGAAGTAAGTCAGGCACAAAGAAACATAGGTCCTATGGTTTCCCTTATTTGCAGTATCTAGTATATGTCTGAAACAAGCAGAAAAGTTCAGATAAGTTGATGTTAGGTGAAATGAACCCCAAGATAAGTATTCAAATGTTTTTGTTTCGTGCGATTGTTTCTAACATATTTATAAGATTATTTCTTTGTTGCTTTGTATGTCCCTCTCCCACAGTATAACCCCTGCTGTCACTGTATTTGATATTGGTATAATTTGTGGAGGGGAAGGGAAAAAACAAATCATTTAAATAGGGATACAGGTGGACCCATTGCAACAATGAGATGTACAGGTCATTATGTAGAAAAATGAACTTTACAACTTTGGCGCTGGGGCAGTAACGGGAGGAGGGGAGAGACGGGACGGGTTGGGGAGGGGAGATGGGAAGGGATGGAAAGGGGAAACAAAGGAGGGGGCAAGAATGCGTAAATAGAAATGTACTCATTACCTTGCCCATGTAATTGTAAACCCTCTGTAAGGTATTTTCACAATTAAAAAAAATTTAAAAAAAACAGAAATTTGAACATATATATCTATATCTATATATGTATATATATATAGATATATATTGCAATGGTTAAAAAAACTAAGTCAAAATAGTGGGCAATGACATTTGTAATAAAAACACAAATTATACAAATGATAGCTGAATATCTACCTTAGACGTTTTACCACTAAATTCACTGTTTCACCTTTAATGTTTATGTTAGCCACTGAAATATCTTTTCTATGAAGGAATATTGAAGACATTTAATATAATCAAAATGATCACCGTCATCAGGTGAAATGAGAAAGTCCAACAAAGAACAAAAACCTTGAAGATGGCTAACTAAATACGAATGACTTTAGAAGTAGGGATGGGAATACAGCCCAGCCTAGAGAAAGACTAATGATGGCTCAAGTTCTCCTGGAAGCCTATGAAACTCAGAAATGCTGCCAAAATGAAGAACAGCTGTATTCTGAGGTTTGAAATTCAGAGATGCATCTATAATCTTTAGTAAACAAAGGAATCAGGATTCTTATATGTCAAAAATAGCTTAATAGGACTGAATACTAAAATAATTTGAAAAAAATCTCTACAGCCATAAGATACCCATTTTCTAAACATGATTGAAAATTAGGTTAAAACATTATGATATGTGATGGATCATGGTAGCTCAGGCCTATAATCCTAGCTACTCAAGAGATGGAGATGTGAGGATTGTGGTTTAAATCATCCAGAACAGCAAAGTCTATGAGACTCTTATCTACAATTAATAATTGAAAACAAGAAAGTAGAGCTGTGGCAAAAGTGTAGAATTCTAGCCTTGAGGAAAAAGCTCAGGAACAGTTTCTTCTCTGAGTTCAAGGCCTAGAATGGAACAAAAGTAAAGAAAAAGTAAAAAGTAGAGCACCAGTGGTAAAAGCCTGTAATCCTAGCTACTCAAGAAGCTGAGATCCGAGGATCATGTTGGCTCAAAATCATCTCAGGCAGGAAAATCTGTGAGATTCTTATCTCCACTAAACTACAAAGAAAAGCCAGAATTGGAGCTGTGGCTCAAGTCATAGATTGCTATCTTTGCAGAAAAGAAGCTCCAGGACAGGGCCCAAGCTCTGATTTCAAGCCCAAGAGCTGGCATAAAAAAAAAAAAAGTAAAAATGAAAACTTATGACATGAGATTATTCTGTGCAGGAAATAATATATTTTACATACCATCTAAGCCTTTTACACACTGAAATAAATGAATTCACATTACTTAAACATCTGCCAGATACTAATACTACAGCATTTCTAAGGTTACAAAATAAATAAAGCATACATGTATATGCACTTAAGTATGGATAGATAAAACTCAATGGAAGAAGAAATTATAAACTTTGCATAGACTAACTTAACAATTTTCCATTCAAGTACTTACTAATATACATCGAAGACATAATCTTTAGATTTGTTGACTTTATGTAGTCACATGTACATATGCAGATTATATTTTATTATTAGACTTTTATAATTCCATAAAGAGGGCCAGGTGAAAAAAAACTCATTAAGAAACAACAATTCTTCTTTAGGTGGAAGCAGATTTAACTGATAACAATATATACTGCACCAAGTGATAAAGTATAACAACAAAATAACACAATATTCCAGTTTTACTTCACTACCTTTGATTTTTCATGTGCCTAGTTTAAGTGGGACTTTATAGACAAAATGGTAAATGCTAAATTCAATACCGAGGATCAAGAATTCATTGCATTCAACATAACTACAAGTATTTTATGGACTATCCAAAATCCAAATCCAAATGCATGGCATATATACATACTCATTGAGATTGACATAACTATAGCAATTTAAACTGAATAGCTATTAAATAAGAATTGCAGCTATGGACTAAGTTTTGACACAACATATACTCTCATTAAGGTAATATTTAATGAACTAGTAGTTGTAACTAAGAAAAGTAATAAGCAAAATCTGGCCTTATCATTAGAAAATTTCCTCGCAAATGTGACAGTATTGTCAGTGATAATTCAACCACCTAGTTTTTTTTCTGTCAACATTTTACTGACAAAATGCCCTAATAGAATCCTTGACCTTCAATAAAGAATTTAAATGTATCAAGCACAAATCATTAAGTATTTTTCAAAGGCAGACAGTAACAATTTTGACATTTTACAAGGTCATTTTTCATAAGTCTAAATGAAAAAAAGTTTTTGTTCTATAAAATCGCTAACAATTTTCATTAAATTGTATAAAATTAAAATTAATAAGGTCAATCATGTTTTAATTTTACTAGTATCAAAAACTATGTAACAAAAATAATGAAATCAAATTATATTTATTCTCAACCATTACACTCCATTGTGAATAAAATAATTTTAGGACAGAATCTCTACTGGAGAATTTACTTCCTAAAGAACTACTTTGAACTTCAGAGGTTTATAGCTACTTTTCTGACTTTATATTATTTCCAGGTGAATAACAGAGATAAATAAGCAATAAAATGCAATATGGAACTAACAGAAATCTAATGCTATAAATAGAATTAAAAGAAATTAATAATCTGTTTTAAGTCTCTATTTTAAAGGTTACTTAAATAAGACTGCATTGATTAGATTTAAATCTCTTTCTCTCCTCTCTCTATTAGCTGAGACAGAAAATGTATTTTTAAGATATTAAGTATGTTAACCCATATTAGAGTACTTTCAGATAGTGCTTAGAGAAAGCTAAGTGAATGCATTTTATTCATTTGTCAATTGTCTCCTTTCAAACTTTGATGCATGTATGTATTGCTGTAATATATTATACATTAATAAAACTGCTACTTTGCCATGATGAATTAGACCCAAATTTATTTCAATTAAATATCCATGAGAATATCTGATGAGGCTTCAACTACATAGCAACATGCCAACTCTTTGTCTCCAGGCCAGGTTGCATTTGTGAGTTCCAGACCATATAGTTTTTTAGTTGCTAAATATCTATCTCCAGCTGAGAATTATCCTCAATAGGACTCACAGTTCATTTTCTCTTTATCCTACAAAACTTTCTACTCCTTCTTGTGTTTCCTCAATCACTGGCATCATCAGATCCCTTCAATGATCCTCAACTCCAAAGAATTACAATATGACTTTCATTTATATCAACTGTTAGAAAATATAGGATAAAACCAGTAACATTCTCCATACTGGTAAACGGAAAAGATTTGTTACTGTCCTCCCTTGACATAGCATCTTGGGAATGCTTCCTTCTTCCCCATCCTCCTCTAGCTCTTCATTATGTAATCTTATCTATTTTAATGGATTTAAGTGCCATACATATGTAGATGAATGCCAGGCCTCAAACCCAGATATTCTGTGCTTAGATTTTTCAAAACACAATTGCCTTCAGAACATAGCCACTTAACTTTCATACATTAGGAATTTATTATTTTTGAAGATTAACTTGTTTTCCTAGTGTTCCCTGTCTCACTAGATAGTGCCATCCTCTGTGTACCTGCCTGCAGAAGTGATGTATAATTCCAGTTAGACTTGTACTTTCTCCTTTCTTATTTGTCTGTCACATTCCTATATTTAGTCACTAAAAACTGTTAATTTTGCATTCCAAATATTTATCCCTGCCTTAACTTCCTCACTTCCACTGCCTAATTCATGATCAACTGCGTTATTTTAAGTCTCCTAAGTGTTCTTCCATCAGTCCTAAACTTTGCTGCTAAAAGAGATCATCCCAAAATGGAATTTGATCATACCACTTCAAACCTCTAAATAAAAATACATTAGGTTACCTCTAAATCATAAAGAATAGTCCTTCCATATTTTCCAACCAAACATTTGAAGCCTGGCTCACCAAAATGTAATAATTGTACATGCCTATTCTTGTTCATGTAGGTTTTTCTGCCACAAACTCCCTTCTCCTATTAGAAAAACAAAATCCAGGGCTGGGAATGTGGCTTAGTGGTAGATTGCTTGCCTAGTATGCATGAAGTCCTGGGTTTGATTTCTCAGTACCACATAAACAAAAAAAGCCAGAACTGTCACTGTGCCTTGAGCAAAAGAAGCTCAGGGACAGTGCCCAGGCCCTGAGTTCAAGCCCCTGTACTGGAAAAACAAGAAAAAGAAAAAGAAAAAGAAAATCCACCTTTTTCCACTAATTTTCCTAAAAAAGAAAATATGATTCATCTTTAATTGTTCTGAAATAGGATGTTTTCATAATAATAAAGTAATTACAATAGTCAAAGCAGTTACCACATTGTACTATAGCAATTACTTTATATATTTACTTCCGTTTTCATAAAAAGTTCTTTTAGGACACAAACTATATCTTACCCATCTTATTCTTGCATTAATAATGGGGGACCCTGTTATAGTATTATCTCCCGAACAGCCAAAATATTATCTTTTGGGCCTTATTCACCAAAAAAGCTATGATAGGAAGTGCTTTACCCCTTTAATTAGCAAAGAACACTCTAGTCACTTACAGTGTTTTGTTATGGAGTGTTATATTAGTTCTGAGATAACATGCACGTTTAATTTTGTAAGTCTTTAAAGTTTATGACAAAAAGCATTTTAAAAACAAAACAAGGTAGGCCAGGTGAAGTGGCACACAAGTCAATCTCAGGACTTGAGAGTCAAGTGGATCTAGAATTCAAGGAAAACCTAAGCTACTTAGACCCTGTTTCCAACTACAAAGTCGATTGTATTTTTTTCCATAATAAAGCCATTCTAAGGTAAACCCTCTGTAAATATTTCAGATAGAAAATATGTCCATAAGAGGAATCACGATATTGGCAGCACACACGATATGAATTGTGTTTGTTAGGAAACATTCTTTTTTTTTTGGGGGGGGGGTCCGGTCATGGGGCATGAACTCTGGGCCTGGGTGCTGTCCCTCAGTTCTTCAGCTCAAGGCTAACACTCTACCACTTAAGCCACAGCATCACTTCTGGCTTTTTTCTTATGTGGTGCTGAGGAATCGAACCCAGGGCCTCGAGCATGCAAGGCAAGTGCTCTACCACTGAGCCACCTTCCCAGCCCATGTTAGGAAACATTCTGCTCTAGTTCATTTTCTCAGTCTTCTTCAAACTAGAAAACATGTGGTTGGTTCTTGTACTACCTTATTTTGTTTGCCCTTGTTAACTCTCCTTATGTACATTGCTCACATCATAACTCATTTTATTCTCTGACCTTCAGTCAGTTTATCATCATCACATTCGTGGTACTATAGATATTCAAAGTAAAAAGCAAAATCAGAAGTTTAAATAACAAAAACAAACATGAAGCTGGAAATAAAAGGAACAAGACACTGTTCAAAAACAAATGTATTCATTACCTGATTTCTATAACTGTAAACCCTCTGTAAAACACCTTTATAATAAAAACTAATTAATTTCTTAATTAATTTTTTAAAAAGGAACAAGAAACCATTTATCTTAGGGAAGCAGTTGGAAGAGTATAGGGAGATCATTCTATACTGTGCCTGTGCCCTGCAAGAAAAAGAAACATGGTGGTATGTAAAATGGCATGTTCACTGTTGTAATATTCCACTCATTATTTCATTTTTCATAGGAAACCTCCAGGACAGATCTCTTTCACAAAATACTTAAAATTTAAAAATAAGTACCAACCTACCAAAAAGCAAATAAAATGGCTGGTGTTAAAAAGATAAAGGGTAAATTCTTTCTGCTATGTGTTTTTATTATCTTGATTTTATTGCTGCCCTTTATCCAATTACCTTTTCATAGTTCTACAGAGGTTTAATGCCAACCAATCAGTATAAATACTATTATCAATAATGTTCATTGTTTAATATATCCAAATGAAACTAGACTCCTATATTCATCATATTAACATTTCAAGGTCAGAAAGTGGTTCTGCAGCATGAATATCAACAATATTCACTTATATTTGTGGAGTACATTTATCTACAAACTATAGTTTTTTTATTCCTTCTCCTATCACTTCCCTCTGCCTTCTCTAGGAGTCTTCCTTTATTGTGATCATTTTAGTTGTGTTGTACTGTTGGTTTTTGCCTCCACCAATGAAAGAAAACATGAAATACTTCTTTTTATTGGGTTGGTTCATTTCATTTAACATGATGATCTCCAGTTTCCCAAGAACTTTAAATTACTATTGGGAACCTTGATGATTGTGGAATTTTAGTGAGGGGTATTCCTCAACACACCTAGGCATATACATATAAATTCCAGGAAAATTAGATGGTTACTGAACTTAAAAGTTATAACACAGTAGCTGTTCCATTACTTCATTCATTCTAGGTATTTTTGAAGTTTGATTGCGTCTAAACAAATATATATGATTTGAGGCAGAGTAACTACATATGATATGCAGAGCTCTACAATCTCTCACTGTCCTAAAGATAGAACCAATATACTGTTGATTATATATAAGTTCATACATATATGTATATTGTTTTTATCCAGACATCCAGTATAAAAGTAGCAGTTTTATGATGCAATAAATTCTATAAGCACTACATTAAACAGAAAATTTCTTATACCTACTAATGTTATTTAATCCCCAGTGAAAGAAGCAAAACAAATGATGATTCATGATATAGTTTATAAGAAAAGAGAAATAATACTGTTACAATTAACAAATTCATAATTATAGCACATTAAAAATAAATAAATAAAAACTAAAACCAGACCCTGGGACAAAATGCCTTATATTCAATCACCATTTTCCTACTTACTAGCTGTGTTATCTTGTCTAAGTTACACAGCTTCTCCATGCCGTGGATATAAAGGAGAATAATGATGGCAATAAGAAAGTGTTATTGAGAAGATAATATGACTTCATGCATGTATCATAATAACAATGTCTGAATAGTAAGTAACATATGTCAGCCAATACTATTATCATGTGTTTTCCATCTTCCATCTGAATCAGTTTATTAAACTGGATATTTTTTTAATGTACAAGACCATAATGATTCCTACAGAGGTCAGAAGGTATACAAACGACATGAAATACATAATATTTTGAAATAAGAAGGTACTGAGGAAGAAAGAAAATTCTGAGGAATCTTCAAGACTCCAGTGATATTGACAGAATGACAGCAACTGTAACTCTTAAGGGTAATATTAGTCTTATTCTCAACAAAGATAAATAATTACATGGTCTTAGTGAAATTAGCTCCGTTAGCAAGGGAAACAGGAAGGCAAAGAGAAAGAGGAGGAAAGAAAGGCAAAGAGAAAGAAGAGGAAAGAATAGAGCATCTCAATATAGAGTATAATTTGAAGGAAATATGTAGAGTTAGTGGCAGAACATTTAAATACAGAGTTCCTTGTAGTATGGTCTGCCTAGACTGTCTCCAGACTATATGACATTAGTGTCTAAATTGCAGTCCCTCAGGTGGTATACTGACCTGAGGGGAGACAGTTAGGGAAGAAGAGATACTGCCAATAATTCAACCCCTAGTCAAACCTTCAGCCAGGCCCACACCCTGATGCAATGAAGACACAGCATGGAAAGGTTAAGGAGTTCTAAACCTGATACAAATCACTTTTTGTATTGCTTAACTCACTAAATTCTCTAGAGAAAACTTGGATAAAACTTTGTTAAACTCCCACCATGTTGAAAAAGCCACTGAATAAAGCAGAACCCAGTGCAATTCAGGACATGTACAGATGAGTGAGATGTTAAGTAGACATGCAAACAATTTATATAAATTCTAAGACATATTTATATGGGCAACTTAAGATAAGACACGAAAACAACATTGGTTACCCTTCTACTTCCATATGCATGACTAGACATGCTTTTAAATCTATTAGGATAACACTTCCAGCCTACAAAATAAAATTAAACTACTAAAATCATGTGACTGCTTTCCAGTTTTGCTAAACCAAATGTAAAATAATAATAATAATAATAATAATAATAATAATAATAATAAAACCATCAGAAACAGAGGGAAGACCAGTTGCCTAAAAGATAATTTCTATGGGGTTGATTAATCAGACAAACTAAGCTATCTTACAAAGAATAGCAAATCTCAACTGTAATATACTTTCCACCTGCATTAGAAAGCTGTTCAAAAAGATTATTATATCAAAAGCTACATTATCTGCATGAATGCAATTCTTTATAATGTAATTCTTTGCACTTTCACAAATGAAGTTATTAAAATGATGCTTAAATAACTCTCTGCCAAACTGAAATTAAGTAAAATATATTAGAGTTGACTATAACTCAATGGTGCAAGATAAATTTGGAAAGCTTAGCCAGCCTGCTCAGGATTAAGATTTGGTGCTAAGTTTTCTGGGCTATAAAACATGAGAAAATAATGAACAATGGCACTGTTTTACTAGTTCTATTCATTCTGTAGGACTGATATTATACAAACAATTGTTTAAACATGAACCACTGAGAAAGTGAGAAAGTGTTTGGCAATCTACCCTAATTAATTTGTAATACATCCAAACATCTCAAAATAGTCACAAAGTTTTTCATATAAATTCTAATCTATTTTGGCAATTTTAACATAATTAAAATGTTACATTTCCCCTTGAGGTCTAGAGCAAGATAATGTATAACCTCTTAAAATTTTCTATATACAGGATATTAAGTCTACATGGAAAGAGTACTTTGGAATATGGTACTATAAGAAGTCCCAAAGAAATGACCTACATTTCTTTCTGAATTAATTTCTTTTTCTATGAAAAGGGTTTTTATTTTTAATAAGTATACTTTTGGTGCCCCTCAGGCACATAAATAATGCAAAAAAAAAGCTTTCATAGATTACAATTACAGTTGTAATGAGAACAATATTCTCTCTTCACCAGTGTGAAAATTTTCAATTTGTAATTAATTCATTCATGCTGTATATACAGTATGACCTCAGTCTAGAATAAATCAAAAGAAACACTTAATAGTACAATATTCTTTTGACCAAATAGCTTAACACAGATAAAAATAAAAGATTGTTTTTACAAACAAATCAAAACAGGCAAAGACCTCTCGAGGTAAAGCAAAGGTTAATGATGAAGCAATAGTTTATTTCTAAGTATCAACACTGAGCTAATTCAAATTGTACTGTACATCTTATTTCTGAAAATATTAGGGGAACAGATCCAAAGTTGGTTTGTATTAATTAACACATTTGTTTTTTAAAGTCTTTTTCCATTTTGTTCCATAAGTATGAGCCTTTTAGGCCTTTCCTGATTGGATGGTTAGAATAATATATTCATTCACTGGACAGGTGTCTCTTTGGTGTAAGCCTTGGTCTTTTAAGGAATCAGCTTATCTGATTCCTGAGCTTTTCTCATGTCCAGTATCCAATCCATCCATGAGGCCTGCTGGCTTCAATTCTAAACACAAGTTTTTATATACTACAATTTATGTGCTTTGAAAACTTCTTCCCTTTACTATCATGTTTAATCCCCCACCTAAGGAATTGTAGATAATTATTTAGAACCACTAACACAATCTCAAATCCACAGTCACTGCATGTTTATTATTCTATCTTTTCTGTTAGTTTATAGGTTCTGAAAAAAAGACAAGACTACATTTGCCTTAATTACATGTATATCCTCCAAGGCCCACACTGGCATCTGGCAGAGTAAATGGCTCATTATATAGATATGTGAATTTATGAATGCATAGGAGATAAACTTATTGATGACTATTAATGGGCCTATATGGTCTAGAAAGTGTTTACTACATAACTGCTTGAAATTTTTAAAAAATACATTTTTTGATAAATTATAAGCAGTCCCTTCTAACAAAAATTCCATCTCTTAGTCTTTAAAACAAATGCCCAATAGCTAGCTAGCAGGTTGTACAGATTATCCTAAACAGGTTTTATTGATATCTTATTGTTTGCTATGTTTTATACTCAACTCCCATTTCTGAATTCTAACTACAGAACAACCACATTCACTGGATCTTATTTCTGAAGTTTGGAGCTTATTATTGTACTTGGAGTGATCCAACCCCCCACCCCCTTGCAGTGCTATGAATAGAACTCAGAGCCTTGCACATACTATATACATGCTATAACTCTAATCAATATCTTCATATATGGATCTGCTCTATTATAAAGAGTTTTAGAAAATAATGACAGGATACAGAAATCAGAGGGTAATCAAGGAGAAAGTCTCTGGAAAATATTGTCCACTACTATACACAATGGTTCAGTTATGATATGACACTTTAAGCCTATCTAAACAATAAAATAATAATTTGGACTGTTAAAATTCTTTAACATATTAGGAAAGAATATTTAGCTTGGAATGTAAGTCAATAAGCCATGAGTCTGGCAGGGCAAAACAAGGCAAACAAATTGTTTTCACCACTGAGAATTCAGTGTTACTCCTTCTATGGGTCAGAGGCCTAATAGAGTAATAAGTATTCCATGGAAAAGAGTACTGTATAAACATATGATAGAAATTCAGTACATTTGTTTAATGAGAAAATAAGACATGAAAGGCAGCCTCAATTACAGCTTGGAGAAATTGTTAGATTAATGCTGTTATCTCATGTCTATAACAAATTAGTCTCTATGTAGGCCATCATTACTTATTAACAATGATATAAAGAAATGTAGCTTATAATACCCAACTGTACATTGATCCAAGAGTTCTATCTGCCTCTGGTGACAGAAGGGAAATGTGAATGTCTGAATGTTTGAGAAAAATTGGTGGATAGACTTTTATGAAGTTCAGTTGCATCACATTTAGGTTTATGATACTATTTGCAATATTTCATTTTGATTAAAACTTAGCCTAAAATAATCTTCAATCAATAATAGAGATTAACATCAAATATATTATGTTATGGAAAATGTATCATATATAACCAACACTTTTGAACTGAAAATGGTCAGCATAATAATATACCAAGACTATTGAATAGTCAATTTCACTTGGTACTGGTGAGTTCTTTACAAGTATTGTTTCATCAAATACCTGACCATTCTGTCTTATAAATTAAAAATACTTTTATGTCTTAAAGAAAAAAATACTGCCCATTTTGATTGACAAAGAAGTAATATTATATACAACCCAGTTCCCAACGCAGTAAGTGTAAGGGAAACAGGTTGCATTAATTCCATAATTTTGAGGATATATAGCTTCAAGGTCAAAGGTATTTTAACATGTTTATTCATTCACTATTATATTGCTGTAATACAATATACATCATAAAGCAAAGCACATTTAAATTTCCTATCCAAAGATTCTAATGAATTTCAATAATATAAGTAAAATTCTGATGATCTCCAAACAACCATTTTACAAACCAAGGCTAATTCCACTACTTCCTACAAAGAAAGGTACCTTACTCTCACATGAACTTCCTCATTGGTAGGGTCATTAGAAACTTGATTCATCTAAAATCAAATCAATGTGAGTCTAGGTAGGTTCATAATGTGCAACTATCAATATATACACAAATATACATTACTAATACCAATGTGTATCAAAGTTCATGCTTACATTCTTATTTTAAAGATTCAAATTTAAATTACTGCACATAAATCCTCTAATCTAATATAAATTTAAAATTGAAGCCGGGCGCTGGTGGCTCACGCCTGTAATCCTAGCTATTCAGGAGGCTAAGATCTGAGGATCGCGGTTCAAAGCCAGCCCGGGCAGGAGAGACCGTGAGACTCCTATCTCCAATAAACCACCAGAAAACCGGAAGTGGCGCTGTAGCTCAAGTGGTAGAGCGCTCGCCTTGAGCTGAAGAGCTGAGGGACAGCGCCCAGGCCCAGAGTTCAAGCCCCACGACCAACATAAATAAATAAATAAATAAATAAATAAATAAATAAATAAATAAATAAATAAATAAATTTAAAATTGAAATTTCCAGAGAATCTGAGGGAAAAGACTATTCACGTTAAGCTTAGTGAATAAGTATGGGATTAGCATGAAGTAGAATGTTATTATAATTGATTGGGTATATGCATTAAATAATAAAATAAAATAATAAAAAAAACAGAGCTGGGAATGGGGCTTAATGGTAGAGTGCTTGCCTAGCATGCATGAAGCCCTGGGTTTGATTCCTCAGTACCACATTAAAAAAAAAAGCTAGAAGTGGCCCTGTGGCTGAGGCCCTGAGTTCAAGCCACAAGACTGGCAAAAAACAAAAGGTAAAAATAAATAAAAAATAAAAGCAGCATAGTGATATTTAATTTGGGAACTAATTTGACAAAAATTGTTCTTTTTCTAATTTTAAACTGCATCAAAACATTTTAAAGCAATCCACTTCAAACAGTATTTAAAAGGGATTTTGATAAGTTAACATATTATTTCCTTCAATGCTACATGCTGCCATGCTTGGTATTAACAGTCACCTCTTAGAAGACATTTGGAATGACTTTGGAACTCAAAATTCTAAAGCATTAATATTTGTATTTCAGGAATGATTATATATGTGTATATATATAGAGAGAGAGAGACAGAGACAGAGACAGAGAGACAGAGAGAATGTGTTTAGGTACTTAGTTTACAGTATTTATTTCTAACAGTCATATGCACTAGATGACTCCATGAAGGTTTAAGAATACTATTGGAAGACTCTACCCCATATAGTCCCTCGTTTTGGTAATGGCAAGTAATGATCAAAGCACGTAAAAACTACTAACAGTAATACTGGTTTAGAATCATCAGCCTTAAACATGGCAGTGAAAACATTGATTTCTTACCAAAGAATCCTGAGATGCATCCTACAGAGCAGTTCTACAAGGAAGGCCGTTTGGTAAGAATGCACTATTTTTTTCAACATACTTATAATGTACTATGTGATTCTTTTGTTTCTTTTGTAAATTCTTCCCCCATGGTATAATCCCTGTTTTCACTGTATTTGATTAAGGTGTTCTCCATCTTGTATATACATTTTTGTAACTTGGCGAGGGGAAGGGGTATAGCAGAATGCTTAAATGGGAATGCAGGCTGACCTATTTGGACGATGACATATACAGGACACTATGTTGAAAACAAACTTTACAATGTTGAGGGTGGGGAGGGAGGAGTTCTGGAGGTGGGGAGGGAAGTTCTGGTGGGGGAAAACCAAAGGAGGAGGTAACAATGCTCAATAGGAAATGTACTCATTACCCTACTCATGTAACTGTAACCCCTCTGTACAGTATCTTTACTATATATATATGTATATATATATATATATACACACACACACACACACACACACACACACACACACACACAGAGAGAGAGAGAGAGAGAGAGAGAGAGAACAGCAACCTTAGATACACTTTTGATCTTCCACCCAAACTGCAAATGCCTTCAAGGTTGATTCTACAGTGAGTATACGTATATGTCGAGAAGGAACAATATAGTTCAGACTCACACCAGAAATCAAAAAGATGAAATGGGAGCATAGTTTCTATGATAAGTACTTCAAAAATACACAAACAAAACTAAATTACAAGTTATTTCTTTCATGTAGATTATGTAAATTAGTTTATATGTAAAATATGTATTTATAAATTTTTATTTGATTACAAGAAGCATAGGACACGAATGGAAGACATTATGAGGTTTTTTTAAACAAAAGGATAGCTACTAAAAATTTAAGAGTTTACACCCATAATCCTAGCTACTAAGGAGGCTAAGACAGGAAGGAAAGCCCAAAAGACACTTATCTACAACTAATTACCTCCCCCCCAAATTTGGAAGTAGATCTGTGGCTGAAGTGGTAGAGTGCAAGCCTTGAGAGGGGGGAAAAAACCTCAGGGACAATACCTCTGGCTCCCTGAGTTCAAGCCACAGGACTAGTTCGCTCCCACACACATACCAAAATAAAACCTTACATAATACTAAGGTATTCTATCTATACAACACAAAGATTTTACAGCCATATTCTGATCCATTGTGCAGATATAATATATACATATAATATCCACCATGCAGATTTAGTAATAAAATTAATTATTAAAATACTAAATTGTCAATGTTGTAAAAGACAAAAGCAAGACAAAGAGAATCAAATACCAACAATTAGCAGGGGTTTTTATCTGACATTCACAAGAACAAAGAACAAGAAAAACCTAGAAGAGTGATAGCATCTTTCTTATTGCTGTTTGTACAAGGAAAAGAATCTAATAACACCAGCTTCTCTTTTCAAAAGAAATTACAAATATCCTAATAGCATCACATGTTACAGAGTAGTTACTCTTTTGCCTTCTGTTCAAAGTAATTACATGCTAAGAAACAACACATTTCTCACATATTGCCAAAAGCATATTATCAGCCTAGTCTTATCGCAGGAAACCAGATATACTCCAATCTCAGCAAACCACTCTAATGAAGGAAATAATGATAACTTACAATAGTTATATCTGCCATTTGAATGTCTCCCATATTTTGTTTGGCTCCTACAAAAGTAATTCAAATTAAAAATTATTATCTTTAAGCCATATCAAGAGATGGTCAAGAACATAAAGAGGAAAAGATGTGGACAAGCAGGGAGAAATGAAACTAGATTTACTACTTGCCAATAATAAGCCAAAGGAAGATTACATAGGCATGGAGAACTGAATGAAGGGTGCCAGGAGCTTAAATATCTTTCCCATTCTTCATACATTCAGTTTTATGTTAAAGGACATGTTTCAATATACCATAACCCATGTCATTAGCAGGCAAATTGTTTCGTTACTTGTGTATCTTTATGGGTATATTGTTACTGGGTCTCAAAAACTGAAATACATTAATATCCTGCATAAGCTAGATACAGATAGATAGGAAAAAAAATGTAATTAAAAGGACAGGAATTCACACATAATAGCTTGTCCTCTCCCTGTGGGAAAGATAATGGGGAAAATAAGGCTTGACCTGAAATTTCTTATCATAGAGATTTAATGAGTACAGTGCTATTACAGAAAGATATACCAGAGGTAAAAAGTCTAGGCCAGTGGATTCAAGATTATGGCTAATGCATTGTTTTTGTATGGCTATGCTCAAATAGCAAGCATAGCAAAGTCATGAAGAATACAGATTATGTGGAGAGCCTGCCTGAGCTAAACATCTAACTCCAATTTGTTCACCAGCAAAATATCATGATAGCTGGGTGCTAGCAGCTCACACCTGTAATCCTAGCTACTTGGGAAGTTGTGATCTGAGTGTCATGATTTGAAGCCAGCTTCAGGCCCTTGAGATTCTTATCTCCAATTAACTACTCAGAAAAAGTCTGAGGTAATGCTATGGCTCTAGTGGTAGGGTTCCAGCCTTGAGCAAAAGGAAGTTTATAGGACAGTGCTCAGGCACTGAGCTCAAATCCCAACACTGGCACAAAAAACGTCATCATGAACAGCATAGGATAGACAAACCAAATAAAATAATTCATGTAAAACTCTTCACAAACAAACTGGCATGTGGCAAATGTACAACCAATATTAAGACTTATCATGGCTGAAATTCTCAGTTTTCTTATGAGTCTGTAATATATATTTATCTGCATTTTCACAAACACTGTTGATAATTATTCTGTCTTATTGATTATTATATTTTACAGTTATTTAAATAGCAAAAATAAAAAATTAAGTACATTCCTTAGAATCAAGCAACCAATCAGCAAATAGACATTGGCTTCAACACAAAAAGCTTCTCATTATTTAACTGTAACAATGTTCCCATTTAAAAGACATGATGACATACAACTATAATCTCAGAACTTTTTGAGGCTAAGACTGGGCTACATAGCTTTGAGTATGTAGAAAGATGCTACCATTTCCCCAAACATATATATATTTTTTGATTAAGCTATAAGGATATATATTATCAATTAAACTAATCATAGGTCATTTTGAAAATCAATTTGGCTTCCAAATTTGAAAGCTTGAAAGAAAAGAGAAAACAAATATTAAAAATTATAGACAGTTGCCTAGAATCCTAACTACTCAAGAGGCTGAGATCTGAGAATCGTGGTTCAAAGCCAGCCTAGGAAGAAAAGTTCCTGTGAGACTCATATCTCCAATAACCATTCAAAAACTGGAAGTGGAACTGTCGTTCCAAGTGGTAGTGTGCTAGCCTTGAGCAAAAAGGACTCAGGGACAGTGTATAGGCCCCGTGTTCCCCATAACCAATAAAAAAAAATTACCCAAATGAAGATGGATGCAGTATGTTCTTTGTGTGGCAGATATCAAGAGGCCAGACAAAGCTAAAGATTAATATACTAGCCCCAGGACCAACAATAAATAAATAAATAAACTAGATGTGGTGGCAACAGATTGTGATTCCAGATGTGTAGTAGAGAAGATGTTTCAATGACTTCCTGAAGACAATGAATAATTTCAGTAATTACTGAAATATTCTAAACATAGAAGGGCTATGATCACTACCACTGAGCACTTGAATGAAGAGATAACAAGTGGGATTCATTTGAAGTCATCAAGGTAAAAGTTGTCATAGTACTTGTAATTACTAAAAAAAAAAAGTACATTGTATATGTCTGTGTAGTAGGCAATTTCTCAAATGGCTTTTGGGTGATTCTTGCTTCCTGCTTTCCATGCTCTTCAGTAATCTTCCCCAATTTCCATGAGGACTGACTTGATCTTAGGCTAGAAAAAGATGTTAATTTTCTCACTTGTTGCATTTTTACTTCATTCCTTCTTAACATGCTGACTTTGATGAACCACACAGCATTTTCTGGGCTCCCCCATTTGAGAGATTCACAAGTAAAGAAATGAAGACAGTTATTTTTTACAATAACCAATGGAGAAAAGAAGTACTCAGTTTGACAACCAAAAAGGAACTGAATCTTCCCAGCAACCATATAGGAGACTCCAACTTTGGCAACACCTCATCAAGCACTATCTAAAGGTATTACTTATATATAAAGTTATCAGAGTTGAACTTTTCTAAATTAAGAAAGGAAACTTCTCTTTTTTAACGCAGTCTGAGACTCGTCTAATATTCAGCTGAAACAAAGCATGACTCTATAGTTCAATACAACAACATTAGAAATATACACTGGATTCAATATAAAGTATTTCTTTTTGTAAATATAAAACTAATTAGCTAGAATAAATATAAATGAGAAGCTATGTGATTTGCAAATGTTATTAAAAGAACACCTGTTACTATTATTATGCTTGATTTATATATATTTAGAAGGTAAAAATGGAGAAAGGCAGTCTCACAAACTCAAAACTCAAATGAGTAATAATAAAATAACACAAGGTATCTAATGTTATAAAGTAGATTACTGGAGATAAGAGTCTCATGAATTTCCTGCTTGGGCTGGCTTCAGATTGTGATCCTCAGATCTAAACCTCCTGAGTAGCTAGAATGAAAGGCATGAGCCACCAGCTCCCGGCTTGTAAGTATACTTTCTATTTACACTATCTGAAATAATTAAAGTTTCCTCATTTGTTCTCTTCTGTGTTAAAGCTTACAATATGGATACATGCATATTGTGTCATTATGAGAAATTATTGGTTAGGGTATCACCTCTCTCCACTCACTTTAGCACCATCATATATGGGGAGAGGACACTCCTTGTTTTCATGTGAATTCTAAGAATCTCTATCCTGTGAAGATGGGGATGTATTTGATTTTTTTATTCTTGGCCTTTGCATTATTTCACAGAACTATCTAGCGAGGGTGGGCTTCTTTAGAGGCAACCAGCTGATTGTGAAACTAAGAAATACAATTTAAAATATAATCCTAGAAGGAAAATGCTTTTGTATAGATGTATATTTTCAAACTCAGTTCAAACATAATCTTAAAGCTATGCACAATATTTCAAGCACTGTAAAATTCCATTTATGTGCATTTGAAATATTTATAGCACCTCAATTTTCTGTTATTATTAAAACTAAATTGCACTGTAGAAATCTATTATTGAAGAAGCTAAATTTTATTAACCTCATGTTTATTTCTTATATTTCCTCTAAGCAACATTAAAACCAAAGAAATTGCTTACAACTTCCACATACACACTATCTTTGTTCTTCCTGAAACCTCTAGAGAACACTAGAAATTCTAATTAGAATTAGCAGTTATAAGCTACATATTATTTTGATTTTAGTTAATATTAACTATCATTACTTTAATTCTTATATAATATCATTATTACCTATAGTTAGTATAGTTATTTTAATAAGTATGACATTATCATTGTAGCCTTGATGGTTATATATCTCCAAATAATATCAAAGTTAATATAAATTTTAAGTAGAAAACAAACACAAATTCCAACAGTTATATATATGATATATATCCTAAATACACATAGAGTCCTTTCTAGCTGAATATATTGCATTAACCAAGAAAGCATCTTCTTTCTCTGGGCCTGGGCACTGCCCCTGAGCTTCTTTTGACTTAAAGGGAATGCTCTACCACTTGAGCACTAAAGAAAAATGGCCTGAGGGCATGGTTCATGTAGTAGAGTGCCTAACTAGAATGTGCAAAACCATGAACTGCCAAACCACTTTTTTTTTTATTTCCCCACTGTGGCCAAAAATATAAGTCACCCTTTTTCCCCATTTTGCTCTATATTATGCCATTTTCCCTTAGTACAAGCAAGCCTATGGAACTGGAGCCAGGTCTTATACTAAATGTTTAAAAAAAAACAAATTTAGTGTGAAGTTCTCCTTAACACCTCATGTTTTCTTACTCCCCCATGTAAACACCAAATGCTATTGCCCTGCTTTCAGTGCCATGTGTTTTTCCTTCCCCACAGTTAAATAGGTAATAGGCCTAAAGCTGTACCTGAAATCTGAGTACCTTAACAAACCAAAACCTCAGCTGGAGGCCTGGCTCAGAGGTAGAATACTTTTTTTTAACATGCCCAGGATTTAATCTCCAGGACTACACAGACACCTACATAAATAGTAATTTAGGAGTAGTAAATTTTTAATAAATGGCTAAGATGCAGCTAACCACAAACATCCAACCTTCAGCAAATCACAGGTAGCGAAGTGAACACATCATATCAAACTAAGGCATATGCTTAAGTACAGTTAGGCAGCAGATTTCTCTCCTTTGTTTCCATAATTAGACTGCAAATGCTGATCATCGATCATACTGTTGGGTGGAATTCTTAGGCCCTCTTCTGATTCTGAGTGCTGTACAATACATGATTGTATCGTAAAATCAGTATTTACTCAAGTAAGATCTGCTAAATTAAATTTGTCTAAAATTTTTTTTAAAAACTTTGCAAACAGCATTCCCTGAGATCAATCGCCTCTTTCCTGATTGAAATTCTACTTAAATGTCCAGGCTTAGCTCAAATTATATACTTCTGGGATGAGATCTCAATCTTCCCTGCTCAATATTAACTACTTCTAAAATTCACTCCAACTTCACTAAATACAGTCAGTGTCCACTTCCTACATCCCTCACTGTGTGGTTCTATGTGATGCTCAGAAGTTATTCATTTCTTTCACTCACATTTGCACATAGTAGGTACTCAACTATTAGCTAAATGAAAGACTTGTCCTACCCAAACACAAAAATAATCTGTTCTCAAAGTATTTCCTCTAAAACTTTAATAGGGCTGGGAATGTGGCTTAGTAGTAGAGTGTTTGCCTAGCATGCATGAAGCCCTGGATTTGATTCTTCAGTACCACATACACAGAAAAAGCCGGAAGTAGTACTGTGGCCCAAGTGGTAGAGCACCAGCCTTGAGCAAAAGAAGCTAAGGGATGGTGCCCTGAGCCTGAGTTCAAGCCCTAGCACTGGCACAAAATAAAAAGAAACCTTCTAAGAATAACTAATTCAAATAGAAAGTATAATTTTATGGCACTTTCAAATAGTAAATATTTACACACTTAAACATTATAAATATTATCACTGGAATATTTTTAAAGCTTTCTATTTCATAATTCTAAGCTACTTTAAATTTTTAAACATTGTCTTGAAAACACAGACTGGTAATATTTTACATCTAGGGAAAATACAGAAATGAACTCTCCAACACCCTGGTAGTATAGGGAATATTTCTAAAGTTAAGGAAGACTGAGTCTAAATGCTTTGGAAAAAGGTCTTAGAAACAAAGGATGTGTTCCTCATTCCAAAAGGCAGCTCAATGAGTTGCAATGAGCAGCAGATTGGGGAGTAAGTGAAGCCTTAGGGTAGGGAAGCCAGGGCAGAGCTCCAAGTTTACTAGAGCCACAGCCTCCAGATGATCTCTTGCTCAGACTGCCACCTATTGGCCAAAGGCTGAATCAAACCCAAGAGAAGTGGCAGGGAACATCAGCTACTGCAGGAAGACCACTGGATAGTTATTGAGTGATATTTTTAAATGATAGCTTTGTGTCATTAAAATGTGCTTTGACCATATTCAATATGTGTAGGATATTGTATAATATCTAACTGAACTCTTAAATATACCTTCAGAGTGGTGCTAAAAGATGCCCCTAGCCTGATACGCACTTAAGCATTCAAAATTAGGAGACGAAGTGCAATATCACGTAGAAAATTTAGAGAAGTAAACAGTAATAGCAATACAGCATTCACAGCAGTGAGAATATGAGTGCCTGTAAGTGATTTTTGTTTGATTTTACTTCGATTTGATTAGGCTTTAGCAGCTGCAAGAAGAGTTGCTTCTATTGTAACTGATGAGCTAAACAGAAGAGCAGGAAATCCTCTTGCTGAACTAATAGCTGTATTAATTGTCAATCACTTACAAAACACACACACACAACATGAGATAAATGAAGGAGAAATGAAAATTAATGCTTATTAATTGTCTGCTAAATACCAAGCACTGTGTTGGTATAACCTTATTTAACTCTCACAGAACTACTAGGCAAACATTGCTCCACTCACTTTATGGATGAAAACATTCAATCACTAACATTATAAGTAGCACTGCTGGAATGGCAGTATGGAGGACTCCATTGCATCTAGCTTTTAAATCACACACTAACTTGAGCAAGTCTGCTATAATGCTTTTGATAGTTTCCCCTCTATCTCTAGCATCAGTTTGTTTTTCCAAGTGTAATATAATGTGTGCTTAATCATTTGTAAAGGTCCCAGCTGACTGCAAAATTTTATGAAATGTATGTTTCATATAGGACTCAATATAAGAAAAAAATCAATTAGTAAAAGAATAGCTGTTCAATAAAAAATGTAGGAAGAATTAGAGAAAATTCATAGTGAAAGAAGATAAACTTGGCTATGAATAGAAAAAAAGCTGTTCAAGAGCACATTTATCTATTTCTATGTATATGTGTGTATGTGTATATGTGTATCTTATATATATGGCCTGAAGACAATTTTACCATATGTTTTGGTGCACGTATGTTTTGACTACAACCTGCCACATGAGGTCAAGTGTAAATTTTGTACTTATGGCATCATGTTAGTGTTCCAACAGCTTTGCTTCTAGAATTCATCCACAGATAAGTCTCACATTTGTACACAAAGGCATATATAGCAACATGTTTCCCACAGCAGATTTTGAAGTAGTAAAACACTGAAATTAATCTAAATTTAACTAATGGAGGGGGGCAAATGAAATAAGACAGGTCCATAACACTGAATTCTGTGTGGTACATGAAAACAACTCAAAGTGTTTTTAATGAAGACAGCAAGGAATAAGAAAAATAAACGCTGTAATTATCTAGAAGCAGTCTAATTCTAGAAAATAATGTGGAAAATCACTACTGTTTTTCTCAGACTTTTTAAGTCGCATTTAAGGGAAAATTATTTTTCTTCATCACATATTGTTCCTTTTTAAATTATTATATGAATACTTTTCAAGAAACATGAACATATTACTCCAAAAAATAAAATAGTAGAAGGAACGGAAAGAATTGTTTTAAATGCAAAATTCCCCCAAAATAGTCTACTAGCCCCAGATTACCATATATATATAAATGAACTTCAATTTATAGGGAACAAATACAATTTAAGTATTTCTGGTGTACAAGGTAAGGTAGGAGGATTGAAAATGAATAATAACACGCTGCCTTCTTCCTCTCCTCCAATCTCTCAGACACACTGAATTTTCCAAAATTCATGTTCAGGGCATGTTATAACAAATCAGACAGAATAGTAAAAATGTGAATTCCAAGGACATGAAAGTATAAAAGATTCATTCAGGCAGAAAAAAAAAATGATGTTTAACTGAGCTATTACTCCTGCAGTAGTTGGACAGACATGCTGAAATAAAATGCCAAAAAACTCATAAGTATCAATGATTATGTATGAGATTTAAAAGATGCCTGAATAGTACTAAAATCATGTGTGAAATACAGAAAAAGCTTAACTATGTAATCATATGGATTAATTATCAAATCAGTAAACATACTTATTGGACACCAGATTTTCACACTGATCCTGAAAGTATGCTCATAACAAAAATGATAAAGTTTTCTAGGAAACCAAGTTGGTAAGTAATATCAGTTTAAGAGAAAAGACTATATAAGCCCTGTCACCAATCTTATTCCAATTCTATAAAATCTTCTAAAGCATTAGTATTATCTTCCAATACTTTCTATTACCTAATACAGTAAAAATTCATCTCTGCTTCTTAGCAAAAGCAAGAATTTTATGTCTATATGCAGAATAACACACATTCTAAACATGAATAACAAAAGCTTTATTTTCAGACGAACAATAATATTTACATGAAACAAAATTTTAAAAAAGAAAATTTCCCCATTTTGTTATTCCCCTGTTTCTCCCCAGATATATGTATATACAAGATTCAGGATATCAAAATCGAGTACAGTGACAACAGGGGATATGCCATAGGGGAAAGAACATACAAAGGAAACAACAACAACAAAAATAATAAAATCACATGGTACATTTAAAACAGTAACAATAAAGACAGACTCCTTGGGGTTCATATCTTGGGGTTCATTTCACTCAGCATCAACTTATATGGTCATTTGTACATGGTTTTTGAGCTTTTCAGCTCATCTGATAAGATTATCCTATATGGATGCTACTTATTACAAATAAGGGGAACCATGTGACCTAAATTTCTTTGGAACAGGGTAACCTTACTTAATATGGTTTTTTCTAAGTCTTTCCATTTCTTAACAAATTGGATGGTGTTGTTCTTTCTGATGGGAGCATAGAATTCCATTGTATATATGTACCACATTTTCTTGATCCATTTATCTACTTAGGGGCATCTGGAATAAGGACACAGGATGACCCATTGCAACGAAGATACCTACTAGACAGTATATTGGAAATGAACTTTACAACTTCGGATGGGAGGAGGGGTGGGGGATAGGAGTGTGGGAGCTGAGGGAGGGAAGGGACAACAACAAGGAAGGGAAGGGGTAACAGTGTTCTAGAAGTAATATACTCATTGCCTTACTCATGTAATTGTAACCCCTCCATACAACATCTTAACAATAAAATAAAAAAACTTAACAAGAAAATTTCCTTTAGTTCCTGGATAAATTATAATTAATGTTAATCTATCTTTGACTCTATACAATTGAGGAAATTACACATACACACAGTATTAGAAATATATGTTTAACAGAGCATAGAATTCCAATACATCAGAATAGAAAACCTATATTTTAAAAAAAGTAAAATGTACCTTTTATGTTGGTGGCAAAATTCAAGGCCAATTTTGCAAAAAGATCTGGATTCTCAAATTTCTCTTCTTTTACTTTTAACCAGACACAGTTTTCAGATAAGTCTTTAGGCTCAATCTGAAACAAAAATAATCAAGATTACTTTCTAAAATATTACTACTTTTCAAAGAATTCATGTTCAGTAAAGTTAAATGAAAATCATTTTATCTATCTACTAAAACAATTGCCAGATTTCTCTTAAAACAAATAAATATTCACTAAAAAAAACTGTCAGAATTCTACTTGTATGTGGAAAGTTAAACCAAAGCAATAGGCCATTTATAAAATAATATTTAAAATATAACTCTCTGGAAAGGAACCTTGAAAATAATTTAGTAAATCCCCTTCAACTCACATACATTATTCTTGTTTATTGATGATTTTTTAAACTGGAAAGCAGAGACTCAGAAAAGTTAATTTCCCATATTCCTTGATAAAATTCAAGACAATAAACATAATATTTCATACTATGTGCCAAGGTATTGTTGTAAATGAGTTGGACACATTAACTTACCCAAGCCTAACAATAAACCTTTAATATAGAACCTATTAGTACTACAAAACTTAAAAAAAAGGAAGCTTCCCAAACTAATAAATGGCAGAGCTAGGATTTAAATCTAAAACATCTTGTTCAGAGAACTGTTTATCTTCACGGCAACACAATGCTTTTATGAACTATAAATATCATGACAACATGTGCTAAATAATGGAATGTCTCATCACACTTACATAAATAAGTAAAACCACAGATTATGGATCATATAGTTGGTGACTCATTCTTAATTAAATATTTGGTGGCTCGTTCTTAATTAAAAACAACCACAATCTGAGACCATGTATATGTGAGGAATCACTTTAGGTATGTTCTTGGACATATGTAAATGTTTTTCCATTAGAAGAGAAATTCCCAATGATGAAAGAAGACTTTGAAAATCTCTGTAATTATTTAAAAGGAAGCATATTGTTTGATAATACTAACAAAGCAAAAAAATTCATTGGAAAGTATTTTCATACATCATATCCATTGAAAAATAAGTTATATGACTGTTCCATATTGTTACTTATTCTATCTGAAAGCTTAAAGTTAAAAACAGAATCACTCTAATAGCAAAATTCACTAAGATAACAAGGTTCAGTAACAAAAATGGTTATATTATAATCTTCTTGTATTATATATTATATATATGTGTAGCTGTATATATGTAGATATATACATATATGTGTAGCTGTATATATGTAGATATGTATACACATGTGTATACATATCTACATATATTATACTACTAGCCAGGTACCAGTGGCTCAGACCTGTTATCCTAGCTACTCAGGAGACTAAGAACTGAAGATAGCAGTTATCTTCAATTAACTACCATAAAAGCTAGAAGAGGAGCTATGACTCAAATGGTAGAGAGATAGTCTTGACTACAAAAAATCATGGACAGAACCCAGGCCCTGAGTTCAAGCCTAAGAAACCAATCCCCCACAACACCACATACAAGCAATAGTACTGAACATTAACAATGTTAAAAGAATTCAAACAATTCAAACTATTATTCACTTGCTGGTGTATTTCCTGTATTAGTCTCTATATCCCTTTGATTTCCTTTTGCCTTCCTCATAATTTTGGAGGCAGGGTTAGCTCATGTTATCTGGGTATCAGATAACATGATTGCTTTCCTCACAAAGGAAAGCAATATAGTTAGCAAACACCATCTCAAACATTCTGGAGAATTTACACATAGCAAAGCACTTGTCATACCTTAATGGTCAACCATGACCAGAAAAAGGCAAAATACTTATTAAGTATTACCTTTGACCAATTGATTCTCTTCATGGACACTTCGGGCTTATAGATTTTTTTCTGTTTCATTCCATATGGTAGACTCATAGACACTCCTCCAGGGGGAGGTGGTGGTGGAGGAGGTCCCCCAAACAAAGGTGGTGGTGGTGGAATACCAAGCATTCCAGGTGGTGGGGGAGGACCTGATCCAGGTAGAGGTGGAGGTGGAGGTGGTGGTGAACATGGCCCAGCACCAGACATGGGAGGAGCTGGGGGAGGCCCTGTAGTACCAGATGAACCAGAGAATACCTGAAAAAGAAATGATCCAAGATTATATGTCTATAAGAAAATGCAGCAGAAAGAATATACATAGGTAGACATTTGTGCTTTAACATATCTGTCTTATTTCATGTTTAATATTATGTGCTTTGAAAGATTATGGAAGGGACTTTAGAAAATTTCCTAAATGTTATAAACTAGAAAGTAATTACAGCAAGACCTAAATGCTAGAGAAGTTAACAGTTGCTACAATTTTGCAAAATATTCCTCTAAAACAATGAAAAAATAGCCTTCATTACGAATATGTTCAAAGAAAAAGTATATACAGCTTGTTCCTGTTTGACTATTTTGATTAAGTAAAGAGGCTGGGAAGGGAGGTGAAGGGTAAACAAAGGAGGAGGCTGCAATGCTTGGTAAGAAATGTATGCATTATCCTGCCCATGTAATTGTAGCCCCTCTGTACAGTATGTTCTCAAATAAAATAAAATAATATTAAAAAAAAAAGAATATTTAAAACAAGTTCATGGATTCAATTCCTATGGGGGCCAATTACCTTTACACAGGAGTGTTTCACAGCACCACTGATCTAGCTGTCTTCTAATACCAATGATTAATACTAAGTAGAATCCATCTAAATAGTAATATGTGCCTTATCAACATTTTTACATCTATTATAGCTTTTTATCCTTTATATAAACCTTGTAATGCAGATGGGGCACTTTGAGCTCACCTTCACCTCAGTGCTGATAGATGAGAAAAGAGAAAGGACAAAAATCTTAATGACTAATCAAAGTTGCACAGTAAGAGATGTGATTAAAATTTGAATGTACTTCTCTGCAGAGCAATTGTGCTATTCCCAGTACAGCATAATATTCACTGTATACTAATTTATGAAAAGTTATCATTTGTCAAAAAAATAAATTTTGAGCAGAAAATATTACTTCTAATGTTGTGGAAAGACTAAGTTGATTCTCTAATATCAGTGGGAAACATTTTACTGCATATAATATTACTTTTGATGAAAAAATCGATACCAATTTTCTAAGAGTTACTAATCACATGCTAATTTTGAAACAATAAATACAAAGACTTCTTTAGTAACCACAATATGACGTTAGAAAGCTTTAAAACAAAAGAAATTTCTTGGTATGTTATTTTTATTTGTGATGAAGTCCTTTAGTCTTTACTAAAATGAAGTTTTAGCTTGAAATAGTGAATAGAGCTAACTTACAAATATCTCTGCAAAATAAATAATTTAAAGCATATCTTGGAAATAATTTAAATGACATTACTATTTACAAAAATATTGATTTTTTCATTCATAAGTATATTTGATTATGGAAATGTTGCCCATAATATTCACTGTAGTCATTAATGTGAATATGCATGTGTGTACATACACAAAATATAGAGGTAAAGTCTTTCTAATCCTTAAATGAAAATCCTCTCCTAGAAGGATATTATATTCTGAGATCAGGAAATATAAGACAGGATGAAAACATGAAAAATTCTTTTAACTTTGTGGTTAATGTGCAAAATTATGTCTGACTTTCACAGTCTTGACTGAGATTAAAGAAATTAAAAATGGATAAAAGTTTAGGAAATTAGCAACTTATTTTATAGGTTCTGCATTCAGATGGGTTTTTCTGAGTACTTTGAAAGGCAAATTTTCTCCCATATTTTTATTAATAGATAGCAAATTAAAATTATAAAATGGTAAATTTATAAACATCAGCCAAATATTTAGTTCATTAAATATTTCCTATGAAGCTTATAAAAGTATAAAATGTTAGGATTTAAAATAGGACTTGCCAGGTGGCTCACGCCTATAATCCTAGCTACTCAAAGCCAGTCCCTGCAAGAAAGTCCATGAGACTCTTATCTCCAATAAACCACTCAGAAAATCGGAAGTGGCACTGTGGTTCAAGTGGTAAAGCACTAGCCTTGAGCTGAACAGCTAAGGGACTGCGCCCAGGCCCAGAGTTCACGCCCCATGACCAACAACAACAATAAAAATAGGACTTTAGTGGTAGGTTGGAGCTTCAATTTCAAAGGGGATGTTTAACATGCATAGATGAGCAATAGTTAGTCTTTCTAACATGGAATAAAATAAGCCAACAACGCTCAATGTTCTCAGGTCTATGAAAAGTCTGTTTCCATCAGATATTAATAAGCATTTGGATAAACTGTTTTGTCATCAAAGGAACCAGAAAGTTATATGAAAAAGAGTATCATTTATGTACGTGTGCCAGCAATGGGGCTTGGACTTGGGGCCTTGTGTTCTCCCTTGGCATTTTTGCTCAAGGCTAGCATACTACCAACTGAGCGACAGCTCTATTTCCAGCTTTATGATGCTTAGGAGGAGATGAGTGCTCAGGATTTTTCAGCCCAGGCTTGCTTTACACCTCAATCTTCAGATCTCAGATTATGTCAGTGTCCTGAGTAGCTCAGATTACAGGGATGACAGCTTCTTCGATGTAGGCTATCTGAAACTCTTTAAACTTACTATTATAAATCTCCAAGAAAGAATTTTAGGTGTTCAAAATATGGAGTTTAGAGAAAAACTCTAACGTATAGGAAATATCAATAGAAGGAAAAGTATATAAGCAGAAATTTATAGACAAACAAGAAAATGTAACTCAGCTGCAGGAGAGATTGTAGTTAGAGGTATAATCAGGAACCATGTTACAAAGCACAGATAAGGCCATGCCACAATAACTTAAAATTCCTAGCAAGGAGATTTTATTTAATACCACAAGTAACAACTATTGGAGTAATAATACTGTTTTTACAAAGATTAATCTCCTCTCCCATAAAGGATGAATTTGAAGAGGAAGAGACAGTAAGAAAAGTATCTTTTGTAACAGTGCAGGCAAAGTGTAATGGGTATGAGTTTAAGGGATGGGATTTTGAACCAAGAGGGGGAAAAGTCAGATAATCAGTTTACATTAAACAGAGATAAATTTAGTTTGTCTAGAAAGACAGAGAAAAGTAAAGAACATACCAACCTTGCTGTTTTAAAGAAAAAACAAAAAAATAAAAAACGGAGACCAAGCTTTGATGTGAGGAAGGAGGGAGGGAAGGAAACAAATACAGCTTGATTTCAACATGAAGCAGAACATTCCTACGGGGATAGCTAGAAATGGAAGACAGACTCACAAGACTTGACACTTACTAAAAAGTGATATTTCACAATAAGACACCAAATGGGATGTCTGTGACAAGATATACATAGAGGAGGAAAAAAGAAAAAGAAGAGCAGAGAACAGAAAAGAGGGGATGCCAAACTAAAGAGAAACTGAATTCTCATTTAAAAGGGGAAATCACATGATATAAGGAAATGATAAAATATTGTACATTAATAAAGCAGGACACAGGCAGGAAAACATACCAGTAAGGAACTTTTCAATATATTGATGGGATAAGACATAGTAAATCAACCACCCCTAAGGAGCATTCACTACGTAAACATACTCTCATTTCTTAATATTCATTTAAAACATACAGTATATTGAGGAGGGTACTCAATCTATTCTGAAGTTTAGACACCATAAATAAGATTACAAATGCATACAGGAGCTTATCATCCAAGGGAAATATAAAGTGCATAGGTTTTCAAATGGCAGTAGTTTAGATTAAAAAGGGATCTGAAAAAGGTTTTGGGATAATTAAAATTAATGAGCATTTCCATATTCTTTTGGAAATGAAATACTATACACCCAATTTTTCATATTACAATGAAAATTGTATCTCAAAAACATTTTGCTTGTGACATATATTCTGTTAAAAAATTCAGGACAGTTTGAGAAATTGATGCTTTATTTTTTTTCTAAATATTAAAACAATATATTGTCCAGGAAGATCAAATTTATAATTTTTTCAAGTAAATGAGAAACAGTTAAAAATAGTCTATTTCCGGTCACAATTTTCTTTCTATGACATGACATAAAGTCTATATCTAGTTTCATTACCTGGGTTCGAAGTTGCTGGATTTCTGTTTCTAGCTCTTTGATTTTTTCTTCTTTTTTTTGAAGCTCAGCCTGAGCTTCCTGTCGAGCGGTAAATTCTTCATCGAACTGCAATGATCAACATGATAAACATACAGCAAAGAATATACTTTTAAGAAAGCTTCAAATATTATGTACTAAACAAGTGGAATGCTTAGCCTGGTCCAAAAATCACTCTGAAAATTAGAGCTATTAAGAATTTTAAGTATCCACTTTGGTAAGTGATATTTAAGAGAGAATATGCCCCCATCCATCCATGATAAGCAAACCAATATGACTTTTTAAAAAACATTTTTTAAATAGTTAGACTAAGAAATGTCTGTTCAAGTATTATGAGTACTTTTCCAGCATTAGTATTTGAAATATGATTATAGAGTATGTACGAATCCTTCAACCGATACTTTTACATTTAATATACTAGAACATGAAATCCAAAAATATACCACTAAGAAGTTTCAACTCCCTAATTATATTTAATCTTGAAGAGACTGAACTTTTAGAAGGCACAAATGAGTTATATTAACAGGAACTAGAATGTTTCTATGAAAATCTTAATTGCCTAGCATCAAAAAAGCAGTGTTCCACAAAATATGACAGTAGAATGATATATGCAATGTTCTCTACGGATTAATGAAAATTTTCTTTCAAAGTGATTTTTATTAATTTTATTAATTTTATTTTATTGTAAAGATGCTGTACAGAGGGGTTACAGTTACATGAGTAAGGCAATGAATACATTTCTTGTGGAGCACTGTTACCCCTTCTTTGGTTGTTCTCCCACAATCCCTTTCCTCCTCCAATTCGCAAACTACCCCCACCCACCCCGTCAAGTTGTAAAGTTCATTTTCAATATACTTTCTTGTACCATTGTTGCAATGGGTCATCCTGTGTCCTTGTTTCAAAGTTTTTTTATTCCTCTTCCTCTCCCCAAGTTAGACAAATGTATATACAAGATGCAGGTACCAAAATCAAGTACAGTGACAACAGCGATATACCATAGGGAGAAGAACATACAAAAAAATTACATAGTACATTAAAAACAACAGCAAAGAAAGACCTCTTGTATCCCTATCTTGGGGTTCATTTCACTTAGCATCATCTTATATGGTCATATTATATATATATATATATATATATAGACCTTCTCTGTTCATCTGATGAATTTATCCTACATGTACACTAATTATTGCAAATGAGGGAAACCATGGGACCTATATTTCTTTTGGTCTAGCTTACTTCACTTAATGTGATGTTTTTCCAAGTCGATCCATTTCCTAACAAATGGGACAGTGTGATTCTTACTGATGGAAGCATAGAGTTCCACTGTGTGTGGGGGTGAAGTGGGGGGTATATTTATATACATATATGTTATTATCTTGATCCATTCATGTACTGAGGGGGATCTGGGTTGGTTCCTTATCTTAGCTATAGTAAATAATGCTGCAATAAACATGGTTGTGTGGTAGCTTTGGTATGACCCTATTTGTCATTGTTTGGGTAAATGTCCACAGTTGGAATTGCTGGGTCATAGGGGAGCTCTATGTGGAGTCTTTTGAGGAACCTCCATACTGCTTTTCAAAGTGGTTGAACAAGTTTACACTCCCACCAACACTGTAGTAGGGTTCACTTTGGGCCACATCCTCTCAAGCGTCTGTTGTTATTAGTTTTCTTCATAATAGCCATTCTAACTGGGGTGAGGTGGAATCTCAATGTTGTTTTGATTTGTATTTCTTATATGGACAGAGAATTTGGGCATTTCTTCATGTGTCTATTGGGCATTCTTATTTCCTCTTCAGAGAAGTCTCTCTTTTAGTCTTTATCCCACTTATTAATGGGGCGGTTGTACCTTTGAGGATTTGTTTAAAGATGGTGGAAGGAAAAATATGGGGAGAATGGGGGAAAGGGTAATATTGAGCAAGAAACTTTATGCTTATAACCTGACTTGCATAACATCTATGTACAACTACTTAATAATAAGTTTTTGAAAAAGAGAAAGACTTTTTAAAAAGATGGAAAATGAGAGGTGAAAATACAATGTATGAAACCAGATCCTATGTAAACAGTGAATATACATTTCCTATAGCTTCTCCTACCTCTTACCTTCGTACAAGCTCTAAGCAGGCACAAAGTGGCCAGCACAATTACAGTGAATACTGTGTAGTTCCAGATACAAAACATTTTATTTGTCTTTTATTGTCAATGTCATCTCAAGTCATTGAAGAGATCTGCATATTATTCCAACAATGTTGTTACTGTTCCCAAAACATAAATTACTGTTCACATTGATCTTTATACTTTTGTCGAACAATGAAAAACTATTTAAAGTGTTAATAGTCATCCTCATCTAACCTTTGGAAATTTCAGAATGCTATTCTCATCAATAAGCAGCCAGGAAAACTGGATGATGATACTATTTAGTCAAATTTGCAATACAAAGTAGTAAGGCTTTTACTCATCTCTACTTGAATCCCTAGACAATGTCTCAATATTCCATAAAGACTGGTCCAAATCATCTTGAATGTCTTTTAATTTCAAAATGATCTAAGAGAGAGAGAGAGATCCTATATTGTGAACATCTGCAAATTCATGACTACCCATGTTATCTGAATTTATACTGAAATACCACCATCCAAAGTTCACTTCTCCTGTGTGGTATTCAAGGATGGCATCAATACAAACACACTGCATACAATTTTTCCCTATAAATGATACATTTCAAAGAGGCAAATGATATTTCTGTTTTTAACTTAAAGTTATCTGTCAATATACAGAATAGGAATCACAAAATCCTGAAATATGTCACCTAAAAGAGTTTTTGTCATGAATTCACTTTTTGATGATGAAGAAACTAAACTCCAAAAAGAATAAATAGCTTACTTGAAGTTTAGTTCAAATGCTAACACCTGCCAGAAATTTTTTAAAAAATATTTAGTGTATATGAATTGTGGGGGTATCAATAAGGTTTTCATTGATATGTAGGTAGGTAGGAAGGGAGAGAGGTAAGGAGGGAGGGATAGAGTGAGGGAGGTTCTTTGATGGATAGATGAATGGATGGTTGATGGATAGATAGATAAGATATAATATATATACATATATATATATATATATATATATATATATATATATATATATATATATATATATCAGTTACTGCATCAAACTCACCTTCTCCTTCACTCTTCTCATCCCTATACCTCCTTTCTTAAAAGAATTCCTACTAATTTCACTGACACTTTTGTAAAAACTACTTTACACTTTCTCTTAAAATGAGAGAACTATGGGAATACATGTAAGTATTGAGTACATTACCTCAATACATTTCCATTATAAATGTAGGGAGTATAACTGAAGCATTAAAAACTGACATTTTTCCATAAAATCATGACTCCTTTCCCCATATTATATGTATACCGATAACATTACTAGATTTAATCATGCTCTAATCTTCTGGTATGTACCCAAGGAATAGTCAAAAATTAAGGAGATACTAAGATTTGCAGAAGAAATTCTAAGGGTTGTATTTAAAGCAAACATTCAAAATATAAATGTCTACTAATCAAAAAGTATTCATTTTCCTTTGCCAGTAAAAGTGATAGCTTTACACAAACATTATACACAAAGCTCAAGCTCTTAAAACCATTCTGGTAACTAAAAGAGCAAAGACATTTTCTCCAGATGCCCTAAAGTAAGTCTATAATTTCCAGAGTGATAGCAAAAGTGATTATCTAATCTCCAAGGTGAGTCATAACTTTGAAAGGAAAGCACATTATCATGCTGTCAGAAGACTGAAAACGGGAGAACTTTTATAGTATGCTTCAGAATCTTATATTAAGTGAAGTAAGCAAGCCCAAAGAAACACAGGTCCCATGGTATTCCTTATTTGCAATAACTAGTATACATCTAGGATAATCTAACAAAACAAGCAGAAAAGGTCAAAAGCTATGTTCATACGACCATATATTAGATGATGCAAGAGAAATGAACCCCACGACAGGGACAAAATAGGTTTTTTCTTTGTCACTGTTGTTTTTAAGGTACTGTGAGATTTATTTTTGTTTCTCTTGTATATTCTTCCTCCATGGTATAACCCCTATTTTCACTGTATTTGATTTCAGTACCCTGCATCTTGTATATACATTTGTCTAATTTGGGAGAGGGAGGGAAATAAAATGCTGAAATAAGGATACAGGTTGACCTGTCGTAACAATGAGATGTACAAGACACAATGTTGAAAAGGTACTTTCCAACTTCGGAGGGGGGGAGGTGTTGTGAAGGTGGGGAGGGAAGGAATGGTAGGGAAAAAAACAAAGGAAGAGGTAACAAATTGCTCAATAGGAAATGTATTCATTACCTTACTCATTTAACTGTAAACCCTCTGTACATTATATAGAAAGAAGTAGTGACTACAAACAATTGAGTCTAAACTGGAGGGAGCAAAGCATCAGGAAGAACCATTCAATATCCTATTGATGACCACAGCTCCAAAATTTTGGTAAATACCTTACAGACCTCTAATACAAGTAAAAGCTACAGGAAAGCAATGTGGGAGTTTGTCTTGGGTATTTCTTTTCTTCTCTTACTTTTTTCTTTTTCTTTCTTTCTTTTTTGTTGTTGTTGAAACACCAGGACTCCAACTCAGCATCTGATGCTGTGCTCATTAGCTGGCATTCTACCAAGTAAGCCACACCTTCACCCCCAAGAGTAATTCTTTTCATTTTGGTTTTAGTTGTTTGTAACTATGTCCTTTCAGCAACCTAGTTTTCTTTGATGTGTCATTGTTAATATAATATGGAGGCTAGTTGTCTTCTTACATGAGATTAAAGGGAATGAGGAGAGAACAATAATAGTATTCTATCATTAGAACATAAATATTCTATGGTTATGGTTGAATCCAGAAAAGCAAAGTACTACCTAAAACAATTTATAAGGTTTCATATAAAGAAACAAGTAGAATATGCACTGTGATTAAATGTTTGATTGAACAGTATGGCTAATATTCTATTTCTTACCTTTTTTGAAAATTCTGCTGCTTTTTGTTCACTTTCTTCAACTTTTGCCTTGTTCACACAAGAATCTGTGCAATTAGAAATTATGGCATAAAATCTCTACCAAAGATGGCTACCAGTACAATCCTATACAGAAGGTATATATTTTAATGCTAGCTAGGCTGTTTCATTTTATCACTTTATCTCTCCTCCTCAATGCATTTGATTAGCAGCATACAATCATAAGTACCTAGCACACAGCACACAAAGCAAATGTCTGCTGAACTCCAATAGAGCTAGCAAAATGCAACAGTAAAGTTTGTGTCAACTAACATCTCTATTTAATCATAGCCAATGTATGTAATGTGGAAAAAATCCCATATCACTCCCTCTACAAAATATAGAATAAAACTATTCAGTTAGTCATTCTCAGTGAAAAAATATGAAGTTTTGCTGATGATGTAAAGTGGGATAAGCTGACTGAGAAGAATTTGGCCTTTGAAAATTTATATTCAACTTTCTAGCAGTCAACCCTAAGAAAATAATGAAAGTCAAACATTCATGTACAAAAATGTTTACAGAAGGTTCATTTATAATTGTCAAAACCTGAAAACAATTAAGATGTGTAATAATGAAGGACTACCTAAGGTAGATGATAGTCGATGAAGGGGAGTATTATGCAAACATTAAGGGCTGTACTTTGAAGGTTTGCACAGATCATATTACATACATGACACTCCATTGATGAATATAAACAGAGATATACAAAAATACATAAAGTATTGAATATTATGGCAAGCCTACCCTGTGCAATGCAGTGAAAAATAATATGTAATTGGCATCCAATAGCTGTTCCTTTCCTTCTTTAAAGACATTTGTGAATGTTTGAACCTTAGTAATGATTATTTTGATTAGCTATAAATAAAACCACTTTACTATACAAAGCCATGTAGCACACATATTTCCCAATCCTACTTAAGTTTTTCAACCTACTGAACATTATTCTAGATAACTACTAGTGATGATATAAGGACATTTCCTCAGCAATCATAGTGAAAGAATAAGATCACCTCAAATTCTTCCCTAGCTGTACCATCTCTGAAATACAGACTGATCTACTTGATAGTCTTGAAAACTCTTCTAATTTGCTGAAATAAAACTGTATTTCTTTTTTCAATCTTGAGAAGTAATAATATAGCTATACTACCAATGAGATCCTACTGTACATACAGTAACACTACAAAAATATCATAGATGCCAGGCTGACCCATTGTAACAATGAGATGCACAAGACAATATGCTGAAAACAAACTTTACAATTTAGAAGGTGGGGGGGGGTGTTGTTGTTGTGGAGGTAGGAGGGGAAAAACAAAGGAGGTAACAATGCTTGATAGGAAATGTACTCATTACCTAGCTCATGTAACTGTAGCCCCTCTGTATAGTATTTTTACAACAAAAACATATAAAAAAAAACATGAATTAAACGATTTCAGCATAAGGATATTAAAAGTGTAACACTCATCTATAATATTAAAATTTTGTATGGATCTGAGTTTAAATTAACCTCAGTAGTGTTGAAGCTTATCAAGCAGGCTAATATGTCTGATCACAGAACTCTCAGGCTCATTATTAAAAATTAATAGCATTTTGGTTTGGCACTGTATTTTTTCCCACTGATTTAGTGGTTGATGACAGGTTGTATAACATGATCAGGTTCAGTATATAATTATAGATGCGTGTACTTGTGTAAATGTTGAAGTGCAATGATGTACAAAAAGAGGGTTCACATGTTTTTAACAATAAACCACTGATAAAAATTAATAGCAATTGAGTACAAATAAATACAATGATGCACAAGTAAGCAACAGAAATTTACTGAGATGTGTACCTTTTAAGAAAGTGCCTACTATATAGAGGGTATAAAACACAACTGACCATAAGGATAGTATTCCTTCCATACCTATCAGATGAGTGAAATCAACGTCTAATCTTTGCCTATACTTGAAGTCTGGGTCCATACCACTGCAGTGCAGTACAATCTGTGAAACACACTCCTCAATTATTTTATAATACTGGGGCCTGAAAAACAGAAAACATTTGTGAATGCTTTTTGAACCTATACAAAATAAGTCTCTTAGGAAGGACTCAGTATAGCCAAAAATCTAAGCTTTTTTTTTTCTGGTAATACAAAACAAAAAACAACTCTCTCCAAGGTTAGTCTGGACCATATGTTGCCAAATTCATTGCCCTGAAATAGATGTAAATATGTAGTGCTATAATGTTCTACTTTGCAGGGATTCATGCTTGTGTTCAAAGATTTCTATGAACCTTATCCATCCACTTATTGTTCATAAATTTGATGAAAATAAATGATTCCTCAGTTCTGTATCCATGAATATAAAAATGTTCTACACATCCAAAAGTTCTCAATTTCAATAAGTAATAAGTCGCTTGGCAAGCAATGTCTTGAATTTACTGCACCATGTATGCTGATGATGGCTATACAGCTTACAAAACTGCACTGATGTATTTAAGTTACAGATCACTCCAAACATCTATGCAACATTTATTTTCAAAAAATCCATTTTATAAAAGCATAGATACTTAATATGCATCACTATAGTGGCATACTGTTTTAAGTGTGAAAGATTTTAAAGTATCTCTTAGTTCTGAAATGTATCAAGGTAATTCTGGCCTCAAAAAATACCACTCACATATTGCAAAACTGGCTTGTTTTTTAAGCCACTTTTTGCATTAAACTCTGAGGAAGATATAGTATCTGGCATGCACTAATAAACTCAACAGGGAAAATTTAGTAAAAAAATAATACTACTGTATCCAGGCTACAGTACAGTTATCTAGTCATTAATTGGAGATAAGAGTCTCATTGCCAAGCACCATTGGCTCAAACCTGTAATCCTAGCTACTCTGGAGGCTGAGATCTGAGGATCATGGTTCAAAGCCAGCCTGGGCAGGTAAGTCCATAAGAATCTTATTTCCAATTAACCACCAGCAAACCAGAAGTGGCACTGTAGGTCAAGTGGTAGAGTGCTCGCCTTGAGTTGAAGAGCTCAGGGACAGTGCCCAGTCCCAGAGTTCAAGTCCTACAGCTGAACAAAAAAAGGAAAGAAAGAAAGAAAGAAAGAAAGAAAGAAAGAAAGAAAGAAAGAAAGAAAGAAAGAAAGAAAGAAAGAAAGAAAGAAAGAAAGAAAGAAAGAAAGAAAGAAAGAGAGAGAGAGAGCGCGCGAGAGAGAGAGAGAGAGAGAGAGGGAGGGAGGGAGGGAGGGAGGGAGGGAGGGAGGGAGGGAGGGAGGGAAGAAGGAAGGAAGGAAGGAAGGAAGGAAGGAAGGAAAGAAGGAAGGAAGGAAGGAAGGAAGGAAGGAAGGAAGGAAGGAAGGAAGGAAGGAAGGAAGGAAGGGAGGAAGGAAGGAAGGAAAAAAAAACCACTACTGTATAAAAATCATGATCTAAATGCCCATTAAATATAGCTTGTCAACCTGCTAAAAGTGTGAAAATGAAGCAAACATATTGTAATAGTTCTTCTATGTCTTTAGTCATAGGGTTGGCCTTAGGATTAAGAGTCAAAAAGCAAGACAGACTAGGCATTGCGGACTTTTTTAAGTCACCATCAGATTTAAGGTAATTAATAGGATCCTTATAGTAAAGTTGGTGATTGTTTGGGTGAATAAGGAAAATGAAACCATTCTCCCTGAAGCACGGTGAACCATCCACAAATAAAATAAAATTGTGTGTCACACTTTTACTTCACAGGGATGCTCTTAGGATTAAAAGGAGGCCATTTGTGAGTAACAGCTCTTTTCTTCATACTTACTGTGCAACAGGGGAGTTTCATACAAATGGTGCCCCCAGGGTAAGTGAGTACTCCTCGGGCATTGTTAAGTGTATAATTTAGAAAGCCAAAATCATTTTTACCATTATCTTTCCTGCACGTAAACAACATATAACTTAATATTTTAGCCATCTTCTGTGTCTCTGTAATAGGATATCCATCAGATTCTTGTACTGGCCTGAACTATAATAATGCTCTATATTGTTTTGAGAGTTGTCATCTTCATTACACTTCCCTTCAATCAAACAGGTTTGGAGAAATCAGAAAACCTAGCTTGTCAGAATTTCATGCAAATTAGCATAAGAAGAACAGTTAAATATAACACCATGGTCATTAGCTTATAGATAATTTTAATCACTAAGAAATTTTTCATAACATTCCAGTTTTCAGATCTATATCTCATTAATAGATTCTATAACTTTAAACTCTACAGGCTATCATTAAACTTATTTATGTTGAAAACTTACATTTAAGTGAAACATTATTTTCTTAGAGACTAAGATGACATTTTTATTAAATAAAAAAATAATGGAAACACACTGCTTATTAAGATTTGTAAGATAGAAAATGTTCTATAATCTTCAATGTACTGTGCGTTACCATTATCTGTTACTGATAGTCTTCTGGATTGAATACCCCAATTAAAAATAAATTATTGTAATGTTACAGAAAGCTATGAAAGTACATATATTCTATGTATGAATATATTATCCAGGTAACACTGAATTGTTAATTTTCCTTTAGTACAATTTAGTTCAATTGTAAGTATACTAGTTCCAGAACTGCCTCTTACCTGATATAATAATCATTTCTGATCAGCAAAAAATGTTGTAGAATGGATAAAAAATAAGTTTCAGCAGCAGTGTCTTTCAACATATTATACAGAAGATGGTATACTTCATTCATATCAGTAGAAAATAAGTAAAGGAAAACAACTAGACTTTGATGAATGTTGCATTAAAAAAAAGCAGCTTAATTTCTCAAAATATAGACTTATAATTTTGCTTCCATTACTGTTTCCAAACCTTCAGCTCCATGCACAATAAGCATTTAAAAATTTATCTAAAGAAAATACTATGTAATTATTAAAATATTTTAATTAGAGAAGCAAATGTAAAGATCATTTTCAAGATCATTTGACTTCCAAAATCTTAAATGATCTTTCCTTCATTGTTTTGTGAAGTCTACATTCTAGTTGGTACCACTGGAATAGCAATGCCATTTATAAAAATAGTATGTTGTTAATCTCACTGTGGTTTTCATAGACAGGTTAATTATTTATTCAAGACACTACTGTTCTTTTTTCCCTTCCAAATGAGGAGAAAATGAACAACTTCTTAACTACTAAAACCCACAAAACTAGTTTTAGTTTGTCAAAATGAAATACTAATCTGAAATTATTAGTTGACTTCATTTGTGTTTTATTACATAATAAAAGATGAAGGCTAAACACAAGAGAGATTGAAACATACTTTTCTTAGAATATAAAAAATAGTAGATTACTTTTAAAGGTGGAACAATTTTTTTTAATTGTCAAGGTGATATACAGAGGGGTTTCAGTTACATAAGTAAGGTAATGAGTACATTTCTTGTCAATCTTGTTACCCGTTCCCTCAATTTTCTCCTACTCCCTCCCCCAACCCTTCTCCAAGTTGTACAGATCATTTCCAACAAAGTCTTGTGTATATCGCTGTTGCATTGGTTCCCCCCTCGTCCCTGGCATAAAACAAAGAAAGAAAAATGGATGAAACTCTAATGCCTAGAAAGAAGCAAAAATGGCTTTAAAACTTATATTTGTTATATTTCACTAAATTGTTATTTTAGTGATAATTTAACTCATTTTCTTGTTTAATGTTTGATGGCTCTTCTTCTTTACTATGATATGACTGTTTAGAGTATTCATAGTAGGAGAGGGCCTGAGTCCCTAGATTTGAACCCATGTCTGTTCTTTGTCATCTGAGCATCTGGGAACATTGTGGTCCATTTTTTTGTATCCCAATTTTCTCATTTGTTAGAAGTATTGATAACTAGAAGCATTATATCATGACTTTTAGCACAAGATAACAAATCTCAGGTATGTAGATCAAGACTGGTGAATGGTGCTACATATATGCTGTCTTATGTTTATGAAAAGAGTCTGAAAAATATTAGTATGATTTTTACTTTTTAGAAAGGACACGTGTTCACTAGAATAGATGCACAGACAGATAGGTAGATATTGACATAGTGTCCATTACGATGTTTTGATGTGTGTATAAATTATAGCACTGGTAATTTAAACTTGTTGCTATGTGCTTGAATTTGCATCCTATTAATAAGTTTTTCAGAAATTTTCAAATAAAAAGAAAAAATATAGTAGATGAGTAGATACTTTTTGTATATGAGAAAATAATTTCAAAAATGGATTCATTTTTATTACAAAACTGTGGACTTGTAAAACCAATGTAAAATAAAAGTAAAAAAAAAAATGTAATCCAGCATTCTAAAAACAACATTTTTTTCTGATGTAGAATTAAATATAGATTGAATTACTACTTAGATACCATGTAGGAATGTAGAGTTAAACTATCATAAGGTCTCTTGAAATGTAGAGGATGGATACAAAGTCAAATTTAAGAGATATCTATAAAAATAAACACATTTATTATTGATATGAAAATATTTACTATTAGAGAAGCCAATGTAGACCAGTGTCACAAATCTTGGGTAAGAAATTACTACAAATTATTCCTTATAATAATGTCAGTGTTGTTCATTGCATACACACTTATCAAATACTGGCATGTAGGAATTCAGTAGGAGCACTGGAGACGAAAAGATGAAATATAATGTTTCTGCCCACAATCTCAGAGGGGCAGAGGAGTAAATAAAATAGAAAAAATAAGGTACTATGGGAGTTTCATGTAAAGGAATATTACTTCAGCTTTCTTCGAAGGCTTGAAGATAAAGGAAAAGAACGTATCAATATAAAAAAGTGGAGCTCAAAGGTGACTTTGGTTTGGAATGTTTTCCCATGTACTATAATCAATAAGATAGGTATATAAATGAGTGTGAAACAAATGGGCAGCCATGATATGACCAACACCTCTAAGATTTTAGATTATTTAACATCACATCATTACCCGAAGAAAACTACGAGTTAGCTGTATTGCCTCAGTTACTTCCATAACATGCCTTGATATAATCAGATACTATAGTAGCTAAAATATTTTTTCTATTTTTAAGAAACACAAATATCTTATATGCAATGGAACATTGACTTCTACTGAATAACATAAACTGAAAATGTGTATCAGCCATGTCACATGTGAAATCAGTGAACATTTCCTCATATTTTTTTATATAATGTGCACTGGTTTAGGCTCCTGTCTATTGGAGAACATTGGGCAGAAGTTACGTATAATACAACAAGCCACTGTACTGATCTTAGTATAATCTATGCAGATCAACAGGATGGCCTGATGATTCCTTAACATGAATCATAGTCAGTCATAATCTCACAGTGAGGGTCCAAAGCAAATAAATGGGTATGAGATAGCCTATAAGAATTCTAATAATGGTCCACAAAATCACCCACAAATACTGTTTACACAAGTTATTTTTATAGTTTATCAAAGGATATTCCATTTCAGCTCGAATGTCATTGAGACGGTGTGATAGTTCAGTTATGTCATCTTCTTTATTCTCATCAAACACTCTTAATTGAATATCAAGCTCATCATTTTCTTTTTCTTTGAGATCCTAATATATAAGTAGAAAATTTAGCAGAGGAATAACAGTTTAACAACAGCATATTTTGATAATAAGGAACAGAAAGCAATTATTAATTTATACCCACAGGAACAATTTCAAATATTTACCTAGGCATTTGGATGTAGCTAAATTTTGTTACTTCAAAATAAAAGAACCTCATTGTTTCCACTTTATTGCCCCAGATAGATTATTCACATTAAAAAATAACAATCACTTCTACAACAAGAAAACGAAACACTAATTGCTAAAGGCCCAAATTAAATGTTTGTTTTGATTTAACATACTAATAAAAGATTGCTAAAGAATTCATGCAGTTAGAACATTCATGTATGCCTCTGTCCAAAAAAATAAATAGAAGACACACAGGAATCAATTATATTAATGAAGAACAAATACAAGGATATATTCAAGCAAAGCAGTCCCAAGTATGGCATGAAAGAGATTGTACAAATTTATATTAAATATTTTGTGATTTTTAAACCAAAAAATGCAAGGAAATAGTATCAAGCTCTATTTTATGCCAATTTTTTTTTGTCTTAGCGTAATGACAGAATAGCAACTTGAGGCATTCAATTTTTATTTTTGTAATACATCATTAGCACATGCATTACAAATTTCTGATAATTTTCAAAGTAATAGCAGAAAATAATTGTAAACATGCCATACTAGAGGACCTCTATGTCCATTATGCTGCAGTTTTCATAATAAAAATGAATAAACACAACTGTGGTTGCTTAAGGGTGATAGCAAAAGAGGTACTAAGATGTTCAGAGTTGAATTCTAAGAGGATATGTAAACATGATGTACTTCATATTAGGTAAACAAAACAAAATGGAATGCAATTATAGAGATTTAAAAGCTATTACTAAAGCCAAACACATATCTAAGGAATTTCTCCATCTTCCTTCTCTAGTATTCATGAGCAAATTTGTTTGCTAAAAGCTTATAAAACACATGAAAATACCTTTTAATATATTTCTATATAGTTTCATCAAAATAAATAATAAACATATTGGTATCCTCAAGAAGAACTTGATTTGGTTTTAATTGTCCCATTTGAAGTGAGATGAAGATATTTATTGAAATGCACAATTATCTAACATAAGTGGATCATATTAGGTGATTTCTGAACTATATTCAGAAAATTACAGAGGCCAGACAAAACAAATATGCTGAATTTTACAAAAATGTATCTTAGCAGGGCGCTGGTGGCTCACGCCTGTAATCCTAGCTATTCAGGAGGCTGAGATCTGAGGATCGCGGTTCAAAGCCAGCCCGGGCAGGAGAGACCGTGAGACTCCTATCTCCAATAAACCACCAGAAAACCGGAAGTGGTGCTGTAGCTCAAGTGGTAGAGCGCTCACCTTGAGCTGAAGAGCTGAGGGACAGTGCCCAGGCCCAGAGTTCAAGCCCCACGACCGACAAAAAAAAAATACAAAAACAAAAAAAAATGTATCTTAGATTCTAAAGACTTTTCTGTATTCTCATGTCATAACATAGTCTCTGAGACAGTCATAAAATCTAAACATATTCAACTGTTTGCAAAGTTAATAAATTTATTTTAAACAGTTCCAAAGAAATTTATGTTAAACAGTTCCATTTACTCAGCATTGGAACTTAACAAAAAAATGGAAATCAGTGAAAACAACTGTTAAATGTATAATTTATACAGTATGTTATAAAAAGATATACATGTATTAATAATATAAAATATATTAAATGTTCTTTATTAATAAGTAAATAAGCATATAGACATACATATATTTAGCTGAATTTATTAAATTCCCATTACTCAAGTGTCAGATACAGCCATAAATTCTTGATAAAAATAAAGATTTAATGAAATGTTTTTTAAAAATTATGTGGTACAATTAATATGATAAATATCCAATATCGTACCATGTAAAATACTTTAAATAAGTTTCAGTTATTTATTAACTAGAGTTATTATACACAGTCATCAAACTTTTTCTGCATAATCCTGGAAACACTTTAGTTACTTTCTAAATAGTTCACTTCAGTAAAATCAAAGCTTATTATCAGTATATTACTGATTACCAGCCAAGCAATTAAAATTGAGTTTTCAATACATAAAAGTTTGTCAGTCTTTTCTTTTCCTTTTCCTTTTTTTTCTTTAATTTTTGTGCCTCCTGGGGCTTGTACTCAGAGCCTGGTTACTGTCCTGGAGCTTCTCTTTGCTCAAGGCTAGTACTCTACAACTTAAGCCACAAATCTACTCTCAGCTTTGCTTTTTTGGTTGCTGTTGTTGGTTTGTTTTTGTTTTGTTTTGTTTTATTTTTGGGGGGGTGGTGCTTATTTGGCATAAGAGTCTCATGGACTTTCCTGACCTACTGGGTTTTGAATTGTGAACCTCAAACCTTAGTCTTCTAAGTAGCCAAGATTATAGGTGTGAGTCACTGGCAACTGGCCTGTCAATCTTTAATAAAAAACAAAACTGCCCCTTGTCTATATACACCATTTCTTACTACGTTATGTTAACTAAATACTTAATTTGATAGTTAATTAGCTCTTAACTTTTGTGTGTATGTCAATATGGGGAGTTGAATCCAGGCATTTGTGCTCTCACTTGGATCCTTCACTCAAGGCTGGCCCTGTAGTACCACTTTTAGATAGGAAGCTAATGAGATAGTAGGTGATATATAGGATACCTTGGTTCTACTCTAAAACTTAAGGAGCTTAAATAGGATGCTTGCTACCTTGCTGAGGATCACTGGGACCTGAGATTATGAGAAGTAGAAATGTTGAAATAATGTGATAGTTAACGAAAAGTATAATTGGAAGTAACAATGAAGAATACATATGGCAAAAAGCACATAGTGTGACAAGAAGCTTTATGTAGAACAAACGGCCAAGGGGAAATTATAACATAGATGCACTATTGCAAAATCTTAGCTGTTAGTTTAACCAAATGGATAACATGAGATCCCTGAGCACAGCAAACATTAATACATTACCACAAAAGTGCAAAGGTAAGGATAAGCGCTATAATGTTGTATCTGTTTTGAAAAGAAAGGAACTAAAATAAAGTGAGAATACTTTTTTGCTACTCATTCAGCATTACAAGTCTGAATGTTCACTTATCACCTGACAGGGAAATGAAAGGCAAAAGAGTAATAGCCACAACTAAGGCAAAATACACCGTGTAGAGAAGGAGTTCCTGCAGCCAGCAAACACCCAAAGATATTACTGTCCCCAAAGCAAACCCAGCACAGTAGGCACAAAAAAAACAATGAGAAGGCAAGTAAAAATCAAACTAGAATCAAGATCATAAGATTATCTCTAGCTATCTAAGGCCATAGACTTTACAGGAGAAGATAGTGATTATTTTAAAAAAGAATATATTACATATGCTATAATTGACACATTCACTTATATTTCACTGTGTTAACTGTACGCAGAATATCTATAATAATTACATAAACTGTTGCTTTGATTCACTCCAACCAATAAAGTTGATAAAGTCAAGAATTCAAAAAGTAGTAAAGATGGCTATCACAGAAATATCTCAAACCAGGATGGCTCAATCTTATATACTTCGTTATAAACCTTCTTTGAGTGTACCAAATCATTCAACTTATAATGAAGAACTTCATTTAAGAGAGTGTCCAATTAAAGCCTGGTGCTGGTGGCTCAGGCCTGTAATCCTAAACACTCAGGAAGTTAAGGTCTGAGAATCGCCATTCCAAGCCAGCTCGGGCAGGAAGCTCTGTGAGAGTCTTTTCTCCAATAAACAACCAAAAAGCTGGAAGTGAGTCTACAGGTCAGGAGGTAGACTGCTAGACTTAAACAAAAAAGCACTGAGTTCAAGAATAAAAAGACTATCAGAAACAGATATATAATACACATAAACTCTTTACCAGCAAACTTCCCTATTTTGATATATCTAATGTTTTTGTTCTTGTTTTCCTTTGCCCTTTATTTTCCCTTCCTTATTTTTAACACAGTGAACAGTTTAATAATATTTCACTTTTCTCTTTAATAATGTTATAATTTTAAAGAAAGTGATTCTTCAGTTAATGTATTTAATAAATAAAAAATAGAACCACAGTTCTATTTACAGAAAAGGGGTACTCATTTATCTCAGATAGAGACCATAAATTATTCTAAAACTATTTTAGCACTATAATAATTAGAAAAAATATCACATTAAATTTAAGTTTGAAAATAATACTACTTCTCATTAGAAAAGTTCCTAAAACACTCCAGTGAGAGAACTACTCTTAAGCAATGTGGCTAGAACATGCTATGCATGCCTATGTGGAAAATAAATGGAATGAATCTAAGTTATCAAAATAGAAAGCAAAACATTTTAATACAAATATTGAAACCAAAAAGACTAGTCTTTTATGTTTTCCAATATGCAAAAATTAAAAGATAATAACTTCTCTTTCGACTTACGACATAAAATCCCACATGATTTTGGGGTACATTATTAGCTGGATTCTGAATCATCACTATTAACCATCACAGTCACTGCAGTAAAAATATTGCAATATTTTAAAGTTAGAAAATGCCAGGTATTGAAGCCTCATGTTTGTAGTCCTAGTTAATCAGGAGGCTGAGATCTGATGATAATAATTTTTATCAGCTGGGGCAAGAATAGCCCATGACACTTTTGTCTCTATCCATGGAAAAGCCAAAAGTACAGATGTGGCACAAATGGTACAGGGCCAACCTTAAGGCAAGAAAAAGTTCAGGGACAATGCACAGGCACTGAGTTCAAGCCCCAGAACCAGGAGGAAAAGATGAAAACAAAGATGAAAAAGATAAAGAGGACAAAGGAAGATTGGGAAGGAGGAGGAAGAAGGAGGAAGGACTAGGGAGGGGTAAGGGGGAGGAAATGGGAAGGGGAGGGAGAGGGGTTATGGGGAGGAAGAGAAGACAGGAGGAGAGGGAAGAAGGAAGGAAGGAAGGAAGGGAGGGAGGGAAGGAGGGAGGGAGGGAGGGAGGGAGGGAGGGAGGGAGGAAGGAAGGAAGGAAGGAGGAGGAGGAGGAGGAGGAGGAGGAGGAGGAGGAGGAGGAGGAGGAGGAGGAGGAGGAGGAAAGAAAACAATACTAAAATGTCTAATGTTTTACAAAGGAAAATAGCATAAAGAACCATGTATATACTCTGCTTCAAGAGGTACATCTATCCAAAGAGAAAATTATTAGTTCATCAGTATAACATGTTTACATTGCACTTACTGGTAATATTGTCTTGAGGCCTGAACGAAGGAATTCATTCCTTAAATGTATTCGAAAATCAAGATCATATGGAGAAGTGACAAGGGCATTTATCAACTGCATGCATGCCACCTGCAATAAGAAAGTACATTTTGTAAAAAAAATATGTTTAAATAAACACTTAAGGAAGTATGTAGGTAAAGCACTCATAATATATTCAAACAGAAGATGTGATGGATGATCAAGTATGTTATGCTTTGCTGAACAATATAAGGTATTATACTCCCTATGTGAAACCTGGAGTTCCAAATGTGAGCATAAGGAACCATTTTGAAAACATCAAGAAATATGACTGTCATATCCAACTGTTCTAAGAGTGTACTTGCCCTCAATTCCATATATTTACAAATAACTTTCCAAACTAACTCGGATAATGTATACTAGTACCCTAATATTAAACAGGGAAAAATAATAATATACTAATACACTGATTCATACTGTTCCCATCCTCTTAACAGGATGGATTTAAATGAATACATAAAACATTAAATTATGTAATTAGAAATAATGTAATCATGGGAAAAAACTAACTCAAGCCTATTAAGGCAACTAGAAGGTGTTTTGAGACTAATACTAATGTATATTGTATAATAAAGTATACAAAGCTTTGATTTTGAGGTCCCTATTATAAAAGGGGTGTCATTTGCTTGAGCTGTAAATCAGAAGAGAATCTATAGAATAGTAATTCCCAAGTATTCAATATATTACTTCTGAACAGCATTTGTTGAAAATGCTGCTCAAATCTAAGGTAACTAATAGTCAATTTGAGAAACTGCACACTTAAATTGATCATTATATTAAAAGTATGCAATGACTAGAAAAGTGTTGAAAAACTTGCCTGAAAGGAGAATCCCAAAAAATGTCAAATGTAGGAAAGGTGTTAAGTATAAATAGAAGGCATATAAAAACAAATAGTATGGGAAAAAAACATATTAACAAAAGAAAAACGTTTCAGATACAGCTTGGCTAGAATTTTCCAGATCTAGTACTAAGATTTTCAAAATATAAAATTACTAAAAGGTATAACATTTTTTATTTTTGTAACAATATCTTATACCTAAAGCTGTTGAGGAAAGATTTGCCCAACTATCTGACATCAAGATTCAAAAGCCAAATATTACTTTTTTTAAAGGGAAAAATTGTATAAGATAATGGCAAGTATTTGGCAAATATTTAGTCAATGTTTGTTTTATTTTGACATCTAACCAGTCCTAGAAATTAGACTATACTGTTCATATATAATTTTGTTCTCTACTAATGTTATAAGCAATACTGGCAAAATATTCCTAAGATTCTATTTAAATCTATAGCAAAACTGGGATTGAGGCATACTTCAAGTAGTAGAGGAACTGCCTAGCAAACACCAGACACTGAATTAAAACCCTAGTACCACCAGAAAATAAAAATAAAATGTGGCTAAGAACGTGACTTAGTGGTTGCTTGCCTATCCTGCATGATGCCCTGGGTTTGATTCCTTGATACCACATTAACAGAAAAGCAAATATAATTAATAACATAAACAAAATAAAGGAATTATGTAAATCTCTACAGTTGCAATGGGTGAAATAGTAATATCCATACACCATTCTACATTACTGCATTTGCTTGAATAACTAATGCTATAAATATGATATGACCAAATAAGCCAAATGTAAAAGCCCATTCCAAAATTAACAAAGACAAAAGTTGTCATCTACTAGCATTGTTTTTGCAAAAAGCAATTGTAGTTTATGGCTTGTATTAATACCCTAAAAGTAGAACATTTCCAAAAGAGGCAAGTCCTATCACTGTATCTTTTAACAAATAAAATTACTTTGAGCCAGACACCTGTGGCTCATGCTTGTAATCCTAGCTACTGAGGAGGTTGAGATCTAAGAATCATGGTTCCAAGCCAGCCTGGGCAGGAAGGTACATGAGACTCTTATCTCCAATATAAATCACCAGAAAACCCAAAGTGGTGCTGTGGCTCAAGTGGTAGAGCACTTGCCTTGAGCTGAAGAGCTGAGGGACAGTGCCCAGATCCATAGTTCAAGCCCCATGACAAACAAACAAAAAAAAGTACTTCAATTAGGAGACAATAAAAATAGTAAAGGTCAGGGATTGAGGTCAAGGCTTTTCTTTGAGTGGGTTCAAACACTAGTACTACACATTTTCCTTGGTATAGGTGCCTCACACCTGTAATCCTTGCTATTCAGGAAGCTGAGATCCACAGATTATAGTCTGTTACTGAACCAGGCAGTAAAGCCGACTAGACATTGCAAGTTAGCCAGCAAAAGGTAGGGCTGTAGGCATGGTTGAAGTATTAGGACATCAGCCTACCACCTGAACTCAAACTCCAGGAAAACAAAGACGAAAATAGAAAATCTATATGGTTCTACTGCAAATATTGAAAAATTTTGGCACATTCCAGAAGTCTTATATATTGACCCAACAAAAAAATTTTAACACTCAGAAAAGTAAAAAAAATTCATCTGGTCCAGGGTGATATATACAGATCTAGCTTTAGTTTTCTACAGGTGTTTAGCCAATTTTGCCAGCACCATGAGACTCTGCAATAAACTATTCAATAGAAGCTGAAAATAGTGATGTAGTTGAAGTAATACAGCACTAGCCTTGAGCAAAAGAGGCTGAGGGACAGCACCCCAGCCCTGGCTTCAAACCCCAGGAGCAGCACCAATATAAATAAATAAATCATTTTAAAACACATTTGTGATTCTTAGAACATATGTAATCATTTGAATATAACAAGAACTATGGGATAAAATTCTATGTCTTTACAGTTAATAGAAGGTGCATGCATATTTAAGGTAGAGAAGCAACTGAATAGAGAAGACAAATATATATATATATATATATGACCATAATATACATATATATGTACATGGGCATGTGGGTAAATACAGAGGAGGACAAGAGAAAATAGGGAAAGAATTACTGAGAAGATCAAGAACAGAAGGGGAGAAGCTCATTAAGGAAACAGAGAAAGAAGAGTTAGAGGCAATCAAAGAGCAACAGAGCATGCTATCTGGAAAGGCAGGGGAAGTAAAACTTTCAAGGAGGTTGGTGGTCCATAGCGACAAGATTTGAAAGAAGTCACTGGATGTTGAAATTAGAGAATCATTATAAACCTTTAAAAATATAGTGAGAGTGCTGAGTTTGGAATGGTAATTTGGAAAGAGTAGAAACAAGTATAGATTATTCTTTTGGCCACATTCAGTACAAAATGAAAAGGGATGAAAGGCTGGCAAGAAGTGGGGAAAGAAGGTAGTACATTACACGAGATAGAAAAAGCTCCTGATATGAAGATGTTAATGAAGACAGCACCTAAACACCTGTAATTTCTTATGTATTCCTTTAAAAGACTGAAAAATAATGAAAATCCTATCCTACATACCAAATTTCCCTTCAAAGGTGAGTTAGGAAAACAACTCTACAAATAGGGGAAGTATATAGTTGTTATTTAAAAAGATAATTAGTCCTGTATTTTAACAGAATTACTTCCTGAGACTGTAATAACATTTTGAGAAGTCTCAGGATATTACCAAAATAGAAAAGTAATTTTGTTAAAAAACAGCACTAATTATATTTTTTAAAGAACAGATTTAAACTTTTGTTTTTCTTTTCTGCATTCTGAATATATTTTTGAACTTTTAGAGAATTATTTTTTCATTGACATTAAATACTCCTAATAAAAAGCCCACTTCACAATTCTTATGAGAGCACTAAGCTCTGTATATAACAAAGTACTAATATTTGTAGCTCATTCAAGTAAGGAATTTCAAACTGTAGCTTGCATATGTTTGCATCTATAATCAGTATTCAACAATTTCCTTAATACTTAGCAAGATGTTTATAATTCTTCCATATGTTATTTGTTAAACAATTACTATTTTCTCATTTCATTGTGTACAGCTTCCTGAAGTCTAGCAAATGTCAGATTAGACACATCTCTTGGAGTTAAACTACTGTATGGTAGAGGTATCATTTTAAAGGATAAGTAACACAATATATCAAAGTTGGCAGCTCAAAAACCTAAGTCAAATCATAGTTCTACTTCCTTAACAGCTGTGTGTTTGTAAGTAGGTGTCATCTCCCAGAAACTCAATTCCTTGATCAGTAAACTGCAGAGGATAATACGTAACTCATAGAATTATTATTAAAAATTAATTTTTAAATGGTATAGAGAAAGCATACAAAGAGGTGACATTGTTCACAAAAAGAACTGTACTCATTAACTGATTTAAGAAATGATAATCTCTCTGTACAACACCTTAATAACAAAAATTATATTAAAAACATTTCTTAAATATATAAATATTCATAGCTCAAGTGTGGTGAATTGAATAAGGAATGTAAAAAGTTGAATATAATTAATTACTATTTTCCATAATACAAATGGTGCAAGCAAAGTACCAATAAATACATATGCTTAAAGTCAAGGAAATTTAGTTAAGTCCAATCATAAGAATAACAACAAAATTTCAAAAAGGCACCTAAAAAAGAGACAGATTTCAATCTTTCACTAGAGGTAGGAAATTTTATTAAGATGAAATTTTATGACAAGAAGGAAAAGGAAAATTGGAAGCTATCTCAATTTAAAAAATCATATTTGATATAAAAAGGACACATAAAAGTATATCAAAATTTTACTCATAATTGAAGTAAAAGAACTGATACAGAAAAATCTTTAAATATTTCAAGAAGTATTATATTTTTATTACACTACAGATTCTATTTAGATAAGCCAGTTCATTTATCTGATAAATTTCAAACTCTGGGGGAAAAGAGTATAGATGCTTTTTAATCCAGTAAAAAAAAAAAGAAAAAGGAAAAGAAAATCAAGTGTGATTGTTTCACAAAAGATAAATAATATAATAAACAGTATAATATAACTTCATAAAATTAATGTGGAAATATATTCTCTGTTAAATGGCAAAGCAAGAGCTTAAAAAACATCACAAAGACCATTTTTCATGGTGCATTAAATGGCATAGACACTGATGAAAAAAACAAAAAACAAAAAAACAATTACTATCCGAGACCAAACTGGCATACAATTCTAGCTTTCACAAGGCGTGTTACCTTTCCACAAGAAATTTATCTCCCTCAGTTTATTCATCTCAGAAACAAAATAGAGCCAACATTTATAAAAGATTTTGAGAAATTAAATGCTATATGCAAAATAAAACATTTTATACAAGCCCTCATATTATAAATATGGGCAATAAAAATAAGTTCTCACTAATCAATAACAAAGTCAGCTGTGTCATTACCAGAATCCACCTAAGAATAGTCAACCTGTTTTGCCATTTAGGTTATGTCTACAAAAGGCATTTAGGTTAGGTTGTGTCTACAAAGGACTAGTACATGGACTCTGACATACGGGTTGCAATTCAATCCTCCCACTTTGGTAAGTAACACCTTCAGCTGCTGTCTGAATGGCACAGAGAGATGTGTTTAATTTTCTAAAATTTCTACCAAAACCCTAAGTTTTCTGTAACACTTGCAACAATGTGACATTGATTCAATTATTGTTTTTTGGCCAAGAGTATTACTGAAGCCTCTATTTCCACATTTTATTATATTAATCACTAAATTATGATATCAATGATAATCATAAGTGCCATATTTATAATTCAGAAGTAGTTTTCCTAATTTTAAACAAATTTTTATTCCCACAAACAAAATGTATAGCATCACAAAGTATTTTACTTTTACATTGCATTCTATTTAAATACCAGCTAAAATGCAGTTGGTGTCATACAAAATAAGTACTCTAAATATAACTAAAAGCAATTTAAAACAAGAGGAACTCACCTGTAACTGCAAGGCCTCATGACTTTCTAATCCTTCCACAATTAGTGAAAATCGTTCCCTGTTATTTCTTTCTGCTGCTGCCGTAATAGCCCCTAAAAGTTTGTCTAGGCTGTAGAGCAAGAGAGAGAGAGAGAGACAGCGAAATATAGAGAGAGATAGAGAGACAGAGAGAGAGAGAGAGAACAGAAAACAAAAAACAGAAATGACAAATATTTCTTACACGTTTTGCACATATATTATTCCACGTACACTTACCTATTTGATTCCAGTGTTTACAGCTTATATAGCTTTGTATGCCCCTCCCCAATGGTACGACCCCTGTTTTCACTGTATTTGATGTTAGCATAATTTGGGGAGGGGAAGGGAAAAAACAAATTGTTTACATAGGAATAGAGGTGGACCCATTGCAACAATGAAATGTACAAGATGCTATGTTGAAAAACGAACTTTACAACTTTGGGGGGGATGGAAAGGGGAAACAAAGAAATAGGCAACAATGCTTGATAAGAAATGTACTCATTACCTTGCTCATGTAATTGTAACACCTCTGTACAGTATTTTCACAATAAAAAGACTTATGAATAATAAAAAATCTTTAGTTCTTTTGTACTTTTTAAAAGAAAAGTTAATGTATGTATTTATAATATATAACACATATTTTGAACCATACATATTTGGGAAATGGCAAAAATCAACCAAAGTAATGTATACATGATCTCACATACTTGATTTTTGTGTATACATGACACTATTATTGTAGGTACAATAATGTACAACTCATTATATTAAGCATTCCTTCTAAGTGAAATAGTATTACAATATATAGATTGTTCTTTTGCCAATATACTTTTACAAGTCAAATACTGATGGTTTTTAAATAATTTTAGAGCATAAAAAATTAATTGGGAAAATAGCTTCTGTGTGAACTTTTAAAAATAATGCTTGTGGATCACATACGTGGCTACTCAGTAAGCAGATATCTGAGGATTGTCATTTGAGCTTGCCCAGACAGACCAATCCAAGAAACTCATTATCTCTAATAAATTTTTAAAAAGCTGGAACTGAAGGCATGGCTCAAGTCATAGAGTGCCAGCCATGAGCAAAAAAAGTACAGGTCCTAAGTTCAAGTACCAGTACTGCAAAAGAAAATTAAATTAAACCATTTATTCAAGTGTAAATAGAGTGACATTTTAAAAAGAAAAGTTCCTAGCAATTAAAAGCATCAGCATAAGCAGTGCACTGTGGCTAATGCCTGTAATCCTAGCAATTCAGGGGGCTAAGATCTGATTTGAAGCCAGCTCAGGCACGAAAGTCCATGAGACTCTAATCTCAAATTAACCACCAGAAAACCCAAAGTATGCTGTGGCTCAAAATGATAGAACACTAGCCTTGAGCAAAAATCTCAGGAATAGGTCCACTATCAAGTTAAAAAAAATTGTATGTAAGAAACCAATTCATCTAAGCAAAAGTACTGGTATCTCCATACAATGCTAAGATCAACTTAAATTCTATGTAGTATTCTATTAGTAGCAAATGATATCTAAAATTATAATTAAATCAAAAATTGTATGAGGTTAGTGTATAATTTATGGATTAAGAAGTGAAAATATTTACTAAAATATTGACATACAAACTGATTTTTATATATAGCATTAGGAAACTACTTTTGCTATTGGTATGTCATTTGGTATCATTGAGAAAAGAGTTAAATTTATACATAGCATACTTTTTTAACATATGTGTTTTTGATCTCTAAGCATGGTAGCTAGCACAAAGCAGCATCTCATTTATTCAAAAGGTTTTAAGAAAGTCAACATATTAGAGCATACATCTTGCCAGGTGCTACTGGCTGAAGCCTGTAAATCCTAGCTACTCATGAGGCTGAGATCTGAAAATCTTGGTTCAAAGACAACCCAGGCATGAAAGTCCATGAGACTTTGATCTCCAATTAACATCCAGAAAACAAGAAATGAACCTGTGGCTGAAAGTGGCAGAGTCCTAGTCTTGAGCAAAAGAAGTCAAGAAAACACCCAAGCCCTCAGTTTACGCACCAAAAACCAAAATCAAAAAACAAAAACCAAACAAAAATACTATGCTCAGCTCTATTTTGATTCACATGGAAAGTATCATTATCACACTATGTTTTCCCAAGAAATATTTTGTCTTTAGAATATATTTAAGAAGCCATGGCTTCTTAAAACTAGACTCATTAATGACATGAACTTTTAACTTTCACTTCAGAGTCAGTATTATTACCATGCAATTAATTGCCACACGCATACACACACACACAAAACACTATCAACAACCTTGGGTTCTTTTTAACAGTTTAAGTTATTTCATTTTGCAAATAATTTGTACAAAATTTAGTGAACATAAGTGAGTGAAAAAAATAACTTTCAGAAGTTAATAGTATAAAAGCAAACAGTGAATTCAGTGAGTCAAAAAACATGACATACAGTGGGGGAGGATGGGTGTATATTTATCAATTTTTAATTCATCTTTGAAGAATTTCCTTTTAGGATTCTTTCTAAACCTACTTTTCATACTATCAACAGAATATAGACACACAATATAAAATATTAACCCAAACTTTCCTACATCTAATATATTTTCCATGTAAAAACATAAGACTTAATTTCTCAAGTATCATTTTAAGTATAGTAAGTAAAATACAATAATACTTACATGTTGTCTTCTCCAACAATACAAATAGCAGAGAGTAATTTTACTATTTCAGTCATCATGTTGGGTTGTTTGGGGTCAATTGCTCTTGCCAATAGGAAAAGGCTCCTTTCATCTCCCAGAATTCTTTGCAATCCAAACTAAAGAAAAAGAAAGAAAGAACTTCCATTCAAAATTAAGATGGCTATAAAACATATCTTCCATGTTTAAAAAAAGTGACTTAAGTCACTTTTTTTCAAAAGCAAATGCTTCCAAAGTAAACTTCTACCTAACTATATAAACGGTTTTCAAATGAAATTACATCTTTGTTTCTTTATTTGAAATGACTGCATCTTGTGCTGTGATCATGTATGACCTCCAGTAGCCTGCACTAAGAAGTACATAAAAATTTCAGGAAAAATATAGGATCAGTATTTTTTTGGGGGGGGAGGGGAGGGTCCGGTCGTGGGGTCTGAACTCTGGGCGCTGTCCCTCAGCTCTTCAGCTCAAGGCTAGCGCTCTACCACTTGAGCCACAGTGCAACTTCCGGCTTTTTTCTTTTTGCTTATGTGGTGCTGGGGAATCGAACCCAGGGCCTCATGCATGCAAGCAAGCAGTCTACCACTGAGCCACCTTCCCAGCCAGTATTATTTCAACAAAGGAATATTGGCCACAAAATAATATGATTGTAAAATTATTCATATGTTACTTGGTATCCCTGAAAAAGTCTAGAATGTCTGGTTAAATTGCCCAGTACAATGAAGGTAAGCACAAATTTTTGGTTAAAATATAAAATCTCTATTTTATATTATGAGCCACTTACAAAAGCAGTAAACCTTGGTATGGATTTTCCCATACCTTCTTACAGTTATACTCCTATATCAAATAACCACAAACACTTTAATAGCAAAGAAATACAACCTGGTTTTTAAGAACCACAATTAAGCAAAGGAGACACCATTTTCACATAGGTTTTAAGCTAAACCCTACATAGGTGTATGCAAATGCACAAAGGTCTAATAGATATATCTTTGAGATTTGTTATACCAGGAAGACAGTGTTTAGTTTCATTTTTATCACACAAAACACTTCTCAGTTTCTCATAACTATTTTTCTTTCATTTTAGTCAAATGGTAAAGTCTAACATTTCATCAGATTACAGTTGCCACTTTAAAGTAAATTTTAGCTAAGTACTAAACATACGAATGCTAATTATAATAATTTAACTTACAAAAGAACTTGTGGTAGGGCAAAATATACCTAATGCTCTTAAACTTATAGGTCAAATCAATTAAATGAGATTGAAAACATTTAATTCTCTTAATTTTTAATTGTTTAATAATTTCTAGCATGTAGGGAAATACTATAAAACTAAAGATATAAGAAATAAATTGGAAAAGCATCAATCCAAATATGAGTAAAATTATGTCAATAGATATTAAGAAACAATGGATTGGTTTCATGGTCATACTAGTACAAGCACAGGGGAAAAGAGTTTTCAGAATATGCTAAACCCTAAAGGACCAAGATAATTCAATGCTTTAAGATTTTAAGAATTTAGGGCTGGGAAGGTGGCTCAGTGGTAGAGTGCTTTGCATTGCATGCCGGAGGCCCTGGGTTCAATTCCTCAGCACCACATAAGCAAAAAGAAAAAAGCCGGAAGTGGCGCTGTGGCTCAAGTGGTAGAGCGCTAGCCTTGAGCTGAAGAGCTGAGGGACAGCGCCCAGGCCCAGAGTTCAGGCCCCACAACCGGACCCAAAAAAAAAAAAAAAAAAAAGATTTTAAGAATTTATTGAAATGCAACCTCTGGTTTTTCTGTATCTGGCTTATTTCACTTAATACAATTCATAAAATTCAGTGTCCTATTGTAATTCTCTTCTGCAATCTGTTTCTGTAGTGGTCTTATCCAAATTTGAAAAATAAAGTTTTTTCAGTTAAAAAGAAGAATTTATTGCAATACAATATTTATTCCTACACAATGTTAATATATTGTATATTTTTAATTTTAATAGTTATGCCAATTGTCTCACGTGCTTATACTTTTAAAAGAACTGTTTATTCATGTTCTAAGCACCTATGTGAAAGACATAAATACAGCGTAAAATCTAACCTTAGGTTAGGATAATCGACATCAAAATATCATGTTCTTCAAAACTGCCAAACCATTACAAAATAGGAAAAATGTGCTGACGTATCAAGGTATATCCTGTAGGAATAGGATTTCTTAGAAAGGCTTACTACTACTAAAACTTCCTGGGGTGACTATTCTGATTGTAAGTCTTTGACAGTTGACAAGGGCAGTCAGTAGGAATTTGTAACTAATCTTAATTTGCAGATGGGGAGCATGATCAGCCATAGGTTAATTCATTTTCCAAACGCTATTTCAACTTATTAGTGGCAATATATAAACCATATCTCCTGATCTCTAGTGCTTTGTTCCCTTTCCAATATATTATCATGGTTCTCAAATGCAAAAAGAAATCTATCATCAACTCTCCAGAAGCAATGTTCAGTTAGCGCTTCTTGTTAGATATCACATACTTTGTAGCCAGATTAAAGAACACAGAAATAAAGAAATTATATACAGAACTGGTAGGAGCCTTTTTATAAGACATTACCAGAAACACCACTAAGAGTATATTCTATGAAGGAGACTCATGTCCACCAGCAATCATATTTGACACAATGCAATATTCCTTGAAGATCATAGAACATATGCATACTTATGTGTAATTACATATTCCTAACAAAGACTGTTTGCAAATTATTAAATATAATTGCAAAATGGTTGCCAGTGGCTCATGCCAGTAAACCTAGCTACTCAGGAGGCTGAAATCTGAAGACTGCATTCAAAGCCATCCGAGTCAAAAAAGTCCATGAGACTCTTATCTCCAATTAACCACCAGAAAACCAGAAGTGGTGCTGTGGTTCAAGTAGTAGAGCAGTTGCCTTGAGCTGAAGAGCTCAAGGACAGCACCCAGGCCCAGAGTTCAAGCCTCAAAAATGACTGGGGGGGGGGGGCGGTGGAAGGGCAGAACATCGCTTATTAATAGCTATTGTTCACATGTGGCAAGTTTCTGATTATTGTTACATTTATTTCTATTAAGAATTTTAAGATTATTAAAACACCTTCTAAAGGTAATTATGTAATTAAGTGAATGAATTAGCTTATAGCTATATAGAGGGAGAATTTATAAGACAAAAAAATTTAGTGTAAATTTTACACTATTGTACATACATGGTATTGTATATATTATATAACATATATTATATAAATTATTATATATTATGCTTTTGGAGGCATTGATCTGCGTAACCCCATCTGAGCTCCTGTGTGCCCTGAGGGTGCATCCAGGCATGCATTCCTCTGGGGGAGGAAGGGACACCCCTTCCTCCTTGCGGGGCAAAGGTTCTGCGCCCAGCACCAGAATCAGGTGATGGTTTGTAGAAAGTGCCATTCCTGCTTCTCTTAGTTAACCCCATAGAACAATGCCTCGAGACCCCCTTTGTGTACTCACTTGTGCTTTACCTACTTTTACAACCTTGATTACTGGAACTACTCCACATTTATTGACAAGGATTAACTTTTCCTGCTTACTGACTTAAAAGTTAAACTCTCTTTGTCTGTGTTCCCTTAAAACTGTTTAAGATTAACTCTCTGCCCCTGACTGAAGATTTACTTCTCCTGCCTGTGTGCTGTACACAAGCATGTGAAGTTTCAATAAACTTTGTCTATACCCGCATGGTGTATAGACAAAGTGCCTATACCAGAAATCTCGTTCCCACTGTGGAAACAGTAACATTATATTATATATAAAGCCCCTGCTGTCATCCAGAGATGTCTTTTACAGGCTAACTCACTGATATCATTAGAACATAAAAGAGAAATCTTAACTTTACAATGCCCCACACACAAGTAAAAGCTTATCCTTGATAATTTATTTTCAATTGAATAAAAACCTCTCTGAATGAAAATTGTATTCAACTTAAAACATTTAAATTTCCTATTACCATAAAAAGAAAAAATTACCAAAATTGGAAAGAATACTAGTAGGTTTGTGCAACTGCAAAACTTACCAATAAATATTATATGAAGTATTTTGAAAGTTATAATGATTTGCATCATAAAGACTTTTGTAAAGTGAATAAGCACACAGTATTTTTTCTGTTTCATACTTTTCATACCATTAGGCAAGTTTTCTTGTTTCATAATAGAGGCAGAAATAAATACAACTTACCTTATTATTCATAAATGCTTTGAGGCATTGAATAAGTTTATACTGATTCTTTTTATCAATATTTTCTTGCCTAAATAAAAAAAATAGATCATATTATATTGCATTTCAAATTTCCCTTTTGGTGAAATTTTTTAAATGTTTTTTCTTACTGTTTTTTGTCCAGGAGCTTTTCCAACACATCTAAAAGGAGTCCCAGACCTTCATGACCAAAGTTGTTAACCCAGCTAAGAAAGAAAGAGAATAACCAGATAAGTTCCTTTATTTTAAACAGTAAATATACAAAATGAAATTTTGGTTTTCAAATCTGATAATATTGTCTTTACATGTATCTATTTTTTCTATTTCTTTTGTTTCAAATATTGACTCTCTGAGGGTACCTCAGAGATATTCCAAAGCATAAACTTTGAAAGGCTTCAAGGTGCAAATAACTATTTTGATGCAATAAGGTTTTTGCACTATGAGTCTTCTAACCAAGTATGAACTTTTTCATTTCTACTGTACATAATCTTTATCTCGTAAGGTCTGATTTTATGATTGTTGCCACATACCTTACCCACCTGTATCAATTACTAGCTCCATAAATAATATATTTATCTTATTTACCTTTCCATCTTATATCTCATTTAGTAGAGTGCCTTATACATCATCACTAAATATTTATATCATGTATAGCCAACACTAAATTGATTCAATAAATTTAAATTTGTAATTCAAATCTAATTAAATTTACTACTTTTTGTGGCAAAAAGAATAAGGAGTCTAAGCTGAGTGCTGGTGGTTCACCCCTGTAATCCTAACTACCCAAGAGGCTAAGATCTGGGGATCACAGTTCAAAACTACCTCTGGCAGCAAAGTCCATGACACTCTTATTTCCAATTAACTGATAGAAAACTGGAAGTGGCTCTGTGGCACAATGTGGTAGAACACTAGCCTTGAGCAAAAGAGCTCAAGGATAGTGCCCAGGCCTAGAGTGCAAGCTGGAGCCCCAACCAAAGGAAAAAAAGAGACACCATCTAATACTGCTGCAGAAGTCCATAAACGTGTGTGTGTGTGTGTGTGTGTGTGTGTGTGTGTGTGTGTGTGTAGCAGACTTCTGAGAAGCAAGAATTAAAATATATAATCTCTCTATACACACACACATATGTATATATATATATATATATATATATATATATATATATATATATATTTCGTGATGCTAGGGCCTCATACATGTCAGATAAATATTATAGCACTGAGCTGGTCCTCATACATGACAGATAAATATTATAGCACTGAACCACATCTCCAGGGTCTATTCCATTCCACAATTTTTAAACTATCATTTCATAGCTAACTAAGGTGAAGCTAATCAACATAGCAGAGAACTGTATTTGTAGGAGAATATCAGAAAGAGTGATGGGGTCACTGAAGAAAATATATTTTACAATAGCGGATATTCAAAACCAATCAAATCGAGAATATATCTAGAAGCTCATTTTAAACAGATTCTGCTTTAATTTCTGTAATGGAAACAAGAAAAAAATCAATATGGCATTGTAATGTTAATTGGAAGCAAGCTACTATACAATTAAGGCATGTAATCACCCAGCACAATGAGCTATCTTCTCTAAATATACTTGATAATCAGTGAGATGGTGGGAGAACGATAAAAGGACATCAATTCTGAGTGTAATATAGTTTCTAATCTATGACAGCCAAAAAATCACCATATACTATAGCACAATATACCAATATAAATATAGGTATACACAATAAATAACATTGCAGTAATGTTAAAATTATAATGTTATAAATTATACAACTTTCAATATCTATCTGCCTTGGCATTTGGGACAAAAATCTGTAATTTCTTTAAAATTAGTATTTACAAATTGTGTTTAGGTTTTAAATTTGAATTGGATTCCCATATCTAGTGCTAAGAATTTTATCAGGATTATTTCTTTTTAGGTGTAGGGAATTGTTTGACACAAGAACATGATTTATATTTGTTCATTTGAAATAAGTTTACCCACACATGCCAGACAGTTTCAAATTGTGCAATTACTATTATTTTCCTCAAAAGTGTGGGGGGGGGATGATGGAGAGATATAATCATGAAACCTAAGTGTGAGGCAGAGGGAACTACTTATTACAAATTAAAGAGAAGTCTCAACTGAGACTATTTTAGGCTGATGGACAGAAGTGTCCTCTAAGAAATCACTAGACTTTTTTAAATGAAGAGAATAGGAGTCCCAAAGAGATGGTTGCTAGGGTAACAAAATAATTATGATATAGAATGATATAGAATCTTTGTTCCCTTTTGTCTTGCTAGTACTGTAGTTGTCTGTCTTTCAGGTGTCAGTTTCTGGTGCTTACTGTTTATACATTTTTCTGTCCTTTCCTCCTTTTCTTCCTTCCATATTTCTCTCTTTATATGAATGTATGAAGGTGTATATAAACACACATACATGCACAAAACACATGACACACACACACACTAAAACACACATACACTACAAATGAAATGAGGTAGGTTTTTAAAATTAATTTTAGCTGGGTACTCTGGCTCACACCTGTAATCCTAGCTACTTAGTAGGCTGAGATCTGAGGGTCAGGGTTCAAAACAAGCCCAGGCACCAAAGCCCATGAGACTCATCTCTTGAAGTAACCACCAAAAAGCCAAAAGTGGAGATGTGGATTAAGTGGTAGAATGCAGGCCTTAACCAAAATCATTAAGGGACAATGTATAGGCAATATGTTCAAGCTCCAGAACCAATTCTAGGGGGATAAAAAGTAGTTCAAAGCAAATTGTTAATTATAATACATGAGTTGGTATACCAGAAGTAAAAGTCAGTGATTCTCAAACTATGCTTCCAAACCAGTTTCCACATCTGGACTTGAATCACTACCATCCTCATCTCTGCCATTATGTCCCTGGGATTATAAATGTGAGCAATCATTCCTGACTAGTATTTGAATTTTTATACAATATATAAAATAGTCCAAACACATATTTCACTTCATCTATTCATGGGCAAAAAAATAAGACTATAATTATTGGAAACTCATATTAGTTACTTATATTTAATTTTAACCACATGTAATTTCTGGCCAGTTCAGATCAGCATAATCATGGAAATTACAAATAATTGGGGGTGAAAGGGGGGGAAAGAGAGAGCATTGATAGTTCATACAGAATCATGACAGTAAAAACTATATTTATGAGTTAAAGTCTTAAAATTGAAATATATTTCAATCTTTCACAAATTCTCAGGTCACTATTTTTATTATTTTTGGGGGGGCGTCTGGTCGTGGGGTCTAAACTCTGGGCCTGGGCACTGTACCTCAGCTCTTCAGCTCAAGGCTAGCGCTCTACCACTTGAGCCACAGCACCACTTTCGGCTTTTTTCTTTTTGCTTATGTGGTGCTGAGGAAACAAACCCAGGGCCTCAGGCATGCAAGGCAAGCGTTCTACCACTGAGCCACCTTCCAGCCCCTCAGGTCACTATTTTTAAAGTGCCAATATATACCAATCAGCATAATTAAAGGAAAGAAAATCTTACATTTAAGGAAAGTATCAGAGCATTCATTTAAACCTAAATCAAAAGAAAGCAAGATTCTCCCCTCTCTACCTCTCAAGGGCTAAATAAAATGGAAAAAAAGATAAAAAATCTTTATAAATGTACGTTTTATACTGAAGAATAGGATGACATTTGTTACCTAAGTTTCATTTTCCCAAAACCTCAGTCTTTTCTCCATGAATTAGACTTTCAGACTCTTAATTATTTAATTATATTCCATGTAAACATAACTTGTATATTTGGTAAACAGGAGTTCAGTACATTATAAACAATGGAGACTGCGTGTCCATTTGTGGTTTGAGTGACCAGATTTATGTCTATTAAAAGGTTAAAGTTAAAATTAGAAGTTCTATACTGAGTCCCACAAAGCTGTACAAGCAATTGGTCTCATGTGACAGAGTGCAATATTAGTCATGTCATCCCTTTATCACTATTTGTGCAATGCTAAAGTCTAGTATTGAGGGTTATGTGTTCTATACAAAGGATTTTATTTCTCTCTAATGGTCTTCTATTCCCATGTGTAATCTCATACTACAATCCAAATCATTGGAACATCAAATAAAATGAATGGTAGTTCAGCTTCATGGGAGAATTCAGAAACTTGGTAAAATTTTAACACATAAAACCAAAAATTCAAAGAGTTAAGGGAAGTTTAGAAGATTATTGTTAAGCACTTTTTTGTTTATTTAATGCCAGTGTTGCCAATGTAATGCTTCTCAATGCAATTAAAACCCAATCTTAATTATATACACTTAGGGAAAGAAAAAGGATCCAGGATGATTAAGAACAAAGTAAAGCTCAGCAAAACAATATTGTACATTTGATTCATGGATCAGTATCCTCAAAGAGTAGCCAAGAAGAACAATATCTTCATCAGGTTTAAGGAATAATTTGTCCAGCTGAATCAACTTCATAATGGTTTTCCTATCAACATGGATTTCAACTCAAAATAAAATGTTGCCAGGTGCCTGTGGCTTACACCTATAAATCATACCTGTTAGGAGGCTAAAATGAGGATTGTGTTTTCAGAGCCATCCAAACAAAAAAGTTGATGCCTTAGCTCCAAAATAACTAGCAAAAGTCAGGCTGATGGCATGGCTTAAGTGGTACAGTAAGAGTGTAATGAGCAAGCAGAGAAAATACAACATCTTGAGTTCAAATCCTAGACACTCTATATAAATTCCTAAAAATAACAAAAAAAAAAAAGAGGGAGGAATTTCAATATGGTATAAATGACTTAGAGGTTGTTTGGGTTTTTTGGTGTATTATTTTGTTTGTTTTGTTTGTTTTTGCTGGTCCTGGGGCCTGAAAACCAGGACCTTGGCTCTGACCCCAAGGCGCTTTGTGCTCAAGTCGAATACCCTTCCACTTGAGTCACAGTGCCACTTCTGGCTTTTTCTGAGTAGTTTACTGAAGATAAGAGTCTCATGGACTTTACTGCTCAGGCTGACTTCAAACCGGGATCCTCACATCTCAGCCCCGTAAGTAGTTAAGATTACAGGTGTGAGCCACTGGCACCAAGCAACTTGGTCTTAATCCAATAAAAAACTTACATATCCATTAGAGTTTGTGTATATGAAAGTAGAACTGGGCCTTTGAATGTCCTTGGATTCACTGTGACAGATCAGAACATGAACTGGGTCTGACCAATTATAAAGCACCTATTTAATGTGATACAGCCATTTCCAGACATTTGCCTTTGAAGCATGACATTTGCTGACCACTTAGTTCACCTGATTCATAGAAAAGTTGAATAATCAATTATTTAGCTTGCCCTCTTACTGGTTTTGACTGCAATGCCATGATAGAATACTACTCCCTAAGTAAACATCAAAAATCACATTTCATCTTTCTCTGTGGCTACATTTATTCTCACATCCAGTCTTATTGGAAGGTTCTTACTCTGTCTTATTGCTATGTGCATCATACGAATTTTAAAGAATTCCTTAAAGATGAAGAAATGTGTACTCTTCCAAGTTGTTTAAGTGATATGGAAAACAAATTCCTTAAAAAATAAAAAGAAAAACAATTCCTTTTCTATATTAGCAAGAACTAGTAAATACATGAGTTACACAGCATAGTCTCCTTAGGGAAAGAATTTAAGTAAAATTATTCTCTCAAAGGACACAGGTTCCTTATTCATTAAAATCAATTTCTTAAGCTGCCCAAATTATTTTGGAGTTAGTTTTAGAAATGGCTTAAACCCAAATTGGTTTAAATAACCAACAAGTTATGCAAGAGTACTACCTTCTCACATGTTTTTAAAAATTATCATTACAAGACATTATAAGACTTCTTTTCCCACAGTAATGGTAGGAGTAAAAATATGTTTATTTTTTAAAAGTCTACGAAAATGAAAACAGGCTCTTCAATTTCTAGTAAATAAGAGAATGTAAGAGGACAGAACATTCTACACCTTAACAAAGCCCAGTCACACTTTACATCTTCATATGCTTGAAATTTTGAAGATAATCATGTTAGGACATTTACTGAAGCTGCCTGCTAAGTGATACAACCAGTCAAACTTATAATAAACTGTTAACTTCCACAAGAAAAATGTATTCATTTATTTTCCTAGCTAAGTAATACATTTAAAATTCTATCCTGCACCCCATAAGACATTCAATTTCATTTGATTTAGTGGAATTTTATTAAAATGAACTCCATGCAAAAAAAAAAAATCACAATACTAATCAGTAAGCCCTGGAAATGAAACGGAGCTGACACGAAGTTTATCTGTCATGAACCAGGTAAGTAAGAAGCTCTTTGAATGCAATGAGAAAAACAGAGGCAGTAGCACATACCACCTACACATATACTTTTTTCCTAACCCAGTAGGTATCATATACAGTCCCATTCTGGTGGGAAATGAATTTAAATGAATTTTCTTGCTCTGTAACAGGGGTAAGGAGCACTGAAGAGTAATTGTTATTTGATTACTAAACAACACAAATGCAACAGTTCTCACCACCAGGTGCACTGCCAAAAACATAAAATTAAAGACTCATTATCCACTGTGATAGCTATGTAGACAAAGATAAAAAAATTTAACAGATCACAGCTATTTTTAGTATAGGAGAACCATAACCAAATTTTAACAGGACTTTTTCCTTACATTCTCATTTTGCAAATGCCCTGCCACCTCCAAAAAGATGATGGAAAAGTCAAATGTTTTCCCTCAGAATGGGATCTGTAATGGTTAATTGCTTGGGATTTTTTTTTTTTGGGGGGGGGGGGGGGAACCGGTCGTGGGGCCTGAACTCTGGGCCTGGGTGCTGTCCCTCAGCTTTTCAGCTCAAGTCTAGCACTCTACCACTTGAGCCACAGCGCCACTTCCAGCTTTTTTCTTTTTGCTTATGTGGTGCTGAGGAATTGAGCCCAGGGCCTCAGGCATGCAAAGGAAGCGCTCTACCACTGAGCCACCCTCCTAGCCCTGCTGGGGATTTTTATATATATTTTTAGATTGTTCAGCTCTGAGAAAGATACCATAGAGATGATGTGATGTACAGTGACAAAAAATTGTATATATCAAACAATTTGCTACACATATTTTCTCTCAACAGAGCAGGAAATGAAGCTAATTGAAATATGTATTACTTCACTTATTACTTATAACTTCACTTATCTTTATCCCTTTTGGTATGGTAAAAACGTAAAATCTACTTTCCAAGCAACTTTCAAATATACACTATACTGATATTTATTGTAGTCAGCTAGAAATATAGTAGATCTTGTTTATTCATCCTAACTACAATTTTCTATCTTTTGACACAATGTCATAATATAGCCAGTTTTACTTATTTTTAAGACATTAAGTTCTTTAATATTGCCAATGACTTTTAAAAATATAAGCCATGAAAAAATATATATATAAACCGTTCATATTTAAAATCTTTAATAAAAACACATTAAACATGTTGGAAATATTTTTTTTCAAAGTCAAATTAAGCCAAGATAGTCATCACTTTGGTTGAGGAAAAGTAACATAAAAAGAAGGGCATAGTCAGATGCCAGCTACTTAAGAGGCTAAGATCTCATGATTTTGATTCGCTAGCCCAAGCAAGAATGTGAGTAAGACTCATATGTCTAATTATCTACCCAAAAGCTAAAAGTAGAGCTATGGCTGGAGTGATAGAGTGCTAGCCTTGAGAAAAAAAGCTAAGGTATATCACCCAGACCTTGAGTCAAATCCCCAGGAGCAGCACAAAAAAAAAAAAAAAAAGAAAGAAAGAAAAAAGAAACTAGCAATTTGGATAGGAAGAAAATCTTCTAATGTTTTATAGCACAGTGGAGAAACTATGGCTTACAAAAATTGTGTATTTCCAATAGAAAAGACTATTTATTCCTTACACAAAGAAATACTAAATATTCAGAGATGAATATGGTAATTACCCAGATCAGATAAGTACATATTACAAATATTTATGGAAATGTTTTAAAGGGCTCATAAATATGTACAATTAAAATGTATCAGTACGAAATCCGAAAAAAATAGCAGATAACACTATAGCTAGCCTTCTTCCTCTAGGAGAAAGCAATGGACAATAACTAAAGTGATTTCTCATAAGATGAGAGAACACCCCCAGGTCAATGTTCCTTACCACTTAAAGAACAATGGCATTTTAACTGACACTTAAAACACTAAGCTCAAAGATGTTACAGAACTCCTAAATATCTTCTATATCAAAGTAAAATCTATGCATGTTTAATGTAATTATAGTGTTGGATCCATTTCATGTTTCTCACTCTCTGACAGATATTAATATATGAAAATTTATGATCATTTGATTTTTTAATTGTTTACAATATGCCATTCCTCAGTAGTTTGGGTTTTTTTTTTGGGGGGGGGGGCGGTCCAGTCGTGGAGCCTGAACTCTGGGCCTGGGCGCTGTCCCTCAGCTCTTCAGGTCAAGGCTAACGCTCTACCACTTGAGCCAGAGTGTCACTTCTGGCTTTTTTCTTTTTGCTTATGTGGTGCTGAGTAATCGAACCTAGGGTCTCAGGCATGCAAGGCAAGCGCTCTACCACTGAGCCACCTTCCCAGCCCTGTTTTTAGTTTTTGTTTTTGTTTTTGTTTTTGTCAGTTATGGGGCTTGAACTCCAGGCTTGGGCGCTGTCGCTCAGCTATTCAGCTCAAGGCAAGTTCTCTACCACTTGAGCCACTCTTATTGGAGATAAGAGTCGCATAGACTTTCCTGCCCAAGCGGGCTTTGAACCGTGAGCCTCAGATCTCAGCTTCCTGAGTAGCTAGGATTGAAAGCATGAGACACCAGCGCCCGGCCATTCTGCAGTAGTTTTGATAAGCAAATGTTGAATGAACATATCCAAGAAATGATCTCCACAAACCTCTTTTGAAAGAAAATATCAAAGGAGACAGGTTACCGCGTAAGGAGTATCCTCAAAACCAGGGAAAGTTGGAATCAATCTGAGTACTGCCAATAACACCAGAAAAGAGGTCTAACCATAAAATAGATCTAACAAGTGCAAATGAGCTGAATTGGGGTATAAGAAGGCTTGAATTTCATACTTAAATGACAGACTACTAAATCACCTAACTTAAAAGTTGTTTCATTTTCAAAGTACAATATGTGCTGGGTACCAGTAGCTCAGACCTATAATCCTAGCACTTTAGGAGGCTGAGATCTAAAGATCATGGCTCAAAGCCAGCAGAAAATTCTATGAGACTTTTATCTGCAATTAACCACAAAAAGCTCAAAATGGAGGGATGTCTCAAGTAGTAGAGTCGTAGCCTTGAGAAGCTCAGAAATACTGCCCAGGATGAGTTCAAGCCCCAGGACCAGCACCAAAAAAGAAAAAAAGTTCAGTATGACATGATGCTGTTTTCTCTATACTGCCTCTATACTACTGGACTCCATCACACTAACAACAACAACAACAAAATATTGTCAGATTTAAATTACCTAATGTGAAAGTATACACACTGATAGTGTTACTGCTGACCAGATGGGAAATATTTGAAAGTTAGTTGTCCATGATTTAACATCAGTGAAACAGCAGGGGTCATAGCGCAAATACTGTTATCTAGTACACAGAGATCTTCTTTCAATCAACCACAAAGACTAGCAGTTTTCTGTGTTAGTTGGCACCTTAATTCTGAGTTGTCAGATATCCAGGTCCTATAAAGAGATATTCCAAGGGGAGAGCCTTAGGGGCATTTCTCAAATAGAATACAACTTGGTAGTAGGTTAAATTACTAAAGAACTGAAAACCAGTAGTATTCTGCTAGGTCTTTGTACAAACACCACTACCTTGATGTTTTGTAAGTTATAGCCACATAGAGAAAACAGACATTCATAGAGATCCTCTGTACTTTATGGAAAACTATCAGCCACTCACTCTACTGTGTTCTACAATGCCCTTCTTTTGAAGACCCAGAAAATAAAATTCTCAGAGTACAGAATTAGAAAGAATGTCCCTTCTTTAAAAAAAAAACATAGAAGTGCAGTCATTTGTCAGGTCTGTCTTGCAATATTTACCTTTTCCTGCCTTGGATAAAAGGAAACTTGGAAGTACCTTATACAAGGGTCATTACCTTGCAATGTTCTAGGCTTTTTCTGCTTGCTTGTTGGCGCATGTATTTCCCCCATGTGTTAATGATAATTGTAGATGTGTACATCTTTTAATTATGCTATACAAGCAATAAAAACTTTGGTAACAGTTCTGTAATAGGGCTGGGAAGGTGGCTCAGTGGTAGAGCACTTGCCTTGCATGCATGAGGCCCTGGGTTCGATTCCTCAGCACCACATAAGCAAAAAAGAAAAAAAAAACGGAAATGGCACTGTGGCTCAAGTGGTAGAGAGCTAGCCTTGAGCTGAAGAGCTGAGGGACAGCATCCAGGCCCAGAGTTCAGGCACCACGACCGGACCAAAAAAAAAAAAAAAAAAAGTTCTGTAGTAATAAGAGGAGCATATTAATTAGTATAGTTTGTATCTTAACACATTAATCCATATGAATCAAAATAAAACCATTTCAAGTAATAAAAATCAATAATAAATTTCTTCCAAATACTTATTTTGAGTAAATAGAAAATGTAATAAAAACATATTAAATGCTTTTGAATGTGAGGAAATTAGTCTTCTATTAAGAAATCTAAGCAAAATGGCAGTGGCTCTGGCCTGTAATCCTATCTCCTCAGGAGGCTGTGATCTGAGGATCAAGGTTCAAATCAGGAAAGCCCTTGAGAGTCTTATCTCCAATTAACCACCAAAAAGGTGGAAGTGGATCTGTGGCTCAAGTGTTCATCTTCAGGAAAAGAAGCTCTAGGACAGAGTCAATACTTGAGTTCAAACCTCTGAACTAGTACAAAAAAAAAAGAGGGGAGAGGAGGGGAGAGAAGAGGAGGGAAGGGGAGGGGAAAAAATAAGGGGGGAGGGGAGAGAGGAAAAGAAGAAGGGAGGGAAAAGAGGGAAGGAAGGGAAGGGAGGGAGGGAGGGAGAGATGAAGGGAGGAAGAGGGAAGGGAGGGAGGAAGGAATCTAACTAGACAAGTGCCCATGGCTTATGCCTATAATACTAGCTGCTTAGGAGCTCTGAGAATGAGATCTGAAGATCATGCTCCAAATCCAGACTGGGTAGGAAAAGTCTGTGTTTTTCTCATCTCCAGTTAACTAACCCAAAACCAGAAATATGGCTCAAGTGGTAGAGAAAAAGCTCAAGAACCCAGGCACTTAGTTTAAGCCCCAGGACTGGCATAAAAGAAATTTAAATGGGCCTGGTACACTTGCTGTTGGATTTCATTGACTTTTATAATTATATGTTTAGTTATAAGTTTCTGCAAATTTTAGATAGTATATATATATATATATATGTGTGTGTGTGTGTGTGTGTGTGTGTATATATATATATATATATATACACACGCACATATATATAGGTGTTCTAATGAAAAACATTTAAATGGTAAAAATTGGAACCTTGGTACATATGTTATATATTAATAAAATAACTACCAATACAAATATTTTATCTCACTAAAACAAAACATCAAAACTTGGTAATTACAATATGTGGTTCAAATGGCCTATACAGAAAGCATGAGGTCCTGAGTTTAAAACTAAGTTTTGCCAACAACAATTAATAAATATGAATGCCAGGCATATAGTGGTACAAGCCTGAAATCTTAGAACATAGGAGTTTGAGACAAACTTTGTAGATACCTAGCAAGACTTCCTTGGGAAAAAAAAAATCTAAGGTTAGGTGTATGCCTATAATTTCAGCTAGATGGGAGGCTAATGGAGAAGGAAAGCTGCCTGAGGTTATCTGGGTAAGAACTTGAAACCTTAGTAGAAAAACAATGAAATCTTAAAGGTGCCATGGCATAGTTTGTAGAGTATTTGGAAAGAAACCATGAGAATCTGAGTTAAAACACTAAGCAAAAAATTTTAAAACAACAACAAAATCTTGGGTGCCTAAATCAAGGTTATACTTTGAAGTAGAGGGTATATGATTAAAAAAAAAAACACCAACAATAAATCAAGCTGGGCTAAGTATTGGTGGCTCATGTCTACAATCCTAGCTACTCAAGAAGCTGAGATCTGAGGATCACAGTTCAAAGCCAGCCTGGGCAGAAAAGTCATCTCCAAGCAACCACCAAAAAGACTCTGTGGCAAGTGGTAGAGAGTTAGCCTGGAGCTTAACAGCTCAGAGAAGTGCCAAATCCCTGTGATCAAGACCCAGGAATGGCACTAAATCAATAAAGATAAACAACCCCTAATCCTAGTTGCTCAGAAGGTTGAAATCTAAAGAATCATGGTTTGAAGTCAGCCTGTGCAGAAAAGTCCATAAGACTCCCTATTCAAAGTAATCAGCAAAATCAGAATGGTGATATGGTTAAAGTAATAGAACACTAGCCAAGCAAGCAAGCCCAGCAAGTCCAAGGACTGAAGTTGAAACCCTAGACCTAGAAAAAAGAAAAGAAAAAGTACTTCAAAGTCACTTAAAATTTATTACAGCAGTTAAATTAATATCAGTGTATCGCTGATAATAACTGAAAGAGTTGAGCAGGATTTTGGGGAAAAAAGTACTTAAATTGGCATAACTGCTATGGGTTTACTATTTGCTATTGTGTGAGGGTACACACACACACACACACACACACACACACACACACACACACACACACACACACACACACACACACACACACACACACACACACACACTCACAAGTTATTTTAAATATGTACTTGAGGGGGCTGGGAAGTTGGCTCAGTGGTAGAGCGCTTGCCTTGCATGCCTGAGGTCCTGGGTTCGATTCCTTAGCACCACATAAGCAAAAATAAAAAAGCTGGAAGTGGTGCTGTGGTTCAAGTGGTAGAGCACGAGCCTTGAGCTGAAGAGCTGAGGGACAGTCCATGCCCAGAGTTCAGTCCCCACGACCAGACCCCCCCAAAAAATGTACTTGAGCCTGCACAAGTGGCTCAGGCCTGTAATCCTAGATACTCAGGAGGCTGAGATCTTAGGATAGAGGTTCAAAGCCGGCCTGGGCAGGAAAGGCTATGAGACTCTTCAATAAACCATTCAGAAAACCAGAAGTGGCACTGTGGCTCAAGTGGTAGAGGGCTTGCCTTGAGCTGAAGAGCTGAGGGACAACACCCAGGCCCAGAGTTCCAGCCCCACAACTGACAAAAGAAAAAAGAATTAATAAAATAAATTAATTAAATTAAAAAATAAAAATATGTACTAGAAACTTAAAGCAACTACAAAATACCTATATTTAAAAAAACAGCTTTAATAATAGTGCTCACAGTGCTATCTTATGAGTTGCATTCACAATTGTAAATCCTGGTCATATTTCTACATCATTAAAAACAATGACCTCATCATTCAATTCTACATAGGCAACTCCCTGTGAAATACCCTGACTACTGATTGCACCTATCTTTATATTAACTCTCTAAGTAGTGTTGGCTGCTTTTCCAAGCTTTTAATAAGTTTGATAAGGCTGTTTAAACAGTTATTAAACTCATAATTGAGAATGTAATTCTATGCCTAATTTATATTGCTGTCAAGATTCAGCTATTTTCATTATGATGATTATGTTAAAACACATATTTGTTAATGTGCTTGAAAATATATTTAAATCTAAAGGGAAGAAATATTCAAATAAAAATAAATGCTCCAGAGGTAATACAAATAATAGCACATGTATAAAATCATTAAAGATATCTTCCGACCTTAATCAACTTAAAAACATTAGCTAAGGAAGCTGCAATCCATTGGGAAGTGAATATATAGACACTATGCCTTGAGACTGGCAGATAACTAGATCCCAAGCAACATAGAAAAAAAATATCTTCCTAGTGGGGTAAAATGCCCCTCAAAAGCTGTAAGGCAATTTCAGAAACAACTCAGAAAAGAATTGCATGCAATCACAACTCTGTGATACTATTCTTCAAACCAGTATTTGCTATTTTTGTCATTTGTTGAGAAATCATAGTGACAATGATTTATTGCTACACATTTTCTTTGGATCTTCATAAGATGTATTGCAAAATACCTATACATCCTTTAGCTGGTAATAAAATCACACAAATTCATTGGTCATTTCTCAGTAGCTGCTGGCTTCCTTACATACACTTTAGGAAAGGCATATGGAAAAAATAATTCTGTAAATAATGGAGTTCTCAGTCTAAATCAAACACAGATAATGATATTGTTTTATATTCAAAGCTCATGGATTTTTAGAATAGAGTTGAAAATATTCAATTTCATTAATTCAGCATGCAACAGTAAAAGTACTGTTGTATAAAGCATGCTATGCTGTCTGTAGCTTATGGATATGGTTCAAATGAAACCAATAGGTTTCTTTCCTATGTAAAGGAAGTCAGTAACATTCTTTTTCTCTGATTACAGCTAAAAATGCATGGCCACAAAACAGTGCTAGATTAATTCAAATTCATTCTCAATGCTAGAGAAGCATAGGTTGTTATTGATGTTGGGTCAATAACCACATCAAATCACACATTATTGTATATAAATTATGCAATATCAGCCATCAAGAAACAAATAAGAGGTCAAGTGGGTCTCTTCCCAAAGGAAATTAAAGTCAAAGTGAGAAAAGCAGTTATACAAGCATAAAACTATTATAGAATACAAGAATGTATATGTAAATGTATGCAGTAGAAAAATAAATGTTGAGGAAATATATAGTAAGGGAATGATTTGGGGACATGACCAGTTAATGATGGTTTATCAAAGGAACTTGAAAATGGTTGCCTTTAGCATAAAATAGTATAAAGTAATTATTTTCTTAGTGCCTTTTTGATCCAACTGATATTAAATACCATGTGAATTTGAAATTCATGACTCCACTTAATATTCCAAAATATTAGTGTGTATTTGTATTTATTAATATTTTTATTTTACTCAGGACAATGTGTATATGTGTGTATTTATTTATATTTTTATTTTACTAGAAGAAGAACCAAAAACATTAGTCATAACTGGTAAGGTAAGGCAGAAATCAGGCCTGAGAAGGCAAATGAACATGAAGTTCAATTAAATACTTAATTTTCATCAATATTTAAGTAATTATGAATATCTGCCTGGGGTTAATTAAATATAACTATAAATAGAAGAAAACAATGGGATAACAAGAAAACCTCAAGCTTTATGAAGAAAAGTTTTCTCCCCTCTGCAAATACTTTCTAAGCATGATCCTAGTTCCAGTAGTAATGGGAACTAGGCTAAAAGTAGGAAAACAGGAAAGAATGATGTTTATAGCTAGAATGACTCCATATGAGGCCCAAAGAATTCCACTGAGGACCAAGACTACCACAGAGAGTAAGTGCACAAGGACTAAAAAAATCAGCACATACATTCCATTGTGACTTTTCCACATAATAACACATCTTTCAGAATTTAGTACAACACAAATTTTGCCTTTATATAAGTAACAAGGTACATAACACTACATTACGGATAATAAAACTACCAAATGCTTTTTCTTTTTAGCTATTCAAAACTATTATATGCTGTACACAGGAAAAGAATTTTCCTGCTGTTATCAATGGTTTTAAGGATTATGTTCATTTGCATAATTCGAGGGCATATAATATCCACCTACCAATGCTAGACAATACCTTATTTGGGAAAAAAATCTTCATAGGTAAAATTAAAGGACCAAGATAACATTTGTATTGAATGTAGGTGAGTCCTAAATCCATTGAAAATATCCTTACACAGGTGACACAGAAACTTAGAAAAGGACTTGTGCTGATGGAGGCAGACACTGCTGTTTGTATACAATTAACTAAGGAATTCTACAAGCCAAGCTAAAAGATAATTTAGGAAGAGCTTCTCTACAACAAAGCCATAGTAATCAAAACAGCTTGGTACTGGTACAAGAACAGACCTGGGGACCAATGGAGTAGAACAGAAAACACAGAAATGAAACCACAGACCTGAAACCACCTAATCTTCAATAAAGGAGCTAAAAAGAAATAGAATGGAAAAAAGACAGCCTCTTCAGTAAATGGTGCTGGCAAAATTGGTTTAACATCTGTAGAAAATTAATCTAGATCGGTATATTTCACCCTGCACCAGAATCAACTCCAAATGGATCCAAGACCTCGAGGTCAAAGCAGACACCATGAAAACATTACAGGAAAGAATAGGAAAAACTATAGGGCTCTTTGATACAGGCCAAAATTTTCTTAATAAAGACCCAGAAACACAACAAATCAAAATAATGTTGGACAAATGGGATTGCATGAAACTCCAGAGCTTCTGCCTGGCAAAGGACATAGCTGACAAGATCAATAGAAAGCACATAGATTGGGAGAAGATCTTCACTAGCCATATAACAGACAAGGGTCTCATATCTAAAATATACTTACAACCCAAAAAATTAAATCCCCCAACAACAAATCCTCAAAGAAACAACTGCCCAATTAACAAGTGGGTTAAGACTTAAAGAGAAACTTCTCTGAAGAGGAAATGTGAAGAAATGCTCAACCACTCTAGCCATAAAAGAAATGCAAATCCAAACCACATTGACATTCCACCTCACCTGGGTTAGAATGGCTATAATCAAGAAATCTACTAACATATGCTGGAGGGATGTGGCCAAAAGGGAAACCCACTGCACTGTTGGTAGGAGGGTAAGCTTGTTCAACCACTTTGGAAAGCAGTATGGAGGTTCCTCAAAAGACTCCACATTGAGCTCCCCTATGACCCAGCAATCCCACTTTTGGGCATTTACCCAAATGATCACAAACAAGGCCACACTAAAGCAACCAGCACAACCATGTTTATTGCAGCATTATTTACCATAGCTAAGATATGGATCCAACCCAGAAGCCCTTCAGTAGATGAACTGATCGAGAAAATGTAGTATATATATAAAATGGAATTCTAAGCCTCCATCAGAAAGCATGACATCGCCCCTTTTGTTAGGAAATGGAAAGACTTGGAAAAAAATTATATTAAGTGAAGTAAGCCAGGCCCAAGGAAACATAGGTCCCATGGTTTCCCTTATTTGCAATAACTAGTATATGTCTAGGACAAGCAGAAAAGGTCAAAAGCTATGTACATATGACCATATAAGATGATGTTAAGTGAAATTAACACCAAGAAAGGGACACAAGAGTTTCTTTTATTTGCTATTGTTTTTAATGTTTTTATAGTGTACTATGTGATTTTTTTTTTGTTTCTTTTGTATGTTCTTCCCCCACAGTATAACCACTGTTTTCACTGTATTTGATTTGGGTGCCCTGCATCTTGTATATACATTTTTATAATTTGGGGGAGGGTAAAAGAAATAAGAAAATGCTTAAATAAGGATACAGGTTGACCCATTGTAACTGAGATATAAAAGACACTATGTTGATGAGGAACTTTACAACTTGGTGGGGAGAGGGAGGAGTCAGGGAGGTGGGGAGGGAAGGAATGGTTAGGGAAAAACAAAGGAGAGGTAACAAGACTCCATAAGAAATGTGCTCATTACCTTACTCATGTAACTGTAACCCCTCTGCACAGTATTTTTACAATAAAATCATGAAAAAAAGAAGTGATCCCCTTTGAGCCTCTGGAAGAGGCACCCAGGTAACTCCCTTGATTCATATTTCTGGCTACCATAACTGTAAGAAATTAAAAAGCACTCAGCTTCTAGTGATTGTTATAAATGTACTAGGAAATTAAAATCATAATGTTCAATGCTTTTTATCATTTCAGGGAGTGTTTTTCTCTTATATGAAATATTATATGCTCAAGATTAATTATCTCTCAATAGGATATTTTATTTCCTCTGCACCTTAATTCTTAAATAAATTGTTCTCATTCTTGGGTTTGCTCTTACATTGGTTTCTTCCTTGTTCAAATTGTATTGCTTCATTGCTTTTATTTACATATTTGTTTTTTCCAATAGGAAGATTAATTGATTCTTTGCTATGGTTTGCTGCAGTTGCTTATTTGCTAGTTTCTATGAGGCAGCTTGGGACTTTTATAGCGGAAGTTAACTAGGAAGTAAAGTATGGTTTATAGACAGTTTAAATCTGGTGGAAATAGGAGTTGTACTTTATACTATGGAGTGATTATAGGCAGTTATAAGAAACAAAAGGTGTCTCATTAAAAAATTTCAGAACACTGATAGGAAAGTTAAGTAACTTGCCTTCCCATAGCAATTCTATAAGCATTATTTAAAATCCATGTTGATGTTCACTGTAAATTTCAAAGAGGAACATTCTGTGCTACAGTTTTAGCACTTATTTAAACATCACATTTCCTGTACCACGTGTCACCTTGCAGATGAAAACCATACTTAAAGTATTAGTGAAAAATCTTAGAAAAACTGTGTAGAATAAGGAACTTACAAAATGGTTAATTTAGAAGAGGAAAATTTGGATGTGGGATGAACTGACCTTGTTTTGCAAAAACTTTCCCTCCACACTCTCTTCTAATCTTTGATTTACTTTCACTTCCCTTCCCCAAGGTTTCTTTAATCTTTTAAAAGCCAATCTTTTCAAGTGTTATTCTCTCTAAGCTCTCCTCCTCAGCTCCAGTTCTTACAATCCAGCATACATAAAAGAAAATGCAAATACTAGCCACAGGCAAAAAAGATGCCCAGCTAGGGATTTCAGACCTGGAGTCTCAAAGTAACCCCTGGTATACAGTTAAAGGCCCATCACAAATGGGTGTCCTGGAGAGCTTAACTTCTTCCCTCAGGGACAAGCTAGGAGAGAACCAGTTTTTCCATCTACTTCTGTCTCCTGATTAGTAAGCAGTAGACTTAGATTTTGCTACTACCACCAATTATTAACTTTGTGTGTGTGTGTGTATGTGTGTGTGTGTGTGTGGGTGTGGGTGTGTGTGTGGGTGTGTGTGTGTGTGTGTGTGTGAGAGAGAGAGAGAGAGAGAGAGAGAGAGAGAGAGAGAGAGAGAGAGAGAGAGAATTACCATGCTAGTACTGGAACTTGAATTAAGGCCTCAGTATTGACCATGAGCTTTTCTGCACAATGCTAGCTCTCTACAACTTGAGCCACAAGTCTATTTTTTGGTAGTTACTGGAATTCAGAATCTCCCATACTACCCTATCCATGCTAGCTTCAAACCTCTATCCTTAGATCTCAGCCTCCTTGAGGCTGAGGATTATAGGCATGAGCCACCAGTGCCAAACCCTATTTTGTTATTATTATTGTTATACATCTGTTCTATTATTTTAAGACAAATATTCCTTTTTTAGGAAAAATAATTGTTTTAGGGGAATTCAATCCCAAGATAAAAAGAAGTCACATTTTGAGAGGGCAAATTAAGAGTCTTTATTAGAAAGTTGGTGACTGCAAACAGACACATATCCTCAATAAATCTCATCTCGAATATCCATAACACTGTTAGAAAACCTAGCCATAAGAGTAGTAAAGCAAAGAAAGAGCAGAAAAACAATACCAACAAACCATATCAACTCAAATTGACAGCAGAAGTGGAAATACATGGTGACCTGAGGAGAGGCAGGAGACAGGGAGCATGGTGCAAAATGGTGCCTGAGCTGGTCAGGTCCTAAATAGTGTCCTGGTCAGGGTGCAGGATCACAGGTTGCTCCAGAGTTCTGTGAGTTCTTTGCACAGGACTGGCAGCTCCGGCAACCTATTGTCTTATTGTCCCTGCCTCTAAGAATTCAGGCAGTTCAATTACCTGGAAATGGGACTTTACCTTCAGCAAGCAAGAAGACAAGATGGCACCAGTTTATTCAAATTCCCTTTCATCCACCATATTGCCAAGATGGTACTGGTAGACACAGTATCCTTATTTCATAGTATTAAAAAAAAAAGAATTGAGGATGAGATTCAAATAGACAATAAAGATGGTACTGGTAGATGGTACTGGTAGACCCAGTGTCCTTATTTCATAGTATTAAATTGAGGATCATAAAGGTGATAAAGGTGATGAAATAGGTGATAGAAACAATCGAATGAAAGAAAAAAAACATTTGAATACATATGTTAGGGTTCATTTCCCTAACATCAACTCAACTGACCTTTTCTGTTTGACTCAGACATATACTAGTTATTGCAAATAAGGGAAACCATGGGACCTACACATTTATAAGATTATTTCTTTGTTGCTTTGTATGTCCCTCCCCCTGGTATAACCCCTGCTTTCACTGTATTTGATGTTGTTATAATTTGTGGAGGGGAAGGGAAAAAACAAATCGTTTAAATAGGGATACAGGTGGACCCATTGCAACAATGAGACGTACAAGTCGTTATGTCGAAAACGAACTTTACAACTTTGGTGGGGGGAGTGTTGTGGGGGGTGGGTTGTGTGTGGGGGGGGTGGGAGGATGGGATGGGAAGGGGAAACGAAGGAGGAGGCTACAATGCTTGATAAGAAATGTACTCATTGTCTTGCCCATGTAATTGTAACCCCTCTGTACAGTATTTTCACAATAAAAAAAAGAAAATAGGTGATAAAGGCCAAGAGAGCTGAATTGAAACGTTGTATAAATACTTAAAGATAATAAAGTTGAAGTAAAAATAAAATAAAAGGCCAAGAGACTTTGATGATGATTTTCAGGACTCAAAGGAAAAGACACTGGCATTCTGTTTCATTTCCTCTCCCATACACAGACACACTGAGGCACTGCATTATTTAAGTAACAGCCATGCCAAAGAGGTCAAATGTGATTCAATAAGTCCCATTTTGGGACAGTGACTGTGCCCCAAAAGATGATTCTGGAAGGCCAGGGACAACTTAATGCTCCTAAACCATTCTGTGCAGCTCACACTTTGCTACCTTCTTGGAATCTAGGAAAATCAGACCAAAGATCACCTACCATAAGGCATTAATGACTATAGACTACCTGCTGCCACCTCTGAACTCCCTGGTAACATAGAATGTTTTAAGTATTCCAATCTCATCAAACCTAAAGTCCAGTTTTGTACTATGATAAAAACACCTAAGGATGGCAAGGTTGGAGATGCCTGAGGATGGGCTGAAGGCCTCAGTTGCTATGGCATATCTAGACATGTATATAAACTCATAACTCTTCTATATGTTTGACCTAGTAAACTTTCCTATCACTTTTACTACACTCATATCTGATATTTTCTCATGCTGGACATAAAACCTGGAGTAGATTAGCTGAATTTATTGTGATATATTTTGGTGCCATGACTCAAACTATGTATGTCATTTTCTTTTTTTTCCCCTTTCCCAATCCTGAGGCTTGAACTCAGGGCCTGGGCACTGTCCCTGAACTTTTGCTAAAGGGTAGCACTCTACCACTCGAGCCCCAGCACCACTTATAGCTTTTTCTGCATATGTCTTACTGAGGAATCAAACACAGGGCATCATGCATGCTAGGCAAGCACTATACCATGTAGCCACATTCCCAGCCCAAGTATGTCATTTTCTGACTGGTCCATTGGAAAGCAACTCAAACTCCCTCCTGTTTCAAGTAGTAATGAACTAAAGCATGCTATTGCCATGATCCAGACACTTTTCCTTTTACCTGGAATCCTCTACATTCCTGTGTCTGAATCAGATCTAATATGTTATTTGTGTACTTTGTCTTTGATTTGAATGAAACAGGCTTTTTCTGACTTGATTAAACTGCTATCTAGGTTAAGGACATGCCAATTTGCTCAGCTCAATAAAAACTTTACTGTTTGATTTTTGCCTGACAATGTTACAGCTTCATTGCCATCTGCTGCCACCATTGCCTGCTGGCTTTCTACTCCCAGGAATTCAAGGAATGAAGTCCAGGACAGGAAAGAGAAAGAAAGGTGTAAAGAATTTTATTCAGAAGTGAAGCATCTTGCTTGAAGGCCAGTACTGCTACTCTATCACTTCTCTTGCACTGGTAGTACTATCTAGGCAATTCAGAGTCTAGGGACTCTGATACCCTGGTATGTTTTCTACTTGGTGGCCTTCATTATAATTAAATATTTTATAAGGGGATACTTATTGATCAAGTCCCACAACATTCTGATTTTATTTCGTGTGTGTGTGTGTGTGTGTGTGTGTGTGTGTGTGTGTGTGTGTGTGTGTGTGTGTGTATGTGTGTGCTGCTAGCACACAGTGCCTCATGTTCTTACTTAGAATACTTGCTCATGGCTGGTGAACCACCACTTGAGACTTGCCTCCAATATTAGTGTTTTGCTGGTATAACTGAAAGTCAAGTCCAATTTTCTTCCCTGGCTAGCTCCAAACTGAGATTCTCTGATCTTAGCCTCCTGAATATCTACGATTGTAGGTGAGAGTCACTACTGCCTAGGTACAATAGTACATTTTTAAAATACTGTATTTCAAAAACTATATGGAGATAGATGAATGGCTCAAGTAGTAAGGCCAGGCGAGTATAAGGTTCTGAGTTTAAACCCTAGTATACCACAAAAAAAAACCCTAAAAATCTACAAAGAAAAATTTTAAAACAAGTTTTAAATGTCTCTATCAGATTCTGAAACAAATCTGCATTATAGAGAACGTAAGTCATATAACTCAGATTTTTACATACCTATGTATTTTAACTTTTTTATGTTAATCAAATTCCTTGAGTTTCAGGTTTTATTAGATATATACACATACATACATATATTGTAAAACTAGAGGATTGAATTAGATGTTCTTTCTGATTCTTTTTAACTACTGTGTAAATGAAGTTATAAGTTATATTGAGGTTACTGATTTACCTCCAGGGTGCTTAGCAAATATGATGAAATTCAAGGACTCAGATCTATGACTTCTAAGGTATTTCAACTTATATGTACCTTTTGTTGATATTAAAATTTAAACACAGTACCTGGCACTTACTAAGGTGCTCTAACACTTATGTTACTCTGCCAGTCCCTTCTTAGGATACTCTTTTTGGAAGATTGGTTGTAGGACTTGAACTCGGGCCCTGAGCTCATTTGCTCAAGGCTAGCACTCTAGCTCTAATCAGCCACAGCCCAACTTCGGGTTTTCTGGTGATTAATTGGAGATAAGAGTCTCACGGACATTCCAGCCCAGGCTGGCTTTGAATCATGATCCTCAGATCTTGGCCTCCTAAGAAGCTAGGATTACAGGCATGAGCAACCAGCACCAGGCTGTTAGTTATTTTTGAGATATAACTTTATGCCTGTGACAACTGGACTGTAATTTTCCTATTTGTGATTCCTTGTGTTACTGTGATGACAAGCATATGCTATTCAACCCACCAATTGTGTTACTCCATACTTTGGAATGAGAAGTACATACTATGGCACCCAGACACTAGTTGAAATGAAATCTCATGAACTTTTACGAGCAAGTTTTCCTTGAACCATTATCCTCAGATCTCAGCCTCCTGAGTAGCTAGGATTACAGGAGTGAGCAACCAGCACCTAGCTTAAAATTTTAATGGTACTCTTCCACCAATTAAGCCTGTATTTTCACTAATAGAAAAAAAGCACATGAAGCTGGGCACACACCTGTACTCCTGGCTACACAGGAGATTGAGACCTGAAAATGATGGTTCAAAGCCTGCCCAGGCAAGAAAGTCAGTGAGAATATTATCTCCAATTAACCAACCAAAGAAAGTGAGAAATGGAGCTGTCACTCAAGTGGTAAAGTGCTAGCATTGAATAGAAAAACTTAGGGAGAGCATATAGGGTCTCAGTTCAAGCCAATGAGCTGAACCAAAATAAATAAAGTGCACCTGAAGCTAAACATATTATAAAACTGAGCTCTATATAGGTGCATGTAGGGGATTTTTGTTTTTTGTTTGTGGCAGTATTGGATTTTACAAGTGGCCCTGAAACTTTCTAGGAAGGTACTTACTTAGTAATGCCTCTAACCTGCATTGTTATAAGTTACTTTTTGAGAAAGGGACTTTCTTTCTACAGCGCAAGCACTTGAACTGACATCCATCTATATTAGGCTTCCCATCTCTGCTAGGACAACTGGCATGTGCAACTACGTCCAGTTTCCCACCACTGAGTGTTCCAGATGTTTGTCCACATTGGTGTAGAATGATTATCCTCCCAATCTCAGCCTCCTACCTAGTCTAGAATGACAAGTATTTATCACCAAACCAAATTAGGAGTTGGGAAGAGGTCAGGATCTTGTAAATTTTTCTACCCCTCTAGCCTCAAAGTATGATCCACTTATACTCAAGGGCCATCAGTGCCCAACTTAACATTTTTATTTTTTAATGCTAGGCTTATTTAATTCAAGTCAGATTTTTGTTTTGTGCTAATACTGGGGGCTTGAATTCAGCTGAATTCAGTTAGTTGGCGTTTTTTGCTCAGGTTTGGCACTTTACCCTTTGAGCTACTTCCATTCTGGGCCTCAAACCCAAGCATAGACTGGGCACTGTTCCTAAACATATGTGATAAATAATAGCACTCTACTTGTTGAGCCATAGGTCTACTCCCAGATTTTTTTGATCAGTCTCAAAGACTTTCCTCCCTGGGTTGGCATCAAGCCGTGATCTTCAGATTTCAGTAAATTGTGTCTTTCCTCTTTTCTAAGGATGTCATCTAGATTGAATTACTTATCTTTTGTAGGCCTCAGTTTCCTTATACTACTTACTACCTCATGGTATATGTAAAATTTGTTTATTTGGGGTTTGGTTTTAGTGCTGGTACTAGTCATTTAATCCAGGATGTTGCATTCTAATTTGATCATATTTTTGCTCAAGGCTGTGGTGCTATACCACTTGAGCCACAAGTTCAATCCCAGATTTTTGCTGGTTAGCTGAAAATAAAGAGTTTCGTGGACTTTCTTGCTCAGACTGACCTAGAATTGTGATCCTCAGGTCTCAGTCATCTGAGTAGCTAAGATTACAGGCAGGAGCCACCAGTACCTGGGTCCACTTCCAGCTTTTTTCTCTTTAATAGATATGTCCGACAGATTTTCCTACTTAGGCCAGCTTCACTCCCCCAAAGTAGCTAGAACTACAAGCATGAACCAACAGTGGTCTTGTAGCTTGCTTGCCTTTTCAATCAAGCTTGGCACTTCTTTTTGTTTTTGTTTTACGGTCATGGGGCTTAAATTCTGGGCCTGGGCACTGTCCCCTCAGCTCAAGGCTAGTGCTCTACAACTTGACCACAGCACCACTTCCGGTTTTGGGGTGGTTTATTGTAGATAAATTTCACGGCCTTCCCTGCCCGGGCTGGAATTTAACAGTAATCCTCAGATCTCAGCCTCCTGAGTAGCTAGGATTATAGGCGTGAGCCACCAGCACTCAGCTTATTTCTAACTTTTTACTCAAGTCAGATGTTTTTCTTTGTGCCAATCCAAAGGCTTGAATTCAGGGCCTGGACACTGTCTCTGAACTGTTTTGCTCAAGGCTAGTGCTTTACCACTTGAGCCACAGCTCCATTTCTAGCTTTTTTGCTCCTAGAAGGGGGATTGTTGTTTGGGGCCAATACTAGGGCTTGATTTCGGGACCTCACACTGTTGCTTGGCTTTTCACTCAAGCTTGGCACATTACCACTTGAGACACACATCCTCTTCCAGATTTTGTATGTGGGTGCTAGTCCTAGTGCTCAAACTCAGGGCCTGAGTGTTGTCTCTGAGGATTTATACTCAAGGCTAGCAGTCTACCACTTGAGCCACAGCTCCACATCTGGCTTTTTATTTCTGGTTAATTGAAGAGTCTCAACAGACTTGTCAACCAGGTCTGACTTCTAATCAGACTCCTCAGATCTCTGCTTCCCAAGTACAAAGTATTACAGTGATTCACTAGTGCCCAGCTAAGAATTTTAATTTAATCCAAATATCACAGTACTAAACTTTTTCTGGGTGTGTGTGCCAGTCCTGGGGCTTGAACTCAGGACTTGGGCACTGTTCCTAAGCATTTGTGGTCAAGGCCTGCACTCCAACCGCTTTGATCTACATATCTTCTTCCCACATTTTCCTTAGTAAATTGAAAGTAAGAGTCACAGACTTTTCTGCCCTGCTGACCTAAAAATGATTTGAGGAATATAACAGTATTTCGTCTTAAGAAATCATAAATCTGTGGCAATAAGCACTTGACCTTTTGAAATTTGAATCCAGGCTACCATTTTTAGCACATTTGAATGAATCAATTATACTTATAAAATTTAATAATTATAACAATCTAGGTCCAAACATGAAATAACTAATTTTAAGACAAACATATTCTCTCATCTTTTATATAGCTCCTTTTCTCCATCTGCCTTTCATTAATAAACATTATTTTAGGGAAAAACAGCTTCAGTCAGGAAAAGAGAAAAGTTCAAAACAGCATGGTTTTCTTTCAGCTTCAAATAAGGAAACAGTAAACTTCTAAACATTATAGTGCCAAGTTGCTAGAGGATGTCAGTTAGGATCTTCTGTTGAAAAGTCCCTCTTCTTAAAAGTCAACAATGTCAAGGGCAGGAGGCAAGGGCTTTTGGATGATGAATGTTTACTTCATGGTCTCAGACAGCATATTTGAAGGGCTCAGCATCCACAGTGGCCCTCATTGATCAGATGCTTGATGGCTTGCTGAATATTCTCAGTGGTTCAGCTGGGAAGCTCTCACTGCAGATCGCTGAAACTCTTGCCCTCCATGAGAGTGCACTTGTGAACCAAATGCAGCACCTCCTCCATGTGGGTGGACTGGCAAGGAATCTAGAATGCCACTGTTCTCATGGCTGCTGCTCCTGTGGCCACTGCTCTTATGGCTGCTTTGGTTGCCACTGCATTCCTCACCGCTCTCGTGGTTGCTACCCTCATTCCTGCCACCAGTGGTGCCCACCATTTCTGGCACCTTCTCAGATGCAATACTTTGCCCCACATAGACTGAGTAGGATTTTCCCAGAATCATATGTGTATTCACCATTTCCACAATATGGATGGTGAGCTCATTCACGTTTTTCAGTGGGTGGATACACACTATCTGAAGAATATTGTTTCCACCCAAATACTGGAGGAAACAGAACACTTTCGCTTAGGCCTTGACCATCACCAACTGCGTACCATTCTTCTCAACAACATCCTCAAGGGCATCAATTGGCTGTGAGGTGATATCATCAATTTTATAGCAAATGAATTTTGAAGTGACCTCAATTTTCTTGACAACTCCAATAACTGAGATATGGCCAAGTTCATGCCCGTTAAGGGTGAACACATTGTTCACCATAATAGAGGACAGAAGCTGGCTTATGCTACAAGGTAATATTCCCTAGACACACTGCCAGACTGCCTTCCTAATTCAGGGAAATTTGCCTCCTCTGGTGGCTGTTTGTGGCCTTCACTAGCACCAAATATACTGCTATACCTTCTCTTTTATATCTTGAGAGTAGCTTCAGCAAAAAGGGGACACAAGACCTACTGGGCTAAGTCAGCCCCTCTGTAGACTGCTTCTACATGCAGCAACTATGTCTCTGAGATCATCAGCTTCTTGTTTCAAGCCTAACTCACAATACATGGAAAACCATTCACCAGAGTGCAGAAGCCTCAAGGGAATCAGGACTTGACACATACTCACCATGACACCGTACTGTGAGGGGGACGCTTATTACTAGGCTGACTTCTTAAAGCTACACACATGATTTCAAGCATTTCTCACAATCTTTATAAGATTGGTTATTACTACTAAAAAAATCTGTCCAAACGTGCCCCCATCATTATGGAATGTCAAAATTTCTAGTTGTGTGTTTTGGAGGCTTTTTTTGTTTTGTTTTTTTGTTTTTGTTTTCGACATATGGTCTTCTTATATATAGTACAAACTGCTTTCAGATTTTTCCAGTAGCACAAGTTGGTCTAGAAATCATCATCTTGTTAACATGTTTCCCTACTGGTATGATTATATACACACTACCACAGCCACTTCATACTTGCCGCTTCTTTTTTTTTTTTTTCAATCATAAGGCTTGAACTCAGGACGGCGCCCAATACCCATACACCCACGTGAGTCACAGCTCCACTTCCAGCTTTTTCCGTGGTTACTTGGAGAAAAGAATCTCATGGAGATAGGAAATGTACTCATTACCTTACTCATCTAACTGTAACTCCACTGTACAGTATCTTTACAATAAAAACTATTAAAAAGAAAAAGAAAAAATAATAATGATCTCACGGACATTTCTGCCCAGGCTGGCTTTGAACTGTGATCCTCAGATCTCAATCCTCTGAGTAGTTAGGATTATAGGCATGACCCACCAATGCACGGCTGATTATTTCATCTTTAATCATTCATTTAATAACTACTCCAGTTAATCAACTGAAATTTTCAGCCAAAGAATTCATCAATATTTTACAGGTGCTACTGGTTTTGGTGTAGTAGGGTTAGGACTACACTCTCAAATCACTAACATGGTGAATAATGCTCTCTAAGAACTCACATCACTTGCTCAAATTATTAATTTTGGGGGCATTCTAGTAGAAATGGCACGATTGTCATTTTAAACATTATAATATCTAAAAATAAATCTCAGGTTATTTCTGTGATAATAAAGTTTTCATAAACCTACAATTTAAAATAATTCTACTAAATGAACTATGGCTATAAAAATAATTTCTATCAAATATTATATAAACCAAACCTAATTAATTTTAAATTATTTTGAAAGTTCTTTGTACAGATAAAAACTGCACAAGACTTAGCTGTAATATATGAGGAGAAAGCCAAGCACAGGTGGCTCACACCTGCAATTCCAGTTAGTCAGAGGACTGAAATCTAAAGAGCCCACCTAAAAGACAGCTTGAGCAGGAAAGTCTGTGCTATTTGATCTCCAATAACAAGGAAAAAGGCTGGAGGTGGATCCGTGGCTGAAAATGGTAAGAGTACTTTACTTGAGCTTGAAAGAGATCAGGGGTAGTGCCCTGGTCCTAAAATCAAGCCCTAAGACCAGCACAAAAATAATTATATATAATTATATTTTTCCATATGTATGTATATGTGTGTGTATGTGTGTACATCTACATATGTGTATATTTCTATATATCTATACATATATAGATATTACAGATTATTTCTTATATATAGATACTATACATATCTATATGTATATGTACACACATACATATATATACATATGTAGAAATCATGAATAAAATCTCACAAGATTTTGTATACTCCAGTAAAATCAGAATGCAAGATTCTAACAATTATATAAGTACATCCTCAAGCATTTCATGTTACGCTGACTATTTTTTATGTCATTTTATTGTAGGCCCTATTAATTTCAAGGCTTTGGTTAATGAAAACACATCACTGGAATCCATCATTGGCAAGGAGCCTCTCCCTTATCTATCCTTTGTAGCTAATAGCCAAAATGTACAGCATCTTAAAGAAGTTTGTTATTCTCTTTTTTTTTTTCAGGTGGCATCACTACAGCTTGAACTCAGGACCTGGATGATGTCTCTGAGCTTTATTGTTCAAGGCTGACACACTACCACTTGAGTCACAGCTTTACTTCCAGCATTATGCTGGTTAATTGTAGATAAAACTTTTCTCACTAACTTTATTGCCAGAGCTAGCTTCAAACCTCAATACAAGTGATGTCTCACCTATTGTGGGGGTATCTGGAATGTAACTTTTAAAAGGACTAAAATACCCAACTACTATTTGTAATTTGAACAATCATTATATGAGTTATATGAATAGGTTTCCATGGAAGTGGGTATTTCTGGCCCTGTTTCATAGAACTAGAGGAATGAAATATTCAAGTAATATTCCAATTCTTACAAATTATCCATTTTTAACCCAGCCTGAGAAGAAGGGATGGGAGGAGGATGTGGGGAAGAACTATGGAAGAGGTGACATTAATCAAGAAGCATTATACTCATAACCTGACTCATGGAATTGTAACCTCTTTGTACAACTACTAAAAAAAATAAAAATAGCTTATTAATTAAAGATTAGCTTAACCAAATGCATTGTTAATGCTTACAGCATAAACAATCCAAACAATACTACAATACTATTATTAGACATTATTGCTAATATTATACCTTAGGTCAAATAAATTTGAGGCTAAAGTCACACATATTCACAAATTTATGTACAATGTAAATTATTTGAATCACAGCAAAATAATATGAATCACCTACCTGACAGGATTGCTGGTTAAAGAAACCCTCAACGATTCCAGGCAGTTAAGAAGTTTCTCATCAGAAATGCCAGATCGTAATTCATGGACATACTCTTGTGAAGACAGGGTGCATTCATGTTTGCTATTTTTCAGCCCACCCTATGAAATAAGAAGATACATTTAATGATTTTTAAAAGATTTTAAAGTCAAATAGAATATATACGTAGTTTCTGTACAAAATATATTCCCTTCTTAGGCTGTACTAGTAATTAAACGTGTGTGTGTGTGTGTGTGTGTGTGTGTGTGTGTGTGTGTGCCGTGTGTGTGTGCCGTGTGTGTGTGCCGTGTGTGTGTGTGTGTGTGTGTGTGTGTGTGTGTGTAGTAGGCAAGTACTATAACTTTAAACTATTTTATCCAGACAATTTTTCTGTTGTTATAGTTGTACCAGCCACAGGACTTGAACTCGTGTGTGTGTGTGTGGTGTGTGTGTATAGTAGGCAAGTACTATAACTTTAAACTATTTTACCCAGACAATTTTTCTGTTGTTATAGTTGTACCAGCCACAGGACTTGAACTCAGGGCCTATCACAATTCTTCCCCAATTTTTCAGAATAAGAGGTTCTTCAGGAAACATAGATGGTACTTATTTTTCCTTCATTTCTATTCCTTTTGTTGTTGCCAGTTTTGAGCCTTGAACTCAAGGTCTGGGTGCTATTCCTGAGACAAGAGTCTCAAATTTCTGTGCTTAGGCTAGCTTAGAACAGTGTTTCTCGGCCTGGCGCCGGTGACTCACGCCTGTAATCCTAGCTACTCAGGAGGCTGAAATCTGAGATCGAAGTTCAAAGACAGCCCGGGCAGGAAAGTCTGTGAGACTCTTATCTCCAATAAACCAGTAGAAAACCCCAAGTGGCGCTGTGGCTCAAGCAGTACAGTGCTTGCCTTAAGCTGAAGAGCTGAGGGACAGTGCCCAGGCCCAGAGTTCAAGCCCCACGACCAACAACAACAAAAAAAAAAGAACAGTGTTCCTCAGATATCATTCCTTGTGTAACTAGGGTTATAGGCATGAGGTACCAGAGCCCAGCTTCAGCCCACAATTTTTTTGTGTGTTAAAAACTTAGTAGTAAAATTATATGATATACTATTCCAAGGTTTCTTTATCCACTTTACAAGAACTGTACTGCTAGTGTTCATGCCCTGAATAGACTAAATAGGCTTGAACTACAGAATTTAACAATCCTGAATAAGGATTAACCATAGGGAGTCCAGTTTATTTTAAGGTATTTATAGTCCATTCTAAAACAAAAAATAAAATTATTATAAAACCAAAATTTATAACAAATATCAAAATAGCACCATATCTCAAAAAGCAAATGACAATTTACTAAAATATAAAACAAAATGGTCTCAAATTAGGATGCTCAAACCATTCTAAAGCAACTATCTCTTCCTAACTGATACTTTCAAGTTGGAGATTAACTTTAAAAAGTCAAGAGACTGCTAGGCACTGGTGGTTCATGGCTGTAATTCTAGGTACTCAGGAGACTGAGATCTGTGGATTGCTTTTGGAAACCAGCCCAGGCAGGAAAAGTCCTTGAGATTCTTATCTCAAATTAAGTACCAGAAAACCAGAAGTCAGGCTGTGGCTCAAAGTGAAAGAGCATTACCCTAGACAAAAAAGGAGCTCAAGTACAGTGTCCAGGCACAGAGTTCAAGAATCAGGACTGGAAAAAAGTCAAGAAATGCATCTATGTAATATCAAATAGTCTTTAATTTTTCAAGCATAAGAATATTCCTAAGCTTTCTCATAGTTCCTTGGCTTCATTACCTTGCTATAACAATATAAGTAGTTCAGGCAATAGCCTGGGAAGAAAATATAAATACATTCACTGTACTAACACCTTAAATTTTACCTCCTAGATGTCACTAATTATAATTTCTGCTTTCTTATACTATAAATGTAGTCTGAAATAAAACTCTAGTTTGAGTCTTGTTTTTGAAGTACATGCAACTACACTAACTTTAAGAATGTTATCATTTGGATTTTTATAAAGTGTTCATAATAATGAATGATGCCTCCTAAATGCAACAGTAATCCATCATTGATCATTTCTGAATTTTAAAAGGCCCATTAAATAATAAATATTAAAGGCATAATAAAACCTACATTTAGGGGATCTGTACTTGGTTCATAGTTCTATGACAATATTTTCACTATTTTAGCAATCTTTTTTGTATGAGGAACTTCAAATATGACAACCACCACACACTGTATCTAAATGTAGTCAGTCTCAAGAAAAGAATGATACTTTTTAAACTTGTCCATAACAATTACTAAACAAAAATAGTTTCACATTTCAGCTCCCATATTTTGTTACAATGGCCTTATTCCTTTGTTAGGAGATAAGTGGGTATTGAAAATGCAGGATGAATTGCCACATGGATAATATGGTTAAATAAAAACCTTACTTTGAAATAACTTCTATATTCCTGTAGTTTGGAGGTATTTTGTTATTGTAGGTTTGTGTGTTTGTTTGTTTGTGTAGGTTCTGGGGCTTGAACTCAGGGCCTAGGTGTTGTTTCTGAGGTTTTGCTCAATTGTAGTGCTATAGCTCTATTCCCTGCCTTTTGGTGATTAAAAGGAAATAAGGAAACAACAGTCTCATGTAGTTTCCTGCTTGGGCTGGCTTTATACCATGACCTTCAGATCTAAATCTGCTGAGCAGCTAAAATTACAGGTACAAGCCACACTTCCCAAATATATTCCTATAGTTTATCTAGCCATCTCTTACTTCACAAGCAATAACATCATAAATACTTATAACAGTATAAATACAGAGCATAATTTTGAAGTTATATTAGTATAGAATTATTTAGTCCATGTACTACTTTGAAGAGAACTAGTATAAGAAATTAAAATTTTATAAGTCCATAGTCTAATTCCACTTTAATACAATCTTTAAACTTATTCTATTGACTAATAGATAAACAGAGCCTACTGAAGCACCCTGGAGGCTTGTATTTTGCCATTTTGTCTGCCTGAAAGATTTTTAGTCTATCCTTTAAGTATCCACCCATCAGTCTTCCTTTGCTCATTCTAGTTAATCTTCACTTTTTATTTCTCATGAACATTATTAACTTTATGTAAGTTTATCATGTGCCCTGTATTTTCCCTTCTAATTAGAACATACTCTATGAAGCAGGAAGATTGACTGCCTTGTTATCACTGTATCCCCATATAGTAAGAAAGAATTTAGCACCCTATTGACACTCCTTAGTTTTTGTCACAATGGTTGGATATTAAATTGCTGAATAGCTGATGAATTTTGAACTGCTTACATTTCCAAGTAGATTTTAACTCTAGGGATGGTTATTATTAGTGTCAACTTTACCAAATCAAGGGATGCATAAGTTAGTATTTTGACAGAGTTTTCCCAGAGACACTTAGATTACAGGACATTGCCCTGGTCAGGGATTTATTGATGGATTCAAAATTTGGATAGACTATCAGGAGGTGATGGGAATGTGGAAGGTAGAGACATGGGAAAAAGTCGAATGTCAGATGCAACTTTAAAGGGTATATCTTGGCACTGGCTTCTTCCTGCCACTCCTTTACTTCCTGTATACCATAATGTGAGAAGTTATGCTCTGCCATGTGTTCCCACCATGATGATTTGTCTTCCTTATGGCTCAAAGTAATGAAGAACTGAAACTTCTGAAACTTCACAAATTGAAACTTCACAAATTAAAACTTCTGAAACACAGTTGAAATAACTCTCTCAGAGCAATGAAGAATCTGATTAATACAGCATTATTTCATAATATTATAGGGCCTATGAGTTTTGAGTCAAGTCTATTCATAAATACTGAGAATACTGCTGGGGACAGCATACTCCTAAACCACATGGTTTGAATCATGCCCCAATCACTTTAATTTTAGAAACCTTAAATAAACAATAATCTCTGTAAACCAATTAGCTCATATAAGGTATGTAGGTAAGAAACACCTAAAATTTATGCTTGTTGTGAAAGTTAAGACTGTACACAAAGGATGCAAAACAGGCATTTCATATGTATCCTACTATGGACACCAACAAATATTAGTTAATTTTTTCTAATTAACCCTATGATTATTAATTTCATTATGAGCAGGGTGCTAATGGCTCACACCTATAATCCTAACTACTCAGGAGGCTGAGATCTGCCAGATCGCAGTTCAAAGCAAGCCCGGGCAGAAAAGTCCGTGAGACTCTGTTCTCCAATAAACCACTAGAAAACAAGAAGTGGCACTGTGGCTCAAGCGGTAGAGCGCTTGCCTTGAGCTGAAGAGCACAGGCACAGTGCCCAGGCCCAGAGTTCAAACCCCACAACCGACAAAAAAAAAATTCATTATAGACTAATACACCAGCTTAGAGCTCAACCCACCCTCATCTCCCACTACATAATCTAATAGAACATGATTGAAAATATAAAACTTTGTAGAACAAATAACTTTTGCTAAGCTTTGTAGGACTTTGGGGTTTCACATAAGTTTACATTTAAAAATTTTGAAAACATGATGACATGTTGATTGAGGGTAGACTGTCCTTGAAGATCAGTTCTAATAGGCTCATTACAGAAATAATGCAGCTCAAATAATTAGTGAGGTTGCAAGAATAAAATGCAAATATGATGGTCCTCAAATCATACCTTTAACCACTATATACCACTTTTTTGAATAAAAGATTGAAGCAACAAGTGTTTAATACTGAGATTTCTATTTTAAAATGTCGTCAAACTATCTTTAACATTATCAATATAGTACAACATAATATTTAAGAAATCACCAAATTAAAAAACAGTCGAAAGGATTAAACTAAACCTCACTATACTTAATAGGGTTATAATATAGAAATTGTTTATTATTAACATCCTGTTCTGATACTGAACAAAGGAAACAACCAGATAATGGATAGATAATAATGGAACTTTTAATTAGCTGCTCTGTATGAGATTAATGAAAATTACCACTGTGCCCATTTGATCTTTAAAAAATAATGCAGACCAAGTTAGCAATTAGCGTACATCATGCTAGTCTAAAGCAAAGTTTAAAAAAAAAAAGGTTCTGTAATTTTAAGCCATTTCTTAATTTGAAAAACATTAGGATGTAGATACTTTTTACAACTATATTGTATCCTTTTAAGCCAGTACTCAAAGAACTGAAACATATTTTGGGTGAATTTATTAATCGTGCATTCTCCATACTGATATGAAATATTAATATTCTTTAAAGCCAATGTTCTGAAAAGCATATTTTAAGTATATGGCAAAGATAACCAATTCCGAGTTTAAGTTGTTTTCACCCAAGCATATCTTTCATTCCTTAAGGTAAAAGCTTATTTACTTAAAAGTTACATAGTTCTAACCTGAAAGGAGTTATTGATTATACACTGGATTTTTCAGATATAGCATGAACACAGATAGCAATTGCTATTAAGAGTGTCATCTTCAAATAAAAGGGAAACACTGTCATGAAAGCAGTAATACTGTCACCGTTATTGACTGTTTTATAAACTTTAATGTAGTGAAGTTTCCTTGGCTATATTTTAATCAAGTGAGCTTCTTATCTTCCATTGTAGTTCCATGAAAGCACAATGTTATAGATTATCAAGATTGGAATTAGATATACAAAGGTATATAATATTCTTTAAGAGGTTCTTATAACTTGGAAAGTATTAGAAAATCCAGAAGCCATTTTAATCATCTGTTCTTTGAGATCAAGTAGGAAAAGTAAGTACCATATCCAAGTCAAACCACCAATTTGATCTAATAATGATATACTTCAGTGAGCTATACAACTCTAAAAACATTACTCAACATTTAAGATGGCTTCTATTTATTAAAGAAAAGTATCTCTTAAAACCATTAGTTACCTGATTCATTAAAAACATTAAAAGTAACCTAGATATATCACAGTGCTTCAAATAATGTTGTAAGAAATCTGCATTAAAAACGTTTTAAAGCCAGGTGCCAGTGGCTCACTCCTGTAATCCTAGCTGCACAGGAGGCTGAGATCTGAGGATCGTGGTTCAAAACCAGCCAGGGCAGGAAAGTCCATGAAACTCTTATCTCCAATAAACCACCAGAAAATTGGAAGTTTTGCTGTAGCTCAAGTGGTAGAGCGCTAGCCTTGAGCTGAAGAGCTGAGGGACAGTGCTCAGGCCCAGGTTCAAGGACCACGACCGACAAAAAAAGAAAAAAAGTTTTAAATGCCTGATCAAAAAATGCAGTGTAGGGGCTGGGAAGGTGGCTCAGTGGTAGAGTGATTGCCTTGCATACATGAGGCCCTGGGTTCCATTCCTCAATACCACATAAGCAGAAAAAGCCGGAAATGGAGCTCAAGTGGTAGAGCTCTAGCTTTGAGCTGAAGAGCTGAGGGACAGTGCCCAGGCCCAGAGTTCAGGCCCTACAACCGACCAAAAAATGAAACAAGTAGTGTAAAAATTACTATAGGTCAAGTATATATATGGTCAAAATAGTCAATATACATATATGAAAGCAGAACAATGAAACCTGTTGAAATTTTATTACATAGAAAAAATAAAGGAGAGTGATGGTGGGGCTGAAGTTGTATATATATGGAAATGTCATAATAAGCCATCCTTATACAACTAAGATATGTTACAAAAAAAGAAAAGCCCCATCAACTGAGGATCATGAGATGTCAGTGTCATTTCCCACTGTAGGAAACACTTTTTTAATATGAAAGCATATCCGTAGTGTGAAGGCAATATGCAAAATAGGAAAACATGTAAAAAGTTCTATGGCAGAAAGAAGTAATTTTTATACCAATATATTTGGCATATCCAGTGATTTCATTGTATTAGTTAAAGACAGAGACAAGATTGAAAACTTACCATTTGTTAAATTGAGACAAAAAATATGAAGATATTTAAATAAAACATTTCCCTTCCTGTTTCACAACACTTTAGAAATCCAATTTCAGGAATAACTTTGGACATTGTAACAAAGCTAATTTAATAATATTTGCATAGTTTATAAGATATTTCCTAAAGTCCAGATAGAAACTATATTTTAAGTAGGTAATGATGCTATAAAACTGTAGATGAAATAATGTTTCTTCTACCGCACAAAAAATTACCCATTTTTTTCAAACCCCTACTCTATCAAACAATTTAGTAAATGCTGTCAATCATCATTCATTTCCTTCCTTTACTACTAGGTAGGTGCCAGTAGTAAAGTATCCAAATCAAAAATAAACAAGAAAAAGAAAAACTGTAACTAATTGACACATGAAAATAAATCCATGTGTGAAGTGATACTGAATAGGACTGGCACATTAGAAATCTGAAATAATTTACATTTCTATAACACAGACAACTTTCCATGTACTGTCTCATCTAATTCTAATAAGAGACAATCTTCTAAAAACTATGTTCATATAATATGACAACTGAGATTATGTAACTAGCAAATAATTATTAGAAAATAGACTAGACTCCAAACTACAGCGTTCCTTTCTGAACACGTCCCAAACTGATATCCAAGGAACATAGTGTGTTCAAAATGGTGGATTATTACAAAAAGAGGAAAAGGATGAAAGCTGGGTAAATTATCTCAGTATTCCTTACCCTTAACAATATTGTGAATTTAGTTGTCATTGACTAAATTCTATTTCTATCTTACAAAATGGGAATAACATAGTTACTACTCATAGACTTGTCATTAAATATAAAATATGAACCTTTCAGTCACATGGTATTGGCCTCAGAAAATACTCAAGCCTTTCTTTCATGCCTTCTCTAAAAAGTATGCCAACATGGTATTCAACAAAGTTAATGCAGATAATTTTGAGGATGTGGCTGCTGACTGTGAAGTAAAAATGCATGCCAATCATCCAGTTTTCTAGAATAAAAGGTCAGAAGATAGGACAATTTGTTCAAGAGAGTAAGGAAAAGTACAAAATCACCATTAATGAATAGCGTAGTCACGTTTTCTGAAACACATGATCAGTCATCAGCTGCTGTAAAACTTGTAATTTTTTTAATTTACAGAAGTATGAAATATGGAAACTATAAAACCAACTGCTATGTGATTATAAATAACAAATGTTATTTTTACCCTTAAAAAAGGCCTAATAAGGCACAATGTTTAGTATAGAGTAAGCATTTAATGATTGCTGGTATGGATTATTGGTTGATTTAATGTATATTCTTTATCAATTTCCTAGTGAGAGGCACTAGCATTATGAAGTTATTAACTTCTAGTCACCTAAATACTTAGGTAGAAATGAGCTGTTAGATTTTTTCTGAGATCTTTGAGAAAAGGCTCCTACCGTAGGTAGGAGATTATAGACTCTTATTATCAAATGATATACTCCAAGGATCCAAAGAGCACCTTGAAGTATCTTAGAGGCTCAAGAGGGAAAGTGTGAACAGTAGGATTATTGGGAGTGTTCTAATCCTCAACTGCCTTAATAATGAGAGTATTTGTACATGTATATATTCATATTCTACATATGAAGTCTTATGGAAAAGTATTTCTGATGTTAAAGTTAAACCTGAGGGAGATGATCTCAATAGTCCTGCTGTTTTGAATCTGTGATTCAAAGTATGCTACTACATGCATACTAAAGAAGACATTTCTTCTCAAGTATGAATTTTTAATTGACCACCATATTCTCTGCACATACATTGATGATTTCAGTTTTAAAGTTCTTTCCAAAATGGTGTCACTGAAACATAAGACACCTAATACCTTTCATATTACAAAAGTACCACTTAATCTTTATTGAGTTCTCAGGAGGTTTCATGTTCCTCAAGAAGAGAGAAGGGGAGGCAGAAAGAGAAGAGGAGGCAAACAGCCTTCACTGTTTGGCATGCAGTAAGAAACAATAAGCAGAACATTATCAGAGTAGGTGAAGTAGATTGTGAGCTACAAGGACACAGGGCTGACTATCTGGGAGAAGGTAAGGCAGTCTTACAATACTGTTCACCTACCACAGAGAAGGTAAGTTTCCACGCTGTACTCAAAAATGACATGTTGAATTGAAACCTTTGTAAAACTCCTTGAAAAATATATAAATAAATAAATAGTTTTAAATTAAAAAACCATTGGGCAAGAATAGGATATGGCATTTGGGGGAATTAGCTAGTATGATTTTTTAAAAAAACTGGAACTCAGGGTTAATGATTCTCAAATCAGGATTATTGAACATAGTTGTAATGGTCTATAAACCATGGAAGGTAATAAAAAAGTTCTGTAGTTTCATTTCCTGATAAACTAGATCTCTTGAATAGCCCAACTTCCATCCAAGAACTGACTTGTAATCTCTGTGTTCACTGTTTTATTTGTGTGTGTGTGTGTTCACTGTTGTATTTAAAATCATATTATTATGGGGCAGTCAAACATCCACTAGCTCAAACTAAGAAAATAGTCTCAGTCTTATGTATAAATATTTGTATCACAGGAAGTGGCGTGGTAGCTCAAGTGGTAGAGTGCTTGCCTTAAGCTGAAGAGCTGAGGGACAGCTCCCAGGCCCAGAGTTCAAGCCCTACAACTGACAAAAAAAAAAAATCTGTACCACAGTAAAGATAAAATGACATGACCTCATGCTGTTTGCCCTCACAAAAAAATTTAACCACAGATCAAAGAATATAGTCTGCACTCTATTATGTTCACATTGTGAACTGCCTTTCTATTGACCATGTATACTTGTTTTTAATGGGTTACATAACAACATTAGTTTAGTTTATATCATATTTCATGTTAACAGAAAACTAAACAGTATAACTAAGATAGTAACTCAACCATAGGATCTTAGAGGATTTTCATTTGAAAAGGGGTCTACAGTTTAGCCAAACATGAGAAACTTCCATGGCTAAGAGAAGGCCTAAGAAGAGTTTAGCCTGTGAAGTTTCACAAACATAGCTGGGTTTTTTAATGGTGGTTCAAGTAGAAGCAGGTGACAGAGGAAAACAGAAGCAGTAGATTTGTTCAGAGACTTTCTAAAAATTATGGAGGAAAGGTGTGATGTAAGCTCATATTTAGAATTAGAAAACAATAGGTTAGAGCTTTTCTTTAACACATAGATAAGAAAATAGGAATGTGGGGGTGGCAAAGATGGAGTAACTAAAATGCCATCCAGGGCTAGGCAGCCCCTCTGAAGTTAGTTGTTAATGTGGGCATAGAAAATCTTGGGAGGGTCACATGACTTGGGGCCACATAATACAATTCTAAAATAAGATATCCCAAAATCAGATCTCAGGTGTTTGGGGTTTTTTTTGTTGTTTGTTTGTTTTTAGGTTTTTGCTTTGTTGTCCTTGAGCTCTTCAGCTCAAGGCAAGCACTCTACAACTTGAGCCATAGCACCTCTTCCAGTTTTCTGGTGGTTAATTGGAGATATGAGTCTCAAGGACTTTCCTTCCCTGGGCTGCTTTGAACCATGATCCTCAAATCTCAGCCTTGTGAGTACCTAGGATTATAGGCATGAGCCACTGGCACCCGGCTTGATCGCAGGTCTTTCTAAGGCTGGTGTGCTTAACCAGTGAACAAATTACCCTTTACTAGAAGTAATACAGTTGTGTTGAGGATTACCATGAAGAATATACTATGACCATGAGTAACAAACAGTTTACTCCTTGCCCTTCCTTTTCTCAAGGACTGAGAGAGCAAAATGCTGAACTGGGGATCAGCCTTTTCAACTGTTTACAACAGATGACAGAATGGGAGTCCACTGACTTTATTCCTTTATTAAATACAAAGAAAACAAGCCCCCCCCCAAAAAAAAAACAAAGCAACTAAATAGCTTTCTCTTTTAAAAATTTTAAATAACAAATGGCCAACAACTATAGGAAAAACTGCTCGATTTCACTAATCATTAAGAAGATGAACATCAAAAACTACAGTGAGTTGTCTCATGCCTGTAATCCTAACTATTCAGGAGGCTGAGATCTGAGGATAAAGACTTAACATCAGGTATGACAGAAAAATATGTGACGCTCCTATCTCCAATTAAACACACACAAAAAAGCTGAAAGTAGAACTATTGCTCAAGTGATAGAGCACTAGCATTGAGCACAAAGTATAAGGAGAGTACCTAGGCTCTTAGTTCAAGCCTTACAACGGTTACACACACACACACACACACACACACACACACACACACACACACACACACACACACACACACACACACACACACACACACACACACTCTGAGATATCGTGTCTGTCCAGCTAGAGTGATTGTTATAAAAAAGACAAAAAACTAAATATTGGTTAATATATGGAGAAAGGGAGTCCTTTTGGAATGTAAACCTAATACCTATTATGAAAAAAACAGAATGGATAATCATTTAAAAATTAAAAAGAGAACTATGATTTGATGTAGCAATCCCACTACTAGGTATATATCCAAACTAAATGAGTATGCTAAAAAGATATCTGTACTTACTTTTTTTTTCAGCATTATTGAGAATAGCCAAAATATGGATGCAAACTGAGTACTAATCAATAGAAGAATAAATAAAGAAAATGTTGTACAAATATAGGAAAATGATTATTCTATAAGGAGAAAGAAATCCTACCACTGAAACAACAGTAGAATTGAAAGTCAGTATATTAAATAAAACAGGTGGGTGTATGTATGTGTGTCTGTATATATATATATATATATATATATATATATATATATATATGCATATATATATCATAGTATATATTACATATTATATATATAGTATACATACTAGATATATTATTCATAGAACGTTATATATAACACTTATACTATTGTATATTATTCATATATTATACATATACTATTTTTATACATATATATTATATATTATTTATATACTATATGGTGTGTATATACTATATATATATTTATGTATACACACACACACACACACACACACACACACACACTATATGATAATAGACTGGTGGTTATGAGGGACTGAAATTTTAACAGGTGAAAGGAGGTCAGAGATATCAGTGAAACAATATAGATTTATAGATAGATAGGAATAAGTAAAAGAGCTCCACAGTACATTGGGAGATTATAATTAATGATGATACTATATATTTCTGAAAAATGCTCAGATTTTGAACATAAAATATTACCACCATGAAAATAACTGTGAAGAAATGCATTACTAATGAGCTGGCTTTAACTATTCTCATACACACTCAAACATACATTTCATAACACAATGACAAACCATTCAATTTTATATCAATTTAAAAAATAAATGTGAATAAAAAGAATCTAAGAACACTTATATTAAGAAGCCCACAGCAAAAGTACAGAACAAAATATTTTCCAAAGAAGTATGCATACAAAAAAGGCATTTTAATCTGTATATATAACTGATTACTCAGTTTTCATGTTCCATGACCTAAAAAAAAGTGCAAAATTACAAGTGAACACTTAGTTTTAGTAAACCCAAATGTTCATGTTAATTTAAAAAATTGCATGCTTGGAATGAAAGAATACTTTAATGGTATAGTCTTCCATTTTCAGTTTTGGGGAGGATAATATTAAACATTGATCTCATTTAAAAGCATGTATACTCAGACTATATTTACTGTTTTGTTTTGTTTTGGTCGTGGGACTTGAACTTGGCACTGTCCCTCAGCTCTTCATCTGAAGGTGAGCACTCTACCACTTGAGCCACAGCACCACTTCTGGTTTTATGGTGGTTATTGGAGATAAGAATCTCAAGGACTTTCCTTCAGGGCTGGCTTTGAACAGAGTGATCCTCAGATCTCAGCCCCCTATGAAGCTAGGATTACAGTCCTGAGCCACCAGCACCTTGTATTTACATTTAAAATAGACATAATTTATTCACTGGGTGGTTTGTAAAGTTTGAGGGGATTAGACTTCAGTCATATAAATTTTATTTAGATCAAGTCTATATGAATATACAAATAACATATTTTTGAATTTCATTACTTATTACAGGAGTTGCTTTCAGGTGTAAACATAAAGTATATAGCATCATGATAGAGTTAAGTATAGAATATATATTTAATCAACAACAACCACTTTTTAAAGTAGTGGAATTGATCCCAGGGCCTAACCAACCTGAGCTACATCATCAACTTTTGGTTTTTTTAAGGCTTAGACTTGCTAGGTAGCCCAGACTAACCCCAAACTCAGGATGCTTCCTGAGTAGGTGTTGGGATTATAGGTATGAGCCAACATACCTGGTACATCCACTTCTTGAATGTACTGTGTGCCAATTTATCACTATATGCTTATTAACCAAATCCGTAGACACAAACTTACAAAGCTAAAGATTATTCCCATTTTACAAATGTGAAGACTGAAGCCCACAAAAGTTTAGAAATTTGTCTGAGGTCAAACAGTAAGTAAAACAGATTCAAACTTTGTCCATTTTAACTCTCCCAATGTTCTATGTAATTTTGAGTCTACCTCCTTCTAAAATTCATCTGATTTCATCCTGCATTGCTAGATACTAACTTGCTGCTCTAACTCACTTACTCTGGATTACCCAAGCCTATTTGACATTAAATTTTATTCCTTAAGCTTGCATAAATCATCGTGAATTTTGTTCATAATTGCTGGCTTCCCATCATTCATTCCCATCTAGAGTTTATCTTTTGTTTGCAGCCCACCACTAAAACAGCTGAATAAATATATAGATATAAATACATAGATATATAGTGTAGCATATATACATATATATATATATGTATGTATGTATGTTTTAGTCTTTACTTATCTGTACCCTTTGTCTACATCACAGCTACTTGGGAGGCAGAGATTAAGGATTAAGACCAGCCTGGACAGGCGGGCTGGTGGGGAGGGGGGGGAGGAGAACTGTCCTTAACCAAGCCAGGTATGGTGTTGCAGGCCAGTGATCCCAGCTATTTGGCAGACAAAGGTAATGGGATAACATCCAGAAGTGAGTCTAGGCAAAAATCATGGGACCTTATTTGAAGGGAGTTGAAAAAAAAACAACAAACTAAAAGCAAAACAGTTAGTGTTACAGCTTAAGCAGTTGAAGGACTGACCATGAAGTATGGGGCTCTGAGTTCAAGTCCCAATGCCAAACAAAAAATAAAATACATGTGTACACACAAATACCTGACCTTACATTTGGGAAGATAAGTTACTTAGAGTTGATCATCATGAGAAATAATCTTGGTGGGATAAACTTGTGGAGATTTCTTGAAACACTACATAGCATACCACATACACTCGCTAGCATAATGACAACTAATTTCTCAACTTTGGTCAGATTTTCTTAGTTTTACATAGATCAGTACATTTCTTTTAATCTGGAAATGAATCTCTAGATTTATGGCCTTATATAAGCCAGAGAATCAATTATCCTTAATCACATGAGAACCCACAAATCAATCTATTTTTCTGGCCCACTGACAAGTCAATGTTGAACAGAAAGCTGTGTACAAGGTGTTTCTAGATGGGTTCCCGATTCAAACACATTAATACAAAACGAGTATGCTGACAAAAGAAACTCAATGGAGTGGAAATTATAGCCCTTAGAGTTTAAGCCTTGCACTGTACCAGTTTCCTTTATGTTAAGACACATGCAGGTGATCTGGCTGAATCTGTTTCCTTTGCTTATGAATATGAAGGTGCTGGTGTGAAAGAACTATATAAGGATGCTTGCATCTTGAAGATTTCACAGTTCTAAGGAGTAAAGTTATTGTCTGAGACCTGTGAGCAAAGTGGCTCAGTATCAGGACAGAACAGGGGATAAACTTTTCCCTCAAAGCCTTACCCTTAAGATTCCTACTGCTCCCTCATTGTTCTCCATAATTTTTCATCTACAACTCATCATAACTTTCACTATTTTGGTAGATTTCTTCAAAGAAAGGGACTTTTAAATGATTTAAACAATTCTTCCAAGAATATAGCTATAGCTCAACGTGTGACACACTATGACTAGAATTACTGAAAATCATGTCGTTTGAGGATAGGGCTTCTTTCTCTAGTGTATTTTTCATTTACTGAAGCATAAAAATCTGCATGGGGAAGCATTTTTATGAGAAATACCATATAAATTAGTAAGTTTAGAGATGCGTATCTCACAACTAATTTGTGACAATTCAAACAAAATGTCATGCACCATTACACTAAATACGGCAAAAAAGAATTTAATTTGAAGCATTCCAAAGCATTCATAGAAAAAGTTTCTTAAAATATTAAAAATTGATGCAAGCTCACTATCAAACTAGCTGAGTGTGTGAAAGCAAAAAGAATAAAAACTAAAAGGCAAAAATTCTATTCTTGGTCCAGAAAATAATTACTTCTATGGCCATCTACAAAGCGAAGCAATTACTGGTCAAAGCAGATCCAGTCTACAAGCTCCATATACTGGACAGCTTTTACACCAGAAATGTTACATTTTGAGCACAGAAGCATTCTTTGAGTCTTCAGAAATCTATTCTGTGCATATAAGACATTCATGGAGCCAGTAACTGGTAGTTCACACCTGTAATCCTAGCTTTTCAGGAGTCTGAGATTGGAGGATCATAGTTCAAAGCTAGCCTGGGAAGGAAACACCATTGAGCCTCTTGTCTTCAATTAACCATCTAAAAACCAGAAGTGGAGCTAAGTGGAAGAGTGCGACCTGTGAACAAACAAGCTCAAGGACAGTGCCTAGACACTGAGTTCAAGCCCTAATACTAACCTATCAAAAAAAGATATTCATGGAAGTAAATGAATTTTGTGCATCATTTTTACACTTTTAGCTTCTATCTCCGTGTGTAGTTAACTCAGTCAGTCACTACTAAGCAACAACCATGTTCTACAAACTAGCAAAAAAAATATCACTAAGACACAGCTCAATTCAGTTAAAAAGAATGAGAATAATATTTGGCTTACCAACAATAAATTTAGGGAAAATTTCCTTCCCCTTAGCCCAAAAGTTGTATAATGTCAATATTTTTTTTTCTAATTTAGAAAAAGTGAGATTAACTGGATGTTCATGGCTCACAGCTATAATCCTAGCTCCTCATGAGGCTGAGACTGAGGATCGTGGTTCAAAGAGCCCAGGAAGGAAAGTCCATGAAACTCTCATGCCCAACTAACCAGAAAATATTCCAAATAGAGGGGGGGGGCGGGGAGGGAGGAAGGGAGCTGGAAGTGGAATTGTGGCTCAAGAGGCAGAAAACTAGCCTCGAGTTTAAAAAGCTTAGAAACAATGTCTAGGCCCCCGATTTCAAGCCATAGGACTAGCATTTAAAAAAGGAAAAAGCAAAATCAATACATAGGTTTAACTTTGTAAAACTCATAAAAAGTACTGACTCAAATAATGAAGAGAAATTCTATTACATGTTACTGAAAAACTCATTGCCTATTTCTTCAAATTAAATGTCACCAATAACATTTATTTATTTATTCATTTATTCATTTATTTACTTACTTACTTATGTACTTATGTTGTTGGGGGCTTTGAATTGAGGGCCTGGGCCCTATCCCTGAGCTTTTTCACTCAAGGCTAGTACTCTACCACTTGACCCGAACATCCACTTACAGCTTGGGGTGGTTAATTGAAGATAAAGAGTCTCATGGACTTTTCTGCCCAGGCTAGCTTCAATCTATGATCCTCAATCTCAGCCACCTGAGTAGCTAGAATTACAGACATGAGCCACCTGTCCCTGGGTTATTTGGGGTTTTTGGGTGTTTCTGGGTTTTAAACTCAGGGCCTGGCACTTGCTGAGCAGACTGATCTACAACTTGAGCCATGCCTCTGTGTAATAGCATCGTGTTGATAATCACTAATTAGTCACTTCTTTTAAATAATGTCTGTTGACAAGATTGTGGGCACATATATACACAAATAAATAGAGACAGTCAACTAAAGTCCACATTCTGGATATGTTTAGGATCACTTGGTTAACACTAGCATGAGTTAGAATTGTCTAAATGGGGTTAAGTCTTGGAAATTCAAGGTAATTTGATCAACTGTCTACTATGTTAATTCACTTTGTCAGATATTGTGGATAAAACTGAGACGAAAAAATGGGAGAGGGAGAATGCTAATTAGCTTCAGTGAGTTGACACAATTACAATGACTCATGCATTTAAATACTGAGAAATTCATTTCCAACCATTTCTGAAACTTTACTGTGTAAGGAACATTGTGCTTAGTCTTAATAGTACTTTGACCAAGAAGTCAATGCTCAAGTTCAAAGTAAAAATGTAACCCTTAAGGAGTTTACAAACATATACATATAAACTATGTATAAGCCAAAAACATTCATATTGACAAAACATATACTCAGTATCAAACAAGTAGCTGACTGTGGATACAGAAGGAAACCAAGTAGAAAATGCTCTCTTTCTAGATGGTCTTTATTGTTTAGCAATACAAACAGAAACAGGGTAGTAAGAAAATGCATCGAAGGAGCTGGGCGCTGGTGGCTCACGCCTGTAATTCTAGCTACTAGATCTGGGGATCATGGTTCAAAGCCAGCCTGGCAGAAAAGTCCGTGAGACTCCGATCTCCAATAAACCACTAGAAAACTGGAAGTGGCTCTGTGGCTCAAGAGGTAGAGCACTCGCCTTGAGCTGATGAGCACAGGGACAGTGCCCAGGCCCAGAGTTCAAGCCCCATGAAGAAAGAAAAGGAAAGGGGAAGGGGAAGGGGAAGGGGAAGGGGAAGGGGAAGGGGAAGGGGAAGGGGAAGGGGAAGGGGAAGGGGAAGGGGAAGGGGAAGGAAGGGGAAGGAAAGAAAGAAAGAAAGAAAGAAAGAAAGAAAGAAAGAAAGAAAGAAAGAAAGAAAGAAAGAAAGAAAGAAAGAAAGAAAGAAAGAAAGAAAGAAAGAGAAAGACAGAATGAAAGAGAGAAAGAGAGAGAGAAAGAGAAAGAGAGAGAAAGAGAGAGAAAAAGAAAGAAAGAGATAAAGAAAGAGAGAAATAAAGAGAAAGAGAGAAAGAAAGAAAGACAGAAAGAAAGAAAGAAAGAAAGAAAGAGAGCAAAAGAGAGAAAGAGAGAAAGAGAAAGAGAGAAAGAGAAAGAAAGAAAGAAAGAAAGAAAGAAAGAAAGAAAGAAAGAAAGAAAGAAAGAAAGAAAGAAAGAAAAAGGAAGGAAGGAAGAAAGAAAGAAAGAAAATGCATCGAAGGATGCAACCCAGCTCTCTATAAAGGCTTCCTGGAAGAAGAAATGTCTAACTTGAAACCAGAATGCTAAACAGGTAGATTAAAGACAGGAGTGTGAGGCAGGTGCAGGACAAAGGCCCTGCAAAGACTGCAATGGAAGTTATAGTAAAGATAAAGTACAGCTATGGGGTGTGAGCATGGGTGGGGTTTTGGACTGGATACAGCAAAATGTAATCACTGAGGAGTTACATGTTTATAATTGTGTAGAAAGTGGAAGAAAGGAAAGGAACGCTAGAAGAAAAGGGAGTAGGTGGTTACTACTCTAATTCTAGGTTAGGGTTAAAGAGACCTAAATTGGAAAAGTAATGGATTGGAAATAAGAGAATGAGAAAAAGTATGGGAAAACAAGAAAAAAAAGCCATGGTCAAGGAGTACAAAATTAACTTGATAGGATGAATAAATTCTATGACTAAATATCTCAAAATAACTACAAGACAGAATTTTGAATGTTTAACCCAAAGAAAGAAAAAATGCCAAAGGAACATGTATGTTGATGTTTTTAAGGAAACTTCGAAGACAATGCTTTTAAAAAGCATTAAATATCTTACTATAATAGAATATCATTTTTACAATATCATCCAATGTTTGAGGATAAGCTGACATTTTTCCATAGTTGAAAGAATACATAATAGATTTCTTTAAACTGCCATATTGATAGAATGTTTTCATATTTCTGTATATTCCACATAATCACTTGAGTGCCTACCAGATATTCTTTTGAACACAAGGCCCATAATGTGAGTATTTTCCTCTTTTTCATATTTTCTGTCCACTACAATATTTTATTAGTATAAACAATCCAGCAAGGAAACACTTTTACCTTCTTTTGGATAATTAGGATAACTCATCAAAGCACTATATCACAGGTGTCAATGGCTATCCACATTTTGTAAAACTGTAAAATTGCTTTTCAAACAGATTTAATGCTACCAGCATAAGAATGTAATAAACAAATTCCATGGTAGTAAGTAATGTCACTTTTATTATATCCCCTGAATAGACTGAAATGATACCTTATTTTCAAATTTTCCTTTCTAAATTTGGGTTTTCTTTCACTTTCCACATATAAGCTGATGTTTTTGGTATATTTCTCCATCTGAATGGAAATGTTTCCATCATATTCTACACATTGCTTGGATGAGTAATAAACCTGTAATAAATTTGTAAATATTTTTCTTAGTCTTCTATTTTTAACTTTGCTAAGTATAGAGTTTACTCATTCACAGTTCCAAATTTTATCTTTAATCACTTCTATTCATCTGAAGCTTTCAAAATTTTCATTTCAATATTTATGTTTAATCTATGACTTTGACATGCAGTATGTAGTATGGAATTAATTTTTCCTCATTTTTATAGATTACTTATTTAGCGAACAGGATTACAGTACTCACATCCTCACCATTATTTTACAGCTTTACCATAAACAAAAGTATATATATATATATATATATATATTCTATTTGTGAGTTCTCTAACAAAGTAGCAATTATACCATATATGCTACATATACAGTATATATGTATATATATATAATAGTACACTATATAGTATATATAGCATCACATATACTATATATACTATAGTATATATAGATATAGTATAGAGAGAGACATAGATATACCAACTATCTATCTATAGTGACTCATAGTTGTCACCACATTTCAGCATTGGCCATTACGTCAGTAAACACAGTTGACAACAAGGCTGAACCAGTCCAATATATACCATAAACAGGCAGTGACAGTCTTGAATCACTTCTGTGTGTATGTGCTCATAGTAGGAATTAAATTAAGGCCCTCGTTTTCTGCTTAGCTTTTTTGCTCAAAGCCAGTGCTCTGCCACATGAGCACATTTTGACTCCCACCTTTGTGTTGCTTAATAGGAGCTAAAACCTGGCCTTTGTCTGCCCAGGTTGTGTTGGGGTTTTGATTTGGTTTGGTTTTTGTGCGTGAATTCAGAGCCTGGACACTATCCCTTAGCTATATTGCTCAGCATAGTGATTTGACATTCCAACTATAGCTCCACTTTTGACTTTTGGGTGGCTAATTAAGAGATAAGAGCATCACAGGTTTTACTACCTTGGCCGGCTTTAAACCATGATCCTTAGGTCTCAGCCTCCTGAGTAGCTATCAGTACTCAGCTCCCCACACCTAGGCTGCCTTTGAACCACAATCCTCTGATCTTAGCGACCTGAGAGGATGCCACCAGTACCTAGGTAGGGATCACTTTCTCTAGTGCCAAGCTATCTAGATATATACTTCAAGGGAATAAAATAAGCATTGCCATTTTACTTCATCAGATATCACTTCTATCAATGAAAATAATGGGTTCATACATGCATAAACTGTTTCAAACACATTTGACTAATAACAAATAATCTCAAGAGGAAATATTTAGCTCGTTTATTACAACAGGCATATATATAGTTGATTCCCAATACGGGATTAAAACACATGTTAGCTATAAATTAAGTATATCTTCCAATATATAGAAAGCAATAAGGTATAAGCATTTTCATTTAATATCGAATCATCTTATCCTCAAAACAACTATGCCTGATACATAGGTAGATAAGGACAGAACAAGGAAATGAGTAGATGCAGTATAGTAATTCAATCTTATAAGCCTAGTTATTAGGAAGGCAGGGATCTGGAGATTATATTTCAAGGCCAATTTAGGCAAAAAATATCTGGATACTCCATCTCAACCAATGACTGGGTATGGCAAATATGCCTGTCAAGGAAGTGCAAGTAAAAGGATAGAAAGCCAGGCTGGCTGGAACATAATAACCAATTGAAAAGGAGACTACAAATTTGGTTCAAATGGTAAAGCATCAGCCTAGCAAGCACAATGCCCTCAGGTTCCATCCCCAGTACTGTTCAAAAAACACAATGGAGAGTACTCATGCAGCTCCAAACGACTGGATGAAACAAAATCCAAGTGTGCTTTATCTGCTCTTGGTTAATGCTCTTTCCTATATCATGTATGAGCCTTTTAAAAGAAAAATCTGGTTAGTCCAATGTGAACATATTTCCAACTGCAAAAGAAAAGCAACATCATTTTGCAAAAAGTACATGAAACACATTTAAAATAACTTGGTTTGGTAACTATTGAAGATAGCAAAATTTTTGTCTTAGAATTCTACACAGTAATTCATTTTAAGTGTGTATTCGAAAAATAAATGATATCACAAGATATTTTACCTTGGAACTTTCACTACTGTGAAAAACCTATTCACTTCTGGTTAAAGAAATAATTTGCAGAAGTGGCGTGGTAGCTCAAATGGTAGAGCACCAGCCTTGAACACAAAGAGGCTCAGGGAAGTGCCCAGGACCGAGTTGAAGTCCCACAACTGACAGTTACAAACAATATTTTTAAAAAGAAATAATGTGCAAATCCTGAGCATTTTTAGAAATAACATTCTGAAGTGTTCATTCCAATGTAAAAAAAAAGAGAAAACTTTGAAAACATTTAGAAAAATTATACATCACACATTCCAACAACATTCACAATTATGTTCATGTAAAATAATCATAAATGAAATACCAAGGCAAGTATCTTCACTCTCTCCTTAATTTAAAAACAAACCAAAACAATTCTGAATTCAAAATGATACTTACTGCTGCCAGTTTTTGTCTAGTAACAACGTTCATACCTTTCATTTCATTGGTAATATTGAAAACACAAGTACAAAGACCCTGTTTTCTCTCTTTTGTTGTTGTTTCTTATGGATAGCACGTCAATTCGGCACAACAGAGCTTCTCAATAAGTACTTGAAAAGTAGCTACAGTCAGCTCTGAATTATCAGAAAGCTTGTTGTATCTTCTCTTTCTTCATATCTGGACAAGGTTTGCTTTTTTTTTTTTTGTCTTTTTGTGTAATACTAGGACAAATAAATATTCAGTGGTTTTGAGGTATACAAAATGCAACAAATTAAAACCTGTGCTATTAGAATTCCGCCAGAAATTTTAACATGTATTACCACAGTAAGAAAGCATTAGAGAAGGAAAAAAAAACTTGAATTCTATTTTTAATTCCTGAAACAAACCTAGCAGTTATATAACCTTGTATTAAGGCAACCAAAAAACATACCTGTTATCATCCAAAGGAACCAAGAGATCAGTATGTCAGATGGCTAATCAGAGCAAGAGCTTATATTACAGGAAGAATCAGGCATCTAATAGGCTCCTTTTCAGCACCATTCACATATCATACACATTTGGAGCTATTCCTCTCTCTATTCTCATGTAAATATTTTAATGCATTTATTATTGTTAGGAATTTATTGTATATGTTCTGTTCTTAATCAGAGTAGCCAATGACCCTTTGCTGGCTGCCATATTTCCCTCTCAATATTCCAGTTGCAGCAATTTGAACCAATGTACACCTCAAAGCTTAATTTCATATAAGATCTAGGTTCACTAATGTTCATTTCCAGCAAAGTTCTAAACCTGCCATATTTTATGTTTCCATCCTGTTCTAAACCTTGCAGTGTCCAAAAAAACTTGAAGCTTTAGCTCTGATTATCTACCATCTCACATGCTGGTTATATATTTTTAAAGCATTAAGCTCTTGTTTTTCCACATTGAAAAATGTTTTCCTACTCTTTGCTTATTTAATCTATACTCATCATTAAAGAGTCAACTTAAATATCACATACTCAGGAAAGCCTTCCCTGTCCTCCCAAATGAGATTTTCATAATCACTTGGATGTCTACTTTAAGTATGTAGGATAATGAAAATGGATAATGGTTTTATATGTCACCCCATCATCATGATGGGTACTAAACCATACTTATTTATTGCTGCACGCTTCTATAATATTCAATAAAAATGGACACTCAGCCAGGTGCCAGTGGCTCATGCTTATAATCTTATCTACTAAGGAGGCTGAGATCTGAGGATCACAGTTCAAAGGCAACCCTGGCAAAGGCAGTACTCAGAGGTAAGTTTATAGCTCTGAGCTCCTACATCAACAAATTGGTGAGATCTGAAATTAACAATTTAATGACACATCTAAACCTCCTTGAAAAAGAGGAGCAAGATAAACACCAATCCAGTAGACGGAAAGAAATAATTAAAATTAAATCAGAATTAAATGAATTAGAATCCAAAAAAACTATAGAAAGAATCAACAAAACAAAGAGTTGGTTCTTCGAAAAACTTAACAAAATTGACAGACCCTTAGCAAATCTTATCAGAAAAAGAAGAGAACACACCCAAATTAATAAACTCAGAGATGAGAATGGAAACATCACCATGGAAACAACCAAGATTCAGAACATTTTAAGGGAATACTTCTCAAAACTTTATGCTAATAAGTTTGAGAACTTGGCAGAAATGGACCTTTTCCTAACAAATATTGACATGCCAAAACTAAACCAAGATGAGTTAAACCATCTTAACAGGCCCATATCAAGCATTGAAATAGAAACAGCAATAAGAGACCTCCCAGCTAAGGAAAGTCCAGGACCAGATAGATTTACAGCGGAATTCTACAAGGCCTTCAAAGCAGAGCTCACACCAATACTCCTCCAACTCTTCAATGAAATTGAAAGAGAAAGCTCACTACCGAACACATTCTATGAAGCCATCATAACCCTCATCCCAAAACCTGGCAGGGACTCATCAAAGAAAGAGAATTATAGACCCATTTCTTTGGTGAACATTGATGCAAAACTTCTCAACAAAATTTTGGCCAATCGACTTCAACAATTCATCCAAAAAATCATACACCATGATCAAACAGGATTCACTTCAGGGATGCAAAGCAGGTTCAATATATGCAAATCAATTAATATTATTCATCACCTAAACAGGAACAAGGATAAGAACCACATGGTTATCTCAATAGATGCAGAAAAAGCATTCGACAAGATCCAACACCCCTTTATGATGAAGGTTTTGGAAAAATTAGAAATCCATGGAACATTCCTCAATACAATAAAGGCTGTATATGACAAACCTACAGCCAGCATTATACTTAATGGTGAAAAACTGAAGCCATTTCCTCTTAACTCAGGAACAAGACAAGGATGTCCACTCTCTCCACTTCTCTTCAACCTAGTATTAGAATGCCTAGCTACAGCAATAAGACAAGATACAGACATAAAGGGGATCCAAATAGGGAAAGAAGAAATAAAACTCTCCCTCTTTGCAGATGATAGGATCTTGTATTTAAAGAATCCCATAGACTACACTCCCAAATTAATCAAGCTGATTCAAAACTTTGGCAAAGTAGCAGGGTATAAAATTAACCCTCAAAAATCAATAGCTTTTCTGTATGCCAACAATGAGAAAAGTGTGGCTGAAATTAGGAAAGCAACTTCATTTATAATAGTCCCACAAAAAATAAAATACCCAGGAATTAACCAAAGAAGTGAAGGACCTCTATGATGAAAACTTTAAAAACCTGAAAAAGGAAATCAAAACAGAACTTAGAAAATGGGAAAAACTCCCATGCTCCTGGATTGGAAAGATCAACATCGTAAAAATGGAAATACTTCTAAAGGCTATCTACAAATTCAATGCAATACCTATCAAAATTCCAACCTCATTCTTCAAGGAAATAGAAGAGGCAATCCAAAAATTCATATGGAACAATAAAAGACCCCGAATAGTAAAAACGCTCCTCAACAGAAAGAACACTGCTGGAGGAATATCAATACCAAATTTCAAACTCTACTATAATGCCATAGTAATCAAAACAGCTTGGTACTGGCACAAGAACAGACCTCAGGACCAATGCAATAGAATTGAAAACCCAGAAATGAACCTACAGACCTATAGCCATCTAAACTTTGATAAGGGAGCTAAAAAAATAGAATGGAAGAAAAACAGCCTCTTCAGTAAATGGTGCTGGCAAAATTGGTTAACTACTTGTAGAAAATTAAAGCTAGATCCTTATATATCACCCTGCACCAGAATCAACTCCAAATTGATCAAAGACCTCGGAGTCAAAGCAGACACTCTGAAAACATTACAGGATGGAATAGGAGAAACCCTAGGTCTCCTTGGTTCAGGCCGAAATTTTCTTAATAGAGACCCGGAAACACAACAAATGAAAGAAAGGTTGGACAAATGGGATTGCATGAAGTTGCAGAGCTTCTGCATGGCAAAGGACATAGCTAGCAAGATCAATAGAAGCCCACGGATTGGGAGAAGATCTTCACTAGCCATACAAAGGACAAGGCTGTCATATCTAAAATACACTTGGAACTAAAAAAATTAAATCCCCAAACGACAAATCCTCAAAGAAACAACTGCCCAATAAATAAGTGGGCTAATGACTTAAAGAGAAACTTCTCTGAAGAAGAAAGAAGGATGGCCAATAGACACATGAAGAAATGCTCAACCTCCCTAGACATAAAAGAAATGCAAATCAAAACAACATTGAGATACCACCTCACCCCAGTTAGAATGGCAAAAATCAAGAACTCTAATAACATCAGATGCTGGAAGGGATGTGGACAGAAGGGAACCTTACTTCATTGTTGGTGGGAGTGTAAACTTGTTCAACCACTTTGGAAAGTAGTATGGAGGTTCCTCAAAAGACTCCACATAGAGCTCCCCTATGACTCAGCAGTCCCACTTTTGGGCATTTACCCAAATGTTTACAAACAAGACCACACTAAAGCTACCAGCACAACTATGGTTATTGCAGCATTATTTACCATAGCTAAAATCTGGAACCAACCCAGGTGCCCCTCAGTATATGAATGGATCAACAAAATGTGGTATATATACACAATGGAATTCTATGCCTCTATCAGAAAGAATTACATTGCCTCATTTGTTAGGAAATGGAAAGACTTGGAAAAAATTATATTAAGTGAAGTAAGCCAAGCCCAAAGAAACATAGGTCCCATGATTTCCCTTATTTGCAATATCTAGTATATGTATGAGTCAAGCAGAAAAGGTCAGATAAGGTGATGTTAGGAAAATGAACCATAAGATATGTATTTTAAATGTTTTTTTCTTTCATGCATTTGTTTCTAATGCAATTATAAGATTATTTCTTTGTTGCTTTGTATGTCCCTCCCCCACAGTATAACCCCTGCTTTCACTGTATTTGATGCTGGTATAATTTGTGGAGGGGAAGGGGAAAAACAAGTCGTTTAAATAAGGATACAGGTGGACCTGTTGCAACAATCATAAGTACAAGTTGTCTTGTCGAAAATGAACTTTACAACTTGGAGGGGGGGAGGATTGGGTGGGGTGGGGAGGAAGGATGGGAAGGGATGGGAAGGGTAAACAAAGCAGGAGGCTACAATCCTTGATGAGAAATGTACTCACTATCTTGCCAATGTAATTGTAACCCCTCTGTACAGTATTTTCACAATAAAAAAAATAAAAATTTTAAAAAAAGAAAAATAATGATTCTTTTTCAACCATTTCAGAGAAAATTTAAAGATAAAAATTGCTAATTACCTCAGAAAGGCATTCTAAGAAATAAAAAGACAAATATAAAACCAAAAAATTAAGAAATTAACAATGCAGAATATCGTACTTAGATTCAGAAATTTGTGTATAGGAAAAAAAAGCCTAGACTTAAAGCTGTTTCAAACAATTCACTTAACATCTTAATGTTCAATTCAGATACACCTGAAACCTAAAAACCAAGTCTGCCACTTAGTTGCTTTAAAATTTTGAGATTTTTCACACAAAACCTATAATAGAACAAGCTAAGCTCTACAAAGAAGGATTTAGTATTTTTTATCTTGCATGTGAGTACTTGTACATTTTACTTCATTTCCTTTAACTGTTTGAATGATGAATGAGGCCATTTGTATTTTTGTTAGTTTCTCTATATTTTTGTGCAATGCTATTAGAATCTCTACTATGTGATTTAAAAGAAATATCTAGTATCAGTAGAAAGACTTAGCTGTGGATTAATATGAATAAGAACAAAGGGATAAATATAATTTTATCAATACTGTAGTACTGAATATTTTCACACATCACATAAGGTGATACCAGTAATATATTTGTGTTTGAACACTGTGATACAAAGTGAAGCTATCCATAATTTTGAAAGAACCATTTTTCAATTTCAGAAGTAAGTCTAGACAAGTACAAAGACCTTCTTTACTAATTTGTCAAAAGGAAGCACTAAACATTTAAATCTAGAATATGCACAGCCGGCCCTGGTGGCTCAAGCCTGTAATCCTAGCTACACAGGAGGCTGAGATCTGAAGATCGCTGTTCAAAGCCAGCCCAGAGCAGAAAAACCCATGAGACTCTTATCTCCACTAAGTCACTAGAAAACCAGAAGTGGTGCTGTGGCTCATCTTGAGCTGAAGAGTGCAGGGACAGCACGCAAGCCCAGAGTTCAAACCCCATGACTGACAAAAAAAAAAAAAAAAAAACTTAAAAAATGTAGTAGATATTCCTTAAAAGTAAATGCCTAAAAAACATAAAATAGTAAGAAACTGAAGTTAACATGTGTAGTACTTATTGGAAAGGAAATATATTTGAATTTACTAATCAGAAATGAAAATTTCACCAACGTACTGATGGCTCTCATCTGTAATCCTAGCTACTCAGGAGGCTGGAGATCAGAGGATTGTGGTTCCAAGTCAGCCCATGCAGGAAAGGAAGGAAAGAACATTCTTATCTCAAATTAGTCAGCAAAAACCTGGAAGTGTAGCTATGGCTCAAGAAGTAGGGCACTAACCTTGAGCACTAATGCTCATGGATAACAGCCAGGCTCTGAGTTCAAGCCCCAGGACCAACACAACAGAGGGAAAAAAAAAAAAAGAAGAAGAGTAGAGAAGAAAAGAAAAAGAATATTTGTTTTTGAGAAACAAGAGGGAAACTGTGGCATACTAAATTTAATAAGATTAAAACTTGGTATTTTCTAAGGCTCTAATATACAAATACTCTAATAATAATTTTAAACCAAAAGTATGCAAGCAAATTTGTGTCTACATAAATGCATAATACTCTTAGAACAAGTCTTTATAACAACAATTTTAAGCACAATAAATTTGTTATTAATTGGGCAAAATAGATTACTATTTCATTCTCCGGGTCCAACACTGAAGCTTTCAAAAAGCTAAAAAAAAAAAAAAAAATACATACAAAGGACCTGTCTTCAAGATGGCTTAATGGAAACATATTCACTAGTCATATAGCTAGAATACCTTAGTAAAATCTTGACTCTTCCATTTTCATTAGGTTTTTTTTGAGGGGGGGGGGTCAGTTTGGGGGCTTGAAACTCAGGGCCTGCCTGGATGCTGTTCCTAAGCTCTTTTGCTCAACGTTGGCACTCTACTACTTTATGTCACAGCTCTACTTCCAGTTTTCCAGTGGTTCATTGCAGATAAGAGTCTCGTGCTGACTTTTCTGCCTGGGCTAGATTTGAACCAGGATCCTCAGATCTCTGCCTCCTGAGTAGCTAGGATTACAACTGGGCATCACTAGTGCCCGGCTTGGCTTCATTAGCTTTTCATCAAGATAAGTTACTCAGACTCTGAAACTTCTACTACTATACAGAGATGTCAAATAGGAATAATAACTGCGCTGCTAAATGGGATCTTTGCAATCCAGATCTAATTAAGTCACTTTTTTTTAACCTTATACTATTTATCAGCAACCCAAGCCGATAGTTTGATGCATCTATCTTTCCTTCAACAGTCCCTCTATATCTCAGCACCCTCTACTGTACTCACAAAACTTGGGTAAAAACAAATATTCCTTAAAAAACTGTTATTGAAGAACAATCAACTAAAATCCCATAGAAACTGTGAGTGCCAAGTAAAAGCATTGTAGTCTATAATTTCAGTAAATATGACATGAATATACTGAAAAGAATAAGACAAGTATATCTAAAAACAAAGTTTTAATAAATTTGATGAATTTGACCTTCAAAATGCTACCTGGAAAATGTCAAAAATACAGGAGCCATTTCCTAATAGTGTTTGAAACATTCAGTAAAATTGCAAAAGATGTTTGGCTGAATTGGAATGAATTGGGATGCCTAATGTCTATTTTATTTCAACCAATTAAATTGTACTTATAATAGTTTAAAATAATTGAAATAATTTACTACAGGTTTAAAATATTAAACAGATTAGATAGCTGACAGTCTAGAGTAAGGAGTTTTACAGAGATATACATTTCAAATTCATGTATTACTAAATAAAAATTTGAGCACAAAGTTTCAACTACCATCACAAAAAATATTACTGATTCTAACTGTAACTCACAAACAGTTAAATTCTGTGGCACATATACAATTACTTTTTTTTCAAAATCCAAATATTGATTAAATGGAATTACTGACATAAATTATGGCCTATTGCTATATTACCTTATTTAGTGTTGCTATCGTTAAATGCCACAAACTATATATTTGCAAAGAGCGGAAATTTATTTTTTTACTGTTTGAGGGCTGAAAAGTCAAAGATTGAAGAGGACACATCTGGTGATGCGTCATGACCTAATGAAGAAAGCAAAGACAAAAGAGAAGTGCAAAAGTCAGCAATGGCCAGGCACTGGTGGCTCATGCCTGTAATCATGAGACTGAGATCTGAGGATTACAGTTAAAAGCCTGCAAGGCAAAAAAAGTCTGTAAGACTCTCACCACCAATTAACTACTCAGAAAAAAAGGGGAAGTAGTCCTGTGGTTCAAGTGATAGAACACTATACTTGAGCACAAAGAAGCTCATGGACAGCACTCAGGCCCTAAGTTCAAGCCCCAGGACCAGAGCAGGATGAGGGGAGGAGAGCAGAGAACAGAAAGAAATGGCATGACTTGCAGCCAAGATTTTGGTTAGACATTCTCCCAGGCAGAAAAAAATCTATGAGACTCTTATCTCCAATTAAGTAGTAAAATTTGTAAGTGTTAACACTTGATAAAGTGTCAGCCTTGACTTGAAAACTCAAATGAAAGTGCAAGGCCCCAAGTTCAAACCCTAATAGCAGGATGTATATGCAAAAAATGTATGTAGGCAAAATCTTCACTCATCCCATTGTCTAATCTCAGAATTGAGATGCCATGCCAGCTAATCATCACTTGCTTTATTTGTATTTGACTGCCATTGAAACTAGCATTTGTAAATATAGAAAATCAGTGTCTGAAAAATCATTTCAAATATTTGTGCCTCCAAGCCTAAAGTAATTACTATGATTAGAAACAAAGGGTTAATACTACTTCTTCCTGACCTACAGTTCTAACAGAGTCAGACATTCAGCTAGTAGAATTCAAAATAAACATGTAAAACTCAGGAGCTTCTACTTTTTTGCCCTCTTTCTTTGATTTTCATAGGAATGAAAGGCCATGGAAAGTGATATCATCAAGTGAAAAAGCAGGAAGCACTGTTACTTCTTACAGTTTCTGGTACTGATTTAAGAGAATGTATCTATCCTTAAGTGAATTTACCTGAATTAGGTCAATTCACTAGGTATATAATCTTCGGACAGCTATTCTGTGCCTCAGTTCATGGTTCAATGAAATGGAATGAAAATACTGTCTACTCTACCCTGCTCACTATGTTAGGCATACATAAGTGCTCAAAAATCTCAACTATTGTTACAATTATCATACCAGCTCTTCTGTCTGCAGGTAGCTCACACCCATAATCCTAGGTACTTAAAGAATCTGAGATCTGGACGAACTTTTGCTTCTGAGTCAAGCCTCATAGACTCATCCCCCAAAATAACCAGCAAAAAGCAAGGCTAGACATATGGCTCAAATGGTATAGGCCTAACCTCGCCAATGAGAGGCCAAGTTTAACTCTCAGTATCAACTACAGAGGGAAGAAAGAATACTTGAAGATAATGATTTTTTTAAGACAGGAATTCATTTTGATGTAAACACATCATGTTATTTTACGGCATTTAATAATAAAAGAAAGGCCAATGGAATTTCTTATTTATTGTGTCAAGAGACACTTGTTGATAAACCCTAAGAAAAACAATATCCTAAATTCACTGGGAATAGTTTCCCCAAAATTTTTGTTAGGAAAACAGGAATGCACAAAGTGAGAAAAAGTCATCTAGGAGTCCCTTTGGTGTCACATTAAAAAACAAAAACAACCCCCCCCCCACACACACACACACAAAAAAAAAAAACCAGAAGCTTGTCCAATTATTCTGCATATTTTTTGAGGAATCATTCTGTATTTGCAAAGGAACTAAAAGGTTACTGGAACTAAGCAATATAAAGGTTATTGCATTCTTTTGAATAACTGGATTATGTCTGATGTAATATGGATTCATCATTGATTCAGATCATTTTTGCCATATTTTCCATATAATTGTTTTCCATCCAAAAGCATGCCAAATCTCTAATGACTTCATCATTCATGAGGAAAGATTTCAACAATTATTTCCTACTCCTGAGAAATTATAGCTGGGTAAAAAGAAACCAATGCAGAAATTAGGGTGGAGAGCAAAAATAACATTATTTTTCATAGCAATAATGAAAAAACAGAATTGTTGTCTTAGGCTTAATGGGAACATAAGAGGAAGAAGCAGCTCCAGGTGAGAAAACTTGGAAAATCATGCTCATAATTAAAAGGATCAAACTATATTAAAGCAAACAAACAAAAATAGTAGGAAGTACATAAAATTACATAACTACTGTACAAAGTAAGAATTCTCAGTGGATAATATTCTAGATAACATTTGTGATGGACAGAAAGCAATGAGTGATACTTTTATTCACATTTAATGAATCTAGTGTTTAGAATATCATTCGCTTTCTCTTGCTCTGATCCCCTAAAACTCTAATGAGGTGTGGTGGGGACAACAATGCTAATCTTGTCTCTATCATTTGTCATGAGCATTTCTCAGCAGAGAAGTTTGTGCCCTTTAAAAATTCTCTTCAAAAAGCATACTGAGGTAAATGCATTTTATCCCCAATCCTTCACTATTGCCTACTTTTTCTCCCCCAAAATTATCAGCAATGCAGACATGAAAATTACTTTAAAAGCTTAACGCTGACTGATTTTGAGCAATCGGTCAATTCACTTTGAATAGGCAGAAGATGGTTCACATTGCCAAAGAGCTCAGGCCCTCTATCTATTCAACAATACACTGTACTACTGTGGCAAACAATTGTCATGTACATTACTAGGCACTGCAGAAATAAAGAATTGCAATATGCCCTCCAAATTTATAGATTCTATAGCTCCAGGTCATATAGCTCAGATTAATGGGAAAAGAAACAAAACAGTGGTAGTCACAGCCATAAAAATAAAAAACATAATAAATTCCCATAGGACAACTTAAATTTTCACTTTAAAAGCCTGTGGGGTTACATACAAAAAGCCATTAATCTGTTTACTCTGTATGAATTACTAATCTACTTAATATACCATGGTGAGAGAAGGAGCTAATGTTTGTTACCACTCAATTTTTTTTCTTTTTCATTCTTTCTTTGTTTTGTGTGTATGTGTGTGTGTGTGTGTGTGTGTGTGTGTGTGTGTGTGTGTGTGTGTGCTGGAGACAAGATCTAATTAAGTAGTCTAGGTTAGTCTGGAACTCCTGACCTTCTTGCCTCAGCCTTATAAATGCGATGTAACATGTGTGTGTTACAATGCCTAGCTTAAACCACACATTTCGAAAACACCAGAGCATATCAGCAAGGAAATCCATACAATACAAATTATCTAAGTCTGATCACTACTTCATTCAATTTTTTTTAAAATAACTTCTAGAGAGTGGCCTTAGACTGCTCACAAAATGCACAAAATATTAAAACCAAAGAGACTACCATTTATTATTGAGTTACAACTACACATCAGGTCCTATGCCAAAGGTTTCTATTCATATCATGCCTAAACTCTTACTTTCAAGGTATGAACTGTTTCCTAATTTAGGAATAAAGAAAACAGTTAACTCCTTATGGCCACATATTAAACGTTGGAGGCAAAAAGTTGGAATCCAACCCAACTAGTCCCAAAGACCACACATGGTTTTCATTATACCTCACTGCCTTGATGGCATTCTATTCAGTACCTCTTAAAGCAGAAACTCCAAATCAACACATATTGGGTTATCAATTATTTAATTCTTTTATGCAAAATATACTTCTCAGTAACTTATTCCTTGATTCTATTTATGCTGTTTGGGCCCACACAGATTAAATCTATTGTTTTTTCCAGATCACTCCCCTTTAACTATTTGAAATAACATATTGTCCATGCACTCACAAAGGTAGCATTGTACAATGAAGGCCATGGGATGACACTGGAACATTGAGAGATAGGGAGGAGAGGGAGAATGAAACTCAACACTTGGGAAGTTAAGGCATAAAGATCACAAGTTCAAGTGCAGGCTGGGCTACAAAGAGATATCCTATCTTGAAAAGCAAATAAAAATAAACACACAAACAGTGTTCATTAATGTCAGTTTTTAATTTACTGGAACTAGATCCTCCAGCAGTCATTATGACTGTACTGCTAAAACAGGCACTATGTAGAACTCCAGAATGCTAGTGTGGCATACCAAAAGTAATTGTGATTTCATACAAAATTCACAATGTACTTTAAAACACCATGCCAAAATGGGCCAGATTACTCTACATTTTAACAAAAAGTCTTTCCTATGTTAGACTGTCCAAATTGTTATTAAAGAACATTAAATACATTATTAGAATAAATTATACTACTGATTGATTACACCAGAAGAATTTGCAGTCTCAATTGCAAAATATATGGGCTCGGGCACAGCTCATTTGGTACAACGCCTCCTGCCTAGCAAATACAAGGCCTAAATTTCAAATTCCAGTATTACATTCCATAAAAAAAAAAAAAACCTAAATGGAATTGGGCACTGGAGGCACACACCTTTAATCTTAGCTACTCAGGAGGCAGAGAACTGCAGATTGCAGTTCAAAGCCAGTCCTTGCAGACAAATTCTCAAGAGACTGATCTTCAAGTAACCAGTAAAAAGCTGAAAGCAGAGGAGTGGCTCCATTGGTAAAGCTCTAACCTTGAGCAGAAAAAGCAAAGCAAGCTTCCATAGATAACATTTGTCTTTCTAAACACTGACAGGTCTTATATAAATGGTGCTTCTCCTTTAATTTATACCTGATATCAAAAGAAATTAAATTGCCTAAGTCAAAGATGAACTGCAGAACTATTTTGACATATTTAGAATTTTATATCAAGAATTCCATGGAATGAAATTCATCTCAAATTATAATTATAAGTGCACAATTTCACTGCTTCTGGAATTGGAGTAATTATTTGTTAATTAGGCTTAACAAAGGACAGAAACAGGAAAAATTATGAATCATCTCATTAAAGAAAAGGGTAACACATCTCTACCTTTTGAATAAGGAAATGGAGTGGCTTTCCTAAGACTCAAAGGAAAACCCAACAAGATGTTAATGCTCCTTAATTTATCAAGAGCTTGTTCTTTTCCCTAGCACTTAGGCTTGTATGGAGCTGTAGGATTAATGTTCTTTTAATCATGCAGTCCATCTAGTATCTCTTTGAAATGTGATCAGTATATATTTTCATAGGATTGAGTAGGTAAATATCTCTAAAGGAAAAGTTCTTAAGTAATAAACATTATGTCCCTTACAAAAAAGGGCAGCTATCATTTCTATTTGGGGAAATAACTGTAATATTACCCAAAGTTATTTACAATATATTCTAGTTTAAGTATCCAGGCAGAAAAATAAGACGTTTATGACAGGAAGACAAAAATCTTTTTATAAAGAGAGGGGTTTTTGCAACTAAAAGTGTTTAATGATTAATTGCCTACAGGATAAGTGGAACCATCCCGTATGTAAATCCAGACTAATGATGGGCCAAGATGAAATTTTCCTAAGTGTTTTAATATAAATCTTAAAATATTATTTTTCATATTTCATAACCACAACAGAATTATAAGGGGAGTGCTAAAGCTTGCTAGCTTTTAAGAGCTCTGGTTTGTGGAATAAATAGTGTGCTCCCTGTTATCAGTGAATGAGGGAGTTCATATTGATGTGAATTAGCACTCCCTCTGTAATATGCTAAGCATCCCGGAAAAATCTGTGTCACCATAAATCTCCTAGACTCATTCCAGTTTGCTGTTATCCACAAAGCCATATGAAATCAAGCTATTACCACACACTGTAGAGGGTTAGGAATTTGATGGACAAAATCTAGTAAGCATTTAGAACACCATCTTTGTATATAAATTAACCAAAATTGTACTATTTACAGTAAAAAAGTAGATTTATTTCTGTCCAATTTCCTTTTCAGTGGAAGTGAAAAACATACATATGTGCATACATATATATGCATAAAGATTTAAATACATAAAGGAAAATAACAGTGAAGAATACTAATACCATTTAAAAGTTATGGCAATCATTATTGTCTTTAAATTATGCATTTAAGCAATTTTACTGAATGAAAAACTTGCCATTTTACTTTTATAAAGCTTATGTATAAGTAAAAGAAAGGAATAGGTTGATGGTAGTTTAAAAGGCTGTCATATTTTCTCACTTAGCATGAATAGTCAAGAATTATGACTGTACACTTTGTATACCTATTAGCAGAGAAGTTTTGGAAATTCATCTGTGTACTAGTTACAGAATACACTTGTAACAAAATTAATTGGGTAACAAATATTACAATGAGAATACTGAACTTACTTATCTGCATATCTGAAAGTGTATGTACTTTGGGGAGGCACATAATCTGTACAGGTATGCTATTCTACCACCACTGACTTAAGCTTTGCAATTTACGCAAATGATTTACCTTCTCTAAGCTTCAATGTACAAATGTCAGGGCAATGTGAGGGTTTCATAAATTGTGCCACTCAACTAATGCTACTTTTCTACTCACTTACAAATGCTCTCAAGTATTTGTGAAATTCCTTTGTATAGACAAATTATGGACATAATTATTGAAAGTTTTCCCAAGTCCAGTGAAACAGGGATCCTAAAATCCTGTAGCATGCAATGCTGTTACCATACTCTCAGATCATGCTTCTTTCAAAATCTTGTCACTTTAAGAACTAATTTACAAAAGTCTCTTCTAGAATAATCTTGTATAATTCATAACTTTGTATGGATACAATGGCAACAATAACCTTCGCATAGTTTAGTGCACTCCAACACAGGAAAATGGAATTAAAAACACAAGTTTGGGGAAAGGAAGGGTGACACCATAATACCAGTCATGCTTGATTTAGCTGTTCAAGTTAGCAAAGATTGCTACCTCCTACCTCCACCAAAGTGTGTTTCTTTCCCCTAAATCTGCACTTGTAAATCTAAAGAGCCATTCTTTAGTCACACCTGGATTCAGATCCCAGCTCTGCCATTTAATAGGTGAGTGATCTTGGTAATTAGATCACTTCGCCTATCTTCATTTCATCTTGAAAATGGGGACAGGCCACCAAATGCAGAGTAATATTGCCAATGCCAGATGAAATAATGTATGCAAAGCACCTAGTTGACATCTAATATATATCATTTTCTTCCCCTATAGATCTGCTAAAGTTAAGATTCCCAAGGGAATTCCAAGAAGTTTATAAGTTATATTACTACATATAATTCCACAATTATTGACTATATGCAACTCAGCAAGCGTTGAGTTTAACAAAAGACATATGCAATTACCACTGATGTTAAGAAGTGAGAAATTTGTAAATGAAAAAGTATTATGAGAATAAAAACCAAGCGGTCATTCCTGTGGAGGGGAGGGGCATTGATAGACAATAGGAGATGAGCAATATAAATACACAGACCTCAGCAAATGTGCAACAGGCTGTGCTGAACTGCTGCTGAACAATAGGAAACAAGCTGATCAGTTTGCATTTTAGAATGGTAACTGAAAGCATTGTTATAGGATTAGAGGTATAATCTGGAAGGCTCCCCTTTAGAAAGTCTTATTAGCAGATAGTTCATACCTGTAATCCTAATTACTCAGGAGGGTGGTATCTGAGGACTGAGGTTTAATGCCAGCCCAGGCGGGAATGGCCGTAAGACTCTCCTCTCCAATTAACCACCAAAAATAGCTGGAAATGGAGCTTTGGCTCAAGTGGTAGAGCAATAACCTTGAGCCAAAAAGCTCAGGGAACAGTGCCAAGTCCTTGAGTTCAAGCCCCAGAACCAGTAGTAGTAGTAGTAGTAGTAGTAGTAGTAGTAGTAGTATGAAGAAGAAGAAGAACAAAAACAATAATGTAGGCATAAGCCAGGAGGGTTGGATAAATCCTGTAATCCCAGCTACTTGGGAAGCTCAGATGGTTCAGCCTCAGATCAAGTATTACCACTGCTTCAGCCTTTGATGAAATCCTCCTAGCAGGATTATGCCATAAGGAGAAAGCACATCAAAAGTCAAAGAGCCTGCTTAGTTTGTAGTTTTATAAATCTGATTCTAAAGTCCCACCAGAGTTACCTTAAAAATCTCTTCTGAGGTATAGGGCCCAAATGACCTAAGAACCTCTTATTAGGCTATACTTCTTAAAGGTCCACAGTACATCAACATACTAGAGAATAAGTTTCCTACATATGAACCCTTGAGAGAACCACTCAAGCCATATCCAAACCAATGCAGAGGAAATGGACAAAACAGCATTGACACGATCATCACTAATGATGTATGTTATCTCTATTCTCTTACATAACTAGAGTGGAACAGAAAGGAAACATATCTCTAAACTTTTCAAACAATACAGGACAAGTTAACATCAAAAGAAACAAAAATCTGAGAGTGACAACCTTACTGTACAAAATCAAAAGGTAAATAAGACCATATTTTTCAGATAATGCCTTTACAGGCTGATACGCCCCACTTGGTAAGTTGTTAGCACTATTCTGATAGCATCAAATAATCATAGATAAAAGGATAGGAAAAAAATCAAACATCTGGATCTACACTCTCCAGTGTGGGAGCTATTATTTACATGAAACAATCTATCACTTGAAACACAGCTTATTGGAATTGAAAAGTGCTATAATAACATATTAAAGAATTAGTACAAAAAATTATGTATCTCAACTGATTATACATTGAAATAATACACTGAATATACTGAATTAACTGTCATTAAATGAATTTTATTTCTTTTTATTTTGTAATTGTTTCCAGAAATTTTTAAACTACATATGACTCACATTTTATTTCTTCTGAACAGCTCTGTTCTAGATGAAATTTTTACAATCCTTCTAGTGCAGTAATTCAATGCTATCAAGACTTCACTGTTGAAACAAGGTCTTGCATCTTTGTGCAACCTGATGGAAAAAAATCTAAAAACAAAGATCCAGACATTTAAAAAAAATAGCTGGGCACTGGTGGTTCATGCCTGTAATTTGAAGCTACTCAGGAAGCTGAGATCTGAGTATTGTGGTTCTAAGCCAACCCAGGCTTTTTATCTCCAATAAACTATTCAGAAAAAGCTGGTTGTTGTGCTGTGATTCAAGTGGTAGAGCACTAGCCTTTAACACAAAGAGGTTCAGGGAGGAAGTAAAGTAAGAAGGCAGGAAGGAAGGGAGGGGGAGAGTGAAAAAGGGAGGGAGGGAGGGAGAAAGGAGAAACTGAAATTGAATACCAAATTGACATTAAATACCACCAAATATAAAAACATAACCATCAACATTAATTGTAAGACAAATGAAATTTAAATTTATTACTTAAAAGCACTTGCACTGTCAGTAGGAAAGAGAAGTTCATGCCCAAGGTAAAATATTCTTTTGCTGGGGCTGGGAAGATGGCTCAGTGGTAGAGCGCTTGCCTTGCATGCTTGAGGCCCTGGGTTCGATTCCTCAGCACCACATAAGCAAAAAAAAAAAAAAAGCCAGAAGTGGCACTGTGGCTCAAGTGGTAGAGCGCTAGACTTGAGCTGAAGAGCTGAGGGACAGTGCCCAGGCCCAGAGTTCAGGACCCATGACCGGACCCAAAAAAAAAAAAAATTCTTTTGCTTCAATTAAACTCCTAAGTTAATGTTGAACATAATTTGACAAATATTAGGTATTTAATTGTTTTAGAAATGTAATTGTTTTAGAAGCCACTCACCAGCACAGTAAGAAATTAAGCCTCTTTAAATTAAAAATGACAATGTACCATTTCTCTAAGAAGTAATTAAATCAGAGTTCACAATTAAACAGAGAGATCCTCTATAATTTTTATGTCTAGAACACAGGCAGGACATTTTAGTTATAAAAAGGTAAGAGCACTAAATTTTAGCATATATTAGGAGTGAAACACGAATGTTTTAGCAGGAGAGAGGAAACTTTTAGTGTGAAAAACCATTTGGATATTTATACAATTCCTGGGCCATACAAAATGATCGATACAGGCAGAAACCTCTGGGAAGCCAAAGAGAAGCATAAGAGAATCATACATATTTATCACTTCATGTAGTTAATGATTTCACAGGCCTTGTATGGCCCAACAGAGAAGAGGAACCTCACCCCTTCAAGAGATAGGACTCAGGCAAAGAATGTTTTTGAAGTGAAGTGCAATAGAGGTGAAGTATAAACATTTAGGGGATGATTTAAAATTCTCTAACCATAAAGGCTTCATTTTTGTAATCAGAAAGAAAATGATTTTAATCCAGTCTGCCTGACTCCAAATCTACCATTGTTAAACACTTTATACATCTTTATGTATATGTGTACAATCATATATGTGTGCATACTTGGTGTGCACACCCTCCCCCTTCACATACACACACATCACCATTTGGATAAACTGCCTGAACGAATAATTTACTGTTGCTTCCTTTTGAAATACTCCATAGTAAGTATTTTCCCGAGATGTATTTATCTATATGATTTTGCCCTGCTAACTTTATTCTCATAAATCCCTTCCTTACAATTTATCTTATATACTTCTCCTACATGAGTATCTCTTGGAAAATCTGATACTATATATAAAATAAATCTACTGTAGAATTTAGGAGATTTTTCATTCTAATTAACAAATGAAAACTATACACAGCTATGAAGATTCAAACATATAGTTAGAAATGTGATGATAAACATTAGACTCCAAATTTTCTGGCAAGAGAACTCAGCTCTCTGATAGCACATTTAAATACTGACTTAGGGAAATTCATTACAATTCTGCATAGGCTTAGCTCCAATATTAGAAACATGCCTCTAGGCTCATTTGTACAAGAATTTCTTATTCAGCATCTCAGCTGCACAGGTTTCCATACAGAAATGAGCAGGTAAAAATGGTTAGAGCTTCATTATGAGTCAACATTAACATAATTACTTTCCATCTATTACAGTACACTGTTTGACTCTCTCATTTCTTTTCATTTCAATCATTCCTTAGAACACCCACAAGGCCCTGTTAAAGAAATGAGACTTCAGAGGTTGGGCTATAGAAACTGAGGGGAGCTAAATAGTTTTGTAATTTTCCTTTGAAATGATCAAGTGTTCCACACTAACATAAATGGCGCAATTCTTCATTCTTAATACAATATTTCTTTACATCTCTTAAAACAATGTATATAATTAGATAATGACGTGAGACTGATTTCCTTTGCTATCATAAAATGTGACAATAAATTAACTATCCTGCTTTGTTTTTTAACAAACAGAACTTAATCTTCCAAATGTGCATTGTCTATCACAGATATCTCAGGGACTATCTACTTACTATAATTATGCTGCCACTGCTGAAATCATTTCTGAACATCCTTTTGGGGAGGAAGAAATTACCTTCAGGGAGAGTTTGCCACCCAAACAATAAAACTTTTCTCATTTTTTTTTATATTTTAAGGCCAGGATTTAATCAATTTAGTCACTCAGCTTATTCATCAGACTTAGGTAGAAAATGGGGCTATTTCCAAAGATTATTTCCACATTCAGAAGATAAAGGTTTACTACCATCAAGGGTACTAGAGAGAAACATCACTTAAGTTCAAATATAAGCTTTAGAGCTTACTACCAAACCATTTATTGAGCAGCTTACTTCAATTTACACTCATAATCTCCCCAGTTAAAACAAGAAGATTATAATATCTATTTTCAGACACTTTCTGAGGGTATCTGATAAATAAGAGCATCTATAAGAGCAGAAGCAATGGTGCCTCAGAAGAAGTAAGGGAACAGTACATATATATACACAGTATTTATACTATGATAAAAGAATTTTAAAAACCATATATGAAAAGCAGACTAAAATAACTAAGGCATTCTGATGTGCCAACTATGATCCAAAAGGTCCACCCCATTTCAATCATTTAATACAATATATACATTCCTGAAAGTAACATAAATAATTTTATAACAAAAATTCAAGTCCTCCATCTACTTAGCATATTATAATCAAAACGTCAGATCATCAGCTATTTGTAAGTGTGGGATAAAATATAATTTCTGTTCTTAAGGGGTTGAATTGTTTCCAAGGTCTTTGGGTCACCTCCCCCAAACACACACACACATACATACAAGCATGCACGCATGCTCACACACAGAGACTAAACCATTAGTAGGGGTTAATATGTACATCCAAAGTTCCTCTAGGAAAGCCACTACCTAACATAGCTTATAGTTCCCAGGGCCTCATGCTTACTAGGACAGTACTACTTGAGACATACATTTAGCCCTTTTATGCTTGCAAGGAAAGTGGTATTTTCAGTGTGAACTCTGCCACTATATTGGTTAGAATGTCTTTATTCTTTATATTAAACATACTGACAATGCTGTCTTAAAATGAAATTAATCAGATGCCTATGATTCAAAGTTGAGAAAAATAGAGCCATCATGAAAAACAATATTTTGCAGCTTTTTTTTCCTGTAATAAATATAAAGAATTAGTCTAGGTAAGCCTAATTAGCCTATCAGAGGAAAGAAGAATAATTAACAATTAATTATATTCACTAAATTATACAAAATCTAAGATTGTTTTGTTAATAAACTAAAGTATAACTGGCTATGTAATTATATGGAAATCAATATTCCTTTGAGAGCAGTCATTTATCAAGAGAAAATCGATTCCATAACCAAATGGCATTTTATGAGTACATTAAACTGTAGATAACAAAAGTTTCTAAATCACTGTGTGTGTCTCTCACTCTTGCAAAAACTAGGTTCACAGTCAGACTTACTATTTCTATATTACCAGACACCATTTTCATAGTTGTATTTGTATTAAAATATAATATTTGGGTGGGGAGTAAGGGAGTAAGTATGCCAGTTACGGAGGTTAAACTCAGGGTCTAGGCATTATCTCTGAACTTTTTTTTTGGTCAAGGCTAGCACATTCTACCACTTTAGGCTGTGGCTCCACTTCCAGTTTGTTTGGTTTGGTTTTTTTAAGGTGGCTAATTGCAGATAAGAGTTTCCTGGACTTTCCTGCACAAGCTGGCTTTGACTGCAGTCCTCACATCTCAGCTCCCTGAGTAGGTAGGATTACAAGCATGAGCCACTGGTGCTAAAATCTAAAACAAAACCTGACAGGAAATATATTAGGCACGATAGGTTAGGGCAAGGGTAAGGGCAAATTTCAAAGTTCCCCAAGCTCCTTTTATTTGCAAAAGGTCATTCAAATCAGCAAACAAATCTACATGAAACCCAAGAACCTTTATGCACTTTAATATCTTCCTAGAGACAATCCACAGGGTAAAAAAAGACTGACATGATCTCTCTATTTGAAAGTGAAGGTATTGTTGAGAGAATTGTTAGTTCATATATTAAGAGGCCTTAGAAAGCAGCATGAACGACGTGTTCGATTAATGTCAGCTGCCATTATTATTGTTGTTTTGCTCTAACTTTATAGGACATATCCTCTGGATCAAGATAGTTTCCACATTGCCACTTTGTTTAAATTCTGGTTCTAATTTTCCTTTCCCAAGAACATTCTGTAAAGATCAAACAATAAAATGTTAACATTTTGGGGGGGAAAAAATTTGGGATTTTTTTGTAAAAAACAGTCCAGACTCCTAAATGTAATAGTGAATAAATAACAGATGTCCAATAATTAACTGCTGATCAACTAGTATGTTTATCTTCTTTCTTACCAACATGTTTTACAAAACTCTATATAATAAAAGGAGACCAATCTTGGTGGTGGTGGCTGACACACCTGTAATCCTAGCTCTCAGGAGGCTGTGATCTGAAAATCACAGCTCAAAGCCAGCATGATCTATTATCTCTAATAAACTACTCAGAGGGAGTAATAAGTGGCACTGTGGCTCAAATGGTAGATCACTAGCCTTGAGCACAAAGAGGCTCAGGGACAGCCCCTAGAACCTGAGTTCAATGCCAGGACCAGCCAATAAAAAAGATAAAAATTAACCAATCTGGACTAAATATTTGAAATTTTAGTTTCCATAAAGAATTGTTACTGGTACCTGGTGGCTCACACATACGATCCTTGATCCTATTAGAAGCCTGAGATCTGAGAATTGTACTTGGAAGCCAGCATGGGCAAAAAACTCTTCAAGAATGTATTTCCAATTGACCAGCAAAAACAAACCTGGCCTGGAGGTGTGGCTCAAGTGGTAGAGCACTAGCTATGAGGATAATATGTCTATCTCTGTGTGACACACACACACACACACACACACACACATGCACACACGCGCGCCAGTACATCCCTTTGGAAAGCAAATGCAAAGCTGAAATACCATTTGTTATTTTTCAGGGTTCTTCCTACTGATAGGTACATATTTCCAAATACCTGAATCTAATTCCTTAAAATTTTTGCAAGTATTCAATAGAACTATATTTATCTTCCTATGTATAATGTATTATGCTACTCATCTGAACCAAAAGCTGTGAAAAGAAACAAAAACACATTCATAAAACATACTAAATCACAATTTCCTGCATAAATTATTATTAAATATAGCTTAATGAGAAATAAATATTTCAGATAGGCTCTGGTGGCTCACAACTGTAATCCTAACTGCTCAAATGACTGAGACTTGATTATCTCAGCTCAAAGGCAGACTAGGCAAAAAAAAAAACTGGGAGGTTTTTCTTGAATTAACCACAAAAAAGTCCGGAGTAGAACTGTGTGCCAAGTGGTAAGAGAGCCAGCCTTAAGTGCAAAAGCCACATAAGAGTGTGAGGCCCTGAGTTCAAGCCCCAGCACTGACACAAAACAAACAAGTAAGTAAATATTTTAAAGGCAATGCTTTAAATGTATTACAAAAGAAGGGAAAGCAAATTTTCTCTTATTTTCTATATCAGAGCATCTCTTGAAGGAGGTCAGGTCTGGCCAGCGCCATATTGCACACATGGTGGATGGTAGGGTCTGGCATTTACTCTTCATACAGGGGGAAAGACCCCCCCTTTTTACCCCTCCCAGGTAAAGGGCACCTGGAGGCAGGGGCAGGCAGGCACTTGGCTGATAGGGTACTGAGTCTGTCAGTCTAGTGCCTGAGACTGGGAATTTCCTGAGGATCTGCTCCCTGTGCCAACCTATTCAGGCCCGGACCAGCCTAACCGCAGGACTCTATGCCACATGTGTCTCTGTGATCGTGTCCTGTCTCCTGGCTTATCTCCAGTCATCATGGAGTCCCAATTCAGCTCTCCACTGAAGCTGAATTGGTTTGTTGGTATTGTTCTTGTTATTTCTTTCCTCTTAACATGTTTCCTAGCTGAGTTATGTGTATTTGCGTGCTGCAGGCCTTTGTAACAACTGGCAGCCTGCAGCCTGTTAACTGTATAATAAAGATTCCAGTATTCTATATTTTCAAATGTGGCTTCTGGAATGATTTACCTTACAACATATAACACACAACATAGGGCCCCAGGGCCAAGCAGTGCATCTGGGGTTCCTTGAAGCCACTGGTGGATGGTCTCAGTGGGCTGGCTGCCATGGGACTGAAACCAGTACAGGGGAGGCATGCCCCCTGAGAAGTTCCAGGGCCCTGTGGTCTTTCAGTCACTTGACAGCCAGCTCCTCGACGCCAGACTTGCCATCCAAACATCTTTTTGGAGTCACTTAGAAATCTTCCGGAAGTCTCTGTTTCTCTGACCTGTACTCTGTCCTGTATTGTGTTTATATGTTTTTCTGAAACCTGGGACTGGTCCATCTGGAAATTGAAGAGTATAAGGGAGCAGACATGCTCCTTGCCCTTCTCCCCCTCCCCCTTACCCGGCCCTTCTTCCTCTTGATTGACTAATCTGAGAAGCTCTGGTGGAGCTCAGTGGGAGAGGCTCACTCTACAGACTTTGGTACTGTGGAGAGTTTTGCAGCTTCTGTTGTCTCTCATACAGTAGGGAGTTATGGATACGGTTGTGTTGGGGGGTCCACTCATGGTGGGAGAGGCCCCAGCTCAGCGGCTTTTTCTGTGTTTGTCTTGGTCTTGTGTCTCTTGTGTTTGGTTTTGTGTCTTTATGGGGGGAAATCAAAGCCTGCTATGTGCTGTACCCGCCTTCTCCAAGGAGGTATTTGGGAGTGTGCAGGCAGCTAAGGGCCTGGTTCAAACAACTAGCTAATCTTAGCAGTTTAAGCTAAAATTGGGTGGGAGGGATAGGAGTCAGGCAGCATGGTGGGCTAAGAGATTAGCTTCTGGTAACCTCTCCCTTCTTCCAATTCAAAAGGTCAATTGATGTGCAAAATACTCTAACAATTAGGATATAACTAAGCTAAAATTGGGTGGGAGGGGTAGGAGTCAGGCAGCAAGGGGGGCTAAGAGATTAGCTTCTGGTAACCTCTCCCTTCTTCCAATTCAAAAGGTCAATTAATGTGCAAAATACTCTAACAATTAGGATATAACTACTCTTCAATAGAAATATTTAATATGCTAATATGCCTTGGTAGAACTAGAAAAAGTAGAACAGCAAAGTAATTTGTTAGAAATCTTGGTCTTGGAGAGTAAGATTGGCAAAAAAAAAAAATCTCTTGCCACTAAAATTCAGGAAAATGTATGGCTGATATTCATTTTGCACACTTTAAGATCTTTGAGCACAAAAATGTATGTATGAACTTGTTAAGATAAAAATTGTCATCATGATGTTAAAAATGTATACGTTAAGTTTAAACTGCAAGAAAGGACAGCAAGTTAGGATATTAGCAAAAGTGTAAAAGGGTTATTGCATTTGTTTTAAAGAACTTTAGTTAAAAGATTTTGTAAGCATTCTTTAATTTGGAAACAAAAAATCTGATGTTTTGATGTATAAGGCTGTTCGCATTGTAATCAAGTTATCTGGCTTAGCAAAACAGATTGAAAACTTGAGATTTATTTCCCACCACTGCTAAAATTTGAGAGTGAGTATTAGAATCTGGACCTAAAGTTTTGTTTACCATTGTTAAAGACATTGCTTCTTCTGTGTGTCTAAACTGTTTGGTTTCTCAGAGATTAAAAAGGACAGGGATAAGCCTGTGTGCTTATCTTCAGGGGAAGTGTGCTCTGGAAAAGTGCAGCTCAGCAGCTCCATGCATGGTGGGACAGGCCCTGGGGGGAGTCCATGCATGGTGGAAGAGGGCAAGATGGCACAAAGGAAAGTTGCAGCTGCAGCTCCATGCATGGTGGGACAGGCCCTGGGGGAGTTTACACATGGTGGTAGAGGGTAAGCTGGTAAAAAAGCAGTTCATCTAACCCTACAGAGTCAGATTGGGTATATGCCCATTCTGTAGTATGGGCAACTGGCCCATCTTCGTCCTGTCTCTTTTCCATTCAGATGAACACTGGAAACCTGATGGTAAAAATTGGTGCTGTAATATCTCTAAAACTGCCCCTTAGGATGTATTTAAATTGAAAACGTTTTAAAGCAGAGTTTAGGTATGTGATGTAATTTGCTTTCTATGCTTTTTGCAATTGGATGTATTTTTTAAAGGACAAAAAGCTGCTAAGTCTAGATTCTTGGTACAGTGTTAGTGCTTGTAAGTCTTGCATTAAGAAAAACTATTTCTTTTTTGTTGTTGTTGTTGGTCCTGGGGCTTGAACTCTGGGCTTGGGCGCTGTCCCTCAGCTCTTCAGCTCAAGGCCAGCGCTCTACCACTTGAGCTACAGCGCCACTTCTGGTTTTCTGGTGGTTTATTGGAGATAGGAGTCTCATGGTCTCTCCTGCCCCGGCTGGCTTTGAACCGCGATCCTCAGATCTCAGCCTCCCGAGTAGCTAGGATTACAGGCGTGAGCCACCAGCGCCTGGCAAAACTGTTTATTTCTTAACCATACTCAGACTGCAACAAAAGGAAAGGTGTCCAGGTTAAAAAACAAACAAACAAAAAACCTGTGGCTGAGGTAAAGGTTGTGCTCAGTGTCCCAAGGGGGCATTTAAATGCAAATTACATTCACTTTAGGTAAAGGGATTAAAAATGGTGTCTCCATTGTAAAAATTGGGAAGTACTAAGGGAGTGGCTGGCCTCCCAGACAAACTTTAAGATTAAAATTTTCCTAAAAGTTTCTTTAAAATTCCAAGAAGGTAAATTAGGACTACCAAAATGATTGTTTAATTGCTATTCCAGTTTTTCCTTATAGGTTTTTTTCTAACAGTTTCCAGCAGGCCCACAAGTTTGTCAGATGTTGGCTCTTAATAAGTTCCAGGTAAGGGGCTGGGAAGGTGGCTCCTGACTGTCCTGTGAGTGTCCCCTGACTACAGACTTACCTTCTCTGCCCCTACGCCCTATATAAGTGTATGATGTTTTAATAAACTCTGTCTATACCCGCATGTTATGGTCCCTTTCTGCCTACCAGACAACGAGTTCCTAGGTCTTGTGTGAACAGCAACAATCAACCAATTTTGTTTTGTCCCTACCATGTGCTAAATAATATTTAGAGTAACTTGGATGTTAAAGGTTATTTCATTCTCACTGAAGTAGGCCCTGAGAGGAGACTGGTACAGCTTCTTTCCAGGCTTTGCTTTTGTTTTAGGGATTTTTTTTTGGGGGGGGGGGGGCGGTCCGGTCACGGGGCCTGAACTCTGGGCCTGAGCGCTGTCCCTCAGTTCTTCAGCTCAATGCTAGCGCTCTACCACTTGAGCCACAGCGCCACTTCCGGCTTTTTTCTTTTTGCTTATGTGGTGCTGAGGAATTGAACCCAGGGCCCCAGGCATGCAAGGCAAGTGCTCTACCACTGAGCCAACTTCCCAGCCCCAGTTTTAGGGATTTTTACAAAAAAAAAAAAAAAAAAAAAAAAAAAAACTCTAAACAAGGCTAACTCAACCTTGGTTCCAACCAGCCCAGTTCTTGGAATGGAAAGAATGCCTCTAGGTCCCCCTCCCCTTAACAACTTAACCCACCTTCATTGTTCTGTTAAGGACTGACCCATTAAACAGATAGCCAGTAATTTGGCTCATACTAGCAACATCAGGAGCTTACCATAAACTCCGCCTTTTTCACATGCTTATATTAAACTCTACTAAACTCCTCCTTTGTGTATGCTTACCGTAAGCTCCGCCTTACCGTAGAATTCAAGAGTCATTTAAACCAAAAGTGATAGGCTGGTTTAAACAGCCATTATGTGACAAAGTGTAATCTCATTGGCCACCTGTGTGTGGTCTAGTATGACTGTGCAATCTTTTGGGTGTATGACAATCTTATTGGTCACCTGAGTGACCAGGTTTTACCTTGTGAATTTTGTCTTTAAAAACCTGAGTACATGGGCCACTCCGGGTTGCAATATGCTGTGGCTCTGGCTGGTCAGTGTAGGAACCTTCCCAATAAAGTTGCTCCTTTATTAACAACTTTGTTGCGGTGGGCTCTGTCACCCCGGATGACTAGGTAGGCTTGCCTGCCTGAGTAGGGGTCTTCCTACTACACTCACAAGTCTACAAAGTAGGTTCTATTTTTTTTTTGTCAGTCGTGGGGCTTGAAAAAGTAGGTTCTATTCTTACCAAAGGTTTTACAGAAAAGGAAAGAGAAATACATGGAGATTAAGCTGAAATTATCCCTAAGTGCCCAGAAATAGAAAATGACATATAAATATAGATCTATGAATCCACAATTTTTAAGGTGATGGGGACAATTAAACTCAGGACCTGTTGCTTGTGAGGTAAGAGTTTAACCACTTGAACCATGCAACAGTCCTTTTGCTTTTAGTTAGTTTTTCAGACAAGGTCTCATGCTTTTGACCAGCAGGCATCAGACTGATTCTTCTACTTCCCCTTAGCCAGGATAACAGATATGTGCTTGACATGTCCAGCCCTAGAGAATGATTTTAATTACCAAATGACACAGCCTTTCTAAATTCTAGAGAAACAAATAGCACATAAACCTCGAAGGAAATATCATATCCTAATAGCGACAATGAGAAAAATTTAAGAGAATAAAATGATGGTGAGTGAGAGTTATATTTTGGTAAGATGTTAGGAAAGCACTTTGAGGAAGTGATACTTCAACTGAGACCTGAATAAAAACAAAGAGCCAGTTATGTAAAAAGCCTGAAGGAAAAGCATTCCAAGCAAAGGAATCAGGTAGCACAAAGGCTGTAACATGGTAATGACAGGTAATGACAGAAAATTCCAGAAGAAGGAACACCCAAAGCTAGGGGAAGAATAAAAGGTCTACTTTGCTAATCCTCCACCAAAGGACAATATTGCACAGAACACTTGTTCATGCATCTTCACAAATTTATATGGCATTAAGCATGTCTGAGAACTGAAATTGCTGGGGCAAAATTTGTGAGATCTCATAAAATTTCCTCCATAAAGCATGACAAGAGCCAGGTGCTGATGGCTCAAACCTGTAATCCTAGCTACTCAGGAGGCTGAGATCTGAGGATCATGGTTCAAAGCCAGCCTGGGCAGCAAAGTCCGTGAGACTCTTATCTCCATTAAACCACTAGAAAACCAGAAGTGGCGCGGTGGCTCAAGTGGTAGAGTCATCTTGAGTTGAAGAGCTGAGGGACAGTGCCCAAGCCCAGAGTTCAAGCCCCAAGACCAACAACAACAACAAAAAAGACAAGAGAAACAACTGGTACCAACAGAAGAGCATGCTTGTTTTATATAAACTCTCCTATACTAACATCAAATGTTTTCAACTTTTACTAATTTGTTGCATTTTTTAAAAATGTTATGTCTCTGCTGGTTTAATCTTGTTTGAAGTTAAATCTTTTTCATGTATCTATTAGTTATTTGTGTTTCTTTACCTGTAAAAGTGCCTGCTCAGGATTTTACCATTTCCTAAATTGGGACATTACTTTGCTAGTGTTTATTTTGTTAAAACAAACTTTTTAGCTATTAGCTGAAGTTCTTTGTCACATGTGTAATAAATACATTTTTTTCAATTGGTAATTGAACATTTAACCCTGCTTATGATCCTTTTATCAATTAAGTTTAGGAAAGTGAGTAACTGATCTTTACTAATTTTAAATACTTCTTTGATCCTACACTAAATCCCCACAAGCATTAATGTCTCCTGGGCTCTCTGTTCAGTGCTAGTAATCTATTGGTCCATTCCTGAAACCAGACCAGACTATTTTAATTACTATAAGCTTTAACCTTTTTCCTATCTCCTTCACTGTACTCCTATGACAGTTTTTTCCTGGCTACTCCCAGATATCTATTCCAAATAAAATTTCACATTAGGTTGCCAGTTTCTTTAAAGAAAAATTAAATCCTGATGAAATTTTAGTAGTATGTCATTGATTCTTTCTTATTGCTATAATAAACGGAACTTATCTTCGCTAACAACCATTAAACTTACTATTTCTATATGGAAATGCTATTAACTTTTCTTAACATCAGACATTCATGTAATATGTAAGTAGTTTCACATATTCCCTTTTACTCTTTACAGCTCTCTTATCTCATTACATTTTGAATACCCTCTCCAAAATGGCTGGGATGAAATATGGGCTAATCCTGATGATTATAAACATCATGGTCATGTTACTGACTGAAATGGTAATTCTTCAAGTATTTTCCTACTATACATTAGTGATATATACACTGAGATATATACTTTTTGTCATGAAGGGCATAAGTACTTTCTTATTACATTATATTTTTTCTTGTGCCAGTACTGGGGCTTAAATTTAGGGCCCAGGCTGGCACTCTTATCAACATGAGCCACAGCTTCATTTCCAACTTTTGGGGGGTTAATTGGAGATAAAAGTTTCACAGACTTTCCTGCTCAGGATGGCTTTTAAAGGCTTCAGATCTCAGCCAACTGGCGCTCCTGGATGTTTTAATATTTTTAATCGTTATGTATGTATGTTGAACTTTTTCTCATCTATTACCTGTGGTAATACATATTGAGATATTTTTCTTTTGTCTGTGTGAACAGATTCTATTTATTCCCTGAAAGAATCCATACATACTTTCAGCACATACTTTTCACCATCAAAATAATGTGCTAACTTTTCCACAAAATCATTCATATATGTATAATCTCCTGTGGTTTCCTTCTTTATTCACACAAACCACACCAATTTACCTGGTAATTGGAACACAATGAATGTAAAAGGGAGAAAATTCTACAATGTAACAATAAAATAAAATATTACATCACCTAAATCAAGATTTCCTATAGGAAATTTTCACAGGACACTATTATCTTAGTAAGTAATAACTTATGAATACCCTGGAATCACTTAAGTATTGGGGTGGCCCCCCCAATATTGGGGTCGAGACTGAAACAAAGCGAAAGTCAGACAAAGCTATATTTCACACCAAGCATCTAGAAACAGACTGATTGGTCAGGGCCACCTTGGCAGAGAGCAAATCCCACTCAGCTGCATGGGCTAACTTTTATAGGGAACAGGCCATGCAGTTAGGCTGGCCACATGCAGGTGGCCAATAGCATTGCAACACTCACACAAAATTGCACTTATGTCAGGCCACATGCAGGTGACCAATGAGGTTACAACTTATACCTAACAGTTGTTTAAACTAGCCTACCACTTTGGTCAGTTTTGGCATGCAAGTTTGGGGGGAGGGGGTGTTACATATGTGCTCTTTACTGATTGGACATGTCCACTTGGCCTGTAGGCTACATTATCAGAGACTTGCAATCCACATTTTTCCTAAACTTGTAAACAACAAGATGTATGTTTAACCAGGGTGGAGTCACATAGGCTAACTGGGTCCAAACATTAAGATTGGGTCCCAACACTAAGATTTGGAAACAGTGAGTTCACTAAAGTTAATTAACTTTGTACCATAAGATATCATAAGATATTTCAAAATTTTGAAACTTTTAAGTGGGTAAGATGAACTGTCATTCTTCAATGGAAGAAGGAAGATGAGATACATGCAAAATGCCCCCCACACCTTGCAAAGTTATTTGGCTAAAACATTTCCCACATCCACATAGGCCAAATAATATTATGTTGGGCTCTAGCATCTAAAGATAGTAATTGAAACAGCTCTCCAGCCAATGGACCTCCTTCATTGCTGTTGTTAATCAACACACCAGCCAAATTAATCCCTGGGCTAGAGGCATGGCTCAGCAGTAAAGTGCCTGCCTTGCAAACATAAAGCCCTTGAGTTCAAACTGCAGTATTGATAGAAAGAAAAGAAAAGAAAGAAAGAAAGAAAGAAAGAAAGAAAGAAAGAAAGAAAGAAAGAAAGAAAGAAAGAAAGAAAGAGAGAGAGAAAGAGAGAAAGAGAGAAGAGAGAGAGAGAGAGAGAGAAAGAGAGAAAGAGAGAAAGAGAAAGAGAGAAAGAGAGAAAGAGAGAAAGAGAGAAAGAGAGAAAGAAAGAAAGAAAGAAAGAAAGAAAGAGAGAAAGAAAGAAAGAAAGAAAGAAAGAGAGAAAGAAAGAAAGAGAGAAAGAAAGAAAGAGAGAAAGAAAGAAAGAGAGAGAAACAGAGAAAAAGAGAGAAAGAAAGAAAGAAAGAAAGAAAGAAAGAGAGAGAGAGAGAGGAAGGAAAGAAGGAAGGAAGGAAGGAAGGAAGGAAGGAAGGAAGGAAGGAAGGAAAGAAGGAAGGAAAGAAGGAAGGAAGGACAGATGGACTGGAGGGAGGGAGCGAGGAAGGGAGGGAGGGAAAGAAAGAGAAAGAAAAAGAAAAAGAGAGAATGAAAGAGGGAGGGAGGGGGAGGAGGGGAAAGGAGGGAGGGAGGGAGGGAGGAAAACAGAGAGACAGAAAGACCAAGAGAGACTAGGGAAGCAAGCAAGCAGAAAGAGAAAGGAGAATGGAGGGAGGGAGAGAAGGAGGGAGGGTGAATATGGTCAAAACATTTTATGTGCTTCTGTAAAAATGAAACAAGCTTGGAACAATGAAGGATTGGTTTGAAATGTGAATAAGAAGGAGAGTGAGGGCTAGGAAGGTGGCTCAGTGATAGAGTGCTTGCCTTGCATGCCTGAGGCCCTGGGTTCGATTCCTCAGCACCACATAAGCAAAAAGAAAAAAAGCCGGAAGTGGCGCTGTGGCTCAAGTGGTAGAGTGCTAGCCTTGAGCTGAAGAGCTGAGGGACAGCGCCCAGGCCCAGAGTTCAGGCCCCACAACTGGTCCCAAAAATAAATAAATAAATAAATAAAAATAAATAAAAAATAAAAAGAAGGAGAGTGAGGGGGTAAAGGATCTATGTCTGATTAAGGAACAATGTAAGCATACAGTAGCATGTCAAAATGAACCCCCATTGGACAACTCACTGTAACTAATGAAAAATGCAGAAGATAGCCGGCTCTTGACTATCATGGCTCTTCGCTTGTGTTTTGTTGTTGTTTGGTTTTTGCTGTTTTCCTCTTTAAACACTTGACTAGTAATTTTTTTCTTTATTTCATAATAAGATACTCGGATTCTTTAAAAGTGCTATATACACAACATATGATAAAACTTGAAATATTAAAGGTATGAATTAAAACTACCTTAATCTAGGTTTTAATGACTGGCAATCTCTGTTAACTGCTTTTCCTTCCTGAGAATGTTCTATTTTTATGCATCATCCTATTTTTATGTCAACATTTAACTAAGAAAATATTTACAAATATGCCTCGCAAAATATTTTAAACTTAATATTACATCTGTCCTACTTCATTAAAAGCAATTCTATTTCCAGTGTTTAAGTCATTATCTCCTCAAGCAATCCATATATTAATTCTTTCATCTGAAAAGTTCATCTACTCAACTTCTAGCAATAAAGCTATATAACAAGCTATGTAATCTAGGGCAAGACACTTCCCCACTCCTTTAAAAAGAGTATGTTGAACTAAATATTCTCCTATGATCTATTCCAGAAGCAATCTTCTCTCACATCCAAATCAGACATGCTCCTGTCTCAGCAAGTTAAGATCTCTTCCTGAATGTTATATGTGTACATAACTCATATAAGATTATATACCTTAACTCTCTGAAAATATGGCACTAATCTACCAACAGACAAATGATAATAAAGCACAATTACTTTGTGATTCAAGGGAGAGAGACTAGTGTCATAACAACAGGAGCCTGCTGGAACAAAACTGCTCAACTTTGGTTGGACAGGAAGCAGAAAGAAAGGATGAGGCTAGGGCAAGATACATCTTTCCAGGGCAAATTCCAAGTGTTCTACTTCCTCCAATTTGGCCCTGTCTCCTACTTTCTATTACCTCCCCCAAATGGTAGCCTATTAATGAATCCATCAAATGATTAATCCACTGATTGACCCTGTTCTCAGTCAATAGGACTCAATTATTTCCCAAAAGCCACCACCTAGGGCTGTATATGTAGTTTGTGGTAGAGTGCATGCCTAGCATGAATGAGGCCCTGGGTTGGAGTCCTCAGTAACATACACACACACATACACACACACATACACACACACACACACACACACACACACACACACACACACACACTATTTAAAAAAAAAAACAGTGTTCCCATGACAACCTGCAAACAGGCTCTCTCCTATGGCAGTGAGGCTGCCTTTAAATAATAATTTTTAAAAAATCATGAGCTGACAACCTTGCTCCTAATAGGTGAGCTAAGGAAGGGCATTTCAATATCTAAATCACAACTACTTTAAACATGAAAACAACCATCTACCATTTGTATTCATTTTATGTTAGGTGGGCATGGGTTACAAAAATGAGGTAAAAATATAAATTAAGGCAAAGTGCTTGCCTACTAAGTACAATGTCCTGGGTTCAATCTTCAGTAACAGAAAAGAAAATATTAAAAAAATACAGTTTAAAAAATATAAATTTAGGGGCCTGGGAAGGTGGCTCAGTGGTAGAGCGCTTGCCTTGCATACCTGAGGCCCTGGATTCAATTCCTCAGCACCACATAAGCAAAAAGAAACAAGCCGGAAGTGGCACTGTGGCTCAAGTAGTAGAGCGCTAGCCTTGAGCTGAAGAGCTGAGGGACAGCACCTAGGCCCAGAGTTCAGGCCCCATGACCGGACCAAAAAAAAAAAAACCACAATATATAGTTAGTGATATTAGAGGAATCCATGAAATAACACTGTTTCCAAGAGTACTATGACTACTAGAAAAACAATCTGTATGCACGCACCCGTGTGTGTGTGTGTGTGTGTGTGTGTGTGTGTGTGTGTGTGTGTGTGTGTGTGTGTGTGTGTGTGTGTGTGTGTGTGTGTGTGTGTGTGTGTGTGTGTGTGTGTGTGTGTGTGTGTGTGTGTGTACATACACAAGTGAGAGAGAGGAAAATGAGCATTACAAATGTCATTCTGACTGGCAGTTAATGGCCCAGGCCTGTAATCATAGCTACTCAGGAAGCTGAGATCAGAGAGGAATGTGATTTGAAGCCAGTCAGAGCAGAAAATCTGTGAGACTCTATCTATAACCAGCAAAATGCTAAATGGGAGGCTTGGTTCAAGTAGTCAAGTTCCAGCCATAAGCAAGAAAGCCAGTTGAGCCCAAGGGCCAGAGTATGTATGTTTGTGTTTGTGAACTCTCTACATATATAAATATGTATGAATATACACACATATATAATATGCAGTGGTAGAACCTTCTACAATAGCATATAATAACTACTAATAAAGGACAGTATAGTTGGGCACTGGTGGCTCATACCAGTAATCAGAGTCTCTCAGGAGGCTGTAATCCTATGGATTACAGTTAGAAACCAGGTCAGGCAGCAAAGTCCCTATGAGACTCTTTTCTCCAAATACTCAACAACATCAAAAAAGCTGGAAGGGGATCTCTGGCTTAAGTGGTAGAGCATGAGCCTTGAGCATCTCAAACCCAGAGTTCAAGCCCAAAGACAAGGGGAAAAAAGATGCTACATAGTACCATATTTTCTTATGTAGCAGGAAAATAAAATAAAATAAATAAAATAAAATAAACTTAGTCTAAGAGACTTTCATAGACTTATATAACAAAAAATAGCTCTTATTTCCATTTTTGTGATTTTTACACAATTTCTTTTTTTCTTCTTTTCAAACCAATACTGGGGCTCAGGGACTTGCACTCTTGCTTGACTTTTTCCTTGAAGACTGCTACTCTACCTGTTCAGCCACACCTCTACTTCTGGAACTTACTATAATTTCTTACATATATAAGAGGACCAATACAAAAACAACATTCTCCATGAAAATATACAAGGAATATATTTATATATAACTGGCTATATCCTTTAGCAAAGTACTAAAAAATAGAAATGTCAATAATCAAACAATATACGTCAATCAAAATGAAAACTTTATTTGACTGAATGGGTACCTTTTATCTGACTGACTGAGTACTACACAAGTACTTAATAATTGTAAAGGAAGAAAAATAAGCCTATTTTTATTACATATGAAGAAATACCAGAGGATTAAATCTCTCACATTGAGATTTATCTGAATAAACAATTTTCTTAGTTAACACACAGCATAGGATTGTAATATATGATGCATGTTCAAATTAAACATTTATATAAGCAATTATGGGATAAAAGTATATAGTTTATAAGCCAATTTTTTACAAATAATAATCAAATGGTTTTTAATACCTCATAAGATTGCTTTTCTGAGAATATAAAAACATTCTGAGGGGGAAATCTCCCAAAGAACATCTGTAGGGAAATTGAACTGGTATACTTTTCCCTTACAACTATATAAGATGGCATAATCTCTTTCTGAATACATTAATCAAAGCTGACATTGCAAAGCATTTATTTGTTTGTTTTTAAGTACTCACTGCCAAGAACTTTGGACAGTGGGACTCCTTTTATCACAGAGAGCAGATGGGAAGATTAGCAACTACCAGACTTGGTTTTGTTTTACTCTTCACATCTGTAGTAAAGCATTTCATTTCCAAGAAGTTTATAATTTAAGGACATACAATTTCCCCCATGTGTGCTCTTCAAATTCCAATGTCTGGTGCTTAGTTCCATTTCATATATTTGTATTTTTCCCCTTTGAAGGCATTATTTTTCAGCTTCCCAAGGAAGGAAAGAAGGAAGGAAGGAAGGAAGGAAGGAAGGAAGGAAGGAAGGAAGGAAGGAAGGAAGGAAGGAAGGAAGGAAGGAAGGAAGGAAGGGAAGGAAGGGAAGGAAGGGAAGGAAGGAAGGAAGGAAGGAAGGAAGGAAGGAAGGAAGGAAGGAAAGGGAGGGAGGGAGGGAAGAAGGGAAGAAGGAAGGAGAGAAGAAAGAAGGAAAGAAAGAGAAAGAGAGAGGAAGGAAGGAAGGAAGGAAGGAAGGAAGGAAGGAAGGAAGGAAGGAAGGAAGGAAGGAAGGAAGGAAGGGAGGGAGGGAGGGAGGGAGGGAAGGGAGGGAGGGAAGGAGGGAGGGAAAGGGAAGGGGAAAGGGAAGGGGAAAGGGAAGGGGAAAGGGAAGGGGGAAGGGAAGGGAAGGGAGGGAGAAGGAGGGAGGGAAGAAGGGAAGAAGGAGGGAGAGAAGAAAGAAGGAAAGAAAGAGAAAGAGAGGAAGGAAGGAAGGAAGGAAGGAAGGAAGGAAGGAAGGAAGGAAGGAAGGAAGGAAGGAAGGAAGGAAGGAAATGTCCATGTACAGCTATCATCTTTACACAACTGTTTTCTTAATAACATTTTCTAGAAATAAGACATTTGAGGATCAATATAAATATTTTTTTTTGGTCGGTCGTGGGGCTTGAACTCTGGAATATAAATATTTTCATTGCTTGCCTTTCACTCTGCTAAATTCCCTTCAAGAAAGTTTATACCAACTTCCAAAGTCAGTCATCAAGAACTGAGAGTCCCTGGGCTGGGAAGGTGGCTCAGTGGTAGAGTGCTTCCTTGCATGCGTAAGGCCCTAGGTTCGATTCCTCAGCACCACATAAGCAGGAAAAAAAAAAAGCCAGAAGTGGTGCTATGGCTCAAGTGGTAGAGCGCTAGCCTTGAGCTGAAGAGCTGAGGGATAGCACCCAGGCCCAGAGTTCAAGCCCCACGACAGACAAAAAAAAAAGAACTGAGAGTCCGTGCTCCTCTGCACCTCACAAATCTAGCAATAATTGGGAATCTTGTTTGTTTAGTACACCGCACTATTCTATTAATAGGTATTTCTTTTTGTTGTTGTTGTTGTTGTCAGTCATGGGCCAGAACTCTGGGTCTGGGCGCTGTCCCTTAGCTCTTCAGTTCAACACTAGCACTCTACCACTTGAGCCACAGCGCCACTTCTGGCTTTTTCTGCTTATATGGTGCAGAGGAATTGAATCCAGGGCCTCATGCATGCAAGGCAAGCATTCTACCACTAAGCCACCTTCCCAGCCCAGGTATTTCTTTTTATTATTAGTGAGGCTAAGCATACACATTCCCAGGCACAAGCCCACTCTGACATATCATATGCGCTGTGTGCATCATATGTACAATTCACACTTTGTAAATATGTTAATCACCTTTGATCACATTTCTGTTATTTTAGTTGCTAAGAACATTCATATGTAACAGTGTTGATCTATAATGAAAATTTTCTAAACTAGCTCCAAATTCATCACTTCCTTTTTAATAATGTCCATTATATTTCAGGTTTACGAAAGTCCCCCCACCCTGGGCATGGGGCTTGAACTCAGGGCCTGAGTGCTATCCCTGAGCCTATTTGTGATCAAGACTAGTACTCTACCCCTTGAACCACAGTGCCACTTTCAGTCCAGTTCTTGAGTAGTTAACTGGAGATAAAAAGTCTCACAGGGACCTTTCCTCTACAACTGGTTTCATACTGCAATCCTCAGAACTCAGCCTCCTGAGTAGCTAGGACTACAAACATCAGCCAACAGTACCCAGCAAAAGTTCCTATTTTATATAAAGTAAAAGCTATGCTTAATTTTCTATCTTCTACCTTTTAATTTCCCAAAGCTGCTCCTGTCTCAACAGCATGTAAATATTGTCAATACTCAATCCTATTTCATGTATGGTTTTATCTTTGTGCCAAAGTATATTCTGGTGAATAGTGTGTGATACAGAGAATCAACTCATTTCTGTCATCAAAATTTTCATAATATGTGTTCAACAAAATCAAAATCACCCTTAAATCAATACAAGTCCTCTCAATTAAATAATTCCAGGGAAAAATTTATACATTCAAGTAAGTTTTCATTTTAAGTTCAATCCAACATCAAGCCTATGGTTACTGGAAACTTAGGGAAGAGAGGAACATGTTTAGAAAACCAAACTCAGTATTCCTTTGTTTTAATAATTATATCATTATAAAATGGCTATTTTTATAGAAGAGAGGAACATATTGTTCAGAAAACCAAACTCAGTATTCCTTTGTTTTAATGTTATATAATTATATAATGGTTATGTTTATATTACTGACAAAAATTGGCAATACAGAAGATTGGAAGTTAATATGGATTCGATGGGTTTCTTAAGGCCACAAGGTCTACAGGTTCCTCATTTTTTTCATAAAATTTAGTTCTACTTTAAAATCTATGTGTGCTCTGAGAAAGACTAGTATAGAATCTTTAAAAAAAAAAGCCAACACCAAAAAAAAAAAAAAAAAAACCACAACCTAGCAGATATGTCTGTGATGTCTTAAAAGCAGCCAAAACAATGTATCTGACAGGAAAATCTAAAACAGACATACAGAATTTTGCCTGTTGTGAGTTTGTATGTGGGAGACTTATGCAACTATGTCTTGCCTATAAATAAAAATGGATTGTAGAGCTTTAGAAAAATAGTTCAATGCATCTGTAAAGTGTTTCCAAAGTGAAAATAACTTTTTAAGAGCTAAAAGTCAGACCCAGTATGAGTACTAGTGACAGCAAACTGTCAGTTACCTTCAGTCTCTCACTTTGAAGGCCATAAAAACAATGAAATAGAATCAAATGGTCTTTAAATTATGAGAAAGATATTGATAGTGGATTTGAGATTAAAGAGTTGTATTACAGTCATCGGGTGACTTTAAAAATCACGATAAAAACTAAAACTTTAACATAGTCCTTAATTTTTTTTTACTTTAATCCCATTGTATGCACACATGAGCTCACCAGTACTAGTGCTTGAAGCACTCACTAAACACCTAGGCAATGTTCCTTAGCTATTTCCCTCTACTCTAAGTGTCATTTGGGCCACAAGTCTTGCTACTTGCATTTTGGTGATTAATAGAAGAATCATGCAGATATTCAGGCTGACTTCACACTGTGATCCTCAGATCTCAGCTTCCTGAGTAAGTAGGATTAGGGGTGTAAGCCACCAATGCCCAGCTTGAATTCCACTTTTTAGGCACAGTTTCATTTCCCCAAAGTTTTAGTTGTCAATGGTTAACAGCAGTATAAAAATGCTAAATAGAGCTGGAAAGATATTTCTAATATCTTTCTAAATATATTTCTAAATATATTTAGAAAAATATATAGATATAAAAATATAAATATAAATATATAAATATTAAATATATTTCTAAATACCCACTGATGGACGAATGTATAAAGAAACATTATGGCCAGGCATGATGGTGCATACCTGTAATCCCAACTATCCAAAAGACAGAGAAAGGAGGATTGCAGTCAAAGGCCAGCAATGGCAATGTTGATGTGAAACCCTATCTGGAAAACAAACTAAAAACACAAAGGGCACGGCACCAATGGCTCACACCTGTCATCCTACCTACTAAGGAGGCTGAAATCTGGGAATCACAGTTTGAGCCAGCCCAGGCAGAAAAGTCCCCGTGTCACTCTTATCTTCAATTATTACACAAAAACCAGAGATGATGCTGTAACTTAAAGTTGTAGAGCACTAGCATTGAGCAAAGAGCTCAGGGACAGCACCTAGGCCCTGAGTTCAAGCCCCACAATAACTAGGTACACTGCTCAAGTGGTAAAGCTCCTCACTAACAAATTTAAGGTCCTGACTTCAATTCCTAATATTAATAACACACAAAAACACATACCAGAATATTATTCATCCATAAAAATAAGGAAATCCCATTATATACTACAGCATGGATGAATCTGTGACACTAAGTAAGTCATTAAAAGAGAACTCATTCCACTTAGCAGGTGTATCTAAAGCACTCTTAAATCAAAGCAAAAAGTGGAATGACAGTTGCCAACTCTGTGGTAAAAGGGAAACAGAGAGTTAATGTTCAATAACTATGTTCTGGCATGAAAGGTAAGAAAGTTCTGGAGATTTGCTGTAAGCATTGCACGTTTAAAAAATGTTAAGAAGGTAGAATACATGCTGTATGCTTTGAGCACACAATTTTAAGTTAGCCATGTTTTAAAATACATCTGAAATGTGCAAATACAATGATCCATTTCTACTTTGAAATCAGGCAATTGTTCTTGGAAAAAATTAATTGGCTTTTCTCACTATAACCTTAGAATAATGTTTAATTTTTAGAGTGATACAAGTAATGGTTCAATGGCTGGTATTTTATAAATTTTATTATTGTAGTTATTATTTCAGATTTATGCTTCGTTTAAGTTCAATTAATGCCACGTGGAGTTTTATCTATTTACCACATATTGATTTAATCAGCCATTAAAGGAAGCAGAGAGTGAGGAAAACAGCACCTGTATTAAAGTACCTAGCAAACTAGAGTAGTAAGCAATACAAAACATCATGAAAGGGCTGGGAAGGTGGCTCAGTGGTAGAGCACTTGCCTTGCATGCATGAGGCCCTGGGTTCAATTCCTCAGCACCACATAAGCAGAAAATTTTTTTAAAAAGCCGGAAGTGGCACTGTGGCTCAAGTGGTAGAGCGCTAGCCTTGAGCTGAAGAGCTGAGGGACAGCGCTCAGTCCCCACGACCGGACCCCCAAAACATCATGAAAATATTTTTTTAAGAATGGGCCAAACAATGTCACACACTTTTATTACAATGTTTATTGAGATATAATTAGTAATTTTGAATTTATGTGAAGAAAAAAATGAACTGCAAAGAGAGCTGACATGTTTTTCGAAGGTACACAAAGTGACTTGGTTAGTTGGTTGATATTTCTACAACACCAAATCTTTTATAGTTGAGAGAAGATGTGGGTGTTTCCTTCTCAGTGATCTGACCCTTATCAACCAGATTCTCTAATATTAAACCTTTTATCTCTGTTGATGAATTCTCAGTACATTTTCCCTCCACTTAGCATTTTAAGACTTACTTTCTTGGTTCAGATGCTCTTTATGGGTCCTAAATCTGTTTTTTTATTTCAAACATTAAAGTAATTAATTAGAAGATAATGTGGATTCATATATAAGCAAACTAAAATCCAAGTCAATGTTGTCACATTCTAGGAAAAATAAAACCTAAGCTTAAACAATCAAAAAATTATAGTAACCACTAAAGCAGGGACTTTTCACTGCAATGATGCAAATAAGGTTTTTTTCTCCACTTTAAGTAATCAACTATTTTGTTTGCCTTGCTTAGTACATGCTCACTCTCTTATCCCTTAATTGCTTTTGTTCTGGACTTGTCTGACTCAGGAAGCTTTGTTTGCTAAAACAAATTTTAAAGTCTGAATATGACCTTTTCCTTAAATAGATTACTTAGGATTCCTCTGCACCATGGAAATCTATGTCAAGGTGCCTATGACATATATCTATGTTCCCTGACTTCCTTAAAGTTGTTCACAGGTCAAGATGAATTATTACTGACCTGGCTTGTCCAGTCAGCCTAAGAAACCTACATATATCTTTCCTCGTTGCCAATAGGAAATGTATATAAAACTGAATAACTCAAAATATGAATGATTTTTAATGTGAAAGAGGTAAGGCCCGTTTAACAGAAATGAGAAGACAATGAGTCAAGCAAAAATACACTGGATCATATAGAGCTATAACCTATGAAAGATAATTTTGCCTATCTTTAATATTTCAGGAAGTGGAGCTGTAGCTCAATTGGTAGAGAGCTAGCTTTGAGCTGAAGAGCTGAGGGACAGCACTCAGGCCCAGAGTTCAAGGTCCACAACCGACCAAAAAAAAATTAAACTTTAATATTTCAAATTTACATCCTGGGTATTCTAAATTGTGTGGTAGTGATGCACTATTATACTGGAACAGAAAGGATTTATTGGCAAGATTACATCTAAGTAAGGGGAAAGTTCTTCCTCCAAATGGACTATAAGAATTCTGAATACTAAGGTAGAGATTCATGACACAACTGCAAGGTTTCTGAGGAAAACAATCACCAAACATCCTGGAAAATTACACCTGTATTTATTCCAATGATAGCCAGCAGCAACAAAACAAGCTAAGAGCTCCCTATTCAAATTTTACTTTCTAGTCACTCCATGCTTCCCAATTATACTGATGGTGAATAATGGAAAGAGTCAGCAGGGAGGGCAGATTCTACATAATTGGAAAAGGTAATTTCCTATAGTATGTGATTTCAAGGCTATTCTCGGGGTGTCATCTGCCTTCCCTTTGTTCCTAACCAGAAACACCTAGCATTATTCTATTCAAAACATAACATCAGAAGGAGTATTTTCCAAGAGTCATTGTTATTCCGACTATATGGTACATTACTTTGGATTTTCTGATAAAGTTTTTCAATCCTCTCTCGTGTGTGTGCGTGTGTGTGTGTGTGTGTGTGTGTGTGTGTGTGTGTGTGTGTGTGTGTGTGTGTGTGTGTGTGTGTGTGTGTGTGTGTGCGTGTGTGCGCGCGCACTCACTCATATGCATGCTTGTGCCAATACTGGGGCTTGAACTCCAGACCAGGAAGATGTTCCTTAGCCTTTTCATTCAAAATTGATAATTTACCACTTGAGTCACAGCTCTATACCTAGCTTTTTGACAATTAATGGGAGATAAGAGTCTCATGGACTTTCTGCCCGGGCTAGCTTCGAATCATGTTCCTGAGATCTCAGCCTCCTATGTAGCTAAAATTACAAGCATGAGCCACATGGTACCTAGCTCCTTTCACTTCTAGATTTTAAAATCTGACTCAAAACAAACAAGATTCAACGGTGAAGGTCACAGGATATTTTGCAATCTAAATCATTTTTGTAAGTTACAGAAAGTTTACAGTGCAAATTTTCCAGCATGAATACCACCAGTAGCAAGCTAAAGCTTGGGTGGCCAAAGTCCAGGCACATAGCTTTCCAAGAATAGACTAAGACTTCCCTAGCATGGATCTGTTTATATTACCAAGAGGAGAAAATGTTAATGTATCATGTTTGCACTTATTTCTGATCTACTGGATGAAGTCAACAGTAAGTATAAACTGACTAAATACATACCACATAAGACATCCCCCTGCCGAGCTCAAATGTTTTTTGTTTTTGGTTTTGGTTTTTTTGGGGGTTTTTTTTGGCATGGGGCTTGAACTCTAGGCCTGGGCGTTGTCCCTCAGCTCTTCAGTTCAAGGCTAGCACTGTACCCCTTGAGCCACAATGCCACTTCCAGTTTTCTGGTGGTTTATTGGAGATAAGAGTCTCATGGATAAGAGTCTCATGCCCGGGTTGGCTTTGAAAGGTGATCCTCAGATTTCAGCCTCCTAAGTAGCTAGGATTACAGGAGTAAGCCACAGGCACCAGGCTTCAAATGTTCTAATGATTGTTCAATTCTATGGTCTCAAAAATAAAGTTATAAATATGTCCTAAAATTTAAAGAGTTAATTCAACAGATCTCTCTTCTGTGAGGAACTTAGGTACTTCCTCACAGCTGTACTCAAATACCACTTTTCCAGTAATCCTGTTTAAAATCACAACCACCATCAATGGTACTCCATGTGTGTGCATAAAATTATGTATTTATATATAGACAGATGTGTATATGAATGAATGTATATTCTTTTCTTTGTCTTTTAACTTTTTGTTTTATTTTTGTCTGTCATGGAGCTTCAACTGAGGGCCTGGGTGCTGTCCATGAGCTGTGCTCAAGGCTAGCTCTCTACCACTCTGAGCCACAAATTCACTTCCGGTTTTCTGAGGATTAATTGGAGATAAGAGACTCACAAACTTTCTTGCTGCAGCTGGCTTTGAACTATGATCCTCAGATATCAGCCTCCTGAATAGCTAGGATTACGGGTGTGAGCCACCAGCGCCAGGATGAATGTATTTCTCTCTCCTAAATGTACTCATTATCTACTCCAATTCTTAGAACATAGTAGGTAGCCAAATAAATAATTGTTGTATAATCTAATAGATTCTTTTATCTAATCATTAGGATTATTGCCAGGGAATTTACCTTAGACTTCAAACCTTTCTTGTTAGTATCATGAAATATTAAAGAATTACAATGATTCTCATACTCAATGAGCTTGTTTTCATATTTGAAAATGACACTATTGACAAATCAAATGCTTTTCTCAAAAGTTTGAAACTAACTCCAGTTAGATCCTGAAGACATTAGTGCCCCACTAAAAAGACAAGCTTTTTAATAACCAAAGCAATTACTTTAGAAAAATGATTATTATCACTTACTTTTTAATTTTAGAATATATTTATAACTATTTTTAGAACAGTAGAAAGAATTGAACAATTATCATTGTTCAATTAGAATATTCTTGCACTACAGTCCAGAATTAACTTGCCTAAATATCCCAAATTATGGCTCTAAAATGATTTGTATTACAAGAACAAATATGAAAATTAGCAGTACCTCATACTATTCAGAATACAAGGAATTTCTTTCCTAATAAGAGTTATATAAAATATATCAGTCCTAGCCAGGCACTGGTGGCTCATACCTGTAATCCTACTCAGGAGGCTGAGATCTGAGGATTGAGGTTCAAAGCCAGCCCCAGCAGGAAAGTCCATGAGACTCTTATCTCCAATATACCACCAGAAATCCGGAAATGAAGCTGTGGCTCAAGTGGTAGAGCACTAGCCTTGAGCTGAAGAGGTAAGGGACAGTGCCCAGGACCAAAATTCAAGCCCCATGACCAACTCCCCTCCCCCCCAAAAAAAGTCAGTCCTTCCCTTATCTGTCATTTAACCAGTAAGAGAAATAATTCCTTCTGTTCAGAGGTTAGGACTGAGGAATGAGGAAGCAAGAAGAGACAATGAGTATCAATATTGTGAGTTTCACTGTAGATATTATAGATAGAGATAACATTTTAGCTATCTGAAAAGATAAGGCCAGAAGGTAGAAGACAAATATATGGAAGGATGATCTTCCTTTGAGCAAGTAGTTTAATCTCTCTCAGCCTCAGTTTCCTTATTTGCAAAATGGAGGTACCTGTTTGCACAATCTGAGACTGCATCTGGCAAGCACCAGCAAGGTGTATTTCTCTCCTTTGCCTCTACAACACTGGCCCTCAGTGAGTGCTCACAAACCAAGACTAGAGCTGGGATTTTACATCGAACTGTTCTAACACTGAGTGGTTTGAGTAAGTGGGATGAATACTGAAGTAAAAACAAAAATAGCCAGGCACAGCGGCTTACATCTACAATCCTCGCTACTGAGGAGGCTAAGACTGGGAGGGCTGAGGTTCCAGGCCAGTTTGGGCAGAAAGTTTATGAAACCATATTTCAACCAATGAAAAGCTGGTGTGTGTCTGTCATCCTAACTATGTAAGAAATATAAAACTACATAAAGTTAATGATATAGTCTTATTTTGGCAGGCCAAGATTAGTTAGAAAACTAAGAGCCTTGAGCAAAACCAGGAATTGAGCAAAACTATTGAGGAAAGAAAATATCAAAGTTGGAAATAGAAGCAGGATACAAATACTTAGAAAGCACAGGAGATTCAGGGAAGAATGAAAGCTGTAGGCATGGCTCAGTGGTAGATTGCCTGCCTAGCTAGTGTGAGGTTCTGTATTCAAATCCCACTACAACCCAAAGGAGGGGAGGGTTAAATCATATAATACATGGTATCATACACCAAAATGTATTTAAAGTAGATGACATTTTTTAAAAAAGACATTGGATTTGGACTTCACCATAAAGGGAGATATAACCTTGGTAAGGTCATTAATAAAGTATAAATGCAGAAATTGTTATCTAGAACTGACATATTATGCTCTGTTCTGCATGGCGACACTAATGGAGCTATTAGACATGTGTTGTCAATTAAAATCAGTTCACCATATAAATGACATAATCTATGATGGGTGATACAAATCATTTTATGGTCAAGGATAAAAACTAGTAGAACCCAAGACAATAGCATCAGATTTCCTACATAGATTTTCTGATCTGGTAAATATAAATTGCTATATAGAATCTCTAATGGTGTTATTTTAAACATGAATGCATCATTATATACTATGCATAACAAGTTAGAAAGGAAACATCTTTAAAACAAAGAGATAACAAGTAATGGTGGACATATTTATGGTAGATATATAAATTAATCCACTACTTTATAAAACTATAATCCCTTCTGAACTTGAACCTATGCATATCTTAAGATGCAACAACTCCATATGCTAAACAGAAATGTATGCATAGTACAAAAAAAAAAACATTACAACAGTATCCACAGCCAAAAAATATTTCTGCCAATATTTGAAAGGGTGAGTTAACTGGGGTATATTTATACAATGGAATCTCATACTATACAATAGTATTTCATTTATTTTATTTCTAGTATTTATGGTAAACTATAGTCCAAACCCCAAATCTAGACTGAAACCTATAAAGACTATATTTACACAACCATGCTCATGATCAATCATATCCATATCAATGATAGCTGCTTGTGTACTACCACAGCCAAGTGTAATAGTTGTGACAAGGACCATAGGCCCCCCGTTCCAAGTCAAAGTCTAAAATATTAACCATCTCTCCCTTTCCAGAAAAAATGGCTTTTTCAGGTATACAAGAGCAAAATGAAAAACTAGTTATAATCACAAAGATGGGGATGAGCGAAGGAAGTCAGACATCAAAGTAGACACTGTGATGCAATTTAAAATGAAAAACAGGCAGTACTGGGTCAGGCTTGGTAGGTCGCATCTGTAATCCTATCTATATCTCATCCAACAGATTTGGTGATGCACTCCTTTCATCGCAGATACAAAGGAAGTGTAAATATGAGGATAGGTCCACACTGGTGGACTAGGCAAAAACATGAGACTGTATACGAAAAATAGCTGTCATAACAATGGCTAGATAAGTGGCTCAAGAGGTAGAGGACCTGCCCTTGCAAGTGCAAATTCCTAAGTTTAAACCCTTGTGTTTTAAAAAAAGGCAGAAGTAGAATGTTAAAAGCCACAGAATGAAACTTGCAGAATGAAATGGCTATCTTTGAGGAGAAGTTGGACTATGATAATTGGAAAGACCTGGAGTTATTCATTTCTTTAATTGAGTATGGATTACATAAGCATATTCACACAGATTATTTATAGGTTATGATTTGTGTACTTTTCTGTTAATGCCTTGCTTAAATAATTGTTAATTATTTAAATAAAGATTACATGCCAAATTATTCGTAGTAGTTACTCTTAGCTTGGAGGCTGAGAGAAATGAGAGAGTATTTTAAATGTACTTATGTAGTGTTGAACTTTTAAACAACCCTAATATTTGGAAAATACAGAAACAAAGCTATAAAATGGTATGCTGTTAAATGTGAAAATCTTTTTGGTAACAGGATGTCAGAAAGTAAATGTTTAAATCACTAAATATTCCTAAGTTTTGTGAGCCAACAATATGACATCCATGTAATACCTGTTAGTTGAAAGCTTCATAACCCTATGAAATTCTCTCTTATGTTTCTAAAATACAATCTTAAATTATCTTTGTCAGATTAGAGCTGTTATACATCCCCCGTCTTTAAGAATATTGTACATTAACATGATGGTCTTAACCTTTCCCTTAAGCTAATTCTCCTCCTTCTTTAAGAGATAAAAGACTTCAAGAATTGAATGTGACATTAAAAAATTGGTGCTGGCATCTACCAATTGTTGCTTAAAATAAAAATTTAAGAAAGAAATATTTCTGCATGATTGAACAATGGCTCTCTGTAGCAAAGTTCTTTTGTCTGGTCTTTAATACAACTCCCTAGAGTGCCTTGTTCTATATGCCACAAAACAATGATGTAGAGTTTTTCACAAAGAGCCCATCTCCCTACTGAGGTGCCATTACAGGATAATAGCTGTCTATGCTACATAATTCAATGAGATATATTTTTGTATTAAAATATCTGTTAATCAGTTTTTAAAGCTGTGATGTTCAAAAATCAGAACAATATGTAAAACATCCCTTTACCAAAGGGAATGACTAATCTTCTGTATGGCTTTGATAAGTTACAAAAAACTAGGTTTATCTCAGAAGACTGGTTATGATTAATATGCAGTTCATAAAGCTCCTTAGCTCTGAATGGTCTCTCTCTAACAGAATCTAATAAAGATAGGTCACGCATTTTTCATATTCCTTTTTCACCCATGACAGATCTCTAATAGGATTTATATGCATTGGATATTAATTGTAGCAAGTACTGCACCAACTGTAATAATCCTTCATTTCTTTGCCTTTTTAAAACTATACATAAATTACGAAGTTTCCATTTTTGTTTGACTGTAGCTCTCACCGACGATCAACTGCTTTAATGATAGAGAGGTAGAGAAAGATTAAGAGCCACCTTACTTAGTTCACTGAAATGCCAAATGATACACAGGTCCATAAAGACAGCTGTGAGAGTTGCTTTAGCTATCTCTCCCCTGTGTCAGAAGAGCTCAAGTATATAACATCAGTGAAAACCTTGCACTTGGAATTGAAGAGGAAAGGACATGCTTTTAATAACCATCTCACAGAGGGGTGCTGGCAGTAACCCATCGTTCTGATGAAGTATTGCTCTTGCAAGTATCCACAGAGACAACACAGGAAATGTAAAGATGAGATAGTGCTACCTAGAATGAGAAACAGAGTGGCCTGGGGACTAAAACAGTTCTTAATTTTAGCCCTGAACTCAAAAGACACTTCACTTGTATCTAAAGGAAAAGAAACAGAGCTTGGAAGACTAGTCAAATTCTAATTGCAGTTAAAAGAAGTGGACAATTATATTTTCACATTCCAAGTAACACATTATAACATAAATAGTGAAAAATTTCATTCTGCAAAAGAGCATAGAAAGAGATTTCAAAAACTAATAAAATGTCCCTTTATACTCTATCTAAAACACTTAGCCATTAGTGAAGAAAATCCAATGGGAAAAAAGGTAGGTCACACACAGCTACAATGATTTGCTTTTACTTGAAACTGACTACATTCAAAATCAGCATGTGAACATCTCATGCATAGATAAATTTAGGGGGAATAAAACCATGAAAGATTGTAAGACTCATTAAACATAGGATTATTTCACAGTTTTACATACATGTGTACAAAACATGTCGTGTTGTCATTGAGTTAAGGTTACCTTTTAAATGCAACATCCAAGGGGAAAAATGAACTAAAGTTCAATTATCCATTAACTGAAGAAAAGTAAACAAACTGACCTTATCTATCTATAAAAGTTGCAATAGGAATGTCTGCTTCTGACCATAAAGAAGTAGCTGGTACTAGACTAGCCCTCCATCTGCAAACAACTAGAAAATCAGACAAAATATATGAAACAACTGTTTTCAGATATTGGACAACAGGACACCGAGGGCTGTGATCCCTGAGAGAAAGGAAACAAATTAATTGGGCCCTGCAGCAATGCAAGCTTTGTATATAGAAGTACATTCCCCATTTCAGTGCAAGGAGTGGCCAACCTGTGCAGAGTACTGCAATATTGCAGCGCAGGAGAAAGAGAAATGAGAGATGAGGGAGGCTGAGACCATTTGGATTTATGAAGCATGATATCAGAGATGAGTAATCCCCACAGAAAAATAGTGATGGATATCTGCAGTGGAAGTTACTTGATCTGCACATGTGCTGAGAATACTCCACTAAAATGGACAAGGAAAAACTAAGGAAAAGAACAACGAACAGAGAATATGCTTAATATGTACTGGATCTTACACAGGACTGAGAGATATTTGGTTCTGATCATTCAGAGTGGAGGTACTTCACTAAGCATTCAGAGACCAGAAAAACTCTATACTTGAGGACTAAATTAGCTCTAGAGCAAATCCTACTTCAGATTCATGCAAACAAACCATTAAAACAGTCTTAAAATGATCAAGGCTAGAATCCCCATGATGAGATTTAGTGTCATTATAAAAAGGAAGAAATATCAGAGCTTTTGTTCCAGCTATGTCAGGACTTAATAAAAAGGAAACTGTGGAAAGCTAGGAAGAGGAATTTCAGTAAGCCAAATATATCACTACCTGGTTGTTGCATTTCCCACATTCCATAACCATGAAAATAAATATCTTTTGTTTCACCAACCCAGGCTACTACTATATTTTATCATAATAGCCCAAGTGACAGAGACAACCCTATACACACAAGTACACAGGAACAGAAATATGTATATCTATAATTTTTTCTGTGAACTAGATTATAAGTTTGGTAATGGTGACATTCTATTATCACTATCCCACTTGTATAGTGACAATTGCACTGTCCTATACATTTTATCCAGCAGTCAAATGCAGAAAATAATCTATAAACAGATTTTTTGGTACTTCAAACTATAATCCCCTAGTTGGGCTATAGGATAGGATCTTTCTTCTGATTTTTCCAACTATGACATATACACCCTTTTAATAAAGAAGGTAATGTATAGAATGACTAGTCAGGGGGGAGACTAAAGTTTCTGGTCACAGGTAGAGATGTTCTCAGAAACGTAGTAAATGGTTATTCTGAGGACAGGGTAGAGGTAGATAAAAAAAATTCTAGGATAATAATTTTAACTATATTATTATGTTTGCAAGTATCTCATTGTTTATGAAAACATAGCTTTTTGATTAGAAGAATTTGCCAGAAGAGTAAACAAGATGCATTTTGATGCCATACAAAGGGCAGGGACTTTTATAGCAGGCCTGAATTTCACTTCTGATTCTGAAATTAATCAAATTCTGACTCTGTTCTCTGGGCAAAAGCAGTATTAGACAACTTCTTTTTTTTCTTTCAACACAGAATCTTGCTATGTAGCCCAGGCTGGCCTTGAACTCTTAATCTTCCTACTTCAGCCTCCTGAGTGTTGGAAATAAGAAGACTTCTTACTATCCCAAACTTTCATTTTCTTCTTCCCCTGAAACAGTTACCTAAGTAATACAATTGATGGGACTCTGTCACCCATTCTCTTTGGAGAAGAATTATTCAGTTAAAGAGTGCTACCCATTAATAGATCCACACCTGACTTCTTTGTCCTTTTTTATTGGACCTACATGGCCCTTGTAATTTGCATCCTCTACTTCCCCCCAACCCGCGCCTCCCTATCCACCTCCAACTTATTTTCCTCAAGTTAAGCCCCTAGGAATCCAGATGCATTATAAGTGGTTTAGTGTTGTTTGGACTAAGGAGTATCCACCAAATGTCCAACATAAAAGAATACTATACAGCCATTGCAAATTGTGTAGTATCATGAGTCTTGTCATAGAAAGACCACTATAATGTCTCCATAATAGTGAAAAATACTCCCCCCCACACACACACACAACCTTAACACTACTGTTCTTAGGACACTCAGATTAATACTCTTTTTTAATGGATGGAGGTCTATGTTTTTAATGAGTTTTCTACAAGATGATTATGCTATGGTTATAATGATAGTTCTTTTTATTATATTTATCTATTTTATTTATATTTGTCTTGGGGCTTGAACTCAAGGCCTGGGCACTGTTCCTCACCTGTTTTGCTCAAGGTTAGGACTCTATCAGTTTGAGCCAAAGCTCCACTTCCTGTTTTCTGGTGATTATTTGGAGATAAGAGCCTCTTTGACTTTCCTGCCCAGGCTGGCTTTGAACTGCGACCCTCAGATCTCAGCCTCCTGGGTAGCTAGGATTACAGGCTGCAGCCACTGGTTTCAGGCAGGATAATGCTTTGTAAATGGTGAAGCAAGAATACAAAGAAAGGGGGGAGGGGGAGTGGGGAGGATTGGGTGGGGGGGCAGGGGGAGGATGGGAAGGGATGGGAAGGGGAAACAAAGGAGGAGGCTACAATGCTTGATGAGAAATGTACTCATTGTCTTGCCCATGTAATTGTAACCCCTCTGTACAGTATTTTCACAATTAAAAAAAAAAAAAGAAAACTGACAGCAATGGAAAACACACTTCTACTTTACACCGCTTTTCACTTAGAACACTTTATCAAGTAACTGTTAAGACATGTTTTATGTGTGTGCAAATATATGCTTTGTTACTATAAAAAAAAAGAATACAAAGAAAAGAGAGTCTTAAGGTCAAGAATGATCAATTATCAAAGACTCTAGAACTAGGTTTCCGAGTACGCTCTTTTCTCTAACAGAACTTGTAGTATAGTAGATAGAACAAAAGAAATCTAAAATAAGAGCTTTTAATAGCTTAGACAATTCTATTATTCCTGTACCTATCACTCTTGTGTGTGTGTTTCCTGGTCCTGGGGCTTGAACTGAACACCTGTTACAGTCCCTGAGGGTTTTTTGTGGGGTTTTTGTTGTTGTTATTGTTTTGGCTCAAGGCTAGCCACAGCTTGAGCCACAGCTCCACTTCATGCTTTTTTGGTAGTTAATTAGAGATACAAGTCTCAAAACATTTCCTGTCCAGGTTGGCTTTGAACCACAATCCTCAGATCTCAGCTTCTTGACTAGCTAGGATTACAGGCATGAGCACGAAACCCCAGCTCTATCACTGTTTATAATACAACAATATAGCAAAATTAGAACTTATAACAGGTAGTGAGCCTTGTAACAGCCTCATAATAAAGGGATTTTGCTGTCATTCCATTGTGTTTATTCATTGATAAGCATATTTTTCAAAGCATCCAAACTTATCAATACTAACTTAACTAATACCTCCTTAGAGGCTACTTTACCGTAACTTTAATTATGAAATGTAATGCAACTGAAATAAAACAACAAAAAAAAAAACATTACCAGGCCTACACAAAGAAAACTTTTTTAAATATCTAAAACAAATAAATTAACATTGAAATGAACAAACCAACCTTAAGTCTCCAAAGTTACATTAAATTTACATACCATTGAAATTATGCTTTTATAGCAACTGAAGTGTTAAACTAACTGCAGCATACACAATTTCACATATATCACAAGATTCAAATTAATAAGAATTTTCTAGCTAATCTGATAGAAAATCTATCTCCAAACCTGTATGTTTATACAAGCAGATCTGATTTACAAGTACGTTGAATTCTAACGTCTGTTTGTAAATCACTTGGAATAAAAATCCGGGACATATTTTACTTGTAAAATATTTTATTTTACAAACATATTTTATTTTAAAATATGTTTAAGTAAAATGTGTTGGTGTCAAGGCTACACTGAAAAGTACACTTATGACAATGGGAGTAAGCAAGCCCTTAGGGCGGGATTGACTCAAGAGGAAGCCCTGACAACTGTGATAATGGTCCTATTCCTGCTTTGGTCAGCCCTAGAAAGCCAAAGCATTGGAGAAGCATTCCAGCATCATGGGATGGAAATACTCTCATTATCTGTAAATAAGCAATCAAAAACTACATCAAAACAATATAGGAAGAATAAACAAAAACCTACCTGGAGACTAGTAAATATCATGCAACAAAGGATTGCTTCACAAGTCTGTGCTTAAAAGTAACAGAAAGAGGGTCTGCATTTCATTTTAGATAGGTAGATTCTCCTGATAGAAATTTTTAGAAAAATAGGATCAACCAGATCCTGCCTCCTAGGGAGTACAATTCAGCACAACAGTTGAGAGGTCAACCACATGGGACCTTGGACATTAGTTAGCAACTCTGAATTTCAGCTTCCTAAATCGGAGATAGTATTGGTAACTTTGTATAATTACAATGGAGACTACATGAAGGCACATGTGAAAAGCTTTAATTTATTGTAGTATCCTGGCACACGTAGGAAGTGGTCAATAAGTGCTACTGGGGAATGTGGTCTCACAGACAGAGTGGAACAGAGATGGCCCTTTATGTAACAGAACTGACATCATTCCTCTCCCACTACATAAATAAAACCATCAGGTTGTTAATGAATTGCATTCTAGAAATCTGAAAAACAGATTATTAGTCCCTTCCCATTGGATGGTACCAGAATTTAAGCATCTTTATCAAATTTCTAAGCTTACTTACCTTCCTTTTCCCTACAAAATCTTAAGACTTCTTTGCTTCATCAAGAATAGGTAAGTTTTAAAAACATACGTTTTATGGGAGAACAGTTGTTTTCTTTGGAAATAAATCTACAAGCTATCCATGAGAGGCTACGAGAGAACATAAAAACTGCATTCAGGATGTTGGTAATTATTTCTTGAATTTCCCCTTGTTCATTTGCTATAATTATTCTGTACTTGTGCCTATTGGTATTTTTAATTACATTAGATACTGAATAAGCCATGAACATATTTTTCAATGAGTTTTCATAAGGAATCAGATAGAATGAATCCTTCATCTGTATAATCAGTGATCCATGAATAGGTCCTGTATTCTTAAAAGATATCTCGTTAAATATAACAACTAAAAAGAGGGAGAGCTAGCCAATCCTGATGAAAACTCTTAGAACTTCTATTTTATACATACATTGCACTGATGAAGAACATACTGAATCTCCACTTGATGACATCTCATCAAGATCAATTTCCATTCTGTGCAATAATATAGCAATGCCCTCTTAAACAACTGAAGAGTATAAAGCTGTTTTTCATCCAGTGAAATATCTGAAGACTACTATATTTTTATGGTTCCTCCTGCTGTTAGCTGTCATATCTCACTGTCAATAACACCTTTTTTTTCCTTTTCAAAACATAAGATTAACTGAGTGAGAGCCTGAGTTGACACCCATGATTTTCTAAAATAGTATTTTTTATTCTCTTTTAATTTGCAAAAATGAGAGCAGTATCATAAATGGTTGAAATCAGCCAAAATGTTGAATTACTAGTAGGGGGTGGGGAGCAAGGGGGGAGGTGGTGCTGTTGAATATAAAACTGCATAATTATATTCCCAAAAGCAGGAAGGCAAAGTCTAATTGATAGAAATCTTTAAAGTCAGAAAAAACATTATCACAAAAAAAACTACATAATGCAGTCATCAAAGGTGATTTTCTGTCAATCATCAAGGAGATGCCATTGATCAGGAAATCACCTAAATAGCTCAGAAATTCAGCTTTTGAATGCTTTAGGATATGTGGAAATGCAACAACAAACACAGACTTTCTGGAATCATCAATTTGTTTTTTGCTTAGCTTCTACCATATGAACATCCCAACCCACCAACCAAAATTTATACAATTCAAGTCTGAATAAAAGCCATTATAATTGTCTATAACTATAAAAACTAGTCATGGCCAAAAATCAAATGTATGTCTGGATGATTGTACTTACAATATGACATGTACTACAATCAATTAATTATACTTTTAGCAAGTTTTCACGACCTGGTAGGGGAGTGGGAAATCAAGTTATATCTAGCATTGAAATTCATAAAACTCAAGAAAGAAATTTATCAACAATGCAAGTGGATGAACAAGCACGTAAACCACAAAAGCACTGGATATACCTCAAAACATTAGGGCTGAGGAAAGGGAAGGTAGTACATGTATATAATCCCAGGTACTCAGAAAACAAAGGTAGGAGGATGTTGCTCTGAGGCTGGCCTTGGTAAAAGCATAATTCACTGAAAAACAAAGTAAAGCAAAAATGGCTGGGGCATGGCTCAAATGGTATAATGCTTGCTTCACAAGCTAGAGGCTCATAATTTTAAGAACAAAACAAAAACCTCTCCCTTTTTAAAGAATTAAGCATATGACTTATTTGAAATGCTTAAAAAATAACTACATACAGCCTCATTCTCTTACAAAAAGCAATGCTTATAGAAAGTCATTTGGGGTAGAAAAGTTAACATAGCAATCCTAAGAGTTTCTTTGTAGAAGGCTTGCTTACAAGAGTGGCAGTTGTTTAGTGTTTGGTAGCTTAAGTTTAGAGAGTGCTCAACTGTAAGAGGAGTTTTACTAACAATGTGGCTTTACTCTGGGGAGACCAGATTTTTCATATGTACTAACCAGAGTGTCTAATAACCAGCCACTAATTAACACTGTGGGCTCCTCTCTCTAATGACCTTCCCTGACAGGAACATGGCATATGTTTTGCTGCCATTTCCCTATAGGAATGAGCAAGGAGAGAAGAGGGAAGGAATCTTTCACTGAGGAGGGAAATGTCAAGGCAGCCTACTGATGGCTCATCAAGACTTTGACCTTACTTTTCTCCCTTATAAAGCAGATGTGTGTCTCCCCTATATCATAGGACTAATTCGTAACTTGTCATGAAACTATTTCCTTAATTGGAGGAGTTTGAACTCGGCCTTGTGTTTTCTAGGCTGGCATGGTAACTTTGAGGGATATCTTTAATAACACCATTTTTAATTCTGTAAAGTCCTTTTTAAGAACCCCCAAAAGTAAAGATAGTCTTGGAAATGTTCCCACATATGCCCTTGTGTTGAGTATGGAAAAGAGAAGGGTGGCTTGTTATCTAATGAGTACAGTAGGAAGAGTATATTACAAATAGCTTATTGAAAATTAACTGTATTTCAATGGACATATACTGCTAATGCTCTTAATGGCTTAACAGGAATATAAAATGGAAAAACAGTCCTTTTATGAAAGTCTTATAAGTACTAATAGAACTTGGTACATAAAACAAACCATCCTCCTAGAAGTGACCATGAAGCAAAAAAAATTACTCCTACTTATTAAGGAGGCTGAGATCTACAGGACTACAGTTCAGTCAGCCCTTGCAGAAAACCCCATGAGAGAACTGGGAAAGTGGCTCAGCGGTAGAGCGTTTGCCTTGCATGCATGAGGCCCTGGGTTCGATTCCTCAGCACCACATAAGTAGAAAAAAAAAAGCTGGAAGTGGCGCACCACATAAGTAGAAAAAAAAGCCGGAAGTGGCGCTGTGGCTCAAGTGGTAGAACGCTAGCCTTGAGCTGAAGAGCTGAGGGACAGCGCCCAGGCCCATAGTTCAGGCCCACGACCAGACTTCCCCCCCCCCTCAAAAAAAACATGAGACTCCATCTCCAAAATAACCAGCAAAAAGCATGACTGGAGGCATGACTCAAACAGTAGAGCACCAGCCTTGAGCAAGAAGCTCGAGGAAGACTGTGAGGCTCTGAGTTCAAGCAATAGTATCAGCCCCCAAAATAATAATGCCATTGTCTGAAATATTAAAAAACAAAAAGATGTTAACTATTTCATCATGGTCATTATACTTTTCTCTCACCTGTAATTTGACTTGCACAATCTGCATATTTTCTGAGATAATAACTGGGATGTTGTCTTTCAAGCTGGAAGGCTTGCCACACCTAGTCATTGTATGACTGCAATTTATCACCTATCAAACACTGACAAAATCAACTTAAAATACAAATAGAAACATAATCCTAACCTTCAAGGATACCACAAACTCCTAAAAGAGATACAGAAGTAAATGAATCAGTGTAATTTCAGACTGCAGGTACAAGAAGTATTCATGAATGGATCTGAAAAATGCAGATGTGGAGCATGTAATTGATGATCCATAACATGATATACCACTAATGTTAGAAAACAAATGTGCGAAAAGGTGCTAAGCAGTACAACACCTAAGTAACATAGTCTTAAAATTACAGATAAGATCATTACTCTAAGCTATATTTTAAAATAGATACACAATTTCTTTTAAGCTCTAAATTTAGAAAACTAATTTTTCAAGATATAAATTTACCTGATACAAATGCTAGTATGAAATAAGCTTAGAAACTAAGACCACTTTAATCAACCAAAGGACTGATGATTAAATTACATTAAGCCCTGTATAGCTTTGAAATTAACGTATTTTGTGTTTCTATTAGAAAAACTTCCCAACATTAAAAGATATGTTTCATTCCATTTGAAATGATATTGAAAAGAAGCCTAATTTTTAACCCATTTCCCATAAACCAACAAAAAGCCAATGTCAATAGAGGGGAAATAAATCTTGAAATTACTTTTAATCACTCCATTAGATTTGAAAACCTCTTTTACCTTAAAAATAATCACCGGTATGTTTTTCTTTACACACAATCCCCTTTCTTTGAGAACTTCAGAAATATATTAGTTCAAAATTCATTCCTTGGTTCCCACTGAGATTTAAATTACCTGAAACTAATAGCCATACTGCACGAGTTCTACTTCATAGCTTGTAAGTTGAATTCGCCAGCATGACATCTATGTTTTATATATGTAAATTCCACAGGTTTACTTCCACAACAGTGGTTACCTAAAAGATAGGTACTGCTGCTGAAACAAATATACAAAATGAGACGGGAAGTGGCCATAACTTTTGTTGCCTGCCTATTTTGTGCTGGCAATCATGAACAAAATGTAGATAGTCTAGAACACAAAAACTGAAGATAGCAGCTCAAAGCTGTACAAAATTTACAATGTCGGTGTGGGGGGGAGGGGGTTATGATTGGGTGGGGGGGAGGGGGGAGGCTGGGAAGGGAGGTGAAGGGTAAACAAAGGAGGAGGCTGCAATGCTTGGTAAGAAATGTATGCATTATCCTGCCCATGTAATTGTAACCCCTCTGTACAGTATGTTCTCAAATAAAATAAAATAAAATAAAAAAATATATATATATGAAAAAGAAATATTTCCATATAAATCAAAATAAGCAATATGGCTTACATCATAACAAAAATTATTTTGATACAGAAGCCACTGCTTGCATACTAGCTTTGCTTATTACATTTTCTAAAATTTAGCATGGGCAATATTAAAAGAAAATTCACTAACAGAAATACATATAGTATTGGCCAGAGTTTTGCTTTACCTATTGAATTTTCCCCAGTACTACAGGAGCTTTAGTCCACAGAACAAAACCTTAAGCTCTTACTATAATAAAGTAAAAGGATTAACATCATTAGCAATGAAAATAAAGCTAGGGAAAAGAGATTCCATTTGGAGTTCTCTCACTTCTACAAGTATCTACTTCCCTTGTTAAATAGCTATGCAAATAACTTTGTCAGAGCTCATCAATTATATTTGATACCTACTTTTGATGCTCTCACAAAAATCTACTTTGAAGAACAGCTATACACAATAGTCACAACTCATTTCAAGTTTTAATTATTTGCAGCCCCTGTCCTACAGTACCTTAATTACTTCCTGGTCATCAGGTAGGCACTTACTGCAGGCTAGAAAGTTCTTCACAGGTTATCAAGGAGCTGTTTAGTTCATTTCAGTGGCTAAATGCTTGATTACCACCACACTAAATAACCTTTATACTACATAATGGTGTGAAGTTTCAATGATGGCAACAGGGGACATTTAGTACCTTTATGTAGAAAAGGACCTATGGGTACAATCATGTTTTCATCAACTTGCTTGGATTTTTTTTCCGCCAACTCTGTCTTCACACATGCCCAGGTTTCTTCAACCTTGTGGAAGTCTTTACTTGACTTGGCTCACTTCCTTGCTCCCTGGAGCCCTCAAGAACATTCTCCTCACCCCCCTCTCCTGGCTCCACTAACTCCAGTTCATCCTTGTGCTCTCTAACAAGGGCCCTCCCCCAGTACACAGTCATTGGATCCTTTAATGTTTTCTGTCTCTTTTGTCATCCTTAGAGAGCCCCAAATTTTCTAAGGTTTAAATCACCGTGCCTACATGTGAAATGCTAAGGTGGAATGCCAGATCTTCTCCAGAACCCATGTTAATATTAGGTTTCATTATTGTTGTATTTAGAGGTAGGACCTTCAGACCACTAGGGCTCTTACCTTTCTGTTATAAAAGGACAAGCTTGCATGTTATCACTTCTTTGCCCTTTTGCTTTCCACCATGCCATGACACTACATTGCCCCCTTCTGGAGAACAGAGCAAGATGGACCTCAACAGATGCAGTCACCTTGATTCTGATTTCTAATCTCCAGGAATGTTCTTTAGGAAAGACCCAGCCTTTGGATATTTTCTTACACCACCACACTGAGATTAAAACAAGGAATCACAAAGTAACTCATGCTTTTCCCTTTTAGCTAATTCATATTTAGTTTCTCCAATATCTTCATGGGTTACTTCAATTTATCTTTGCAATAAACCCAAATCTGGTACTCAATAACAAATCATTTCCTTCCCCTCATAAGAACAGTAGCAATGACTAATAGATAATACTCCCAACTTAATCTTGCAAATTGATAATCTTAATACCAAGACTGCATATACAGCCACAATTCAAAGCCACTTAAACTCCACATGTTCCAACTGTTTTTTAGTGGTAAGGGTGATTTAACTCAGGGCCGCATACTTGCAAACTTGCTAGACAAATCCTTTCCCCCAAGACTGAGATAGACAGATGATAGAGATAGATAAGAGATAGGGATAGATATCTTCAAAACATTTCTTCCCACCCAACAATCTCAAATACTTCTAAAGACTACCACCAGCATCTGCTACAGATAATTTTAAAATCTCCAATCTCTTGACAGTAGTACTACTCCAGATTATCTCTACTCTTTGCTCCCTTCTTAGATATCACTTTTTAGCTTCTGTTCAAGGCTATATTTCTGGTATCAGTCAGCAGCTTGAACATGCCTTTTTCCTCTTTTCATTAACCTATGTGGTCACGTGTAAAAATGGAAACCTTGACTTTCCCTTGGTCTTGGCTGATGTTCATGTTCTCCTCCTTACCTCCTCATTTTTCCCTCTCCTCTCCTCCTAATTTAGACACAAATCCCGTATCCAGGGCTTTTCCCAGCATCACAATAGATCCTCCTCACTCCATTCTCTATTGCATAGAGGTATCATTTCTCCTGGTTGTTTTGCCAGAATGACAAGATTTACTTACAAGGCTTACTAAGATTTCTCTGCGATCTCATCAGATGCACTGGTCAATTAATATCATATCATCCCTAGTTAATAAGGAAAATGCTTTTGGAGAAGTTAATACAGTTGCATTATTACCAAAGAAAAAGGTTAACTTATAAAGACTGAATAAAAGTAGAAAATGTTACTCCCATGTTTCACAATGAAGGTACAGAAACCTATCAAACAAACACATCTATCAGAATCCAAACACTAGTTTAAGAAAACTTTAAATTTCAGGGAACTCTCTTCTGCTTTTGTTTATATCCTACCCAGAACCAAGGAAGGTACCTGGCATGTTCCACAATCACTCAATATAGTGCAGAAATATTAAACATAGTATATATACCACTAAATAAAGGTATACATATACAAAATTCACACCTCAGAAACAGGAAATATATGTACATCTAAAAGCAGTATATGATCATTTTTAGACCTCTTCTTTTAAGAACATTGACTTCATTTGATTCAAGATATATTCTATAAATACATGCTTTAATACATCTTAATTGTAGTTTAATCTATTTCTACCTATTTCCTCGATTTTTACCTGACTATTGGTAGAGGACTTATCTAACAAGGTCATGGGTCCTATCCTCAACACCACAAAAGTCTGGGGTCAAGTTTCTTTCAGTGCATGTAGGAAGGCAAGAGGAATACAAATTCAAGGATAGCCTGGGCTACATATCAAAAACTTACCTTAAAAAATCAATTTATTGGACCAGGAAGTATAGTTTGGTGATATAGAACTTGCCTAGCAGGCACTTATTTCCCACATTTAAAAAAAATTCCCTAGGGCTGGGAAGGTGGCTCAGTGGTAGAGCACTTGCCTTGCATGCCTGAGGCCCTTGGTTCGATTCCTCAGCACCACCTAAGCAAAAAGCCGGAAGTGGCGCTGTGGCTCAAGTGGTAGAGCGCTAGCCTTGAGCTGAAGAGCTGAGGGACAACACCCAGGCCCAGAGTTCAGGCCCCACGACCAGACCCCCCCCCCAAAAAAAAAATTCCCTAGTAAAAAGAAGAAGAAAGAGGTAGAGGTAGAAGGACAAGGTTTGGGGAGAAGTAGAATAATAATGCAGATGAAGGAAGATGAAGAAAAGGACTGCAAAGGCAAAGGAATGGGGAAAAAGGGAAAGAGAGAAAAGGAGAGGTGAGAAGAGGGGAGGGGAGGGGAGTGAAGGGGAGGGGAGGAGGTGGAGAGGGTGATGGAGATGGAGATGGAGATGGAGATTGAGATTGGAGATTAAGATGAAGATGAAGATGAAGATGAAGATGAAGATGAAGATGGAAGAGAAAGAAAGAGTTGGGGGAGGGATAGAGGGAAGGATTAGGTACAGTGGCATACTCCTATAAACTCAGCTACCAAGAACAAGACTATCAGGAGAATGGCAAAGCCAGTGTATGGCATTGGGAAGCAGAGATCAGTATGATTCAAGTCCAGTATATGTTAAGTTATTGAAATTCCATCTCAACAAACAAGTTGAGTATGGTGGCATGTAAATCATGCTTATATAATGGAATTTCAGAAATGCTTTATCTAATCACTCAGATTAAACCAATCAGAGGACAGATGCAATCTTGAATGTGGTGAAGGTAATGAAAGTGTAATCAGAAGGGTAATATTCCATCATTATGAAGGATTATGAAGGATACAAAACTGAGCTAAACTTGACCTTGATCTTACTGATAATATATACTTTAATGACAATTCAAATATGACAATGCCTTGATAGAGCTGTCCTCCTAATAAGCTCCTGACCACTTAGCCATAAACTACATTTCAGACACAGAGACAGCTAAGTGTACCTGTTCTTAATGCCAAAGTCAAGACTACTAAAATTACCCTTCTTCTTACAAAAGAAAAACAAGAATCCCAATTTCCACCACTTATTTTATAAAGCTGGAGAGCGCTTTTGAAAATCCTGAACACACACACACACACACACACACACACACACACACACACACACACACACACACACACACACACACACACACACACACACACACACACACACACACACACACACACACACACACACACACACACACACACACACACACACACACACACCCTAAGTGAGCATACTAAACTCACAGCACGAATATAAATGCAATGAAAAGTCTCACACACACACACCCTAAGTGAGCATACTAAACTCACAGCTTACAACAGATATTCTCTTTAAAAGTAGTAGTTTAAAAGCTTTTTTGTCTCCAGGATTAATCATTTTTTTCAAGCATATTGAAATAGGATTCCATAAGTGGAGATTGACTTTGTTAAGCAAAAACAATGAGACTATAGGGCAAATAAGCACCTAACACCAGGCAAGTGGTACAAGCGCTACTTAAACAACTCATATGGATGACTTATATCAGTTCCTTTTAGCTATATCATATGAAACAAAATCAGATTTTCACCATTATGAATCTCCAAGTGTTGAAGTTCCAATATTTAAAATATAAAATCGAATTTAACACATTAAAATAAAATGCAATGTTGGGATATTTACTTATTAAAAAGACAAAGAAAAGCTACATTGTGAGTTGCACACAAAAATGAATGCATCTAGTTTTACAAGTTACTAATTTGGAGGTCTTTAAACATATGCTTTATTTTTGTAATGTTTATGTATGTGTATGCTTGTACTGGGGCTTGAACTCAGGGATTGCATTCTCACTTGGCTTTTCACATGGCTGGCTCTCTGCCACTTGAGTCACACCTCTACTTCCAGCTTTTTGCTGGTTAGTTGGAGATAAGAGTCTTGGGTATTTGCCTGCCACTGCTGACTCAGAACTGCAGTCCTCAGATCTCAGCCTCCTGAATACCTAGGATTATAGGCATGAGCCACAGCTGCCTGGCTCTCTTTTTAAATTTGCAGAACTCATGAAGTACCATTTAAAAAGCCTAAAGAGAAGAACTTACAAGGCAGACAATTTGAAAAGCATTTTTCTGAATGATTAAGTAAGTTTGAAAAGCTTTTTTCTGAATGATTAAGTATTAAGACAACCCGCATTGCACTAAGCATACACCATAATTTTTTTTTCAGAAACACAGATATATATTCATGCGTGATAGTTCTCAAAAATAACATCATGGCCCTTTAATAGGGAACCTTGAAAATACACATGACTAAAGGTATTCTAATTTAACAATAATCTGATAATTGTCTCATATCCAATATGATCCAAAAGTAGATTTTTAATGCTTAATACTTTTCAGAAAGATTGCCACTGCAATAAATAAATGTATCCTGTTAAACATTTCCCCACTTTAAATTCCATTCCACCTGTGCTGAGGGTAGACACAGAACAGCTCCTGAATGAGGAGTAATACATTATCATGAGAATAGTGATCTCATAAATTGCAAACCAAAAATGCGTTGTTTAATTTGCTTATTTTATGTGTTATTTTCAGTAAGCAACTGAAAGGCTTATACAGAGTGGCCATCAATATGTTTTGGCAATGAACTGAATGTAAATGAAGAATCAGTGATACTTCAAAAATATATCAAAAAGGGAAGGGAAGTTTAGGGAAAGCAGTACTTTACACAAGAATGCTGGGTAGCATATGAGGAGGAATGGTGACACTAAAAATAAATAAATAAATAAATAAATAAATAAATAAATAAATAAATAAATAAATAAATAAATAAATAAATCACCATTTTGTAATAATCCTTCTTACAGGCAAGCTCTTACCCAGCATATGAAATGTTTCTGGGGAACAAGTTATTTGCACAGTCTCAAAGGATAATGCCACATAGCACTTGTAAATTATGAAAACAAATATGTAGAATACCTCATAGACCAAATGACCACAGTTAACATCACCAAGAATGTGGAAGCTGATATATGTTTGTACCCCAGGATGCAATGCAATGAAGATGAACATCACTTTTGCAGCATCTTTATGAAGAATGTTTATCCTAAATTTAGTCCTGGGGAAGCAGTCAAACTCAAGTGGTGGCTCACTACTGAAATCCCCACTACTTAGAATGCTTAGATCTGAAAATCACACAGTTCAAAGCCAGCACAGGCAGGAAAGTCTGTGAGATTCTTATCTCCAATTAACCACCAAAATAAGCCAGAAGTAAAAGTATGGCTCAAGTGATAGAATTCCAGCCTTGCAAAAAAGGCCATATGACAATGCCTCGGTCTTAATTTCAAGCCCTGATATTTGCACCAAACACATAAAATAACATGCTTGATTTCCTCAAAGTGTTAATTTTTTTTAAGTCTAGGGACTGTTGTACAGTAAACATTAGAAACACATAACAAATCTAATTTAGGATCCCTGATTGGATTCTGGGGGAAAAAATTATAAAGGGCATTTGTGAATAGTTGTAAAACTTGAAACAAGTGTGTGTTATTAGATAACAGCATTGTATACAAGATAAGCTCCCTAAATTTGTTAATTATACTCTACATATATATAAAAGTTCCTTGATCTTAGGAGATATACACTTCAGTATTCAGGGGTAAAGCCTAACAAGTTAGCAATGAAAACTCAGACAAATAAAGGAGAAATGAGAAAAAGAATAAAGCAAATATAGTATAATGATTATGATTATAAAACCTGAGGGTGAGATGTATGGATACTCATTGTAATACTTTTGCAATGTTTCCAGAGCTTTGGATTTTCTCAAAATGAGAAATGAAAGCAAATAATAAAGTATGGCAGCAAGGTCCTTATATTATAACTTCATTAAGAAAAAAGACAAAATGAGGGGGCTGAGAAGGTTGCTCAGTGGTAGAGTGCTTGCCTTGCATGCATGAGGCCCTGGGTTCGATTCCTCAGCACTACATAAGCAGAAAAAGCCAGAAGTAGCACTGTGGCACTAGTGGTAGGGCCCTAGCCTTGAGCTGAAGAGCTGAGGGACAGCGCCCAGGCCCAGAGTTCAGACCCAAGATCGGCAAAAAAAAAAAAAAAAGACAAATTGAGAAACCATACAATAAGTAATTCCTTTAATAAAGGTATTAACTGCCAACATTCCAATCGTGTTTTAAGTCATTTCCAATGATTAATTTGTTCTATATGAAAAGCTTAGAAACATTTGGGGTGATTTTAATAAACTTCTTCAAATGCGATAACTGAGAAATAAAATTAAAATTATGCAATCTGATGTGACATTTTATAATTGAACTACATTAAAAACAAAAGCATGAAATTGTTTTAGCAGCTATTTCAGCCTAGTCATCTGTTTAATACAAGTCATTTTTGGAAATGAAAATTTTTCTTCATTTGCAATAATAATTCTTCAGTGCCCCCCTGAAATAAAGAAAACTGAGTTTTACAAAATTTTGTGAGACTTACTGAAACGTTTTCTGCTATTTTTATCCATTTGATACTTCTATAGATTATTATACAAATTATTCATATTTCACAAATGTGAAAATGTATCATCATATATAGCTGCCAAGCTAAGAAAAGAGATTTAGTGTTGTTTCACATCTTGATAGCATTTTGTGTATCACTTTAATGCAATAACAGTTATAGAGAAAAACACATAAAGATGGTCTGAAAATGCTTACATATTCAAATACTGCTACAGATAAAATCATATCACAACTACTCAAGGCATAAAATGCTTGTATATACTGAGTTTGCATTACCTAGGCTACAATGCAAGGAGTTCAGGTACCAGAATTTAATAAAAAGCTATATTCAATAATATGCTACAATTTTCCAAAATTATCTATCAGTTTACCTCATCATAAAACAGACTCATTTCTGAAAAGGGAAACAGAGCTACAAAAAGGTAGAAACTATTCTAAAAATATAACTATGTGGTAGAGAAATGACTGGATATAAATGGACCAAATTATCAACAGTGATGTATATATGAGTTTAGAGAGGTATGGGTGATGTGTTTTTAATTCCATTTTCTTAATTTCATTACCTAATTATATGAAATGCATTATGTCACTCTATGAGGATACTATGAGGATAGTAAACTTGAAAATTATTTGTTTAAAATCACGCACTTGAAAGAAATACGGTTTTTTGAATTTAAACATTTAATGCTACTTAAAGGGCAAAGTCTTTACTACCACAAATCTGAAAGTAGTATGCCAGAAACTGACCCCTCTCAGACTTCATATGTCTTCACTTCTAAAAATACTTCTAAAAATAAAAAATTCACTAAAAAATTAGTGAATCCTAATTTATAGATCATATAGATTATCAAGTGGTGAAGAGTTCAACCAAAACATGAAAATGCTATCATGTCTGTGTGGTATAAAATGAAGATATTTTAATACTTAGATGGAAGATGGTGATAAGACTCATAATTATTTGTGCATTTTCATAAAGAGTGTGATAATAAGCCAGGTGCTAGTGGCTCACACATGTAACTCCAGATAATCAGGAGGCTAAGATATAAGGATCGATACTTTAAACAAGCCTGGGCAGACAAATCTGCAAGCCTCTCATTTCCAATTAACCACAGTAAAACTCCAGAACTGGAGATGTGGTTCAAGTAGTAGAATGCCAGCTATAACAGAAGAAAACTGTGATAGAGACTGAGGCCCTGAGTTCAAGCTCTAGTACCAACACAAATACACACACTAAATAACATAGTGGAACCCAGGAACCATCTTAGAAGTCCTAAGCTTTCACAAAGGTGATAAATATAAACTGGCTTCAAAACTGACAGCAAGGAATGAATGAACAAATGTAGGACTGTATTTGGAGTTACCAGAAATGGTGGTCACATTCTTTATATTAGGAATCACCATGACAATGATTTCTTTAGCTGATAATTACTATCTATCATGACTTCAATGTGTAACATGTTCTTTATTTGGGGATGGGGAGGGGGGATTGGTTGTAGTGCTTGAACTCTTGGACTGGATGCTCTCCTTGAGCCACAGAGTCATGTCCAGCTTTTTCGGGCAGTTATTGGAGATAAGAATCTCATGGGAACTTTCCTGCCTCTGCTGGCTTTGAATGGTGGTCCTCAAATCTCAGCCTCCTGAGTAGCTAGGATTACATGCATGAGCCACCAGCACCCAGCAATGCACCATGTTTCATAGTTAATAAATCATTTCATCCCACTAGTAGGATATTGAGAGTAAATTCAAAAGGGCTCAAAAATGGTTCAATGTTTTACCCCAAACCACTCAACCATTAAGAGACAGAGCCCTGACCTACTAAATACCAGGCCTTCAAATTCCAAATGCTGTCATTTTCCACTCTGTTGTAATTAATGCCATCCATTTTGTGGCATGGTTTTTCTATATACCAAGCTGTGAACAAACACAATTGGAAAAAATTCCAGGTAAACAACTAGATGTCTTAATAAATAGACATAGCACCACTTGATTTCCAGGGTACGACGGCAAATTAGAAGCTTTACCATGTGATTCTGCAAATGGGAAAAATTAGGGTAACAAATGACAGGCTATGTTCTAAAGCAGAAAGAAAGGAAGACTACAGAGAAGCACACAATAGAGCTGGGTACTACTCAGGATGCTGAGATCTGAGGGTCTAGGTTCAAAGGTTAGCAGGGCAAGAAGTCCATGAAACTTTTATCCCTGATTAACCAGCCAAAAGACAAGAGGTGCATCTCAAGTGGTAGAATACTAGCCTTGAGCGTAAAAGCTAAAGTACAATGTCCAGGCCCTGAGTTCAAGTCCCAAGAACAGCACAAAAAAAGAATTGTAAGTAGCACCACTTAAAGCCATCAGGAAACACACACACACTGAATAAAATATGAGTATTTACATTGGTTATATTATCAAGTAAGTTGCACTTCTGAGGTCCCAAACTATAAACGTACTAGAAACAATTTTTTAAAAAGACCACAGTGCAATATGTAGTGGCTTCTACCTATAATCCCAACTACTTTACGTGAAGAAGTAGGAAGACTGTGATTTAAGGTCAGGCCAAGCAATAAACTTAGCAATACCCTCTGAAGAAACAAGCAGAGTATGGTGGCCCACACCTGTAATATAATCCCTGTTCAGAAGCATGGTCCAAGGCTAGTCTGATCAAAACAACTGGACCCTACCTGAAAAAAATTACTAAAGCAGTGGGTGGGGGAATATAGTTCAAGTGGTAAATAATTTGCCTTTTCCAATAAATGTAAGGACCTCAAGGGAGCTTAAAAAATAAAAACCTGGCTATAACCTGAATAGAACCTGGCAATAAGTGAAAAAGATGAAGAGTCCCTTAAACCTACGAGTACCCTAAGAGAGATTGCATGGATAAAATGAACAAGCCCTTAGGAAAGTAATCAAGAAGAAAAAGACCAACATTACAATTAAAGGAACTTACTTTTTTTTTTTTTAGGGGAAAAGGGGCAAAGATTTTAGGATGTTTGACCACATTTGCAAAGGGAGAGGATATTGGTTTTTGGTTTTTGGTTGCCAGTCGTGGAGCTTGAACTCTGGGCCTGGGCACTGTCCTTGAGCCTCTATGGGCTCAATGCTAGTGCTCTACCACTTGAGCCACAGCGCTACTTCTGGCTTTTTCTGTATATGTGGTACTGAGGAATCAAACCCATAGCTTCATGAATGCTAGGCAATCACGCTACCACTGAGCCACATTCACAGCCTGAGGACACAGTTTTTAAGATGAATTATAAACTAAACTTGGAGCTTTCAAATTTCAGTTTATATACCGTTTCTTGTTAGAGAAATTGCAAGTATATAGATATTAAACACAATGATTCATAATTATGTTACTGCTGTTACAGCCTAGTGTGTTTTAAGATGTCTAAGGTATATTAAAACATGGTCCTTGCCCTCTGAGAGCTTATAAACATTTTAATTACACAGTATTAATTAAACAAAACTAATTAATTATGAAAGCCAAGACTGCATAGAAAAGGTGAGCATGAATGGTATAAAACTCAAAGAAGCACAATGTTTAATCTCTTTTAAGATACCAGGAAAATGGCTTTGAAAAAATTATATGCCATTGCTAAAAATGTAATTATTTTTAATATTTCTATTTGGTTCTTAATGCAGCAGCATCCTTTTCCTCATAATGAAGTTTCAGAGTGTTATCTTTTGTCGGCACTGATGTTAATTGCTTGCAAATACTTGATATGGAAGCACAGAAATGATTTGTACTGGGTCATTTGGGGCCCACAATGAAGCCTGTGCAGACAGCTCTTCTGCAGTGAGGGTTCTCTGTATTCTGTAGGCATGGCGATAAGGATTCTCTCACTGGCACATGGTCATGGACCAAATTCTCACGGGGTTACAAAGGGCAGACGCCTATAGTGTTCATTATCCACAGCTACGTAAAACCTACCAAATCTTGCTAAGATAGTGGAAAAGGCCAAGCTTTGACATCTTTCTGACCCCATTCATATCCTGGCTTTCCCAGTTTATTACTGTTAAACTGGAAGCAATAGGCATGCTTTTTTAAGTCTTTCTCTCATCTACAAAAATATGGAGCAAGTTGTTCATGAGAATTGCATAAGTTTTCATGTGGAGCCAGCTTAGCACAATTCCTGGTACCTACTAATCTTTAATAGTTAGCTATTATTAGGTTTAAAAACGAATGCTAAGCGGGGCACCAGTGGCTCACACCTTTAATCCTAGATCTGAGGATGCTGGTTCAAAGCCAGCCTGTGCAGGAAAGTCCATGAGACTTTCCAGTTTCCAGAAACTCGAAGTGGAACTCAAAGTGATAGAGCACTAGCCTTGAAAGAGCTCAGGATCAGAGCCTAACTCCTAAGTTCGAACCCCATGACAGACAAAACAAAAAACAAAAACAAAAACAAAAACAAAAACAAACAAACTCTAATATTACATTAGTATAAAATCTGAGGGATGTCATAATAAAATACCACAGTCTGGGTAGCCTAAACAACAGAAGTTTACTTTCTCACATTTTGTGAGGCTTAAAATCCAAGATTAAAGTGTCAACAAGTTTGATTTTTTTTCCAAGGCCTCAACCTAGCATGAATGTCCAAATTTCCTCTTCTTATGAGGACAATAGCAAGATTGCATTGGGCCCATCCTATGGGTTTCATTGGAACTTACTTCTTTTTTTTTTTAATTTAATTTTATTTTATTTGTGAACATACTGTACAGAGGAGTTACAATTACATGGGCAGGATAATGCGTACATTTCTTACCAAGCATTGCAGCCTCCTCCTTTGTTTACCCTTCACATCTCTTCTCAGCCTCCCCCGTCCCCCCCAATCCCAATCCTAATCCTTCTCCTCCGCCCCCCTGGAACTTACTTCTTTTTTTTCTTTTTTTTTTTTTAATTGTATTTTATTTTATTTGAGAACATACTGTACAGGGGGGCTACAATTACATGGTGGAACTTACTTCTTTAAAGACTCTTATCTTCAAATACAATTACATTGTGCCTTAGTGAGCATTAGGATTTCAACATAATTTGGGGAAAAGACACAATTCTGCCCATGGTATGTAACTCTTCTCATGTGAAGCAAAGTCACTCCATACAATAAGAAAATCTAAAATAATTTGGGTAAGAACCTCAGTTCTCATGAAATACAACTCAATTTAATAATACAGAAAGAATGGATTTAAGCTCATTTCACTTTTTAGCCCTCTGAAGGCACACAAAACCATCATGATCATTGTCATCATAGTCATCATTATCATCATCATCATCATCATCATCATCATCATCATCAACCAATCAAAATCAATGTAGCTAATTGAGGTGTACAAAGCCATTACTATTATCAAAGCACAAGAATCACATTGTAAAAGTACTTGATTCCTTTGATCCCAAGTTCATTGAAGAAAAAAATGAAGACAAGTTAGTTAGAATTTACAAACAGATCAACATAAAAAGTGAGCCCAGAGAGCTTTAAATATCTCCAACTGATGCTGTTAAAATACATTTTTTTGTTTTCCATAGTTTTAGTAGATATAGCTGCAACTATAGTAGCATGTTATTACTGTATTAATAGGTACCTGAACTTTAGTGACAATAAGTTACTCCAACTATCACTAATCACATGATAATTATTTAGAAATGAATACTTTCATACAAATACATACATATGTAAATCTAGTTACTAATTGAAATTATGAGTATTAGTTGACAATTGACAGGAAATAGTTTTTCCAGCACATACTAGCTATATGTATCTACATCTGTCTCCCCAGGACCGGCAGGCAGTCTGTCTGTTTGTCTGTCTGTCTGTCTTTCTCTTTCTCTCTCTCTCTCTTTCTCACTCTCTCTCTCTCTCTCTCTCTCTCTCTCTCTCTCACACACACACACACACACACACACACACACAATTATGAGTATTAGTTGACGATTGACAGGAAATAGTTTTTCCAGCACATACTAGCTATATGTATCTACATCTGTCTCCCCAGGACCAGCAGGCAGTCTGTCTGTCGTGTCTGTCTTTCTGTCTGTCTGTCTGTCTGTCTGTCTGTCTGTCTGTCTGTCTGTCTCTCTCTCTCTCTCTCTCTCTCTCTCTCTCTCTCTCTCTCTCTCTCTCACACACACACACACACACACACACACACACACACACACACACACACACACATCAGAAGCCTACATTCTAAATCTAAGGAGGAAGCTAGGCATGGTAGCAGTTACATGAAATCCTAGCACTCTGGAGGCTGAGGCAGAAGGATTCAGGAGTTCCAGGCCAGCAGAAGTAGGTTGGCTCTAAATAACTTATTTAAATTATGTAACATACAAACAAATCTAAGGTGGCAGTTTTGCTATAATCTTGTTTTGCCCTTACTCCATTCAAAAGACCTAATGTTGGTTCTGCTAAATAATCTTTTCTTAACAGATAAGCAGATAAAAGAAACTTGATTATCTAAAACAGAAAATGGAATCAAATATGTGGGAATGGAGCCAACATTTTCAATACAGATGCTCTTTTACATTGAACATAATCTGCTTGGTGTCCTGTTTTCCCCTGCAGGCAAGGCTGGGATAGAAAAAGCACCACTTCATAAAAAATAGCCTATGTCCTACCACCTTAAGTTTTACACTGGCAATGGCAAATCTTCCACAGAGCTTTTAAAGGATATGGAGTGTAGAGATTGTATCTTTCCAACAAAGGCAAGCAAAAACACATGCGTGTGTGTACATGTGTGTGCATGCATGTATGCGAGCACAAACACACAATCACGCATATAAATTCACTTACAATTAATTAACTTATGCTATGATACTCATAGGCTATATAAAACTGGCAAAAAATGTGTACCATAGTTGAAAAGAAAAACAGACCAACTCAATATGAAACAATGGCCATCCCAGTTTTTGCACAACGTATATAAAGCAGCAAATTTTCTATCTACTCACTTACCTGATTGTGTCTACACACAAAATAAAATCCTCAAATAGAAATGCCTAACAGTCACAACCAGAATGCACACAGGTAGTAAACTTGAAATGCAGAATCCTATGTGAAAAATACATCTTTTCTTTCCAATATGAAGATATATTTTAGAAATATTTCTAAAATACAACCCCATACACATAAATATTATCAGTTCGCAAAATTTATAGGAAAACATAATGTCAATGTTTATGCTGCCATTTAGACAATGCCAAATTCACAAGGTATGAAGAATATTTCATAATCTACATTATCATAGAATTCTTAAACAGTAAATTTAACATATCAAGATAAAACAACAATTTATTATAATGTACTGAGAGGGAAAGTAATGATGAAAAAATCACTTTAACAATGAATGTAGAATTAAAAACAAGACCTTTCAAAATATGTAAATATTTTTATCCAAAAGAGTACACAAATCAGCTAGCAATGATAAACATGTTAGAAAATGAGAAAGGAAAAAGAAAAAAAATGAGAAAGTAATTGTTGCATATAAGGAATATGAAATTAGAAAGACTGAAATGAGTACTTTAATAGTGTTTCTACTATTTTTAAGAGATCACTTGTTATATGTCATCATTAAAAAGTCTCAGGCTTTATTGTGATCTAATTATGAAATCAATTTTTTTTACTTTTATAGAATAGTTAAAAATAATGGCATTATTTTTATTCTAATTGAATTTAGTTTTTAACAAAATTATCACCAATATAAAACTAAATACTTCACAGTAGCAACTATTGTATAAACCTTAAATCCATGGGGGGTACGGAGGAGTCTGTATACAAGAAAGTGATGTTTTACCACCATGAAGCAACCACTTCAAACTCCAATAATCAATATTTTGTCTCCCCCTTCTGGACTATGTCATTATAAAAAGAAAACCAGCAAAATAAGATATAATCTTTTTTCCCAGGATGTAGTCAACTAAGTGCCCCAGACCCAAGTATACAATTAATTGAAGTAATCGTTAAGATACTGTTCTATTAATACCCTAATAAAATTTTAGTGTAATTATGCAGTAACAACTGCAGAGGCCAGAAAATACCTTACCATGCTTACTGATATTTATGGTTAGTATTGTTACTAGGTTGTGCTTATAGTGAAGGAACATATCAAAAACATTTTGAATCTAGCCATAAATTTACACTTTTAACAGGAAGTTACTCTTGGCATTGCCTTCCTCGCTAGTCTGGGGAAAGAAGCCCATTTGGCTCTATTTTAAGAAATAGGCTCTACAACAGTCACTCAATTAGCACCAGTGATTCTTTGTGGCCCATTTAGGACAAAGAAATACGCATTTTTACCTGTCTTTCATTATGGCAGGCATGGCCTCCTTTTTTGTTGCAGGGAGGGGGCGGGGAGGGGGGAGGAATGTGCTGTTACTGGTGATTCAATTAGAATACTGGGCACTGTTCCTTAACTTTTTCACTCAAGACAGGCACTTTACCACTTGAGCCGCAAATCCACTTCCAACTATTTTTTTTAAGTTTATTGTCAAGGTGATGTACAGAGGGGTTACAGTTACATATGTAAGGTAATGAACCACTTCCAGCTTTTTGGTAGTTAACTGCAGATAAGAGTCTCACAGAAATTCAAATGTGACCTTTTAATTATCCAGTAGACAGTAACATTACAGGATACTGGGCCCATGTAACCTCCATTACCTAGTGAAAGCATTCTGGCTTCAGTTTATAAACAGGTAAAAGCTATTCCAATTATAACCAATGTATAGTATCAATGTGCAGAATATATTTACAAGAGTAAAAGCAGTAGTTTAAAACAGAGAAGCACATGATAAAATTAAACTGTTAATGTTATTAAGATTGCAACATACTCTTGCATGGTGAAACTATCCTCCTGCTTCTGTAATCTTAATCAATTCTCCTTAATTTATAAAACTTACTGAATTCATCATCCTGGACTCCAAATGTGGTCTTGCTCCTGTCTTCTTCAATAGGAATCCTCAAGTACTTTTAGTCATCCAGGCTTGAATTTTCATTCATTATTGATTCCCCTATCTCTTCTTCCCTTTTCAATCGTTTGCTAAGGGTGATATATTCTACTTCCATGATCTCTCTTTCTCTCTCACACACACACATCTATCTATACTATCCATTTAAAGTTTCTACTAAGCACACTGAAGTTCTTATTACTGAAACGATTGCAACAACACCTACTTGGTCTCCCTGCCCTCTTCTCTAACCTGTTCAATTTCCACTGTTCCATTAATCCTCCTGAAATACATCTCTGAATTTATCAATCCATGGCTCAAAACTTCCCAAGGCAAGTCACTGACTAAGGAAGGTCAGAATTCTTCGGCATTTCTCTCCTAAAATGAATTTAGGACACCTAAGTAAATATATTTTCAATCACCCTCCATAGCTTTTGGAGTTCTTTAATAAATACATGCCATAATACCCTTTATTCACCCTACTTCACCTACAGTGGCCTCTTTGCTAGTGGCCAAATACTTCATGCACACTCCGGCAGGCCTTTACACTTGACCTTCTCCTTGTCTGCAGAGCTCTCCTTTAGATATTTGTGTGTCTCTCCATTCTGATGTCATTGTCCAAATATCATTTGCTTGGAGAGCTCCACTATTTAAAATAGCATATACCTGAGCACTCTGTGCTTATTCATGTTCCTTTTTTTATTTTTTTTCCTTTCACAGAATTTACCACTTACCAGTCATCATATTTAATATGTGTCCTTATTGTCTGTTTCTCTGACTAAAATGGTAGGTCCATGCTTTATCAGCCTCGTACTGTACTGTAACTGGCAATAGGAGTTAAGATCCAGTTTTTAAAATTGTCTGTTTTAGCTCTATCTCCCTACAGGAAATACCATGCTGGGAATGAAAATGTACCATTTCCAGAGCTGTAATCCCTGCCACTAGGAGAAAGGCCACACCTCAGTTCCACAGTCAGGGCTCAATTGGGGCTTATAGCTAAATCTCCATAGGCGAATATCCTGGTTTTTGTTCCTACAACTTGTTGCCACCACTGTGGGAAAGGGAGTGAATCACAAGGGCTCCTATCCTCAATTTAGCCCAAACTGTAAGTTCTTTTATTTAATACATCATTTTTGTTTTAAGGTGAACTAGCATTTGATCCTAGAGCCAAACTTTATGGCCAGGAGCTTTGGTAATAACACTTAGAATACTGCCCAATATGCAGTTGGCACCTAGTAACATTTTGTTCAAGAAAGCAAGGGAATAGTGCCACAAGGATTTAAGTGGTCACAGGGAATGAATGAGTGGTAAATCAAAACATGCATAATCAGCTCTTTCTGATGCCAAAACATTTTCCCAAACAGCCCTGGCTGCTGCCCTAGGCACTCAATTATTAATGTTATTTATCACTGATCACTATAATTTCAATCATGTGTCATCATATCAGTTCTTACCTCCTCCCCACAAGGAAGAATGCTTATTTTTGATTATTGCTCACTTGCAATGAAATTAAATCAATCATCATAGTTGTTTTCTAATTCTGTTTGATGACATGTGTTACAAAGGGATAAAAATGCTATATGTTGGTTCACAAAGACCTATAACACTTATGTAGAACTAGGAGCTACTGAAAAACCTTATTCAATTTTTCCTACTGCAAGTAATTTTTACAACTTTGATAACTACTGGAAAGTATTTTATCATTTCCCTACATAGACTCTATCTCTATAAAATCCTCAACTATTTGATTAACTTAAACTATTTATTAAAATATACTCTTATCAATATTGACTTCAGACCATGTATCATTACATTTTTTTCTCAAAGCCCAGCAATAATCCACATCAAAATACACATACCTTCCAATATATAACCAAAGTATTCTCCTTCAAACATTCAGCTAACTCCTCCTACCATTTGTGACCCAGAATACTTAGCAAAACATAAGAAAAATGTAGCCCTATGCAACTTTATTATGTAGTCTTTATACTTTGTCTTACATATCAAGCATTTTATAGTATTCACTAAATTTTGAAAATACCTAAGTTGGGGCCAGGTGCAAGTGGCGCACACCTGTAATCCTAGCTACTCAGGTGGTTGAGATCTGAGGATCGCGGTTCAAAGTTAACCTGGGCAGGAAAGTCCGTGAGAGTCTTATTTCCAATAAACTACTCAGAAATAAACAGAAGTGGCACCATAACTCAAGTGGTAGAATGCTAGCCTTGAACCCCGAGAGGCCCAGGGAGAGAGCCCTGACTCGGAGTTCATATACACTTTGGACATACTTATTGCAAAGGTTACTTACATACAAGGATATATTAAATACAAAAACTATATTTCAAAATTCTCCTGAATTTATTTAGTAATACTAAATTTAGTATTGCTAAATATCCTGTTTACAATGGGAGAAATTGAAGATCAGAGAGGCCGTGTAAATTATCCAAGGTCACACACAGGTAGTATAAAGCAGAGACAAAAATCTGAACCCAAGTTCATTTTAACTGAACATATGACCCCTACTAAAGTGTACATTCCTTTTTAGAATGCATATGATGGTCATAAAAAGACAAGGCCATAGGATGCTAATTCAAGGGTATAAATTACTATAAATAAAATAGAAATGTCATAGAAGAAGCCCTTATGGAACATTAAAGTGAAAAACTATAAAGAAACTGGAAAGAAAGTGCTATATGATTTCCCATAAATTATTATATGGAAATAAGTTGGGAATCAGGATTAAGATAGGCCTCGTGGAAGAGCTGTAAAATGTGGGCAAAATATTTATAAAGGAAAACATTCTAGATAAAAAAGGATTTAATAAGCAAAGTCAGAAACAATATTACCTAAGGTAGAGGGGATAGTTGTATTTGGGTAACAGGCACTTTTCTAGCTTCCCTTTTAAAGTAAAATTTAAAATGCTGCATAGTGAAGAGGAAGTCTGATAGTCAAGATCAGCAAGGCCTCAAAGCCTTCAGTTCTGCTTCAAATACTAATATTGGAGAAACAAAGGGAATAGTGAGCTATGCAGACTAGTTTTACTCATATTCCATCTTTCCTTTTTCAACCTGTTACATCATTCTCTTTTTTTAACTAATATGACCATAGCCATAATATTTGTTTATTCTAGAATTTCACCTATGAAATTCCTATTGCTCTTTCTTTTCCTTCCTTCCTTCCTTCCTTCCTTCCTTCCTTCCTTCCTTCCTTCCTTCCTTCCTTCCTTCCTTCCTTCTTTCCTTCCCTCCCTCCCTCCCTCCCTCCCTCCCTCCCTCCCTCCCTCCTTTCTTTCTTTCTTTCTTTCTTTCTTTCTTTCTTTCTTTCTTTCTTTCTTTCTTTCTTTCTTTCTTTCTTCCTTTCTTTCTTTCTTTCTTTCTTTCTTTCTTTCTTTCTTTCCTTCTTTCTTTCTTTCGCCAATCCTGGGGCTTGAACTCAGGACCTAGGTACTGTCCCTAAACCACTTTGTGTTCTCTCTCATTTGAGCCATAACACCATTTCCAGTTTTTTCTGAGTAGTTTATTGGAGATAAGACTCTCACAGAATTTCCTGGTTAGGCTGCCTTTGAACTGTGATCCTCAGATCTCAGATTCCTGAGTAGCCAGGATTACAGGTTAAACCTCCTAATGAGACTAAGACACAAAGACTTTTTGTAACTGACTTTTAACCAGAGTGATTGTATACACTCTTTTTTATTCCTCTCTTTAGTAGCAAATTACAGATAAAAAAAAAAAAACAATCTTCTTTGCCTAAACTCTAACCCTTCACATTTCCTTTAGGCACTAATTTCAATAATTGCTTCCCTTTGTAACAGGATTTTCCAGCTCATATGTGGGAAACATCACAATAGGTTAAACAAACAACAACAACAGGGGGAAGGGGGTAGCAGCTCCACAAAAAATGTACCCATTCTGGGAACCAGGTAGACACTGCTGGCCTCCCACTTTGCAATCTTTACTACATTGAATCATCAGGGCCTATTGTTATTTTTTTTAACCTGTCTGCCTTCTTCCCCATTAGACCTAGATTATTGATGGCAGAAGCTAGGCCCATTAGCAAAATGACATTACAAGGAAGGGATGTTACAAGGAAGGAATTTCTTCAAATATACATAACATACTGCTATGGGAAGGAAGGAGTTACCTAGGACCTTCTAAGACTGACACAAAGCTCAATCTTGATGGATATTTATGAGCTTCCTGATCACTAAAGAAGAAAAAGATAGTTCAACTCAAAAACAGGATATACTTGATTTAGAGGTGATATAGAAAAGTGTCTTCAAGAATTACCATGTATTTCCCTGTAGATGTTGTGAATAGGGAAAGGAGGGAGCATTGAAAGAGGATTGAGGGAGGGAGGATGGGAAATGAAGGAAGGAAAACTGAGGGAGGGAAGAAAAATTTTTTTTGGGGGGGTCCTGTCGTGGGTCCGGAACTCTGGGCCTGGACGTTGTCCCCCTCAGCTCTTCAGCTCAAGGCTAGCACTCTACCACTTGAGCCACAGTGCCATTTCCGGCTTTTTTCTTATGTGGTGCTGAGGAATCGAACTCAGGGCCTCGAGCATGCAAGGCATGCACTCTACCACTGAGCCACCTTCCCAGCCCCAGAAAATTTTTTTAATTTTACTGTAAAAATACTGTACAGAGGAATTACGATTACATGAATAAGGTAAGAGTACATTTCTTGTAGAGCATTGTGAAAAAAATTTAAGTAAATAAATATCAAATATATTCACTCTTCTAGATAATTCAGTACTCAGTAATATTAAAGGCATTTTATTGAACAACTGTTTAAAAATGAGTAGCAGGAAGTGGAAACGTTTTGGTGGTAAGGGCAAAGAGCAGAAGGCACACAAATGGAAGGAGGAGGAGTGAGCAAATGCAGTCATTATATTTACTGCACATTATGTAAAAATTGAACTATATAACTTAAGGGTAAGGATATTAGGGGTAGTAATAGGGAAGAATAATAAAAAGGGTGACATTATTCAAGATGTATTCATAATTTGAGTTACAGAATTGAAACCTCATTGTACAACTGTTCCCTGCTCCCAATCAGAAACACTTAAGTCAATGTAGGACACTTCTGGCTTGTTATATAACAGTTTATCATGTAATTACATCATTGAGTTAAAGTACCTTAGTGTATAAAACCTTTTTGTTTGTTGTTGTTGTTGGTCATGGGGCTTGAACTCTGGGCTTGGGCACTGTCCCTGTGCTCTTCAGCTCAAGGCTAGTGCTCTACCATTTGAGCCACAGCTCCACTTCCGGTTTTCTAGTGGTTTATTGGAGATAAAGAGTTTCAAGGACTTTTCCTGCCTGGGCTGGTTTTCAACTGTGATCTTCAGATCTAAGCCTCCTGAGTAGCAAGGATTACAGGCGTGAGCCACCACTGCCTGGCTCACCACTGCCTGGCTCGTGTATAAAGCCTTTAAGTGACAGTAAAGAAAGAACCTTCAAAGATAATTAAAGTTAACCATTTCAATATATCCATTTAATAACTGAACTCTAGAAAAAAGTGACTCACTCAAAGTCACAGAACCAATGAACAGCACCTTATACAAGTCCTGCTCACTGCATAGCAAGAGTTTTTATTACACTAGTCTTAGTTCAATGATAGGCAAATCTAAGTGACACACTGTAGCAAGAATCCTTATGAGCCAAAAAGAGAAAAAAAATCCAGTTTTAGGAGTTTCCCTTTGCCATCAGAGAAACTGAGGTTTCTCACACAATTTCTACAGAATCATACAGATATAAATAATAGAAAAGAAGTTCCAATATAAGCATATTCTAGTTCTAAAACATTTCCAAGAATGACAAAATATACTCAGCAAAGCAAAATATCCAATCATCTAATGAAATAACTCTATGCTTTGGTAAAACATGTGTAGATACATACACCCAAAAAAAAAAGGGAAACATATACTCTAAGCAAAACCCACAAATCCCCAAAGCTCAAATTAGGGCCAAGGATAGAACCCATCTTTTGTACTTACCGTAACTTTACTTCCAACTATCTGTATGCAGTGAGTGGTCAGCAAACAGTGGTTATGGTGTAAAAAAAACAAAAAAAAAGAAAGAAAAGAACAGCAACAATATTAGTAATCAGAAGCTTTACAAAGAAGTTAGGTATTTAGTAAATTAGTAAGTAGCTAATCCTAATTTTACTTTTAATACTTTATATCCAGAGGCCCAGTCATATATATTAATATGAATTTGTACATATTTCAAAAGTGTGTTTAGTCTATAAGGATAAGGATTTCCAAATAAAGGAGACTTGCTATTTGAATATGGGATGCTCTTAAAGGAAATCGAAATATCAAGTAACGCAAAGTTAATTGTAAGCTGGTATTAGATAACAGCATATAGCATCTCAAAGGCATCATCAACAATTGCTTTTTATGTGGCAAATGCTACTTTCTTTCCTTACTATGCAAGTATATTAAGTCTGAAATAAGATAGTTTAGGAAAATGAATGCTGCACTAAATATCATCTATAGATGTTAGGAGTGAACTTTAAGTTGAAAACTGGACTATTTTATTTTGTGAAAAATGCAAATTATCTAATATTAGTTTATATTACACTTCAAAAAAAGATAGACTGCTTATCGCTGTAGTTTGAGTTCATTCTAGTACACATATTGTAAAATCTGAATTTTCTCTATAACGTGAGGACAAAAGAACATTTTATTTCTAGACAAGTACATAATTCTAGAGAGAAGATTTCAACTTTGAGCTTCCTCACAGATAAAAGAGGAATTCTTTGAGTAAAAAAATGTGTTTAAGAAAGCAAAAAGCAAGCGGGGCATGATTGCTCAACCCTGTGCAAATAGCTCAAGCCTGTGCAATCCTACCTACTTAAAGAGGTAGAGATCAGGAGATCATGACTTCGAGGCTACCAGTGCAAAAAATTTGCAAAACTCTATTTCAATCATTAGCTGGGCAAAGTGTTTCATGCCTATAATCCCACATACCAAATAGGAAGATCACAGTTCAAGCCAGCATGGGCATAAAGCGAAACCTTTTGTCAAAAAATATGGAAAACAAAAAATGTTGTAAGCGAGCATCTGCATAAGAAGTATGAGGCCCTGAGGTTAAACCTCAGTACAAAAATAAAAAAAAAAAACAGAAATAGTTTTGAGTATAACCTACGCCAAAATTAAAATATAAACCAAATCACTGTTAGCAGATTCATATATCTGAATATCAAGTAGTGGCCAATTAAGAGCTAATCTATGATATGAAATCATTAATCTGATAGCACTTATTATCAAGATGTATTGTTCAGCTAGTGCTTTAAAAAGAGAAAGCATTGGGCTTTGGTGGCTCATGCCTATAATCCTACTGAGCTATTAGGATTGTGATTCAAAACCATTACAGGCAGGAAAATCCATGAACTTGTTTTCTTCAATAAACCACCTAAAAACCAAAAAAAGAGCTGTGGCTCAAGTGATAAGAGCACTAGCCTTGAGCAAAAAAATCTCAGGGACTCCAAGCAACAAGGCCCACAAGAAAAAAAAAATGTCCATTTCAAATTCAGTAAGCATTCCTAAGATGAAACTGTCACAAGATGCAAAAAGATAATGACAGTTTCCAAATAAATTATTTCAGAGGAATCTATGAGCTCAAAGAGGGAAGCAAGTTTCTTTAAAAATCCATTTGTTAGGAAATGGAAAGGTTTGGAAAAAATTATATTAAGTGAAGTAAGCCAGGCCCAAAGAAGCATAGGTCCCATGGTTTCCCTTATTTGCAATATCTAGTATAGGTATGAGTCAAGCGGAAAAGGTCAGATAATGTGATGTTAGGAAAATGAACCCTTAAATATGTATTTTAATGTTTTCGTTTCTTTCATGCATGTGTTTCTAACGCATTTATAAGATTATTTCTTTGTTGCTTTGTATGTCCCTCCCCCACAGTGTAACCCCCACTTTCACTATATTTGATGTCAGTATAACATGTGGAGGAGATGGGGACAAACAAGTCGTTTAAGGATTCAGGTGGACCTGTTGCAACAAGGAGAAGTACAAAATGTCATGTCAAAACCAGCTTTACAATGTCGGTGTAGGGGGGGAGGGGGGTATAATTGGGTGGGGGGAGGGGGGAGGCTGGGAAGGGAGGTGAAGGGTAAACAAAGGAGGAGGCTGCAATGCTTGGTAAGAAATGTATGCATTATCCTGCCCATGTAATTGTAGCCCCTCTCTACAGTATGTTCTCAAATAAAATAAAATTAAATTAAAAAAAAAAAAGGTACAGAAATCAAAAACAGTGACAAAAGAAAAACCAACCAACCAGTCAACCAACCAAACAACCAACAAAAATAACAAAAAAGCTTCTTGTTCCCGTTTTTGGAATCATCTCAATAAACATCATTTTATATATGAAAAAAAAAAATTCATTCAACCCACTGCTCACAAACTGTAGGGTTTATTCAGTTGAACAAATGCCTCTTTGGTGCCCTTAACAGGTTTCTGAATTGAACGACATCCTATTGACCTAAATTATTGCCTCTCACCAAAAGAGACAGAGGTTGTATTTGACCCTTGTTTATGTAGTGTAGACATGAAATTGAGGGAAGAAAATATGAGCCTGTGTTAATTAAAGCAGGTCTATACTCAAGGAAATAACCAAAATATCATCCATTTAATGATTCATTTGGAGAATAAAATGAGTTCTGCAGCTAAAGCACATACAGAGATAGATCAGATTGATTAGTCAAGGACAGGCAAGAGAAACTAGTTTGGTCGTGTCTAGGTTCAATTGTAGCATCATATCCAAACCACACCTGGAAAGAACCTAAGAAAAAATGTGTCTGATCATGGCCAAAACAAAACCATAATAAATGCATAAACAGACACATACAGACACTGCAACTTTTGACTACTTGTTATACAAGTTAGCCTGGCAATTCTGTGATTGACGTCACTGTTTGAAACTGAGATTTTCACAATGGCTGTGTATATGCTGTGAATTACAATGCAAGGTCCTCTTCTAATTTATCAACACAAAATGTTAAAATTTATACACTAATTTGTATAATACTTTAAAAGTTTGCTTTCTATTTTTAAAAACACATGCAGGTATTTTGAAAATATAAGACTCTTTGGGGTTATTTGTGGGCAAATAGTACATATAATATCAACTATCATAGGTCAGGCCCACAATTACATTTCTTACAATATCAGAATCGTGCAACCCATGGGGGATAAATGCACAGTAGGTTCTCTTCTATCCACATATTTAAAGTTCATTCATCACTGAGAGTTAAGCAAGATACTGTTCTTTCAACATTCCACAACTTTCTCTATTGTAAGAATTTCAAGAGGAAAGCTAAGCAATAATTTTCATTATTAATGTGATTCCCCTAGCATACTACTACACTATGCTACTTTGACCAAGTTAATTATACAACAAAAGATTAAGTTTGCTTTAGAAACATCTTCACCTTACTTTAATGTCCTTAGCCAGGGCCCCAGAAGAACAATGGACATTTCTCATTGAGCTCACATTTTGTTTGGTTCATATTCTTTTGTAATTTTCATTGTATTTTTTCTATTTATTGTTTCTTCTATGTATTATTTGGCAGTACTAGGGCTTGAACTCAGGGCCTCATAGAAAGTGCACCATGTGAGCCATGCCCCTAACCTGTCAAAGTGAAAATGTACAATTTATGCTTAAATTTTATTGTCAATGTCACATATTTCACATGTAACTCTAAAACATTTTTCCACCAAAACTCTAGCCAATAACTTGCTTTACTTCAAGACGAAAAAGCCAACTATTTTACTTTAGCTAGTTATTTAATTTACTTATTAATTTTACTTAATTTTATTTATTTTATTTTAGTTATTTTTGAAATGCACTTTCATAAATTAGTAGATATTACCACATTTGCTTTAAATGAGAAAAGGGTTTTAAGGAGTGTATCAACATAGGGAAAAGTAAGAGTAAAAAAATTACAAAATGTGCAAAGCATACCTAAAGTCTAATGAAAGTGTAATAGGAACCTTTGTTATGCATAGTAACAGCCATGCATTTGATGAGAATTAGTGAAGAGAGTATTATTATTCACGTAATGTCATCCCTCTCACTTTTTTTTGTTTTTTGTCAGTCGTGGGGCCTGAACTCTGGGCCTGGGTGCTGTCCCTGAGCTCTTCAGCTCAAGGCTAGCAGTCTACCACTTGAGCCACAGCATCACTTCCAGCTTTTTCTGCTTATGTGGTGCTGAGGAATTGAACCCAGGGCCTCATGCATACAAGGCAAGCACTCTACCACTGAGCTACCTTCCCAGGTCCATCCCTCTCACTTTTAAGAGGAAATTACATAAGCAATTTTCATAGTTTTTATGATATTAAACAGTAGTAATTATTACCTCCCCAAGGTGAGAAACCTTCAAAACATGCTTGTCAACAGGTTTTCTTTCATCAAAATATTTGTCCCAGGAAATATTTTTACAGAAGATTCTAATCTGGGAACTCTTAAGAAAGGGCAATAGATGTAGGTATACTACATGTAGGTATACTGAATGAAATAAGCAAGGACAATTATACTCACTAATGTTGATTTTGAGGCTAGTGCCTTAAACAGGAAATCTTCATGTCTTTTGAAAAACATTCTATTTCCATTTTTTGAATAAAGCAGCTTTCAAATACACTCATCTAGTATTTTACTCTTCTTCCCATATTTCTGAGGATCACTCCTCAGACATTGAGCATGCTAAGCAAATGTTCTACCACTGCCCTATATTCCTAGTTCTATTTAAATAAACTTTTGCATTTTAAATCTTAAAAAAAAGAGTGCATAACTTAAAAGGGTACATTTCATTGGTCAGTTGAAGGAAAATAAGAAAAAAATGGAAAGAAGCTCTGAAGACAGAATGAGGAATAATCAAAAGTTCAAGGGATAAGAGCATTGAATAATCAATACAGTTAGTTCCACTTACACACACACACACACACACACACACACACACACACACACACACACACACACACACACACACACACACACACACACACACACCAAATAAGCCAGAAACACTAACAAAATCCTTTCATGAAAATATCATGCAATTTTTCTCATGCTATCTGTTTCGTGCACTCCAATTTAGTTTTATATAGATTTACCAGCATACTTGCTTTTAAGTATTTGAAAAGTAACACTAAATGTACACCCTGCAATTCCTAAAGCATTTTACTGTGAACAATAACTCAAGTGCAAAAATGAGAAAAGATTCATTGGAATTTCAAAGTAAAATCCTATGCATCACCTAATTCTATTGAAAATGACGCTCATGGCAAATTTCACTTATCACTTGAAACATATTTCTCCCCTTGGATACCAGAAGCAAATCAAAAAACATGCTGTTGCTCAGCTCTGCTAGAGCTGCATTGCATTATGTTTAAATAGTTCTGCATTCAGATTTAGCTTGCTTAGAGTACAATACAGAATCAATACAATCACAAAATTCAGTAATTGCTACTGGATTATTGTACTAAAATAATATTAATTAGACAGCTAAAGAACTTTAGAATATATTTTTCAGATGCAGAAGTATTCTTTTACTCATCAACTGCTTACCTTTAAAATATAGATTTGAAATGTTCATGTATGCACACACACATATATATATATATATATATATACACAACAAAATTACTGTGTATGCATGTTTATGTGTAAGCAAACAATGCACAGGGATTTTATTCATTGTAAATATGAAAACCTCTTTCTTTATGAAAGTAAAAAAAACACATTTGCCAATTCAAAAATACAGTTTTGTATAAAAACAAATCAAAACTGAAAACTATTTCTGAAAGTGACTTAGGAAGCTAACAAACCAAAACCCTATTAAAACAGTGAACCCTACTTTCAGGCCTTAGGAATCACACCTGATTTGATTAAAGCTCCTATTAAATGCTTCCTTTACCTTAAACACAGCTGTACATAAATTATGAGACAGCTTCCACAGCCTGCATTATATAAAAGTTTAAAAAAATCGTGAGCATATTAAAAACATTGCTAAAAATGTATATTCAAATATTAGATGCACAGCTTTAATGTAAACTTGATTAAAAGTGACTATGGTATGTTTGTGCCTTCTCCTTCAACTGTCCAAACTTTTCATCTAACAACCTGTCTCAATGGCTATAAAATTTTTACCAAGTGCACAAAAACTCTGTCCCAAAACTCATTGGACTATACTACCTCAGGAACCTTCCACCCATATGCATCCATCTTTAAACTGCTTCCTAAACAGCCTGTATAAGTACAGAGGCAAGAATGGGAAGATGTAAGCTTTGTTCATTTTTAAACAGATAATGCTAAGTCTAATCTTAGTGCCAGCAAAGTCTCTGTACTTACAGATTTGGCAGTAGCAGAAATATACTGAACAACCATTTCACGCTTGGTGGTAAAATCTTTGTCTCGTAAAGGAGCTTTCTTTTCTTCATTAAGGTTCATGTCCTCCTGTAGGAAAGAACATTTACTATGAGTGGTCTGCTTAAGAATTTCAAGTGATTAATAAATATTAATGATGTTTACATCTTAAAATATTCTTGCATGCTATAACAAACAGAAATAGTATTTTGGGGATATTTCCTACTCATTTTCACTCCAGATGACATAAACTTGTTTAAATTTCACCATGTGTTCATAGTTTCTGTTACTACATAGCCTAGCATGGAGCAGAAAAAAATATTTTTAAACTTTTCCACAGACTAAATGGGCATATGAAAAGCTATATATTTACCTGGATAGCCAATGCATACATACACAAATTACTTTTCAGTAGATGCTCCCATAAGCCCAGGAAAGCAATTATGATTGTCATGATTGTCAAATTAACAGGGAATATATATATACATATATATATACACACATATATATATATGTGTGTACACACACACTCTCTCTCTCTCTCTCTCTCTCTCTCTCTCTCTCTCTCTCTCTATATATATATATATATATATATAGAGAGAGAGAGAGAGAGAGAGAGAGAGAGTGTGTGTGTGTATGTGTGTGTGTGTATACATGTACACACAGCACTAAAGGAAAAAAAAGCTGCTGCACTTAAAAGAGCAAAAAGAAGCAGGGCACCGGTGGCTTAGACCTGTAATCCTAGCTACTCAGGAGGCTGAGATCTGAGGATCGTGGTTCAAAGCCAGCCCAGGCAGGAAAGGCCATGAGACTGTTATCACCAATAAACCACTAGAAAACCAGAAGTGGCACTGTGGTTCAAGTGGTAGCACGCTAGCCTTGAGATATAAAGCTGAGGGGCAGCGCCCAGACCCAGAGTTCAAGGCCCATAACCGACAAAAAAAAAAAAAAAAGAGAGAAATATACTTATTATATTGGGATAACAAAAACTACTCCTTGGAAACGAAAACATTGTTATTGAGGTTCAGTTAACTTTCATATGGTTGGGAATCCACCTTTATTTTTGTGCTACAAAACATCTAACAAGTTCATCACAAAAAAATATTTTCTTCATTATAAAACTCATGTCAGTCTTTGTAACATAAGAAGAAGACACCCTTCATGAAATATGAGGGAAGAGGGAAATTACTGGGTTTTAAATTCCCCAAGAGAAAAAGTTACTCTACAAAATGGGTTAAAATGCTACAAATCACATTTAAAATGGGATGTATACCCATACAGACAAGGTAGTAAGGACTGAAAGCTTCATGTTAGTTTGTCTTGTTTTCTTGGCTGGCACTACCTCCTTCAGCTCTGCTTCATGCTGATTATTTTGAGATGGAGTAATTTTTTTTTTTTTTTTTGCCTGGGCTGACTTTGAAACATGATCCTCCAGATCTCAGTTTCATGAGTAACTAAGTTTACAGGTGTAAGCCACCAAAAAATATTTAAGAATAGGCATTAATCACAAAAAAAGGATGTTCACCGTTATTATTTATAAGATGTACAAAACACTATGTTGAAAATGAACTTTACAGCTTGGCGAGGGGAGAAGCTGGGGAGAAGCTGGGGAGTAGGGAAGGGATGGTAGGGGAAAAACAAAGGAAAGGGTAACAATGCTCGATAGGAAATGTACTCATTACCTTACTCATGTAACTGTACCCCCTTTGTACAATATGTTTACAACAAATATATATATATATATATATATATATATATATTTAAAAAACAGCCATCACGTTACTACCATAAGAATAGCTACATTTTAATAAAGGTAAAAAATACTTGCAATGGTGTAAAAAAATTGATACTTCACACATTGCTAATGGGAAGGTGAAATGATGCAGCCATTTTAGAAAACTCTGGCAATTCCTCAAACTAGTTAAACATAAGTTTAACATACTATATAATTCAGCTTACATATCCAAGCCAAATGAAAACGTATCTTTACATTGGGTGTGATGACACATACCTATAATCTCAGCCCTCAGAAACCTGAGGGAGGAAGAACATGAATTCTAGTCCAGCCAGGAATATATTGTTAGACCTGGACTCAAAAATTATATACATTTCCACAACAAAACTTATAAAAAATGTTTATTAGTTACATTATTCCTGATAACCCAAAATTAACAAAGTACCCAAATATCTAAAAAGTGATAAGTAAACAAAATAAGATATACTTACACAACAGAGTATTACTCAGCCACCAAAAAGAATCAATCAGATAAACTCTGAAATTGTATCATGCTAATTGAAACAATTCAGGCATGAACGACTATGTATTATATATGTCCATTTGCATAAAATACCCATGCAAGCCAAATCTATAGAGATAGAACAAAAAACTAATGCTTGCCACTGTCAGGAAAGTAGAAAAGAACAGATTTGATTAGTATTGTTTAAGGATATGGTGTTTCTTTTAGGGGTAATACAAATAATATGAAATTGATTGATTTATAGTTGCACAGGAGTTGAATATACTAAGAACACAAAATTATTACGGTATATGAATTGTATGTTTCCATTTGACATTTGAATTTTTGTAGTTTTTACGTTTTGGTTGACATTTAATAACCACATATTTATGGAGTACAGTGTTATGTTTTGAATCATGTATAAAGGGTATAATGAAAGAATCAAGGAAATTAGTATATTCATCATCTTAAACATACATTATATCTTTATAGTGTCAGAAATATTCAAGGTGCTCATATATAGCTATACTGAAGTATAAAATACACCACTGTTAACTATAAATAACTATACTGGGCAATGAATCACCAGAACTCTAGTCTCCTATTTAACTCATACACTGCACTCATGGACCAACCTTTCCCCATCCTCTCTCCCTCCATACACTGCTCAGCCTCTGGAAAACACTATTTCATTCCTCATTTCTACAAAAATGTAAATTACTGGAATATAAATTAGTATAGCTATTATTTAAAAATAAAGTGTAGAATTTCCACAATTGAAAGTGGAACTACCACCATGTGCTGGTGGCTCATGCCTGATATGCTAGATATTCGGGAGGCTGAGATTTGAGAAATGGCAGTTCAAAGCCAATCTGAGGAGAAAAGTCCATAATACTCTGGATTCTTTTCTCCAATTGTCCACACACACAAAAAGAAAAACTGGGAGTAGAGGTGCAGCTCAAGTGGTAGAGTGCTAGCCTTGAGTGAAAAAAGCTAAGGGACAGAGCCTGGATCCAGAGTTTACCAAAAACAAAAAACAAAAAACAAAACAAAACAAAACAAAAAACAGAATTACCACCAGCCTCAGTACTGGGTATATAGCCAAAAGAAATGAAATAATGCTGGGCACCAGTGGCTCACGCCTGTAATCCTAGCCCCTCAGGAGGCTGAGATCTGAGGATCATGGTTCAAAGCCAGCCAGGGCAGGAAAAGTCCTTGAGACTCTTATCTCCAATAAACCACTAGAAAACCGAAAGTGACGCTGTGGCTCAAGCGGTAGAGCGCTTGCCTTGAGCTGAAGAGCTGAGGGACAGTGCCCAAGCCCAGAGTTCACACATCTGCACCTCCATGTTTACAGCAGCATTGGTTACAATAGCTGAGAAATAGTTTACATCTAATTTTTCCTCACTGGATGTGCTACATAGCCACAATGCCATGCTCTTCAGCCATAATAGAGAATGGAAGCCAGTGCTAGAAGTGTGGGTCAAGTGGCAGAACAGAAGGCCCTGAGTTTAAACAGGAAGGGAGGGAGCGAGGGAGGGAGGGGGGGGAGGGAGGGAGGAGAGGAGAAACTGAAACCCAATCTTTTCCAACAACTTGGTCAGATCTGAAAATGAGTACACCAACTGAAATGAGTCAGGCCCAGAAAGATATAAAAAAGAAAACCCACATATTCTCATTTACATGATGAACCTAAAAAATTAGATGTAAATTTTTAAGTAAAAATTAAATATTTTTCTTCCTTCACTGTTTCAATAATTCTAACCAGTCTATTTACTAATCAAGTAAACTAGTTAGCAAAGAATATCAAAGGCTCATGTGAGAATGTGATAGCAAAACAAAAAAATCCATGTAAAATTATCAAATATGTCTATAAAATACAAATTTAGTATCTCTAATCCATAAATCCAATGTCCAAAATTCCTGGAGCATGATTTATGAAGACTTTTTTAATGTCAATATGATACTCAGTAAGATTCAGATTTGGGAACATTTTGGATTTCTGATTATGAGATTAGGAATTATCAACAAAGTCTACACAACATTTTAATATCCAGAAATGAAAAAAAACCTGAAAAACATTTTGGGTAAGAGATATTGAACCTATACTCACTCTACAGACAGGGAAAACCTCATGATATTTACCTGTACCCACTACAGTAACAGATCATTCATATTAAATATTCATTTTTTGTTAATCACCTTTTCTACCATATTTATTTAATTCTCGTGTGTGTGTGTGTGTGTGTGTGTGTGTGTGTGTGTGTGTGTGTGTGTGTGTGTGTGTGTGTGTGTTGAGCAATGTGGTATTAGATCAGAATCAGGTCTTCTTTCAATGACATTTGTGTGTGTGTATGTGTTGAGCAATGTGGTATTAGGTCAGAATCAGGCCTTCTTTCAATGACATTTATTTGTGTGTGTGTGTGTGTGTGTATGTGTGTGTGTGTGTGTGTGTATTGAGCAATGTGGTATTAGGTCAGAATCAGAATCAGGTCTTCTTTCAATGACGTGTGTGTGTGTGTGTGTGTGTGTGTGTGTGTGTGTGTGTGTGTGTGTTGAGCAATGTGGTATTAGGTCAGAATCAGGTCTTCTTTCAATGACATTTGTGTGTGTGTGTGTGTGTGTGTGTGTGTGTGTGTGTGTGTGTGTGTTGAGCAACGTGGTATTAGGTCAGAATCAGGTCCTCTTTCAATGACATTTGTGTGTGTGTGTGTGTGTGTGTGTGTGTGTGTGTGTGTGTATGTGTATTGAGCAATGTGGTATTAGGTCAGAATCAGAATCAGGTCTTCTTTCAATGACATGTGTGTGTGTGTGTGTGTGTGTGTGTGTGTGTGTGAGTGTGTGTGTGTGTGTGTGTGTTGAGCAATGTGGTATTAGGTCAGAATCAGGTCTTCTTTCAATGACATTTGTGTGTGTGTGTGTGTGTGTGTGTGTGTGTGTGTTGAGCAACGTGGTATTAGGTCAGGATCAGGTCCTCTTTCAATGACATTTGCGTGTGTGTGTGTGTGTGTGTGTGTGTGTGTGTGTGTTGAGCAATGTGGTATTAGGTCAGAATCAGGTCTTTCAATGACATTTCTATAATACTATGTAGAAATAATGGAGACGTAGTGGCTTACACAGCTGTGATTATGCCTTCAGAGTAGAATTACTTCATAAGAAAATAAACAATAAGGGAAATATTGTCACCATTGTGATCAAGCATATCAAGACTATATATTAACTAGTCTTCAAAGAATGCAACCTGCTAATAATGCCACCTCCACAGCCTTATTGCCTAAACTACTTTTGACCATAGCTATTATGTTGTTTTTTTTTTTTTTTTTGGGGTCCGGTCGTGGGGCCTGAACTCTGGGCCTGGGCACTGTCCCTCAGCTCTTCAGCTCAAGGCTAGTGCTCTACCACTTGAGCCACAGCGCCACTTCCGGCTTTTTTCTTTTTGCTTATGTGGTGCTGAGGAATCGAACCCAGGGCCTTGAGCATGCAAGGCAAGCGCTCTACCACTGAGCCACCTTCCCAGCCCCGCTATTATGTTTTAATAATACTAAGTGAATGTAGTTGTTACATGCATTATGCTATTACAGATTTTCATTATTATTTTTTCATAATGCTATTCTGTCTGCCTGGAGTACTGTCATCTTGGCCCCGCCCTCATGTGACCTGTTATACAAACACACCCACACCAAATCCACATCTGGCTAAGATATTTTAAGATTATGCTCAACTACTGATTTCTCAGGAAGTTTTGCCTCAAAATGAGCATGGACGGCCTACTCTGGTTCTTGCATATTCATTCAACATACACCAAAACTGTGTGATAAATGTATCCCCTCAAAACTACAAAGTAATAGAGGGCACAAAATTATTTATCTCTGTAGTCTAAGCAAACAGAACAGTTTCTATAGTGCAACACACATTTAATAAATAATTGTTGATCCAGTGCAATATTTGGGATCATACTTTAAATATTTTAAATTGCTGTAGAGTCATCATCATGTTTGATACTTATATATTGGCTGCAGAGACTGACTGAAAATAGGTATCATTTATATGAACATACGAGTCTATAACAACTCATTTCATTCTTATGGAAATAAAAATATACACTACTAATTAGGCAGCTGATACTTCCAAATCATTAACTCCAGCTTTATAATACAATAATAAAACTAAATAGAGCAATACTCATAATTCAATATTAACTCTCAACAACATAATTGAATATGAAACTACTTCTTTGCACACTAATTTCAAAACACAAAATCAAGCTTTTAGTAAGTAGAACATTTATTTAATGAATCTACAATGGTTCAAAATTGAATATATCTACAATTCAAAAACTAAAAACTTTCTATAAATTAAATGTTTCTGTTCCTGCAATGTCTTAATTTCAGCTTAAGGCTAGATGATTCCACTGTTTTTAAATCTGAATTTTATTGCCTCCTTCTGTTCATTTTTAATGGCAACTATGCAAGTATTTTACAATTTCTAGGCTATGAAGTACTGGATGAATGACAAAAATATATCCTCATATGAACAATGATTGAAACAATGTGTGACTATTTTAAGGTTTTAAATAAATAGATTTATCTAAACTGATTTCTAAGGGGTGGTTCCATGACTCTTCTAGTTCCTATTAGCGAGAAAGAACAAAACATTTCTTTTTAAAACTCTAATGAAGCCAGGCACTGGTGGCTCACACTTGTAATCCTAACTACTCAGGAAGACTGAACCCAGCCTGGGCAGCAAAGTCTGTGAGACTTTTACCTTCAATTAACTACCATAAAGGCAGAAGTACGGCTATGACTCAAGTGGTAGAGCCCTGGCCTTTGAGCACAAAATATCAGGGATATTCATGTGACTTGATATAGGAACGTAGATGTGGTTCTAAATAAATCAAAGGGAGAGTTCAATTTCAGGCAGACAAAAAGCATATATAGCCTAGAGTCAGATATGAAAATTTAAGACTTTCTCGGGACTACCTCATAATATGAGGTAATATCATGAAAGCAAGCAATAAACTGGAGAGGCTTAGGTGCAAATATAGGAGGCTCCTAGAAGAATGTCATCCTAAAGTATTAAACCATCATTATGTAAAAAAAGCAAGTACACTAGAAAATCTGTATGAAGGTATATCACTTAGTTCTATATGCAAAAACAGGCAAATGAACTTAACAGGTATCTTCTACTTTTAGGCTAGAGGAAATCTCTTCTTGGATTGATATTTTGTATTCAATCATTTTGAACTAGAATCAGAAGATATTCTTTACAAAACATTAATATCTGCATATTTTCCTGTAGTAAATAAGGGAAATAAATTGTTCATCTTCCCCAGTTCCTTAGAGAGATACATTTGGAGATATGAGCCACCAAGAAAATAACTGGTTAAATGAGGTCATAAGGATGAAGGCTGTGATGCTTTAGGATTTGTGTCTTTATATGAAGAGGCACTAAAGAGCTGGAACTTCATGTCCTTTCTCTATGTGGGCAAACAGCTATTAAGATGGCAGCTGCAGGACCCAAGTAAGGAGGCCTCAGAATCAAAGCTTTATCTTGCCAGCACCTTGAACTAAGCCCTCTAGTCTCTGATGAAAACATTTCAGTTGTTTAAGCCATCCAGTCTGTAGTAACCCATAATGACAACTCAACTTTGTTTGCATAACTTACCTCAGAACCTTAACATCCTTCCTCTCATTTTACTATTTTTTCATTGTTTTAATCAGGTAAAAATATCTATTATTATTACCACTATTACTGAAATATTTCATTTTTTTTACCTTGTCTATATTCTAGAGAAAATAAAACAGGCAATCTTAATTACTTTTAAAGAAAGGTTAGAAACAGTGCTCAGGCCCTGAGTTCAAGCTCTACTACTTCTCCCTCTCTCTTCCTCTCTCTCTCTCTCCCTCCCTCTCTCCCTCCCTCCTTCCCTCCCTCCCTCTCTCTCTCTCTCTCTCTCTCTCTCTCTCTCTCTCTCTCTCTCTCTCTCTCTCTCTCTCTCTCTCTCTCTCTCACACACACACACACACACACACACACATACACACAGCAGTGAAAGAATCACTGAATTTCTATTAGTCATGTTAACTTGGTGTAAATAAAATACCTTAAGTGTTCAAAAGATCCAGATGGCTGTACCTAGACAGTTTGTAGCCACTTAAGGCATAAGAGCTCAGATGAAAAGGAAAGTCAGAGGAAAAAAAAGTGTTCAAATATTATCTCTCAGAATAGTATGCAGCCAAAAACAAGAGGCAAAGGTATGATATAAGTGAATGTTACTGGGGAATGATACAAAAACTCCTCATGCATTTCTGCTTCCAAGGTTCTGTTGTAAAGTTTCAATTTTGAAGAACTACATACCCTCCTTTCCCCTCAGGAGAGTTATGTCAGAATAGATTATTTCAACCTGAGAAAATATAAAATATTATTTCACTTTGTCAAGATCTTTAATCCAGAACTCAATCTTCAGGCAGTGTTTAGAATACAGATATTACACACAAAACTCTCTGGAGCAAGGAAAGGAAGTCTTAGTAATATTTTATAGACAATAAGCATTGAACTTTCGCTGACAATAAGCATCAATAATTCACTGTATCCATAGGTTCAACTGATACATAGGTAGCTTAGGGAGAGAATTCATTTTTACCAACTTGTAGTGTATTGCAACATACTTAGATGATACGGAACAGTTTAGGTGCATTTGCTGATTATTTTGTCTAGTTTTAACTAATTCAACCCTCAGAAAATGGCTCTAAATGATTCCTACAATGACAACACATTGAGGATAATAGCATAATACCAATGATGCAAGCAAGCACAAAGAAGCAAGAAAATGTTAGACTATTACACATCCTAATCATAAATCTGAGACTCTTGTCTGATATCACACAGGAAAAAAATCTAAGTCTAATAAGCTATCTAAGGCTAATAAGACAAATATTTAAATATGGACAGATAGCATTCACCCTGATGACTCTGTTTATGTTTAACTCATACTTTAAAATATTAGGAACGATAGTAGTATTAAGGCACCTCAAATTACAAAGTCATTTAAAACTCAAGCATCCAGTGTATAAAGAAAGCTTCCATTTTATCAGCAACAATTAGAATCCTCTGATACTCAGTCCTGTACCTTAGTGATATTTGGTAAAATTAATGGCACATGTTATGAAACCTCTTTGAAATTTCTTTCTCTACTAGCAAAGGACAAAAGGTCCCATGGAACTGGGAAAGCACTTGGTAAAGGCACATGCAAAATAGCACAGTAGTAATCTAAAATATATTTCTTGCCAGCAAATTGTATCAAAAGAAACTGAGAAATCTTTGCCCAAAATTGGCTAAAGTATCAGAAAATTACTCGTGTGGGAGGTTTACTATACAGCTGCATAAAAACAGTGTTTTATAAAACAGTTTATAATACTTGCTAGATTGTTTTAAGAATGAAATATATAAACTACTTTTCTTTGAGTCACTAAGAGGACAATTTACCACAGAAAAAGAAATTTACCACAAAAAAATACAAGACTAATTTAATGTTTAAAAAAAAAAAGATTCTTTCCAGAGAAAACTACAACTGGGTAAGGATTCCTCAGTAAGATTACCCAAATATGTAAAATTCAAGTAGTGGCTTGAAGAAAGAATATACCTTTTAAAAACATATTTATTTATTTATTTATTTTGGTTGTAGGGCTTGAACTCAGGGCCTGGGCGCTGTCCCTGAACTGGTTTTCTCAAGCTTAGTACTCTACCATTTTGAACCACAGCACCACTTTCACTTTTTTTAAGTGGTTAACTAGAGATAAGAGTATCACAGAGATTTTTTTCTGCACAGGCTAGATTTGAACTGTGAGCTTCTGATCTCAGCCTCCTGAGTAGCTAGGATTACAGGCATGAGCCACCTGTGCTTTACTGCTTTTATTTTTATTTTTAAAATACAAATGAATTCCAAATACAGTACAATATTTCTAATTGCAATAGAAAGTTATCATGAAAATATTTTGTACTTTACAAAGATATCTCAGGCTATGTCAAGATAAAGTATTTCAAAATTGCTGAAAGTAAGTATTGTTTAGGAAAGTTGTAGCCACTAAAAAAAAAATAAGGCAATTAGTAAGAAAACATGGAAAGAGCCCACATGTCAAATGACATTTGTTGAAGATTTAATTTTTAAAGCCCATCTTGAACCCATATATCTGGAAATAGAAAAATGCAACACTCCAGATGAGCTGTACTAACAACCAACTACCCTGAGGGAGGAAGGAAATTTAGTAGGTACTCTTCAGCAGGAAACATTTGCTTGATTCATGAATTGCACTGAGAAAAATTAATAGTGTGATTTAATAAGTGTTACTGTGTTTTATTTCCATTTGAACCTATGTATCAGTGTCAGATTTGTCTTTCAACTATGAAAGATCAAAGCCAAGTATCAACATAAAATGAACTTAGAACTGAACCTTCTAATTGCTGTCCATTTTAAGTATAGACATTTTTTAAAAAAGGAGACCGTGACACTACTCTCACTCAAAAGTTATTAACCATGACAGCAAAGACTTTTGGAAGACTAAAAACTAAGTTCATTGTAAATTATATGAAAGTCTTGTTCATTTCATGCTTCCCACTTTTTGTTATGTATTTTGTAATGTTATACCATCAGTACATGCATATGTTCATAAGTTAAAACAGTTACTTGATGAAGTATCTATTTATAGGCACACATATCAATTCTTTTTCCCCTGGTAAGAGATGCTACTACTAAACTACTCCATAAGTCAAAACAGTAAATGCCTTCATTATTTCAAGGTTTTGTCTCTGGCTTTGTCTTGGATTTTTGTTTGTTTTTATTTATTTTGAGACAAAATTGCACAGTGTAGTCCATGCTGACCTTGAACTCCCTGGGGAGCTTAGCTGACCCTTGTCTCAGTATGTCTAGTGCTGGGAATACCAGAAACATTATAGACATGAGCCATTATACCCCACCACCATTTCAGTTTATCTTTGTGCTCAACTCTGCTGTAGTATAAAGGAGTCACTGAAGGGTTTCACAAATGGTCAAAACCTCATTCATGGACAATGAAATTCATAGTTTTCATGTGCCATGAAAGTCTTCTTCATTGGCCTAGGGTTTGAATTCAGGGCATAGTGAGTATTAAACAGGCAGTCTACCTCAATTCCAGCCCTTCTTCCACACCACTTTGCTTTAGTTTTGTCAGGTAGGGTAGGGTCTCTCATTTTTGCCTTGGGCTGGCCTCAGATCACTATCATTCTACCTACAGCCTACAAAGATCATGCACCAACACACCAAGTTCCTTAATTGAAATAGGGTCTAACTAACTTTTCTACTTTCTTCCTGGGCTGGCCTTAAACCTAGATAATTCTAATTTGTTGCTCACAAATATCAGGGATTATAAGTATGTGGTAGGAATAATATCTTTGGGATCCTTGTCTTCTGCAATAAGTACTTGGCATTTGTAAGGGAGTTTTGTGATAGTAGGGCTAGTGTTTGAGTCGTTCACAGCTCTTTGTTCAGAATTGAAGAGTACCTGTACCTAGAGAAGGCCTTGGAGTGGGATGGAGTACAAAGTTCAAAACTATGAGAATGGTTGTAATGCCAAAAAATAAAGAATGATAATTCAAAAGTGACACTGACTCTCATAGTTCCTTCACATTTTTATCTGCTTTCTTCCTGAGCCACTGTACAGGTTAAGAGGTTAAGAAGTATACACTTAAGCAGCATATTCAAAGTTATCCCAGTACATGGAAGTCATTTGTTCACATGGCTCCCTGACTAACCCTTGGGCTCTCCAATGCAAAAGGCAGTATTGAATTCACATTTATACCTCTGGCCTCTAACATCCTACTTAGCACACAGCACATTCCAATAAATGGCTGCTAAAATGCACAATTCACTTCTACAAACTAAGGAAGAAGACACACCAGTTTAATAATACATCTGTGCTGTATGAAATAAGTCATTATCTGAAACTTTCAAAATTTGGAGCTTTAGGGGCTGGGAAGGTGGCTCAGTGGTAGAGTGATTGCCTTGCATGCCTGAGGCCCTGGGTTCGATTCCTCAGCACCACATAAGCAAAAAGAAAAAAAGCCAGAAGTGGCGCTGTGGCTCAAGTGGTAGAGTGCTAGCCTTGAACTGAAGAGCTGAGGGACAGCACCCAGGCCCAGAGTTCAGGCCCCACGACTGGGCCAAAAAAAAAAAAAAAAGATTATAAAAAAAAAAATTGGAGCTTTAAATCTAACAGTAATAGCCATTTATACCATTACTCAGAAAACATATCTATAATTACTCCACTGAATATTTGTAATGGGAAAAGTGACATCAAAAGCATGGAAGAGATGTCAGTTAGTAGGATATTAGAAACCTACTCACATACTAGAAAAGTAAAATCAGACCATTCAGATCTAGACTCACTTTAGAGTAGTAGTTTTTCCAATGAGTTACTAGTAACTAAGTAAGATAGCAAATAGCAAATACGGCACTGCTTAGACTAATTTCTCAAGCAACAAGTCTGTCACTCATCACAGTAAGATAGAATTCTATTTCAATATTGCCTTTCCTTAAGTTTTTCATCAAAAGTTACATGAAAGCATACCACTGCCTAGAAATTCTAAGTCACAAACACAGTTAGGATATATAATGTTAAGTTTATTTGACACAATTAATGGAAATAGTTTATACTCTAGATATGTCATCCAAAAACATATATTGTGTTTTTAAGAAGCTAAATGATCTGAACAGATGTACAGTAGTTCTCTGAAGCCCAAAACAGCCAGACAACAGGAACAGCTCAATAAAGGGTAACAAGAGACTCCAGCAAGACTGTCATAACAATCATCAAATAGCACAAAAACATTTTTTACATTATTTGTAGAATGAAGGACACCTGCCAGGAGTGAAATAAAAGAGGAAAACGAATGGAAGTCTAGTTCTGTGTTTTCGAAACAGTGGCATAAATACCTCTTCCAAATCAACCGTGATAATGCCATTTAAACAGTTTTCCATCACTAGATTGTTAAGTCTTCCTTTTCAATTGAGCTGCTGTAACAAGCAATTACAGCCAACTTTCTGTCATCAGTAGGAAATAATCCATCATAGCCTAGCTTTATCTGATACCCAATATAGCCCATCAGTATCTGTGCAAAGAAAACATGCTAATTTTGTGAAAAGCTTAAATAAAACATGACTAAATGTAGATGTCATAAAACAAACACCAAAGTTTTAGATTTGAATGTACTGAAGCCTGAGTTCAGGCACTTACTAGGTTGGGCATATGACTGAGCCAATTTTCTTATTAGCCTTTCTTAAAGTTTTAATTTCCTTATTTGAAAATATGATAGAAAGATATTATGTACTTAATGCTATTATCAGTAATACCAACTAAAATAGACATCGAAGCTACTTTTCTGTCTGGCATAAGGCCACAGTAACTAAAAATGATGCTTAGTCAGCATATTCACTATAAATTGATGATGGCCAAGATACAAACAGATTTTTCTCAAAGAGATACAATCCTTAAGTTTTCTGTTAACCATGGTTGCTATTTTTAACCAAATTATATTTTGGATTTCCTATTCCTCCTGTATTACCCAATTTCTGAAAATATATCTTCTTTTAAAATAACATTCATACGTAAGAATGTTTCTGTTTTGTTGTTATTGTCATGGTTATTTTCAGTGATTAAGTTAAGCTAGGACAACGAAGTGGTCCACTGAGTAGAATCTTGGTGATCAGGAATTAAAGAAAGAACAGAGTTTATTTGATAAAAAGAGAGAATGTTACATATATTTGTAATATATATTCAACAAATATTTATATTCACATTTGTTCCCTTACTGATTATGAATATAGTTAAAAATTCACCTCTTTATAATGAATTTAACAAACAAAATATTCTGTTCTGACATACATATGTACATTGTGCAATGACTAAATTTAACCAATGAGGTACTATGTATTATTTCTATAGTTTATATATTGATCATATTTTTCTTCGTATCCTAGCATTATTAATACATCATCATATAATCATATAATCACCATACTGCACAACAGATCTTTTGAATTTATTCCTATCAAGCTGAAATTTTGTGTCCTATGACTACCATCTCTCAAACCCCATCCATAACAACCCAAATCCCTGTAAACACTAGTCTATGCTTTACTCCTATGAGATGAACTTTGTCACATTACACAAAGCAGTGACAACGTTCAGTAGCAGTCTTCCTATGCCTGGTTTATTTCACTTAACATAGTACTAACTAAAACCACAATAAGAAGTCATCTCACACCTGTCAGAATACCTGTTGTCAAAAAGACAAAAGATAACAAGTGTCAGAGAGGATTTGGAGAAATGGGCATCTTTATACACAGTTGGTGGGAATATAACTTAGGATAGGCATTCTGGAAATAATGTGAAGGGCCTTCAAAAAAGATGTGTTCTGTTCTTTACAAGACAGAAACACTGTCTACAGAAACATACTGAGTTCTATAGCAAAACAATGGACATACACATTTGAAAATTCCATTCAAACTAAAGGTCTAACTTACCATCATTTTTTCAAAGAGATCCACAACCTCCTTTTCTGACAAATTCAAAGATCGTTCATCATATAAAGGCTGAGCTGCTGGAAACTCACTCACAGCAACTTGAGAATCAATAGGATGTTGAATGAGAAGTTTTTCTTTTTTGACGGTGGATTTTCTAAAACTTGTAATTCGGTCACGCTGCAAACAGACAAAAATAAAAAGCTCTGAGAAAAAGCTCAAGAACCATAAGCAGGAGAATTGAAACATCAAAATGGCAATGAGTATAATACATATCATGACTGCCTCCTGACAAAATGATATTGTAAGCAACAAGCTCCACTAGGAGATTATACTTCACAAGAATGAAGCCACCCTTGAGCTTTAGAAGGCTAGGGGTGGAAATTATTCCTCAAAAGTCAAACTTAGCCCTTTGTCATTTTCTGTCTTGCACAGTTAGTAGATAAAGATTCTGATAAAAAAAAATCTTGTAGTTAGTTAGAGAGAATGGATAATTGGTGGCAACTTTACAGCTATGGAAAAGAAAAACAAATAGATTCTGATATTGAACTATAAGGGAAAATTACAGCACTGCTTGTCTTCTCCAAAGTGCAAAACCCATAACAAGTGTTCCTGAGTAATCTATGTTCAGCAGTCGGGTTCAACAAGGACTTGGAGGCCATATTACCTGGGTTTCTATCTAAATTGCCAATTGCCAGCTCAACATCCCTATAAAAATGACTGCCACCTCATATCTAAACTAGGAACAATATTACCGACACCATAGGATCATCTTAAGATTTAAATAAGTTTAGTGCAAGTAGCGATGTTTTATTGCTGTTACAATTATTGTTGCCCTTCAATGTTTTTATCCTGGAACATTCTGTTTTAAACCACAAAACATCAGACATCAAAAATTAGTATTGCTCATGAAACTGAATGCAGCTCAATTTTATTCTGGTTTCTGTTAGGAAGCACATGCATCCCCTCAGCTCATGTTGGAAAAGCAGGCATGTTAGCTAGAAGGACAGTGTGTGGCCACTGCCATGTCACCAGCATCCTTACCATTACCCATTACCTTAACCATACAAAGAGCATCACAGGCAGTATTATCACCATTTCTGTAAAATACCTTGACTCTCATGAAAAGAATATATTCTACATTTTACCAATTCAAAAAACATATTTTTAAAAAATAAAGTTCACTGTGGCTCAAGTGGTAGAGTACTCGCCTTGAGCTGATGAGTGCAGCGATAGCACCGAGGCCCAGAGTTCAAGCCCCACGACCAACAAAAAAAAAATTTTTAAAACAACAACAACAACAAAAAATAAGGTGTGTGCTTTGAAAGAAACATAAACAGTTTATTTAGGATTACAAAATGATATAAGCATGTGGTTGCTGACAAAGGTGTTATATAAAGAAGAAACACAAGAAATCAGCTAGACCAACTCCCAGCATTACATGGAATAAGAGACTCAATTAAATTCATGAGTCTTTGGTTCCAATCTCAATATTTACACATTAACTTAAAGAGCCATTTCTTTAAATTATTTTCTTTTAACTCTTTGAGGATGTTCCACTAAGAGATTGTACTACTTTGTAACAGTGAAGCAGCCCTTGAGCTCCCAAAGGCTAGGGGTAAAAAGTATTTCTCAAAAGTCATTTTCTATGAAAAATTTTGAGGAAAATTAAATTGGTTTATATATGTAGTACACCTTTGTACAACTCTTTAAAAATAGGTAATCCCAAATAAACTGTATCAAGTTCTACTGAATAAAATGGTGGACATGAAAGCATTTAAATATGCAACTTGACCGTTAAATTAATGTATCTCCTCCCTTTCCCTTCCCTTCAGACCACTTAATATTTGCTTTTGCATTGCTAGCTTTTTTTAATTAAGTAACAATATTACTAGCATAGAGATTTGATTTATCACTGGGCAACAAAAGAATTGGCTTTTGATTTCTGATATATCTTGATAAGAAAATAAACTCAAGCCACAGACTTTCATCTTCATAGAGCAGTAACACAATTTCACATTATTGTAAACAGATAATTTCACCTACACACAAAAATAAGACATTAAAATACCATGTTTGAAATGTAGCTTGAAAAGGCCTGCTTAAGTGTTGGACCTATAACTTTAAGTCAGTTTTACTGTGATAGACTGAAATTGAAAATTTTTTAAGCTTTTAAATTCAATAACACATATCTGAGTAACAAAATGGACTTACATTACTTTCTCTTTAAAATTAATATCTTCCAATATCAGTGTTTAGTATATTCAATTTATGTGGCTACCAGAAAAGGAAACAAGTTTAACAGAGTCTAGAGTTATTTACAGAATTTTATAAATGGTGTGGGTATATATCAGGATGATAATAAAATAATAATATTCAAAAAGTAGAGGTTACTTTCTTTACAACTACTCCCTTCTACTATGCCTTGCAAATATCCAAACTTTTTTTTTTTTGGGGTCCGGTCGTAGGGCCTGAACTCTGGGCCTGGGCACTGTCCCTCAGCTCTTCAGCTCAAGGCTAGCGCTCTACCACTTCCAGCGCCACTTGCAGCTTTTTTCTTTTTGCTTATGTGGTGCTGAGGAATAGAACCCAAGGCCTCAGGCATGCAAGGCAAGCGCTCTACCACTGAGCCACCTTCCCAGCCCCTATCCAAACATTTTTATGTGTTACATATATCAATGCTTGAATGTCCACTCATTTTTAAAAATAACATGCATAAATAATATAATAACATGCTTCTAAGTACACCTTACCATATCATCTGCCAAAGTTTTTATTTGAATGTTCTATTTTGCCAGAAGGAAATAAACAAGAAGAAATACCAGTCAGATAAAAAGAAATTCATAGATCAAACAACACGATAATAATGATAAACTTTACTTTTGTCAACTTAAACAGTAAAAAAAAAAATTAGGAAGTTTAACATATAATCAATAAATCCTTTATCAAAGAAACTAATTCAGAGAGTGAAAACAAAGTGGTTTTTTTTTTTTTTTTTTGGTCGGTCCTGGGGCCTGAATCTGGGCCTGGGCGCTGTCCCTCAGCTCTTCAGCTGAAGAGCTAGCACTCTACCACTTGAGCATCAGCCGCACTTCCGGCTTTTTCTGCTTATGTGGTGCTGAGGAATCGAACCCAGGGCCTCATGCATGCAAGGCAAGCACTCTACCACACATTCCCAGCCCACAAAGTTTATTTTTAAAAGGGGGAGCTATCTATTTGTTTTTAAATATAGCTACTAAGATCCTAAAGCTGAATCTGGATCAAATATCACAAGCAAAAACTACAAAATCATAGGCCCTTCTAGGGCTTTTTTTTAAGTTTTATAATAAATAATAATGTTTTAATGACACCTAAATTTATAGAACAAAATGTAACAGGGAAAATGTCATATTCAACAGTGACAAAACTAAATGTTGTCATTCCATTATGTATGTTAATTTCTCAAAATCTCTCAGTATTTTGCATGTGGCTTTCTACTTCCTAATAGTGTACCCAGAATCCTTGGAAATTGTGTTTTCACATTACTAAATAAACTAATAGAAACTATCAAACTATCAAATTAATGACTCATATAAAGCATAACATACCACTACTTGGAGAACTGCAACACAACAAAACTAAAGCAATTCATAAGGTATTTCAAATCCTACAATAACATATAAGCAGAATAAAGTGCACTTCAGATATAATCATGTATTGCTTTGATGGTGGTATATGTTCGGAGACATGCATTAAAAGTGATTTCATTATTATGCAAACATCAGAGAATATACTTAAACGAAGATATTATGGGACCACCGTGTGTGTGTGTGTGTGTGTGTGTGTGTGTATGTGTGTCTGTGTCTGTGTGTCTGTGTGTGTGTGTCTGTGTCTGTGTGTATGTATCATGCCATGGTTGACTGAAAATTACTATGCAGCACATGAATGTAGAGTGAAGTTTAAGTTGAGAGCTATGATTTAAAAAATAGCCAGATTTTGAAAAAATATGTTAGGAATTAAATTTAACCCTTCTGCTATAGTCCTCATACATTATGTTTTACAAAATTAGATGGGTAATGTATATTGATTTGAGCATGGGTGTTCATACCCTTCTTTACTAACAAAAATCATCTCTCACTAGAGAGAATTATTGAGGAAGAACTGCATGATGTCAGGAGCTCAGAAAATTATCTTCAAATACCTTCAGTTTCCTCAGAAACCTGAAATTCTAACCTCTACACTGTGTCTTCAATACAATCCCCAATCAAACTTTACTGCTAGACCAAAAGGAAAGGGAGGGGGGGCTCTTTATATCAGAACAGAAACTATTTTAAAGAAGGATGAGTTCCCCCTAGGGCTTTCTTTATCAGCGATTTTCTCTTTAGTTTCTTAGGTAGTTCCACAAAGCCCTTATGGGCCACAAGCTTCATGGTTTCTTATAATGCAGAAACATAAAAAAAAAAATCATGGCAAAGTATCAAAAGGGCCTGAAATAACCCAGCCACTATCCCGATATGGGCCTGTCCACCTGGGTTTTTGAGACAGATTATATCATTATTTGAGCAACTCCAGCTTTCCTTTTTTTCCCATCATCTGGGGTTACAAACTAAAGATTGGAAACATCTGTATTTCCAAAGCAGAAATATGAATTAGAGGGAAATGTGATTTGCTTTAGTCAAATCCCAAAAGTTAAGGTACACATATGTCAGAAATACTTCAAACCTGTATGTCAGAATTACTTCAAACCTATACCTCACTCAAACACATCTTGACAATTTAATCATAGGAGGAAAACTAAGGTGGGGGGTGAGTGGAGATTGCTATCAATAAGTCCACCTTGTCCTATGGGAAGAGACTCCAATCTTCTCTCTGCACTATTTCAATCTTTTTTGGAATTAGCATATTTGGGGACACATTAAACCACACAGCATGGACAACTACAACAACTGGGTGGAATCTGAGATAACCTGGGAAAACCTCTCATTCTGTGAATAAGAAAATAACATGCATACTAATGATACTAACTGCATTCCATTTGTATATGCTTAAAACTTCAGTGTTACTGGTCTCCTTCCTCTCCATTCCCTACAGCCAAGCAGCTAGTAGTCCAGTCCCACTGAAATCTTACTACAACCCCCCCCAAAAAAGAATCAAGTTCAAATATGATCAGCTCTTTAAATTTCTATAGTAACCTTCCAGCCTGTCTCTCCGCTTCCACCTTCACAGTCATACAGTTAATCTTGATCATAAGAAAGTAAGAACTGACAAATCGAAAACCAAAGTCAGATCAAGCCACTCCTTTGGGAAAAAACCTTGCAATAGCTCTTTATTTGCACTCTCAGTACAAGTCAATGTGGTACAATAGCTTTCAAGGCTGTATGGCTTACACAAGCTGGATACCTCTGCTCCCACTGTTTACACTGATTACATCACTGCTCCCAAATAAGGCAGTCAACCATAGACACTAGGCTCTTCCCTTAAGCTTGGAATGTTCTTTCTATTATCTATATGACTTCCTCTCTCACCCCTTACAGGGTTTTTGCTCAGTGAGATCTATCTAGTAGGAAACAGGAAGAAACATGGGTTTCTTCCACATGTTCCCACTACTTCTGACCTGATTGTGCTCTTTTCCTTTCTTTAAATAGGCCTTAACATACCAAACATTATTTGTAATTTATTTTGTTTAATTTTTTTGTGAAAATACCAATACAATTACATGGGCAAGGTAATGAGTACATTTCTTATCAAGCATTGTTGCCTCCTCATTTATACTTATTTATTGTTAGTTTTCCTTGCTAAAAGTATGAACTATCCAAGGACTGGGATTTTTGTGTGTTTGGTTCTGGGGTGTAGCCCTAATGCTTAGAGTAGTGGCTGGTCCACTGAAGTTCAATAAAGACTATGAATCTCATATTCCCATTCATAAATATCCAATGCCTCACTTTCCTAGCATGTGCAAGGGTTGGGCTCAATCTCTCACACCAAAACACACACACACACACACACACACACACACACACACACACACACACACACAAAATATACTTTCCTTTATAATTATGTTTTTCTAGGTTAAGCACCTAAATATTAGATGCCTATAGTTAAGCGCATCTCAAGCTACAAAGAAGTAAACACTATGGATTTTATTCCTGATTACAAACTATGGAGCTACTAAGGAGTTTAAAAAAGTAAATAATTTTTTAAAATTTGAGAACGACATAGGTGACCAAAGTAATCTTTATTAAAATAACATCCTTGGATTAAAAGCACTGATTAAGGTCATTGTACTCAGTTCTTATTATGCAAATCTAATGATAATTGTCATTACAATTGAGGGCATATTGCACCAATAGTATAGTGACCATTTATTTTCATTAAAATCAAGTTTGGTAAAGCAATCAGACTGTGCATTAGTCAAGCAAGCTGAGTTTATTAAATTTTATTTATGATCAGGCATACTAAATAGAATTAGTACAGTATTATGAGAGTATTGTATAATTATAAAAGTATCACTCTAGAGTCTCAACCCCTTAAGAATAATTGCAATGCAAGAGACCATTATTGCAAGAAAATTAAGTTTTAATTTTCTCAATCAGGCAAAAATTAACAAAAACAGCAAGATGTAAAGATTCAACTCTCTGATGGCTAATCTTACATAATAATACAATGTTTTATAAATATTGTGCAATTACTCTAGTACCACAGAAATTGGACAACTAAATTGCATATAATACAAATGCTTCTCCATCAACTCAAAAACTCTGGCACAGTATTTGACAATTTTCTTCTCTTTTAAAGAAAATCACTAAGTTGGTAATTATGACAAAGATGCTTTAAGCATCTCACTCTCCAAAAGGGTTGGGGCAACAGAACACAGGAAAACATTTAACTCAATTGAATATGTATTTGCATATCTACTATGCATCTATTCAGTGCTGGGCATCAGAATTACAATGCTAAGCAAGGTAAACATGTCTTCTTTCTTTACAGAATTACAGTGTAGTTAAAAAAACAACAACAGAGGAATGAAAGTACAATCACAAGAAAAGATTCTGTGACCTACATATACTTAACCAAAGTTAGAAAAAACTTGAAGGGCAAAGACCAACACCAACCATTGATTCAGGGTTTGATTTCTCAGAATGACATCTCTGCCAATACCTGCCAGCAGATCTGTGGCTGTCATAGAAGGAAATAGGATTCAAAGACTTACCCCCCCAACTTCTCATGTGCTATACACTGAACCATCAAAACCAGTACGACCAATCAAGACAATGCAACCACCTACCTGGTTACCAAGCTATACAACCTGTGTGAGCAGTGAAATATTTTATTATAAAAGCTTGTGTCAGCCGAATGTCTCTCAAGTGTGCTTATCTCACCAAGAATGGTATCTATAATCTGACATTTCAAACCGAGCTCAGTGTAGAAGTTTTGTTCTAAAATGACAGGAGGAAAAAAATAAAATAAAATAAAAATGACAGGAGGAAAAAATTTGAGCTTTCACAATCAAATACTGACTATATTTTAAATTACCCCCCAAATACTCTTCGATCTCCTTTCTAACAGTGAGGAGCATTTTCAGAAATTCACACATCATCTGAAGCACTGTTGTCCTCAATCACAATTAGCACTTATTAATAGAAAGTAGATCAAATAATGGTGTTCTAGGAATGGAAATTTAAAGAGATATGCCCTCAAATATCAAACGCTCAGTAATTGGGAAGATGAAATTACAGACACGAGGGCTGGGAATGTGGCTTAGAAGTAGAGGGTTTGCCTAACATGCATAAAGCCCTGGGTTCAATTCCTCGGTACCATATAAACAGAAAAAGCCAGAAGTGGCACTGTGGCTCAAGTGGTAGAGTGCTAATCTTGAGCAAAAGAAGCTCAGGGATCGTGCCCAGACCCTGAGTTCAAGCTCCAGGACAGGACTGGCAAAAGAAAAAAGAAATTGTGGACACTAAGCTCTGATTCTGTACATTGTTCTGCTATTGTTCATTTTATTTTAGTAGAGCAATGCTTTTATGCTTTTGTTAACTATAAGCACATCATCTCAGAAATACTGCCAAATCAAAGCCTCAATTTTTAACCCACCAGAGTGTTTTGCTATCACACATGAAAATCCTTTCCATCATTCCTATGATAAGAAAAACTTCCTTTGGGGACTTTCTTCTAAAAATGCCCCTTTAAATTGGCAAAGAACAAAATCTTTATGTTCAAGAGATTAAATATGACATCATAGTACAGTTTTCTTTAGGAAGCAAAGGACTGTTATTTAACTGGATTAATTTTGTTTGTTTTTATTTTAGTCTGTCCTAAAAAAAATATGCTCAATATTGAATTGCCATAAACTTGCCATAAACTTGTCATGAGTGGTGATTGTGGTGTGAGAAACCAGTAGTCGGAAAATAGTTCAACAAATGTATGACTGATACTACAGCCTTCAAAATAATTTCACTGGAGGAAGTCACTTAGTACCTTAGTATAGTAGCAAACACAAATGTAGAAATAGTCAAGCTTTTAACTAGAAGTAGCTTTTTCTTGAAGTATAGAAATATTTGTTTGCTTTGTACAAAACCATTTCAAATAGAAAAAAATGTTTGGACATGAAAGCACTTGTTTCTTACTCTAGGAATAATGAACAAGAGGGATGAAAAACCAGCCTTATGCAAATACACATGTTTCAAAATCCAGCAGGAGTTTGTACATAACAGATACACTTAGATCAATGAGGTAGTGAAGTGAGATTCAATAGTTGATAAATTTTTACAGTTTGTAAAGAAAAACAAGAGGAATGAATCAACCAACTAGCAATCAAGTGCCCATTTCACAGCCAGCCCAAGATGGCACAAAGGAGTGAAGGCTGGATTCTTCAGTTAAGGCACTGAGAATCTAACAAGGGAATGAAAACTAACTACTTTAAAACAAGTAGATAGCCAGGTACAGGTCGCTCATACCTGTAATCCTTAGGAGGCTGAGATCTGAGGATTGTAGTTGGAAGCCAGCCAAGGCAGAAAAGCCCATGGGATTCTTATCTCCAAATAATCACCCAAAAACCAAAAGGGGAGCTGTGGGTCAAGTGGTAGAGTGCTAGAGTTGAGCACAAAAGCTCAGGGACAGTGCCCAGGCACTGAGTTCAAAGTCCATGACCAACAAAATCAGAAACAAAAATAAAAGTAGATATTTAAATGCTAACCTATGAAGTTCTAAGGTTTGAAGCTTCCTTGCTCCCCAGACCTCATTTACATTGTTCAGACTTATCACCCTCACAGCACCAACCACTATTTGAAGTAACATTGTTATTTACTTGTTTGTGTCATAGTTTCTAGAGAACAAATTCCATCACAGAAGACACCTTAACTGTTTTACTCACCTTTCTGATCTCTAACACTTAGAACAATACTTTGCACACAACACCTGCTCAAATATTTGGTAAAAATTCATTTAGGTACCACAAAATTCAAGGAAGAAACATAAATAGAACTTCATTGAGAAACTATGTAAGAACTATGCCCTGATTGTTGGCTAGAAATAGCTAGAAAGAGCAAAGAGGGAAGTCAGAGAAAGAGCTTCTTCACCATTTTAATTTGAGGAAGTTGAGGGGGTAGACTGACTAAAAGAAAGGATATAAGTAGGAATGCATTAAATTAGAGTATGTTCATTGAGTCAGATTAGAAGCAGCCTGACAAACCACTAGATTTCATGCCATCAGTATCCTGATTTTCTGTTTCTCAAACAGGCATGAGGAAGGTTTTAGAAAGCTAACTTTGGGTGGTACAGGTCCATAATCTTTTATCTGAAACTCTTGAAGAGAGATAAGTTTTAGAAGTCAGAAGGTTTTATGATTTTGAAAGGAATATAATCTGTACAGCCTACATTACAAAATATAATTGGTAGTCTATGGAATAGCATACTGATTCAAATACATTCATGGTTAGCAGAGAAACATGAATGCTCCACAAAACAAGATCAATCAATCAAGAATACACACAGCATCAAGAAGGCCAGTTTGTGGCCAAATTATTAAAGTCCATTTTGCATGCTTTCTGATTTTAGAATTGCAAAAGAGTTATGGGCCTGTAATATTCAGCACTGAATAGCACAAAACAAAACAAAAACAGTTACTATTTTTACTGAGACTTTCTTTCATCAAGTACTATTTTAAAAGTTTTAAGATGATTTCCATTAAATAGGAGTAGGCACTGTTCCATTTAATATTTGCATTTTGATTAGCATTTAGGTCTGACCAGACCCCCCAAGCTCTAAAATTGTTAACTACATTCTAAAATCTGCATTGAAAAGTAAGCTCAGTGCTTTTTTTTTTTTTTTTTGCAAGGGAGTGGGGGGGGAGTGTCAGTAGTGGGTCTTTGAACTCTGGGCTTGGGCACAGTTCCTGTGCTCCTCAGCTCAAGGGGAGCGCACTATCACTTGAGCCACAGCACCACTTTCAGTTTTCTAGTGGCTAAATGGAGATGAGACTCTCATGGAATTTTCTGCTTGGGCTGGCTTTGAATTCTGATCCTCAGATCTCAGCCTCCTGAGTAGCTAGGATTACAGGCATGAGCCACAGGCACAGACATTTTTTTTAAAATCAGTCTGGGTCTTTGAGACTCCCTCCCTCCCTCCCTCCCTCCCTTCCCCTTTTTGTGGAGGTATAGAGAAGGTTGGTTGTTGCTTTTAGACAGCTCTCACTGAGGAGCCCACGCTGACCTCATAGTCAGCATATCCACCTCCTGCCTCAGTTTCTAGAGTGCTTGGATTCATAGTTTGAGCCACAGTTTCCATTTCTCTGAGTCCCCACTGTGCCATCCTATTTTTGCACTGTTTCTTTTTTTTTTTTTGCACTGTTTCTAATATGAAGTAAGCAATGGAATATGTGATGACTGATTAAATTGGGGCTAGGAGCAGAGACAAAAAGAGAATGTGATCTAGTTGTGAGATGATCAGGGCTCAGATTAGGATGGTGGCAATAAGAATACAAGGCTGTTATGTTAGTATATGTAATTTTATTTAAAATTACACTTGTTTTTGAAGCAATGTACCCAGACATATGATTGTTGTTTGTATTAAATAGAGTAATTTAAATATATGTGGTTGTGATTACTGTTTTTCCAACACACAAATAACCTCTAAATGGCTATGATTATCACTCTGGAGATTCTTATCTCACAATGACTTGCCATGTATGTACTTCAAGTAGCTTTTACAAATAACCACATCATTTAGTTTTCTGAGGTAGCTGCAAAATTAATTTGACAAAACAAAATGATTCACTCCTTTAAAAATTCAGGAGTATGAAGCACCTAAAACTGAAAATTATACCTGAATTGTGACTACAGCTATTTTTGTAACATAGTTTTTGTAGGAAAATAATACATAGATGCAACCAACAATTTAATATCAAAGTCAGTGCTTAAAACTGTTATTTATGAATATGCTACCAACTCTCAGGGGACATGAGAATATGCTCCCATCTCAGGAGAGTCAAATCTGAAAGTTGATAGGTATAACAGTTACTTAACTCCTGTGACATATGGTATAACTCATTTTAAAAATGCTTTCCAAACTAAAAGTAGACAGCTCATCCCTCACAGAAAGCATCATAGCTTCTTTGAACTCCCAAAGAAACAACTTTTAAAGCAACTAAATATTCTATTTCAATTTTAAAAGCATTAAGCAAACTATGATTTTCTGATAGGCAAAAATGATTTTAGTTTTTAGAAAGCTTACAAAGGGCTTTTTAAAACAAATTGGTATTAATAAAAATCATTAAATTGTGTAAACTACATTTTTCCAAAAATGAACTTAAGATTGTATGCTGGGTAATATCTCTGTCAAAACTTTTTGGCCTCAGGGTGTTATTTTGGTTTGTTTTGTTTTGTTCACTTGGTCTTAATTTGAGTAAAGAATTCCTTTCTAGCTGAGCACTGGTGGCTCACGCCTATAATCCTAGCTCCTCAGGAGGCTGAGATCTGAGGATTGTGGTTCAAAGCCAGCCTGGGCAGGAAAGAACATGAGACTCTTATCTACAATAAAACCACCAGAAAACCAGAAGTGGCACTGTGGCTCAAGTGGTAGAGCGCTAGCCTTGAAGAGCTGAGGGTCAGCGGCCAAGCCCAGAGTTCAAGCCCCATGACCAACAAAAAAAAAAAAAGAAAGAAAAAAAGAATTCCTTTCTGAGATAGTGACACAATTTTGTCAAAATAACAGAGAATACATTTGAGAAATACAAAATGTTAATTTATACCAGTGTATATTGCAGATATAACGAATTAAAAGTTTAAATTATTTGACTTTTTACTTTAAGCAAAGGCAGAACTTTTTGTTTATTCTGATAGATCTCCTCCAAGTTCATCTACTCTTAATTCTCTAATTTTCACTATTGACTATCTATCTGACCAACTGAGGGGGATAAAGAACTGCAAATAAATTTGTACTCATGGCTGGCTCTACATTGCATGTGATACATACATTCATTGAATCAGTTACAAAAATGAAAAATAATGAGCTATTTGTTACAGTACAAGCAACCTAAAACCTAACTCAAAGTCCCTACTCATGTACAGTTCAAAGATGATTTAAAAAAAAAAACTTTTATTTCAGGTCCTGAAGTTCTGAACTCAGGACCTGGGCACTATCCCTGAGCCTCTTTGTGCTTAGCACTCTACCACTTGTGCCACAGTACCACTTCTGGCTTTTTCTGAGTTGTTCATTGGAGGATTACAGGTGTGGCTCCTGGTTCAAAATTTCTTTTATAATGTTATGATTTACTGAAATTTGTCAGTCTAAAGATTTTGAAGTAGAAAGCACACACTTTCCCCTCTCTCACCTATACTTTTGAACAGTACCTTATATATTAATATATAGATTATCCTTTGCATAAAGCCAGAAAATATGAAGTAGCTATTAACCTATCTTACAATTCATTGATACTGCTGATGCAAACAAGGACTTCCAACCAGCAAAATTAAGTTTCATAGTAGCTCCAGAAAACCCATGACAAATATTTATTATATCTCTGCACATAATACTTCAGCATGGAAAACTTGCCAATAACACTCAGTATGTATCAGCGATCTTCTTTGAGGAAAGACAAAGTTCTGCAGGATGAATTTGAAAAGTTTTACTGACTTTAACAGTGTTTGTGGAAATTACTATTTTCCTCACTGCTGAGGAATTTGGTTTTGTAACAGTTTGGCTAATTAGGGCTTAGCAAGTTTGAACTTAAATGCTACTGTGCAACTGACAGAATGATTTATAGTCAAGGAACTCATTGAAATATAACTACAGACATTCTTAAACATTTATAGAATTTTTCTTGCTATGTTTTCATGAGTTATAGCCCCAAATTAATACACCAGCACCAGAATGATGGCCAAGCTTTTTCCATCATTTGAAAATGTTTCTTCCACTATTCTATTCACTAATAATGTTATACTTACTTACTCTACACAAAATAACCTATTTAAAGAATATAATCCATATTATAGAAAGCTTGACATACATAGACTCATTACAGCCTTAAATGGCATATGGAGCTAGATTTGTCACTACCTTCTCCTTCAGAACCAATTTTCTCAATGATGACTGAATAGCCAGTCAGCTATAAAATATGTATTTTTTAACCTATAAAATACCTTTAGGGTGGGGGGCTGGTGGCTCACACCTGTAATCTTAGCTACTCAGGAGACTGAGATCTGAGGACTGGGGTTGGAAGACAGCTCATGTCGAAAAGTCCCCCTGAGATTCTTCTCTCCAATTAACCACCAGAAAACTTGAAGTGGTGTGGTGACTCAAATGGTAGAGTGCTAGCCTTGAGCCCAAAGAGGCTCAGAGACAGTGCCCAGGCCCTGAGTTCAAGCCCCACATCCAACAACAACACGACAAAATACGTTTAGACTAGGCACTGGTGGCTCACATCTGGAATCCTAGCTACACAGGAGGCTAATATCTGAGGATTGTGCTTCAAAACCAACCAAGGCAGGGAAGTCTGTGAGGAAGTTATCTCCAATTAACAACCAGAAAACCAGAAGTAGCACTACAGCTAAAAGTTATAGAGCACTAGCCTTGAGCAAAAATCTCAGAAACACCACCTAGGTCCATGATCCTAGGCTCAAGCTCCATGATCAACTCCCTTCTCTCCCCCCCCCCCAAAAAAAAAACCGAAAACAACAACAACAACAACAAAACACCTGCCTTTAGATTTACAGTCTCAGTAATTAGTATTCCAACCCCCTCCTCGTTGGAAACATTTTCTATGCAAAATATACATCTGACTCAGTGTAAAAAACGATTTTTGTTGTCCTTGTTGGAAACAAGAACTCATAAGTGGTATCTGACATTTTCCCTCATTGGCTGTCTCTACTACCTGAGCCATGCCTCCACTCTCCCTGGATTTTCTGTCCTGGAGACAATATTGTATTCACAATCATCCCCAAGGGGACAGAAGAAGCAATTGGGCATTTATTTATTTCAACTTAGGAATTCAGAACATAACAAGGGAGAAATCATAACTCTAGATGAAACTCCTTGGGTATCTTCACAGGGAACCTGGACACAATTTACCCCTCTGGCTAAAAAAAAGTATTCTAGGGGTCGAAATCCCTTTATAAGGATTGCCTCTAGTAATTTGTTAAAGAGCTGAAGTACAAAGTTTAATCCACTAAATTGAAGAACTTCCTCTATTTCAGGTATCTACTGAGTTTAAATATCTCAAACTTTTATAAACTACACACAAGTACCCTTCTAAATGAGCTCTAAATGAGCTTTAAAGAATGAGCTTTTATTTTAACAGTCTCTGTTCCTCTCTCTCCCTCCCACTCTCCCCTTACTCTCCCCCTTTTCTCTTCCAGTACTCGGGCCTGAACTCAGGACTTAGGTGTTGTTCCCTAACTTTTTCCCTTCAATGCTGGCACTTTATCAATTCAGCCCCAGTGCCACTTCTGGCTTTTTTGTGGTTAATTGGAGATAAAGAATCCTCTTCAGTAGCAAAGATTATAGGCACAAACTACTGGTGCCAGATGACTCACTCTGTCTGTCTCTGTCTCTCTGTCTCTCTCTCTCTATCTTTCTCTGTCTCTCTGTCTCTCTCAGCAGGGCTTGAACTCAGGGCCTGAGTGCAGTCCATGAGATTTCTTTGCTCAAGGCTAGCGCTCTACTATTTCAGTTACAGCTCCACTTATGGCTTTTTTTTTCACCACTCCTTTTACAACCACAATAGAATGTATTAAAACAGGCAATTTTTAATATGAAATGCAGAAGCTGTATGTAGACACGAGAACATACACAGTTCCTAAACATAAAATGCCACTCACATAGGGAAAGAATGGCCATTTTATAAAACATTATGAAACAGTATAATTCACTAGTGTCTTAAACAGTAGTATTTTCCTGAGCTATGTTTTGCCAAACCTATGGAGACCACAAAAACAGATGAATTTGTATCTTATTACGCCCAAGGTCTTAGTTCTTACCTTGATTATAACATTTATCACAGTATATAATTTCCCTATAAAGTGTATGGATTTCCTGAGATAGGGACTGGGTCTTCCATAGTTTGGGATATGTTACATAATAGGTTAAATATGACCTCTGTATATTGATTGGCCTCTGTGTTCCTTACTTCAAAACAAGCTAAGATCCATTGTCTCAAAGTCTACTTGCTATATTCCGACTTCTATAGAGCCAATTATTTCAAATGTTGCCACCCCCAAACAATTTTTAGCCTTCCTCCTTTACATATACTGCTCCAGCTAAACATCACCAAGCCAAATAACGGGAGATGATGGTGAGGAAAGAAAAAAAAAGTGGGGGGAGAGAAACAGAGAAAAGGAAAAAGAGAGAAGAAAGGAGAGAAAGGATTAAAGGGAACTACTAACCATCAAAAATTCAGAAATGGAACTGTGGCTCAAGTGCGAGTGCCAGCCTTGAGTAAAAAGCTAAGGGACGGTGCCCAGACCCTGAGTTCAAGCCCCAATATACACAGACAGATGGAGAAAAGATGAACACACACACACACACACACACACACACACAGAACAAATGAATATCACTTAAATTGCCAAATTGTGAATGTTATTATCAAAAGGGACTAGAATTGATTCATAAGATGTATATTAATATAGAAAAACATTTATTATATAATTTATGAATACTACTAATTATGATTCACTGACTACTCTATACAAAGTACTATTCCTAGTGTTTTGACTTACTTAATCCTCACAATAAATCTGCAATAGATATCATTATCTCCATATTTTATTAGTAAAATAAAGCACACAGAGTATAACCTAAAGCCATGTTACATATTATTCCTTGACATGTATCAGAAAACCTGTTCTATCACCCTACTAGCCAAAGAAATATCTTTAAAGATGAATAAAAAACTGCATGCCATACCATGTTACTCATATGGCTCAGATAGAAGCGCCTCAGCATATACCTCTATTCTCTTACTTGAAAAGTAATACAACATTCATACTTAATATCTTAGATCATTTACCTACCTTACTGTCAAAATTCTAGCTCTAGATCAGTAAGGTCACTGTGCCTCCCAGATTGCTTCCTATGAGAACTTAAGTGTGTGCAGTTCAGCTTGTGTATAAGTTGCTGTACTTATTTTCTGACAAAAACCTTTCTAGGTATTCATTAGTCAATAGTTGACTAGCTAATAGTAAAACACAAAACAATCAGCAACAAATACACTCTCATGAGCACATACCAAGAGATTTTTTTCCCATGGCATTTGCATTAAAAATATGGAAGGACAATGTCAAGAAATAAATACTAATGGCTTCCCATAAGATGAATGTATAGTTTGGATTTGCAAAAAAACAAAAAGAAAAAAAACTATTCTATTTACTTAAATTATACAACAAGGAAATTAGGTACTCTCATCATAAATCTTAAAAAATTAAAAACCTCCCCCAGATTCTGCATTCATCTAACTATAGTTCAAGCAACATAAAAATAGTGCATATTAACTTAATTCTTCAAGGACATGACAATTTCAACATATATTTTGGAGATTGCCAACAATGAACAATTCATTTACTTTGGCCTAGCTCCGTCAAACAGCTTCCCTGAGTTTCAGCAAGAAAGTAAAACCATAGACTTAAGAGTCAAGCTAAAAGGATACAAGAATGAGTTAAAACCAGGGTAAAATGAGATGGTGTCTATAATAAAGTGCTAAAAAGTTTCCTAGTAGCGCCATCTCCTAGGTAAGGTAGAGTTTCAGGGAGTTGGAGAATAACTCGAAATGAAAACAAACCAAAAAGAATTGCTTTTAACCATCCATTTCTAATGGAGAAGTTTATTGCAGGCTCTCTAGAAGTACTTTTATAATGTCAAATCGGTCAAATTGCTGATAAGTTTTCCAGTAAATTCCAAGCTGATGACAACACTCCAAATAAATATAGCATTGGATTCTTCGGTCATCTCTTCTCCCTGACATCCTGACCCATAAGAATGTTTGTTTGTTTTTTTAATATACAAAGTTATAGAATGAAATACTCTCCAAACTATACAGCCTATACAAAGTAATGAAAGTGTTACAAGAAGACTTTTTCAAAGGATGAATCAAAAGTGAAAATCACTTAAACATTGTATGACAAGGCAGGAGTTGCTTATTAGAGATGATAAACTGAAAGGTCTTTGTGTTTCTATGCTTTACAGTAGGACAACCTTATATGTATTTTCACCCTCCAGAGTTTGACTTACCCAGTTAATTGTAGTCTGAAAACATCAACATTTGTCTTAACTCTTCCAAGAGAAACCACACTCCAGTAAGTTGTATTATAATGTGGTTACAGTTTTCTTCTACTTTATTAGAAATTATGTAACTAACTCCTCTGTATATCATCTTCATAAGAGCAATCAAAAAAATTTCAAGAAATTATTGTTAATCTCTTACCATCCTTAAATTTTAAGCTTTTTACATATACACGTGTGTGTATGTGTGTATATGTATGTGTATGTGTGCTCATGGGCACTTGTGTGCACATCCACTAGAGGTCTTGGAATGTGTTCCCTGTGGATAAGCAGGACACTTGTGGAGCTTGTTTGTATGGTTTTTTTTTGTTTGGGGTTTTTTTTTGGGGGGGGTGGGGTGGGTCCGGTCATGGGGCCTGAACTCTGGGCCTGGGCGTTATCCCTCAGCTCTTCAGCTCAAGGCTAGGGCTCTACCACTTGAGCCACAGCGCCACTTCCGTCTTTTTTCTTTTTGCTTATGTGGTGCTGAGGAATCGAACCCAGGACCTCAGGCATGCAAGGCAAGCACTCTACCACTGAGCCACCTTCCCAGCCCTGTTGATATGTTTTATGAACAAAGGACTTTGATACTTAAATCCAGAAGAATGGAATTTTCATGACCAAGGTTGGACAGCATGTCATAACAAACAACAGGAAAGGAATAGATATTATCACATAACCAGGCAAGAAAAACTATTTGGAATCTAGGAGAAGCTGTATGTATTCCGTTTATGTGAATGAACTACATTCAATTAAAAAAGAAAAAGAAAAAGAATTGCCAAGTGACTACTGAACAAAAGAAAGCTTAAGATCATTGTTGAGTAAAGATTTCCACTAAAATCCAAGAGATTATACCTGGTATCTCAGAAAGCAAGTAGGAAAGGTTTCATTAATGTTTAGCCTGGGGATAAGCAGATGTCCTGGGGGTAGAGTGAAGGAGAAGAGTAAAAAGAGAATGGAAAAAAATCCCCATCCATTTAATTAGGTCTTTCAAACCTGAGCCTATGACTTCCACTTCTGTGGGATTTTACCATTTGACCCAAAATAAACAAACAAAAGATAAACAAATAAAAAGTAAACATTTCAAACAATGGGTAAGCACTAGACAAGGCCACAAAGGATAACGATGTTTGAAACATTCTACACAAATGAAGTTAGCCCCAGGATTACCCCCACTCTCCCAAATAGGCTAGAGAGAAAATTCTAGGCCATGGCCTCAAGACAAAGGAATCCAGGCAGAGTTCTGGGCACACCCAGCTTTCAAGAACAAAGAATCCAAGGCCAGGCTATTAGAAATAAAAAAAACAGAGCCCTGGACTAGTGTGTTCCATGCAAGCACATGCACACACACATATACACATACACATACACATACACACACACACACACACACACACACACACACACACACACACACACACACACACACACACACACACACAAGATCACAAAGCATACAAAAAAAGCAGGACTATATGACCCAAAAGGAAACCAAAAAATTACCACACACACACACACACACACACACACACACACACACACACACACACACACACACACACACACACACACACACACACACACACACACACACACACACACACACACGATCACAAAGCATACAAAAAAAGCAGGACTATATGACCCAAAAGGAAACCAAAAAATTACCAATCAAAACAAATGATAAAATTAGCAGACCAGAGTGTTTTCATTTTCTCCCACATGCATGTATGTTGGGTGTGGGGAGTTTGTGGAGCTTGAACTTAGGGCTGAATGCTGTCTATGTGCTTTTTCCCTCAAGGTTGGCCAGCACTCTTACCACTTGAGCCACAACTTCACTTCGGGCTTTTTGGATTTGTTAGAGATAAGACCCTCACAGACTTTATACCCTGTCAGATTTCCAGGCCTTATCAACTCAGCTCTCAGCCTCCTGAGTTGCTAGAATTACAGGTGTGAGCCACTGGGGCTCCAAATATTGAAAGGGGTCAAATTAAACTTCTCATGATAAAAATTACAATGGGGTTACTGGTAAATCAACATGTTGTACAATACACTTGAAGACATATATTGTAGGAATTTTCCAAAATGAAATGTAGAGACGAAAAGAAGAAGAAAAAAATAGTATTAAGCACATGGTGGAATTTTTCAAGTGACCAAAATTTAAATACAGTTAAAATTCCAAGGGAGAAACTCTGGGGGATAAGCAAATACTTAAAAAAGATACACTAAAGTTTTCAAATTTGGTTTTAAAAACAAAATAAAACCCTATACATTCACTGACCCAATGAAATCCAACAGAAGAAAACTACTAGAATGCACTGATAAAGAGATAAAAGGAAGAAGGGATATATTATGTCAAAGGAAGGAAGAAGGTGAATCATACAGCACTGAAAAGAAGTTCAAAGTGACTATACTAATATCAGGCAAAGTAGGCTGCACCACAAAAAATGCATAATATGGGGAGAAAAATGCTGAGATTACAGGTATATACACCAGGTTTTGTTTCTAGTTACTGCCAATAGGAAGTTATTTTGCCTAGCTGATTTGTCCTCCTTTAGGTGAAGTTATTCAAGCAAAATAAACTTGTCAAATCAAAACTTAATTATCAACCACCATAGAAATGAGAGCATTGACCAATTTACTGATTTATTTATTGACTCAATCTTCACTATAATTTAATAAACACATGATAAAATGTCACACTCTGTATAGAGGCTAGATATAAAATGGTAAGCAAAAAATAAAATAAAATGAAATACGGAGTCTGGGAAAGTGGTTCAGTGGTAGAGTGCTTGTCTCGCATGCATGAAGCCCTGGGTTCAATTCCTCAGCACCACATAACCAGAAAAAACCAGAAGTGGCTCAAGTAGTAATGTGCGAGCCTTGAGCTGAAGAGCTGAGGGACAGTGCCCACACCCAGATTTCAGGCCCCATGATCAACAAAACATAAAATAAAGTAATTGAAATATGATCCATGTTTCTACACAGCTTATAAATTTATGGGAATGAAATACATTAAGGAAACACAAAAACTTATTAAGCGCTATGATGGAAAATACATGTACTATGAAAGCAACTGGAAGTTAGAGGGGGAAAAAAAGGGTCACAGGAGGAGTCTATGCCAAATCTTTTGAACAGCCATTTTCAAAGATATTTTTGCAGTTTCCCTTAACAGTGGCTCACACCTGTAATCAATCCTAGCTACTTTAGGAGGCTGAGATGTGGGAGAGGTTCAAAGCCAGCTCAGGCAAACATGTTCAAGAGACTATTATCATCAATTAACTACCACCCCAAAGCCAGGAGTGGAGCTGTGGCTCAAGTGGTAGAATGCTAGCCTTGAGCAAAAAAGCCAATGGATAGTGCCCAGGCCCTGAGTTCAAGCCCCAGGATTGGCTGATGTTTTTTTGTTAGTTTTATAGGATACTATGGAAGTTTAGTCTTACCATGATACAACAACTGTACTCATTTACCCAAATACTTTGGAACTTATGTCCACATTAAAAAAAAAAATACTTCGAAGATGTAGTGTCGCACCTATATGCTTAGCAATCAGGAGGCTAAGGCAAAACTACAAGTTCCAGAGGAGGGTAGGAAATAAAGAGAAAACTTGTCTCAAAACAATCTGTTAAGTAAGTTAAACTTCATTCATAAGGTGTTCTTTAATAGATAAATGGGCAAATAAACTATGGTTACATCCAGACAATGGAATAGTATTTAGCACAAAAAAGAAAGATGACACCAAGCCATGAAAAGACATAAGGGATCCTTAGATGCGATGTCACTAACTGAAAGAAGAAGCCAATCTGTAAATTCTACATGATTCCATCTATATAGTACAATTGTGGAGATAGCAAAAAGGTAAACAGTGCTAGGAGAAACAAAGGGGCAAAGGTAGTACTCAATATGATACTATAATAACAAATCTGTGTCATTAAGCATTTGTCTAGACAAATACACAACACTAACAGTGAACCCAAAGCAAACTGTGGACACTGGGTAACAATGATATGTCAATACAGATTCCTTAACATACCAAACACACCACTGTGACTCAAGTTGTTGATAGTGGAGAAGGCTGTTTATTTGGGTGGTGGGGGATTAGGATGGGAAGAAGGCTCATGGGAACTGTCTGTACTTTCTGCTGGCAAAACTAAACTGGAAAAAGTAAAGTGAACTTCAAAAACAATCCTTGACATAAGAGTTCAATTTCACACTGCTACCAAAATCACTACCTGCAAAAACAGGAGAAAACGGGTATAGGAAATCCACTCAAGTAGTGGCTATTGCCCTAGAGCACCTACTTTCTCATGCAGAAACTTGAAATAGGTATCAGGCTATACCCTGAGTGTACAGGTATTACATAAACATGTGTACATTTTGCACAGGCATAAAATCACACACACATATACATACATATACAAACACAAAAAGAAAACAAAAAAAAACCCACCCAAAACATACTACTCTCCTGATAGGTAGCCAGAACAATTCAAGATAATGTATCAGTTTGACTAAATGGGAAGCATTCAAAAATTGGGTCTCCCAGTCTCTTCTCCTCCCCTTGGTAAATTCATGAGGAGGAAGTAGGAAAGAAAAATAATCCAAAATATTTATAAAACATTACACTTGCTGGAAACTATTACCAGTATAGTAGAATTTTTTTCCAAAAAAAAATAGAAAACAAAGGAACAAAAGTAGGAAGAAGTCAAGAAGAGTTGAGGGGAGATGAAGGAGGGGGCATAAGAAGGGGAAAGTCCAGGATCATGGGGAGAGGGGAAGGGGGAGAGGAGAGAAGAAACATGATTTTTTTAAGGGAACAACAGAGGATCTATGAGTAATTTTCTAAACCTAGGTGAACTTCATTTATTTTTCTTCATCATTTGAACTAGATTACACATGACTTTGTAAAAAAGAGATCAAAGAAATGATAATCCTACATCAGAGAAACTAAAAATAGTGTTATGTATTGTGATGATAAGGAGGGATGAAGAAGCTGGTTTGTGAGCTTAACAATCTTCTAACAAAGAAGGAAGTCAATAGATAATATCTAAAATAGATAAAGGAAGACATAGCAGTATATTCAAAGATAAGGGGGGAAAACAGCACAAGAATTGGTAAAGAATGCCAGAGTTAAGTAACACTAGGTATAGGAAGGGGAGGTGTATGTGAATTACTTTTTGTTATAAGCCCTTCTGAACCTCTAATTTTAATTACATGTGTTGATTGCTTTAATCAAAATAAGTTTTTTTTTCTTTTTGTCAGTTGTGGGTCTTGAACTTAGGGCCTGGGCACTGTCCCTGAGCAATTTTGCTCAAGGATATCTCTTTACTTCTTGAGCCACAGCACCAACTCCAAATAACAGAATTTAAGGGGGAAAAAAGACAAAAGGAGAAACTTTAAAAAATCAAACTGGCAGAGCTCTAGAAGGTTGTCACTAAATGAATTATAAATAAAATCCACAGTAGCTGGGGGTGGAGTTCAAGTGGTAGAGCATTTGCTAGCACCAGAAAGGCCCTGGGTTCAATCCTTAGCACCATGAGAAAAAATTAAATTAAATGAACATCCACAAAAAAGCAACAACAATGTGAATAAAACAACTTGGGAAGGTGTTACTAGTGTGATCAAAGATAGAGTGGCATAATACAGTGGGATCCAGAGCACTTAGCCAAACAAAGTAACAAAAGAAAAATCGAAATTTCTTCATTATCACACATCAGAAACCATAAGCACAAGATTTGAATCAACAGACAGACTGGCAAACTGACAATTTACAATGGAAACTATGAGGTGAGTTAATTCTATGACTCCCGATTCTGTTTGTTCGTGCAATTTCTACAGGCCAGAGACCTAGTACGTTATTCTTGCCAACAGAGTAAGGACAAAGCATAGCTTTACTCATCCTACTCTGAAGGGAGGGCCAGATTTGAGTAAGCCTAGATAGTCTCAACAAATGACAGAAACCTGCAGTTAAAAAGAGTCTTCTGATATGGGAACATTCCAGAATCCTACCGGATTTTCCTGGAAAATGTTGCTTAGCAACCACTCAAACAAAACTCCAACACTCTCCCTCCTTCCAAAACAAAAAAAGTATGAAGAAGACTGTTAGGCCTTTTCAATAAAGATAAAATTAAATAAATAAAAAGGAAGGCTGTTGGGCTGGGAATGTGGCTCAGTGGTAGAATGCTTGCCTAGCATGCATGAATCCCTGGGTTTGTACCACATACACAGAAAAATCCAAAAGGCACTGTGGCACAAATGGTAGAGTGATAGCCTTGAGCAAAAGAAGCTCAGGGACAGTGCCTAGGCCCAGAGTTCACAAGCTCCAGGACTAGAGGAGAAAAAAAAAAGCCTGTCAATGTACAAATAGACACAATCTTCAAGTTGCCTAAGAGGAAGAATAAATGTACCAGAATGCATATAGTCCTTTATAAGAGCTTGAAAAACTCTTTAATTATAAAGACTCCAATACTATATACTGACATCACTTCCTACTTTATCAGTCTCCCAAAAAAAATCATATTCAATAAATGTCTTCATCTGTCATAGAAAAGATGTTAGAATTAAGTAAGAATCTGGTATCAGTAATTTGCAAAAAAAAAATAATAATAATGAAACAAAATCTGGCTGAATACCATGATCATTCAAGAAAGTTTGGTTGGCAGGTCGGTTATGCCTAGAAATGACAGGGGAAAAAACTGCTAACTGGAATCTCATGTCATATAATGGAAAACAAGTTTTTATTATGAAGTACTATATAGATATAAGATACAGTGAGTGGTAAAATTTTATTTTATTTTTTTTTTTGTTTTTTGTTTTTGTAGGTCGTGGGGCTTGAACTCTGGGCCTGGGCGCTGTCCCTCTCAGCTCTTCAGCTCAAGGCAAGCACTCTACCACTTGAGCTACAGCGCCACTTCCAGAGTGGTAAAATTTTAGAAGTAGGTTAAAATGAGAAATTACTAAAAGCAAAAATTATCTTCAACATTTATTATAAATGATCACCTAAAATCAGAATTTAGTAATTTTTTATGTACACTTAAGGCCCTTTCATATACTTTCATCAGCTGGAGTTCAGAGCAACCTTCCTTTTGAAATTGCATCTTTAATGCATTCTCTACCCCCTGCAATTTCTTTCCAAGAGAGAATTCCAAGACAGCTGCAAAGTTCTATAACTCCTTTTAGAGTTTGGTTATTTTTTCTTAGGCTTTCAGTTGTTCACCTATGCTTAATCAATAACCATGTTCTTAGGTATTTTATCCACTCATGCAAAAGACTTCCAAATTTTCATAAAAGGCTTTCTTTCATGCATGCATCTCATCACTTTAAGTGACATATAATTTAATTGTATTAACTACAACAGTGATTGCAGCTGGCACATACATATTTGAAAACAAATGCAAACAACTCTTTGGTATACAAACAACTCAACAAGTAAGCACAGCATATGAAGTCTTTTTTTATATGTTTTTATTGTAAAAAATATTGTACAGAGGGGTTACAGTTACATGAGTAAGGTAATGAGTACATTTCCTATCAAGCATTGTTACCTCCACCTTTGCTTTCCCCCTACAATCCCTTCCCTCCCCACCTCCCCAACACCTCCTCCCTGCCCCTGCCCTGAAGTTGTAAAGTTCATTTACAACATAGTGTCTTGTACATTTCAGCATATGAAGTCTTAGAAAGCAATGTGTTTTGTTTGTTTGTTTGTTTGGGGGTACTGTTTCTGGAGCCTTAACCCAGGGCCTGGGTACTGCCCCTGAGTATTCCTGTTCAAGATTGGCACTATACCTCTTGAGCCAAAACTACACTTACATTTTTTGGAGGGTGGTTAATTGAAGAGTCTCAAACTTTTCTACCAGGTGGTGACTTTGAACTCCGATGCTAAGATCTCAGCCTCCTAAGTAGTTGAAATTACAATTGTGAGCCACTGGCACAAGGCAGAAACCAATGCTTTGAATGGCATTCATTTGCCTCAATGATCAAATTCTCTAAGTTTACAAAGTGCATGCTACCGCTGTGAGACATACCTCAGGATGTTGGGGTGTCACATAGCAATAAGAAAACAGAAGGAACTCGGCAAGTAAAGTTTTACTTCTGCAGGAGTATGTGCCATCAACCAAGAAATCTGGCAAGCAAGCACACAAAGCAGGCAGGCTGCTCCTTTTGCTTAATCCCTAAACCCAGCAGGCCCTGCCCCCCTGCTCAGATTGGCTGAGCTCAAGTTCACCATCTGCAAAAAGATGTGGATTAATTAACAAAATACAACTAAAACTCAATGAGCTTGTAACAGGATATCTTAAGTAAAGTGTAGCTGGAAAATGATGTAACCAAGATGTAATTGACAAGGGCCAAGCCACCTGGCCAACGCAGGAACTATTCAGCAAAAACAATTCTCACAACATTGATATTAAGGAAGCACTGACTTTGATAGAAAAGACAGCTTTTCTTTCACCATTTCTAGATAAGTAATATGAAGAGATTTTGTTAATTATTCCTTGTATTTAGCCGGTATGAAATACTCCTTTTACTCAAAAGCCTATACAGAAAGTCCCAGACTTATGTAACTCCCACATAACCACCAATTTCCCTCTTTGCCTATTCTCAACTCTAGAATGCCCTCTGGTGTTTTTGCTAGCAGTCATGATAAAAAGAAGATCTACACAATGCCAGTACCTCACAAATGTCCTGGCTACTAAGGAAGTGGAGATCAGGCTTTTAGTTGAAGGACAGTCTGGACAAAAAGTTGGCAAGACCTCATAGCAACCAACAAGGCAGCCGTGGTGCTTCAAACAGTCAGCTTCAACAGGAAGAATGAACAAGAATATCGCAGTCTGGGCTAGCCTGGGCAGTAAGTGAGACCCTCTATCAAAAACAAGCAGAGAATGCTGGGAACTGGTGGCTCACACCTGTAATCCTAACTACTCAAGAGTCTGAGATCAGAAAAATCAAAGTTAAAAGGCAGCCTAGACAAGAAAGTCTGTGAGACTCTTAATCTCCAAGTAACCACAAAAAGCTGGCAGTGGAGCTGTGGCTCAACTGGTAGAGCAGGGACAGCACCCAGGCCCTGAGTTCAAGGCCTAGGACTAGCATAAAACAAATAAAATAACCAAAGCAAAAAGGACTGGAGGTGTGCTCAAGTTGTAGAGCAAGCTGCTTAATAAGCATGAAGGCATGAGCTCAAAGAAAGAGGGGAAGGATTCTGAATGAGATGAGCTAGTCCATGAACAAAGGCCAAACTTGAAAAGAAGAAATAAGGTCTGGGATGCAGATCTTAGGTGGTGAGCACCTGCTGAGCATGAACAAGGCTAAATCTAATCCCCAGCTACCGCAGGGGGTGGGGGTGGAGTGTAAAGGCTTAGAAACAACTATCCTGATAGCAAAACCTTAAATTAGGACTGTTTATGATCATGCCTTCCCCTAAAACTTTCTCTTTCACTGCTAGATTTTCTTCACTTTCCTGTGCTACAGCTGGATACTTTCCCAACTAGTCATCTTTAAAAAATAATAATACAGCACCTGCAGAAATGATATTAGCATAACTTAACTCACTTTCATACTTAGAAGAGTTAAGTGTCATGATAAGAGTGGAGAGTTGGGGAAGAGGTAGATAATGTTATAACATTAACTTTCTGGCAAGATGGGGGAAAGGTGTCACTTAAAGTGATAGTGGTGGACTTAGCAAATCCCAAAAATAAAAATTTCCGTTACAAAACATAATTTAGAGTCAGCCTTGCACTCAGAAAAGAAGACAAAAAATTATCTTCATTGTTCATATGCCACATGATGCATTTCTGGTCAGATTGGAGACTCATACTATTAATGAAACAATTTGTCCAGGTGGAACACACCTGTAATCCCAGCTACTTGAGAAGTGGAGATGGGAAGGATTTTAGTTTGAGGCTATAGGGGGAGGAAGAAGCTTTCAAGACCCCATCTGAACCAGGCATGGTAGCATCCCAGCTACACATACATAGGATTGTATTCCAGACAAAACTTAGAGACATTAGTTGAAAAATAACTAAAGAAAAAAAAGGACTAGAAGCATGGCTCAGGTGGTGAGAACCCTAAATGGAGAAACACCAATACTGCAGAAAAAAATAATGATAATAAAGTAAAACGAATAAGGGAGTTCATCTACAATGTAGATTAAGTGGGGTTTGGAAAAGGGGTAGAGCTATCCTAGGAATTTAACTTCCAGTTATAACAGGTTCCCAAAGAAATAATCTCTCAGATATAAAAAGTCTTATAAAGCCTTTATAGAAGACTGCATATTCATTACATTCACAGAGTAAAATATTAAATGCAGAAGAGATAAAGGGAGAAACTCAAGTTAACATTCCCAAGAAGGACATGTTTGTCATTAAACCACGGTGTTCACATCATAGCTTACTAGCAGTCTGTCAATGTTTGCTTATTTGTGGCCCCCTTGGACAACAACTGCACACTGTATATAAAGGCTGAACTACAGCTCCACCCACAGATTCTGTGTACCTCTCTTCTGTAGTTTAAGGTTGGGGTGCAATTATTTCCTGTCTAGGCCTATTAGCCACAATTTTGTAGATATTTTTTCTGTATGCTGACATGAAGAAAATTAGCTTTTACTATTTACACATATACTCAGGAGATTTTCCTATGTTCTATTCAGGAATCAACTTCTCTGCCTGTGGCAAGCTTTACTCACTATCAGACATTGCATAGTCACCTACAGAGAATGCGGCCTAAAGCAAATTCTTCTTCTTACCTGTTGCATCCCAATTCCACCTACCCACTGCATGGTGAGCAAGATTCTTCCTGCTCCCTTCCAGTTGCCACTCCAAGGCAATCACTAGGCTGATAGTTTTGAAATCTTACTCTTCACCATTACTAGTACCACTGCCCTGGGTCTAGACTTCCTTTTTTTCTCTGCTAGTATAGCTTTCTTGCTTGTCAGCCTCAAGTCTCACCTGTTTCTAATTGTTTTAAATTTCAGGATCCAGAACCAAAAACTTAGAGGTAACATGGATTCTGAGCCAGTAAAATTACTTGAGTGATAGAGATCAGCCCTAGCTCATCAAGTATCACTTTACTCTGAATGGCATGCAAGAGTGGATCAGGGCCAATTCAAGAGCAGAGCAGAAGGCCAATGCAGATGAGACAGATCCTCAGGTGCTGCCAAGCACCCATTTTTGTCACAATACTCTAATGTGTCAAGAAGACCCAGAAAATTCAATTTATATCTGTAAATAACTAATTCTCAAACGTTACAAACAAATCATTATTTTTGACCTTTTTGTGCATGTACTGGAGCTTGAAGTCAGGGCCTAGTACTGTCCTGAGCTTTTGCACTAAAGGCTAGTGTCCTACCACTTGAGCCAGAGCTCTACTTCCATCCTTTTTGCGGCTAATTGGAGATAAGTCTCAGAGACTTTCCTGCCAGGCCTGGTTTTGAACTACAATCCTCAAGTCTCAGCCTCCTAAGTAGCTAGGATTTCAGGCGTGAGTCACCAGAACCCCAATAACAAATTTAACTTGAAACCACAGTCAGGGAAGCACAGTTCAAGCAGTAGAGTATCTGTCTTAAACCCTGAGTTCAAATTCCAGTAATGCATATATATATACATATATATATATTATTATATATATAATATGGTAATATGTATTTATACATATATATACATATAAATTTTTAAGCAAAGTAATGTGGGCCAGGAATGACTTATAGGACCACCATGCTGCAAACTGTGCATAAGATCAGTGGCTTTTCAACTTTTAGAGTCCAAAATGATCTAGGAAGGAGAGTTATGTAATGCAGAGGCCTGGAGCTCAAACCTACAGGGATCTGAGTCAGGAGATCTGGGAATCTACAATCTATATGGTTTTCAGCAAGTTTTCCTATGATCTTTAAGCAGGTGTTGTTAAAGCTACCCTTAACAAATCTATGTAAAAAGTCATCTAGAAAATTAAAACTCATGAGAACAGTGGGAAAATGAAAACTGTATTTCTATATTTAAAATACTTCAAATGTTCTAATTTCAACATTTTTTCATGGAAGTATAATGTAATATCATACTTGCTTAACCTTAATAATAGTGTTCATTTAAAGGTATATTTTCAAGTAATACATGAACTTGGGAAGATTAAGATGTAACTTGGCAGGCAAGGAGTGTGGGCACACTAGGCAAAACAAGTGACAGAGTACCTGCCTAGTAAGCAGAAGGCCCTGAATTCAAATCCCAGTAACACATACACACAGAACTTTTTTCATTGTACATACTGGACATTTCAGATCAACAGTATTATGACAGTTATAATTAGCATTAAAAAGTAATGTAAAAGTCAAGTGTTTTCTCCTTGCAAAACAAAAAATAGAAAGTATGTGTATTTTTGGACTGTCAAACATTCTAAAAGAAATCAGGAATTGCATACAGCAAGTCTGTTTTGACTGTAATAAAAGCAATCACTACTCATTAATGACAGGTTTCCTAAATTCAAATTCCCTGCAGGGGTATTTTTCTTCTTAGAATAAGGAATATCCATGCTTTAAGCTTATATTTGTTCCAGTCTACTTGAAAATTCTGAAAGTATGCAAACTCTCATCCATGGGTTTGTGAAGGCTTAAGGTCCTCTGTTTTGAATTATTATAAATTTTAAATGATTTTTTTCCCTTGGATAGTGAGTGAGGGGTGGAGGAAGAGGGCAGCAGGAAGTTTTTAGTGACTCAGATCCTAGCCTATTTTAATCCAAATTATTAATCCTTCCTGTCTCTAAATTCCAGCCATTCCTGTGACAACAAATACCAAGCTATATATAACTGTTGTTCTTACTTACACTATTGCAAATTTCTTAATAACTAGTATATATGTCTCATGATCTATATCAATCAGCACTAAGTACAATACCAGGAAACTGAGTGAGGTGTACAATATACATCAAATAAAATGATATCTATGGGAACAAAAAAGTGTCCCATGCTCATGAACAAAATAAAGAGAAGGGGCAGTAGTAAAGGCAGAGCCCCTGCAAGCCAACCCTGGACTGTGACATACAACATACAGAATGGCCAACAGGAGAAATGCTTGGGAAATAGATTCTTCTGGACATCCCACTTATGGGGGTTACTAAAAAAGAAACAGACTATTCTGGCTCATAATTGGGCATCTGATTCCAAAGGCAACAGCAGTGGGGAAAGGGAGGGAGGATAAGCCAGTCATTATTTTTGACTCAATATACTAGGGAAACACCTGCCCCAGGGCGTTTCATGAGGCCATGTATTTATAACTCAGGAAATTCCCATCCTCTACATTTATAGTAATGCTCAGTGCTTGGAGAACTCAAAGGGGATTTTGGAAGAATCACAAATCTCTCTCCTGAGAAAATATCTAGCAAGAGATGATTCATGTTTCCAAAAACCTATCATCTCTTTAGAAAAAAAAGTTTGCAACTCAAAAAGGAGCTCGAAATTTTCCTCGACCCATGATATGTCATGTTTTTGTAGGTAAAAAGTACTTCACACACAAAAAATAATAATCACTTACTTTCAGTAAGACACATACTAGGCGATACCTCTAAACTCTAGAAAACTAGCACAAGACATCCAATTTTGACTTAAATGTCTTCTTCTTCAACTAAACTGAAAGTAACAATTGTATACCACAAAATCAAGACCATTCACTTTTCCTTTTTAGAAAACTGCTAATGCCAAACACACACACACACACACACACACACACACACACACACACACACACACACACACACACACCCCACATTAACTTGATGTCTACATCAACATAAATGGCAATAAAATCAACTACAATAAGTATCATTCATATGTTGTAAGTCATGTTTTCTATAAGAAGTAGATATAAGTACACATAGATTGATATACCATCTATAGGAAATCTTGGGCAAATTATTCAAGTCAAAAAAAAACATAAAAATGGCTAGATTTGTATTCTCCTGTTTCTTACTTCAAATTCATAGGGAACTCAGTTCCCAATTACCTTGTCTTAAGTGTAAATAAAACTAAGTTGACATCATCAATACAAAGACATGCCCTAAGACTACATTGTTATAGTCATGAGCAATGTGTGTCTTACATTGTCCTAGAAGGTTCACACATGAAAATTGGAAAGGGCAGCACATAATTAGTTAGAGGTCTATATCATAAATCTTGCAGCTTCTCTTTGAATCTTTCAAAGATTTTAAGACTGTAATTCAGCTAAAGACACAACAAATTCCATTTGACAGTAAAATTCTTTTTTTTTTGGTTTGTTTTTCTTTTTTGCTTATGTGGTGCTGAGGAATCGAACCCAGGGCCTCAGGCATGCAAGGCAAGCGCTCTACCACTGAGCCACCTTCCCAGCTTGACAGTAGAATTCTTGTAATCTAAACTACCTGACTTTTAGGGCAGTATCTATTTGTAGAGGAATAAAATAACAAGAACTTTAGACTTAGAATAACAAGAACTTTAAGAGAGGCACAGATCTACAGAACTGTAGTTCTATATTTACACTACAAAAATGCCAATTACCACAGTTGTGACAAACCATTTTAGATTTCATCATATCTCCAATAAAAAACATCTAAAGAAAGATTTGATTGAAAGCTCCAATCACAGCACCCTACCCCACCCCATTTCCCTGTTCAAATACTCTGTCAGAATGAAGTCCAAACTTTTGGGTGAGCATTCAATGTTCAATGGATTGAGCTACCATCTCCCTATCCACAGGGACCTCTGCTGATCTCACATACATCCGGGCCTCAAACATGGTGTAAGTTATTACTTTCCTTGTAGTTGGATATTATATGCTGACAGTCTGTGTTCCCTTAAGATTACTATGTTTAAACCATCCCCCCCTCCATGTGCCAGTATTAGGAGGTATTATTAGGGGCCTTGGATACTAAGAATTCAAATGAGGGATTCCTGACCTTGTAATGTTGTAAGGTAAATCATACCAGAAGCCACATTTTAAAATACAGAATATTGGAGTCTTTATTATACAGTTAACAGGCTGCAGGCCGCCAGTTGTTACAAAGGCCTGTAGCATGCAAATACACATAACACAGCTAGGAAACATGCTAAAGAGGAAAGAAAGAACAAGAACAATACCAACTCTCCATTGGAGCTGAATTGGGACTCCATGATACTGGAGACAAGCTAGGAGACAGGACACAGGACACCATCACGGAGGCACATGTGGCATGGAGTCCTGCCAGCTAGGCTGGTCCAGGCCTACATATGGTCAGTGCAGGGAGCAGATCCTCAGGAAATTCCCAGTCCCAGCCACTAGACTGACAGATTCAGTAACCTATCAGCAAAGTGCCCGCCCCTGCCTCCAGGGATCTAAGCACACCCATTACCTGGGAGGCAGGGGTCTGGGCACACCCATTACCTGGGAGGCAGGTGATGGGGAGAGGGGGTTCCTTCCCCCAGCATGAAGATGCCAGACCCTACCATCCACCATGTGAACAAGCCCCCATCCCCCCCACCCTCCCACCTCCCCAACCCCAATCACCTGACTCCCAGGTAATGAGCGTGCCTGGACCCCTGGAGGCAGGGGCAGGCACTTGGCTGATACGGTACTGAACCTGTTAGTCTAATTTCTGGGACTGGGAATTTCCTGAGGATCTGCACCCTGCACTGACCTATTTAGGCCTCGACCAGCCTAGCTGCCAGGACTCCATGCCACATGTGCCTCCGTGATTGTGATTGTGTCCTGTGTCCTGTCTCCTGGCTCATCTCCAGTCATCATGGAGTCCCAATTCAGCTCTCCATTGGAGCTGAATTGGCTTGTTGGTATTGTTCTTGTTCTTTCTTTCCTCTTTAGCATGTTTCCTAGCTGTGTTATGTGTATTTGCATGCTACAGGCCTTTGTAACAACTGGCAGCCTACAGCCTGTTAACTGCATAATAACGCTTCTGGGTGATTTACCTTACAACAAAGGTAACCTGAGACTCATTTTGTATTCATCATTATATGTGACAATAAGCTTCTTTGATCATAACTGTTTATGGTAACAACTAAGTAAAATGGAGGATGTAAAGTTTGTTTAAAATGCCAAATATAAGTGCTCAATACATGTCAGTTCCTTTTCATCACCCTTTCTGGGAGTCTGTAAAAAGCAAGAGCTTCACATTTTCAAATGTCTGCCTTTACAAAACTCCAAATTGGAATGCATCATGATCCCTATCAAAAAAGGCTTGACTATGAAGTTTACCCAAATATTCTTAATTATCCAGGCCCCAGATGGACCTATTTGTGAAGCTTCCTGTCCCTGCCAAAACTAGATGTGGTACTCCTAAGAGCATTCTAACTGACATCTATTTCTTACCAGACTTACTACTTTGTAACTAGGTCCTGATGAGTAAGACCTCCAGTATGATACCTCATACATAATGATGCACATGGACTGTAACATCCATTGGCAATAAGCCCAGTTGTCAGTTACTATGGCCACATGCTACAGAATTAAGTTATGCTGCAAGAAATGGAAGGTTGAAGGGGAAGGTGCTGATCATATGACCTTCAAGAAGGCAATGAAAAGTTTGAAAGTTATAAAAAGAAAGGGAAAGTACTTAGAAGTCACAGAAAAGTGGGGAAATAAAAAGACAAGAGGCTGTTCAGGAAGCTGAGACAATAAAGCTAATAGCTTCATTTAGAAGAAAATACAAATACAATTAATTGGGTGCTTAATAGTATCCCTAAATATAAAAATACAATTGGTCCTAATGAGTTGGGTGTGAAGGAGTCATTGACTTTCAATGACCAAATGAAAGAATTGACCTTGGCTCAGCAGGAACTGAGAGCATCAAGGACAATCAAGGACTAATAGACTAATACAGTCTGGTGTTAAGTCACGCTGGAGGAAATTTCAACTTGAAAGGTAAACTTGAGTAACCTCATTGTGGGGGAGGAGGCAATTTTTAGGTTCCCTGGAGCAGAATATTAAAACAAATACAACTATACACTGTTTTCAGGTTCTAAGGTGTTTTTAATAGTACACAGCATCAATGGAAACTGCCTCTTAGCTAACAATGATATTGTACTGAACTTAGATGTTGTCAATGGAAAAGTTTGGTATCATGTGCACAGGTATTTGATAAGGCATATAAGTACCTGTAATTGTATGTGAAGAGGAACAGATAAATGATGAGAAAAATTGAAAATCACAGGCAAGGCAAGTTGGGAATTTGGGCAGCCAACAAATTAAGCAACAGAAGCTGCTAGAAAAACTGCAACATGGGAGTTTAAAATCCATACCATGAAAGGCATTGGTGGCCCACGCCTATAATCCAGCTACTTAGAAGGCTGAGATCTGAGGATCAAGGTTAAAACCAGATGGGCAAAAAAGTCTGTGAAACTTTTATCTCCAATTGATCACCAAAAAACCTAGAAGTAAACTGTACCTCAGTTGGTAGAGTGCTAGCTTAGATTTAAAAGGAAAAAGAATTCAAAGATAGCCCCCAGACCCTGAATTCAAGCCCAAGCCCCAAGACTGGCACAGAAACATAAATAAAATTCATACATAAAACAAAAATAAAATGAAATCTATCCACCAGCTACATTTGATAGTACAGAACTGTAATCCCAGACCTCAGAAGGTTGAGGCAAAAGGATTATCAGGCTCTACATCTATGCTATAGACCCTGGCTCAAAGAAAAAATAGTAGTAGTAGTAGTAGTAGTAGTAGTAGTAGTAGTAGTAGTAATAGTAATACATAAATAAACTAAAATCCATGCAGATGAAGAGTTAAAAATGACCTGCATCAAAAGCTGTTCAGATATTCAGAAACTAGTGGAAGGAAAATAAGCTTTTGAATCATTAAGAATAAATATTCCTTAGGTGTCAGAAATAAGGTAAATGATAAGAGGCACAATTTAGAGCTATAGATTTGATAAGAGTCCAGAATCTAGCAGGTTTATATTAGTAGAAAAGAAGATGAAAATAAAAAAAAAAAAGAAAATAAAAGTAGGGAAAGTCAATAATACAACTGATACTTCCTTGAAAATGGCTAAGGAGCAACCAGAAGTTTTTCACACTTCATATACAAAAACTCCTAAAATGTAAAACAAGGTTTTCTTCCTCTTGGAGGTCTTTCTTAATCTTATCATTCTGTGCTAAGTCATTTTTGCTGGGATAGGGGGATGCTAAGACTAGACATGTAGAACCTCAAGAAACATCTTAGCCTCTTCTCATTAGATCTTAGTATCACCTTCCCCCAAATTGTGAAATTGAAACTATCTCCACATATCACCAGTGTTCTCTGGGAAGTAAAACTGTTACCCTCTTAGAACCACTGTGTCAAGACAAAGAACAAACTTTGGGTTAAATGAAGGTAAAAAAAAAATTTTTTTAAAGCTATCAAATGGCAGGCACAAGTGGTTCATGCCTATAATCACAGTTACTCAGGAGGCAGAGATCAGGAGGATGACAGTTCAAAGTCTGCCCAGACAAAAAGTTTGAAAGACCCCTGAACACCCCCCCCCCAATCTGAACCAATAAATAGCTGGGTGGGTAGCTGCCTGTTATCTCATCTACATGGAAAGGGCATGTAAGAGGATCAGGGTTCCGGATGACCTAAGCATAAATGTGGACCCTATTCAAAAAATAACTGAAGCATAAAGGCATTGAGGGTAGCTCAAGTTATAGTCTGTTTGGCAAATGCAAGGCTGAGTTCAAACCACAGTACCACCTAAGAAAAAAAAGAAAAGAGGAATGAAGAAAGGGAAAGAGGGAAGAGGGCAAGAAGGCATGAGAGAGGAAGTGAAAGAGTGAAGGAGTAAGACCAGAGACAGCACCCTAGCCCTGAGTTCAAGCCCCAAAACAAATACACAAAAAAAGAGGTATTTGGGCCTGACATGGGTGGCTCATGCCTATAATCCTAGCTACTCAGGGGGCTGAGATCTGAGGATCGCAGTTTGAAGCCAGACCAGGCAGTGAAGTCCATGACATGCTTATTTCCAATTAATCACCCAAAGGCTGGAAATGGAGCTGTGGCTCAAGTGGTAGAGCACTAGCTTTGAACAAAAAAAACTCAAAGACAGAGTCCAGGCCCTGAGTTCAAGCCCCAGAACCAAGACAAAATATTTTTTAAAGAATTTTTTTATTGTGAAAATACCGTACAGAGGGGTTACAATTACATGGGCAAGATAATTAGTACATTTCTTATAAGCATTGTTGCCTCCTTCTTTGTTTCCCCTTCCCATCCCTTCCCATCTTCCCCGTCGCCCTAAAGAAATTTTTTAAGTAGATGTTTAACATTTTCTTAAACTGCTCAATTACTACCTTTCCTATCCTGTCTCTCATTGTAAGTTGATAAGTCATTGTTTTCCTTTTAGTTTCATGCTGCACTATACATAATAAACATAAAAAGAAAAAATGATTAGTGATTATCATAATGACCCTTCCAAAAAATGCACACACAGCCCAGGCCAGCCTTGGGCTACACAGTGAGACCTTGTCTCAAAAAAAAAAAAAAAAAAAAAAGCAGACAAAAATTAAATGTTAGTGATTATAAATGCCAAATATCCCAATTCCAGGCTCTAAGCATCTACTGATAATAATCTGGGTCTCCTTTGCCTATCATATTTACTTTTCAATAAAAGACTCCCTTTTATTTTGAGGAGGAATGATGTTGAAAGCTGAGGGAAGCAGAACTCAAACTAAATTATGTACTTCCATATTATTTGGCACTTAAACCCAGTTAAGTCTGCTATTACTCGTCACCTGTCACCATGTAAATAGTCACAATGCTTTCTACAGAATCATTTTTTTATAAAAAGAGCATTTGGCTGACTACACCACACTTTTTATAGCAGACAATCTTTAGGCAAGGCAGACACAGGAAGCAGCAGGAGGAGGTGGGTGGTTCTTGGCACTGTCCTAAACAAGAAACAATACATAAAGTGTAACAAGAGACAGCCTTAAACCACAGCACTGTTACTTCACACAAAAAGTTCACAAATAAACAGAAGAGTGGTGGAGGTGAAAAGGAAGAGCAACTCAAGAGATGATATAGGGAGTAGGACCTGCACGGAACTTGCTCATAAGTTCTAGAAATGCCAGAGAGGGATGGGAAGAGAAAGAGAATCAGCAACAATAGTAGAGGGAACCTTGTGGTAACCATGCAATTACTTAATAATGGCTGGATTGCCATTTTTGAGAACTGTGTTCAAATAGCCTTAAAATCCCAGCCACATCATGTCTATACTCCTGGCTCTTTTCTAGCAAGTAGTTATGTATATACCCCCACTGTTTCATGGCAATAATTCAAAGACTTTTATTCTTTTGATTTGTTACTAGCACTAAAATAATAAATGGCCCCTGAACTCTTTGTCTTCTAATTTCTATGTACACACAATCCCAATGGCAGCCCACCAAACATCTGTGTGCAGGGCCAGGAGATCTTCAGGTTCATTGCTCTTAGGCAATACAGAAAATCATAGTTAAAAACATGGATTTCATAGTCATCCTGGTCTTGAAAGCCAAATTCACCACTGCATTTCCTCAGGCAACTTACTAATCTGTTCAGGGCCTCTTTTTTTGTAATCACACTAACTGATTGCTCTGAGATGAAATGAATGAAAGCAACTGAACATCAAACCTAGAACATACATATGCTTGCTGGGTATGCTAAGAGTTTTACACTGGGTATTTGCTGGGCTTTTTCTTTCTTTTTTTGTTTTTGTTTTTGTTTTTGTCATGGGGCTTGAACTCAAGGCTGGCATGCTGACCCTGAGTTACAGTGCCCCTTTGAGTTTTCTGGTGGTTAATTGGTGATAAGTCTCACAGACTTTCGTGTCCAGGCTGGCTTTGAATGGTGATCCTCAGATCTCAGCCTTGTGAGTAGCTAGGATTATAGGTGTGAGCCACTGGCACCCGCTTTCTTTCTTTCTTTTTGCAATAGCAAATGATCTTGAGGATGAAGTAATATCTCCCCATCCCAGAAAAGAGCAAGTTGTCTTCTCACTATAAAAGTGTCTTTTCTCCCAAACTCAGTTGTTGCACAAGACAACTAATGTTATTCATAGACCCTTAGCCTGGTCTACTCTGGGAGACCCAAAACCCTAAGGAACCAGTGAGTCTAGCTGATAATTCTGTTCATTGCTTTCACAGTGAATAATGAATTGTCCTTTGTGTATGCTTCTGGAGCCATGGGTCTTTTTCAATCATCCATGAACTGATAGAAATAGTGTAAGTGCCCAGATTCTTCACATATGTATACAAAGCACTTGGAAAAACAACAGAATATCAACCTATGATAGTGTGTATTACTGACAGTCTCCTCTGTGAAGCTTGTGTACTGTACGTGATCACTGAACCAAGCCAAACACCTGCAGTCTTGGATACCCTAGAACAGAATATATTGAGCTATACACACTGGACAGTGTGTGCTTACAAGAATGTCGCTATGGCCCTTACTTGACTAGGCAAAGTCTAGACTCCAGGTAGGTTAGCTAGGATATTTACTCTTTAGCATTTCAACCTTAAACAATCATCTTTCATAATTGAACTGAAATCCAGAAGTCATGTATTTATGTTAGGGCAGATTCCTTACATCTCTCAATAACCTTTGACTCTTCATATGTCAAAAGCTGAATGAAGCCTTGTAGATCATCCATTTAGACTCCCTTGTTTCACAGAATAAACTGACAGCCAAAAACAGGACACATTGACTTACCCAGAGTTACATTTTAATAAAATACTCAGCTCATTTCTATATAACCTTTTAAATAGGCAAAAAAAAACTCAAAACAAAAGTTACATGTCTTATTCAGCTTGTTTAAATCCTGTAGCCTACAAACTATTTTCAAATTCAACAGAATACATGTACAGTCTTAAAAATAAGAAATGGTGTACTAAGATCAAAATATTAATAGCTTGGTGCAGGTGGCTTACATCCATAATCCTAGATATGCAGAAGACTGAGAGTGAGGGTTATGGTTTGAAGTCAGCTCAGGCAAGAAATGTTCATGAAACTTATCTCCAATTAACTACCAAAAAGCTGGAGGTGCAACTGTGGCTCAAGTGGTAAAGTGCCAGCCTTGAGCAAAAGAGCTAAGGAAAAGCACCCAGGCCCTGAGTTCAAGCTTCAGGAGTAGTGTGTGTGTGTGTGTGTGTGTGTGTGTGTGTGTGTGTGTGTGTGTGTGTGTGTGTGTGTGTGTGTGTGTGTGTGTGTGTGTGTGTGTGTGTGTGTGTGTGTGTGTGTGTAATTTCTAGTAACTCATATCAACATGATTGGTATCTATGTGAGAAATGTTTTGATAATTAAATCTATCACATTCACTGTGTGTGTGTGTGTGTGTGTGTGTGTGTGTGTGTGTGTAATTTCTAGTAACTCATATCAACATGATTGGTATCTATGTGAGAAATGTTTTGATAATTAAATCTATCACATTCACTGACAAGTACCAATCCTTCTATATTGATAATATTCAAGAAAACCAATAAGGAATAACAAAGGATAAAATGGCCTTCAGTGTTAGACACACTCAAGTAGTACCAGATTATTTAAAGGGAGGGATGAGATGAGGTTGAAAGCAGGGATTTGTTACAAAATAATATCACACTTTCATCCACAATTAGCAAAAACAGGTAGGAAAAGTGTAGCAAATTGGGCCCACAGCCCAATTTCTACTGTACAATTTCTACTTTAAAGAGTAACTATTATCTCAATTTCATTTTATACAGCAGTATGAACACTTAAATATAGGATTGGTTCTCAGGCCAACTCAGTTAATACAAAAATAGAGAAGTTAGATCCCAAAGAATTTTACAAAGCCTATGAAAATGAGTTGATGAAGCAGCTAGAGACTGTATGGAAGTCTAAGAATTTAGTTGACAAAATATGGACAAACCTTGCTTTAGTAAAAACAAAGACAGGAAAAATCCAAAATACCCAACATAGATAAAATCCAGAACTTTTATGTTTTCTTTTCCTTTTGGGGGGGGCATGGTAAACTTATTCTTCCTCTAATAGCTTGTTTTGAGACCATTAGCTACTCAACCAAAGAGGGAAAAAGGCAGTGCCAATACACAACAAAGCTGTGAGGGCAGACTAGGTAAAGGTTATTTTTTCTCTCGAATCTTTTATGTACACACTGACTCTTCTGTTAAAACATTGATTTTGTAATGTTAGGTTCCAGACTGAAGTGCATATCAGAGGAAATGCTGCAGCCAATTTGTTTTAACCCGTGTTAACTTTCTGTATGTTCTTGCCTTGTATTGTAGGCAGCATAAAAGAAAATAAAGTCACAACACAGATTTCAAAAAGGCAGTCATGTTCATATTATTTATGACTGACTATGTGAAACAATAATGTTGAAAAACTTACTGGAAGATGTGAAGAAAGTGAGATGCCTTCACTAGAGAAGGCAATTAGCATACTGAACCTTCAGCTTAGGTTCTCAAGGACACAGCCATCTATGTTTGAGGATTTCAGTAATTCAGAAGCTAATGGAAGTTGGTGCTGTGGTTCACATCTGTAATCCCAGCTACTTGGAAGGTAGAGATTGGGAAGATCATGGTTCAAGCTTAGTTGGGGGGGTGGGAGGTAAGTTCACAAAGCCCTCACCTCAACCAATAAAAGCTAGGCACAGTACCACACCACACAAGAAGCATAGATACTGTCCAGGAAAGCCAGGGGATAAATGTGACTCTATCTGAAATATAACTAAAGCAAAAAGATTGGAGGGCAGGGAAGTGACTCAAGTAGTAGAAGACTGAGGCACTAAATTCAATACTGAGGGGAAAAATTCCTACTCTAAGTAGGAAGTTAAATTATGTCCTTTGCTTAATGAATTTCCAATCTAGTATGAGAATCTAGTATGAGAATAAAATCTAGCTGGGAAGGTAGCTCAGTGGTAGAGCGCTTGCCTTGCATGCATGAGGCCCTGGGTTCGATTCCTCAGCACCACATAAGCAAAAAGAAAAAAGCCAGAAGTGGCACTGTGGCTCAAGTGGTAGAGAGCTAGCCTTGAGCTGAAGAGCTGAGGAACAGCGCCCAAGCCCAGAGTTCAGGCCCCACGACGGGACCCAAAAAAAAAAAAAAAGAAAGAAAGAAAGAAAGAATATTATCTATCAGGTTTTAAATGCAGTAGCTAGCCCACATAGGACTTTCTGTGAATTAGAAAAAAACGACCCAAGAAGATCTTGTCTTAGGACTAGTACATCATTCCTTTAATATCCTTAGGAGGATCCAATCCATATAGTGGCCTTGATGTATTATCCACACATGGCATTCAAGTTCATAGTGTGAATGAACAGCCTACACTAGATCTTGCTATCTACATAAACAATCTTCCTAAACAGCTCCAGCCAGAATAACATGCTATTAAATGTTTAAGGTTTTCCCAGTGATTGATTTCAAAGCACATAAAAACAGCTCCTCTATAACTTCACTCCCTTGAGCAAAACGAAAGGAGAGAATGCCAGAGAATGCTGTCAGAGCCCAACAATTAACGAATTATCCCTCATCTCCAAGCTTTAAGGGAAATTGCCCACCTGACTGGATCAAGAAATGGTCATCCAAGAAGTTGGATCCACCAAAATCAGAGAAATGATAGGACTAACACCATCAGCAGTATTAAGTTGTTGTCTGGAATGTAGAAGTTACACAATTCTTTTAGCAAATCTGTGTGAAATTAATGTCTCATATTCACCCACTCCACCCATTGCCAGCTGCATCACCTCATTACTGAAGTCCAGTATTCAAAATCCTGAGCCAAGAATTTTGAGTCACTTGCAAAGATTTATTCACCCACCCAGTCATCCAGCCTTCCTAGCCTAGAGCAGACCAAAGTGGCTAAAAAAGCAAGAACAAACTTGGCAATTCTTTGGAAATGAAGCTAGAGCTAGTAATATAAATTTCCTTGTTGTGTGAGTGTATTAGTTACTTGAATCCTTTTTTTGTGCACCAGTCCTGAGACTTGAGCTAAGGGCCTAGGCACCTTTTGCTCAAGGCTAGTAATCTACCACTTGAGCCACAGCTTCACTTCCAGATTTTTGATAGCTAATTGGAAAACAGAGTTCTGGACTTTTCTCCCCCTCTGCCCACCCCCTAGGTTAAAACTCCAGTCCTCAGATCTCAGCCTCCTGAGTAGCTAGGATTCAAACGTGAGTCAGTGTGGTGCCACCTTGAACCCTTTTTTCCCACTCGGTCCTGGGGCTTGAATTCAGGGCCTGGTTACTATCCCTGAGCTACTACTTTGTGCTCAAGGCTAGCACTCTACCACTTGAGCCACAGCTCCACTTCTATCTTTTTCTGAGTAGTTTGTTGGTAGTCTCACTGATTTTCCTGCCTAGGCTGGCTTCGAACTGTAATCTTCAGATCTCAGCCTTCTGATGTTTTTTTTTTTTTTTTTGTCGGTCGTGGGGCTTGAACTCTGGGCCTGGGCACTGTCCCTCAGCTCTTCAGCTCAAGGCGAGCACTCTACCACTTGAGCTACAGCGCCACTTCCATCTCAGCCTTCTGAATAGCTAGGGTTAGAGGTATGAGCCACCAGCACCCGGCTTAAATCCTTTATTTAGAGGTCTCAAAAATGTTTTATCTTTTTGCCCAACTGTCTATATTTCCCTAGGGGAAGAAAAAAAATCTCACATTCCTCCCAAAATGAGGAATGAGTGATTAAGCCAGTAAAGTAGAAGTCTTAATTTGGTCAGTAGAACATAGCTATTCCAAAGAGTCTATACTTGTCAAGCCAACTTTTGTGGTTATTTCTACAGACGTATGAGTTGATGCTTATTAGCTAAAGTATAACAGATTCTGTAGGAAGCTCAAATAGTTTAACCATTTAGAAAGACTAGGTCAAAGCCCAACAAAATCAACACCAGGAAGTGGATATATCCAAGAGGTGAGGTGGGGCCAAGAGGAGAGGGGTAGGCAAATAAAGGCAAGAAGAAAGGGAGGATGCGGTCAGGAAATCATTGTATATACCACACAATTAAGAAAAGTGAGAGAAGGGGTAGGTTGAAAAAGGGTGAGAATGTTGAAGAGGTGACACTATTCAACCTGCACTGTATTCATAAACTGCTTTGTTATAAGGCACCTCCTTTGTACAACTACTTAAAAGATAATTTAAAAAAATTAAATAGTTGCTTTATAGAAACATTTCATGTGAAGTAAGTTGCATCCAGATTTTGCCATTTAAGGCTGTATTTGTTGAATATACATTAATTAGGAACACATGAGATTAAAAAGCTATTTTTAAGCCTGGCACTGATGACTCACACCTATAATTCTTAGCTACTCAGAAGGCTGAGATCTGAGAACTGAGGTTCAGAGTCCATCCAAGCAGACAAAACCCTGAGACTCTTATCTCCAATTAATCAGCAAAAAACCAGAAGTAGAGGCATCATTCGCATGGCGGAATGCCAACCTTGTACAGAAAAAGTTGAACAAGAGCATAAGGCCCTGAGTCAAGCCCCATACTGGTGTACAAGTATGTGTGTGTGTGTGTGCACGCACACACATGTATATATGCATACACACACAAAATCTATTTGTGAGGCAATTGGGGATATTTGTTTATGAACTGAGCATTAGAGGACACCAAAATAAATTAATTTTTTAAAGTAGCGAATGAGTATGTTTTTAAGAAATCAGTAATTTTTAGAGACGCATACTGAAGTTTGTAGGCAAAAAATGACATATCCAGGATTTGTTGGCTACAATGGCCAAAAAAAGTCATATTAATTAGTTCTATTTTAAAGGAAAAAGTTATCACTTTTACATTTATCTTGGTAAAACCAACAAATTAAAAGTATGTGAAAAATCTTATCTACTGGTATTCTACTTATATCCAGAATACTATATTAATTAAATTATATTTTATGTTCATTTTCATACCCCTACATTTTTCATTTTTGTTATTTGTTTCTCATATATATATGACTGTGTGGCTTTTTAGGTTTTGTCTCTGTGACTTTTAGAATTAAATATCATAAACTTGCTTAATTTCTCCAAATGTTGAATACTTCTTTATCAAAACATGTGACTTACAGAGTAGCAAGTAACACTTAAAAAATTCTACATAATAACTCTCTTTCTCTTAGGTGTGTATCAGACTTGCTAGGCTGTTTGGAAATAATTTCTTCCTAATGAAATGTGTTGGATTTGTACTTAGGCCTGCCTGACCTGCCTAACCACACTGAGAAGCTTCTCTCTTAAAACAAGTACTACTTTATAAAGCAATGACAGAAGAGGAGACAAGGAAATAGCCAATTTGCTGATCTGTATTTGGTAGAAATGTTGCTTATTCTTCCTAAAGCAATACTGTAAAACCTTCATGGAACCTAAGAGTGTATAAATAGAGATGAGTTCAAAACTATGCTTTCATAGCCGGGCGCAGGTGGCTCATGCCTGTAATCCTAGCTACTCAGGAGGCTGAGATCTGAGGATCGTGGTTCAAAGCCAGCCAGGGCAGGAAACTCCGTGAGACTCTTATCTCCAATAAAACCACCAGAAAACCGGAAGTGTTGCTGTGGTTCAAGCGGTAAAGCACTCGCCTTGAGCTAAAGAGCACAGGGACAGAGCCCAAGCCCAGAGTTCAAGCCCCACGACCGACACACACACACACACACACAAAACTATGCTTTCTATACTCTTTTGCCAAAAGAATGACACGAATATATTTTGGGACAGGCACAAAGCAAGCACTAAGACTCAGTAGTGTCTCCTTAAAGCTACAGAGTTATCATTGAGACAGAAAAAAAAAGATTCAACCTGATCAGGTACATAAGTTTTACATGTGTTAATTCATAAATGAACATCTATTATGTTTGTACTATTTTTAGAGCATTCTATTTTTACAGTGTTCTTTGAGATCAGGTTGAACAAATAATATTTCAATGACATGCTATTGCTCAAGTTCTTGGTATTTAAGAGTGAAAGCTAGGTGGATTACAATTATAAAGTGTTCAAAAAAAGAACAAAAGAAGACAGAGATTGAATAACTTACTTTTAGAGTCCCTGAAGCATAATGACTCAGTGCTGTAGATAACTTCTACAAGAGAAGTGATAGCTTTAAGATTTATTCACTATATTAGTCCCCTAACACTTCTGTGACTCAGTTTCCTTATTTGTACAATATGCTCCCTGACAAGAGAGAATGTCAGAGACCAACTGAAAGTTTCTTTTGTTGCTGTTATTATAAGGGTGATGTACAATGGGATTACAGCTACACAAGTCAGGTAATGAGTACATTTCTTTTTGAACAGTTACCGTAGTGATAGTTTCTTTTTTTTAGAAAAATTGTGAATGCCTCAAACTGATGAATAGAAAGAAAAAACTAACCTGTTTCTTAAAATTGCAAGCCAGGTGTCCGGGTAATCTTAAGCTACTCAGGAGGCTGAGACTTCAGAATCTTGGTTCAAAGCCAGCTTAGGTAGACAAATCCATGAGACTCTTATGTCCAGCAAAAAAAAGCTTAAGTGTTTGAGCACCAGCTATGAGGAAAAATGCTAAGTCAAGTAAGAGAGAGGCCCTGAGTTCAAGCTCCAGTATCAGCACCCAAAAATAGACACACACACAAAAATTTACAGTGGAAAAAAAAAAAACTTCTAGCTTTGTTAGTTAAGTGAAGATGAGAACCTCACATCAGCCTGTCTCAAATCTCCATTCTCAGATCTCAGCCTCTGAAATTCAGACTTTTTTTTTTTTTTTCGGCCGTGGGTCTTGAACTCTGGGCCTGGGCGCTGTCCCTCAGCTCTTCAGCTCAAGGTGAGTGCTCTACCACTTGAGCTACAGCGCCACTTCCGGTTTTCTGGTGGTTTATTGGAGATAGGAGTCTCACGATCTTTCCTGCCTGGGCTGGCTTTGAACCGCGATCCTCAGATCTCAGCCTCCTGAGTAGCTAGGATTACAGGCGTGAGCCACCAGCACCCGGCTAAATTCAGACTTCTTTAGGGCCATAAGAACTTCATCACACCCTGACTTTGTTTGGATTCTTATAACCTCCAGAGCCTGAACTTCCATGTAGAGAAACAGTACTAAAACTGATGAGCTAAATAACATTTTTCTGTTATTAGTAGGAGATTCAAAATATTGGCAAGAGAATACAGAATATAGAACTATGAACTGTAGTGTCCTTTCCAGTGTCCTTTAATCTTTTTGTTTGTAACCTCTGCTTAGCATTTAACATCAGAAGTTTGAGCTTTCTGATTAATATCTGCAAGACAGAAATTATGTCCCCTGACTAATTTGCTTGTTTGTAATAGAATTTACACTCTGGATTTCCTTGCCAGGTAGGTGCTCTACCACTTAAGCCATATTTTTGGCTTTTTTTTTTTTTTGGTCCGGGTTATCCTTCAGATAAGGTCTTATTTCCTTACTTGAAAGCCTGACCGGACTGTGGTCTGCCTATTTTAGTCTTCTAGTCATTGCTGGGAAGACAGGCTCGTGAAACTGCATAGAGCTTCCCTCTGTAAAGGAGAAGTTATGTGGAATGCCTGGGCTTAGCCTTGACCCAAGAACATTCTGTTCTCAGCCTCCCAAGTAAGTAAACAGAATTACAAATATGAGTTTCTGGGGCTGGGAAGGTGGCTCAGTGGTAGAGTGCTTGCCTTGCATGCATGAAGCCCTGGGTTCAATTCCTCAGCACCACATAAGCAGAAAAAGCCGGAAGTGGGCTGTAGCTCAAGTGGTCGAGCGCTAGCCTTGAGCTGAAGAGCTGAGGTATAGCTCCAGGCCCAAAGTTCAGGCCCATGACTGACAAAATATATATATATATATATGAGTTTCTGTTACCTGGTATTTCCATATATACAATATACAACTTTGGGTCTCAAATATACCATGCCTCTACTTTTTTCTTTTGTCATGGTTCTGGGGCTTGAATTCAGGGCCTAGGCACTGTCTGAGTTTTTGTTCCTCAAGGCTAGCACTCTACCACCAGAGGCACAACTCCACTTCCGGCTTTTCTGATGGTTAGTTGGAGATAAGAGTCCCACAGACTTTGCTGCCCTGGCTAGTTTCAAACCTTGATCCTCAGATCTCATCCTCCTGGGAAGTACTGGTTCTGGGGCTTGAAGGTGGCCTGGGCTCTGTCTCTGAGCTTCTTTTGCTCAAAGATAGTGGTCTACCACTTAAGCCACAGCTCTACTTACAGTTTTTTTTGGTAGTTTATTGGCAATGAGTCTCACAGACTTTCCTTCCTGCTCAGGCTGGCTTTGAACTACAATCCCCAGATCTTGGCCTCCTGAGTTGCTAGGATCACAAGTGTGAGCCATGGGTGGTAGGCCCTCTATGGTTTTTTACTGCACTATCCACTGCATATTCCTACAATAACTTAACATGATACTCTTTAATCATCAACTTCCTGTGTGTCTCACAATGACCATCTTTATCTGGGACATTATATCTTACTGTGTAGCTCACGTTGGCCTTAAAGTACTTCTGCCTCTGTGCTCAGGATACTGGAATTACAGGTATAACTCCATGCCCAACTGAACTCTAAGCATCCTTACATTACTACCCTGTAGAGCAACACCTATCATGTCATAGGTACAAAGTAAACATGCTGACTAAATGAAATCATTGTGCTTAGAGCCTATTATCTAAAATCAAAACACTATTCACATAACTCTAAACAAATACTCCAGAAGATATGTAATAAACAGAAATTTATCTTGTGTTATTTCTAGTTACTAGTTTGACCTTACTGTCTCAACAAACCAAAAGAAAAAGGAAAGTCAAATATTCAAATATTGTCAACTTGTGTGTGTACGTACATGCACAGATGGTGTTAGTTGAATAGTGACTTCTCTCACTTTTTTTTTGTCAGTCATGGGGCTTGAGCTCTGGGTCTGGCCTCTGTCCTTCAGCTCTTCAGCTCAAGGCGAGGACTTTACACTACTTGGGCCACAGTGCCACTTCCAGTTTTCTGGTGGTTAATTGGAGATAAGAGTCTCACAGACTTTCCTGCCAAGGCTGGCTTTGAATCTCAATCCTCAGATCTCAGCCTCCTGAATAGCTAAGATTACAGGCATGAGCCACAGGCATCCAGCAATAGGGACTTCGCTTAATGGTTAAGTCACTAAATATGAAAGATTTAAGATGTAGTTTCTTCAACACTTTCAGAGCTCTCTATTGTATTTAACAAAATACAGTACATCTTGACACAAAATTACTAATTAATCTACAAGTCACACTGTTTGATGGCATATTACAATGTGGGATAGTTACATAAAATCCAAAAGACAACTACTAATGCACAATTCAAAATGCAATGAGTCCAAGACAGGTTCATCTTCCTTTCAAAATACCAAAATAAAGGGGTAATCATGAGGAAACAGATATGAAGAAAACCAAAATTAACTTTAATAAATTACGTTAAACATGTCATTACAGTACTGAAAACCCACCCCCCCCAAAAAAAACTCTCACTAATACTCAAGAAAAAGTTGAAGGTATAAATGAAAAAAGTACCTCTCTATAGAAAATATGCCTTCACCTCCAGTTGTCCAGAAATATGAGGAACTAAGTGAAAACAACTGAATCACAAACCTTACAGTTTAAGAATCCATTATATTAAAGAGTAATGTAATAGAAACTTTCCTTCTAGTTCATACTATATAGACTTTGTGTAGATAACTTTTTACCCCTAGAAGAGTTTAATTCATTATCAGTCACCCTGTGGTCAGTGCTGTTTTCCTTCTCCTTTCATGGCTGACCTCCCCTCCCAGATTTAGAGTAGAATCAACTGTCATTTCCTTTACTGTATTTCTTTGGTATTGCAACAGCTCTTACTCTTTGTATAGGTGATGGTGCCCTTGAGAAACTATAAAAAGCTCTAAGCCTCAGAAAATAAACACAATTTGTTCTCATACAATTGAGAAGTTTAAGAAGCAGTAACCCCCACAACCACCCACACAAATGATTTCTTTAGCCATAGGGCTCTCTTTTATAATCCCACACAACTCCTTTATACACACATATGCAATTAAGAAATATTGCAGTGATTAACATAATACTTGAAATTATAATAAAATCTCATTGAACTAAACTTTTAAGAAATATTGCAGTGATTAACACAATACTTGAAATTATAATAAAATCTCATTGAACTAAACTTTTACTAGCAAAATTTTAAGAACCCCAGATGAACTGTTGACTAAAAGTTAACAAAATCTTATGGTTTTGCCACATTGTTTGCCTCAAAGTTTGTTATAGTGATTTTCTAAATCTGTTTTCATTAATTCTGACACATCTGCCTATAAAAAAAATAACAGAAGGTTTAAAAGTTTTGCTTGAGGAACCAAACAAACAAATAAATCTACATGGTATTTACAAACTCCTGGATTTAAGTATTTTTCTCTACTGTAGCAAGCCATGTTCTACATGGAGCAGGAAAATTAGCTAGGAACTCAAAGTGCCACCAGGTCTTAACTGTCCAGTTACCTTGTCAAAATCAGTGAGATATAAAAGATGAAACCAGGGAAATGACTAAAGGGAAGGGAAGAATATATTCAAGTAATAGAGAGAAACGCTTAAAATGGTAAAGATTTTGCTGTATGTGCTGAACTATTTGTGGAAACTATCATCCAACTTTTTTTACTTTAACTTTTCATACCGACTAAACCGAAGTTTTAAACTAGGGCAAAAGAAAAGAAAAAAGTATAATCACTGACAAATTTCAAAATCATATCATCACAATTTAAAAGATATTTAACTCGAAATTTCAGTCACAAAGCGTTTCTAAGTTTTATCACCCATTAAACCCATTAACTTTCCACTAGCAGAGACAAGTGAAAGAACCCATGACTCAGTTTATTTTTAAATACTAGGTAACAGGACAGTTGGAGTAAATACGTTTTTCAATGTGCCTCAAGTTTCTCGGAACTGATGAGACTTTAAATTTGACATCAAGATCTACTGCATCAAGCAAGGGAAGGCTGTACTATCTCCTGAAACAATCATGTTTTGATGACTGTTTTCCAAAGGACAGACCAGTAATTGAAATTCAAAATAGGAACTAAAAGTGAATAACACAGAACATGTCTCGCCATCTCTATTATAATCTTGTTGCTGCTCAAAACTGAAATCTAGACATGCAACATGTGGCTAGGCTAATGGTTCCTGTCTGGCCTAAGAATTTTCAGCTGTGAGTATTGGTGGAATCTGTGTGGCTTTCATGCCACCCAAAGTAGAAAGTTTACGGAAAAGAGGAATCCTTTGAACTAATAAGTTGAGGGAACTCCAGTGTTTGCCAAGGCAATAGGAGGCCCCATGGATTTCATTGCTCCGTGGGTTTGAGTGACGGGAAATGGGCTGCTAGCACTGGCTCAGAGTTATCAGGACTGGGAGCTTCGCACAGTATGTCCAATGCTTTGGGACACTCTTAATCAACTGTGTGTAAGACCATGTCCAGTACTCCCACACAGTTCACTTGGTGGCACTTGAGCAGCTTTCAATTCCCACGCTCTCCCCATTGTCCTCCAGAAATGTTCCCGGGGAAGAACACATGGAGAAAAACCGCACGTAGGCATGTCTTCAATTTCTGGTAAAGTCTGGGGGAGGGGGACCCTACGTGGTGTTTTTTTCCTGACTTGCACGACTCAGAGTGGGCTCCCAAGTATTCAGATTGAAAATGAAGGAAAGGTTCCCCTCTCCCTTCTCCCTTCAATTAAGAGGGAAAACACAGTAAGTGATAAGAGGTGGGATGGAAATTGAATCGCGCAAAAATAAAATAAAATAAGAAGGGTTGTGGCCACAAGTTAAACAACAACCGTACTATCGCGGACTCGAAGTGTCCCCTCGTTAGGGTTGGGGTGTTATTTCCCCACCATCTCTTTGGCTAGCAAGAGAAATGGATTAAGTGGAGAATGGGATGTTCTTCCGCCCCCACGCCAAGTATGCGCCTCGGTGTGGCTGCTCCTTTCGCGGATCCCAGACTTAACAGAGCGAGGTCGCGGTCACTTCTGGGATGAGAGCACCCCCCCCCTCCTCCAGATTCCCTCATGTATTCAGCGACAGACAGGAAAGACCCGGGGCTCTCCCAGTCCCCCCTTGGATGCCGGGGATAGCGGGAGCACTCACCAATTTGGGTTTGTTTTTCGTTTCCTCTTCGTTGGCGGCCCGGCTCCCGGTGCTACGCTTGTTGCTCCGGCCCCCAACGGGCTCCTCGCTGCCGCCTCCCGTTCCGGACGCCGCCGCCCCAGGCTGCTCCATCTTTCTCCGGCTCGGTCACCTGTGCCCTGTAACCCTACCTTCTCCTCTACCGGGGGAGCCCCTCGCGTGCCCACGCTGCCCCGCGCTGAGTCGGCAGCACGTCCTCCTCCTTGGGGGAGAGGGTCGTGGGGCCGGGATGTTGCAGATCTCAGGCTTCTGACTTCTACGCACCCACGACGCAAACACGCTTGTGGCTACTACCCGCTGCTGGGACCTAAACACCCGCTGCTGGGACCTAAACAGCTGCAATTACCACGAACGCTGTTGCCGCCGCCCTCGGGGCGGTGTTTAGGGGGTGGAGGAAAAGTCGGTGCCTATCCCTTTAAGACGGCCTCCACACACGTGATTCATCTTAGTGCCGGCGACCGGCCGCCCCAGCACTGAAAGCTGCTTCCGACTTGGGGCTGAGCGGGCCTAGGCTACTGAGCATGCCCGGCACTGCGACTAGCTCCTTACAGGGCACTTTCAGCTGTGCTGAAGCACGGATTTCACTTCCTACTAATGTAATGGAACATGCCTGGGAACTAACCAGGAGAGTGGAGGGGCGGCCCATTTTACAGATGGGGACATTGAGGCATGAGGAGGATTGAGGTGCCCCTTTACTTTTTCATTGGAACTTGAGTGTCCCCATTCACAGGCCAAAACCTCTTTTATGGCTTAGGAGCCCTTTGCGGGAATGTGGTCATGCTACAAGCTGTGGGAAGGTAGGAGTCAATGTGGAAAGACTTAGGTGCCTCTCAGGCCGTGATTGGGCTGGGACTGAGGAAATACAGTCGGTCCTTTATTCCCAGGCGACCAGCAGGGGAGTGGAAACAGCCTGTACCCTCCATCTAATCCTAACAGTGTCATTAGGCTCTTTAACCAAAGTACAGATTTCAGTTCACAGTGGAATTGACGGCTAATTTTGCTTTCCTAATCTAGTTCAAAGATAGATTTGTTAGGAAAACGTGAGTCAAAACTTAATTTCTGATTTAAATCCCTAAACAACTGTGGACACCACAGCAGAGTATGCTGATTTTTAGTCCTTAAGTATTTTCTCCTCTAGAAGGGGCCCACATATACTTTTTAAGAACGAACTCTTAAACAAACCCATAGGAAACTTTAGAGTGACAAGGCAAAGTTTGAAGGAACCTGCAGGCTATCATAGAACAATCACCCATATGCTAATGCAATGGATGCATGTAATATAAATTTAGATGCCAGGACCATAAAATATCCACATGCCTGTTACTGTCTTCAGGTTATGACTTCTTTTGCACTCTCCCACCACCCTTCCCCCCCCCATGAACTTGTAAAACGTGTGAAAATTTTCACATCCTAAAAAAGTAGTAGAATTTCTATCTGAATATACTCACAAGCATTACAATGAATTTGACAGTGACCAGGATGTGATAAGAAAATTACCTTGGACAGTAAAGTGAAATTTTTAAAAATGCATATCTGAAAACTGTGTGTGTGTGTGCGCGCGCACGTGTGTGTCTACTGGAACTCGAGCTCAGCTTTTTGTTGGTTAATTGTAGATAAGAGTCTCACTGACTTTCATGCTCAGATCTCAGCCTCCTTTCGAGTAGCTAGGATTATAGCTGTGAACCACGGGTGCCCAACCTGAAAACTGCTTTAAACCCAACTTTGTCCTTGTCCTTAACTTTCTTTTTAATCATTCAGGCATGACATACTGCTCTCCTGAAATGATAAATTACCTAAGGACAGCAGCAAAGAAGGACTACATGCTCCTGGTCAGTGTAGTCAGACCCAAGGTAATTTTGCTTGGTTTAAATTCCTGTTTGACTTAAATTGGAGACAGTTTGAATTTTACTCACCACACATACACAAAATTTAATGTAACTGAGTATCTCCCCTCCTAAAATTTTAAGTAAAACTGAAGGTTACAGAAAGATAATGACCTGTTTCTTCAACCAATGGTCCCAAGAAATACCTGTGAGAGAGATATGGGTGTGGGCCAAAGTTTAAAAGCCCTCCAGCCCCAAACATTGCTCAATAACCTGCTCAGTAGTCATTTCTTGAGCTCTTCTAAAAAAGCTGGATGATTTACAAAATGCTGTGGGTTAGAAGTATGAAGATGACATAATTTCTGCCCTTTGGAATCTCAATCATGGGGAAAGAAACTTTCAAAGAATTTTTCTTTGAACAGATTTGAACAGGAAGCACATGATAGAGGTAACTAACCAAGAATCCTGAAGAGGATGCTTAAGCGGAGTATTGAATAAAGTTCCATTAAAGGCATTAAGTACTTGTTGACAACCCGTAACTTCTAAGCATCCTGAATATAGTGGTGAAGAAGAAAGACAGATGTGGTTGACTCTTATGGAGCTTAGAGGAGAGTTAGGATATTAAACAAAAAAAAATTGAGCAATTTCAGAACAGTAAATAAATAGCATTCCAGTAAAAAAAAATAACAATAGCATGTGCAAATACACTGTGGCTAATAAATTTAGGTGGGCAGGTAGGTAATTGCCAAGAGAAGCAGAACTAATAAATAGGTTTGGGAACAGATAGGGGCTTCAGATCACAAAGGCTCCTACTATAAGTTTTATTATTGATGTTTTTTAAATAGTGTGGGCCAGGAGTATGCAGGACATTATAATACAGATGAATTGATATTGTTTTTGAATGTAACATTGGGTTTCACCATCCTCACGCCAAGCTAAGTTATATTTGATATTCAACTCAAGACATTTGAAAAGCATCTATAGTCTTTTCTACCACAAAAAAGTAAAAATGTTAGTCCCTGTTATAACTTATATTTCAACTTAATTGTGATGATCTCATCCCTGTCTTGATTCCTGATTTTTTTTTTTTTTACATTTTGATTTAACCAGTAGTTAAAAACAAATTGAAATCTTTCTTCCCACATCAGGGCGATTGTTAAAAGCCAGAACTGAAAGAAAGAAAAAAAAGTTGCTAGGAGTTGTCTTCAAACTTTCTTTAGAGCCATCCGTTACCTAAACAATTTGGTTCAGTCAATAAAGAAAACTTGTTTTTTTTTTTTTAAAAAAAAGAAGAAATAATCAACTAAGGTCTCAGAAATATTTATGAATTGAAAGTTCACTCTTAGTTTGTTTACTCTTAGTAAACAGATACCTAGGAAGCATAGTCTATGTGTGAAACACCAAACTTAAGTGTCATGCAAATTTTTATGAAGTGCCAAACAGCCTGGAACCACCTGCAATCCTACCTACTCAGAAGGCTGAGATCTGAGGATTGCTATTCTGGGCAGAAAAATCTTTGAGATGCTTATCTCCAATATACCAAAAAAGCCCAAAGTGGAGCTGTGTCTCAAGTGGTAGAGCACTAGCCTTGAGCAAAAATAAAAGCTTAGGAACAGTGCCCAGGACTAGCACCAAAGGGGAAAAAAAGTGCCATACATTCTACTACAGTGTTACCTATGTCCCCCTAAAGAATCTATCATTCTGCAAAGTTGGACACCTAGGACACAGGGATTCTGGAAAAATGCAGTTAAGGAAGACCACTCACATCCAATATAACTGTGAAACAATACTCATTCTGATAACAACACTCAGGAGGTTCAATTTCCACTGGCCTTTGCACCCAGCATCACAATTATCCACATAATGACTTTATGCTTCCTCCTTCCTCCTGTGGGCATTTACTTTTAGGAGATGCATCTAATTGAAGAGTAGTCAACATTGTTTTGTGCTTTACCACTTGAGCCACAGCTCTTGCAGCTTTTTGGCAGTAACTTGAAAGTAAGAGTCTCACAGACTTTCCTGCACTGGCTAGCTTTGAACTGTAATCCTCAGATCTCAGCACCTTGAGTTGCTAGGATTACAGGTGTGAGGTACCAGTGACTAGCTAGAATAGTCAACTTTTTTTTTCTTTCAAATTCTTTATTGTGATTGATTACATAATTTCCCAAATTTCACAGTATTGTGGGACAGTGATGCTTAGTTAAAGTCACAAACACATTCTAACTTTTATGGGGCAAATTGTCTATCGTCGTCTATAACGAATAGTCAACTTTTATAAAATGTGGTAAAAAGATTTCTTTTAGCTTGATAATCCATATTCATAGCTCTCTTGGATAGTTTATTGTGGTTGAAGAAAATAAAGATTGAATCCACTAAACCAGTAACTATTTATATTTTAGCCAGCGTCTTGTGCAATATTCTTTGTATATTTTTTAAAAGTTTTGCTAAGAGTTCTTAATTGTGAGGAAGTTTGCTTCTGTTTACTTTCAAACCTAAAATTCACACATGAAGCTGGGCAATAGTGGCTCACTCCTGTAATCCTAGCTACTCAGGAGGCTGAGATCTGAGGATTAGAGTTCAAAGCTAGCCACTGCAGGGAAGTCTGTGAGACTCTCACTTTCAAGCAAGCTTGAGCAGGAAAGTCTGTGACACTCTTATCACCAATTAACCATCAGAAAACTGGAAGTGGTGCTGTGTCTCAAAGTGGTAGAGTGCTAGCCTTGAGAGGGAAATAAAAGCCCAGGGACAGTCCTCCAGGCCCTGAGTTCAAGCCCCATGACCAACAGAAAATACATCCATCCATCCATCCATCCAAACGTACATACATACATACATACACCCATACATCCATAATACATACATAAAATGAAATTCACACATGAATCAACTGGACTTCCAGATTTTCTTAACATCATTCACCTTTTCATGAATTACTAAAGACATAGTTGTAGTACACAAACACTTGGAATAGACCAAGAAATATAAGAATTTGGTAATTCATAAACCTAAAATCTACTTGAGAATATAAAGGTATCACTCAGGCACTGTGGTTTACTAGCTACTTTGGAGATGGAGGCTGGGGAGTTAGTCTTCAAGGCCAGCCCAGACATAAAAGTTTGGAATCTCAATCCATAGCTAGGTAGGGTGGTATGTGTCAAGTGACCTGGTCAGCACAATTGGCAGAGTGCCGTGGCACACACTTGTATTCCCAGGACAAAGGAAATCACAAATAGAAGCATTTCTGTCCAGGAAGCATCAATCAAGATCTTATCTTTAAAAGAACACTGAGCTTTAGCAGCTCATGGCTGTAATCTTAGCTACTTGGAAGGCTGAGATTTGAGGATCATGGTTCAAAGCTAGCCAGGGCAGGAAATGACTCATATCCAATAAATCACCTAAAAATCGAAAGTGGAGCTGTGGTTCAGGGACAGCAGCTAGGCCCTGAGTTCAAGCCCCAAGCCTCCAAAAATAAGATATAAAGAACTGACATTTAAAAAAAAATTTAAAAAAAGGGACTGGAAGCCAGGCACAGGTGGCTCTTGCCTGTAATTCTAGCTATTCAAGAGGCTGAGGTCTGAGGATTGTGCTTCAAAGCCAGCCCACGCAGGAAACTCTGTGAGATTCTTATCTCAAACTACCAGAAAACTGGAAGTGGAGCTGTGGCTCAAGGGGTAGAGTGCTAGCCTTGAGCCGAAAAGCTCAGAGACAGCATCCAGGCACATAGGTCAAGCCCCACTACTGACCAAAAAAGAAAAAGGACTGGCAGAGTGGCTCAAATAGAAGAGCACATGGTTAGCAAGTGCAAGTCTCCAAGTTCAAATCCCAATATTGCCAAAAATAAAAAAGAAGAAAAAAAGAAAAAATAAAAGAAAGCTCTAACTTAAATTGAATGTAATGTGGTAAAGGAGTAATTTTATTTAATCCTCTAATAAATGAACTTTGCAAGAGGGTAATGCTTGAGCCTTTGAACTAAGAAACAGAGGTCAGATTTCAGTAGGCAAAGAAAGGAAATACAAAAAGACAATATATGGCATGTCCTGGAAATAATGCTGACCAATAATACTGAGGGGCCAGTGAAGCTTGAGTAGAATAATGAGAATATGAATGTTGAATAATTGTAGGAAGTATGGTCATCCCCATTGTCTTTTGCCAATATGCAAACAGAAGACACTGTGGTAGTCAGTGATAAGGATCTTTAACAAGAACCTTACAAAACAACAAGTGTTTTAGGAGCTGTTTTGGCAGTGGTACACAGAATAACTTTTAGCACTGAATTTAAATTTTATTTTTCCTTTAGTACAGGATTTCTTTCCTTTAATAAAACTCTTCACAGAGCCCTAGTATATACAACAGATACAAATCTGGCTTACCTGTTTGTACTTCATGTGAGAGTGGAGGGCTCTTGCTCAGGTCTTGGCTTCTCTGTTCCCCCCTGAGACACCCATTTGAGGAACCACTGGTGAACTCTGACTAAAAGTAGATAATATCCTCAGGATTGCAACTTGAGAGGCCCCAGACGTATTGAAGAGAAACAAATGACTCCAAAAGAAGCTTAAAAAGAAGAAAACTATTCCTCCCCACAGATTTTGTGCACGAAATAAAGGAAAAGACAGTGAACAAGAATGAGCAACATGTGGGCCCAAATACATAAAAATGTAGTGGCAAACTGGGCAATATTATCTCAATAGGTGCTTGTTATTGGCAAGTAAAGCTAGACCAAGGAGTCTGGTACCCAGAAACTAAAAAACCTTATTAGGGCTGGACAGGAAAGCTAAGAAGATCCCTGTAATCAGTAACCAATAGGAAGAGCCTAGACAAGGTGATAAAGCATTAACGGGAGAATAACAGTATGGAGCAAGAAGGCAGGCCGCCAGACTATGGAAGTCCTGCCATGGATATCCTGGTAAGCAGACAGAAAATTAAAACACAGAAAATCCTGTAGCAAGCAATAGGCAAAAGTTGAATCATATTATGGAGCAGGAAGTCTGCCATGAGGATTGGAATTAAGAATTACCAGTCATAAAATCTGGGGAGAGGAAGGGGAATAGCAAAACACTGAAACAAGGACACAGGATGACCCATTGCAATATGCTGGATGGTATATTGAAAATGAACTTTACAACTTCGGGCGGCGAGGTGGGTAGAGAGGATAGGAGTGTGGGAGCTGGGGGAGGGAAGGGATAGTGGGACAACAACAAGGAAGGGAAGGGGTAACAATGATCGACAAGTAATGTACTCATTGCCTTACTCATGTAACTGTAACCCCTCCATACAACATCTTTTTTTTTGTGAAAATACTGTACAGAGGGGTTACAATTACATGGGCAAGATAATGAGCACATTTCTTATCAAGCATTGTAGCCTCCTTCTTTGTTTCCCCTTCCAATCCCTTCCCATCTTCCCCTTGCCCCCCTCCATACAACATCTTAACAATACAAAAATTAAAAAAAAAGAATATACATTAAAAACATAAGGAGACCTGTTTCAATGGTAAATGTGCTGTACAACCAGACAGATGTGTAATCCCATGTCTGCACTGGAATTAGATTCCAAACACCTGTCTGACATAGCTAACTCTGACTACCCCATCTAATAAAGTCCATATGAGTCTCAACAACAACAACAAAATTCAATGCATAGCATACAAAATTAAGAAAAGTGAGGGAAGGCTAGTGTTGGAAAGGATACTGGAGAACGATTGCTCAGGTTGCGCTGTATTTATAAATTGGTTTGTGGAAGGGCAACTCTTTTGTGCAATTACTTAAAGATGATATATAATATACATATATATTATATATAATATTTTCCTGGTCCTGGGCTTGGGTACAGTCCTTGAGCTTCTTTGTGCTCAAGGCTAGCACTCTACCACTTGAACCACAGCTCCACTTCTGGCTTTTTCTGAGTAGTTTATTGGAGACAAGAGTCTAGTGCACTTTCCTGAATATGCTGGCTTTGAACCATGATCCTCAGAGCTCAGCCTCCTGCATATATGTTTTGTTTTGTGTTTTTTTCATTATTTTTTAATTTTTTATTGTGAAAATACTGTACAGAGGGGTTACAATTACATGGGCAAGATAATAAGTACATTTCTTATCAAGCATTGTAGCCTCCTCCTTTGTTTCCCTTCCCATTCCTTCCCATCCTCCCCCTGCTCCCCCACCCAATCCTCCCCGCCCCCACCAAAGTTGTAAAGTTCGTTTTCGACATAACGACTTGTACATCTCATTGTTGCAATGGGTCCACCTGTATCCCTATTTAAACGACTTGTTTTTCCCCTTCCCCTCCACAAATTATACTGACATCAAATACAGTGAAAGCAGGGGTTATACTGTGGGGGAGGGACATACAAAGCAACAAAGAAATCATCTTATAAATGTGTTAGAAACAATCACATGAAAGAAAAAAACATTTAAATACATATATTAGGGTTCATTTCCCTAACATCACCTTATCTGTCCTTTTCTGCTTCACTAAGACATATACTAGATATTGCAAATAAGGGAAACCATGGGACCTATGTTTCTTTGGGCCTGGCTTACTTCACTTAATATAATTTTTTCCTAGTCTTTCCATTTCCTAACAAATGGGACAATGTCATTCTTTCTGATGGAGGCATAGAATTCCATTGTGTATATATACTACATTTTCTTGATCCATTCATCTACTGAGGGGCATCTGGGTTGGTTCCATATCTTGAAAACCCAGAAATGAACCTACAGACCTTTAGCCATCTAATCTTTGATAAGGGAGCTAAAAAAATAGAATGGAAGAAAGACAGCCTCTTCAGTAAATGGTGCTGGCAAAATTGGTTAACAACTTGTAGAAAACTAAAGCTAGATCCTTATATATCACCCTGAACCAGAATCAACTCCAAACGGATCAAAGACCTCGGAGTCAAAGCAGACACTCTGAAAACATTACAGGATGGAATAGGAGAAACCCTAGGTCTCCTTGGCGCAGGCCGAAATTTTCTTAATAGAGACCCAGAAACACAACAAATCAAAGAAAGGTTGGACAAATGGGATTGCATGAAGTTGCAGAGCTTCTGCATGGCAAAGGACATAGCTAGTAAGATCAATAGAAAGCCCACAGATTGTTTTTTTTTAATAAAAAATTACAAAAATTATCCGTCGCTTATGAGAAAAAGGCAAAGTACTCTTTCTAAACAAACTAATTATATGAAGTCTATGAAAGGGAGACAGAAGTTAATAAAACTGTTATCTACCAGATCTGTGAGAACAGAACAGAACTAAAAGCAATAGGTTTGCTTCAGGCTGAGCCACCAAACTCCTGAAATACTACTTCTCAAATCCTATCTGATTAGGAGCAAAACTTGTCCCAGTAGAGAAAAAGAAAACGAACAAGAAAAGGCCTGGGAACACTATTAACTAGTAACAGTCATTTCCTGGAAAGTAAAGGTTAACGGTCCAGGTCTGATGGATTTGAGAATTGAAAACTAGACATCTCTAGGCACCGGTGTCTCACACCTGCAATCTTCAGGAGGCTGAGATCTGAGAATCATGGTTCAAAGCCAGCCCAAGCAGAAAAGTCCTTGAGACTCTTATCTCCAATAAACTACTCAGCAAAAGCCGGAAGTGGCCCTGTGGATCAAGTGGTAGAGTACTATCCTTGAGCAAAAGAAGTTCAATGATGGCACCCAGACCCAGAGTTCAAGCCCCAGGATTGGTACAAAAAATAAAATAAAATAAAATAATTTTTTAAAAAAAGGAAAAAAGAAAACCAAGCATCTAAAAGCACATCCCCACAAAAATTGGCTCAAATGACAACAGTGCCAATTTCTACTGGGGAAAGTGTTGAGTCTGATAGACACTTTGGAATCCTCAGAGTCATGCACCTTATGATTTAATACAGTATGCTGAAAATGAACTCTTTGAACTTTATCTAGAAAATATGTTTTTAACAAAGAACAGACTTCTCTGTTCCACATTAACCAAAGCTCAAATGTGTTTTTGAAGACTGGCTTCACAGCTCACAAAAAACAATCATTCAATCTTAAAGTTACTAACACAGTTGGAATATTGAACAGTAAGCAAAAAGAGAAAAGCTTTATTTACTTTCTAAATTATGTAGATTAGAGAAGCACACAATAGTATTCATAGGGATATATTAACGTGATGAAGTTTAGGCTTTTCCCTTTGTGTTTTATTATTATCATTATTGTTGTTATTATTGTTATTATTTACCAGTCCTGGGGCTTGAATTCAGAGCCAGGCACTGTCCCTGAGTTTCTTTTGCTTAGGGTAGCAGTCTACCACTTGTGCCACAGTGCCATTCTAGCTTTTTCTGTTTATGTGGTACTGAAGAATTGAACCCAGGGCTTCATGCATGCTAGGCAAGTACTCTAACACTAAGCCTCATTCCCAGCCCCTCCCTTTTTATTTAAATTTCATTTAAATTTTTTTTTCCTTTCTTTTTCCCTCCTTCCATCTCCTTTTTGCTTTTTAATATTATCTTGCTAGTCTCTGTGTGTGTGTGTGTGTGTGTGTGTGTGTGTGTGTGTGTGTGTGTGTGTGTGTGTGTGTGTGTGTGTGTGTGTGTGTGTGTGTGTGTGTGTGTGTGTGTGTGTGTGTGTGTGTGTGTGTACTGAGTTCAACAGGCCTGGGCACTGTCCCTGAGTTTTTTTGCTCAAGACAAGCACTATACCACTTAAGCCACAACTCCAATTCCAGTTTTTTGGTGCATGTTAATTGGAGATAGGAATTTCATGGACTTTCCTGCCTTGGCTGGTTTCAAACTGTGATATTCAGATCAGAGCCTTCTGAGTAGTTAGGATTACAAGTATGAGCTGCTGGTGCCAGGCTACAGGTAAATATTTCTTTGCTTCTGATTATGTCTTTATTAGATACAGATACAAATCAGTTGTTCCACCCCCTTCCTTGCTATGTACACAGAAATAACATATACCTACATATTTTTCCAGAGAATAGGCATTTTCACACAAATGCCAATTTTGCCCGTCTCTTCTGGGAAACACAGGAGATTAGCATTCAGTTTCTGACATACTGAAAGAAAACAGTCTAACATAAGACCTATGTCTGATATGTAGAAATGCCCATAAACCCCATGTATACATCTTATGTGAATAACTCTTAGGAATGTATATAAATTGATTAAGTAGAGCAACCTACAAACGAAGTCTCTATTAGATTGTATTTTACCTAATACAGTATCAGAGAATACATCAGTCTAAACTTACTTTTCAGTCTTCTATCCAACATATCAAGATTAAATGGTTAAATGGCACCAGATTCACTCAGTGAACTTTTTTTTTGGGGGGGGATAGAGATTTGCATGTGCATATTCTTTTTTCCTTCCTTTCTTCTTCCCTCCCTTCCTTTCCTTCCTTCCTCTCCCTCCTTCCCTCCCTCCCTCCCTCCTTCCTTCCTTCCTTCCTTCCTTCCTTCTTTCCCTTCCCTTCCCTTCCCTTCCCTCCCTCCCTCCCTCTCTCTTAGAGATGGAACCCAGTGTTTTGCACATGCTACAATACTAGGCAAGTGCTTTACCACTGAGCCAATCTCCAACTCAGCACTTGAATTTTTAAGATAATTTAGAAGAAAGACTTTGCATCAGTGGATGATTTCTTAAGAAAATGATACCAGGATATTTACTACTGCTCTTATTTTACTTTGGTGTGTGTGTGTGTGTGTGTGTGTGTGTGTGTGTGTGTGTGTGTGTGTGTGTGTGTGTGTGTGTGTGTGTGTGTGTGTGTGTGTGTGTGTGTGTGTGTGTGTGTATGCACCATTACCAGATTTGCGGTCAGGGTCTTTAGCTCTCATTTAGTTTTCTTGCTCATGGCTGGTACTCCATCACTTCATGTCTGCAATCCACAATTTGCTGGTTAATTGGACATGGAATCTTGGACTTTTCTGCCCTGTCTAGCTTCCAACCTTGATCTTCCTTGTCTCAGCACTTGAGCAGCTTGGATTATAGACATGAGCCACCAGCATCCAACTTTATTTTACTTGTACTTGGAATTTTTTCAGTATCTTTGTAACAGTGACTTTCTGCTGCTGTCAGGACAGAAAGGTTAAGTTGACCCATTTTATCAACATTAGCAGCTTCACCATATAAATATGCAGATCTGCCTCATACCCCTATGAACAAACCTTGATTTGCATCAAAATTTTCATCCTTTAATCTCTTGCTATGTTATTGTTTCACACAATTAAAATATCTCCAAAACTCAGTTCAGTAGTGGTCATATTCAAAGTCTCAGAGCTAGGCTTGATTCCATATCCACAGAAGAATGATCTCCCACTGCAGGTACAAAGCCCTGGAATAATATATAACATAGCAGAACATTACTCCTTTTTTGTCAGCTGTGGGGCTTGAACTCTGGGCCTGGTTGCTGTCCCTAAGCTCTTCAGCTCTAGGCTAGCGCTCTACCATTTGAGCCACAGAGCCACTTCCTTTTTTCTAGTGGTTTATTGGAGATGAGTCTCACAGACATTCCTGCCTGGCCTGGCATTGAACCGCAATCCTCAGATCTCAGCCTCCTGAGTAGCTAGGGTTACAGGTGTGAGCTACCAGTGCCTGGCTCTTTTTCCCTGTTATATACAATATAGGAATATGTAATCAGGTTTTATCTAGCATATTAGAACTTACACATATAATTTTAATTAACTACTATTATATTAGCAAGCATTGAATACTAGCCATATCTAAAGCAGTGTGAATGATGTGCTCACATTCATGATCTCCGTGGGTTTAATACCTACTCATGGCAATTGCCAAATACACAATTATCTCCAAAATAATTTTCCAGGAGTACAGAGGTGGAAATAAATTGGGAAAGTTTTATGTGAAACAGGAACTCGAAAAAGAATATACTCATTACATTACTTATGTAACTATAACCCCTCTGTACATCACCTTTACAATAAAAAAAAGAAAGAAAAGAAACAGGGACTTTAAAATATAAGTAGGACCCTAAATGTTAAGAAGAAAGGTGAGAGCATTTTAGTTAAAGGTACATCAGCAACTCAGAGAAAGGAAAAGTTGGGGCTGAGATTCATTAGTCATTTAATGGACTGGTTTTGTGAGGACATATTGGGAGGTTAAGCTGAAAAAGCAGAATGGGGCCAAATCAAAAAGACCTTGAAAGTCACCCTGAAATTTAAATTTGTTCTGTGGACTGTGAAGTCACTAGAGAGATATATGAATGGGTGAAACACACACTCAGACCTATGTTTTAACAAAACTGCCCTGGCATTTGTAGGACGAATGGTTTATAAGGCAAAAAGTTGGAGGTAGAGAGACAAATGAGTATGCAATTCAACTGCCCTTCTCTTATTGGGGAATAAGTATGTTAACTCCACCTGGGTATCATCTATACAAACTTGACATTGAGTCAAAATAGCCTGGAGAATGAGAGCTGTAAGGATGGGCTGAGTCTAAAATCTACTAGGAATAACTATAGATTTATAGCTTTCTCTATATATTAGAGTGTAAGGGATAAAAACCTCCATTAGATTTGGTTTGACATCCCAAGAGTTTGCAAGATCAAACAAGATAAAGATTAAAGTGAGTAGGTATCATGAGGAAGAAAGAAGCAGCGATGGTAAACAGTCATAAAACTACATGGGTATGTTAGTCAGGTTCAGGTGTCCTGAGGTATTTACATGTTTCAATAGGTCAGACTATGATCTGGAACAGAAAAAAAAAGAGAATGAAAAGATGGGAATAGATTTCACAGGTCATTTTTTCTCAGAATTTAGTAACGATGCAGACGAGAGAAGCAGAAGATGATACTCAGATTTCAATACTGAATAACAAGAAAAGTGAAACTTCTTAATTCACATTAGGAATCCAGGAGGAGAAAGGTATTTGCAAAAATATGATGATGAGTTATAAAAAGAAGTAACATTTCAGATGTCTGCATGTCTTGCAGAAGGAGATTTCTTTTTTTTGTTCTTTTTGTACATTTTTTATTGTAAAATACTGTACAGAGGGGTTACAGTTACGTACATTTCCTATTGAGCATTGTTGCCTCCTTTGTTTTTCCCCTACCATCCCTTCCCTTCCACCTCCACAACTACCCCCCTCCTTCCCCCTGCAGAAGGAGATTTCATTAGAAATTAGTTCTGGTACTTATGAAAAAGTTTGGAGATAAAATTTGCAAGGATGAAGATTTAGGGTCTTTTAAAAAATATAAATTGAAAAAAAATGCAAGTAGGGGAGATAATCATGAAAGACCATGTAGGGGGTTATAACCAAAAAAAAAATAAGTCTCTGAGGAACACATTTTTATGTGTGGATAGAGGAAAGAAACAATCCAAGAACAATGCCTAAGAGAGTTTATTACTCAGTAGAACTGAGATGTCAGTACCAACTAATGAAGCAGGGCAGATGATAGCATTATATAGATTAGTAGTCTAGCAAGAGAAATATCTTCAGTATTTTATAGATTGATGCTGAGAAGAAAAATTCAGGGAGATACACTGGGCATAGGGGCAAGCAAGCATCTACAGGCTGAGACAAGAGGTTTGCTTGTTCCGGAGCTCATGGTCTGCCTAGGCACTGGTAGTTTAGCTACACAGGAAGCTAAGATCTAAAGATTGCAATTTGAAACTAGCCTAGGCAGGAAAGTCTATGAGACATTTATCTACAATTAACCACAAAAAAAGCTGGAAGTGGACCTGTGGCTCAGGTGGTAGTGTACTAGTAGCATTGAGCGAAAGAGCTCAGGGCCAGTGCACAGGCCCTGAGTTCAAGCTGAGGGTGGGGAGAAGTCCTATCTCAAAAAGAATCCAGACAGGTAGGGTGGGATGCAGGAAATTGCAACAACACAGAAGCTGTATATTAAGTTAAAAGAGATGTTAGCCAGCAGCAAAGTCAAGAAGAATGAGGTGTTCGGTGACATTAAAGACAGTCATCAGGAAAGTGATGAACAGATTGCTTTTTCTTAGAATTATTGTCTCACTGGAGGAATATACCAGTATAAAGCTAACCCTGCTCAGAGCTCCAGTTTTGAAATTGCTTTTGGAGACAGTTAACCAGCCAGGCAAGAAAAAAAGTCTTATTTCTTCATAGCCCAAGGGTACCCACTGTTGACATTCACATGTATGTCTCTTTCTTTTACTCCTTCCCTTTCTCACCTGCCCTTCCTCCTTCCTTCCTTTCTTCCTCTCTTCCTCCCCCTCCTCCTTCAACTCCTCCTCCTCTCTCCTCCCTCTTCCTCTTCCTCCTCTTCTTCATCTCCCTCTCCTTCTTTTTTAGATCATAGTGCTTGAAGTCAGGGGCTGGGAACTGTTCCTGAGCTCTTTTGCTCAAGGCTAGCACTCTACCACTTGAGCCACAGCTCTGCTTCAGGTTTTTAAGTGATTAATTGGAAATAAGAGTCTCATTGGGAGTTTTCTGCCCTGACTGGCTTCAATCCAGATCTTAGTCTCCTGAGTAGCTAGGATTATAGGCATGAGTCACCCACACTGGCCTACCTTTTCTTCTTCTGTTTTATTTTTACCTTTTCTTCTTTACTTGCTTAGTTCATTATCCTCCCCCTTCTGTTTGATGTAGTATACCTAACCCCTGCTTCCTGTCCCACAGCCTCTACTGGAGTTGGCCTGTGACCAGAAACACAGGGCAGTAGAACCATATAGGGGTGGGCTACATTCAAAGAGCCAAATTCTAGCTGTTATCCCCAAAGGAAGTTTGTGCTATGATTTCCTGTAGCCTTTGGGACCTTGTCCAAGTAACTGATCTTTACTGTGCCTTAGCTTCTTCATAATAAAATGTGGTTATGAATAATCTTAATATCATAGTCTGCTTTGACAGAGAAACTAATCAGTTTGTGCAAAATGTTTAGTACTATTCATGGCACATAACAAGTACTTCATAAATGTTAACTCGTTTTACTTTTCCTTGAGATATATTTTTCCCCAAATATCTTTATTAAAATACAACTACCTTACTGTACATATTAATGGGTGCGTTTTGATGCAATCTGATGTATGTCTTTAACTTTGTGCTAGCATCACCTCAATCAAGAAAACGAATATGGCTATCACCTGAAAAGTTTTCTTCTACCCACTCCCACCTTAATCTTTTCCCTAGGCAAGCACTGGATTTTCATAACTATGCATTAGTTTGCATTTTATAGGGTTATGCATAGAGCCATGTAACATGTATTAATTTCTCTAGCTTATTTCACTAGGCATAATTAGAGATTCATTTATGCTCTTGCAATTTTTTTATTTTTTATTTTTTTATTGTGAAAATACTGTACAGAGGGGTTACAATTACATGGGCAAGATAATGAGTACATTTCTTATCAAGCATTGTAGCCTCCTCCTTTGTTTCCCCTTCCCATCCCATCTTCCCCCCCCATCCTCCTACCCAACCCTCCTCCCCCCCCACCAAAGTTGTAAAGTTCGTTTTTGACATAACGACTTGTACATCTCATTGTTGCAATGGGTCCACCTGTATCTCTAGTTAAACGATTTGTTTTTTCCCTTCCCGTCCACAAATTATACCAACATCAACTACAGTGAAAGCAGGGGTTATATTGTGGGGGAGGGACATACAAAGCAACAAAGAAATCATCTTATAAATGTGTTAGAAACAATCGCATGAAAGAAAAAAACATTTGAATACATGTCTTAGGGTTCATTTCCCTAACATCAACTTATCTGACCTTTTCTGCTTGACTCAGACATACACTGGTTATTGCAAATAAGGGAAACCATGGGACTTATGTTTCTTTGGGCCTGGCTTACTTCATTTAATATAACTTTTTCCAAGTCTTTCCATTTCCTAACAAATGGGGCAATGTCATTCTTTCTGATGGAGGCATAGAATTCCATTGTGTATATATATCACATTTTCTTGATCCATTCATCTACTGAGGAGCATCTGGGTTGGTTCCATATCTTAGCTATGGTAAATAATGCTGCAATAACCATAGTCGTGCTGGTAGCTTTAGTGTGGTCTTGTTTGTGAACATTTGGGTAAATGCTCAAAAGTGGGATTGCTGGGTCGTAGGGGAGCTCTATGTGGAGTCTTTTGAGGAACCTCCATACTACTTTCCAAAGCTGTTGAACAAGTTTACACTCCCACCAACAATGCACTAAGGTTCCCTTCTGTCCACATCCCCTCCAGCATCTTTGTTTTTAGAGTTCTTGATTTTAGCCATTCTAACTGGAGTGAGGTGATATCTCAATGTTGTTTTGATTTGCATTTCTTTTATGGCTATTGGTCATCCTTCTTTCCTCTTCAGAGAAGTTTCTCTTTAAGTCTTTAGCCCACTTATTTATTGGGCAGTTGTTTCTTTGAAGATTTGATGTTGGAGGATTTAATTTTTTGAGTTCCAGTTATATTTTAGATATGAGTGCCTTGTCCTTTGTATGGCTAGTGAAGATCTTTTCCCAATCCGTGGGCTTTCTATTGATCTTGCTAGCCTCTTGAAATTTTTTTATTACTGAATAGTGTTCCATCTTATGGATGTACCACAATTTTGTTTGCTTGTTTTTGCAGTTCTGGAGACTGAGCCCAGAACATATATGATAGACTAGTGCTTTACCACTAAGCTATATCCCAAGCCCATTCTTCTAAAACTTAATATTTTGGGTGCTACATTTAAGTCTATGGCCATTTTGAGGTCAATTTTGTCATGACATCATGTATGGATTGAGCTTTTCTTTTGGCATGCAACTATGCCACTGCCATTTATTGAAAAAACTATCCTCCAACTTTTCAGTTTCTTCCATCTCACACCTTTGTAAAATATCAGCTGTCCATATATCTGTGAGTTTATTTATGGACTCTATTATGTTTAATTTACCTGCTTATCTATCCTTAGTTTAATATCACACTTTTATTGCTATAATTTAAAATACATTTTGAAATCAAATAGTGTCACTCATCTAACTTTGCTTATGTCTTCCAAAATTTTATTTCTTAAAAAAAATAAATCTGTTGGGTTTCCAATAGGAATATATAGTCTACAGAACAATTCAAGAACTGGCATCTTTGCAAAATAAGTAAGAGAAAAGTCATTTGTTTGTTTATCTGTCTTTTCTACCTTCTCTCAGCAGTATTTTCTGGTGCCATTGTGAGATTTTCTTTTTCAAAATTGATTTCTATTTTATTTTTATACTATTATAATGTTTTATGTATTTTATTGTACTTTCTTGTTTATATTATCTCCTACTTCTCCAGTATGTAAACTCTTCAAATGCAACAAATTTGTTTCTTTGATTTTTCTAGGCCTAGCATCTTTACCCGTGCCTGGAATAATGTAGTATTCAGCAAAGCTATCTTGATTCCACCAAGTCAACCAGATTTTGCCAAAAATTGGATTTTAAAAATTTATATTAAATTCATATATTCATAGTACCTTTTTATTAATATGGAAATTTGAAATAATAACCTTGTAAATTTTTTATTGTTATTATAAAGTTGATGTACAGAGGGGTTAGAGTCACATAATAGGTTAAGAGCACATTTCTTCTTGAACAATGTCACCCCTTCCCTGCCTCTCTCCCAGTTTTTCCCTTCCATCCCCACCCACAAGATGTATAGTTCATTTTCAGCATAGTGTCTAGTAACACTACTACATTTTGAAATAATGACTATTATGTGTTGAACTGTACGCTCCAAAATTCGTATGTTGAAATCCTATCCCCCACTATCTCAGAATGTGACTGTGACTATGTTTCAAAAGGGTTTTTTTTCAAGAGGTATTTAAAACAGGTCATTAAAGCCCAAATCGAATATGACTGGTGTTATATATAAGAAGAGGATTTTAGGGCACAGAAACATAGAGGAAATTCCTGTGAAGACACAGAAAGAGACAGCCACTTGCTTGCTAAGGAGACAGTTCTCAGAAGAAGTCCACACAATCTATACCTTGACCTACTAAATTTTTTGGGGGGAGGGGCTGATTCTGGGGCTTGAACTCAGGGTCTAGGCTCTGTCTCTTGGCTTCTTTGGCTGAAGGCTAGTGCTCTCCCACTCTAGCTATAGCTTCACTTCTGGCATTTTTGGTGTTTAGCTGGAGATGAGTCTCATAGACTTTTTCTGCCTGGGCTGGCTTTGAATCACGATACTTAGAGCTCAGCCTCTTGAGTAGGATTATAGGCATATGCCACCAGAGCTTAGCAATCTCCTGAAATTTAAGGAAATAAATTTCTATAGTTTAAGCCACTCAGTGTGTGGTACTTTGTTATGATAGCCCTAGCAACTAATAAAAATGCAACTGACTAATAAGATCACTAAAAGATTGTTTTAGTACCTATAGGATTTAGGAAGGAGGTAATACTAGGGTTTGAACCTAGCTTCATGCTTGTTAAGATGGAGTGATATCCCAATCTAAGCTTCTCACCCTGATTTTCTCTTTTCTTATGCCCATCCTGGGGTTTGAACTCAGCTTCTATGTGTTTTCCCTGAGCTTTATTTTTATTTATTTATTTTTCTCATGGCTAGTGTTCTATCATTTGAGCCACAGCCCCACTTCTGGCATTTTGGTGGTTGATTGGACTTAAGAGTTTCACAGGCTATCCTACCTGTGATGATTTTAAATCACAATACTCAGATCTCAGCCTCCTGAGTAGCTAGAATTACAGAATGAGCTACCTGTGCCTGTCTTTTGCTGGTTATTTTTTAAAATAGGATCACACTTCCTGTCTTAAGGATGTGGCTGAGCTGCAGTCTGCTTACTTTATGCTTCCTGTCACCACTGCTGAGATCACAGACATATGTTACCTCATCCAGCTTCCCTCTGCGGAAATGAAATATCCTAGACTTTTCTGCCTGAGCTAGCCTAAAACCAAAGTCATCCCACTGGCACCTGTGGCTCATGCTTGAAATCCTACCTACTCAGGATACTGTGATCTGAGGATCAGAGTTTGAAGCCAACCCAGACTGACTAACCTGAAAGACTCTGAATCTCCAATTAACTGCCACCAAAAAGCAAGAAGTAGAACTGTGGCTCAGTTCGTTTAGTACTAGCTTTGAGCACAAAAATTCAGAGACAGTGTCCATGCCCTGAATTCAAGCCCCAGGACCAACACAAAACAAACAGCTCCTCAACAAAAAAGACCCACAAAACAAAAGCAAAAAAAAAAAAAAAACCAACCAAACAAAAAACCCCAGTCCTCACAATCTCAGCCTCCTATGTAGTTGTAATGACAGGCATGTGTCATTTCACCTAGCTATGGGTTGAGAAGGCATCCACCACATAATGGAGGAGTCTGAAACTTTTCTGCCCCAGCTAAATTAATCATCCAGATCTCAGCTTCCTAAGCAAATATGATTATACAAGTGAGCCTCCAGTATCCATGTCATAGCCCTATAAGAAGATTTTTATCTGTCTAGTGATCCTGTGTTTCTTTATTGTCATTCTCTTACAGAATACATTCTGATAGTTCATTATTCTTTGGTTCTCTTCTGTTTCATGGTGGTTGCTTCTTGTTTTTGTTTTTGTTATTTTTTTGTTTGTTTGTTGTTGGGTGTGGGGATTGAACTTAGAATCTAGGTGCTGTCTCTGAGTTTTTTTGCTCAAAGCTAGCTCTCTACCACTTTGACACCACAGCTCCACTTCTAGGTTTTTTGGTGGTTAAATGGAGGTAAAAATTTTATGGACTTTCCTACCTGGACTGGCTCTGAACCATGATCTTCAGACTTTTGTCTCCAGAGTAGGATTACTTGGCATAATTAGAGCCACCAGAACCCAGATGTTTGTTTTTTAAACAAAATAATCCCTCAGCTCCACGGTAGAAAAATCAGAAGATTAAGTAGAAGAAGCACAGCAGAGGTGACAGTTTCTTACCCTTTGACACCTTTTATACTTTCCAATGAATCTTCTAATTTCTGTAACTGGGCATTAGCACTTACTTCTCCTACATTATTAATTTACTAGCACAATATGTGGGCAAGGAAATTTATCTTGGGAAACTATGAATTATAAATGGAATTAGTGTATATACAATAGAAGGGCTAGTTCTTTTATTAAACATCTTTGTTTTTGATGTTTCATTTAAAATCAGAATTAGGTCAAATTTTATCACCAAAAAAGTTCTAGGATGCTATTCTTTTTTCAAAGGGGGCAATTGTGTTTGTGAATTTTTTTCCAAGAAAAGTTACAAAGAATGAATAGGAATATTCAGAGCTTTTCTGAAAACAAAGTAATATGTTACAATCTTTTGAAGTTTAATAGCATATTTCTAACAAGATATGACCAGCTCTAGAGAGCCAAACGATAGCTATTCTGACATAATAACAAAATAGAATATCAAATTTCTCTGAAATGGGATACCTCTAGCCAAAGTAGAATATTCATAGGCCATAAAATTCAGGGATTCCACACAAATGAATTGATTCCCAAGAGTAATCTAGTTCACTATAGCTACCTAACCTTTGACAAGGTATCTAAAGAAATAGAAAGGAAGAAAAACAATATACACAATATATACAAAACAATATAATTCATCACATCAACAAGAGCAAGGATAGGAACCACATGGTTATCTCAATAAGTGCAGAAAAATCATTTGACAAGACCAACACCCCTTTATGATGAAGGCTCTGGAAAAATTAAGAATCCATGGAACATTCCTCAATACAATAAATACAATTAACAAACCTACAGCCAGCATTATACTTAATGGTGAAAAACTAAAGCCATTTCCTCTAAACTCAGGAACAAGGCAAGGATGTCCATTCTCTCCACTTCTCTTCAATTTAGTATTAGAATGCCTAGCTAGAGCAATGAAAGAAGATGAAAACATGAATGGGATCTGTATAACAGAGATGAAGTAAAATTCTCCCTCTTTTCAGATGACATGATCTAGTACTTAAAGAATCCCACGAACAATGCTTGCTAAGAAATGTACCCAATACCTTGCTCATGTGACTGCAACCCCTCTGTACAGTATTTTCATGACAAAAAAAATTCAAAAAAATAAACACACAAAAAAAAGAATCCCACAGATTCCATTCCCAAATTACTCGAGCTGATTTGAAACTTTGGAAAAGTAGCAGGGTATAAAATTAACCCTCAAAAATCAATGGCTTTTCTATATGCCAACAATGAAAAGAGCGCGGCTAAAATCAGGACAGCAACTCCTTTTGTAATAGCCCCACAAAAAATAAAACACCTAGGAATTGGGCTGGAAAGGTGGCTCAGTGGTAGAGCGATTGCCTTGCATGCATGAAGCCCTGGGTTCGATTCCTCAGCACCACATAAGCAAAAAGAAAATACCTAGGAATTAACTTAACTAAAGAAGTGAAGGACCTCTACTATGAAAAATTTAAAAACCTGAAAAAGGAAATTAAAGCAGAATTTAGGAAGTGGAAAATCCTCCCATGCTCCTGGATTGGAAGGATCAACATCATTACTATGGCTTTGTAGTAGAGTTTGAAATTTGGAATTGATATTCTTCCAGCACTGTTCTTTCTGCTAAGGAATGTTTTTGCTATTTGGAGACTTTTATTGTTCCATATCAATTTTTGGATTGCTTCTTCTATTTCATCTTAGAATGATATTGATAAGTATCACATTGAATTTGTAGATAGCATTTGGAAGTATTGCCATTTTAACGATGTTCTGCTTTAATTTCCTTTTTCAGGTTTTTAATTTTTTTTATTTATTTTTTATTGTGAAAATACTGTACAGAGGGGTTACAATTACATGGGCAAGATAATGAGTACATTTCTTATCAAGCATTGTAACCTCCTCCTTTGTTTCCCCTTCCCATCCCTTTCCAGCCTACCCCCGCTTCCCCACACAATCCTCCCCCACCAACAAAGTTGTAAAGTTCGTTTTCGACATGACAACTTGTACTTCTCATTGTTGCAATGGGTCCACCTGTATCCTTATCTAAACATCTTGTTTTTCTCCTTCCCTTCCACAAATTATACCGACATCAAATACAGTGAAAGCAGGGGTTATAATGTGGGGGAGGGACACACAAAGCAACAAAGAAATCATCTTATAAATGCGTTAGAAACAAATGCATGAAAGAAAAAACATTTAAATATATATCTTAGGGTTCATTTTCGTAACATCACATTATCTGACCTTTTCTGCTTGACTCATACATATACTAGATATTGCAAATAAGGGAAACCATGGGACCTATGTTTCTTTGGGCTTGGCTTACTTCACTTAAATTTTTCATTGTAGAGGTCCTTCACTTCTTTAGTTAATTCCTAGGTATTTTATATTTTGTGGGGCTATTCAAAAGTGTTTCTTTTTTAATTTCAGTCACACTCTTCTTGTTCTTGGCATACAGGAAAGCCACTGATTTTTGAGTGTTACGTTTATACCTTGCTACTTTCCCAAAGTTTCGAATCAGCTAGAGTAACTTGGGAGTCGCATCAATGGGATTCTGTTAATACAAGATCATGTCATCTGCAAATAGGGAGAGTTTTACTTCATCTTTCCTAATTTGGATCCCCTTTATGTTTGCATCTTGTCTTATTGCTGTAGCTAGGCCTTCTAATACTAAGTTGAAGAGGAGTGGAGAGAGTGGGCATCCTTGTTTGGTTCCTGACTTTAGAGGAAATGGCTTTAACTTTTCACCATTAAGTATAATGCTGGTTGTAGTTTTGTCATACACCACCTTTATTTTGTTGAGGAATGTTCCATGGATTCCTAGTTTCTCCAGAACTTTCATCATAAAAGAGTGTTGGATCTTGTCAAATCCTTTTTTTTTTGCATCTATTGAGATAATCATGTGGTTCTTATCCTTGCTCTTGTCCATGTGATGAATTTTATTGATTTGCGTATATTGAACTAACTTTGCATCCCTGAAATGAATCCTGTTTGATCGTGCTGTATGATTTTTTTTTATGAGTTGTTGAAGTGAATTGGCCAAAATTTTGTTGAGAAATTTTGCATCGATATACATCAAAGAAATGGGTCTATAGTTCTCTTTTTTTGTTGAGTCCTTCCTTGGTTTGGAGATGTGGGTTATGATGCCTTCATAGAAAGAATTTGGTAGTGAATTTTCATGTTTAGTTTCATTGAAAAGTTTGAGGAGTATTGGTGTGAGTTCTGCTTTGAAGGCCTTGTAGAATTCAGTTGCAAATCCTTCCAATCCTGGGGTTTTCTTGGGTGGGAGGTCTTTTATTGCTGTTTCTATTTGTATGCTTGATTTGGGTCTGTTAAGTTTGTTTAAACCATCTTGGTTTAGTTTGGGCATGTCACTATTTCCTGGAAATTTGTCCATATCTTTCAGATTCTCAAACTTATTAGCATAAAGGTTTGAGAAGTATCCTCTTATTATATTCTGAATCTAGGTTGTTTCTGTAGTGATATTTTCATTCTCATCTCTGAGTTTGTTTATTTGGGTATGTTCCTTTTTTCTGATAAGATTTGCTAATGGTCTGTCAATTTCATTAATTTTTTTCAAAGAACCTACTCTGTTTTGTTGATTCTTTCTATGGTTTTTTGGACTCTAATTAATTTAATTCTGATTTAATTTTATTTTATTTAATTTTATTTATTTGTTTCCAAATAAATAAAGAGCTTGTTGCTCTTTTTCAAGCTGCCTCAGTAAATTTTTGCTTTCAGATCTCTCCAAGTTGTTAATATAGGAACTCGGAGGTATAAACTTGACTCTGATTATAGCCTTCGCTATGTACTAGAGTCGCTGATAGTGTGTGTGATAAATATCATGAACATTTGATTTTCCTTTCTAATATCTTGCATGACCCACTGGTGGTTCAACTGTGTATTGTTCAGACTCCAGGTGTTACAGGATTTTCTTTGGTGGCTTTTGGTGTTGAATTCTAATTTTATTCCCTTGTGGTCTGAGAGAATGCAGGGCATAATTTCAATGTTTCTGCATTTGGACAAATTTGCTTTGTAGCCTAGAATATGGTCTATTTTGGAGAATGTTCCATGTGCTGCTGAGAAGAAGGTGTAATCTGATGCTGCTGGGTGAAATATTCAGTAAATGTCCTTTAAATCTAGTGGATCTTTGAATATGTTAAGATCCGAGATTTCTCTGTTGAGTTTTTGCTGGGTTGATCTATCTAGTGGGGAGAATGTTGTCTTAAAGTCCCCAACAATTATTGTTTTTGGATCTATGCATGATTTGAGGGAAAATAGTGTTTCTTGAATAAATTTGGTTGTGCTGTTATTTGGTGAGTAGATATTTAGCATTGTAACATCCTCCTGAAGGAGAGATCCCTTAATTAGTGTGTAGTGACCTTCGTTATCTCTTCTCATTGATTTTAATTTGAAGTCTAGTTTATCTGATATTAGCATTACAACTCCTGCTTATTCATGGGGCCCATTTGCTTGGTAGATTTTATTCCAGCCTTTCACTTTAGAGTATGTTTGTTTTTGTTGGCAAGGTGTGTCTTTTGAAGACAGCAGATAGAAGGATCTTGCTTTTTGATCCAACTGGACAATCTATGTCGCTTAATTGGAGAGTTCAGTCCATTAATATTGAGAGGTAGGACTGAGAGGTGTTTGTCTGTTCCTGCTTTTTATCCTTTTTTTGGGGGGGGGAGCTGTGCCTTGGCTGTCCTTGCTGTGATTACATAATTCTCTGTGGACCGTTTCATTGCCTATATTCTGTTCTTTTTGGTTTTCTATATGTAGAACGTCTTTGAAGATTTTTTTGTACAGGTGGTTTGGTAGCAATATATTGCTTCAGTTTTTCCTTGCTGTGGAAGGTTTTTATATGTCCTTCTGCTATGAATGAGAGCTTAGCTGGGTAGATTATTCTGGTTGGTAGTTATTTGTCTTCAGGGCAGGGCCATCCTTGCTTTTATGGTCTCTGCTGAGAAGTCTGAGGTGATTCTGATTTGGTTACCTTTATATGTGATTGTTCTCTTCTCCCTGATAGATTTAAAAATTCTTTCCTTAGTGGCTATTGATCCTATATGGATTATAATGTGGTGGTGGGATTACCTGTTCTGGTCTTGTCTATTTGGGGTTCTAAAAGCTTCTTGTATCTGGATGGACCTGTCCTTTTGTATATTTGGGAAGTTCTCTGCTAGGATTCTGCTGAATATATTTTCTAATCCATTGGCTTCCCGCTCCAGGCCCTCCTGTATACCTATTAGTCTCAAATTAGGCTTTCTGAATGCATCCTGTATTTCCTGCAGTGATCTGTCATGCTTCTTGGTTTTGTTATGAATATCTGTGTGCTCTTTCTCTATGGAGACTAAACTGTCTTCTGCTTCAGAGATTCTTTCTTCTGCCTCCTTCGTTCTGCTTTCAAGGCTTTTTACTTTGCTGTTTATCTCCTTTCCTTCTTGCTGGTCTTTCTTAATTGTGTCTGCTCTTTATTAAGGTTTTCTTTTAAGTCTTGAATTGATTGCCTTACCTCCTGGAGTTGGTTTTCAGACTCTCTTTCTACTCCTTTATCTGGGTTTCTATCTTTTCATTAGACTCTTTCTCCTTCTGTTCGAGTTCCTTTATCATTTTATTTGTGGAGTCCCTGAAATCATCATTCACGTCTGGTTGAAATCATGTTCTCTTATAGTCCTATGCAGGGTGTTCAGTTTTCATTCAGCAGATTTAGCACACATGTTTAAAAAATATCTTGAGCATTATCCTCTAGGTCATTCTGGGATTGCTCTCTAGCTTGTTTATGTGGAGAGAGTGTTGGGGTTAGTTGATTGGCCATGTTTCTTGTGTTTCTGAAGCTAGTTCTACCCATTTGGGGACAAGAACCACCAGTATGACAATAGGACAGTCTTTTAGAGCCAGAGCCAACTGTGTCATGTAGATATATAGATCTCAGGGTTTCAGAATTATGAGTGTTTCCTTATTTAGCTCTCTCTCTCTCTCTCTTTTTTTTTTTGGTTGGAGAGGGATGTTGTGTGTCTGGGGTAGAGATTACGTATTGTTATAACTTTTGAGATGAGCTGTGTTTGGCTAAATGGTCTGCACCTTAGAGCTAACAAGATGGGCCCCTTGTATTCAGCCAAAATGGAACCAACTGTAAGTTGGGTCAGATATAAACCATTAGGTATTAATGGACTGAAGAAGATGGAGAAGAGAAGGGTTAGGTTTGTAGAGATATAAATTTAAGTTCAAAAGTAAAATTGGGTATAATGATAGTAGAAGGATAAGAACAGCTTAGGGGAGAGGTATATGTAGTAAGAAGAGAACAGAGACCTTGTTTCTGAGTGTAAGAGGCAGAAAAGAATTTGAAGGAAGGTTATGTAAGGAAGTGCTTAGAGATCTAGATGAAGATAAGAAAAAAGTTATATATAAGGATATTTGGGACATTTGCTGAGATTAGAAAAAGTTTTATTCAAAGGGTATTGGAAAGTCACTTAATTTAAGATAACTCCTGTAATTATTGTTTACACACATAGAAGGAGCCCTTACTTTGTGTATAGAACTAGACAGGGTAGTCTGAGAGTAATAGTATAATGTGAAGAGAAACAAAAAGGGGAGAGTGAGAGGAAACAAAAATTAAAAATTAGGAAAATGAAAAGTGGAAGAAAATACAAATAATAGTGAAAAATAGAAGATTAAAATGAAATAGCAAATCCTAAAAACAATACACAAAAATAACATATAGAAACAAAAACAACAAACGATCAGACCAAAAAAAAACCACCCAAGAGTGGGTTTTTCGGGTTGTTTGTGGGAGCTTGAGTCTCCAGGTAGTCCTCTCAGCAGATTCCTGATAAAACCTTGTATGCCTTGTGGTAGTCCACTTTCCTTGTGGCTTGGTTGGGAACAGGTGGCCTTTTGATGAGGGAGAGTGACTGCTATCTAGAGTCCCGCTCTCAGGCCTGATGGCAGGGAGTTTGGGGATTTCATGTTTGTAGACTATCACAGGCCTGGTGCTGTGTTCCCAGGCTTTCCCAGATAGCCACAGAAGCTTTAGAAACAGAGCTTACGTCTGTGTTCTCCACTGATGTGATCTCTTCCCTTTTGGAAGGGGGTTTGGGTCAGAGGGCTTTGGGATCCCACAGAGTTGCCACCCCCAGGGAGTGAACCCAATTGGTTTACTCACAAGGTCTGTAGCTGGTGGAGCGCTTGACCACAGAGCCTGTGCTGTGGCTGTCAGGATGGGGTTGGTGGTTTCTCACTTGGAGGGGCTGGGTGTTGGGAGGACCAGGTGGGGGAGTGGCATCTGCAGCAGCTGAAGGGTCTCTTCTGCAGCGCTGGGAAGACCAGGTAGAGCTTGGTTCAGCCAGCTGGAGTGGGCAGCGGAGGCTGTGCTAGTCTTCAGCGGAGGCTGTGGGAGGCGGTGGGCAGCCTTAAGGGTGGCTGCCTGAGGCTGTGAACTGTGTCAGTGGTGGTGCCTGCAGCAGCGTGAAGCTGCAGTGGCTTTGAGAGGCTGGGGTCTGCGCCTGGTGGTGGCAGGGAAGAAGCAGGTCCTAGCAGAGCGCCCAGTTGGTAGGGTGGTGGGCCTGTGCAGTGAGGGATTGGCTGTGGCTCCCTGGGGGTCGTGTGCAGGGTTGGCGGGGGTCCACGGGGATCCTGCCAGAGCTGCAGGCATGGGATGACTTTGGGAGCTTACCAGGTCTTGTCGATTTCAGGCAGTTGTAATGCCAGTATTGTTGGATTCACTCCTTTTCTGTAGCTGCCCTGGGGCAGGGGTGGGGGTGGGAGGCTGTGTGGGGGAGGCTGTTAGACAACTTGGAGATCTTCACTAGGTTCCTTCCTAACTTTCTGTGGGTCTGGTCTTGAGTGCTTTCTTCCGTTTTTGGGTGCTTCTCTGCTTAAAGTCTGCAGAAAGTGCAGCTCAGTGCATGGGGCCACGTGATGCAGCTGCTCTGCAGGGGTCCTGTTCACTGTTTCTCTTTTCACTTTCCTTATTTGCCTGCTAGGATATTCTTCTTGTAGTAGGGAAAGTCTTTAGATATTTAGAGTTTGATTGGAGTGGGTCTTTTGAGGTAAAGTGTGGCTGTGCCCTTAGATCTTCGTTTGGTCAGAGACACGTAGTGGGACTACCAGTGAGAGTGCCGCCCTCTTCAGTCCTCTTCCTCTTGATTCTTTACACATTCTTTGGGACAATCACCAATACCCATGACTTCAACTGTCATCTATATAATTAATGACTATCATGTCTCTAGCCCACATCTCTCTACTAAACTCCAGATTCCTATTTCTAATAGCATAGTAAATATCTCTACTTGATTGATAACTGTATTCCACATCGGAATGTACACAATATATTATTCTACTCATTTTCATTCTACCATTAAATCTTCTTTATTGACTGGTCAAAATTTGGGTAAAAATTCAGATATCCCCAATGTGGATACTTGTATATATTTAAACAGAAGAAATGAAGAACATGTTAATTTTGACTCTCTGGAGAAGAAAGACAGAAGGTAAAAGAAAGTGGGTTAGGGAAATATAATTCCCTTCGTTTCCATCATGATTAGGGAAGCTGTTGGGGATAGTTTACTGTTTCCCAAACAGATCTAACAATCACAGTCACCTGTATCATTTGCTAAACAAGTACACTCTGGGACCCTTCCCTTGAGATTTGGTAGGTTTAGACTAAGGTTTAGGAATCTGAAGGTTTAATGAGGACCCAAGGGATTCCAAGAGGCTCACAATGTTTGAGAATTGATAGAGTGGAAAAAAATCCAGGCTTTGCAATCATACTAATACCGAGTTCAAATCCTAGATTCCCCTCTTTCGGGATGGCTGATCATGAAATTAATTACCCACCCTCAACCTCCCTGTCCATCCCTACAAAATGTTGTTTGGGGACTACACAAATTAATGTACATAAGGCATTTGTCTTACATTGCACATTGCAAAACAATAGTTGGCATTATGAAATGCTTTTAGTTTCACTTCATTTATACTTAAATATGAATCTCTGGAGACTTTTTAGCAAGATATGAAGATGGCCATGGATTCTGCAGAACTTTTGCTTGCTATAGGACCTGCCATTACCACTGATGCCAGAATGAGAAAAATTGTCATTGTTATTGTGATTAATGGCTGTGGGTCATCTTTTATTTGTTTAAGCCTTCTAATGGAAAGTCAGCATTCAGAGTGTAGGAGGGTTCCAATTGATTCAGAGAGGTACAGGATGTTACCTGACCCCAGGGACTTGATTTTTTTTTCCTCCCTAAGATTTTTTTTTAGCTTGGTACCTTTTATTTTTATTTATATTCCTTTTTGCTATTACTGACAGTTGAATCCAGGATCTCAAGCTCTCAACTGGCTTTTAAAAATTAATTTACTTTATTATTATAGAGGTGATGTACAGAAGGATTACAGTTACATGAATCAGGTATTGAGTACATTTCTTTTCATACCGTTTTATCTGTTGCCTCATTCTCTGCTAGTCCCTTCCTTCCATCTCCACCCATGAGTTGCATAGTTCACTTCCATCAGTGTCCAGTGAACTCCAATGCTGTACTTTTCACCCCTTTCTCATCGAATTCTGTGCACTACACACTACCCTCTTGAAGAAGTACATGTGAATACATAATACCTAAATACATAATAAGGTAAAGAAGACAGAATCATCAAAAACTCAAAACAAAACAAAAAGTCTTTTGTTTCTGTATCTTGGCGTTCATTTCAGTTTGTACATTACTTTATATAAATATGAAGAGACTCTTAGGCATTGTGCCTTTGTGTTTCTCTCCTAAGAGTATCCTCTTTTGATCTCACTGTGTGAGAGTGCCTAAATCCCTGTATAATTTGTCATATCCCAATGCATTTTAGATCTAATTTCCTCATATCAGAGAGAACATGAGGGTTTTTTTTGTTTTCTTTTTTTTTTTTTTTTTTGCATTTACAAGGTTTTCAGACTTTAGCCTCTCTTCTGAGTTCCAACTTGAAAAGGTCCAATAACATTCTCCTTTGAGTTACACTTTAAGCAGGGCTTTGAAAGCCTTCAGTGCCTGACCTCCATTCAAATTAGAAGGGGGCAGGGTGTCAGAGAGACAGATGTGGACGCATGGAGGAAGCCAACCAGGAGAAAAGTCAAAGACATACTGATAGAAACATGAAAAGATGATGAGAAAAGATACAAACAGCTGAACACAGTTAGATAAAGAAAGCAAGGTGTTGAGGAGAGAAAGAAAAAGGATAATGGAGAGAACAGAGACCTATAGAGAGCTAGATAAGGATGTACTTACAAGATAAAACTAAATACATAGAAAATGACACAGATGTGGTAGGAAGACTTCTTTTGTTACGTATGTGTGCATGCTGTCCTGGGTCTTGAAACTTGGGATCTGGGCATTGTTTCTGAGATTATGTGCATAAGGCTATTGCTCTACCACTTGGAGCTACAACACTATTTCTGATTTTTTGGTAGTTAATTGGAGATAAGAATCTTATGGATTTTCTTGCCCCAGCTGGCTTTAAAGTGAAATCCTCAGATCTCAGCCTCCTGAGTAGCTAGGATTACAGGCATGAGCTACTAGTGTCCAGCTTTCTCTTGTTATTTATACAAGTACATTTTTTTATTGTGAAAATATTGTACAGAGGGGTTACAATTACATGGGCAAGATAATGAGTACATTTCTTTTTTTTTTGTTTGGGTCCGGTCATGAGGCCTGAACTCTGAGCCTGGGCAATGTCCCTCAGCTCTTCAGCTCAAGGCTAGTGCTCTACCTCTTGAGCCACAGCGTCACTTCCGGCTTTTTTCTTTTTGCTTATGTGGTGCTGAGGAATTGAACCCAGGGCCTCAGGCATGCAAGGCAAACGCTCTACCACTGAGCCACCTTCCCAGCCCCATGAGTACATTTCTTATCAAGCATTGTAGCCTCCTCCTTTGTTTCCCCTTCCCATTCCTTCCCATCCTCCCCCCCCCCCCCCCGTCTCCCCACCCAATCCACCCTACCGCGCCCCCCCCAAGTTATAAAGTTCGTTTTCAACATAACGACTTGTACATCTCATTGTTGCAATGGGTCCACCTGTATCCCTATTTAAACAATTTGTTTTTCCCCTTCCCCTCCACAAATTATACTGACATGAAATACAGTGAAAGCAGGGGTTATATTATACTGTGGGGGAGGGACATACAAAGCAACAAAGAAATCATCTTGTAAATGTGTTAGAAACAATCACATGAATACATATCTTAGGGTTCATTTCCCTAACATCACCTTATCTGACCTTTTCTGCTTGACTCAGACATATACTAGATATTGCAAATAACATTTTATATAGAGTATTTTCCTGGCAGTCAAGGAAGGAAATATTCACTCATTTCACACAATTATAAAGTCATACAAGGCATACTGTGACATGCAACATCGAAACATAAAGTGATTTGTAGTCCCAGAAGGAAAGAATAGATTCAGCTGGAAGATGAAGGAGGTAGCATTGAAGCTTGGACTCTGAACAAAAAAATAAGGATTTATCAATTGGATAGGGAAGAAATTTTCTGATAATGAAAACACCACTAATCAAAACTTGAAGCAAGGAAAATAAGGAACACATTGAGTAAAGAAGGAATGGTACAGTTTGATTATGTTTGAGAGTTGAAAAGGAGAATATTTGGAAATGCATGTTCTCAGGGTCTTCATCCAATGTGTACTGTATGAGAATCTGTGAGAACAGTGCCCTGGAATCTATATTTTTTATCAAGCCCACAGTTGTTTACAGTGTACTAATCCATAAAGAGCACAATTTGAGAATGTTAATCTATAGGTGGAAAGGTAAAGTTTCATTCTGCTGTTAGGAGATAAAGATTTGGATACAGTGGAAAGAAAATGTAGGTGTGATTAGCTGTTGAGTCATTGCAGCTCAGTGGACCAAAAAGGTCATAATTTGAATCTCAGCTTCAGTACTGTACTGAGCTATGGTTACAGTCTAGATAAATAGGGCCAGATGACAGTTGGAGAAAACTGCTAATTAATTAAACCTAGTCTAAGGTCAGACCACCAACCGGCAGACACAAGTTCTTTTTTTTTTTAATGGGAGAATATGGATAAAAAGAATAGGGAAGATCTGAAATAGAACTTTCCTTTGACTTCTCAAACTCCTCTTGTTTATTTTTGTCAGATCTTAAATAGTTTCCTCTATAACTAGATCAGAATTGACTCAGATTTTTATTCATTAGTAAATTATGTTAGGAATGCATCTGAAATTCAAGAACAAGGTGTACAATGGATCACTATTTACAAAGGCATTTAGATGTTTTTTTGAAAGTGAAGGAGAAATATCTTTTCAGTGCTATTTGAAAAATGAAGGAAATGTTTGTATTGTCATGGTATGTATTTTGTGAAAGCATCTCATTATTTTATGGTAAGTGTCCTTCAACTGTGGAAACCTGTGTAAGGTAGAACTGTTTTGCTTTCCATTAATGAAGGAGCCACAGGACACAGCTCCCATTATTAGTGGTTAAACTGACTTTGAGATTTTCTGTTGCTCTTGAAGCTATTCATTTTTAATTACTACTAAGAGTACTGCCTTCTCTCCTAGACAGCCACATAGTGAGAGTGTTAGCCAGCTTTCACTGAGACAAAACGCTTGAGAATAACATCTTAAAAGAAAGAAAGGTTTATTTAGGCACATAGTTTTCAGAGGTTTTATTCCATAGTCTCCTGGCCCCTTCCCTTGGAGCCTGTGATGAGGCAAAATGGGAGAAAGACATTTACTGACAATAACAAGCCAAAGAGGAGGGGTAAAAAGCCCAGAGTTGTAATATATTCCTAGGAGAACAGTATGTCCAGTTGTTCCTTCCTTCAATCAAGGTCCACCCTATCAAGTTTCTACTACCACCAAATATCACTGTCATGTAGGGAACACATGTTCAACATATAAGCTCCTGCTGGACATTTAAGACCCAAACTATAATAGTAAGCTCCTGATGGCAGGCACCCTGTCTTGCAATTCTTTATATCCCTCCATCCAGCATGGTAATGTAGCAGGCTCTCAACAAAGATGTAACATACATATGAGTAGTAGCAATGAACAGTTGCATAGGTCCACTTCATGCTTCACTGAAGTCTGGAAGCAGAGCTCCATGTGATAGAATTTTCATCCATCAATTCCAGTGTTTGCTACTGACATTTTGCACTTTTAAGAATGCAACATTTAGAGTTGATTATGGCTGAGTCACTGTTAGTAAAAGGTGTGGAAACTGAAGAAAATTCACAGGTCTCATATGAATCATTCTTATGCTTTATAATAATGAAACTCATGTACATATAGACCCCAGTATCAGAGTCCTAGAAACTTGAAGCAATCTACTCAATTCCTCAGTGTTTGTGTAGACATGAATTAAGTCCGTTCTACTTTCATCCACACTAGTTCACATGAATCTGTGCATAAACATATCAGGAGCAAAAAGAAATTGTCTTCTGGGTACAAAATTGGGCACAGAGTTAAAATCATCATATGTGACTTTATCTATGGTGACATTTCATAAAAAGCAGACACTTCAGATTTTTTTGTCTTCTTTCTGACACTTCCAATTTACTAAGCACTGCCACTAGAAAAAACGAGGCAATTCTGACTGTTGTGAAAAACACTAAACTTACATTTTCCTGTGGCTACAATCATATATCAGAAATAGAGAGGTTGATAGGAGGCAGCATTTGTGTGGAAAAGAAAAATGCACCGGCTCTCCAAGAACTTTAAGAAATGGAAAGCATTATACAAATTAGTCCAGACATTTAATTATGCATTTAATAAATATTTTATTCAATTATGGTCTTTGAATATTTCTCAGAATTATTATCAAATGTATGCTTCCTTCTTTTTTGAAATTCTATTAATTTTCCTTTAATAGCATACATACAATGATACAATTCATCAAGTAGTTTCATTGTGGTAATTCTACACATGTATATATTGTATTTGATAAATTCATCCCCTCAATTTCTCTTTTTTGTACTGTTTCTTTAAAAATATTTTACTGGGTTTTATTATGTTTTTCCATACTTAGACATAATGTACTTTGATCATATTTATCCCTCCATCATACTAAATAAAATACCTATTTAGATATAGATTCTGCATATGACAGAAAATATTCAACATTTGTCTATTTTCCATCTCTCCATATATTTATTTAAAATTTTATTGTTATTATAAAGATGATATACAGAGGGATTACAGTTACATAAGTCAGGTAATTAGTACCTTTCTTTTTGGACATTGTCACAGTTGCTCTTGCTGTCTCCTACTTTTTCTCTTCCATCGCCACCCACAAGTTGTAGAGTTCATTTCTAGTGAGTATCACTGTTGCATTTGTTCATCCTTTGTTGCTCCATTTCTGTACCACCCCCCTTGCCCTCCCAAAGACAGGTAAATGAACAAACAACACAAAAGAAACGAACAAAAACAACAACAAAGAAAAATCCTGTTGTTTCCATTTCTTGGAGTTATTTCGATAAATATCATTTTATATGATCAGAGGCATATAGGTATTATACCTTTGTGTTCCTCTTCTAAGAGTATCTTCCCTTTGGCTTCACTGTCTGTGAATGCCTAGAGTCCTATATAATTTATCATGTCCCACACACTGGATCCACATTTATCTTCATGTTCCAGGCTTACTTCACTTACTATGATCTACAGTTCTGTCCATTCTCATTTCATGACATAATGTTATTCTCCTTTATGGCTTAATAGAACTCAGGGCCTGTACACTGTCCCTGAGGTTTTTACACCCATGGCTGGCATTCTACCACTTTGAGACACAGCTCCATGTTTTCTTATAATCTTTAAGTAGTTGTACAAAGGAATTGTCATTTAACAAAGCAGTTTATGAATACAATATATATCGATCAATGTCATCCCCTACAACATTCTGACACGTCCCTCCCCTTCTCCCTCCTTTGCGCATTCTTCTTTCTTTGCGTATTGATAATTTGATGGACACCTAGACTGATACTATGGCTTGGGTATTGTAGTAAGTGCTACTACGTTCTTAGTTCCTGGGCAATGGGCGTCCTAATCATAAAGTTGTTTCCTGTATTTATATTTGAAAGTGTTTTCCCTATGCTTTCATGTAGTAATTACAAAATTTTGGATATTAATATAAGATTCTTTTAAAATTGTTTTTGGTACTGGGTGACAAACAGGGAGCTGGTTTCAGTCTTCTACATGTGTATATCCAGTTTTCCCAACACCATTAATTCCCCTGTATGACTGTAGTTATTCTCTGATGAAATGCTCCTGAGATGAACTCATCCATTTGCACAAATGTCAACAACAGGCCCTGACATTTGTCAGAATGGGTCAGAAAAGTGGAGGATGGGTCTGAGAACCTAATAAGACTTCCAGAGGCAGGCAGTCTGGAAAGAACTGGGTGGCAGACATTTAGCAGTTAAACAGGGCCAGGCACAGTGCTGAGGTTCAGGCAGGCCAACAATTAGTAATAAAAGGTGGCTTTCAAGAGATGGCAAGAAGCCAGTCATGAGAATAAGTTTCAAAACAGACATATTTGAACCATAGAGGAAGAAATGTTCTAGGCATGGGTACCACGTATGTATGAAGCTTTGATTGCAGGAGATCTGGTTATAAATAATAAGTAGTGGTGATGAAAAGTGATATTATAGTACCAGAATTGGGGATGTAGTTGGATATGTAGGAGATTCAATGACTACAGTTATTGTGATTAGTTAGCATTTGGGGTTGAAGGCAATAATATCCTGTGACCTGTGACCTTTGTTAAAACAGGTGCCTGCTACCATTACCCTACATAAGATAAAGATAATTTGTGTGTGTGTGTCTATCTGTCTGTCTCTCTGTCTGTCTGTGTGTATGGGTGCACTGATTTTGGGACTTGGGCCTGGGCATTGCCCCTGAGTTTTTGTGCACAAAGCTAGTGTTCTATCACTTGAGCTACAGCTATATTTACAGATTTTTTGAGGTAAATTGGAGATAAAAGTCTCACCAATTTTCCTGTTCCAGGCTAGTTTTGAACTGTGATCCTCAGATCTAAGCCTCCTAAGTAGCTAGGATGCAGGCATGAGCCACCAAGGAGTGAAAAATGTAATCTTTGTGTCTGAATATTTCCATTTGCCCATAAATTCTCACCTTTAAAATGTGTTTTACATTCATTCAACAGATGTTTATTAAACATTTTACATAAAGTACAATGGCAAGATAAATAAGACAATATACCTCTTGTGTAGCTTGGATCACAAGCATATGACACCATACTTTTCATATTCACTGAGATGGTGTCTTCTTTGGAATTATAAGTGTGAGCCACCAGGAGAAGCCCATATTTTAGGCAGCATTGTGTTTAGTTAAACTGAATCCGTTTTTATACCTTTCTAGGTATGAGAATCACTGAATGGGGCTTTGTGGAACATCTTGTTTTTCCTTGCTAAAAACAATTTCAACTGACAAGTTCTTTGGTCTACCTTTTCTTTATTCTTGACATACAAATGAGTAACCTAGAGATGAAATCACCATTTCCAACCCTTGATAACAAATGTCCATCTGCAATAATTATAAAATAATAAGTAGCCAATCTCTATGCCTAATGATGTTATAAGACTTTTATTTTCTTTGGATTTTGTTCTGTGACCTTCATTTTCTTTTGTGTCTCTATTATATGTCACAAAATACTATACTAAAAAATGAACTGAATACTGAAGTTTAGTCGTTTGTCATAAAGAGTTCAAGAGACGCCTCCCAGCCATAGGAGACAATGGCTCATGGGAATGCTTGGAGTTAGAAGCACTCATGTTGAAGAAATGACAAGAAGACCAATCTAAATGGATATTTGGAGAGGAAGTGATTGGAGACGAAATGGGAGAAGTAAGGGGGGCAATAAAGAGGCCATATAGCCAGATGCAAATGGCTCATGCTTGTAAACCTAGTTGCTCAGGAAGCTGAGATCTGAGGATTGAAGATTGGAGCCAGTTTGAGCAGGAAAGTTGAGATTAAAGTTGAGACTTTAATCTCCAATTAACCACCGAAAGCTGGAAGTGAACCTGGCTTTCAACTGGTAGAACGCTAGCCTTGAGCACAAAAGCTCAGGGACAACACCCAGACTCTGTGTTCAAGCCTCAGGACTGACACCCCACAAAAAAATCTATGTGTGGCAATGTGGATTTCACTATAAAGTCATAAAAGGAGTTATTTATGAATTTATTTTTTATTTTCTTGGCTTGCTGAGGATGGATCCCATGGCCTCGTACATGCTAAGGAATCTCAGTACCATTCAGCTATATCCCCTGCATAAAATTTTAAGTAATCTAACATTTTCACTTTAGATAGATGCTTCTGTTAGGTTATTTAAGATGGCTTGGGAGATGAGAGATGAATAGTAGGCAGATTAGAAATGATGTAGAATAATCTAAGTGAAAAGCCAAAATAAGAGTAGTAGAACTAGCAACTGTAGAAAAGACTGAAATTACTAACTAATCTCTTAGGAGTGATTAAAAATGTTTTTTTTAAGATAGAATAAACATAGATTGAATGTTAATTTTTCTTTTGAGGTAGAGTCTTATTACTATGTAGCCAATACTGGCCTCAAATTCTACTACCTCAGCTTCCTGAGTGCTGGGTTTATATGTTACACCACTATGCGTTGTTAGATATTAGAATTTAAAGTGAAGGATGAACGACAGGTTTCTGTGTTTGGTCAGCAGATAGTAGTCCAAGATAGGAATATTGAAAGATGATTGTTAAGTATTCATCTGATATCTATGTTAACCAAAGTAGCAAACTTAAGTATGTTTTATCAATTGAAAAAGAATCTCTATGTAGTGGTAATAATATAGGTTTAACTCTTAGTTGTTGGGGTTTTTTTTGTCAGTCATGGGGCTTGAGCTAGAGACTGGGTGCTCTCTCTAAGCTCTTTTGCTCAAGGCTAGCACTCTACTACTTTCAGCCATAGCTCCAGTTCTGGTTTTCTGATGGTTAATTGGAAATGAGACTCCTATGGGATTTTCCTGCCCAGGCTGGCTTTGAACCTTTATATTCAGATCTCAGCCTCCTGAGTAACTAGCATTACAGGTGTGAGTCAACAATGCCTGGTTTAACTCTTAAGTTGAAGTTAGTATTTTTACAAAGTTACTGTCAGACAATTTCCATGTAGATGAAGATTAAAATAACAGTTTTTGATGCTTATGCAATACTCTGTGTATGCTGTTCTTTAACATTTTTGAGAACATTGCTAGAAAAAAATATGTAAAAGCTTACTAAACAGCTGTACTACAGAAACATAGTAGAATTCTTGTTTCTTCGTTTCTCATTTAAGGCCAATTCAAAGCTAAGTAAAGAGAACATGATGAATGGAAAAATTAAGAAGGAAAGCAATGTGCTGTAGGAGACATTTAGCAGATGTTATTTTAATGTGTCTGACATAGCTCTGCATAATTTTATACCTTTATGAGTTCATTGTGATAATGGTGGCAGGGAGAAGCAGGCTTCAGGTATGATACAATTTGAGTTTTACTTGATACTTTCATTAAAATATTTTCATGAACTCTGTGTTGCTTCAAACCAGCCTAGAGAGTACTAACATAAAACCATTTTCCCCTATCTGCATGTTCTTCCCTTAGCTAAACCAAGCCTGGATGCACAGTAGGTTGCCATTTGGGATAACTGAGAACCTGCTATAGTGAAAACACTGATATCTACAGTCTAATGACAATGATTGGAAAAGGTTGGTTGAATTTAATTTTTCCTACTTGAGTAAAAACCAGGAGCCCATATTTGGAGAAAACAACTTACAGCACAGCAGGCATTTATTTCATCTGGGCATAGTTGGGCTTACTGCTACTGCTTTCCCAATCAAATAGGTCTACAGGAAGCATTTTATATAGCAGCTGTTACATAGGTGCTGCTATTATTGTTAAATAGTACAAGACTGATTCTAACAATCCTGGGCTGATTGGAAAATAACAGATATTTGTGGAATAGTTAGTTTTTTATGAGCTAGAAATATGGATTAGGAAGTTGTTGATTGGGTTGCCTGAGCTTCACCAGTAGTTTCAAAGAAAAAGATAAAAATAAAAGACTAACTTGGTTTTTGGAAGCTGTGCTCCTGAGTTTGTAAAACATTTGCTGGAGTAACATCAGCACAAGGATAGGATTTGCTTAATTTTTGATTCAAGGCCTAGAGATTCAAGGCATCAAATGTATTTTCATCATCTTATTGCATATCTTTATTTTTTTGGGGGGGGATAAAGTTCACTTGGTGAGACTGGATGTAAACCAGTCCAAAGGGAAATTGTTTTTCTTGATCCCCAAATCTCATTCATATTATATCCAGAAGCCTAAGAATTCATTTTGCTTTTAACTTTTTTCCTTCTACCTCATCACAGATGGTTTTCATAGAAATGTGTAGTCTTTTTTGATTTACTTGAATTATTATTTTTCCTTTCATTTTCCAGGGTACTTTGCAGAATTCAAAACTATTTAAATTCTACAGCAGGCTAGTTATATATCAGGATAGAAGCAAAGGCTCACTAATCAGAAAGCTAGGAATGCAATGAGTGTAACTCTATAAAGACATTACAGTGATTTGAAACCAGATCAAGTGGTAAGGTAGTGGTTATAATGGCAGATGTTCTGCAGCACAACAACTTTGCATGGAAGTGGGAAGGTACAGAAAGAAGCCATCACACCTTAAGACAAGTACATCAGAAAGGAAGACTGGAAAACACATCTGTACTCATATAAATGGTTTCTAATTTACTTCATACTGTATTAAAGGGTCCAGAGTGCCATATGACACTTCTACTTGGCAAAAAACTAAATAAAAGGAATGGCTATATTTCACTTCTATGTACACTTTATAAATGAAATTATGCAAATCAACCATCTGAAGATGATCATGGCTAATAGTAACATCAGTAAATGCAAATTAGTCAAATTTTCCAACCTCTTGGAAAGTATATGTGTTTTAAAGTCATGTTATTTGCCCTTGTAAGGAGCAAAATAAAGTAGTTTAAAAGACGTTATTAGATAGTCACACTTAAAAAACTTGGCTTTTGGAGGGAGAAAGGGTAAACAAATGCAGCTGTGGTACTCACTAGACACTGTTGAAAATAAACTATACAACTTGTGGGTGGGGATGGGAGGGAAAAAGTAGAAGAGATTGAGAGGAGTAGGGACGTTGTCCAAAAAGAATTGTACTTTTTTTTTTCAGTCCTGGGGCTTGAACGCAGGGCCCCGTGCTATCCTTGAGCTTTTTTGTTCAAGGCTAGCTTTCTACCACTTTGAGACACAGAACCAGTTCCAGTTATCTGGTGGTTAATTGGAGATAAGAGTCTCACAGACTTCCTGTCTGGGCTGGCTTCAAACTGTGATCCTCAGATCTCAGTCCTGCCTCCTGAGTAGCTAGGATTACAGATGTAAACCACCAGCTCCTGGCTAAGAAATGCACTCTTTACCTGACTTATGTGACTGTAACTATTCTGTACATCGCCTTTATAGTAACAAATTTTTTTTAAAAGAAGAAAAAAATTGGCTTTGACAAGTTCAAGAAGTAAGAAGAAAGGGTTCAATATTTTTTTTAGATGGGGGAGTGTTTATCCTGTGACTTTTAAAATTTTTTATTATTATAAAGATGAGAAGTTACAGTTATGTAAGTCATGTAATTAGTACATCTCTTTTTGGATAATGTTACCCCTTTCCTTACTCTCTCCCAGTTTTCCCCTCCTGTTATCCTGTTATTTTTCTAAAATCAGAATGAACTATTTGAAACAATTATGGAATCTTTGTCACTTTGTTAGCAGAGCGGATACTACATGTGTTAAAATTGAGAATCAAATAGGATTCACTTCAAGCCAGGAGGAATGGAGACATTATGCCAGAATAGAGGACAAAGGTAGCCTGTAAGCATCATGTATCTCAAAATGTAGTTTGACTACTTACCTAAAAAGACTGTCCAGAATATATATGGTAGGGAATACATAGAGCCTTAAGAGATTCCCAGTTTTGACTCTCACTATTAGATAATGAATACAATAAAAACATTTTATAGTAAGTCTTAAAGTTAGGTAGTGTCAATCCTCTGACTTTGTTCTTCTCTGTCCAGATTATTTATATTGGCTATTCCTGCTTTCCATATAATCTTTAGACTTAGTTTGTCAATATCTATAAAATAACTGGCTGAGGTTTACTGTGCTTAGAAAATTTTTGATTGTGACATTTGAGCCTGAGAAATTGAATGGCCCTTAGAGGTTTCATGCTAGTTAGGCTTTTGTCTATGTGACAGAATAGTTGACAAAGATGACCAAAACAAAGAAAGAATGCTCACTGATAGGCCAGTGGTTTAGAGTTGGCTCTTTCAGTACAGCAACTTGAAGTTCAGTTCCCACTTTGGGAAGTCTTTAAGCCAGATGCTTGTGACACATGTCCATAATCTTAGCGACTCGGAGCACTGAGATCAGGAGATTGCAGTTGGATGCCAGCCCAGGAAAAGTGATTGTGACTCCATTTCCAAAATAACTACCAAAAAGCAGATCTAGATGCAGGGTTCCAGTGTTTGAGCACTAGTTGAGCTACCAAGCTGAGACAATTTGAGGCCTGAGTTCAAACCCCAATACCAGGGAGGAGGAGAAGGAGAAGGAGTGGGAGGAGGGGGAGGTGGAGGGGGAGGAGGAGGGGAAAAGGGGGAGGAGAGGGAGAGGTGGAGGAGGGGGAGGAGGGAGGAGGGGGAAGGAGGAAGAAGGAGGAGGAGGAGGGAGGGAGGGGGGAGGGAAGGAAGAAAGGAGGAAGGGAAGGAAGAAAAGAAAGAAGGAAGGAAGGAAGGTTCACATTGGCTCATGGTTTTTGAATCTTCAGTCCATGGTCAGTTGACTCCATTGTTTTAGCCCCATGTCAAGAAAGAAATATCATGGCAGATGGATATAACAGGTGGGGGAAAACAAAGCTTCTCCTTTTTTTTTTTTTTTTTTTTGCCGGTCTTGGAGCTTGAATTCAGAGCCTGGGCATTGTTCTTGAGCCTTCTGTGCTCAAGTCTAGCGCTCTACCACTTGAGCCACAGCACCAATTCTGGTTTTCTGGGGATTAATTGGAGATACTAGTCTCACAGGCTATCCTGTCTGGGCTGGATTTGAACCACGATCCTCAGATCTCAGCCTCCTGAGTAGTGAGGGAGGCTTTTTGAGATTGATTAATATTCTTTTTCTTGAGATAGGTGATGCTTATGCAAATTGTTTCATTCTGTGAAAATTCACTACGTTGTATGGTTGGAGCTTATGTACTTTATATTTTGGTACAAACAAAAAAGGAAAAGCTCTAGCAGTCTAATTTGGCCTACTGAGTTATATAAAAGCTTCTAGTAAATCTTCAAGTAGAAATTTATTTTTGTGGGCTGGGAATGTGGCTTAATGGTAGAGTGCTTTCCATCATGCATGAAGTCCTGGGTTCGATTCCTCAGTACCACATAAACAGAAAAAACTAGACGTAGCACTGTGGCTCAATTGGTAGAGTGCTAGCCTTGAGGAAAAAAAAAGAAGAAGAAGAAGCTCAGGGACTGTGCCCAGGCCCTGAGTTCAAACCCCAGAACTGGCCTATATACATACATATACTTGTGCTATTACTGGGGCTTGAGCTCTTTGCTTTAGGCCATCACTCTATTACTTGAGCCACATATTTAGTCTTGGCATTTCGCTGGTTAATCAGAAATAGGAGTATCGTATTTGTCTGCTTAGGCTGGTTCCAAACTTGGAGCTTCTTGATTAGCTAGAATTATAGGTATGAGCCACTGGGAGCCCACTGAGAAATGTATATTTATAACAGTTTCACTTCTGGAGTGTTTGCTACACACCAGACAATAGGTTAATATCTTGAGTAAGAGATTCCTTTTTAGAAATGAGGTAGGACTGGAATATAAATGTGTCTGATATCAAAGTCCAGGCTCATGGCCACTATCCTATATTACTTCCAACAGGATCTGACATTTTCTCCCTTAATTGTTTATACTAAACAGCTGTGATTCTTTATGTTTTCTTTTTATACCAAGGGACAATGAAATACTAAAAATAATTTTAAAGGCATTTCACTATACCAAAATAAAGTTGAAAGACATCTGTTTGCTCCAAATAAGTCCAAATGACCCTTCATTCATTCATTCATTTATTCATTTGTGTGTGTGTGTGTGTGTGTGTGTGTGTGTGTGTGTGTGTGTGTGTGTGTGTGTGTGTGTGGTGACTGAAAGCTTAGGTAGTTAAGGTATTAGGAATAATTCTTCACTTGATTCATGACACTTGAATATGTTGCCCAGTATTTGAACATAGCTGAACACTGAGCAGTCTTATGAAATTCTCCCTATGGTAGTCATTTAAAGTTTTTGTCCCTTGCTAAACAAATGTGAACTTCATAGGAAGACTTAAGAGAAGAGTATCTTTCAAATGGGTGGGGTGCTGACAGCCCAAAGAATGACTGTATTTGTCAATCCAGCTTGAGGAGTGAATGAGTTGTATTTGGGTTACTTGGAGAGTGGTAGGTGACCCTCAGGCAGTTGTTCTACCAAAATCTCACCACCCCTTGATTGTGTTTTTCTTTTTTCTGTTGGGCATTAAGCAGGGCAGGACTAGAGATGAACCATCCAGAAAGGCAATTATTTACTCTAGGAAATGTTAAGAGTCTCAGTCTCAATTACCCCACTGCATTATTGTCTAGTTTTGTTTGTCTTCTTGCCTCCACTCCACTATAGGATAAGGTCTCTGCTCAGTCAACATGGTGGCTTCTGTCCCCAAATGTAAATGGTCATATCAAACATAGTGGGCCAGTTTTCCAACACCCCTTCAGATATTCTAATTTAGAATCTTATAGAGTATGCAGCAGTTTAATATTTTCCAATGTGTGCTGACTTGTACACAGAGATACTAAATTGTATCTGTCATTGTTCATCTGTTGCCCAAGGATAATATTTGCTAGTTTCCCAGGAATGTTTTATAATTTCCTCTTCATCTTGACTACTTCTCATATTCATCCTTCTGATTCTTAATGAATTCATAAAACTGCAACACCACAAGTCATACACGAGACTGTAGCTCTTCCCTATACACACTGATACACATTGAAAATGGGTCATTTAATCTTATTATTGGCTTTACACTCTTAAATACTTTATAAATTGTAGCTAAAGTAACACATATTCATCATTTGGTTACTGAATTTAATATATAATCACCAAAAGATGTGATTCTATTTTTTTCATAAAGGCAAGTACTTTCTTCTCTTCTAGGCTAGTCATTTAGTTCACCTGTTGAATAATATTGATGATTATTCTGATTTTTTTGCATTAAAAATAATTTGTTTCCAGATGTGGTGGTACATGACTGTAAACTCAGATATTGGTTAACAGAGATGGAAGAATCATGGCTGACAACTAGCTGGCTGAACATAAAAAAATCTAGCAAGACTCTCCTGCTCTGAAATATTAAGCTGGGCATGATAGTCTGTGCCTATAAGCCTGCTGTAATCCTAGCTATCCTGAAGGCTAGAGTAGAATTATCATTGTCTAAGGCAGGATCCAGGTAAGCGTTTTTGTATCCATGAAACCCTGTCTAATAAGTGAACTAAGCAGGGTGAGCCGGGCACAAGTGGCTCACGCCTATAATCCTAGCTACTCAGGAGGCTGAGATCTGAAGACTGAGGTTCAAAGCCAGCCCGGGCAGGAAAGTCTGTGAGACTATCTCCAATAAACTACCAGAAAACCAAAAGTGGCGCTGTGGCTTAAGTGGTAAAATGCTAACCTTGAGCTGAAGAGCTGAGGGACAGTGCCCACTTCCAGAGTTCAAGCCCCACGACTGACAAAAAAAAAAAGTAAACTATAGCAAAATGAGCTGGGAGTGTGATTCAAGAGGTACAATGCTTGCCTAGCATACCATGAGCTCCTGAATTCAAAGCTTACTAATATTAAACAAACAAAATATTTTATCCAGTATTTAGATTTACTTTTATTCCTTTAACCAACTAAAAGTATCTGATCAATTCAACATTTTTATAGTCTAAATGTTTAACTCATTTTTTATGTGACAACAGCCTAGGAACATATAGCAGAATATAGTACATGCACCTTGATTTGTGTTAAAACATTCTAATTTTATTCACTGAAGTTTTCACAGAATATAGTATAAAGTTCCTGAAAGGAAGGAAAAATGAAGAAGGTATTATTTCTAAAGAGAAAATTTCAACAAAACAAATAAAGTAATAGGATAGTTAAATTTTTGGTATTCACAATATTATAATACATACAGTTAGCTGATAAGACCATTAAGTAATCATTATCTATATCATGGAGAACAATAGATCCTCATTCTATTGAAGTATCTACAGCAAGCCAAGAGATGTTCCTTTGTTATAGATTCTATGTGTAATTATTGAGTTGTTACCAAAGTTTAAATTTGCTCAAGATTAGAAGCCATGGTACAACCACGGACTCTCAACCACCTCTAAGTAGCTTGCATTATTTCAAAACTTCCTAGATTCAGACCATACTATTAGCCTTTTCTTTTCTGTTCATTTCCTACCCCTTCTCCTTTTCTTCTTTCCAGTTTCTGCTTTTTCCCCTTTCCTTTCCCTCCCTCCCTCCCCTCCCTCCTTCCCTCCCTCCCTCCCTCCCTTCCTTCCTTCCTTTCTTCCTTCCTTCCTTCCTTCCTTCCTTCCTTCTTTCCCTCCTTCCTCCCTCACATTTTTTTTTTTTGCAAAATGAAATAGGACAAAAATTCCATTAAAATGCAGTAGTATTTCTGTATTGCCTTTAGGTGTAATTTTTGACTTGTTTCTCTTACAAACACTTGATTATAAATCCAAATGGATATTTTAAAATCAGCCTTAGAAGAGAAATATCTGAAAATAATCTGCTTTATAAAAAGAAGAAAGCGGACTTACAATATGAAGATTTATAGGAAAAATTAATCTGACCTGTTGCTAAGTAGGTTTTGAAAGGAACTTTCATATAGCATCATAGCTAATCTGTGATAGCTGTTACATAAATAGACTCTTTTGTACTATACCAAATATAAAATGCTCTCATTTCCAAACCCCTGACACCAAACAAACAAGAATCCTTTTAAAACAATAGGCCATTGCTGCAATCAAGTCAATTTCAGCACTCCTTTCCCAGAGCTATTTTGCATATTGGGTCATAGAACAGTTTTAGTCCTAGTAAGTGTCTATTTTGGGAGTTCACCTACAATCTGGTGACATTATGGAAAAAAGTATGAAATTAGAACTGTAACGTGAATAAAAAAGGCAAGCATCCAGAGTTTAAACCATTATCCTAGTACTTAGCTACTTTTCATTTATAAAGGTGCTTTTTAAGCACTAATTAATCTGCTTAAAACCCCTGTGAGCTTGGCTGGACTGAGGAAATCAGCATTTTATGAAGAGAAAAGTAAAAGTTCTGAGTGGAGTTACATTTTTCCATAACTCATCTCCTAAATAGGCAAGTCAATTAAATTCCTCTTATCTGAACAGTCATTTCAGTAGATTAAGAAATTTCATTTTGCCTGAAACCCACAGCACTGTTCCATCAAACCAGTCTCAGAATCAAGAAAGCAAGGGAGCCCAGAATCATTCTGGATATCGGGACCCCTTCAGGATCAGCAGTGAACTGAAGGAAGGGAAGCTAAAGCAACAAGGATACTGATCAACATAACCCTTCTTTTCTTAAAGAAAAAAAAAAAAGAACCAATTAGCTTACCATGTCTAATTCCTCCCAGGTCAGTAATTCATTTCTGACTATGGCCTTTTCAGTCAAACTTCTGTGGCTAAGGAATGCTTGTGGTTGTCATTGACAGCCACTGGGCAGGCTTGAGGCATAAACAAGACAGAAGACTAAATAGAAGAAGAGGCAGTTGTTGTGGAAGAAGATAGCCAACAAATTCTTAAGGTGAAAGCCATAATTCCCAGCACTAGCCCAGAAGGCAATGAGATAAATGCATTAGCTGTTAAAGCAACACAATACATTAAGTAAATTAAAGGAAGAGTGACAAGATTATGTTGTTAAGTGCATGAAGATCTTGACACACAATAATCAAATCATGGAGAAGTCTAGTATCACAGGAAGACAGAATCTGACCTATATAATATATGCCCAATAAATACCTCAAATCAAACCATGACATTGTAACAAAGAATAGCAATGAAAACTGTACACTCAAGTGCATATACACCCACACAGTTACTCATACACACATACAATCCTGTCTACCCTGCTCTATACTTTCCCATAGCATTGCTGGTTGGTTTATAACAAACTTCATAATTGACATAGTGTATATTCTCTTTGACCCCTCTTTGTGTGGAAACTAGTAAGTTTAAAAACTTTGTTTAGCTGGGCATTGGGGGCTCACACCTGTAATCCTAGCTACTTAGGAGACTGAGATCCAGAAGTGGAGCTGTGGCTCTAAGTGGTAGAACACTAACCTTGAACAAAAGAGCTCAGGGACAGCGTCCAGGCCCTGAGTTTAAGACCCACAACTGACGACTGACTAAATAAATATAAATATAAATAAATAAAAAGCTTTGTTTTACACATTGATGTATGTCCACTGCATCTGGCATTGAGTTAGCTCTCAATCAATATAATGAATATTTGCTGTGTCAAGTAAAGATGATACAGATTTAATGCTTACAGGATGAGGCTTTTTTAAAAATTGCTTTTCCACTTACAAAAGAAGAAAAATAAGATAATATACCAGTATAAAACTGTGAGCAGGTACCAGTGACTCAGGCCTGTAATTCTAGCTACTCAGGAGGCTGAGATCCCAAGGAAGTCTAAAGTCTAATTAACCAGTGAATAGCTGTGCTGGAGGCATGAATCAAGTGGTAGAATGCCAGCTAAAGGAGTAAGAAAAGTGATTTTGAGGCTTTGAGTTCAAACCCCAGATTACTAAAAAAAAAAAGTAGTTGACATAGAATGTGAAAACAGAAGAAAAACATACTCAAAGAGCACTCTGAAGAATTAATGGGTAAAACATTCTGGAGGGTCCCATTCTTCATTATAAGGGTTTTTGTTTTTCTGAATTTGGCTTATCTTGTTCCACATGATGATCTCCACCTCCATTTTTCTGCAAATGATAATTTCATTCTTCTTTATGATTCAATATATGTATATGTATATCACATTTTCTTTATCCATTCATCATTTGATGAGTACCTAGGCTAACTCCACAGCTTGGCAATTGTGAATAGTCCTGTGATAAACATGATTGCATAGGTGGCTCTATTGTATTTTGACTTACACTCCTTCAGATATATGCTCAGCAGTGTTATAGCAGGACTGTAGAGTATCTACCATGGATCTGTATTGCACATTCACTTTTCAAATCTAAAGTATTCAAATAAATTATGGCACAGTCTTACAATGGAATACCCTGCAAAAACCCAAATGAAGTATTCAAAAATTCTCACATAAAAATCCTTCAAATGTGAGAAATGTGGCTAAACATCCACATATCCATAAAATTGCCTTTAAGGTTTTATCAATTATAGTAATAATTACATAATTAGTGTATCTTCTCACAGAGCCTCATGTGTGCTTTAGTTGGCTATACCAAAGAGAAACTGGAGAGAAAAGTCTCAACAGAAACAGAACAGAAAGCCAATGTCTTTAATTTCCCTATTGAAGTCTTTCTTTCTCCGTGTGGCAAGACAAAGTAATGTACATATGGCCGACTCCAGATTATGGAGGTTGGTTAAGGAAGGACTGGAGCAACATGGATCAGTGAAATCCACTGATAATCTCAAAGCTTAATTTTACCTAATAGTTGTAACCACCTCCTGGACAGAGCCCTTCCATAGAGCTGCTAATGAGAAGCTTAATTGAGTGGTTTGAGTTCATCTTTCAGTTATCTTTTGCAGGAGCTAATAAACAGTGAAATGGTCAAAAAGCTGTAAGCCGAAGGAAGCAGTGGGAGAAAAAGCAGGACATGGATACCTAGGAACTGGCTAATCAGGCTCAAAATGAGTACTGCGGGGATGAAGCCATTGCCTATCTACATAACTAAATACCATGGGGATCTGTGCCATGAAGCCAGTTTCCTATTATGAGTTTTCACATGGGCATATTCTTGTTTGACTAGCATGGGATAGTCTTAGAAGTTATCCATACCATAATGCTTTTCACTGGTGGCAATGATTGGCCATTTATTGTCAGAGCACAGCTAATCAACTGTAGGCTCCTCTGCTAAAAATGGCCAACAGAATTCTTATGAGTCAGGACTCTGGCAGGCACCTCTGCTTTTAGACCTGTGGGAATGTTATTGATTTGTTCCATGATTTTACTAGTATCCAAATCTTTTTTAAAAAAATTATTGCTTCAAATTTAATGTTTCAGTAAACAGAGTTTGAGAGTATTTTTACGCTGGACAGTCTGTGATTTAGGTTAAGCATTTACTTTTCAAGAACTGTTGAAAACAAATGTTTTTAGAGTATAATTATTTTCAAGTGTTACACAATAAATGAATTCTTCAACTAAAACTGTATCTATGATTAGTAATTTAACTCTCAAAATATGAAAATAATTTCTTTTGAAAAGGGAATACTTTAGGTCAAATTTCCTGCTACATTCACTAATATTGCAAAGTTCAACTATATGTAAATATAATTATTAATGCACCTTTCTTTAGTGATAGTGAAAATGATTTCCATTCATGGCAGTAGTTTAAAATAAAGTACACTGTAAACCATGTGATATTTGTATGTGATAAATTTGTACCTGCACATGAATATTATTTTGCACAGCAATTGGGGATAGTAATCTCCACTTATTGTAGTCATTTTGAATCAATGAAATGTTTAAGCATTTTTATATCAACTGTTATTTCTTGATCTTGTTCTATGATAATGTGTCCTTGTGAATGCATTGTGAGAAAAAAAAGGATAAAGGAGCTGTTAATATATAATGTGTATGTTTCAGCTACTTGAAGATTCTATGCTACATCCTAACTTTTCCTTAAATGTAAAGAAATAGAGTAATTTTTAATTCAATCACTGGTATCATTCACCAAGTGCTTAACTAAAAAATTAAAGTTCCAAAATTTCTATGTTAGTGAAAATTGATGTGAATTATAGACTTATTCAATTTCCTTTTGTGTGGATGAGTTGTAACATGCATCCATAATGACTACTTGCTATGTGTCTGAGCAGATAGTAAAGTATTTTATATGTATTGACTCAAGTTCAGAAAGAAAGAGGAAGATCGTACTATTGTATGTGTATTACAGATGAGCAACAGATTCATTTACCATAATTCACCTACAATCCATAAGTGCTAGGATTCAGATTTAAACTAAATTAGTTGACTCCAGGAGTTAGCCTTGGTAAATCTTCACTTACATTTCTATTGCCTAAAGTACATAAGCTAAGTATTTCCCTTTTTAGGTAATCCAGAATCAGCTTCCAACTCTCATCTTTTTTTCTAACTTTCATCTTTGTTACTTTGGCAAGCAAGTCTTCCATTCAAATAGTCTCACACTAATTCTGTTTGTGCATACACTTTGAGTTCTTTTCCATGGATTTATCAACTGGATTTCTCCTTCAATTAATCATTTCTGACTTATTTTTTAATCTTCCCCAGTGACATGGATCTCTAGTAAACACATAAGCCAACAACTAATAAGGGGACTCATTATAGTGTACTGTGTTTGCAAAGCATTTTGTAATTTACAAAGCACTTTCACATGCTTTCATTCATTTTGTTGTTACAGGTTTATTTGTTATTTTTTAATTATGAAAGCTATTCATGTGTGGCAGGAATCCTAGAGTGAGAGGCTAACTTGTGATATCACCCACTGTGGGTTCAAACATGTTCAGGCATAGCTAGATGCCCAGCAGGGCAGACACATCAGGGGTTTATTTATAGGATGGCTTGAAGACTCAGATCTGAGCTATAATAACTGGACAAATTGAAATTGATATCTGCCCCCAGCACTAAGACCTCTCCTTAAGCTATGAGCGTCCTTCCTTGTCTAAAACTACAGCTGAGTAGAGGGGTAGGAACTAACTGGTTTGATCAGGAAGACAAGAAGGCCTGTATTAATGGAGGAAGAGGTTGCTGAATACAGCATGTGTGGAACTGGGCTGTGCTGAGAGCTGAGAGGCAGAGTGGTAGTGCCAGGTTCTGATAGAGCATGGGTCAAATAAAAGAACTCTAGCATTAGAATCATCCTAAGAACTTGAAAGCTGCGGCAACTGGGTTCTTCCTACGGTTCTTGGATTCTCAGTTTGGGTGAGGTTTCTTGGCCTTTATTGTGGTCTTGTTGGTTTTCTATGTGTAGGACATCTTTAAGTATCTTTTGTAACGCTAGTTTGGTGGAGATATATTGTTTCAATTTTTCTTTGCTATGGAAGATTTATATCTGACCTTCAGTTATGAAGGAGAGTTTAGCTGGGTACAGTATCCTTGGTTGATAGTTGTTTGTCTTTAGGGCATGGCATACATCATTCCAGGCTTTTCTTGCTTTAATTGTCTCTGCTGATAAATCTGAGGTGATTCTAATTGGTTTCCCTTTATAGGTGATTGATCTTTTCTCATTGACAGCTTTAAAGATCTTTTCCTTGGTCTGAATTGATCCTGTGCGGATTATAATGTGATGGTGGCTACCAGCACAACTATGTTTATTGCAGCATTATTTACCATAGCTAAGAGATGGAACCAACCCAGATGCCCCTCAGTAGATGAATGGATCAAGAAAATGTGGTATATATACACAATGGAATTCTATGCCTCCTTCAGAAAGAATGACATTGCCCCATTTGTTAGGAAATGGAAAGAATTGGAAAAAATTATATTAAGTGAAGTAAGCCAGGCCCAAAGAAGCATAGGTCCCATGGTTTCCCTTATTTGCAATATCTAGTATATATCTTAGTGAAGCAGAGAAGGTCAGATAAGTTGATGTTAGGGGAATGAACCCCAAGATAAGTATTCAAATTTTTTTTTCCATTCATGCAATTGTTTCTAACATATTTACAAGATGATTTCTATGTTGCTGTGTATGTCCCTCCCACATGATATAACCCATGGTTTCACTGTATTTGATGTTGGTACAATTTGTGGAGGGGAAGGGAAAAAACAAATCGTTTAACTAGGGATACAGGTGGACCCATTGCAACAGTGAGATGTACAAGTCGTTATGTCGAAAAACGAATTTACAACTTTGGTGGGGGGGAGGATCGGTTGGGAGGAGGGGGGAGTGTGGGAAGGGATGGGAAGGGGAAACAAAGAGAAGGCAACAATGCTTGATAAGAAATGTATTCGTTATCTTGCCCTTGTAATTGTAACGCCTCTGTATGGTATTTTCACAATTAAAAAAAACTCATCAGATTGTGTGTGTGTGTGTGTGTGTGTGTGTGTGTGTGTGTGTGTATGTGTGTTTGTGTGTGTGCACATGAGCATGCCTGTCTTGGGTCTTGAACTCAGGGCTTTGGCATTGTTCCTGTTCTTATTTTGGTCAAGGCTAACACTCTACCACTTGAGACACAATAAAACTTCCAGCTTTTTTGGTGATTAACTGGAGATAAGAGTCACTCCTATTTCCTCCCTGGGCTGATCCTCAGATCATAGCCTCCTGAGTACAGGCAGGACCACAAGTTTCTGGCTATCAGATTCTTTTATTAGGGGCTCAGGCTTCAAAACAAAGTAACATGAACAGTGAAAACTTTCTCTTTCTGATAGTGGATTTGACTGTAATATCCAGTATGTAATGCAGTAATCTTAGCACTGTTCTCAACACTGTTCCCATGGTATGACGTACAGTCAGAATTGTAGTCTGATGCCAATGTTCTTGTCATGCCTGTATTAATACAGATCCTAAGTCATTGGCCTTTTTACAAATTCTGTGAAATATCAAATATCCATCCCCAAATTTCCACATTCTTTTACATTAATCAAATCACTTCCTGCTGCTTGAAATTCAGAGCCCTAAATAGGCACCTCCTCAATATGTTGTATAGTCAACACAACCCGAGGCACAAAACATGAACAAAATATACCAAATTCACTTATGGATTAAAATAACTATGTAAAGCATTATTAGATCAAATTTAGTATTTCACAGAAATAATTTTTCATAACTATATAGACTTGTTTCAGGGTTATCAAGGTATTTTTCCTCAAAGCAATCTACTTATACCTGACATCTGTAGCTTAAAATAAATTAGTATATTCGTAGATGCTTTAGGTAAAGTTTAATATCCATTCTTTCAATTCTAGAATAATTAATAATTAAATACTATATGCTGTATATTAACCTAGGCTCTTGTTATACAGATGAGTAAGACACAATCACCTACTTTATAAAATATATGGTCTAATCAAAACAAAAATGGGAGCATATAAAAAACATGAGTTAAATGCTTTGGAAGAGATTTTCACACATTATTATGGTGGTGTAACACAGTGACTCAATACAATCAAGAAATTCAAGAAAGGCTTAAAAAAAAACCTTCAATTAGTTGTGTAAGAGGAATTTCATTTTAACATGTCCATTTCTGAATCCAATGCCTCTTGATCAGAGTCACTCCCTCAATCATTCTCCCTCCTCTTCTCCCTTCCCACACCAGTCTCATCAAGTCTCTTTGATCCATTTTCATATATGAATACTTATAACAACCATCTTTTCTCCATAAGTCTGTCCCCTTCCACTAGTTAATTATATCCTAATCAAGATGTGTTTTAGCTTGCTAATATTCACTCATATTAATCTTCCTGTTGGGACTGGGAATGTGGCTTAGACATAGAGTGCTTTCCTAGTATGCATGAAGCTGTGGGTTTGATTCCTCAGTACCACACAAACAACAACAAAAAAGAAATAAATTTGAAGGTGATCTGGGAATGTGGTTTAGTGGTAGAGTGCTTGCCTGGCATGCACAAAGCCCTGAGTTCCATTCTTCAGCACCACATTAAGAGACAAATCTGGAAGTGGAGCTATGGCTCAAGTGGTAGAATGTTAGCCTTGAGCAAAAAGAAGCTCAGGAACAGTACTCAGACCCTGAGTTCAAGCCCTAGGACTGGAAAAAAATTAAAAAGAGGAATAATTATTTAAAATAATAAACTTCCTATGGGTTCATCCATGGAAAGTATGCATATGCGCATTAGTCAAATTGATCATAATCTATCTACCTACCTATCTATGCATATGATCCTGTGTTTATATATATGTTTATATATATTTATGTGTTTATATTTTGCATTTAGGATCCACATTTGAGAAAAAATACATGACCATTTTCCTTCTGAACTTGTTTAACTTTGCTTAATATAATGGTTTCCAGATCCATCTATTTCTCTGCAAGGAACATATTTTTATTCTTCTTTATAGAAGAATAAAGTATCTATCTAAAATGCATCTTGATCACATTTCCTTGATCTATGTATTAGTTGTGGGGCATCTGAGCTGTTTCCATAGTTTGGCTATTGTGACTAGCCAATGGACACGGCTGTGCAGGTGCTTCTGTCGTGTCCTGTCTTTCATTTGAAAAAAGGCTTCTTGAATAGATCATTTTGGTTGTGTTCTGAAAGGCTTGTCTTAGAAAAGAGACGGGGCTCCTCATTTCTTGATCCTAAACAGAATCAGAAAAGAGGAGGTAAAGATGAAGGTATATCATTGATACTAGGAAATAACAGATAGCTGCTCAATCTGCATTGCCTAAAATTTGCCCTTTCCACTTGATTTCCTACTGCCATGATTGAAATCACAATTTTAACTTAGATGCCCACAATAGTTGCCTAACTCTTCTTTCTGTTTGCTCTTTTCTTTTTAACTTTCTAATTTATTTTCTGTTTAGCAAAAAATAGGTGAACTTTAAGAATATATAAAAAATTATATTCTTCCATACTTAAAACTCTTCAGTGGCTCTTAAGGTAACATCTTGCATTATCTGGCACCTACCTTCTTCTAGTCTTATATATATATATAATTTTATTTGTTTCTATCTATGTTCTAGTAACCAGGGTCTCCAGTAACTCCTGCCTTTGGACATTTTGAGGACTGTTTTCATACCATAGCTTTCCATTATCTCCACATATTCCTTCATGGATTTCTCATTTTCCCATGTTGGGTCATATCTCAAGGATCAAGTCCTCAGTCCAACATTAACTGACCATTTTCTCTCATTCCTTTTTTGCCATTTGTTTTTGTCATCAGAGACAAGTCTATACTACTCTTGTTTATTGATTTTTCTACTTCTCCCTTAGAATGCAAGCTCCTTGAGTGCAGGAACTTGTCTGTCACTTTCACTTCTATGGCCCTACACATCACACTCATGTTTGATCTTCAATAGCCTCTCAATAAATATTTGTTGAATGAATGAATCTTCACATAGTAAAAGACTTCTATATAATGGTAAAATGCTAAATGTTAAAAAATGTTAAATTAGAAAATATGTGTAATATAAAGGTAACTACAGCATGTAAAGGATTAATACAGGCACATTTAGAGAGCTGCTGCACATCAATAAGCAAAACAGTAACAACGAAATTAAAGATGTTCCAAGAATATGAACTGAGAAGTCACAGAACTCCTACACATATAAAAATATCTTCAAATGTTAATCAAAGAAATAGAATTTAAAATACACATTTTAATCTATTAGCTTGGTAAATACTGATACAAATGTTAGAATCAATCACTGTCAGCTTTACATGCCATTGATCAAAGCATGTTATTGATAAACCTTTCTGGAAAGCATTTTACTATTATCTTCTAAATTTAATTACTAAATACCTTTTGATCCCACATTTCTATTGCAGGAATTTTTTGTACATTTTTATAGTAAAAATGCTGTATAGAGGGGTTACAATTACATGAGCAAAGTAATGAGTACATTTCCTATTGAGCACTGTTGCCTCCTCCTTTGTATTCCCCCTACCATCCCTTCCCTACCACCTCCACAACTACCCCCACCACATCCTCCTATAAACCCCTTGCCGTAGAAGTTGTAAAGTTCATTTTCAACATAGTGTTTTGTACATCTCATTGTTACAATGGGTTAACCTGTATCCTTATTTAAACTTTTTGTTTTTTTCCTTTCCCCTCCCTGAATTAGAGAAGTGTATATACAAGATGCAGGGTACCAACATCAAATACAGGGGTTATGCCTTGGGGGAGTAACATACAAAGAAACAAAAAAATCACATGGGACATTATAAATACATTAAAAATAATAGCAAGAAAGAAAAGACCATTTGTGTCCCTATCTTGGGGTTCATTTCGCTTAACATCATCTTATATGGTCATATGTACATAGCTTTTGGACTTACTTGTCCTACACATGTACTAGTTATTGCAAATAAGGGAAACCATGTGACCTATGTTTCTTTGGGCCTGGCTTACTTCACTTAAGACTTGCAGGAATTTTTTAAGTAGACAAACATAAATTTGTGCAGACACAAAGTGTTTTTCTTTACCTGTGTGAATCGGTAGCTCTATTGTAATGCATGCAATATCATGATATGGTAATGTCATGAAGCATTTCTATAAGTAGTGGTTGGTAAGACTATGATCTTGCTATTTATGTTTTTACCTGTTCCTCTTTTCACTTTCTGAACCTCTTGAACCTTTTCCAGGTCCTTCTAAGTCATCATCATGCAACCAAGAATTCAATGTGTGTACCACAAAAATAAAAAAAGTAAGGAAAGGGGTGGGTTGAGGGATGGGTAGGTGAAAAGGTTGAAAGGGGTGATGCTGATCAAGATGCATTGTATTCATAAACTGTTTTATTAAGTGATACCTCCCTTGTACAACTACTTAAAGATAATAAAATTCAAAGACAAAGAGTGTGCGTTCTTTGCTTTTTTTCATTTCATTTTTAATGTATGTCTTAGAAGAAACAAGAGAGGAGGCCCTCTTGGAAGCTTTCGTTGAGTTCAGAAAAATACAAAGCTTGCCAAGAAAATAGAAGCAAAAGGGACTCTCTCTACCTACTCTATTTCTAGTCCTACGAAGTTGTTAAAGTCATCTGGACAAGAGAGAGTTTGTATAGTAATAAAAGACAAGTCCTTGGGAGTGTTTTTAACCTAGACACTGACAGACTAGAGCTAGAAGTGTATGGATAATTGGAGTGAGCCAGTAGTAAGGGACACTTTAAGTACTCTTAGTTATGACTGTCAGAGAGCCAAGTGAAAGCTGAATTGATACTTCCAAACATTCATCACTAGGCAAGAAAGCACCAACAGGCAGCAGAGTCATGCCATCTTTTATCTATAAGAAAACATTTTGCTTTAAGACCTTACTAAGATATGTCTGAGACAAACAGAAAAGGTCAGGTAAGTTGATGTTAGGTGAAATGAACCCCAAGATAAGTATTCAAATGTTTTTTTTTCTTTTTTGCCATTGTTTCTAACATATTTATAAGATGATTTCTTTGTTGCCTTGTATGTCCCTCCCCCATGGTATAACCCCTGCTTTCATTGTATTTGATGTTGGTATAATTTGTGGTGGGGAAGGGAAAAAACAAATCATTTAACTAGGGATACAGGTGGACCCATTGCAACAATAAGATGTACAAGTCATTATGTTAAAAACGAACTTTACAACTTTGGGGGGGGGGGAGAGGAGGAGGAGAAAAGGGATGGGAAGGGGAAACAAAGGAGGAGGGAACAATGCTTGATAAGAAATGTACTCATAACCTTGCCCATGTAATTGTAACCCCTCTGTACGGTATTTTCACAATAAAACAAACAAACAAACAAACAAAAGACCTTACTAAGGCCCTCCCTTGTCTTCATCTAGCAGAGATAACCTATTCCTGGGCTTTTCTGGTTTACATCCAGACTAGTCCTTGTGAATATTCCTCTACTCTGATAAATTATCCAAGGCAGAGAGGTGATGAGTAGAAAAAGTTCTGTTGTTGGTTCTTTGTAGGACAACACAGTGGTAGAGAAAATAGACTTTTATAGTAGATGATTGAGCAGGGTACCTGTGGCTTATGCCTGCAATACTAGCTACTCAGGAGGTTGAGATCTTAGGATCACAGTTCAAAGCCAGCCTGAGCAGGAAAGTCCATGAGACACTCAGAAAACCGGAAGTGGTGCTGTGGCTCAAGTGATAGAGTGCTAGCCTTGAGTTGAAGAGCGCAGGGGCAGTGCCCGTATACAGAGTTCAAGCCCCGTGATTGACAAAAAAAAAAAAATGTTTGGTCAGTTGACAGATAGGTGATAGATAATTGATAGCCAGACATAGAGCAATAAATAGGTAGGTAGTGAATCCAAACTGTAACAGTGAGTGAAATTTAATGGAGAGAGTTTTACTTTTACTTTGTTACATATATTTCTTTCTTTATTGTGTGCCTTTTTAAGTGATAAGCATACATTACTTTCATCATAAAAAGTGCTCCAATAAAGAACAGACAAATCTCCTGGATAATGCAAACACTGCATTTGATCTGACTTGTTGATAAGGAGAATAAATTAGGCATTCCTTCTGAAGCACTTAATGTCTACAGCAATTATTTATTAATGTCAGTGTATATAGAGCATCCAGTCACTTGGGGTCAGGACAACTTTAAAAGCAGCCAGAGTACAGTGAGAAACAATTGTCTACCACTACATGCGATGTTTACCAAATACATCTCAGCATAACTCTCAGTTCTCCATCCTTAAAGCCTCTAGGCTTATAGTTATATATTCTTTTATATGTTACTAATTTGGGCATTTGGGGGTCTCCTATTCACTTCCATGTTATCAATATTCTCTTTATTGCCATATATCATTAGAAAAATACATGTGATCCACAAGACCCACAATACATAAAATGACTTGTAATACTGGGGTTCAAACTCATGAAAGTGATTTTGTTAGGGTGTCACTCTACTGCTTTGGTTTTAGTTATTTTTCAGATAGGGTCTTACTTGTAACAATGCTAGCCATTGACTTCCATTCTCCCACTTATACCACCCACAAGGTAGGCATTAGTGATGGATACCACCACATCTGGATTGCTGATTGAAATGTATCTTGATAATTGTGCTGTCCTTGAACTGTGCTCCTCCCAAATTTCACTTTCCAAGTAGCTGGGATTATAGGCATGAACCACTGTTTCTGGCTTATGAAACAATTTATTCCCTATAATAAGTTGACTGAATTATTTTGATCCTTCAGAGGAAGGAATTGATATGGGGAGCCTTATAATCGCCTCAACTTTTTGTTTGAGCACTTTCTTGACCATCGTACAGGGAGAGTGGCTCTCAGTGAGCCAAGAAAATAGAGTTCAGAATTGAAGGAGGCCAATCCAAGTAGAACTTGTAAGACAGAGTACTGGATGGGTAGGTGGGAGCTGCATATAGAAATGGCTCTAGACCAACCCAGATGCCCCTCAGTAGATGAATGGATCAAGAAAATGTGGTATATATACACAATGGAATTCTATGCCTCCATCAGAAAGAATGACATTTCCCCATTTGTTAGGAAATGGAAAGGTTTGGAAAAAATTATATTAAGTGAAGTAAGCCAGGCCCAAAGAAGCATAGGTCCCATGGTTTCCCTTATTTGCAATATCTAGTATAGGTATGAGTCAAGCGGAAAAGGTCAGATAATGTGATGTTAGGAAAATGAACCCTTAAATATGTATTTTAATGTTTTCGTTTCTTTCATGCATGTGTTTCTAACGCATTTATAAGATTATTTCTTTGTTGCTTTGTATGTCCCTCCCCCACAGTGTAACCCCCGCTTTCACTATATTTGATGTCAGTATAACATGTGGAGGAGATGGGGACAAACAAGTCGTTTAAGGATTCAGGTGGACCTGTTGCAACAATGAGAAGTACAAAATGTCATGTCAAAACCAGCTTTACAATGTCGGTGTGTGGGGGGGAGGGGGGTATAATTGGGTGGGGGGAGGGGGGTAAAATTGGGTGGGGGGAGGGGGGAGGCGGGGAAGGGAAGTGAAGGGTAAACAAAGGAGGAGGCTGCAATGCTTGGTAAGAAATGTATGCATTATCCTGCCCATGTAATTGTAGCCCCTCTGTACAGTATGTTCTCAAATAAAATAAAATACAATTTAAAAAAAAATGTAAAAAAAAAAAAAAAAAAAAAAGAAATGACTCTAGAAATCTACATATGACTCTCAAGTCTTTGGCTGAATCCAATCTTTGCATATCTAGGGTAAGACTCCACAAAAAAATTGTCAGGAAAAATGTAACTACTAGGAAGCCATAAGTCAATTTCAAAACTTCACACAAAAATCTATGAAACAGTTTGGTTTCAACTGGCAAGAAAGGAGAGACACTATTGTATATCTGAGGCACTGACTGGAGATATCAGTACTGGACACTGAGTACCTAATACTAGGTACTGAGTACTTCCTTACTGAATTCTCATTTCTTTAGTATTGGCCTAAATACAAGCCTCAAAAGCATTAAAGATGATCTTCACTTTATTTAACCTCTTGCCAAAATAAAGCCCTAGGCTTTTACAAGTGTCTACTTTGTGTCTTGCATGTAAACCAATCCATAAATATAGGCTAATTGATTGATTAAACCAATGTTGTTCAAATCTTAGCATGCATGAAAATTGAGTGGAAACTTGATAAATCAGATCAATCAGATTCATTAAACCTGAGATGAGGCCTGTTGATTTGCATTTCTAATAAGTTTGAGAAGGAAGATGATATTACTTGTCTTCAAACCACATATTGACAATAAGTATCTGAGACTACACGGTAAACTTCAATTGCTGCAAAATCCTACATTTATTTGTCTCCCTTTCTTTAATATTTTTATTTAATTTTTTTGGAGATAGTCTTTCCATGTAGTCCCAATTGGTTTTGTATCTGAGATTCTCCTGCCTCAGCCTCATAATTGTTGGGATTACAGGTCTTTACCATCATGTCCAGCAAAGTCTCTCTTTAAATCCTACCTCTTCCATATAAAAGTTTCTATGTGTCAAGCATAGTAGCTATACTTTCTAACACATATTTCATACCTTTTTCCTGTACCATAGTGATATTTATCATGGTATTTATAATTCATAAGTTGTCTTTGTGATATGCTAATCTTGAATACTAAATTGTTTTTAAAATTAGAAACCAATTTTGAGCTATACACAAAACTGACCATGCTCAGCGAACATATTCTAATAGAATATTGACTGGATGAATACATGGCAGAGAATTGCTGCAGAACCAGTTTTTCATAAGCCAGGCCAATTAACAAGCTGATATGTTCCCAAATATGTACCATAGTGTGTTGACTCCTAGATGGTAGAAATAAATTGCTTATTAGAAAATAACAACCAGTTGATGGAAGTGAAGACAGAACTACAGAAATCTTTGCTCCTGCTACTTTGCATATAATGAAGTCAATGAAGTGTTAGATAGAATTTGCATCCCTGAAATAAGAATAACTTAAACAAAAAAATGTCTAATTATTCTTCACGGTTAAGCCTAATTATTGTTAGTGGCATACTCTAACTGCTGGGAAAGGTCAACAATTTCCTCAACAATTATCTTCTAGAAGGAACAACCCTCTAACAAGGATAAGGAACACACAATTTTAAAGAGTTTTGGAGCTGAGAAACACAGAAGTAAAAGTTTAAGCTGCAGTGTGTTCTTATATGGAAAGTGTGATAAGATGAGCTTTTTTCAAGTTGAAAGCCTTCATGGTATTCTTTTGTATAGTTAAGTGAACATATGAGGTTAATGTCTGGGGCACAGAAGGCAGTTTAAGCAAGTTCTACCATAGATTCTCTCTCTTTCTCTCTCTCTTTTTTTTTTTGGTCGGTTGTGGAGCTTGAACTTAGGGCATAAGCACTGTTCCTGAGCAATTTGGGCTTGAGCCACAGCACCACTTCCCATTTTCTGGTATTTAATTGGAGATGAGTCTCACAGACTTTCCTGCCCTGGCTGGCTTCCAACCTGGATCTTCAAATCTCAGCCTCCTGATTAGCTAGGATTATAGATAGGTCTGAGACACCAGAGCCTGGCTCTATTTTAGATTTTTTTTAAACTTTTTTTAAATTGTGAAAATACTGTTCAGAGGGGTTACAATTACATGGGCAAGGTAATGCGTACATTTCTTATCAAGCATTGTTGCCTCCTCCTTTATTTCCCCTTCCCAACCCTTCTCACCTCCCCCTGCCCCCTGTCTGTCCTTTCTCCCTCCCCCCCTCCCCCCCGGCAAAGTTGTAAAGTTCGGTTTTTGACATAACGTCTTGTACATCTCATTGTTGCAATGGGTCCACATGTATCCCTGTTTAAACTATTTGTTTTTTCCCTTCCCCTCCACAAAGTATACCAATATCAAATATAATGAAAACAGAGGTTATACCGTGGGGGAGGGACATACAAAGCAACAAAGAAATATCTTATAAGTATGTTAGAAACAATAGCAAGAAAAAAAACTTTTGAGTCCCTATATTGGGGTTAATTTCACCTAACATCAACTTATCTGACCTTTTCTGCTTGTCTCAGACATATACTAGTTATTGCAAATAAGGGAAACCATGGGACCTATGTTTCTTTGGGCCTGGCTTACTTCACTTAATATAATTTTTTCCAAGTCTTTCCATTTCCTAACAAATGGGGCAATGTCATTCTTTCTGATGGAGGCATAGAATTCCATTGTGTATATATACTACATTTGCTTGATCCATTCATCTACTGAGGGGCATCTGGGTTGGTTCCATCTCTTAGCTATGTTAAATAATGCTGCAATAAACATAGTTGTGCTGGTAGCTTAATATGGTCTTGTTTGTGATCATTTGGGTAAATGCCCAAAAGTGGGATTGCTGGGTCATAGGGGAGCTCTATGTGGAGTCTTTTGAGAAAACTCCATACTACTTTCCAAAGTGGTTGAAAAAGTTTACACTCCCACCAACAATGCAGTAGGGTTCCCTTCTGTCCACATCCCCGAAAGCACCTGTTGTTATTAGAGTTCTTGATTATAGCCATTCTAACTGGGGTGAGGTGGTATCTCAGTGTTGCTTTGATTTGCATTTCTTCATGTGTCTATTTGCCATCCTTTTTTTCTCTTCACAGAAGTTTCTCTTTAACTCTTTAGCCCACTTATTTATTGGGAACTTGTTTCTTTGAGGATTTGTTGTTGGGGGATTTAATTTTTTGAGTTCCAGGTATATTTTAGATATAAGACCCATGTCTCTTGTATGGCTAGTGAAGATCTTCTCCCAATCCATGGGTTTTGTATTGATCTTTCTATCTATGACCTTTGCAATGCAGAAGCTCTGCAATTTCATGCAATCCCATTTTTCCAACCTTTCTTTGATTTGTTGTGTTTCTGGGAAATCAAAACAGAACTTAGAAAGAGGAAAAACCTCCCATGCTCCTGGATTGGAAAGATCAACTGTGAAAATGGCAATACTTCCCAAGGCTATCTACAAATTCAATGTGATACCTATTAATATTCCAACTTCATTCTTCAAGGAAATAGAAGAGGCAATCTAAAAATTCATATGCAACAATAAAAGACCCTGAATAGCAAAACAGAAAGAACAGTGCTGGAGGAATATCAATAACAAATTTCAAACTTGACTACAAATCCATAGTAATCAAAACAGCTTGGTACTGGCACAAGAACAGACCTCAGGACCAATGGAATAGAATTGAAAACCCAAAAATGAACCCAACTATAGCCATCTAATCTTTGATAAGGGAGCTAAAAAATAGAATGGAAGAAAGACAGCCTCTCCAGTAAATGGTGCTGGCAAAATTGGTTAACTACTTGTAGAAAACTAAATGTAGATCCTTATATATCACCCTGCACCAGAATCAACTCCAAATGGATCAAAAACCTTGGAGTCAAAGCAGATACTCTGAAAACATTACAGGGCGGAATAGGAGAAACCCTAGGTCTCCTTGGCACAGGTTGAAATTTTCTTAATAGAGATCTACTTTAGAGTTTTAAGGGTAGATATTCGATTTGTCCATCATCCTCGATCAGTGTAAGATCTGATAGCAAAGGAAAGGGAGCAGTTGAGGCCAAGTAATAGTCTCTATGAAAGGCCTAAGGAGCCCCACTTCTTATTTCTAGTCTAGGTCTTAAACCAGGATGGGAGTTGGTAAACCAAGAATGATTGTCACTAAGATCTGGTTCAATACAATTCAGTCTGATACTATGTAGAGATGTGAGGCCATAGATGTAGCTGGAATGTGATGTGTACTTGGCAATGTCTCCTCTGAGCTGTTATTCAGATCCTTTCATAGAAGCAAGCAGCATGACACAGTCAGAAGATTTCAAGAATTTGAGATCCCACCCATCACTCTTCCCATCAGTGCTAGGACTAACGTATTTGTCCTAGCATATATGTCTAATTATGTATGGGTGAAGTCCATTTCAGGCCAGATAACTATGCGATTATAAATGTCTCAATAGACACATTCTTGTGAAAACGAAGTAGAGTCATTATTTTAATTGAATAACTTGCGACTAGGAATTTGATGGCTATGCTGTTTCTCTTAATTGAGCCCTAGTTCTGCAATAGATAAAAATGTCACAACAAGATAGATATTTTTTCCTAGGGTAAGTAATATTTTATTTCTCTGGAAGACAGCATTTTTTCTTTTTAAAATTTATTTATTTATTTTTAATTTTAATTTTTATTTTTTGTGAACATACTGTACAGAGGGGTTACAATTACGTGGGCAAGATAATGAGTACATTTCTTATCAAGCATTGCAGCCTCCTCCTTTGTTTACCCTTCACATCTCTTCCCAGCCTCCCCTCACCTCCCCCCCACCAAAGTTGTAAATATCGTTTTCGACATGACAAATTGTACTTCTCATAGTTGCAACGGGTCCACCTGTATCCTTAAACGACTTGTTTTCCCCATCTCCTCCACAAATTATACTGACATCAAACATAGTGAAAGCAAGGGTTATACTGTGGGGGAGGGACATACAAAGCAACAAAGAAATCCCACTTTTGGGCATTTACCCAAATGATCACAAACAAGACCACACTAAAGCTACCAGCACAACTATGTTTATTGCAGCATTATTTACCATAGCTAAGATATGGAACCAACCCAGATGCCCCTCAGTAGATGAATGGATCAAGAAAATGTGGTATATATACACAATGGAATTCTATGCCTTCATCAGAAAGAATGACATTTCCCCATTTGTTAGGAAATGGAAAGGCTTGGAAAAAATTATATTAAGTGAAGTAAGCCAAGCCCAAAGAAACATAGGTCCCATGGTTTCCCTTATTTGCAATATCTAGTATATGTATGAGTCAAGCAGAAAAAGTCAGATAATGTGATGTTAGGAAAATGAACCCTTAGATATGTATTTAAATGTTTTTCTCTTTCATGCATTTGTTTCTAATGCATTTAAAATTTATTTTTGACTGTTCTTAAGGGATGGTGTTGGGAGGGATTGGGGTGAATGATGTTTAAAGGTGAAATCGATTAAGATGCATTGTATTCATAAACTGTTTGTCGAATGGTAACTACTTTGTACAACTACTTAAAGATAATAATAATAATTAATAGCAATAAACAGGCAATAGTCTTTGGTACTAGTCAGGTGCCAGTGGCTCATGTCTGTAATCCTAACTACTTGGGAGGCTAAGAATGGGAGGACTGTGGTTCCAGACCAATTCAGGCAAAAAAGTGCACAAGATTCCTTCTCAACAGAAGAAGCTAGGTATGGTAGTATGTACTACCTGATCACAAGAAATGAGTCCTTATTTCAAAATTAACCAACATAAAATGGGACTAGAGTCATGTTCAGTAATAGAATGCCTGTTTAGGAAATGAGAGGTTCTGAGTTCAAACGGCATTTTTGTGAGTGCTCTACTAATCAATATTTTGGTACTATGAAGAGTTAATTTATCATTAGTGCCATCTTATCAATAAAACCATTTTCATGAGCTAGTCTGAATGGTCCTGTCTTATTGCATAAGAGCTTGGTTGGAATAAATTATAATTACATTTCTTTTATGCTGAAATAAAATGTCATTTCCTCAGGTCTTTACTCACTGAACTATTAAACGTATTAAATGTGTATTCTAATAAACTACATTTAACTTTTTTTAACACACCATCTTTATTGGTTTCCTTCTATCCTCTATTTCATTTACTGATCTACATTTCTGTTTATGCCAGCATCCTCTAATAATGTCATGACTTGCTCAGCAAAATCCTATCACTTCTGGCTACTGACCAAGCTTACACAATGTGTTTTCACATAAAAGCTTCCTCATTGCAGACTGCAATGTGAACTATTTTGGTAGGGATTTTTTTATAATGCTACTTTGTAATTAAATGAATGAAAATTAAGGATCTCATTTCACATTAGCTGTACAAAGTTATTATCTAATATTCTGACCAGAAGAGCTATTGGTTCTTCTGACATTTGAATACTAATGCTAGTAAGAAAGTATGTCACTTATCCTAACTCATAATATCCAATCATACTTGAACACAGCCTAATTATAGTTAATAAAATGGATACATATATAAGCACAAATCATTCATGAAGATTCACTGTTTAGATTAAGATAGCATCTTCAAGCTTCCATAAAAATGCTACTGTAATTCAAAGCATTTAGAATTAGTTCATCATCATGTATTTTTTGAGAGAATCACACTTCTGATGGTTTAAAAATGTTTAGTGATGAATTTGGAGTTTTTAAATTATGAAAATTCAAGGGTTCTTATGTTTTATTATTTTTTCTAATGAAAACACTGAAAAAGTGATTAATCTCTCATGGATATAAATATAAAAGTAAGTCATTTTCCTAAATCAGAAAACGACTATGATGTGAACAGACACTAAAACACATGTTACTTGATAAGTTCTATGAAAAAACATAATAGTTTTTTTGTATAGTGTTTGCTAAGCATAAATTGAAAGTCCTTGAGCAATAACCAATTACACAGTTTTTCCAAATGCTGATTTTGAAAATCCATGAATATATATGAAAAATATATAGTGTATTTATTTTTCATTGCTAAAATAAGTGGAACTTGCATTGGCATGGAATTTTAAATTCAGAAATGGTTCTTCTTGTCATTGGTGCATGTGTGCACACATGCAATGCTCACAGGGGATAGAATTTCTTGACTAGTTAAGGAGTTAATCAGTTCAAGGTAAGAGTTAATTAAGGGAGTGCTGGTAGTATCTGCATTCCACATTCTCTCTGGCTACTAGAATGTTATTCCATTGCAGTAGAATGACAAGTAAATATGTTGAAGTATGATAGGAAAATTAATATGTGCAGTGAGTTGGCCTTTGTCATTCAGATTTACAGATCATGTTGTTGCTCCAGTTTTTATCAACAGGCAATATGTCTATTTATATTTTAAATCTAGGAACTTGTGTGGATCTATGGACTAGAGTATGTTTATCTTTGTTAGATCTATCTTCATCAAAAGTATTTAACTACACCCATGAGGAGAATGTTAAAATCTAAATATTTTATTTTACTCCAAACAAATAATTTATTCATCAGCTTATAATACAAATTCACTTGGGATCTACTTTTTAAATACCCAATCTCAGTACTCAAATGAATGTTTCAATTCCTTTTTTAAAATTTCACCTCAGATTGGGAATGTGTCCAGTGGTAAGATACTTGTTAAGCATGTACAAGGGCCTCAGTTCAATCCCCAGTACTACAGAGCAAATTTACAACTTTTATATTTGAAAAAAATATACACAATTAAGCTATTACAGAGCCTATCAAAACAACCTATTTTCATCATAGAATTCATTGGCTTAAAATGTGTCCAATTGTTAGATAGTTTAAAGTCTTTACTAAGCCGCTTTTCTCATATTATGCAATATGATTAAATCAGTCAGTTACAGTTTTTATTTTGCTTCAAATGATATGGAAAAGTCTTGGAAAAATTACTAATTTCTTCATTTGATATATTTCAGGTTATTTATTAAATTCATGTTAATTAACAAAATGAAATAAGAAAGAATGAATGCCTTGTTTCTCCTTCCCATTTTAATATATAACTGTTGAGTGTTAAAATCCAACTTTCATTTGTTAAAAACAAATCCAAACTTCCTCATACCATGTTTGAAACAATTATAGGAAAAATACTGATGTTTTATGGTTTATTTCAAACATGGACATGTTATTCAAGAAATCACCTATTTCTGGATCATATAAGTGCTAATATGATCGCAAAACTATTTTAAAATTAGAGTGAAAATGTCTGTTATGACAAATTTATCTTACATTATACAGCCTTACAAGCTTTTCTATTTTCCCACCAATTTTACTACCAAATAGGCATCATCTTGGTTTACTACTGCATTAAATCAAAACTTCCTTTCCATGTTTCTGCAGTTTTCTATATCCAGAACTTTCTCTGACTGTCATATTTCAAAATTTACTTTCTGTTTCAGATGCCAGAAAAAGCTTTTTAAAACAAAGGAAGTCAAGGGTTGCACAATCCAGACAAAACTATCCTGGTTGAAAAGGATCATTTGCAGAGTTACATGAATAATTCACTCAGATATGTTCTAGGACCTTCTAGTTTCCAATTAGATTCCTATTTTCTAGATTTTAGATTGATTTCAGTAGAGTTATGGGTTATCTTCATGACTTTGTTTATTTTTGTTTTCTTGTTTTTACCATCTTTTTGAAGTCTGTGGTATTGTCTTCTACTAGAACTCCATCTGTTACTGATCACCAGACCCCTCCCATTGTTCTACTTCAACCAATCAAGTTGATCTCTTTATGGTCCCACTTCAGCTGTGATGCACACTCTTCCTTAAAATTCATGCAAGTTTTTGTTTCTACTGTTCTTCATCCTGGAAGGACTTCGATTGACTCCAAAGTTGTTCCAATCCTATGTAGCCCTCAACATCTAAATTGATTTCTACTACCAGTCTTCTGTACTGTTTTTACTCACTAGGGCTTCTCTTCTTCCCTCACTACAAATCCCTTCTTGCACACATAACTTATATCTCAATCATTTACTTCCCCATTCTGCAAGTATTTATTTAGGGTTTTTTTTCCGTGCTGTCCTTCAGCTCTTCAAGACTAGCACTCTACCACTTGAGCCACAGCTCTAGGTCTGGCTTTTTCTGTGTATATGGTGCTGAGGAATTGAACCCAGGGCCTCATGTATGCAAGGCAAGCACTCTACCACTGAGCCACCTTCCCAGCCCCTTTATTTAGGTTTTATTGTATGCTAGACAAGACCTTGTAGCAATAAGTCTAGTGGAGGAATACACATATGATGACACAATTTAATAAGTATTATAATGTGGAGGAACAAGAGACTACAATGATGTACCATGGAGTCTGAATTGGATGAGGAAGGAGGTAAAGCTAGAATAATGATGGTAAGTATAAAGGCATACAGATTTGAAAAGAATAGAGGACTTGCAAGGTCACAGAATAAATGCAGTGGAACTAATGGGGCAAAGGAGCTACAAAGATAAGAGACTGTGGTCAGAGACCAAGATGTATTAATTGAAGTTTTCCCAAGTTGTGCAGTTGGGGTTGATAATGAGTTCCCAGATCTGACCATGTGAGTAAGTAGCTAAAAGTTCAACATTAAATTTCTCTTAATTTCCTTTGCATTAGATTACTTTTATAATAAATGTATTTGAAATATGTACATAAGAGGTAGTTCTTCTATAATCTCCTATTAGTATGGATGGAACTGATGATTGTGTTGTGTCCTAGCATTTGGCCAGTCACATGAATTTTGGAAGAGAGGCTAGGCTTTTCCAGGTAGGGAAATATGAAATATGACAGGCATTCCAATGAATGAAAATTCTCCATTTCTTGAGTCATAAAGATGAAGTAATCCATGTAGAGAAGAGTTAAGACTCTAGATGGGAGCCTCTATTGACTTATAGCAAGGAAGGAAACAAGGCTTCAGTTCTATAGTCACAGTGAGCTGAGTTATGCCATAATCACATAACTTTGGATCGAGAGCCTAAGTCCAGAAAAGAACCCAGTCTGTCTTCTTAGCAACAACACAATGTTGTTTTAAATCCCTAATTTTGTGTTAATTACTGCTACAGTTTGTATTTGCAATAACTGCTAAGGTTCAATCTTTAGCCAGTGACACTATTGAGAAGTAGTGGAAAGTGGTGGGGCCTAGGGAAAGGTGTTTGGTCATTAGGCCTTTTCTGCCCTGTTTTCTGGCTATGATATGTTGTGCTGCCATATATCCAAAAGCAATGGGCCAACAAACTATAGAGTGAAACCTGCCAAATTGTGTCCCAAAATAAACCTTCCTTTTTTTTTTTGTTTGGGTTAGTCATGGGGCTTGACCTCTGGGCCTTGGCGCTGTCCCTTAGCTCATCAGCTCAAGGCTAGTGCTCTACCACTTGAGCCACAGTGCCACTTCCAGTTTTCTGATGGTTCATTGGAGATAAGATTCTCATGGAATTTCCTGCCCCAGCTGGTTTTCAACCGTGATCCTCAGGTCTCAGCCTCCTTAGTAGCATGAGCCAACAGTGCCTGGCTTAAACATTCCCTTCTTTTAAGATGATTATTACAGAAAATTTTTGTCACAGTAACCAAGTAAAAGATTTAAAAAACTAATAAATAGTATGCTTTGTATATTATAAAATATATTCATCATAAATAGAGAGTCTGCTTGTAATCCTAGCTACTCAGGAGGCTGAGATCTGAAGATCATGGTTCAAAGGCAGTCTGGGCAGGAAAGTCCATAAAGCTCTTATCTTCAATTAACCACAAAAAGCTGGAAGTGGAGCTGCGGCTCAAGTGGGAGAGCACCAGCTTTAAGCACAAAAAGCTCAGGGACAGCGCTCAGGGCCAGAGTTCAAACTCCAAGTTTGATCCTGGGTATTAGGATTACTGTATTGAAAATGCTAATATATGTAATAAAGTTAATGTGCAGCCAAGGTATGAAACAACCCCTTTCTAGTCCTTTCATGGAGTGTTGGCCTAGTCTTTGAACTCACATTTTTGGCTGATTTCCTGTTTCTGTTGTCTAAGCTCCCTCCTGCGTATGACTAGCCAGCCACCAAATATTGCTGTTTCTTTTCCTTACTGTAGGAAGTATATGAATATCCAGGGCATAGCAAGTCTTCTTTTTGTATGTAGTTGTAAACCAAAGTAAGATGAATTAGTGCGAAGATTGTTAAGAAAGTGTCTCTTTCCTGCCTTTTCTTTTCCTTTTTGTGGTGACCACTAAAACTATGTACTGAAAATAGTTTGTAAGGTAGTTCACATCTGTAATCCCAGAATTTAGAAGCTGAATCAGGATTGTGAGTTCAAAACCTATCTTGGCTACCTAGGATACATAGTGAGATTCTCTCTCAAAAAACAAAGGAAGGAAAAAGGAAGAAAGGCAGAAAATGAAAGTAACTGAAAAGAAAAAGGAAAAGGAAAAGGTAAAGATAAAGATAAAGTAGGATATGTAAAGACTTGGAAAAATTGTGTTGAGTGAAGTGAGTCAGCCCCAGAGAAACAAAGGTTGCATGTTTTCCCTTATTTGTGGTAGATAGAATGAGCCTATAAACCTATACAGAAACAACATTGGGTTGTATGCAAGAGGTTACAAATGAATAAACTGAAGTATAATCGACTGTATAGAGAACTCAAATAGTATAATTTTGTAGAATGACAAATTCAAAGTCCAGCAAAATGAGCACCAAGGTATGGGTACTTGCAAAGAAGGTTGGGGCCAAGGGGAAAAGGGTAGATAAATGAAGGGGGGAAGGGAGAGAATACAATCAAGAATTCATTGTATATACCACAAAATTAAGAAAAGTAAGGGAAGAGATGGGTTAAAGAGGGGTGAGTGTTGAAAAGGTGAAACATCAAGATGCATTGTATTCATAACCTGCTTTGTTAAATGGCACCTCTTTTGTACAACTACTCAAGGTAATGAAAATTAAAAAAGAAAGAAAAAGAAAAAACAGGAAATTCGTTTTTAAATCACAAAAATGGAAGAAACTCAGGTTCTTAAATCACAAAATGGAAGCTGTCCCAATGATTCTTCTTTGGATTATTGTACAAGTTGTTAGTCATAGATGCTAATATATATATATATATATATATATATATATATATATATACTCATATATTCTCACAAACAGAACTTATATACATTTGGTATGGCATAAAATTATATAACCTTCTCCATAAATAAATAGGGATGCTAAAAGCAGACATGTATGAAAAGTATCTAAGCTTCCTGCAAGACTCTTCTTTAAGGGTAAATGCAGTTTCAGTGACTATTATGGAAGGATTGAAATGAGGGACACACACCTGGGGGATGACAAATGAAGACAATAAGAGAGACTGATTCTCTGATGACATTAAGAGCTGCCATTCTGAGCTTGGATATAACAACCACTAGATTTTTTTTTATTATACAAAAGCAAAAAAAAAAAAAAGAACCTCATATAAACCAGTGCTTTTCAGGTTTCCAATACTAAAAACAGAACATAGTTTTTCATTCATCTTTTCCTGCTGTCATACCTTCCTTACTTTCAGGGACCTTATGGATTTGTGCTCCCTGGCTCTTCCTGATACTGCGTGTCCATCTATAGCTTGCTGTTATTTCCTCATGTATCATCTTTTTTTTTTTTGGTCAGTCATGGGGTCTGAACTCTGGGTCTGGGCACTGTCCCTCAGCTCTTCAGCTCAAGGCTAGTGCTCTACTACTTGAGCCACAGTGCCACTTCTGGTTTTTTTCTACTTATATGGTGCTGAGGAATCAAACCCAGGGCCTCATGCATGAGAGGCAAGCACTCTACTACTGAGCCACCTTCCCAGCCCCTCATGCATCATCTTTGTCTCCTGATTCTTGGTCATCTCCAGTTGGACTCTCATGCTTCTAACAGAAACCTAACCAGGCTTTGATCTAAGTTAGGGTGAATAGGTGACATTTACTTTTAGGTAGACTTTGAAATATTTCCAATCTGATGTAAATTCAGCAACCTGATTCTCTCAGCAGGTTTTTTGTCCACTTTTCTCAATACCAACTTTTTATGGCCTTGCCAGCTCCATTTTCAGGTGAAAGTGAAAGAACTAGTGGGATATAGATTATGTGACGGACAACACCCTGTGAAATCCATCATTCAAGGAGTAGAGGAGATGGGATAGTGTGACCTATGATTTATAGGTGGGAAGACACCACTTATCATCTCTAGAAACATCTGCTATAGCTATTGGCGGTGTTCATGCTGTGTAGTATATTGTTTTCTAGGCAGGATAAATCTTACATCCTTGTTAGGCTTGTTTATTTCCTTTGTATATCCAAGAAAGTAGGAAAACAATAAAAGATTCTCACAAGGTAACTCACAGAGCAGTAAGTTTTGTTCCCAATCTCTGAGGATGAGAGTAAAAATGTGACTTTGTGGTGCACAGCATGTTCTGGTTGCTTGAAGAACACTCCTTGAGAAAAGCAGAATTGAAGTCACATCTGCTGGTGGCTCTATGGCTTCTAATTTGCCCATCATCACTTTGAGACAATCTATAGTCATTAACTTACAGAAAAAAAACTACAAAAAAGAAAGGTAATCACACCTACTAAAAAGTCAGATAAAAAATACTGTTTCTCTAAAGTAGACGTATTTTCTTCAGGGTACTTAAATGCCTGTTTTTTGAAGATCTTACAGTTTTGGTCTAACTGTATGAGTTCTAGTTCTTAAATTGAGTTGATTAAAATGAACAAGTCTGTGGGGTGGGATCCATATGTTCACAATCCAATTAATAAATATTTTCACTTGACTGCTCTTCTTATATTCTTGTCAGTACTCCTTGATGCTAGTATAACTGTTAATTCCTCAAATGTCTTAAGCTAGAGTTACTACAAATCTGATAGAAAAATAGAATAGCTTATTTGGAGACTATTTATAATCATTTGTGCTTTGAAGAATAAGTAAAATCTAATCATTAGCCTGATTTTCTTTAATCATCATTTTTTTTAACTATCAGTAAGACAGGTGTTGTGACTCACATTTTTAATCTTAGATAGGAGGCTGAGAGAGATCAGGAAAATTGTGATTTGATACCAGTTCTGGTAGAAAGTTTTGAGCCTGCTTCCCTGTCAATGAATAACTGGGCATGGTAACACATGTCTATCTTCTTACCTAGATGGAGGACTGAGATCAGGATTGTTGTTCCAGGCCACTCCTTTCAATAGAGGAAGTTGTGCATGGTGGCACATACCTGTCATTCCATGTACGGTGCAGTGGAAACCATAAAATTAAGGATCATGGGTACAGGTGCAAAACTGGGCAAAAAGCAAAACCCTCTCCCAGAATTATGAGCACAATAGAGGGCTGGCAATGTAAATCAGTTGTTGAATGCCTGCCTAGCAAGAACATATGCCCAGAGTACAAGCACCAGACAGACAGACAGACAGACAGACAGACAGACAGACAGACAGACACACACACACACACACACACACACACACACACACACACAAGAGAATGGGAAATGATTGACATATCATCCAATTCTCAGTTCAAACACCAAAAGTTGAGCCAATATTGGTCATTATAGGGAGTCTACCTAGGTTATTTACTTCTTGTTAGACTAAAACGATGTGATCAGAACTAGAGCTAGGAAGACAGCCAAGATTCAAAAGTGTGGAAGGCTGAGGTCTAGTAGAAATGAGGTGAGAGGAAAGTAATGAATTCCAGAAGAGGGAGGTCAAGAAACAGGTTCACAAACTTAAGTTTGCTCTGCATAGGAATGAAGACAGACCTGAAGCAAAGTAGGATACTCTTACTGTCCACCTGAACATTGACAGCATGTATACCTGAAGTAGATATTTTAGGATTTCAAGACCAATCAGTTTGGGATATAGATGTATTAAATTCTAGGAAGTTACTTCTGGAGAATCTGAACCTGTGTGGCTCTTACTAAGTTTCTTCCTTCCCTTCCCTTCCCTTCCCTTCCTTTCCCTTCCCTTCCCTTCCCTTCCCTTCCCTTCCCTTCCCCTCCCCTCACTTCTCCTCACTTTCCATTTCCTCCCCTCCCCTCCCCTTCCCCTCCCCTTCCCTCCCTTCCCCTTATCCTTTTCTTTTCTTTTCTTTTCTTTTCTTTCCTTTAGAATCTCATAGGGTAACATAGGATGGCCTGGAACTCACTGTGGATCCCAAGATGCCCTTGAATTCTCAGTATTCCTGACTCAGCCTTATGAGAACTGGGATTACAGGTATGAATCATCACACCTGTAATCAATACACTTGCTGCATCACCAGGAAAGAACAAGAACAGTGAATGGCTGTGTCTAACATCAGAAGTAAGGAACTAAGCTCTGGTACTGACTCCTGGAGAAAGAGGCTTTTGATATCAGTGCCAGGGTGCAAGGAATTGAAGATGATGCAGATTTGCTTGAGAACATTACATCTGAGTACAGCTAACCCCTTCCTAGAAATGATTTCCATTCCTAAATAAATGATCAAGGATGCATTGGCATAAATAGCTATGTCCGTCTCAGTATTGCTTATGGTAGAGGAATAAGGTTAAACACCTGACAACAATAAGGAACTAGTTATAAAGATATAGCATATACTTCCTTCTAAAGGAATATATATAGAAAATAATTTATTAACCAAGATAAACTTTAAAAAGAGGATTAAAGACATGTATATAAAATAGCATTTACAGCCCCCCCCCTCAGCTCTCTGTACCTATTATTCTGTATTATTCCTGGTAACAGTATTCATGACCACAAAGCACTTTTTATTTACCTGCTTATTTTTCATTGTTCATATTCTTTTCTCCTCTTTAGAATGCATGACCCATAAGGGCACAGACTTTGTTTTTAACCATTCTTCCCCCATTCCTAGTAAAATGCTTGGTGTAGAGTGTGTACTTAATAACTAACAGTTGTATGTGTTGTACAGCAGCAAAAAGTGCAGAAACACAAAAGAATGATTTAAACACAATTTGATGGTGATTAGGTAAAACTTTTTAGATAAGATAGTTGCTGAATCTATAGTAAAGCATGCGCAATGAAAGTCTTTTGGAGGTATACTATTACATATGGATCAATGGTTTAAAACACACCAAAGGACCATACTAGGTCCATGATTCCCACCTGAAATACAACTTGGGAGCTAGTTTCACATTGCTGAGATCCATTCAGTAATTGAATTTTTGATGACCTGTCTGCTTGTGGATGCTGCCATGCATGGTGTGACTTTTCTGGAGGTTTACAGAAGTTTACAGTTAGATTCTTTTCCAATTTTTCCTTAATTAGCTTCACTTTTTTTTGCCATGGGCTCTTCATGATGAAAACGTTTAGTTTTCTTATAAGTTTCATAATATATTATGAACTTTCCTTTCTCTAGTTTTCTGCATGTTGTAAAAGTCTTCTAAGTATTATGATGATGGAAAGGAAGTTCAGAATCTGAATATATTATTATATGATGAAATAGTTCACTATGACATATGGGAAAGATGAGATAGAATTATTTTTCTATAAAAATGATCTCTTTCATCACGTATCCTAATATTAAATAATAATATCAGCAACAGTAACAATGACTACAATAACAGCAGTCTATATATTTGTGTATGATACTACATATTTCCCAAGCCTCCATGTATATTAATTCATTTGAATCCCAAAATAGATAAGGGAAAAAAGATATGGATATGGAAAGTGACTTTTTCAGTTGCACAACATGTATTAAATTTTGTGCTTATGACTTAAAGTATCCAGTAGGAATTAGAGGAAACATTCTCAAGTGGCCATTATTCTCTAAAAGAAAATACTGCAATATTGTATTAATACTTTATAATTAGGGTGGGAGAGCACAGAGTGCACAAAGAACTGGTGCCAAACACAGAAAGTGATCTCCTAGAACAATCTTTGCCTGCTATGATAAATAGCATAGATTCCATTTCTGTTAAAATTATGTTAATAAAAGTGGATTAGGGCTGGCCCACTGGTGGTTCATGCTGGTAATCCTAGCTACTCAGGAGCTGAGATCTGAGGATTTCAGTTCAAGGAGAGCCCAGGCAGGAAAGTCTGTGAGACTTTTATCTCCAATTAATCACCAACAAGCCAGAAGTGGAGATGTGGCTCAAGTGGTAGAGCAGTAGCCTTCAGCAAAAAAGCTGAAGGAAAGGATGCATGCCCTGAGTTCAAGCCCAGGATCTGCACACGCGCGCTCGTGCGGGCGCGCGCGCACACACACACACACACACACACGCGCGCGCGCAGAGAAAAGGATTGAGTTCTTGTAGTTTCAAGTAAACTTGAACTGGAGAACATATTGTAATAAGTAAAGATTTTCCAATTTTTTAATAGTATGATAAAAATATTTGAGTGATACTACAATAAACAGGAAATATAAAAAATGCATTAAGAAATAAGAATAAATTTCCATTTCCAAGAGGTTGTTGCCTATCACATTGAGCTATGAAGAAAACAGTGGAAATGAATTTTGATTCTCAGATTAATTTAAAAGAAAGTATTGGGGCTGGGAAGGTGGCTCAGTGGTAGAGCGCTTGCCTTGCATGTATGAGGCCCTGGGTTCGATTCCTCAGCACCACATAAGCAAAAAGGAAAAAAAGCCGGAAGTGGCACTGTGGCTCCAGCAGTAGAGCGCTAGTCTTGAGCTGAAGAGCTGAGGGACAGAGCCCAGGCCCAGAGTTCAGGTCCCACGACCGGACCAAAAAAAAAAAAGAAAGAAAAAAAAAAGTATAAAGTAGTAGAATGGGTTTCGTCATGAATTAAAATATAAAAATTTAATCCTCAGTTTTAAATATTGTATTACAAAAATTAAACTCTGCCTGTAAACTAATCAATATATGATCTATCTTCCTTGAAGAGCTTGGTTTACAAATGCTGCATAATATCAAACATTGATTATTTAATATAAGTGTCACAAAATGCAATACTTGGAATACAAGCTAAATTCATTTATAGTCCACGTATCACATGATAATACTAAAATTGCAAGATTAAGTTAAAATTTTGTTAGTGTTAAAGCTAGTCATAGTCCATTTAATTATTTAGAAGAATTATAACATTATCAAGGATAATTAGATAAATAGGAAAATCAATTATAAAGGACTCACACAAAGTTTTAAAATACAAAGAATAGTTGGTATACATCCAGTACATATGCATCTGGAACTTAGCCAAGGCAAAAACACCAAGGTAATTGTGCCAAGATTTATGTAAAATAAAATTATATGGCTTTTAGTTACATTGTAATAATAGTGATATAGCAGAGAGAGTTTAGTATTTTGGAATAAAAGACAAAAATATTTAAAAGCATGTAGCTTTTTATATGTACTTTGGGAATTACAATATGAAACCATAAGAAATAATTTGCAAAGCAAATAGGAGTGGTTCTTCATGTGAATAGTCTCCATTTACACCTCCAACAGCTGGCAAAAGTTCTCTTTTAGATTAAGGTTCTGCATTTGAGTGAAGTACATTGTAATGAAGACCTAACAGTTGTATGCAACAGGATTGTAGAACTTTTGAGCTAAATGAGAACTTACATATCATCATCCCTTGATTAAAAAAAAACCTTTAGTTTGCAAGACAAACCAAGAGCTCTCATGTGATTTTCCCAGGCCACAAGCCAGAACTGATAGAATCTAGACATTTCTCCTTCTTGGTACAAAACCCATTCCTTTGTAACATACTGCTTTCCATTTGAGACAAAGATGTGATTTTATCAAGCACACAAGATATTTAGAAGTCAAGTTAAGAATAAAGGTGTCAGTTTCCAGACTACTAAACTATTACTGTGATAGGCACAGAGCATAACCACAAAAAGAAAATCCTCCTTCACAGGGGCATTCATTGTATCAATCTATCTTTATTCCCCCAAATCAAGCAAAGTAAACTCTTCCCATACATTGATCTAGATGAACAGATGGGAAATGGGACACAGATTCAATGAAACTCTTTTACAGTCAATGAAATTCTTTGCCAACTCTAAAAAAGGCAATTTCTTTAACCAGTTTAAAGACTAATATTTGGATTAATTCACCTGCACCCAAATCATGAAAATGCCTAAAACAATGGAACATCTGCATTCTGATTTATTTCAATGGAAATATATAATCATTACTGAGGCTTACTCCTGTCCTATGTCTAGAAATTCCTTAATATTGCTGTGAAATTCATCTATCTCCAAATTCATGATCTTGTTTTCATGCTCTTACAGTTCCTTGTGTATATCTGGAATGACAATTGCATTTCTTAAACATATACTCCCATTGCTTGGGAGGCGGAGACAAGAGGATCTCAATTCTGAGGCTAGCCTGAGTTATTCAGTGAGACAATCTCACAAACAAAGAAAAATCAAACTAAAAACAATCTTAAAACTATCAGAAAAATATCCTTATATGCTACACTATCAAAATTCACTAAAATTTGTAACCCAGACTGTTGCTTATCCCTTCATTCTCTTGTCTCTCAACACACAAAATGTTCTCAAGAATAGAAAACAGTTAAGATGCCAATGCTTGGTAGGTGGTGAGATTCTCTCACAACTTCACTGACTCATTCTACCACATGGCATGGTTGCATATTCAGGTTATTTCAGGACCATCCAAATATCCTAAAAGGTGAATCCTGTAACTAGCAAATAGTTTTCCTTGGTATTTAATCATGAGAAAACAACCAGAAGGATAGGCTATGCCTAGAGGCTCTAAAGAAGTTGTTTTTATGGATTTGAAGCAGGATAACTTATAGAAACTGAGGCCTGGTGTAGGCAACTAAGAAATATGGTATCTAAAAACTTAGAAATGCTATCTTTGCTTCAAAGAGAGGCAACTGAATGCATTCTTTCCTAAGGGATGCAATTTTCACCCAAGAATTCACAACTGCCTGATAGGATGCCCTAAAATGCAGATAGCAGGATGTCTCCTCCTTTCAAAGATAAGAATCTGTTTTATGGCAGGGTGCATTCTTAGCTGGAACACCAGGTGAAGCTAAAGCAAAGACAAAGCACCTAGTTTTGCATAACTTAAAGCCAGACCCCCTGCCTTTACCCTATAAATACCCAACAGCCCTAGGCGTTGGGTGTCTCTCTGGGTGTTTCCTTGTCTGTGTTTGTGTCTTTGTGTCCGTATGACAGCACCCACACTCTGCTAGAGTGTGCCCCTTCCCTTTCGTTTGCTTTTTTGCCTATTTCCTTGCTTGTTTACTTAATAAAGCTCTGCCAAGTTTTCTTACCATTGTGACTTGTCCAGAAATTCTTATTCTGCGATTGAAGTCAAGAACCCTAAGTGAAGAGTTCCTGTATTTAAAGGGGAGCTTCATTAATTCTCACCTCTGTCGGGTGACAGATTGAAGTATGTCCCCAAAATAACTGGAAGTACTAATAGTACCTCAGAATGTGATTAGGGTCATTGAAGTTAGAATAATTTAAGATGAGGTCATTACTAGGCTTTAACGCAATATCACTGGTGTACTTCTGCAAGGGGAAATTTAGACATAGATGAAAAGCAATGTGAAGACATTGGGGTAGAACAAATCATGTTAAGTGAGATTAAGTCAAGCTCAGAAAGACAAATGGTGCATGTTGTCTCTGATATGCTGAAATTAGATCTAAAATACATTGGGATATGATAAACTACACTGGATTCTAAATATGCACACACAGTGAGACCAAAAGAGGATACTCTTACAAGAGAAACACAAAGGCACAATGTGTCAGTGCCTCATCATATTTATATAAAATAATATATATCCAAATGAACTCCAAGATATGGAAACAAGACTCCTCTCTTTTCTTTTTTCCTTTTTAAAAAAACATTTATAATCTTGACTTTTTGATGATTGTGTCTTCTTTTTCTTTATGTATGGTGTATACAAGTGTATATCTTCAGTGGGTCTGGAAGGAGGGTACAGAACTCCAGGGGAAAAGGGTGGAAGAAGTGCAGCAGTAGAGCTCACTGGACACTGATGAAAGTGAACTATACAATTTGTGGGTAGAGATAGAAGGGAGATATTAAGGGAACAAAAGACACTGTTTAAAAAGAAATGTACTCATTATTGACTCTTGCAATTGTAATCCCACTGTACATTGCCTCTATAATAACAATGAAGTAAATTAATAATAAAAAAGATATTTGGAGTGGATAATAGATAGTAGATAGAAAATCATGAAGAATGACCTAGAATAGGTCATTCTTTCATCGTCCGTAGGAGGACAATTGACATTTAAATTTTGGATTTCTGGCTCCCACAATTGGAAGACAATAAATTTCTGTTGGTTAAGTCACTCAGACTGCAGTAGTTCATTAAGGCAGCTTTGCCATGCTAATTCCAGTTGCCTATCAGTAATTGACCAAAAAGACCCCAAACTTTTAAAATGTCAACTTCCCATTGAATACTCATAGGTCACAAGGTAGAAGCTACAGAGATAACATTGAATAAGGTCTTTTGTATATATGAAGGCCTTTAATGTGTGTGGTCATTCAAAAAAGTTAACTAACAGACATCACTAAGCTGACTCAGAAATTTAGTTCCACAGAATCTCAACTTCTTAAGTTTGACTTCATGGTTCAAAATGTATTTGATATATTTAGAGCTCAAAAAATTACTGGCTTTCCCAAAGAAAAAAAACCCTCAAAAACTCAACAACCTAATCAATAATTGGGCTAAAGGCTTAAAGAGAGACTTCTCAGAAGAAGACAAAGAATGGCCAACAGACATGAAGAAATGTTCAACATCTCTGTCCATAAAAAATGCAAATCAAAACAACTTTGAGATTCTACCTCACTCCAATTAGAATGGCCATTATTAGTATTCCACCTGCCCAGGCTGGCTTGGAACTATGATCTTCAGATTTCAGCCTCCTGAGGAGCTAGGATTACAAGCATGTCAAGAAACCTAACAGTAACAAATGCTGGTGGAGAAGTGCCCAAAAAGAACCATATTACACTGCTGGTGGAAATGTAAACTTGTTCAATCACTCTGATGAAGGTCCCTCAAAAGACTAAACAAAGAGCTTCCCTATGACCCAGCACTTCCACACCTGGGCATTTATCCAAATAATTACAAACAAGGCCACACTAAAGCCACCAGCACACCATGTTTATTGCAACATTGTTTATCATAGACAAGATATAGAATGAGACTATATGTCCCTCAGTGGACAAATGGATTAAGAAAATGTGGCATATATATATATATATATATATATATATAATATATAAATAGCACTGGGATATTATAAATTATATAGGACCCTAATCATTAACAAAGGCCAAACGAGGCTATACATATGTGTGGTGGACAAAGTCTCAGAAGGAGCATAGCTCCATTTGAGGCTATTTGGTGATCTCAGACTTCTTAGTAGCTAGGTGCGAGCCACCTGATTTATGTTCTTTCGCTGGTTCTGTGGACTGAACTCAGGCTCTGGGCATTGTCCCTGAGCCCTATGCTCAAGGCTAGTGCTGTTCCACTTGAGCTACAGAACCACTTTCAGCACTTTTCGGAATAGTTTATCGTATTGGAAATAGAAAGTTTCACAGACTTTCCTGCCCATGCCGGCTTCGAAATACAATCATCAGAATCTCAACCCCCTAAGTAGCTAAGATCACAGGTGTGAGCCACTGGTGCCCGGCTTATGTGTGATTTTTTAAATTAATGGGCCATATGGTGAAAAGGAAGAGGAACAAAACGGATAGCTGAACATTTGTACATATATTATCTCATTTAATTTCCTCACTAGTTCTATGAACTATTTATCATCATTAGCTCCACCTTAAAGATAATGAAATGGAGACAGAGAGAAAATAAGAGAGCAGAAAGTGCTGAAATTTTGTTTCCAACTGATCTCTAATTCCCAAACCTGTTTGTTCTGTGAATCTTTTTCTGAGAGAAAATGAGGAGAAATGGATAATATATGTACCCACTTAATTCATGTAGTGCTATACATGTTTATTTGGGATTGGGCCATGAATATATGTATCTAAGGCAGATATGAGGCAATGTTTTGCATCTAGAGAATAGATTCATCCCCAAAACATCAATAAATATCTGAAAAAAAATTTAAGTTGCCAACTTAAACCATTCTTAGTTCTTAGCAGTACTTTTTTTAAAAAAAATATTTTTACTTTTCTTGGTTGTGGGTCTTGAACTTAGGGTCTGGGTGCTGTCTTTGAGCTCTTTTGCTCAAGGTTAGTGCTCCACCACTTTGAACCACAGCTCCACTTCCAGTTTTTCATTGGTTAATTGGGTATAAGAGTCTTACAATGACATTTGTGTTGGGACTGGCTTTGAACCATGATCCACAGATCTCAGCCTCCTAAGTAACTAGGATTATAGGTGTGAGCCACTGGCATCTGGCCCTTAGCAATACTTTTTATAGCTGAGATACTATGCTTTTACTCAGGCTTTCTGTGTAGAGAATATAGAAACTGATCCTGTATTGGTTATGTATATTTCTTCTCTTCAAGTGTGAGTAAAGGCACTTTCCCAGGTCAATGTGGGTGAATTAACAAGATAGCCTAGGAAAGCAGATTTTGAAGTCAGGCCAGTGTCTGAAGCCTGTAATCCTAGCATAGGAAAAGGACATGAGAAAAGATGGGGGATGGATATCCAAGGCCATCCAGGGCGTAAAAGTGTGTTTTTAATCAATGGCTTTGATTTGAAAAGTTTGGCTGGATGCAGTAGTACGTGTCATTCACAGTCTAAGACATATTGAGCATAAACTGAGACCCTTTCTTGAAAATAATCAATGCAAATTGGATTGGTGTAATGGCTCATGTAGTAGAATATTTGCTTAGCAAGTGTAAAGCTCTGAGTTCAAATCCCAGTTTAGCCCAAAAGAAAAAGAAAAAGGGAAGCAAACAAAAACAAAAACAAACAAGAAAAAATTGAATTTGCTTACCTAGAGAGTTACTCTATGGCTCATAGATATATTCATATTGACTAAATTCAATCAATTGATAAACAACAAAATATATATCCCTTACAGTGAATGGAATGTGTATGCTCAAGTAACCGAAATGTTCTCTCTGTATAGAAGGTCCTACACAATAGAAAGGTGACATGAAGAGCAAGTGGGATGAGATTAGCATGAAATAACTAGTGACTCTGAAAGATCAGTGTATCCATTTTGGGAATTAGTCTCTACCTTTAACAGGACTACAGTATCCTACAGTCCTGACACAGGACATATGTCTTTCTTCTGGACAGTTTAAAGTGCTAGGGTGTCTTGCCAAGGCCATTTGTAAATGTTCCTGTCGGATTTCTTCCAGAGATTCATGCTTTGTTTAGATATGCTGCTATATTCTGTTAAACTTGCTATAGTCTGGGAGTCCTTATTGTTCTTTAATGTGTCTTTGCCCATTTATGATCAGTTTCATTAAGTCTTGATTTTCTAATATCTCTTAGAGTAATTTCCAAAATTATTAGAAGGTATCTTAGTGTTACCTGAACATATTTTCTCCTTTCTTCTATGTATTTCCTGCAATGTATAAAGCTTTACATCCTTATTTTTAGAAAGGTATTTTATTTTATAGTTTTTGCTAAAACTTCTGTTATTTGTGTTTTGCATTTTTTTAGAGTATACCATGTCATTTTATTAGACACTATAAAGCTTTTAATGTTAGGAGATTTGCTGTATTTTCAAATGAGCAATTTTATTTATGTTCATGGGGCTTGAACTTGGGACCTGGGGACTGTCTCTGAGCAATTTTGCTTTGAGCCACAGCTTCACTTCTGGTTTCCTGGTGGTTAACTGGAAATAAGAGTCTTATAGACTTTCGGCCTGGCTGGCTTTGAAATCCCATTCTCAGATCTCAGCCTCCTTGGTAGCTAGGATGATAGGCATGAGCCACCAGCTTCTGACAGCAATTTTTATTTATGTTAGAGAAAAAAGAAAAAAGCAAGAAACTTTCCTGTGGGAACTGATTTCATGTTTAGGGTTAGATATTTTAGTAAGAAGCTAAAATAAATATTCATTGTAAAATGTTTAAAATTCCACTGTTTTTTTTGTCACAGGTAAATAAATAATACATTTCAATAACTAAATGATTACATGTGTATAGTTAAAGTGTATATTATAAACACTCTGCTATGCTTTGTGTAATACTTCTATTTCTGGAAAGTACATTATAAAATATAGTTCCAAAACAAGAAGCCAGCAATTCTGAGGTCTTTCTGTACATTTGAATATTTAGTGCCCTGTCCCTTATATCTATAAAATAAATGTCAGAATGTCATGCTGGGACATGGCTAACAACAGGGCCAAGCCTTTTGGTTTGGCTCAAATCCAGAGTCTGACAGAAGGAAGCAAAAGAGGTTCCAGGATTAACAGAGTTCTTTGAAAAGGAATGCTAGTTGACCTATTGAATTTAAAGTGCATTTGTGAGGAGGTTCACATGAAATTAGGTAAGAAGAACTACTTTGAAAATAATTAATTGAAACCTTTTAGAAATAAATAGTATACATCTAATGTTTTTATCAGATGAGCAAAAGAGCTCAAAAGCTCTGTACATATGACCATGTTAGATGATGCTAAGTGAAATGAACCCCAAGATATGAACACAAGAGGTCTTTCTTTATTGTTGTTGTTTTTAATGTACTATGTGATTTTTTGTTTCCTTTGTATGTTCTTCCCCCTATGGTATATCCCCTGTTGTCAGTGTACTTGATTTTGGTACCTTGCATCTTGTATATACATTTGTCTAATTTGGGGAGGGGAAGGGGAATAACAAAATGCTGAAACAAGGACACAGAATGACCTATTGCAACAATGATACTCACAAGACAGTGTATTGGAAATGAACTTTACAACTTTGGGTCAGGGGCGGGCAGGGAGGAGTGAGGGAGGTGGGGGAGGGAGTGGGAGAACAAGAAGGGAAGGGGTAAATGCTTGACAAGAAATGTCCTCATTGCCTTCCTCATGTAACTGTAACCCCTCTATACAGCATCTTTAAAATAAAATTAAAAGAAATGAATGGATAAGATAATGATTTTTCTCTTGACACTTTACATATTGTATGTCATAAAATACTAACCCTACAGGAAACTCTAGTCTTATCTAAAATTTCCTTTGAAAATATGTCCAGATTTTTTTTTAACTTTCTTCACTCATTCCAGTAAGCTATATTGTCTGTGCAGACAAGCCACACGTCTTTTTCAGGTACAACTTTTATCTTGAGCTGCAGAATATTACCACCAGCTGTCCACTATGTATCTCCATTTGGATGCTGACAAATCACAATATACTCTGCATCATCCAGTAAGCCATCACCTGCATCACGTCTTCAATTACAAACGGTTTCTTCCTTTAGTATCTCAAACTTACTTTATAATTGTTTGGTTCCCCTGTGCCCCAAGATTTGTCAAGTTCTCTAGGGTCAAATACCACAACATCTCTTGCTGTTTTACTCCCCTGCCTCATTTCTATTTCTATTGCTGCTCTCTTATTTTGGTGCCTCATTACATTTTAGCTGGATTAATGTTGAGTCACCTTTGTGTTTATTCTCCTTCAACTATTTCTATTCTACCACTTTGGGGAATAATGTAAAACATGTTTGATCACTGCATTCCTCAGTTAATCTGCTTCAGTGGCTTCTTTATTGCTTGCTACATAGAATACAGTTCTAAGGGACTGTTCATCACATGGCTCCAACCAACCCTATTCCAGTACTTGAGCACAAGTATGTAGTCATACTAAGGTACTTGTAGCTCTCTACTTTTCTATGTCAGCTCTTGCTGACATGTGCCTCTTTCTCTTCTTGGAATACCCCTTTTGCTCTTTTCTTACTAGTTTTTTCTATCTTACAAATTGATTTTTAAGCCTCAGATATATCATCTCATTCAGGAAACTTTATTATCCTCCTTATATTTGCATGATTTTTATTGTGTAGTATATATATATATGTGTGTGTGTGTGTGTGTGTGTGTGTGTGTGCATGTGTGCTGATCCTGGTGCTTGAACTCAGGGCCTGGGCACTGCCCCTGAGCATCTTTATGCTGAAGGGTAGCACCCTACTACTTGAGCTCCACTTCTAATTTGTTTGGTGATTAATTGGAGAGAAGACTCTGATGGATTTTTTTGCCCAGGCTGGCTTCTAACTGTGATCCTGAAATCTCAATCTCTCAAGTAGTTAAGATTACAAGCGTGAGTCATTGGTCCCAGGTTTATGTGGTACTTTTACAGCACATTCTATTTCAATTGTTTATTTTTTGCTACCTCTCATTAGACTGAGCTCCCTGAGGATGAGGATTTTTGGATGATTTGGCTGTATTACCAAATAGTTGATCCTGTAATCCAAGCTACTAAGGAGGCAGAAACAGGAATGTCTGCAATTTGAGGCCAATCAAGTAAAGTTAGTGAGACATTATCTGAAAAACAAAATACAAAATGAAGAGTGGAGAGGTGTGGCTTCAGTGGTAAAGCACTTGTTACTCACATGTGAGTCCCTTGGTTTAATCCTCAGTAACACACAACACACAGACATACACAACACATACACACATGAGTTAACATTGCTTTGCACAGGTAAATGCAAGTTTCTTTGATCAATTATTTATTATAAACTTCATCACTAACATTCTAACTAGCATACTATTGGGCAGAATTAGCACATATGTAACCCAACAGCCTCTATTAGGTTAGTGCTCCACTGGAATCAAGGTATCAAGAACAACAGCAAGGGGCTGGTGGCTCATGCCTTTAATCCTACCTACTCAGGAGACTGAGATCTGAGGATCATGGTTCAAAGCCAGCCCTAGCAGGAAAGTGTGAGTCTCTTATCTCCCATTAACCATTCAAAAACCAGAAATGGAGCTGTGGCTCAAAAAGCAGAAGTGGAGCTGTGGCTCAAAGTGGTAGCCTTGGAAAAAAGATGCTCAAGGACAAGTGCCCAGGACCTGATTTCAAGCCTCACAATTGACAAAAAAGAAAAATAAAAAAAGAAAGAAAAAGAAAAATAGGCAGGGAAAAACAAAATCTGGTCATGACTAAGATCTAGAAAATTGGATTCATTAGAAGATTGGATTCAAATACTGGGAACATACAACACAAGTTAAAATCCTAAGTCAAAATAAAAGATTTAATTTGAGTAATGTTAGGATTGTGAGTACCAAAACACTGAGACAATTCAGAGAGGTTATTGTGAGTCAATCATGGCCCTAGACTTGGTGACAAATCTTGAATAATAGACCAGCTTTTCAGTGAAAATTACCAAAAGATACATTGTGCCTAGTTTCTGGGCCTCATATATGAGGAACATGGATTAGATAGAAAGTAGATGGAAATTCTTAGTGACTCCCAGTCTGATGGAGACCTTTGACACTTGCAAATTCATTCCACACTGACTAAGGTGTGGTGCGAGGGCCAGATCAAAGTTCTTCTATCTTGAATGTGGACAATAAAGCTACAAGTGTTTGAAGAAAAATCAAACTTTCCATATTAAGATGTCTTTAAAATGTTGATCTAAAAAAAGTTGATCTACCTTGAGTGTAGACCATAATGCCACATGTAGTTGAAGAGAAATCAAACTTTCCATATTATGATGTCTTTAAAAAGTTGATTTTAATGGATTTTTTTTGTTAATAAAGTCATTAAGTATACAAGAGGAGTGACCTTTATCTCAGACTTTACATTTTTGCTTTAATGTATAAATCAATATGCAATTGATTTAATTAAGAATCTGAGGATAGTTCTTTCACAACATGACTCATTTTACATCTGTAAATATTTCAATTGCCAAGAGTTTTGCTACAGGTTGTGTGACTTTCATGAATCTCAAATGGCTTTTTAAATATCTGTGGTCTAAGTGTATATTAACTATACATCAGAATAAGTTGGAATGAAACTCCTAAGCCTGAAACTTTTTCATTTTGCTGTTAGTTATATCCCTTCCACTAGACCTTTTGAGGCAATCATATTAGGCTAATAAATTTTCTGTTGCTCCAAAGTGGTTATTATTTTACTTTGGAAGAGCCAACAATTCTGTTTTGGGGAGACATAGTAGGAATACAATGTATAGCTGATATTAGAGTCCCTTCACTTCCCTTCCTTTCCCTTCCCTTCCCTTCCCTTCCCTGCCAGTCCTAGTGATTGAATTCAGGGTGTGGGTGCTGTCCCTATGTTCAAAGTTAGTGCTCTACCATTTGAACTACAGCTCTACTTCTGTTTTTTGTTTTTGTTTTTTTTTTTTTTTTTGGTGCGAGACAAGAGACTCATGGAGTTTTCTTGCTTGGGCTGGCTTTTAAGCATGATCCTCACATCTCAGCCTCCTGAGTAGCTAGCATTATTGGCATGAGCCACCAGCGCCCTGCTCCACTAAGTTTTGTAATGCATATTGATAGGTTTTGGAAAGTGCCTATACATTTTGTTGGCTTGTAGTAATACATGGCTAGCTTGTGCTATTTCACTTTTCACATCTTACATCTTACCTAAGCTCCTTGAAAGCAAGGTTTATATTTGATTCATGCTGTGATTCACAATTCACGGTGCTATTGCCTAAGTGAATACATGAATGTGGCTTTATGTGACAATTTTACAGCTGTAATGAAGACTGACAATTCACTTATTCAACATTCTTTATATTCCACCTTTGCAATATTTATAACCTATTATCTTTCCTCTATTTAAGTTTTAATGCCCGCATGGATATTTGTGTGATCTAAGACAAAAGGCATCAAATTTGGATTAAATTTTAGTCACTTATTACAGTGAGTACTTTTCTTAAAAATCTTTAGACAGTGTTTTTTTCTGGGCATAATATATAATTTTGTGTATCAATTATTTTTAAACAAAAATGTTATGCTTCTTTTAAAGACTTTCCTTATTAGAGCTATAAGGTCTACTATCTCTGGGCAAAATGAGTCATCTGATAAATTAATAGTCTTGAAAATAAAAAGCAACCTTAAAGAATTACCCAAGAACCGGGCGCTGGTGGCTCACGCCTGTAATCCTAGCTACTCAGGAGGCTGAGATCTGAGGATCGCGGTTCAAAGCCAGCCCGGGCAGGAGAGACCGTGAGACTCCTATCTCCAATAAACCACCAGAAAACCGGAAGTGGCGCTGTAGCTCAAGTGGTAGAGCGCTCGCCTTGAGCTGAAGAGCTGAGGGACAGTGCCCAGGCCCAGAGTTCAAGCCCCCATGACCGACAAAAAAAAAAAAAAAAAAGAATTACCCAAGACATTTCTTGGATAGTTTAATGAAATGTCTTAAAACAGTTCATTCAGGCTAATTTCTATTAAGAAAACAATCTAAAAGATTCCCCTACTGATCAACACAATCTACTACAGTTTATCAGAAGTTTGTCTTTATGTGCACCTATATCATTTCTGAAAAATTGACAACTTGTTTTCTCCATTCTGTGTTCAGCCAAGGTAGAAAAACAGTTTTATAGAGTGAAATATTAAAGTCATAACAAGTAACATTTCACCTACCTGTTGGTTATTCACATATCTTCTTTAAAATCATACCTGTTTAAAACAACAGGATGTTAAAGAGCCGATGGATATTTTGAAAAAATATCATCATTCTTCTTGGCTTAGATTGATTTATTTTAACTGGTTGTTTTGGTCTGAATGTTTGCGTGTACCACCTTGCCTCCAATACCAGCAATTCACATATAAAAATTATATCATCTGTGTACTGGTATTAGGTGAGACCCTTGAAGAGGTTCTTTTTTTTTTTTTGCCAGTCTTCAGGCTTGAACTCAGGTCTAGCAGTTTGCCACTTTGAGCCACAGTGCCACTTTGGTTTCTGGTGGCTAATTGGAAAGAAGAGTCTAAAATGAAGCTTATTAAATTGAACTCCAAGAAATGGAAACAAGAGCCTTTTGTTTTTTCATTGTTGTGTTTTTGTGTGGTCTTTTTAGTGTACTGTTTGCATTTATTTCCTTCTTCCCCTCTTTGGTTTATTCCCTGTTGTTACTTTTTTTAAAATTTCTGTACCCTTTGTCTTGTGTATAAGTTTATCTGATTTGGGGAAGGGAAGGGGAATCACAAAAATGGTGGGACAAAGGGTGAACCAATGCAACAATGATACTACATACTACATTGAAAGTGAACTTTCCAACTTGGGGTGAGGGGAGTGTGTGTGAGGGAACTGGAGAAAATGAGGGAGGGGTTCACACTGTTCAAAAAGAAATGTACTTGTTTAATAACTTATATAACTGTAACCTCTCTGTACATCACAGTTACAATAAAATTTTTTAAAAAACAAGTTAAAAAAAAAAAGAGTCTCACAGGCCTTCCTACCTAGGCTGGCTTGGAACTATGATCTTCAGATCTCAGCCTCCTGAGTAGTTAGGATTACAGGTGTGAGCCACCAGCATCTGGCCAATTCTACTGTTAATAAGGCACTCAGTTGATGGCATTATGTTATAGCAGTCCAAACAAACTGAAACCCAAATATACATAATTTTTTTGGGTCCGGCCAAGGGGCCTGAACTCTGGACCTGGATGCTGTCCGTCAGCTCTTCAGCTCAAGGCTAACGCTCTACCACTTGAGCCACAGCTCCACTTCCGGCTTTTTTCTTTTTGCTTATGTGGTGCTGAGGAATTGAACCCAGGGCCTTATGCATGCAAGGCAAGCACTGTACCACTGAGCCACCTTCCCAGCTCCATATACATAATTTTTTTATGTTTTTTTCTTTGGTCTCAATAATCTGGAATAGTTTTCTAGCCTTCTTGTTTAATGAGTATTCATTTTTCCTTTATTCCAAAAGTATTTATTGAAATTTTCAGTCAGCATTTGGATAGAAAAAAGTAAGCCCTTGGGTCTGCACTTGACGAAATTCAATCTAATTTGACAAAATTAAATGATAAGGGCTGGGAAGGTGGCTCAGTGGTAGAGTGCTTGCCTTGCATGCATGAGGCCCTGGGTTCTATTTCTTCAGCACCACATAAGCAGAAAAAGCTAGAAGTGGCACTGTTGCTCAAGTGGTACAACGGTAGCCTTGAACTGAAAAGCTGAGGGACAGTGCCCAGGCCCAGAGTTCAGGCTCCATGACTGACAAAATAAAAGAAAAAATATAAAAAATTAAAAAATAAAAAAATAAAAAATTAAATGACAATATAAGGAGAGTGAACCATAGATCGTGAATCAAACCTAGATTGCCTTTAGTTATTTTTTTGTTGCTAGCCCTGGGGTTTGAATTCAGGGCCTGGACACTTTCCTGAGCTTTTTTTGTTCAAGGCTAGTACTTTACCACTTGAGCCACAGAACCACTTATAACTTTTTCTGTTTATTTGGTACTGAGGGATCGAATCCAGGGCTTCATGAATGCTAGGCAAGCACTCTACCACTAAGCCATGTTTCCAGCCCAGCCTTTAGTTATTGTAAAGTTTTATCAGAATGTAGCCAAGTTTATTCATTTGTATATTGCTTGATATTACTTTTGGCTGACAATGGCAGAGCAGATTAATTGTGACAGATTGGATAGATGGCCTGCAAATTTGAAAGTATTTGCTATCTGCTCTTTTACAGAAAAAAAGTTCGCATAACCTTAATTTAAGTTAGTAAATGAGTAAGGGGTAAAATGTCCAAGATTTGGGAAGTAGCACAGGACAGAACTGCAACAGTTCTTCCCAATCTGTGAGATGAAGAGATAGTTTTTTCCCTATCATAAACCCAAATGATTTTTAGACACAATAAAAATAAAGAATTAAAAATGAAAGCCAGGCACTGGTGGCTCACACCTGTAATCCTAGCTACTCAGGAGGCTGAGATCTGAGGATTGCAGTTCAAAGCCAGCTCAGGCAGGAAAGACCTTGAGACTCTTATCTCCAATAAACCACCAGAAAACCAGAAGTGGCGCTGTGGCTCAAGTGGTAGAGCGCTTGCCTTGAGCTGAAGAGCTGAGGGACAGCACCCAGGCCCAGAGTTCAAGCCCCACGACCAACAAAAGAAAAAAAAATGAGACAAGGTACACCATGTAAAATAATTAGATTCAATTGGCATAAAATTACCATCAAGTTATAATAAAACTTCTAATTGTTTGCCTTCCTTTTCAGTACTTACCTCATGATAGACCTGTTTTAAATAGTCCTTATATGGGCACCAGTCCAAGGATCACATTTTTCCTTAGTACTTGTCTGGAAAATAACTGACCAAACCAATCTTCCCTCTGCTAGAGACACTATGTTAATACAATATTTGCAGTCAGATTACAGTCAAGGAGATTTCAGGCCTGTGAAATATTCTGTCTTATGAAAGTAGCTTTTTATAATTCTGTTCTAATATATTGTCTTAACATAACTTAGGCCTGAAAAGATAATCCTGTCTCTCATTTTCAGGATTTTGTCAGTACATTATGAATTCTGTCTTGGTAAGCTAACATGACAATATCATTTAAAACGTTTTTGGTCATCTTTAAGTACTCACACAAAAGAGGGCCTACATAACAAAACAGTTTATGAGTACAATAAATCTTAATCAATGTCACCCCTTCAACATTCTCACCCCCTTTGATCCTCTTCTTCTCTTACTTTTCTTAATTTTGTGATACATACAATGAATTCTTTTTTTCTTTTTTTGGTCCGGTCTTGGGGCCTGAACTCTGGGCCTGGGTGCTGTCCCTCAGCTCTTCAGCTCAAGGCTAGAGCGCTACCACTTGAGCCATATCACCACTTCCGGCTTTTTTTTTCTGCTTATGTGGTACTGAGGAATCGAACCCAGGGCCTCATGCATGCAAGGCAAGCGCTCTACTACTGAGCTACCTTCCCAGCCCTACAATGAATTCTTGACTGCATTCCTTCCCCCTTCCACAATAACATGTTTTGGTGAAAAAATTGTTACTTGTATGTTTTTAGCAAAAGTGTATTTTTCTTTTTGTTGACATATATACGACATATATATATATATATATATATATATATATGAAGTTTGTCATAGGCATTCTATAACTTAATTATGATTATAGTTATTCATCCATACATTGGTTACAATCTCTAAATTTATGACACCAAAAAGAGATTACACTAACAGTGTGTATATTATACTGCAATAAAGCTGAGAAATGCAGATTGGAGAATTTCTGCTTCTGAAATTTCTCATCCAGTGGGTAGGAAATTCTGGCAGTGGATAGAAAAAGTGGAAACAAAAATATATGATGTCAGCTGAGTGCCACTGGCTTATGCTTGTAATCTTAGCTACTCAGAAGGCTGAGGTTTGAGGACCGAGGTTCAAAGCCAGCCTGGGTAGAAAAGTCCCTGTCAGATTCTTATCTCCAACTAATCCCTGAAAAACCAGACATAGAGCTGTGGCTTAAAGTGGTAGAATGCTAGCCTTGAGTAAAAGAGCTCAGGGACAGCGCCCACACCCTGAGTTCAAGCCCCATGACTGACAATATATTTTTTAAACATGTGTATATGTGTATTGGCAGTCTGTTTTCAGGAAGCTGCTGAAAACTTTGTACATACTTTGCCTCTGGGAATAGAAGTACTTAAGTCTAGGGAACAAAACTTCCTCTCTCCAGAAAAGTGCTGTTTGGATAGAGCCAAATCTAATCTTTAAGATAAGTATTCAATATTTTTGGTGCCAGTCCTAGGGCTTGAACTCAAGCAGTGGTTATGCACTGTCCCTGAGCACTTTTGCTCAAGGCTAGTACTCTACCACTTGAGCTACAGCTCAACTTCCAGTGTCTGGTAGTTAATTGGAAATAAGAGTCTCACAGATTTTCCTGGTACAGCTGGCTTTGAAATATGATCCTAAGATCTCAGCCTTCTGAATTACAGGTATTGCAGGTATTATAGGATTATAGGTATGAGCTGTTGGCTCTTGGGTATTCCTTTTTTCTTTGATCAATATGTGCTCCCCTTAGATACAATTAGGATTGAGTCAAGTATCAGAGGCCTGTGAGTCATTCTGACCACGTGAGATAACCATATGCTTTTTTTTTTTTTGTCAGTTGTGAGGCCTGTACTCTGGGCCTGGGTGTTTTCCCTCAACTCTTCAGCTCAAGGCTAGCACTCTACCACTTGAGCCACAGCTCCACTTCCGGCTTTTTCTGCTTATGTGGTGCTGAAAAAATCGAACCCAGGGCCTCAAGCATGTGAGGCAAGCACTCTACCAATGAGCCACCTTTCCAGCCCTGGACCATATGCTTTTGTAGTTTGTAAATTTCTTAATTCATGATCAGTGTCTGATAGAGGTAGATATTACAAACACAAGCAAACTTTTATTTCCTTATTTATTTTTTATTATAAAGTAGACATTTCAGTTACATAGGACAGGTAATAAGTACATTTCTTTTTGAACAGTGTTATCCGCTTCCTTATTTTCTCCCAGTTTTTCCTCTCCTGACTCCACTCCCCAACAAATTGTACAGTTCATTCCCAACATAGAGTCTAGTGAGTATCACTGCTGAATTGGTTCATCCTTTGTCCCACTGTTTCTGTGCTTCCCCTTCCTCTCCCCAAGTCAGATATACTTTTACACAAGGCAAAGGTTACAGAAATAAAAAACAGTGACAAAAGGGAAAAAGGAAAAAAAACACAACCACAAACAGTACAATAAAAAGCCTCTTGTTTCCATTTTGATAAGTTCATTTCAATAAATATTATTTTATATGATAATATGTACATAGCTATTGAGCCCTTGTGATCCTCTTCTAAGAATATCCTCCTTTGTCACTGTTTACAGTCCTGTTTAATTAATTATGTCCAAGTACAATTTTTTTTGTCTTTTACTATCCATTGTATTTACTTGTAGACTTATAGGCACATTATAATTATTACAAATGAGGGAAACCAGGCATCCTATGTCTCTTTGGGTCTGGCTTACTCCTCTTAATATAATTTTTTCCAAGTCTTTCAATTTCCTTATGAATGGGGCAATATCATTCATTCTGATGGAAGTATAGAATTCCATTGTATATACATACCACATTTTCTTGGTCCATTCATTCATTGAGAAGCATATGGATTGATTCCATATCTTAGCTATGGTAAATAATGCTGCAATGAACATGGCTGTGCTGGTGGCATTAGTGCAGCCTTGTTTGTGTCCATTTGAATATATGCTTGGTCATAAAGAAGCTCTATGTTTAGACTTTTGAGGAACCTCCAGACTGCTTTCCAGAGTATTTGAACTCACTTGGGAGAGCATTAGACTGAAACTATAGACTCTGGGTAAGTGGTAGAAGTATTTCATGGAGGGAAAGAGTGTGGGCTGCTAGTAGCTATGAAACTTCCATGGAAGAGATTAGTTTAATGTGGCTACTTATGGCTAGGATTTATACAGGAAAGTATGTCAGATGTGAAACTTGAGATGTACTATTTATTTCTATTTGGAGATAGTAAGGAATGTTGACTTATTTTTTGGACAAGGAAAAGCTATTAACAAGAGTTACATAAAGAATAAGAATTTTCTTTTTTTTGGGTCCAGTCATGGGGCCTGAACTCTGGGCCTGGGCGCTATCCCTCAGCTCTTCAGCTCAAGGCTAGTGCTCTATTACTTGAGCCACAGCTTTTTTTTCCAGCTTTTTTCTTTTTGCTTATGTGGTGCTGAGGAATCAAACCCAGGGCCTCATGCATGCAAGGCAAGCACTCTACCATTGAGCCACCTTCCCAGCCCCAAGAATGAGAATTTTTTTTAGAGACTAAATTCCTGCTTGCTTGAGACTATATTTTAACTTCATCTTGTATAAGAATTAATAACATTTCTGCATGTGCATTTTATACTTCTGACTAGACCATGAGGTCTCATGAGCAAAAATCTCTTATTTTTTGCTTGGATAAGTCTTACTGAAATAGTGGGAAAGTGTTCCTCGTTCTTTTAGTCCATTATTGCCTTACATATTGGTCTTTTTAATCATTGTCAGATTTCCTATCTCTCTCTTAAGTATTTAGTCTGAATCCTGCAACATATTCACCTATTATTGGAGAGTTACCTAATAGTTCCTAGATAATATGCTTTTATGAATACATGCTTTTGTTATAGCTTTTTTAAGGAATACAATGCTGACTCATATTTATCTTGAGTTTGTACAACATCAAGTCCAAGAAGGACTTGGCAAAGAGCTGAAGTATTTGCTGTGAAACAACATTTGGCAACTGACCACAAAATGCTCACTAAATGAGGAAACTATGTTTTGAAAGGCTGGCACCCTGTGGAATAAAGTTGGCTCCCTGTGAGGTTTACAACACAATTTGTAGTTGTTTCCCAACTTGTCCTGTGGAATAATACTGTAATGTCTCATACTGGCAACTCTTGACTGCTAAGTATGTGCTGTAATCTCAAGACTTGTGGTTTTAGTGGATCACTTTTACATTTCTAGAGAAGAATATATAATCTACCAAGCATTTTTCCTTGTTGAAAAAGGGAATGGAGAGAAAGTTATTGAAATTTTCCAGAGCTAATATGCCTACTCCTTCACCCTTGCCTTCCAGTGGTGGGTTGAGTGGGCCTCCTCTGTTCTCACAATATAAATATTATTCTTTTTTTGGGGGGGGGTGGAATCTGGTTGTGGGGCCTGAACTCTGGGCTAGCATTCTACCACTTGAGCCACAGCGCCACTTCCAGCTTTATTTTTTTTTCTGCTTATGTGGTGCTGAGGAATCGAACCCAGGGCGTCATGCATGCAAGGCAAGCGCTGTACCACTGAGCTACCTTCCCAGCCCCATAAATATTATTCTTTGGAACTACTGACCATGGTATCCACATCATGAATTTACATATTGATTGAGCATATTAAATGCAGGGACTGATTCTTACTCATCTCTATACCGTAATGGCAACTAGAGTAGCCATTAATGAAGAGCTAGTTAATGAATATTTGTTAAATTGAGCTAAGATACATAATATTGATAATAATAGTTAATATCAAGTACAATTACTTTGTACCAGGTATGGCTTTTAGCTCTCTGGAAGTTTTGAGGCATTTCTCACTGTAGTCTTGTGAGATATCCAAGTTACATAGATAAGAAAAATAAAGACAAATGAAGTTAAGTGTCAGGTATGTTCAGAGATAGAAGGGCTTGCAAACCTGACTAAAGTATCGTATATACAGGGGTGGATTCCCCTGGTGTAATCCCTTTGAAAAATTAACAGACAATTAAAAAAATAAATATCAGGAAGCAGAAATATGTCTTGTTTGGTGGTGTGCATTTCAGGGGAGAGAGGCAGATGGGTGGAGAGAGGAATGAATGACAAATACAGTGAAACTCAATGTCCATATGTGAAAATGGAACTAAGAAACCTTAGGGATGAGTAGGGTTGGGAGAGATAGGGGAAGACACTTATTAGAAGGGGTGACAGTGATCAAGATGCATTGTACTTATAAACTGTTATTTTGAAAGGCCTTTCATTTGTATAACTAAAGATGATAAAACAATTCATTTAAAAGAAAAAACTCCAACTTTTAAACATTTTTTCTGACTTTTTCTTATTTTTAGTTATATTATATTAAGTTGTAAACATAATCATAAGGAAATAGTTATTATATATATATATCTTTCCATCTGGAAAGCTAACTTCATTTTCCCCATTCCCTAGAGCCCCCATAGCTAAGGGGAATGATCATAAGCAGATGGGAAAGACCCAGTCTTCCCAGAGACATCAATCTTTACATGGACCCTGATGCCTCCAATGGAAGTTAAAAGAGTCCCTTTGGAGCATCTCCAGTAGAAGCAGGATGGAGATGGTGGCAGAGGAGTGACCATGAGGCAAGTTGTACCCTGCCCAAGTGAGACTGTGTTTACCAGGAGGCAGGAAAGGCAGGCAGATGGACACAGAGTCTCTAGGTAACAGGTCCTTGCCAGCCCTCCAGGGTTAGGGGTAAGGGGAATTACTTGGGGGGCATCAATAGATAATGCCATAATTATTAACTTATAAATTCTCATTGGAAAAAAGTTAAATAACATTATGGAAAAGCTATTTTTTTACCCCTACTCCTTACCCCAATCCTTTTTAATGTAAGTAAATAATTTATTATTTTGCTGTATGCTATGGTGTGGATAACAATTTTTTCTTCAAACATTCATGTATAGGAAGTAATATGAAAGGTGGTTATACCCTTCAGTGGCTAAATCTAGTTGGGCATCATCAGAAACACTATCCTTGTAAGAGGTTAATGTCGTTTTTGTGAAAACCCAAATTGTTTTTTTTGAAGGTTGTTATACACACAGCAACCACCAAGATTGTCCTCTACCTTCATTCTGACTTCCTGTCTTGCCATGTGGTATTTTATTCTTTCATGTTCTCCTACTGTGTTTATCCATCATGTTGTAATGACATACAACCAATAGGGCCTTCACTAAAGAGAGTGATGTGTTTGGACTTTCATTACCCCAAAGGAAGTCTAAATGCTTTTCTTTTTTTATGAATAAGCCAGCCTCAAATATTTCACTATAGTGATAAAAAGTGAATTGCCTTTTGAAAAGGAGAAATGAAAATGATAAAAAAATAGAAATATCAAGAAAATGCAAATTAGTGCTCACAGTGAGATTTAAAAAAATTCAACCATACAATCAGAGAAAATATAAATGTGCAAACCATGCTCATCACCTAAATTAGATAAAGGGCATTATCAATATTGCACTTTTTGAATTGCCAGTGCCTTTCAAGGAGGTAATCTGGCTATAACTCATCAAACTGAAAATAATGTTCCATGTGTAAATATTTTTGGAAATTTCTCTTCTGTGACTGACTTGAGGGAAACTATTAGAGTGATAAAATTTTAGCTATTTTGCTAGCAGGTCTATAGTACCTATAATGAGAATATTAGATTTAGTCATAAAATTGCCTTTTAAGACTAAATACACGATTAGGGCTGGGAAGGTGGCTCAGTGGTAGAGTGCTTGCCTTGCATGTATAAGGCCCTGATTTTGATATCTCAGCACCACATAAGCAGAAAAAGTTGGAAGTGGAGTTGTGGCTCAAGTTGTAGAGCCTTGAGCTGAAGAGCTGAGGGACAGAGCCCAGGCCCAGAGTTCAGGCCCCATGGCCAGAAAAAAAAAAGACTAAATACATGATTACTATTTGTAATCTAAACTCTAATGGCAACTTTAGAAACTGAAAAGGCTATCCTTACTGGTAGGTGCTAGTTATTGATTTTCCTTTGATGCTACACTAACCCCACAAATCTCACATTTACTAAGAGGTAAAATTAGAATGAATATGCTGAACTACTTAAACCCAAAGCCAGTACTCATAACTCAAAACTCCATAGCCTCCAATGTTTTTCAAGCCAAGTGTTAAAAGTATCAGTTGGTAGTAAAGTCACACAATTTCAATTTTCTGTTGTTGGGACCAGTATTTATAATGTGCTTGTTATGCTTATTTATTTTTCTCTTAGGAGTGATCGATAAAAGGTTATTTGGTCCTTTCATAGTCTGTCATACTGTCTTGTTCCTTTTATTTTTCATTTTCATTCTGTCTGTATGTCTACCTGTCTTTTTCTGAACTACACTGAGCTGTGGAAATTATTGCAAGTTTCAATCTCTCTCTGTATTTTTTTTTGTACAGTTAGAAAGAGAAATGGATTTTTTTCCACAAGACATCTAATTTTAGCATTGTTGATGAAATGTCTTTGAAAGTATGTTTTCAAAATGTTGTTAGTCTCTTTCTGTAGTCCTTGTGGCCTAAGCAACCATCAAAATTAAATGTTAATACATTGAGAAGAGGAAATGAGCCCAATATAGAAAAGTTAAAGAAATATTTAATGAACTCCTACTATGTGCCAGCATAGTTACAGGACCTTGTGAGTAACACAATAGTAAACAAAACGTAAAAAGGTAAAGAGAAATATGGATATAGTCATGCTAAAATGGATATAATGGCATAATGTTTGCTTTAGAATTTCTAGTTGATGTAATATCTTTTTTTATATTTTTTTCTTTTGTTTTTGTTGGTCATGGGTGTGGGCACACTGTCCCTGAGCTCTTCAGCTCAAGACTAGTGTTCTACCACTTAAGCCACAGCACCAATTCCTGTAATTTATTTTTCAAATAGATCAGTCACACATATTTATGACTTTAATTTTAATTTTAATTAATTAATTAATTAATATTTGGGTCCGGTTGTGGGGCCTGAACTCTGGGCCTGGGCGCTGTCCCTCAGCTCTTCAGCTCAAGGCTAGCGCTCTACCACTTGAGCCACAGCGCCACTTCCGGCTTTTTTCTTTTTGCTTATGTGGTGCTGAGGAATCAAACCCAGGGCCTCAGGCATGCAAGGCAAGCGCTCTACCACTGAGCCACCTTCCCAGCACCTGACCTTAATTTTTATAGTACAGTAATTTTATTCTCCTTGAATTTTTCTGTTTTGCAGTGCTGGGAATTAAACCCAGGATTTCGTATATTTTAGGGAAGTGTTCTACCACTGAGCTATATGTATCTCCGGTATAAAATTTCCTTTCAATATTTTTGAGATACTGATATTTAAACTCAGGCCTCATGCTTGCTAAGCAGGTCCTCTACCATATGATTTATGCTTCCAATCCTTTTTGCTCTGGTTATTTTTGCCTCGGCCAGCCTGGGCCATGATCCTCTTACTTACATTTCCTATATAGCTGCAATAACAGGCAAGAAGCCCCTTGCCAAGCTGTTGGATGAGAGGGAGCCTCATCATATTTTTTTTTTTTTTTGGCATTGACTGGACTTGATTGACAAACCTCTTGATCTCTATCTTCCAAGTAGCTAGGATTACAAGTGTGAATCACCAGAACCCAGCTAACCATTTTATTTAAATGGGTAAAACCAAAATATTAATGCTACTTGTTTATTTTTCTCTTTTTGTTTCCTGAAATAATTTTCAAAGTATTCATTTTTATTTTAATTATTGATATGAAGCATTTGGGGCACTCAGTGCTTCCATGTTGATAAAGATTTCTGTTCTAAGCTGTATGTTTTTTTTTTGAGTCACATACTATTTGGATAAAAGAAAGACTATAACAGCAGTAGAATGCTAGTGAGATCTAAGAAACTATTGTTAAAGAAACTTTAGCTTCAGCATGTAATCATATATGAATAGTTTGTATGGCTAATCTTCTTTGAAGAGGGATTTACAATTCCTTAGTAAACATATGTCTCATAAACTTTTCCACATGTGCCCTGTGAAGAAAGTGAATATAGAATTATATTTTTATTCTTAGTATATTGGTGGTCGAACTTGCCCTAGTCAGAGAATGGCTCCTCATAGGGGTGCTTAGTTGTTTTGGAGAAGACAGTATAGTTCCCTTCTGTGATGGCTGATCTTGTCCATTTGATTGGATGGAGGGAGATACCTAGAGATTAGTAAAGTACTTCTCTGTGAGGATCTGTGATAAAATTTCAGAGACAATTAGATCACGAGGGTCCTGATCCACTAAATAGATTAATCCCTTGTTAGATTTGTACTATGATGGTAGTATGGGGTGAAAGAGTGGGTGGTAACACCTAGCTGGAGAAGAATACTTCCAGGTGCCTGCCCCTAGGGGCTGTATTTTGCCTGGCATCTGCCTGAATTGCCATTTCTCTGCTTCCTTATTACTATGATGTGGATTGCTCTGCTCTGCTTACCTTCCCCATCATGATTGAACCCTCCGAAACTATGAGTCAAAATAAATTTTTCAAGTCAGGTGCTAGGTGGCTCAGGTCTGTAATTCTAGCTCTGTAGGAATCTGAAATCTAATGAGCATATTTTGAAGCCAGCTCAGTCAGGAAAGTTTGTGAAATTCTTATCTTCAATTAACCACCATCTCCAATTAACCACCATAAATATTGAAAGCAGAGTTGTAGCTCAAATGGTAGAGTGATAGCCTTGAGCACAGAAGCTCAGGGATAGTGCCCAGGCCCTGAGTTCAAGCCCCAGTACTGGCACCAAAATATAATAAAAATAAAATAAAATAAAATAAGTCCCTTGCTCCTTGAAGTTACTGTTCTTAGGTATATGGTTATGGCGACCATACAAATAACCCATTAACTTAACTGCTCATATCTCCTGTGTACTAATAAAGCACATGGTAGTACAGTCAGCAGTCTTAAAATTTTGAAAACCATTTTAAGGTTTAGTTTCCTCATCAATACATATCACATTGTAGGAACTCTATAGTTACTTTGGGTTAATTCGACTGGTCAAGATGTAATAATTGGTATGAGCAGTATGGAACACTGATTTTGGATGCATGAAGACTTGATTTTATTTTTAATTTCTCCATTTATTAACTATATTACCTGAAATTTTCAAAGTCTGAGTCTGTCCTTCAAAACAAAAGAAGCTAAATCTTATTTCCTTTCAAATCTATGATCTGGTAATCCAAAGTAATGAATAAGACTTGCCCATGTTTCTCGTTTCCCACCCATGCCTTATAATTACTTACTTTTCTGCCATTCTATAGAGTTTATGCTTATGATTCTGCTTGATAATATATAACAAAATGATACATATTTTTAAAAAGTTCTCAAATGTACTATGGTAAGTTTAGTAGATAATTGGTGTATAAAGAATAAAAAGGCAGGTTTTTCCAGAATGTTGTTTTTCTGGGCACAGTTACCAATGGTTTCAAATCATACTCCTCAAAGAATAACAAGTCTTTTCCTCATTGCTTTTCCTTACACTCTTGCTTTATTTTTAGCTGAGCTAAGTATCTGTGTGTTAGAGACCAAATTTCCTCAAGCTGGCCTTTTTTTTCAACATATGCAATTTTTCTAATCATAGTTATTTGTGAGAGCAAGACTGTACATTTCAATAGGAAAGGCAGCAGAATCAGCCAATTTTAGGAAAAAATAGACCACTCATGAAAATGTGTTGGTATATTTATATACAGCCTCAAAAGAAATCAGTTGTGGTAAATATGAATATAATATGTGAATATTTGTATTTAAAACAAGAATCATGTTCTTGATCAGATAAGAAAAACACTTTAGGATGACAGATATTAAATACTTCTGCTTACTTTTTTAGAGTTTTTGCTAGAATTTAATGACATAAAATATAACATTATGTTCTAGACCTCCTTTGTTCTAAAGTAGGAAGGAACACTTCTGAGTATCTTTGGAAATAGTTAAATTGCATCTACATTCTGGTCTTGTTTCCTTTAATTTTCAATTGTCTATCAAGAATAACATATGACAGTGAATCCCACTATTGTTACAAAATCAAAAAGCTGTGGATGTAGCTTAATGATGGAGTATTTGCCTAGCATGCATATGGGCTGGTTTCCATTCCTAGCACTGCAAAACAAAAACAAAAACAAAACAAAATAAAACAAAATCAATGGAATCACAATCAAAATGATTACTTTCACTTACAAGCTTCCTATTTTCTTCAATTTAGATTTTTCCCACTGCAAACCAGAAAAGAAAAAAGTATCTCCGACATTGCTTTAAGGAGGTCTGAACCTTCAAAATCGGCTATATCTAAAAAAGAGCTAGCTGAAGCTTGGGAAGTTGAAGAGGTGAAGCAGAAAAGAAGATGGGAGAAAGAAAGATTTAGAAATGGAGTGATTCAAAGGCAAGAAAAGGAAACATGAAATAGAAGATTGGTTCCAGAACAAATTTGTGAATCAAATTAGAAGTTGGGTGGGTCCCATCATCTTTTTTTTTTCTTCTTCTTCTTTTGGTCATTAGGCTTGAACTCAAGGCTTGGGTGCTATCCCTGAGATTTTGTGCTCTAGCACTCTACCCCTGAGCCACAACACCCCTTCTTGTTTTCTGGTGGTTAATTGGAAATAAGAGTCACACAGATTTTCCTGCCTGGGTTCACTTTGAACTGTGTTCCTCAGATCTCAGCCTACTGAGTACTAGGATTATGGGTGAAAGCCACCAACACCTGGTGCAGCTTGTTTTGATGAGATCAACAGGCATACTAAAACTTATAATTTAAATTTCTTTCTAAAGCTTAAAGCCTGGGAGCCATCTTAGAATCTTCATTTCCCGAGATATTATACCAATTATACAGTACATAACAAGCACTTGCTGGAATAAATGGATGAAATCCCTATTGTTCTTTCTTGTCTAGGTTTCTTATATTCAGGCTTTTTAACCTATTACACCCCTGTCAACCTAACCCAAGAAATACTAAGTCTTTATACCTCCAGTATTTAAGTTTCTTCAAAATTAGATATAAATTGATTTCCATTGAACTGCCTGTACTGCCCATTAGTCTTTCCACTTACCAAACTCAATCTCCATTTGTTGTCTGTCACATAATTTTGGTTCTTTCTCTTCCTCATACATGCCCTCTAACTTTATGACAATTTAATTCAATATCCCTGCATATTCAGTTCAAGTCTTATCATGTCTATGAAATCTTTTATGCATATTTCAACAAAGAAGAATCTCATTTAAATAAATTTCTGTTGTAACCTTTGTGTCAGACATCTTGGTACTTAATCCTATTTTTTTCTCCTCAAGAGTATCTGTTTTTTCTTTTAAAGAGAAAATGTGCTTGAAGGTATACATTATACTTATTTCATGTCCCCTATAATTGTTAGCACAGTTTTTGAATGAATGATTGATGTAGTATAGTAATAGAAGGAAAAAGGGTGATTAATATAAACTTCAGTTTCAGAAAAGTGATACAGTTGGTGAGATTGATGGGAATACAGTGCAAAAATGTGTGAAAAAGTAACAATGAAATATAACTATATATAGCGCAAATATATATAACTATATAACTATATATAACAATATATATAACTCATATAACTATATAACTAAAAAATAAACCTTTCATTTTATTAAGTAACCAACCAATGAAGCAACTTAAAGACTGGAAATATCTTTGATATCTCAAATTTAGACTAGTAGCATAATGTATAATTGTTCAGCATCATTAATATAAAACATTAGATAGAGAGCTTTCTAGAGCAACCAATTAATAGTCAAAAACAATACAATACAAAAGTATTTTTGGGAAGTGGCACTGTGGATCAAGAGGTAGAGTGCCAGCCTTTGTGGGGCATGTGGGCAGCAAAGATGGCGCTGAGAGGGAGTTGAGTGGCAGAGCCCGATTTGTTTACATTTAGTGCATAAACAGCTTGTGGAAGCTTAGATGCATGATAGGGTGTCACCTTTTACAGTGATTGGTTGGTTCCTTTTCCTCCCCATGCTGCCTGGTCTCTTTTGCTTTAAAAAGTGCTTGTTGTGTGTTAATAAACGAGTTCCTGCTTGACTTGACTCCCTCGCTGCTGCTGCGTCTGATTGTCTCCTGGGCTAAGGCAGGCATCTGATTGTCTTCCGGGTTAAGGGAGGCTGGGGAATGGGCCAGAGGCACACTTACCTTTCCTGGGATCCCATCCGTCTTTCTTGGGACAGACGAAGGCCTGACAAGCCTTGAGCTAAAAAGCTCAAGGACAGCACTCAGGCCCAGAGTTCAAGCCCCATGACCAACCAATATATTTGAGAATTTGGGAAGAGACATGGAATTAGACTTTGGAATGGGACCACTGGATAAGCTGTGGGAGCTTGAACTCTGGTCCTGGGTGCTGTCCCTGAGGTCTTTAGCTCAAGGCTAGCACTATACCACTTGAGCCACAGCACCACTTCCAGTTTTGTGGTAGTTAATTGGAGATAGGAGTCTCACGGATTTTCCTGCATGGGCTGGCACAAGTCATTGTTGATAGAGTCATATCCAATGAGCTTTTCCTTTTTTGTCGTTTGTGGGACTTGAACTCTGGGCCTGGATGCTGTCCCTGAGCTCTTCAGCTCAAGGTGAGCACTCTACTACTTGAGTCACAGTGCCACTTCCGGTAAATTGGATATAAGAGTCTCAGAGACTTTCCTGCCAGGGCTGGCTTTAAACCGTAGTCCTTAGATCTCAGCCTCCTGAATAGCTAGGATTACAGGCATGAGCCACTGGTGCCCGACCCAATAAACTTTTAATAAGTTAAGTGTTGTGCTTCTTTCAAAACTTAAAATTGTTGCCAATGAAAACAGATATTGAGGGAACTGATATAATTATCCCCACATATTCCAGAGAACTGAAAACCTGATCGCAAATGACCTGGAAGAAATAAACAAGCCACTTTAAAGGCAAGAAATTTTTTGAGGCTATTAATGGGTTAGTAAGGTAAAAACTAGGTGAAACTTGTAATTATTACAAATACTATTTTACAGCTAGGTAAATTTTAAGCAGCAAGGAACCTTAAGTTAGAAATGTTTTATCTGAATATCGCTGAAGTGGAGAGTGGCCAATTGGTCAGGGGATTATAAAATCATCATAAAATTAGCACATTCTGAATAAAATGCTAATTTTGAACCACTTCATTAAATTGACATGCATGTTTTAATAGCTCATTTTCCATTTTTTCTCCTTAACATTTTATAAACGTCAAAATACACATTAAGAATCATGCCTTCCCTTTCATTCTGAAATTATTATTTTAGATACTACTGAGCAATTTCAAACATTTGAAATGCTGACATTGATTGATAAAATTATTCATAATACATGCCTATTGCTGATTTAATTACTTTGGGATTAAATGAAGAAGCATTTTAAATGATATGCTCTAATACAGTTCAATTATTGAAAACAAATCAAAAAAGAAATATATTTCAAAAATGACAGATGATAAAAGGACCTTATTTTAGTGGAAAACATTATTTTAAAATGCAGAATAAATTAATGGTACACAGGAAAGATGAATACCTTGTTCTTTCTCTTTAAATATCAGGATCATCAAGTGCCTGTAAATATCTACTCTAATTGATGTCATGCTTTTCCTGGACCTTGATACATAGCTGGCTGTGTCTCTTAAGAGCTAAATACCGTTCAGTCCTTCTGCTTGTCTGCCTACCTGATTCCTTCCTGTTGCTATGTCATTTGTTCTTAAAACCCCATTTCCCTCTAGGATTTAACCTCTCTTTCTCTAAAGTTCATGTATATGTCACAGCCTGTCATACTAATGCTGTCTGCACCACTTGTCAGTAAAATGAGCCTGCGGTGCTGGAAGGGCTGCAGCTTTGAGAGAAGCTTCAAGCATAATACAGTCAACTCTTGTCAGGATGTGATGTAAGATGGAGTTTCAGGGCTGTGATGAAGAGGTCTTCAAATTTAAATAGCTTCTGCTAGGCAAATCGCTCAGTGTTTCTCAGGTAATTGTAATCCCTTAAATCAAACCACTTCTCAAGGTGTGCAATGACATGGTTATCAAATGTTTTAAATGATTTCTTGAGCATCAGAGCTGAAAAAAATGACAGGTTTAGATTTGTTTGAAATTCATAATATTTGTCATTCAGCCTCTGAACCAGCTTGTTCCAATCCTTTGGAAAGGGGCTGTGCAGATGGCAGTCACTTGAATGTCTTTTTTTCCTTCCAGAGAGATACTGCTGTCCCGGAATTAGCTGCATATTAAAGGAAAAAATTAGACTCTTTAAAAATAAATTCTCAGCTCCTATGCAATGTAATCCTGTGAAAACCTGTTACTTTAATTAAAAACAAAAGAAAATCTCAGTCCAATAATATACACAGTTACGTGTTTAGAGTAAGATTTTCCTTAAAGTGAACCTTATATATATTTAGTTGAAAATTTTAATTTATTCTGCTTCAATATCTCAAGGAAGATTAGATTATATGTTCAATTAGAGAATTTCTACTCTCAGATAATTCCTGAATTGTAGAATGTTGAAAACATCAGTCTGCTGTAACCAGTGTTTATTAACCATTACTAAGATAGAGAAATTATAATGTCTTAAAAAAAAACAAAACACCAGTGATGATCATCTGTTTCACTCATTAACATCCATGCAGTATCTATTTTAATAAAGGTTCTGCTTCATTAAGCATAAAGAGGATATTTTAGTACAGGATATATTATTTTCCCCCTCAGCTAACAAAATATATGAGGAACATGATTATCGAAGTCAAAAAGAGTACAATGAATCAGTGCATGGAGACAAGGTGGCAATGTCTTCTCATTATAGGTGGGATACATTAGATGTGGACAGAAATGCACTTGGCCTTTTCTCTTTTGCATTTCTCTCTGTCTCATCACTAATCATGTGATCTTGTAGTTCTCGATGTATTTTTATACTTCTTGTACAAACTGTGCTTCTTAAAAGTAAGGACTCTGTCTTCCACCATCAGTACTACCTCACTTAGCCTTCCTGCCTTCTCTGCCCCATCATGGCCTATATAAGGTGTAAAGGAAGGCCTATTGATCAGTAATTCCATTAAATTTCTTTTTATTTAATACACTTTCTGGCTTAATGAATATGGAATAGATGTTACATACATCATTTTGTTTCAACCTTTGGCAAGAAAGCTTAAGGAAACAGGACACAGGGACATAAGGAATTTATCACCCCATGCATAGATGAGGAAACAAAGATCCAAGGTAATTAATTTACTGAAACTTACTTTACTATTAAAATTTAGATCTACCCCGAGACAGACTAGGTAAGAATCCTTATCTATCAATCATAAACACTGTTAAGAATTGATATGAAATATATTTATTGTAGTATTCTATATATTTATATTATATATCACCTACAGTTTAACATTGTTTATACAGCTTTTGTAAAGGACTAATTAATATAAAAGTGTAGACTTGATTATATTCCCTGGAGCTATGTTTTTATTTTCTCCTTAAAGGTGTTAGAAAAGTTTCACAACTTTTCTAAGAACTTTTGGTGAAATAGATCAGTCATTCTAGCAGTGTGTGAACATAATATTCTGGGCTTGAAATAATAGGACAATAAATTTGATATTAAATTTTGGAAAATACTTTATGTTAAACTTGACTGGAACTCTGAGTAATTTCAGTAAAAGCAAAGCTATGTGAAGATATATGAAGATATCATAAAATATGTTTTCCCGACTGTAAAGTACACTCTTCCTAAAGTAGTCCATGCTTTGGCTCATTCTCACTTGTAATGGTTTTCCAATAATACAAAAGCTTTATGTTGTCATTTAAAGTGGAACCCACTCTAAACAAATGTTAAGTTGCTGCTCCAGTGTTTAATAAACTCCAGACACTGCTACCTGCTGCTCTTTTCTCATTGATGGGAAAATCTCTTAGCAGGTCAACAACCTTATTCCTTGAAGCAATCAAAAAGCATTTGGCTCATTGCTAACAAGGAAAACAGAGAAACAGGTGTGATATCCCATCAAAATAAGTCAATTTTGGTCTGGAAATGTAACTCTGTGGTCAAGCACTTCCTTTAGCATATGCAGGATACTTTCTTCAACACCCAGCACCAAAAAGAAAATAGCTCTACATCTTGTGGACTTGGTGGATAACTAGAAATATTTTCTTATTTTTGAACCCCTTTCTTTTAATACTTTAAATGTTATTGGATGATTATTAAAGATTTTCTTTTGTTTGGTCGTGGGCCTAAACTCTGGGTCTGGGCACTGTCCCTGATCAAGGCTAGTGTTCTACCACTTGAGCCATAGTGCCACTTCTGGCTTTTTCTGCTTATGTGGTACTGAGGACTCAAACCCAGGGCCTCATGCATGCAAGGCAAGCACTCTACCACTGAGCTACCTTCCCAGCTCCTAAAGATGTTTTTATTTCAAACTCTTCCTCCTTCCCTCACTCCCTCATCCTCATGAGTTCTTGTATTATAAGGTCAGTCACCCCCCTCAGGTTCCAAAGCCACTCTTTAAACAAACAAATTAACAAATAATAACCCTTGTCTAAGTCTTTGTTGGTATAGAGTTTTCCCAGAGGGCAAAAGTGGACAAAGACTTACTTTCTGTCAGCTGTCAAACTGGTGAGTGGTTATCGCTAGAGGAGGAAATTAGCCGAGCCATTCATCAAGGAAGTGTCAGGACCCTGTTGGTGGGAGGTGTATTCTGGAGGGTTTACCCTGGAGTCATTGAAGGCCTGGAGAAAACATTACTGGACATTACTGGAAGGAAGGTGTATCATTCATCCTGCTTCCTGCCATATGTGCTCCTGAGCACAGAGCCTTGCAGATGGCAAAACAAGAATTTAGAGGCATTACTAGGTAGTAGAAACATCAGTAATAAGGGAGAACCAGACATTAAGGATTAGCCTCGTCTACCCTCATTTTCCTGATTTTATTGAGCCCTGAGATTCCTATAGGATCAAATAGTGAAGAAAGCTCCAATAACAACTGCTTGTGGGTGTTCCTATCAGCTAAGAATTGTGACGAGTACATAATATCTTCTTCTCATTGTCCAGATCCACAAAGAATGTTTGCAAATATAAATATTTTATATCATTATTTAAGCTACAATTATATGACTAATTAAATATCACTTATTTGTCCATTCAACAGTTTATGAATACTTAAGCACCAAGAGCTTTTCTAGGCACTATGCTTACATGTGGCAATGAAACTATATCATCCTGGTCCTTTCTGGCCATTTTTTCCAATGTCATTATTATTGTTGTTATAAGGAGTTTCACAAGCAGTTACAATTTTATAAGTCAGGTTATGAGTACTTTCCTTCCCTTTCCCCAATTTCCCCTGCCCTATCCCTACCCACAAGTTACATAGTCTATTTTTTAGTGTATATTGAATACAATGACTGCATTTGCTCACTCTTCCTCCCTCCATTCTGGTGCCCTCACTTTGCCCACTCCCCCCAAAAGAAAAACAAAACAAGTTAATTCCAAACCATTTTTTTTTTGCCAATCCTAGGGCTTGAACTCAGGGCTTGGGTGCTCTTTCTGAACTTCTTTTGCTCAAGGCTAGTTCAAGGCTAGTGCTCTACTACTTGAGCCACAGAGCCACTTCCAGCTTTTTCTGAGTAGTTTATTGGAGATAAGAGTCTCACCAACTTTCCTGCCTGAGCTGGCTTTGAACTACAATCCTCAAATCTCAGCCTCAGATCTCAGCTAGGATTATAGGTGTGAGCCACTGGCATCCATCCACCTGTGTTTCCATTTTTTGGAATTCATTTTGATAAATAGTACTTTAGATGTTCAGAGAAGTTATTCCTTTGTATTCTTCACATACATATATACTCCTTTAGTCAGTTTGTGTGTAAATGCATAAAGCCCTGTATAAATAATCATGTTTAGTTGTATTTTAGATCTAGCTTCCACATATGAAAGAAAACATGCTTTGTTTGGCTCTCTGAGCTTGGCTTACTTTTCCTAATATGGTTTGTTCTAGGTCCATCCATTTCCCTGCAAATGACCATGCTATTTTTTCTGATGCAAGAGTAAAATTCCATTGTGTACAAGTACACATTTAATTGATCCACTCAACTATTATAGGACATTTAGACTTCTAATAACTTGACTATTGTGAAAAGTGCAGCAATAAACATGGATGTACAAGTGTCTTTACAATAACCTTACTTGTAATGTTCTGAGTAGGTGCTCAAGCGTGGTATGGATGGATCACAGGGTAGTTCTATGTTGTTTTTTGAGGAATCTCCAAACCACCCTCCAGAGTGACTGTACTATCTTACATTCCCACCAGCAGTGTAGTAGGGTTCCTTTTCCCCTACATCCTTGCCAGGATTTCTTCTTGTTTGAATTCTCAATGTTCCCCAATTTTACTGGAATGAGATGGAATCTCAATGTTGTTTTCACTTGCATTGAGCATTTTCTTGTGTGTTTATTGTTCACTCTTACTTCTGAGAAGTCTCTATTCAGTTCCATTGCTCATTTGTTGATTGGTTTATTTATTTTGTAGGGTTGGTTAATTTCTTGAGCTCCTTGTATATTTTGGATATTAGGTATTTGCTGGATACATAGCTGGTAAAGATTTTTTCCCAGTCTATTTATTGTCTTTCTTGTTTTGTAACTATGTACTTTGCTGTGTAGAAACTTTTTGAAGTTTGACGTAATCCCATTTGCCAAGTTTCCCTTCTATTTGCTGTGCCCCTAGGACTCTTTTCTAAAAGTTCCTGCCTATGCTTATAAATTCTAATATTTCTCCTACTCCATCTTGCAGTAATTTTAGAGTTTCAGATCTGATGTTGGAGTAGCTGATATTGGTGCCTGGTGACAAACAGGGATCCAATATTACTTTTCTTTTTTGGGGAGAGGGTCCGGTCGTGAGGCCTGAACTCTGGGCCTGGGCGCTGTCCCTCAGCTCTTCAACTCAAGGCTAGCATGCTACCACTTGAGCCATAGCACCACTTCCCGCTATTTTTTTTTTCTGTTTATGTGGTGCTGAGGAATCGAACCCAGGGCCTCATGCATGCAAGGCAAGCGCTCTACCACTGAGCCACCTTCTCAGCCCCCCAATATTTCTTTTCTATAGATGGGCATTCAATTTTTGAAATACTAATTACTGAAAAGCTTATCTTTATTTTCCGACTTACATTTTTAGTTCCTTTATTGGATATTGGAAAGCAGTAAAGTATATCAGTTTATTTCTAGGTCTTGTAGTCTGTGCCAATGGTCTTTGGGTCTGATTTTGTCCATCTAGACATTTTAATTGACCTCTTTTTCTTTTGCCTTGCGTTTGCTCAGACATTAAAAAAACAAACAATAAACCCATATTTGGTATTGCTATTGCATAGATTCTGCCAGACCAGGCATTTTACAAATTTTCTAATCTTATTCACCATGGTGTACCTCAACTTAATAATTGCTAAAGAACTCCCTTTATATATCTATATCTATATATATTTTTATTATGAAGATGTTGTTTTGAGGGGTTACAGTTACATGAGTAAGGCAATAAGTACATTTCTTGTCAAGCATTGTTACCCCCTCCTTTGTTAAGAATTTCCTTAAAATTAGTCATTGATAATTAAGTTTCAACATATGAATTTTGAGGAAAACATTCAGAATATATCTTTTCTCATAGGTAAACTCCACATGGAACTACACCAGGACTTTCCTGGCTGGTAGCAATTTTTGACTTCATGGGACCCTTTCTGTATTAAAAAACAAAAACAAAAACAAAAACAAAAAAACTAAACATGTTTTTGCCTGTCCTATGCTTGAACTTCAGGGCCTATTCTGTCCCTGAGCTGTTTTGCTCAAGACTAGTGCTTTACTACTTGAGCCATAGTTCACAGAAGCTCTTCTTTTGATTCTTTTTAGTATTTAATTTGGAGATAGGAGTCTCATGGACTTTTCTGCCTGGTGTGGCTTTGAACCTTGATGTTTAGTTCTTAGTCTCCTGAGTAGCTAGGATTATAGGCATAAGTCATCTGTACTTGGCCTGAAATTATACTTTATGACTATACTGATAGAAACACTAGTATAATCATAACAGTGTTATTCACCTTTCCTTACATTTATAAATGAAATTAAAAACTTTTGTGTGGCTCCAAAATGTGGTTATTAGACACCATATCAACTATGCCTAATGGATGAATTGGCCTACTTTCACAAAGAAACCTGTGTTTGTCTTAGTCTCCACACTACACTCAGTGTCTACTATCAAGTAGATGTATAATATATAGCTCTTAAATGTATAAGTAAAGTTTTTCAAGCAAAAATTATTTCTAAAAACAAACAAACAAGACTTGAAGCTGGTATCTGGTGGCTCACGCCTGTAATTCTACCTACTCATGAGTCTGAGATCTGAGGACCATGGTTTGAAGGCCCAAGCAGCAAAGTCTGTGAAACTCATCTCCAATTAACCACTCAAACACTGGAAGTAGCTCTGTGACTCAAACTCAATAGAGCACTAGCCTTGAGCAAAAACCTCAAGGAAAGCATCTAGGCTCTGAGTTCATGCCCGACAGATAAGTAAATAAACAAAAAGTAAATAAATAAATAAAAGATTGAAAGTCATTTATTTTTTTGTGGGGCCTGGGCACTGTCCCTGAGCCTCTTCATGCTAAAGGCTAATGCTCTACCACTTGAGCCACAACGCCACTTCTGACTTCTGAATAGTTTATTTGGAGAAAAGTCTCATGGAGTTTCTTGCTGTGTTGGCTTTGAACTTCAATCCTCTGATTTCAGCTTCCTGAGTCTCTAGGAGGCTACCAACTCCCAGCTTGAAAGTCATTTTAATTGAGTAAAGATGTAATAATTTCATTAGATTTTTATCCTCAATTTTGTTTGTGCTCTAGTTTCACACATGAAAAAAATTTGATACTCTCCCATTGTATTTATTATTAAAATATGGTTTAATTATCATTTGAAGTAAGGTCTTGGCTATCTAACCTGTTCCTCATTTTAATATCAAAATGGGAACATAGATTTAAGTAAGATTATTTTATGTTAATTGTTCCATAGTTCACTACTAGATTTTTTTTTTACTTAGGCAAATAAGGACACAATACACAAATTTGCTAGTCTGGTAGATTATGGAATAGTTAGAGGATGTTTAAAAGTCAATTCTACTTTGCTAGTACTTGGGATGTGCTTTTGACAGTTGTTGGATTTTCAATTTTGCTAATTTACCTAAGGGATCATCAAACACTGACACCTTGGTCCTTGCTAACTAGTGTGTAGTCCTTGCTCTCAAGGAGCTCACAGGTTAGTAAGCTAACATCCATATAATTTCCTTTTGGAATTAAGGTGCATGATAATATTAGTAATCAAAAGGCTGTTATGTAATTATGGAATAAGAGCAAGATAATTGGCAGTCATGGGAGAAAAGTTCCTCCTAGTTATGTTGAGCCAAGCAAATGACTCCTGTTTTACTCTGTAGTACATCTTTTTAATGATAGAATATTTATATCATCTTGCTCCTTTAGGCAGTGTTGAAAATGTTATTTTTCTACCACTATAAGTCCTGACATCATTCTTCTTGCATTAAATATTTTATGATTTTGCAACATGTAGCAATTTCAATGGAAATAGATATTATTTGCTGATAGCATTTTAGGTTATATGATTAATGATGACATAGCTAAAAGCTCTTTTGTCTTATTAATAACATTTCTCCCATCTAGGATGGATAATCTGTGGGAAGGTTTCCCGTCATTAATTTAAACAGCTAAAGAATGTAGATTCTTGTTTGGTTCCACTGGGGTGTAACTTAATTTGGTGACTATGAGTCAATTGTTACTTCAATTAAGCCTCCCCTAATCCATGTTGATCAGAATCAATCACTTCTTTCCTTGAGTTCTCCCAATAGAGTATGTATATCTCTATTTAGCACTTACTTATTCTGCTTTAGTTACTTGCCCAATAGTCTTCTCTCTGTTACGTGAAAGAGGGTGTCTTGTTCATCTTTGCATTCCCTGAACACCTAGCATAATGCCTTACACATAACAAGTCTGATAAAAAATCATTTCAATGATAAAATAGTTTATATTGCTTATGATAGCTTCAGACCTTAATTTATCTTTTAAGATTGTCACTTTTAAAAGTATCCATTGCAACAATGAAATGAAGACACTATGTTGAAAAACGAACTTTACAATTTAGGTGTCGGGGTGTGTGTGTGTGTGTGTGTGGAATTGTAGTTGTCGAGGTGGGAGGGAAGAGATGGTAGGGGAAAAACAAAGGAGGAGGCCACAATGCTTGATAAAAAATGTACTCATTACTTTGATCATGTAGCTGTAACCCCTCTGTACAGTATTTTCACAATAGAAAACTTATTAAATTTTAAAAAGCATGTATATATGAACATGTTTGTTGGAGCTCTTCTGTGAAATCTGCCTACAAATTTTTTTTCCAAGGAGGACTTTCATCAGCTAGGCATCTTTTAGTGTTTATAACCTTATCACTACCAGCCATAAATTTCTTTATAAATGCCAAGTGAGGGTCACTAGGCTAATGGATTTATTCACTATGACATTATAGGAAATTATGCCATCCAACTTGCCAGCAGTTGCTTCAAGGTCAAACACTGAAATGTCTAAATAGATCACTAAGGGTGTCTGGAAGATTCTTTTTTTTTGACATTTCTTCTTATTTCTGTATCTGCATTCCCAACACTAATTATATATTACTACTTTCCAAAGACAAGAGGTCCTTTTACCCTTTTAGCAAATACTTCTTTGACTAAAAGGTACGAGGAATGATATATATATATATATATATATATATATATATATATATATGTATGTATATATATATGTGTGTGTGTTTGTGTGTGTGTGTGTATAATACACAAATAGAGAGAGACAGATCATAGATATACCATATATGTATAATGCATGCACATATAATACACACACACATACATACATACATACATACATACATATTACTTGAAGGCAGGGATGATGTCTCATATTTTCTGTGCTGAACCTCTTTCTTCATTGTAACTTCTGAATTCATAGTCGACATTTATTCTATGCAAATTTTGAAATGCCACATGTCATTTTGGCTTGATTTGATTCAGCATACTTTCCTTGTCCTCCACACCACATGTGTTAAGAGCACTTTGGGATATCAAACAGAAAGAGTACTCTGAAGGGGATGGAGGTGTGGAAACACTTCCAAGAGGAGAGATTAAAAAAAATGATAGCTTTAAGATTTTGGATGATAAGAAAATTGAGAATCAATACTGTGACTAGCACATATTTTGTGGGAAAGATTTCATCTTTTTACCTCCTATTGTCTCAAGGAATCTTTGGTTTTTAGGGAAAATTCTAGAGCTTTCATTGGATAGGCAATGCAGTTTGTATTATTTTATGGTTGAATATTATATGAAAGGGCAGTCTCAAAGGCTGGATTAGTTGGTGGCATTCCAGCAATCACCTTTATATATACTGGTCTGTTCAAAACCCTGAATTGGATTGTAACCCATTTGAAGAGGAAAAATCAAAGAGGAGTGCAGAGAAACCTTCCTTTACACCAGTGCCAAGAGAGTATGTTAGAATTGAGTTCTAAATGTAGCAACGGATTTGAATCAAGAAAATATCGGAAAAGACCGCAAGTGAATTCCTATGAAGGAACATATTCCCATCAAGGAATATATTTAATTCAATGTTACCTTTTACTTACCAGGAACATGCCATCGGCTGGTACAGCAAAGTAGAATTCTATTGTGCTTGCCTCGAAGTGCTGTGTGTAATGAAGTCATTGACAAGCACTATTTGTTTTCTAAAGACAAGCCAAAAATTAGCAAAACCCAATCATCTGTATTTCCATTGATGACAGAATATAGATTTTCTTTATCTTCTCTTTATCTGTCAAGAAATGGAAGCATATAGCTACCTTCCAGCCCAATGTATTTTCTCTTATAAGTGGACTCTAGACCAAAATATTAGTAGCAGTAACTACAGCAATAATAATATGACATGATTACAGAAGAGGGACTATTTGGTGAATTACCAGCAGAGGAGAACAGGGAAAAAGACAGGGTAATGGGGATTAATATGGATAAATTATGTATATATGCACACACACGCATGCACACACACACACACATAATGATGAAAGCCACTAAAAGAGTTAAGGAGTGGAAAGGAGACAGGACAGGGTTTAAGAAAGAGTAATATAGGGGCTGGGAAGGTGACTCAGTGGTAGAGTGCTTGTCTTACATGCACGGGGCCCTGGGTTTGATTCCTTAGCACCACGTAAGCAGAAAAATAAAGGTGGAAGTGGCACTGTGGCTCAAGTGGTAGAGCACTAGCCTTGAGCTGAAGAGCTGAGGGACAGCACCTAGGCCCAGAGTTCAGGCCCCAAGACCAGCAAAAAAAAAAAAAAAAAGAGAGAGAGAGAGAGAAAATACATATCTATTTCTGACCTCATTCACATGATGATACCCAATTCCATCCATTTTATCTGCAGTTGACATAATTGTATTCTTATTTACTGCTGAATAATACTCCATTGTATGTATGTACTGTATTTTCTTAAATCAATCATTAGTTGGCTTCATAAGCTGACTCCTTAGGGTATTGTGAATAGCATTGCAAAGAACATTGGTGCACAAGTGCCTCTATTGTACCCTGACATACATTCCTTTAGAAATATGCCCAAGAGAGGTATAGCAAGGTTATATGTTAATTCTAAGTTTGATGAAACTCTATGCTGAGTTGCATAGTGGTTGCACTAATTTACATTTCCACCAGCAGTACAATAGGGTTATCCTCATATTATCTCTTACATTTGTTGATGTTTGTGATAAAACACCTCATTTTTAAAAGTCTTTCAAAATGTATGTTTTCTATATTCAAAAACATTGTTAAGAAATTATGTGAAACAGATGACAGCATGTATGCAGGTAAACCATCAATATGATTTGTTCATAATAAATTATGTTATATAGAGTATAATATAAATATCAGCTTTCCATTTTTTACAAGAAATGTAGAAATTCCTTAAGCTGTTTTAATTTTGAGTACCACAGTTGGATAAAATACTAGATTCTAATTCTTATTAATCTTTAGTTATACTATAAAGTTGTATGTAGGAGAAATTTTGAAGTTTTTTCTTAATAATCAGTGACATCAGTGAATGAATAAATACAAAATACATGGTATATTCTCAAGTGAAGTATTATCCAGGCTTTAAAAGGGGAAATATTGTCAGTTGCAAGAAAGGAGAGCAACCATGAGGATGTTATATGACAGGAACCAGGACAGAAATAAAAAGTGCTCATTTATATTAGCAGTCTGAAGTCGTTGAACTCTTAGATAGAGAGTTTATCATGGTGATTAGCAGAGACTGGATCCTAAGTGAGGATTAGGGAGAGAGAATGAGATTGGTCAAAGGACACAAAGTTTTAGCTAGAGACAGAGAGTCCGGGACGAAAAAGCCAGACGCAGCGGGCGAGCGCATTCTACTCAACACCAGCAAGAACCAACAAGGAGCAGACATCTTCATCCTGCAGTTTGCAGACCAAAGACGACCCAGGATCCAAGACTCGGCGTGAGTAGAAGCCTGATGTCCTCACTCCTTCTCAGGGAGCAGAGGAGGGAAGGCCACCCCTCCCCCCCCAGCACCGGTGATCTCCATCTTGGATATCGAAAAAGCTCGGAGGAGCTGCTAGCTCCAACTCAGGCCTTGGAATAAAACGAGTCATTAAGCAGGTCACAAGAACTTAACGGTGAAGTGACCTGCCAGACTCAGCTCCATCCAGGGAAAAGTAACCCAGCTCAGGCGCCAGCCATTGGAGTGGCTTTCCTCACTGGGTAACCAGAGCCAGAGGCTGCCCCTCCCTCTAGCAGCCTTCACAATCAATTGAAAATCAGTAAACAGAAACCCTGAGAATGGCTCCAGGCTGGGCTCTGTGAGTTTTTCACAAAATAGCCCCAGGGAAAAGCTACTGTTTGTTGAAAGGCCTCAATTCTACCCAGAACCTAGCCTCATCACTGCATCCCCCTCTTTTGTAATTCTCAAAGCAGATCACCCTCCCATTAAACTAACCTGGGAGGGGGATCTCAAAAACTGGGGTAAAGAAGAGCATTTTTCTGCCTGTTCTAACAAACTGACTTAAGAAACCAATCAAGCCACAGTACCTCAAGCTGACCAGAGACTCCAACAAGAGGCTGGTTACAGACAAAAGGGAGATACAGGATTCTTCCCACCCCTCCCAAAAAAATAAAAAAAAAAATCAAAGAACTTTTTTTTCTTTTTACTCCTTCTCCTTTTCTTTTTTCTTTTCTTTTCTTTCTTTGGTACCTTATATATATATATATATATATATATATATATATATATATATATATATATATATATATATATATATATATATATATAATATTTTTCCTTTTCTAAAACTTTTATTAATCTTTAATTTATGCCTTTTTTGAAAAAAATTGTTTTCCAGTAACTTTTTTCCTCTTATAATTTTTATTTTAGGAATACGTGAATATGCGTTTTCCTTTCTTTTCTTGTCTTCTTTCTCTTTTTCTTTCTTTCTTAATTATCTTTTTGTTTTTTGTCTAGCTCTACTGAACTTCTGATCGTTTTTTCTCCCTTTCTTATCCTTTTCACCTTTTCCTCTCTTTTGTTCTTCTTTATGTGACTTAACTCTTGTCCTGCACATCCTCAGATAAACCCATAGTTAACTAGTAGACCCCACTGTGTACACACTTAATCCACAAATTTATTACTCAATTCAAAACCTCTGAGACTTAAATTCCTTAATAGCAGTGCTACCTCTTTATACCTATATAATATTTTAAGCATTTTTAAAAAGTTTTTCACATCTCCTCTATGTCCCTCCCCTTCTCTCAATATATTCACATTCCTCTCTAAATAGATGGTCTTTTAATCTCCATAATAATATTAACTTTTACATTTCTATTTTTTTCTCTGGTCTCTTTTCATTTCCCTTTCCCTTTATTCTTTTTCTCTCTCTCTCTACTTGCATCCTACCCAACCTATTTCCTGCATTGAGATTAGGACAAAGTTAACTCTCCCTGTGCCTCCCCACACCAATCTATTCCTATTTTTTACCCACATCTCTGCCTAACCCTAAAAATTTCTGGTTTTCCAATTTCTTCTCTGCGGTTCGAAGCCCATTAACATGTAATTGTTTGATGTTGAATAGATGTATCTGTTGAACTAGATTGTATCTGTAGACTATTGACTGCACAAATGCAAACTTTGGTTGACAGTTGCCTTAAGATAGTGTTCTAGCACAAAACTGGTGGTATTTTCATCTCAAATGGGCAGAGTAAGCTGGAAAAACACAAGAAAAATGGCAAATCCGGGTATCTCAATTCCCAATTTTGATAATCAGGTGTCAGAACAGATAATGAATAATCCAGAGGAGAGTTCCCAAATAGCTCTACAAACACTGCTGGCAAACATGAAAAATGAGAAGTTTGACAACTTACAAAGGACTCTGTATGAGTGTGATAGGGAGAGAGAGGAGGCATCCCACAAATTTATACAGGAATATCATAAGTGTGAGGAAGCTACTCAAAAACTGATACAGGATTTGCGTGAACAACTTGAGAATACTCAAAGAGAAAGGGAGGAATGGCATGAGCAGGCTGAGAACACTCAAAGAGAACGGCAGGAATCCCACGAACGGGAGGAAGCTAATCAAAGAATAATACAGGAATTGAGAGACCAGGTAGAGAATACACAAAGATCACTAAAGGCATTCATGGAATCCATTAACAAAGAGCTGAAGGAAGTCAGGGAGAACACAAAGGGAATGCTGAATGGAACCCAACAGAAGGAATGGGAGTCCAAAGAAACCATAACCAATCAACTAAGTGATTTGAGAACAAACACTGAACACCAAATTAAGGAAGTAAAGAAATTCATACAAGACCTAAAACAGAGCTTCAACAAAGAACTTGAAGCCATCAAAGCTGACCAATTGGAAGGAAAAGAGATAAAAAACAAAGTAGAGAGTCTTGACAGCAGGTTAGACCATGCAGAAGATCGAATCTCAGGGATTGAAGACAGCCTAGATATTATAGAGAAAGAACATACAACCACCCAAGACAAGTCCAAGAAATATGATAGATCTATCCACCACCTGGAAGACACCATCAGAAGGCCTAATCTAAGGATAATGGGTGTAGAGGAGCACCTAGAAACAGAAGTTAATGGTCTAGGAAATTTGTTAAACAGGATCCTAGCAGAGAACTTCCCAAACATGCAAAAAGATAGGCCTATTCAGATACAACAAGCCTTTAGAACCCCAAATAGACCAGACCAGAATAGGACATCCCACTGTCACATTATAATCCAAACAGGATCAACTCAGAACAAGGAAAAGATCCTTAAAGCTGTCAGGGAGAAAAGGGTAATCACCTATAAAGGGAAACCAATTAGAATCACCTCAGATTTCTCAGCAGAGACAATCAAAGCAAGAAGAGCCTGGAATGATGTATGCCATGCCCTAAAAACAACTATCAACCAAGAATACTGTACCCGGCTAAACTCTCCTTCATAACTGAAGGCCAAATAAAAACCTTCCATAGCAAAGAAAAATTGAAACAATACGTCTCCACCAAACCAGCCCTACAAAAGATTCTTAAAGATGTCCTACACATAGAAAACCAACAAGACCACAATAAAGGCCAACAAACTGCACCCAAACTGAGAATCCAAGAACCATAGGAAGAACCCAGTTTCACAGCCACCAAAAAGGTGGATAACATGGCAGGAACTAGCAAATACCTCTCAGTCCTATCTCTTAACGTTAACGGACTGAACTCTCCAATTAAGCGACATAGACTGTCTAGTTGGATTAAAAAACAAGACCCTTCTATCTGCTGCCTGCAGGAGTCACATCTTGCCTGTAAAAACATACACATTTTCAATGTTAAAGGCTGGAACAAAATCTCCCAAGCAAACGGCCCCCATAAACAGGCGGGAGTTGCAATCCTAATATCAGATAAAATAGACTTCAAATTAAAAATCGTGAGAAGAGATAAAGAAGGTTGCTACATACTAATTAAAGGATCTCTCCTTCAGGAGGATATTACAATTCTAAATATCTATTCACCAAACAATGGAGCACCCAAATTTATCAAAGAAACACTACTTTCCCTCAAATCCCATATAGATCCAAAGACATTAATTGTTGGGGATTTTAACACACCACTCTCCCCACTAGATAGATCAACTCGGCAAAAACTCAACAGAGAAACCGCAGATCTAAACAGCTGCATAGATCAACTAGACTTAACAGACATTTATCGAATATTTCACCCAGCAGCATCAGAATACACATTCTTCTCAGCAGCACATGGAACGTTTTCTAAAATAGACCACATTCTAGGCCACAAAGCAAACTTGTCTAAATTCAGAAACATTGAAGTTATACCCTGCATTCTCTCTGACCACAAGGGAATAAAATTAGAACTCAACACCAAAAGCCACCAAAGAAAGTCCGGTATCACATGGAGGGTGAACAACACACTGCTGAATCATGAGTGGGTCATGGAAGAGATTAGAAAGGAAATTCAAATGTTCATGCTATTCAACAAAAATGAACACACAAATTACCAGCTCCTCTGGGACACAGCAAAGGCAGTACTCAGAGGCAAGTTTATAGCTCTGAGCTCCTACATCAACAAATTGGAGAGATCTGAACCCAACAATCTAATGACACATCTAAACCTCCTTGAAAAAGAGCAGCAAGATAACCCCCAATCCAGTAGATGGAAAGAAATAATCAAAATTAAATCAGAATTAAATGAATTAGAATCCAAAAAATCTATAGAAAGAATCAACAAAACAAAGAGTTGGTTCTTCGAAAATCTTAACAAAATTGACAGACCCTTAGCAAATCTTATCAGAAAAAGAAGAGAACACACCCAAATTAATAAACTCAGAGATGAGAATGGAAACATCACCACGGAAACAACCAAGATTCAGAACATTATAAGGGAATACTTCTCAAAACTTTATGCTAATAAGTTTGAGAACTTGACAGAAATGGACCTTTTCCTAGCAAATATTGACATGCCAAAACTAAACCAAGATGAGTTAAACTATCTTAACAGGCCCATATCAAGCATTGAAATAGAAACAGCAATAAGAGACCTCCCAGCTAAGAAAAGTCCAGGACCAGATAGCTTTACAGCGGAATTTTACAAGGCCTTCAAAGCAGAGCTCACACCAATACTCCTCGAACTCTTCAATGAAATTGAAAGAGAAAGCTCACTACCGAACACATTCTATGAAGCCATCATAACCCTCATCCCAAAACCAGGCAGGGACTCATCAAACAAAGAGAACTATAGACCCATTTCTTTGATGAACATTGATGCAAAACTTCTCAACAAAATTTGGCCAATCGACTTCAACAATTCATCCAAAAAATCATACACCACGATCAAAGAGGATTCATTTCAGGGATGCAAAGCTGGTTCAATATACGCAAATCAATTAATATTATTCATCACATCAACAGGAGCAAGAATAAGTACCACATGGTCATCTCAATAGATGCAGAAAAAGCATTTGACAAGATCCAACACCCCTTTATGTTGAAGGTTTTGGAAAAATTAGGAATCCATGGAACATTCCTCAATACAATAAAGGCTGTATATGACAAACCTACAGCCAGCATTATACTCAATGGTGAAAAACTAAAGCCATTTCTTCTTAACTCAGGAACAAGACAAGGATGCCCACTCTCTCCACTTCTCTGCAACCTAGTATTAGAATGCCTAGCTACAGCAATAAGACAAGATGCAGACATAAAGGGGATCCAAATAGGGAAAGAAGAAGTAAAACATTCCCTCTTTGCAGATGACATCATCTTGTATTTGAAGAATCCCATAGACTCCACTTCCAAATTACTCAAGCTGATTCAAAACTTTGGCAAAGTAGCAGGTTATAAAATTAACCCCCCAAAATCAATGGCTTTTCTGTATGCCAACAATGAGAAAAGTGTGGCTGAAATTAGGAAAGCAACTCCATTTGTAATAGCCCCACAAAAAAATAAAATACCGAGGAATTAACTTAACTAAAGAAGTGAAGGACCTCTATGATGAAAACTTTAAAATCTTAAAAAAGGAAATCAACACAGAACTTAAAAAATGGCAAAACCTCCAATGCTCCTGGATTGGAAAGATTAACATTGTGAAAATGGAAATACTTCCCAAGGCTATCTACAAATTCAACGCAATACCTATCAAAATTCCAACCTCATTCTTCAAGGAAATAGAAGAGGCAATCCAAAAATTCATATGGAATAATAAAAGACCCTGAATAGCAAAAGTGCTCCTCAACGGAAAGAACACTGCTGGAGGAATATCAATATCAAATTTCAAACTCTACTATAAAGCCATAGTAATCAAAACAGCTTGGTATTGGCATAAGAACAGACCTCAGGACCAATGGAATAGAATTGAAAACCCAGAAATGAACCTACAGACCTATAGCCATCTAATCTTCGATAAGGGAGCTAAAACAATAGAATGGAAGAAAGACAGCCTCTTCAGTAAATGGTGCTGGCAAAATTGGTTAACTTCATGTAGAAAACTAAAGCTAGATCCTTGTATATCACCCTGCACCAGAATCAACTCCAAATAGATCAAAGACCTTGAACTCAAAGCAGACACTCCGAAAACATTACAGAATGGAATAGGAGAAACCCTAGGTCTCCTTGGCTCAGGCCGAAATTTTCTGAATAGAGACCCGGAAACACAGCAAATCAAAGAAAGGTTGGACAAATGAGATTGCATAAAGTTGCAGAGCTTCTGCAGGGCAAATGACATAGGTAGCAAGATCAATAGAAAGCCCACCGATTGGGAGAAGATCTTTACTAGCCATACAACGGACAAGGGTCTCATATCTAAAATATACATGGAACTCAGAAAATTAAACCACCCAACAACAAATCCTCAAAGAAACAACTGCCCAATAAATAAGTGGGTGAAAGATTTAAAGAGAAACTTCTCTGAAGAAGAAAGAAGGATGGCCAATAGACACATGAAGAAATGTTCAACATCCCTAGCCATAAAAGAAATGCAAATCAAAACAACATTGTGATATCACCTCACTCCAGTTAGAACGGCAAAAATCAAGAACTCTAACAAGAATAGATGCTGGAGGGGATGTGGACAGAAAGTAACCTTACTTCATTGTTGGTGGAAATGTAAACTTGTTCAACCACTTTGGAAAGCAGTATGGAGGTTCCTCAAAAGACTTCACATAGAACTCCCCTATGACCCAGCAATCCCACTTTTGTGCATTTACCCAAATGTTTACAAACAAGACCACACTAAAGCTACCAGCACAACTATGTTTATTGCAGCATTATTTACCATAGCTAAGATATGGAACCAACTCAGATGCCCCTCAGTAGATGAGTGGATCAAGAAAATGTGGTATATATACACAATGGAATTCTATGCCTCCATCAGAAAGAATGACATTGCCCCATTTGTTAGGAAATGGAAAAACTTGGAAAAAATTATATTAAGTCAAGTAAGCCAGGCCCAAAGAAACATAGGTCCCATGGTTTCCCTTATTTGCAATATCTAGTATATGTATGAGTCAAGCGGAAAAGGTCAGATAATGTGATGTCAGGAAAATGAACCCTTAGATATGTATTTTAATGTTTTTTTCTTTCATGCATGTGTTTCTAACGCATTTATAAGATTATCTCTTTGTTGCTTTGTATGTCCTCCCCCTCATTATAACCCCTGCTTTCACTATATTGGATGTCAGTATAACTTGTGGAGGAGATGGGTAAAAACCAGTTGTTTAAGGATACAGGTGCACCTATTGCAACAATGAGAAGTACAAGTTGTCATGTCCATAACGAGCTTTACAACGTCGGTGCGGGGGGGGGGGAAGGGGGGGAAGGAGAAGGATTGGGATTGGGTGGGAGGCTGGGAAGGGATGTGAAGGGTAAACAAAGGAGGAGGCTGCAATGCTTGGTAAGAAATGTACGCATTATCCTGCGTACATAGCCTGTAATTGTAACTCCTCTGTACAGTATGTTCACAAATAAAATAAAATTAAATTAAAAAAAGAAGAAACATAGGTCCTATGGTTTCCCCTATTTGCAATAACTAGTATATGTCTGGGACAAGCAGAAAAGGTCAAAAGCTATGTACATATGACTAGATAAAATGATGTTAAGCAAAATGAACCCCAAAGTAGGGACACAAGTGCTTTTTTCTTTCTTGCTATTGTTCCTAACATATTTATAATGTACCCTGTGATTTTTTTTGTTTCTTTGTATGTTCCTACTCCACGGTATAACTCGTTTTCACTGTATTTGATGTCGGTGTCCTGCATCTTGTATATATAGTTCTCTAGCTTGAGGAGGGATAGGAAAAACAAAATGCTTAAATAGGGATACAAATTGACCCATTTTAACAATGACATGTACAAGACACTTTGTTGAAAAATGAACTTTACAACTTAGGCGGGCGGGGTGGGGGTGAGGAAAAGTGTGGGGGGAGTGTAGTTGTGGAGGTGGGAGGGAAGGGATGGTAGGAGAAAAACAAAGGAGGAGGTAACAATGCTTGATAGGAAATGTACTCATTACATTGCTTATGTAACTGTAACCTCTCTGTACAGTATTTTTGCAATAAAAGTGTATTTAAACTAAAAAAAAGTTTTAGCTAGATAAGATGAATACATTTTACAAATTAAATTTTTATAGCAAGTACTATATGATTAAAAGTCTAATAGATTATCTTTCAAATGTCATTGTCACAAAGATTGTATATCTGTGAGATGAGGATATAAGATTTAGTTGATTTCATAATTCTACAATGTATGTAAAATTAAAATATTACCTTGTGTCAATAGTATATATAAGAAAAAATGTAAGAAGACTTAAAGAATTCTGTTGTGCCTAAATTACTGTAAATTCTAAGTTACAAATGATTCCTTAGGATGGTTCATCTTTCAATTTCATTCTTTTTTCTTGTAGTGCTGGGGCTTGAACTCGAGACTTTTGTTTTCTAGGCAGGTGTTATATCACTTGAGCCTACCCCGACAACTTTAAAAGACATTTTATTCACCTACATGCTCTGAAAGTTACACAAACTAAAGTTGTATCTGTTCCTCCTTAACATCTGTAAATCTACAAAAATGGTGGCAAAAATGGATGGTAGTATGTACATTAATAAGGATAGTTTAAATATGAGTAGAAAGCAATGCAGAGTCAGAGAATTCAGATCAGGTTTATCAAGCCTTAGCAGATGAGTGAGTACTGTATATTCAACAAATCCTTGGAACATTATGCATTTTTACGCACTGACAGGTCCAGAAACATAAACCATGGAATTCTCTGTGTGCTTCAGTCCCTTTTCCAGGGACCTTACAGACCCCTCCCTAATGGGAACACAATGATGGCCTTTATCCTACTCCTGTACCCAAATCTAGTGCTCTTAATCCACATTGCTGCTTTACTCTCTACCTCATATTGACATGCATTCAACTTAAGGGAGTGATTTTTTCATTATTAAGAATTGTATGTAAACTAACATTTTTTGTAGTGTGTATACTTTAAGTGAATTATGCATGGGTCTGCCAGAGAAGTTACAATTCTGTCATTCCACCAGGAAATCTGGACTGATTTAAAAGTATGATGTGATTTTAAGCCACTTTAGGATCCATTGCAATATAGCACAATATATATAATGTTATATCTGAAGTGAACAGGTAGAAACAAGAATGACAGATATATGAGGTGTTAATCATTTAATGTTATTTCTAAATTATTCAGAGTGATTCCCAAGACAAACATTATCTTCATTTCACAGCAAATCCACGTAGACTTGACAGATAGCATATGGAAGCTTTATATTTCCCCTACCTTTTTTCTTCAGATTCATAAGTAAATAATAAGTTGCCTTGCTTCTTTATAAAAGACAGAGCTACATCAATAGGTATCATCCATCAAATAAAACTTAGATCATACCCCAGGGAAATTGATTTTCCCCAGACAGCTTCAAAATCCCCTCAGTAGTCAACATACTCTTCTACCCTCGCTTTCACATGGACAAAAATTGCTTTCTTTCTTGAATTCAACAGAGATTTAGCTTTATCTAAGGCAACCCTCTGGGACATTAAAAAAGCTTTCTCAAGATTGTATCCTTTATTTGTCTGCTACAAAGAAAACCAAGCAAAAAGCCAAGCTCTAAGTAACAACTACACATTACTTGGCAAGATTCCCCCTTTATGAGCAGGTCAAGGCCTGGCTGTTTCATTCTCAACTGCAGAAATAAGTCATTGTTACCCTTTGGTAAAGAAGAGCAAACTGAGGAAAAACAAAGCAACCCTTTTAAAGCAGAGAAAAGAAAGATCAGTGAAACTCAATGGATGACCTCCGTCAGTTGGAGAGCTTTCCATAATCTTCCCTTTCAAGAATGTATATGGAAGCACTCATCTCTTCCTTCAATAGAGTCAATGAAAAGTTTTCTTCATGTTGCTAATGAGAATTCAAAAGACATTTCCAAACGAACATTGACATCATCTTTATTATTAAAGGAACTATGTATAAAGAAATAATTGGGAAGATTGCAATAGATATCATCAAAACAGAATTTAGCTTTTCAACTTAGGCAGCATTCCATATTCGTGTATTAAAGACCTGTCTATTATTAAAGAAAATCTACCAAATTCAGTAAAAAAGGTTTATTCCAAAAACTGAGGGAGGCTTCAAAGAACTTAGCACAAAAAAGACTATCTACTGGATGGCTCAATGCACTGAAGGACACATGATATTAGTGTTTTAATAATTCACTAAGTGATGTGCTGCAAATATGTGGACAACTGTATCTCACTAGACTATGACTGACTTGTATATGAGACATTTGTAATTCTACTTCATTCTTCAACTATTGTTATTTTCAGTATGGCTGAGTTCCTTCTTCCATTGTTCTCCTTTCCAAGACTACTCTCTCGCAGTCTTCCTCAACGTTTTGCATGTTACATACACTGATTCGTTTATATAAAATTTTATTATTATTATTAAGGTGTTGTACAAAGGAGGTACCATTTCATAAGTTAGGTAATGAGTATATTGTTTTGTTTTTTAATAAGTTTTTATTGTGAAAATACTGTACAGAGGGGTTACAATCACATGAACAAGGTAATGAGTACATTTTTTATCAAGCATTATTGCCTACTCCTTTTTCTCCCCATCATCCCATCCCTACCATCTCTAAAAATACTTCTTCTTCCTCACCCCCACTGCATAAATTGTAAAGTTAGTTTTTGGACATAGCTTCTTGTACATCACATTGTTGCAATGGGACAACCTGCTTCAGTATTAAAACAATTTATTTTTACCCTTCTGCTCCCCAAATTATACCAATAACAAATACAGTGAAAACAGGGGATATACCTTACGGGACATGCAACGCAACAAAAAATCACATGGTACCTTATAAACATGTTACAAACAATAGCGAGAAACAAAAAACCACTTGTTTAGCACTTCATGTGTGTACTGGCCATTCTTATTTCCACTTTAGAGAAGTTTCTCTTTAAGTCTTTAGCACACTTATTTATCAGGCAGTTGTTTCTTTGAGGATTTGTTGTTGGAGGATTTAATTATTTGAGTTCCAGGTATATTTTAGATATGTCCATTGTATGGCTTGTGAAGATATTTTCCCAATCCAATGGTTTTCTATTGATCTTGCTAGCAATATCCTTTGCCATAGAGAAGCTCTGCAGCTTCATGCAATCCCATTTGTCCAACTATTCTTTGATTTGTTGTGTTTCTGGGTCTCTATTAAGAAAATTTAGGCCTGTGCCGAGGAGACCTAGGGTTTCTCCTATTCCTTCCTGTAATATTTTTAGGGTGTTGGTTTTGACTTTGAGGTCTTTGAGCCATTTGGAGTTGATTCTGGTTCAAGGTGATATATAAGGATCTAGCTATAGTTTTCTACAAGTGATTAATGAATTTTGCCAGCACCATTTACTGAAGCGGCTGTTTTTCTTCCATTCTATTTTTTTTAGCTCCCTTATCGAAGATTAGGTGGCTATAGGTCTGTGGGTTAATTTCCAGGTTTTGAATTCTATTCCATTGGTCCTGAGGACTTTTCTTGTGCCAGTACCAAATTGTTTTGATTACTATGGCTTTGTAGTAGAGTTTAAAGTTTGGTATTGATATTCCTCCAGCACTGTTCTTTCTGTTAAAGATTGTTTTTCCTATTCGGGGTCTTTTATTGTTCCATATGAATTTTTAGATTGCCTCTTCTATTTCCTTGAAGAATGAAGTTGGTCTAATCTTCAATAAGGGAGCTAAAAAAATAGAATGGAAGAAAGACAGCCTCTTCAGTACATGGTGCTGGCAAAATTGGTTATATCGGTATAAAGAAATAATACAACTATTAATGAAGTTAAGCCTAAGAGGTAGTGAATTGAGTAATATGTTTCTGCATTAGGTATGGACATATTGAGGGATAAGGTCTAATAATCAATGACGTGTATATATCAGGGAGAGGGCAGACCAGAAATTAAGTCTCGCAAAAAGGAAACAAAGAGAAAAGAAAAAGAAAAAGACAAAAAGGTCCAAAAGGTCAGAAGAGATTTTTTGGAAAAGCACACACACACAAACATACACTCCTAAAATAAAAATTATGAAAGAAAAAAGAAAAAAATAGAAAATAATTTAAAAATAATTTTAAAAAATAGGTAGATAAAAGAGTTCTTTAATATTTTTTTTGGGGGGGAGGAAGATCTTATGTCTTCCCTGTGTCCATAACCAGTCTCTTGGTGGAGTCTCTGGTCTGCTTGTGGTGTTTGGATTTCCTGTGTCTTGATTGGTTTCTTGTCAGTTTGTTTGAGCAGGCAGACAGCTCTGCCTTACCTAGGACTTTGTGGTCTTCCTCCCAGGCTAGTTCAGTGGGAGGGAGATCTGCTTTGATTATCACAAAAGAGGGAGATGGCAGTTTCCTCTAGTTTGGAGATGCTGTGATGAGGCTAGGTTCTGGGTAGGGTTGAGACCTTTCAGCAAACACTAGCTTGTCCCTGAGAGGCTAGCTCCTGAGACACACACAGAGCCCAGCCTGGAGCGATTCTCAGGGTTTATGTGTACTGAATTTCAATTGTTTGTCTAGGCTGCCATAGGGAGGGGCAGCCTCTAGTTCTGTTTACCCAGTGAAGAAAGTCACTCCTCCGGGGGTGGAGCTTTCTCTGCCTGGGCAGGGTGACTTTCCCCTGGGTGGAGCTGAGCCTGGCAGGTCAGGTCAGGTTCCTGCCACCTGCTAATGGCTCCAGTGGTTTCCTTCCAAGGCCTAGGTTGGAGCTAGCTGCTTGGCTGCCAGGCCTTTGTCAGTATCAAAGATAGGGATCTTCTCCAGTGCTGGGGGAGGAGCTGCCTTTCCACCTAGGCTCTGTGAGAAGGAGTGAGGATGTCAGGTTCTACTCATGCCAGACTCTTGGTTCCTGGGCCTTCCCTGGTCTGCGATCAGCAGGATGAAGATTTCTGCTCCTTATCATTTCTTGCTGGTAGTGAGTAGAATCTGCTTGCATGCTGCTCTGGCGCCTTTGTCCTGGACTTTCTCTGTTGGTATGGCAGCCACGGCCTCTACCGAAGCTGCTGCCCCCACGGCTACCAGCAAGTGCTCAGATTGTCTCCTTGACCAAGCTGCCTAGATTTTTCCCTCTCTGGCCAAACTCTCTGTATGATGATGGCACCCTTGGTGTGATTCTCTAATCTAGGACTGTTCACTGGAACACAAAAATTCTTTCTATGTGAGAGCTTGTTAAGCATCTAGCTTCTCCTCCGCCATCTTCCTCCAGTCTCTCTCAAGAAAGTTTTATCCCAGGGAAGTCGTGCTGTGGCTCAAACACTTGCCTTGAGCTGATGAGTGCAGGGATATAGTGCTCAAGCCCAGAGTTTAAGCCCGACGATTGACCAAAAAAAAGAGAGAGAGAGAGAGAGAAAAGAAAGTTTTATCCCAAAAATGGAAGACTACTTCAATATATCAATCAATGTAGTCCACCATATATATCAACAGTCAGAGATTGGACAGACATGCTCAGTAAAAATATGACCAGCTCAACCTCATGCTGCATAAATATTTAGAAGCAGAAGAGTATTTCATCCAGTCCTGCACAAAAGGCATTCCCAGTGCAGCACTCTAAGTGCCTCCCAGAGCCCCTCTGGATGGTAGAGGCCAAGGGATTCAGGATCTACCCTCTTCTTCTTATGGACTCTACACACGAGTGTGAATTTTTCTCCCAGAAGTAGTCAGGAAATGGTGTAGCAAACGTGCAGCTAGCAATGGTACAGGCAGAGGTCTGGTGTGGCGTTTGGTCTTTGAGCAGTTTGGGTTCCAGTGGAGTAGAAGGCAGGAGGCAGATTGACCCTCGGGAAGTGAAGCGGAGGATCCAGTGATCCTGTCCTCATCAGGGTCACTGCACCAAATTGAAGGCTTACCTAAAGGAAACTGCCATGCAGTTCAGGCAGAAGATGGTTTATTGAGAGGGCGAGGCCAAACTGCTGCCTGCACACAAGATGGAAGCCAACAAGAGCTATATTGTTTTTTGACAGTCACCCCTACCTTCACTTTCCCCCAGTTTCTTCCTCCCATCCCTGCCCACAATAGCATGATTGCATTTGTTCACCCTTCCTCCCTCCATTTGTGCAACCCTCCTTTAAATCCCTGCAAAAAAAAACCCAAAGCAAAAACAAACACCAGCACCACCACCAAAATAACAATCATAACAACAACAAAGACATGTTTCCATTTCCTGGAATGTGTTTAGATAAATAGTATTTTAAATATTATAGAAATTATACCTTTGGGTTCCTCCCCTGAGGGTATCCTCCTTTAGTCTGAATGTGTGTGAATGCCTAGAGTCCTGTTAAGTTTATCAAGACCAGTTTTATTTTAGATCTAGTATCTTGGTTTTTTAAATGTGTTTCTTTGCAATAGTAGGAACTATTTAAAGAAATGGAATTTGTTTCAATTTTATTTTCTATTTTTGTCAATTTTGCTCTAGCGTAGAACCCTACAGTTAATATTTATTGTTCTATATTCCAATTGTCCATATTGTAGACAGACAGTGGTCTTAGGATAAGATTTGGCATTTAGATTCAGCCTTTTCAAACCATCTGCATTCTATGAGTGAATAAACACAAACAAATTTGAATTGGTTTTCTATCCCCTGCAATGAAAAGACTGTTCATAAGAATAATAGCCGGCACCAGTGGCTGAGATCTGAGGATTGTGGTTCAAAGGCAACCCCGGGCAGGAAAGTCTCCATGAGACTCTTTTCTCTAATTCACCATTCAAAACCCGGAAGTGGCACTGTGGCTCAAGAGGCAGAGTGCTAGCCTTGAGGACAGACAGGCTCGGGGACAGCAACCAGGCCCTGAGTTCCAGCCCCACAACCAACAATAACAACAAGAAGAATAATATCCCGAAGAGTGGTGGTAGAAAAGAACATATCCCCAAAGTGGAACTGATTGGTGATCACTGGAATGAGAGTCATTAAGAGTATCTCTTCCAGTTGGAAAACTGACAAAGCTCTATGGTTCAGTAGCCTATTAAACTGTCTCTTTTGTATCTTAAGATTTGTGACTCACCAAAGTTTAGGACCATGAAATAAATACTTCAGGATATTGGACTTCATTGACTATTGCTTTTGACCTTGAATAAATGTCTGTGGAGAGGATAAATGCTGTGTTCCTACCTGGTCTGCCTGAAAGTAGAGGGAAGAAAACAATACTTTCCACATATGACAAGCTATAACAAATGACAGGTACACATGATGCTTAGCAGGTTGGAAATGCTGTACACTGTGCTCCAAGCTAAACTGAACTGTGAGCAAACTTTAGGGTTGGTACTTAATAGCTCTTTATATAGGCTTGTATCCTGTGTGCCAAGGGACACATTTATTTGCAGTTTATAGAACAGTTGATTGGGAAGCTGCCTTGCTCAAAGATACAGATAAACTATATGGCTACCACATTCTATTTTACTATTGCCTGTACAGTCCCAAGAAAAAATGAAACAGATGCCATATCATCAAAGGTTGGATCAATGACCAATGCTGCTGGTTCTGTTGCTTAAATATAGAAAGCCTGAGGGACAGATTCAAGTGCCATGACTCAAGAAGATGTGTGTCTTTGTTTACTAGGTCATTAAGATAACCAGATGGAAATTGGCAACAAGCCAATTAAAGTGTTAAAAGGATTTGATTGATAGCCTTACCTGGAAATTAGCCCAAATCTTAGAAAGTAGTGCCCAACAAGGGGAAAAATTAGTCAAATAACATTGTTGGGACTTCCTTTAATTTACCAGTTAAAAGAATCAACTACCCAGGTGCACGTAGCTCATGTCTACAGTCCTAGCTACTCAGGAAGTTGAGAACTAAAGATTCTGGTTAGCAGACATCCTAGGCAGAAAAGTCCCTGTAAGACTCTTCTCTTCAATTAATCACTCAAAAACTGGAAGTGGTGCTGTTGCTCAAGTGGTAGAGTGTTAGCCTTGAACACAAAGAGGCTCAAGGACAGAGGCCAGGCCCAGAGTTCAAGCCCCACAACTAACACAATTTTAAAAAGAGTCAACATAGTCTTTCTTTCTTATTCTGTCCTCTTCACATCCATGAATCCTAACACAAGGCAAAATAACTTTTATATAGAAAACTATGCTAGGTGTTGTCCCATATTCTATGCAATATTCACAACATTCCTATTATACAACAAAGACAGGCACCATGTTCTATGCAGTATCTCATCTTTTCCTTCATTTTGCTTAATGGAAATTGATGTTCAGAGATATAAGTACACAATAAGTGCCCATGGTCACATTGTTATTAATGCTCCATTCAGGATGTCACCCATTTGTTTAATATTAAAACCCAAACTTTTCCAACTATATCACACTTCTCAATAAAATGGGGATGATGTTTGCCACACAGAATTCTTACAGATGCCAGGCACACAGTAACTGCTAAATAGTTCATCAAAATGCAAAAGGCAAATAAATAGGCAAGTAGTAGATAAAGGGAATTCTTATCAAGAATTTAACATAATTTATGGTGGCAAATCTTATATTTAATGGCATCTTATTATTTAAAATCTATGATCAGAAAATGGTTATACTCAGCAGCTAAGGAGATAAATTATATTGCTGTGATCTTTCAAAATATAAAAGCTACCTATACACAAAGTAGATATCATTGTTCTGTTTTCACAAAGGCTAAAATATATTAAAATACGTCTTATTAAAGCATTATAATACTTTTAAGGTTACAAGCTTGGAATTTTTAGCCTGCACAATATAAACTACAAATCATTAAATGCATGACTTTGTAATGAGATTTCTCAATATAAAATACTACATACGTGACTTAAACTTCTAGCTTTGCTTTGCACAGTTTCCAGCTATAAAATAAATTATTCATAATGAGTTAATGATCATCTCGGTGTACCATCATTCCTATTTTTAAATGATATTCAAAAGATTAAATACCCAGGAATTTAATCATCATTTGCCTGCACTAGTTTTGAAAATAAGTCTCTTGATCAATGCAAAATTACCAAACCCTCCAGATGAAAGATAATTTTGACACTACCACTGATAATTTTCTTATGAAAAAGCTAATGACTACACTCAGTTGATTGAAGACTTTTGAAAGTTTATAGTAATAAATTGCCTAATATTCTGTTTTCTTACAAGAACAGGAAAAAATATTACGCCTGTAATTTTGGATGATTCCTTGATTTTCATCATATGGGTGATTGAGCTTAAGGAATTGTTGGAGCTCATGCCTCTAGTCTTTCCCCCTGAATGTACAGGTGCTTAATCACAGCAAATGTCTTAAACACAAAACTCTGTGCAATATCCTCTCCATATACTTAGACTTGCATAGAGAAAAAACTAGCAGGCCATCAGAACAACTATTGTTTCCTCTATGAAGCCATGAAATAGAATGATTGACTAGCATAAACTTAGCATACTCTGCATCCTCCAGTCCCCAAAACAAGTCTTGATGCCAATCAATCTTTTACATATAAAGAGGAAAAGCATTAATTATTGCCAAATAAGAAGCATAATATCCTTCCAACTTTAAAAACAATAATACAGGAGAGTCCGGGACGAAGGAGCCAGACACAGCAGGCGAGCGGATTCTACTCAACACCAGCAAGAACCAACAAAGAGCGGACATCTTCATCCTGCAGCTTGCAGACCAGAGATGACCCAGGATCCAAGACTCGGCGTGAGTAGAAGCCCGACGTCCTCACTCCTTCTCAGGGAGCAGAGGAGGGAAGGCCACCCCTCCCCCCCCCAGCACCGGTGATCTCCATCTTGGATACTGACAAAGCCCGGAGGAGCTGCCAGCTCCAACCCAGGCCTTGGAATAAAACGAGTCATTTAGCAGGTCACAAGAACTTAACGGCAAAGTGACCTGCCAGACTGGGCTCCATCCAGGGAAAAGTAACCCAGCTCAGGCGCCAGCCACTGGAGTGGCTTCCCTCACTGGGTAACCAGAGCCAGAGGCTGCCCCTCCCTCTAGCAGCCTCAACAATCAATTGAAAAACAGAATCCCTGAGAATGGCTCCAGGCTGGGCTCTGGGAGTTTTTTTTTTTTTTTTTTTTTGCACAAAACAGGCCCAGGAAAAAGGTCTCAACTCTACCCAGAACATAGCCTCACCACTGCATCCCCCTCTTTTGTGATTCTCAAAGCAGATCACCCTCCTAGAAAACTAACCTGGGAGGGGGATCTCAAAATCTTGGGTAAAGCAGAGCATTTTTCTGCCTCTTCCAACAAACCGACTTAAGAAACCAATCAAGCCTCAGGACCTCAAGCTGACCAGAGACTCCAACAAAAGGCTGGTTACAAACAAAAGGGAGATACAGGATTCTTCCCACCCCTCCCAAAAAAAAAAAAAATCAAAGGACTTTTTTTTTCTTTTTTTTTCTTCTTCTTTTCTTTTTTTTGTTTGTTTTTTGTTTTTTGTTACCTTATATATATATAAATTTTTTTCTCTTTTAAAACTTTTATTAATCTTCAATTTTTGCCTCTTCTGAAAAAATAATTGATTTCCAGTAACTTTTTTTTTCTCCTCTTATAATTTTTATTTTAGGAATATGTAAATGAGCATTTTCCTTTCTTTTCTTATCTTCTTTCTCTTTTTCTTTCTTTCATAATTATCTTTTTGTTTTTCGTCTAGCTCTACTGAACTTCTGATCTTTTCTTCTCCCTTTCCCATCCTTAAAGTTTTTCACATCTCCTCTATGTCCCTCCCTTTCTCACAACATATTCACATTCCTCTCTAAATAGATGGTCTTTTAATCTCTACAATAACATTAATTTTTACGTTTCTATTTTTTTTCTGGTCTCTTTTCATTCCCCTATCCCTCTCTTCTTTTTTTCTCTCTCTCTACTTGCATCCTACCCAACCCATTTCCTGCATTGTGATTAGGACATAGTTAACTCTCCCTGTGCCTCCCCACACCAATCTATTCCTATTTTTCACCCACATCTCTCCTTAATCCTAATAATTTCTGGTTTTCCAAATTCTTTTCTGCGGTTCGAAGTCCTTTAAAATATAGTTGTTTGATGTTGAATAGATGTATATGTTGAACTAGATTGTATCTGTAGACTATTGACTGTACAAATGCAAACTTTGGTTGATGGTTGCCTTAAGATAGTGTTCTAGCACAAAACTGGTACTATCTTCATCTCAAATGGGCAGAGTAAGCCGGAAAAACACAAGAAAAATGGCAAACTCGGGTATCTCAATTCCCAATCTTGATAATCAGGGGTCAGATCAGATAATGAACAATTCAGAGGAGAGTTCCCAAATAGCTCTACAAACACTGGTGGCAAACATGATAAATGAGAAGTCTGACAACTTACAAAGGACTCTCTATGAGCGTGATAGGGAGAGAGAGGAGGCATCCCAGAATTTTATACAGGAATATCATAAGCGTGAAGAAGCTACTCAAAAACTGATACAGGATTTGCGTGAACAACTTGAGAATACTCAAAGAGAAAGGGAGGAATGGCATGAGCAGGCTGAGAACACTCAAAGAGAACTGCAGGAATCCCACGAATGTGAGGAAGTTAACAAAGAGTAATACAGGAATTGAGAGACCAGGTAGAGAACACACAAAGATCACTAAAGGCATCCATAGAATCCATTAACAAAGAGCTGAAGGAAGTCAGGGAGAACACAAAGGGAATGCTGAATGGAACCCAACAGAAGGAATGGGAGTCCAAAGAAACCATATCCAATCAACTAAGTGATTTGAGGACAAACACTGAACACCAAATTAAGGAAGTAAAGAGATTCATACAAGACCTAAAACAGAGCTTCAACAAAGAACTTGAAGCCATCAAAGCTGACCAATTAGAAGGAAAAGAGATAAAAAACAAAGTAGAGAGTCTTGACAGCAGGTTAGACCATGCAGAAGATCGAATCTCAGGGATTGAAGACAGCCTAGATATTATAGAGAAAGAACATACAACCATCCAAGACAAGTCCAAGAAATATGATAGATCTATCCAACACCTGGAAGACACCATCAGAAGGCCTAACTTAAGGATAATGGGTGTAGAGGAGCACCTAGAAACAGAAGTTAATGATCTAGGAAATTTGTTTAACAGGATCCTGGCAGAGAACTTCCCAAACATGCAAAAAGATAGGCCTATTCAGATACAACAAGCCTTTAGAACCCCAAATAGACCAGACCAGAATAGGACATCCCACTGTCACATTATAATCCAAACAGGATCAACTCAGAACAAGGAAAAGATCCTTAAAGCTGTCAGGGAGAAAAGGGTAATCACCTATAAAGGGAAACCAATTAGAATCACCTCAGATTTCTCAGCAGAGACAATCAAAGCAAGAAGAGCCTGGAATGATGTATGCCATGCCCTAAAAACAAACAACTATCAACCAAGAATACTGTACCCAGCTAAACTCTCCTTCATAACTGAAGGCCAAATAAAAACCTTCCATAGCAAAGAAAAATTGAAACAATACGTCTCCACCAAACCAGCCCTACAAAAGATTCTTAAAGATGTCCTACACATAGAAAACCAACAAGACCACAATAAAGGCCAACAAACTGCACCCAAACTGAGAATCCAAGAACCATAGGAAGAACCCAGTTTTCGCAGCCACCAAGAAGGTAGATAACATGGCAGGAACTCCCAAATACCTCTCAGTCCTATCTCTTAACGTTAACGGACTGAACTCTCCAATTAAGCGACATAGACTGTCTAGTTGGATTAAAAAACAAGACCCTTCTATCTGCTGCCTGCAGGAGTCACATCTTGCCCGTAAAAACAAACACATTTTCAATGTTAAAGGCTGGAACAAAATCTACCAAGCAAACGACCCTCATAAACAGGCGGGAGTTGCAATCCTAATATCAGATAAAATAGACTTCAAATTAAAAATCGTGAGAAGATATAAAGAAGGTCGCTACATACTAATTAAAGGATCTCTCCTTCAGGAGGATATTACAATTCTAAATATCTATTCGCCAAACAATGGAGCACCCAAATTTATCAAAGAAACACTACTTTCCCTCAAATCCCATATAGATCCAAAGACATTAATTGTTGGGGATTTTAACACACTACTCTCCCCACTAGATAGATCAACTCGGCAAAAACTCAACAGAGAAACCGCAGATCTAAACAGCTGCATAGATCAACTAGACTTAACAGACATTTATTGAACATTTCACCCAGCAGCATCAGAATACACGTTCTTCTCAGCAGCACATGGAACGTTTTCTAAAATAGACCACATTCTAGGCCACAAAGCAAACTTGTCTAAATTCAGAAACATTGAAGTTATACCCTGCATTCTCTCTGACCACAAGGGAATAAAATTAGAACTCAACACCAAAAGCCACCAAAGAAAATCCGGTATCACATGGAGGGTGAACAACACACTGCTGAATCATGAGTGGGTCATGGAAGAGATTAGAAAGGAAATTCAAATGTTCATGCTATTCAACAAAAATGAACACACAAATTACCAGCTCCTCTGGGACACAGCAAAGGCAGTACTCAGAGGCAAGTTTATAGCTCTGAGCTCCTACATCAACAAATTGGAGAGATCTGAAACTAGCAATTTAATGACACATCTAAACCTCCTTGAAAAAGAGCAGCAAGATAAACCCCAATCCAGTAGACGGAAAGAAATAATCAAAATTAAATCAGAATTAAATGAATTAGAATCCAAAAAAACTATAGAAAGAATCAACAAAACAAAGAGTTGGTTCTTTGAAAAACTTAACAAAATTGACAGACCCTTAGCAAATCTTATCAGAAAAAGAAGAGAACACACCCAAATTAATAAACTCAGAGATGAGAATGGAAACATCACCACGGAAACAACCAAGATTCAGAACATTATAAGGGAATACTTCTCAAAACTTTTTGCTAATAAGTTCGACAACTTGACAGAAATGGACCTCTTCCTAGCAAATATTGACATGCCAAAACTAAACCAAGATGAGTTAAACTATCTTAACAGAACCATATCAAGCATTGAAATAGAAACAGCAATAAGAGACCTCCCAGCTAAGAAAAGTCCAGGACCAGATGGTTTTACAGCGGAATTTTACAAGGCCTTCAAAGCAGAGCTCACACCAATTCTCCTCCAACTCTTCAATGAAATTGAAAGAGAAAGCTCACTACCGAACACATTCTATGAAGCCATCTTAACCATCATCCCAAAACCAGGCAGGGACTCGTCAAAAAAGAGAATTATAGACCCATTTCTTTGATGAACATTGATGCAAAACTTCTCAACAAAATTTGGCCAATCGACTTCAACAATTCATCCAAAAAATCATACACCACGATCAAAGAGGATTCATTTCAGGGATGCAAAGCTGGCTCAATATACGCAAATCAATTAATATTATTCATCACATCAACAAGAGCAAGAACAAGAACCACATGGTTATCTCAATAGACGCAGAAAAAGCATTCGACAAGATCCAACACCCCTTTATGATGAAGGTTTTGGAAAAATTAGGAATCCATGGAACATTCCTCAATACAATAAAGGCTGTATATGACAAACCTACAGCCAGCATTATACTCAATGGTGAAAAACTAAAGCCATTTCTTCTTAACTCAGGAACAAGACAAGGATGCCCACTCTCTCCACTTCTCTTCAATCTAGTATTAGAATGCCTAGCTACAGCAAGAAGACAAGATGCAGACATAAAGGGGATCCAAATAGGGAAAGAAGAAATAAAACTCTCCCTCTTTGCAGATGACATGATCTTGTATTTAAAGAATCCCATAGACTCCACTCCCAAATTACTCAAGCTGATTCAAAACTTTGGCAAAGTAGCAGGGTATAAAATTAACCCCCCAAAATCAATGGCTTTTCTGTATGCCAACAATGAGATAAGTGTGGCTGAAATTAGGAAAGCAACTCCATTTTAATAGCCCCACAAAAAATAAAATACCTAGGAATTAACTAAAGAAGTGAAGGACCTCTATGATGAAAACTTTAAAATCTTGAAAAAGGAAATCAACACAGAACTTAAAAAATGGCAAAACCTCCCATGCTCCTGGATTGGCAAGATTAACATCGTGAAAATGGCAATACTTCCCAAGGCTATCTACAAATTCAACGCAATACCTATCAAAATTCCACCCTCTTTCTTCAAGGAAATAGAAGAGGCAATCCAAAAATTCATATGGAACAATAAAAGACCCCGAATAGCAAAAACACTTCTCAACCAAAAGAACACTGCTGGAGGAATATCAATATCAAATTTCAAACTCTACTATAAAGCCATAGTAATCAAAATAGCTTGGTATTGGCATAAGAACAGACCTCAGGACCAATGGAATAGAATTTAAAACCCAGAAATGAACCTACAGACCTATAGCCGTCTAATCTTCGATAAGGGAGCTAAAACAATAGAATGGAAGAAAGACAGCCTCTTCAGTAAATGGTGCTGGCAAAATTGGTTAACTTCATGTAGAAAACTAAAGGTAGATCCTTATATATCACCCTGCACCAGAATCAACTCCAAATAGATCAAAGACCTTGAACTCAAAGCAGACACTCCGAAAACATTACAGGATGGAATAGGAGAAAACCTAGGTCTCCTTGGCTCAGGCCGAAATTTTCTGAATAGAGATCCGGAAACACAACAAATCAAACAAAGGTTGGACAAATGGGATTGCATAAGGTTGCAGAGCTTCTGCAGGGCAAATGACATAGCTAGCAAGATCAATAGAAAGCCCACCGATTGGGAGAAGATCTTTACTAGCCATACAACGGACAAGGGTCTCATATCTAAAATATACTTGGAACTCAAAAAATTAAACCACCCAACAACAAATCCTCAAAGAAACAACTGCCCAATAAATAAGTGGGCGAAAGACTTAAAGAGAAGCTTCTCTGAAGAAGAAAGAAGGATGGCCAATAGACACATGAAGAAATGTTCAACATCCCTAGCCATAAAAGAAATGCAAATCAATACAACCTTGAGATATCACCTCACTCCAGTTAGAACAGCAAAAATCAAGAACTCTAACAACAACAGATGCTGGAGGGGATGTGGACAGAAAGGAACCTTACTTCATTGTTGGTGGAAATGTAAACTTGTTCAACCACTTTGGAAAGCAGTATGGAGGTTCCTCAAAAGACTTCACATAGATCTCCCCTATGATCCAGCAATCCCACTTTTGGGCATTTACCCAAATGTTTACAAACAAGACCACACTAAAGCTACCAGCACAACTATGTTTATTGCAGCATTATTTACCATAGCTAAGATATGGAACCAACCCAGAAGCCCCTCAGTAGATGAATGGATCAAGAAAATGTGGTATATATACACAATGGAATTCTATGCCTCCATCAGAAAGAATGACATTTCCCCATTTGTTAGGAAATGGAAAGGCTTGGAAAATATTATATTAAGTGAAGTAAGCCAGGCCCAAAGAAACATAGGTCCCATGGTTTCCCTTATTTGCAATATCTAGTATAGGTATGAGTCAAGCGGAAAAGGTCAGATAATGTGATGTTAGGAAAACGAACCCTTAAATATGTATTTTAATGTTTTCGTTTCTTTCATGCACGTGTTTCTAAAGCATTTATAAGATTATTTCTTTGTTGCTTTGTATGTCCCTCCCCCACAATGTAACCCCCGCTTTCACTTTATTTGATGTCAGTATAACATGTGGAGGAGATGGGGACAAAGAAGTCGTTTAAGGATTCAGGTGGACCTGTTTCAACAAGGAGACTTACAAAATGTCATGTCAAAGCAAGCTTTACAATGTAGGTGTGGGGGGGGAGGGGGGTATGATTCGGTGGGGGGAGGGGTGAGGCTGGGAAGGGATGTGAAGGGTAAACAAAGGAGGAGGCTGCAATGCTTGGTAAGAAATGTATGCATTATCCTGCCAATGTAATTGTAACCCCTCTGTACAGTATGCTCTCAAATAAAATAAAATTAAATTAAAAAAAAAAAACAATAATACAGGGGCTGGGAAGGTGGTTCAGTGGTAGAGCGCTTGCCTTGCATGCATGAGGCTCTGGGTCGATTCCTTAGCACCACATAAGCAAAAAGAAAAAAGCCAGAAGTGGTGCTGTGGTTCAAGTGGTAGAGTGCTAGCCTTGAGCTGAAGAGCTGAGGGACAGCGCCCAGGCCCAGAGTTCAGGCCCCACGACCGGACCCCCAACCCCCCCAAAAAAACACAATAATACAATGAGGTAAAAACTTTATGAATTCTGGTATATATCTTACGAACAAAATGTAATTTACCCTAGCATTTCTTCTTCCAAAGAATAAAACATAATCAAATTATGCACAGAAATTCTTAAAAATGATTCTTTCACAGTTTATTAACATCAATTAATAGTACAAGAGGATGTCATTTTGACATGTCCGTATATGTATACTACGTATGTTGATCAGATTCACCCTTTCCATCATTCAGTTTCATTCCTCCTCTACTTTGCCCAAACCAATACCAACAAGCTTTGATGCTCCTTTCATGCACATGTAATAAAACATTTCTACCAAATTCACCCTTTATTTATTGGAAAGGTGAGGGACACAGGGGTTACAGTTACATAAGTCAGATATTGGATACAATTATTTTTGAACAGTGTCACATTTACAATTCTTTTTGAAAAGTGTCACATTTTCCCTCGTTTCTCACAGTATTTTAACCTCCTGACCCCCCTCCCTCACAAGTTGTATAGTTCATTTTCAACACTGTATCAAGTGAGTATCACTACTGTATTAATTCAACTTTTGTCCCAGTATTTCTGTGTTTCTCCTTTCCCTCCCTAAATCAGATAAACTTATATACAAGAACAGTGTCACATTTTTCCTCATTTCTACAATATTTTTCCCTCCTGAACCCCCTCCCTAACAAGTTACATAGTTCATTTTCAACACTGTATCTAGTGAGTATCACCGCTGCATTAGTTCAACTTTTGTCCCACTATTTCTGTGTTTCTCTTTCCCTCCCTAAAACAGATAAACTTATATACAAACAAAAGGTACAGAAATTAAAAACAGCCACAAAAGGGCAAAAACATAAGGGGAAAAGATTAAAAAAACACATACACACACAAGAAGTAAAATAAAAAAACCTCTTGCTTCCATTTCTTAGAGTTCATTTCAATAAACATCATTTTATATGATCTTATGCACATAACTATTGAGCCCTTATGATACTTTCCTAAGAATATTCTCCTTTGGTCTCACTGAATGAATGTCATATAGGTTGCATAGTTTACCTCATTTGTAATAAGTAGAATATGTCTATAAATCTACATTAAATCCAATAACTAGTAAAAGACAAAAAATTACAATTGGGCATATTCACTCTTTTTTACCCTCTCTGTTCATACTCCCCCTCCCACTATGCACATGGCTTTATAAGACCTATTTTATTTGCCTATCATTTGTTTTTTCAATGCATGCTAATTGTGCAAAGGTGTTTCTCTGTGGTATTTCACATGTATAAGTGAGGGGATTGATCTGTTAAAAGTGTTTTTCTTCTTTGCTTTTTTCTTTTTACTTCTTTCCTGATTGAACACAGGACTCTACATATGCCAAGCACAAACTGTATGACTGAGGTACATCCCCAGTCCATACAAAATTAAGCCATTTAATTTTGGCATCTCATTTATTCCTTGGTTAAACATGTTGCAGATTACAGTGAAGTCTTTCATCTACTTTTTCACTTAATTCTAAAAATAGTTTGAAGAAAACTTTTTACAAATGCAAAGTATTAATGAATAAAGGCTATTAATGTTTTTTTGTCTGTCATGGGGCTTGAACTCTGGGCTTGGGCACTGTCCCTGAGCTCTTCAGCTCAAGTCCAGTGCTCTACCACTTTAAGGCACAGTGCCACTTCTGGTTTTCAGGTGGTTAATTGGAGATAAATGTTTCTCGGTATTGAAAAAAAAAAAGAGTCTCACAGACTTTCTTGCCTGAGCTAGCTTTGAATTGTGATTCTTTCAGCCTCCTCCTGAGTAGCTAGAATTACAAGCTTGAGCCACTCTCACATGACCTATTAATATTTTTATACTTACACTGTATACTTTATCACAGTTCAAACACAATAGTCCACACTCCTTCAAAAACAAAACCTGTGTGCTATGATTTTAGCTAAAATTGTGTAAACATCAAAAGGATATAGATTCTACTCATCTTTGTTAGTATTATGCTCACCTTTGGTCCTCAGCTCCACCCAGACATAAATGCCTCCCATCCCTGGAGTTCCTGCCATAAAGCTGGCCCCTCCCTCCCTCCACCCAGATCCACCTGGGCTCCCATCCACCTCACTTCCAATCCTCAGACCCCTCCTGCTACCTGGATGGTGATGGAGGCCATGTGCTCCCTCTTGGGGGAAATATGGTTCCTCTAATAAACTTTATAATAACCTTTCTCCTGTGCCTACTTGCCTCTGCGTGGTCCCCTGGAATGGATGTGTGGGACCCTTCATTAGTGGTGGCCATTATGGGGATAGGCTCCCGGTGGATTTGCTCCCCCCTCCACTTTGGCAGGGGGTCCAACCAGCTGCCCTGGGGACCTATCCTGAGATCCTACACTCCCGTAGCCAGAGGACCACCAAAGTAACTTTCTCCTGACCGAGCATTCTTCCTGCTGCGCATCCAACACCACTAATTAAGTCCTATCTACAGGTTAGTGGACAGTCTGTAGTTCTGGGTTTCCAATTTCTGTGTTTCTGTCTATAAGGCCACTGGGCCTTTGTGGGCTAACTGAGCCCCACCCCTGCTATCTGACCAAAATCTTGGCCAAGTGCCCAGAACTGGTCTCTCTCTCTCTCTCTCTCTCTCTCTCTCTCTCTCTCTCTCTCTCTCTCTCTCTCTCTCTCTCTCTCTCTCTCTCTCTCTCTTTTCTCTCTGTCTCCCCCCTCCCCCTTAAACTCTGTCCCTGGCTGTTGAGGAGCTTCTGGTAACCTCTCCCTTCTTCAAACTAAAGGTATTCACAAGTTTTTGATATGCTAAATGCCTTGGTAAAGCCCTGGAAGAATGTAGCCCAACAATAGCTTGTTTATACTCATTGAGATAAAAAAAGAAAAGGGAAAAATGGATGCCGTTAAGGTTAAACTCTCCCAAAATTCAACAGGTTTGGAAAGTGTAAAAAATTATATTGTTTTAAACAAAAACTTTAGATAAAAAGATTTTCAGTTCTTGTTAAGCATGGAAATTAAATCTCTCTAGCAGTGAACATGTGGTGGATGCACCATCTTGGCATTGTGCTAATTCAGCTGCTGTTTTGCACCTACTCAACTTGATTCTGTGACACCACCTCCCCCTGACCTGACCAGTGGTGCCATTATGCTATGCCACGTGCCTGTTCATGTCTCGTCTCCTGTTTACTAAAAGTTTCTTGTTGTTGGCAAAGTTTTGTATTTTAAACTGACGATATGGTTTCATCATAATTAGGAAAAGTAATACTGCTAAAATTCCAAAACTTTAAATGGCCGATTTTAAAATGTAAGTGCACTCTATAATCTGTGCACAAACATGTCTATTGTCTATATGTAAATAGTTATGGTTTCAAGGTTACCAAGCATTCTGCATACTAAAAGATCTTTGTCAATAAAAGCTGTGATTTAATCTAAATTACTTTAAAACTTTGAGACCTGACTATAAACCAAAAAACAAAACAAAACAAAACAGGTAGTTTTAAAAGGCCTTGGGAAAGGAGTTAAAAAAGACAGTTTCCTTCGCAAAGTAAATGAAGTTGGCAATTAAATTGGCGTGATTTATGTCATTCCTATGTCCATCTATGCTAATAGTTAAATATTGCACCTCTGACCCTGGCTAGTAAACTAAGGCTAAGGGTTTAATTCTGTGTTTTTTTCCCCTGTGCACCGATCAACTTCCTTTAAGATCAAAGGACCAGAGTAACTCAAAATGCAGTGTGGCCTGTAAATGGGAAATGCCCAGGAATCAAAACAAAGTTGTCACAGCTGTCTAAAACAGTGGCACCTGCCTGCTTTAAAAGCCAGTGTACACCAGGTCTTTAACCAATATATATAGAGAATCTTGAAGGTAACCAACCGGAAGAGCAACAGTCCATACATGCTGGGAGATGTCACAGCCTTGCCCAGATCTTGCTGTCCTTGCACCATCACACATGACCGAAAGTCTGCTAATTTGGGGTAAAATAATAAATAATAATAATAATGTTGATCCCCACAAGTTAGACCATGAGGGGTATATGAGCAAAGGACTTGACTTCTATGCTATTTTACCATTGATTGTATTTCTAAAGGAAAAGAGATGCTACAGTGCTAGTACATTAAGAAAATCTGCTAATTTCCTAAAGGTAACTCAGACTACAGAAAAAAATGGCCAGTCCTTAGATTCCTACTACTGCTACACTGCTCACAGTTGATGTGCCTCCAGCAGGGCACACAGACTGCAGAAAAAAGTGGCCAGTTTAAACTTTTGCCCAAGAGGTAAAGTGTGTAGCCCAGTGTTTCAATGAGGCATTTAAATGCAAATTTAAGTAACTTTACAAAAGGGATTCAAATGGCATCCCCTTTGTAAAAAATTTGGAAAGTTGTGTGGTGTGGCTGGCCTCCCAGACAAAAAAGTTTAAAAGATAAAATTGTCCTAAAGGTTTATTTCAATGTAGAAAAGATAAATTAGGATTATTCCAGTTTGCCTTTATAGTTTTTTGTAACAGTTTCCAGCAGGCCCACAGTAAAAGACAGGACAAATTTGTCAAATGTAACTTAGTTCCAGGTAAGACCATGCTTATAAAACTACTTCCAATGACCATCTTTATTGCTTTTAATTGGAGTAAAAGTGGCCACTCCGGGGACCCTGACCCTGGCAATGTTAAAACATCCAAAGGCAATTACAGGCAATTGCTTGGATGACAAAAATGGTGTCATATACTGAGTTACTTGAGCCTGACCCTCCAAAAATTGATCAAAGCCAGGAGGTCATGGAAAGATAGTTTGTAAACATGCCTAAGCCTATGTTGTTCTAACAGCAAAACTTGCCAGTCATCTGAGATAATGGGCAGTAAAAGCTAAGTTTGTAAAATGTAAAAATATTTTAAATCCCAAACTCCCTGTATCTGGCAGTAACTTTTGAGCTGGCACCAACCACATAAATTCACTTGTTAAAAAGCCCATAGAGCTGAGATTATATCCCTAATAAGATCTGTCTAAAGACCTACAAAGGTAGGCATTGTTGGTACCACTAGAAATCAGGTTCCTCTGTCAGGCAGAAAATGCTTTTGTAAACCAGAGTGTTAAAACAGGCTATGCTGCTGTAGCCCAAAAAAAGCCTGTACATTTGTTCAAAGTTAAATCTTGTATATAAGCCAATTTAAACAGGCTGCCCAGAGGCAGTGGGTGCCAATGAGTCACAGGTTAAAAACATCTACTGAGTTTTATTAAAAAAAAACAACAAAAAAACAAAAAAAAACAAAAACAACTCTGACAAGTAATTGTTAGTCAATTGTTAACAAGGTATAGGTAACCTCTATCTCATTGATCTCCTTGTTGCTTTAATTGGAAATAAAAGGGCTTTTGTAACAAAAACTCCTTTTGCCACAGTTCAAAGCCATCCTGGGCACAAAGAATCCCTCTAAAACTCCATCTTCCAGCTAATCAGCACAGAGCCAGGCTGGAGGCATGGCTGGAGATTCTCACCTCTAAGTATCCAGCCAAAGGCTGAAAGTGGTATTTGTAAGGTCCACTCCTGGATGGCGAGCAGACTCCACCCTCCTCGCAGCAAAGTCTCCACCCAGTACCTGCGTTACCTAGGCAACTGGGACACCTGGAAGAGGTCACATCTGAATTTGATGTGGCCACACCTTTCCCCGCCCATACCCTACATAAGACCTAGCCCAGGCCCAGACGCTCTCTTGCTCTCTTGCTGCCCCCTTTTTTCTCTCTTTGTTCGTTTCTAGCTCTTGCTGCTCTTCTCTTGCTCTCTTGCTGCCCCCTTTTTTCTCTCTCTGTTCGTTTCTAGCTCTTGCTGCTCTTTTCTTGCTCTCTTGCTCTCTCTCTTTCCCAGCCACGTGGAGTGCCAACCTTGCCTGGTCCCAGCAGGTCTACCCCTTACCTGAATACCACGTGAGTGCTACTGTTCTTACCCCTCTCTCTGCTCTTTTCTCTCTCTTTCCTCTCTTCCCAGGCCTTTCCCAGCCACGTGGAGTGCCACCCTTGCCTGGTCCAAGCAGGTCTACTGAATAAACCTACCACTTACCTGAATACCACGTGCGTGCTGGTGCAGTTCTTACTCGGCTTCCTCTTTTTAAAAACCTAACATAAATGGTGCCGTGACTCGGATAAAGGCTTAAAGTCAGGATAGCTGGGATTTCTCTGTTTTTTTTCCCTCGTTTTTTTTTTTTTTTTGTTCTTCCCTTTTTGCTCTGAGGAATACCCGCAGTTCTGACGGCCTTTTGCAAACCAGTCTGTCTGCGGCGGAATCAACGCATCGTTACCATTGCTGCCTTCACATCCACACTTCTCTACTCTGGTGAGTGAAACTACTCTACGGCTCTCTGTCACTCAGTCTCTGTCCAGACGTGGCGCTACGCCAGAGAGCTCCTACGGCCTTTAGCTGAAAGGCGGTCACCTCTGAAGCCGAGGACGCTTGGCTTTGGGGGCTTGGCCATTTCTCTCTAGAGGGCTCTGGGGGAATTCGGGACGCCGCTTCTGCCTGGTCAGCTCTCCTTCACTCACCAGACTGACTCTCCTACTCATTTAATGGGGTGCTGCGAATCACGCCTGAGCCGTGAAACCCCTTTGAAATGTCTCCCGCGCTCCCTGGAAAGCCAGAGAGCCTCATTTTTATGCCATTCTCAGAAGCACAGTTTTTGCTACTGCAATGGTAAATGGTCAGAAGTTTAATTTCAGGCTCTTTGCTCTCTCTCTGCCATTCATGGGCAACTTTCTACCCTTTTTTTCTACAACTTTTTGGCTTGTGCCTTGAAGAGTGTGACGCAGGCTGGGTCCCAGGGACCCCCCTCTAGGTTCCCTCTCAAAGGCTAGCCAATGTAGGCTTAATCTATTCAGGCTTTCTTTGCATTCTTTCAGAAATTCGCCATCTTGAATCCGCCATCTTGGCCACGTGGTGGGTTAAGGGTTTGGCCCCATCTGACCCTTAACCTTCCACTAAGTTTACTACTCCATCTATTCTAAGGTGCCTTGCTAACAAGTTGCTCTTTTCACAGGCCCTAGTAACTGAGGCCCAACCATCTGATGTGCTTTGTTAGCAAAGATGTCTAAATGTTGTCAAAATTTTAGGTTTTGAGTTTTGCCTTTTTTGTTTTGTGTTGTGTATTCTACTACTGACTACATGGTTCTAAAATACTGGGCATATCTATGCTAAAATTCTCATCACATCTAATGAGTTTTGTCATTTCAAAATATTTGTTGGCAATTCTTGATAAGAACCAGGTAAGCTCTACTTATTCTACTTGATCTCCTTGTTGCTTTAATTGGAAATAATAAAGGGCTTTTGTGGCAAAGATTTCAGTTCAAAGCCAGCTCGGGCTAAAAAATCCCTAAGACTCCGTCTCCCAGCTAAACTCTGCAAGTGGTACTATAACTCAGTGTGGCAGAGTGCTAGCCTTGAGCAGAAGTGCTCAGGGACAGTGCCCAGGCCTTGAGTTCAAACCTCCTTAAATACTAGTGGTACTATAACTCAAAGTGGTTCAGTGCTAGCCTTGAGCGGAAGCGCTCAGGGACAGTGCCCAGGCCTTGAGTTCAAATCTTGAATACCAACTGGGACAAGCCATCCCAGCAACGAGCACCTAGACTCAGCCAGTCTAGGGAACAAGGGAACGTTGAAAGGAGTAAGAGGAGATGATGTCACATCAGCTACTTTGTGCCTGCCCTTTCAAAATTAACCTGAGCCGGGAGGTCAGTAGGAGTAAGAAGCCTACCCAGCCAATGTCTATACCTGTCTACCTATTAACTGAACAGGAATTTATATTCTTGCCTTTGTCACCTGACTTCTCTACCTAGTCGCCAGATGTCAGAAGTAACTAGGGACATTTCTACCAACATTTTCAGCCCCAAGTCCTTCCTCTTGCCATTTATTTGCTCTCTAGTATTTTTTTTTCCAGCCCCTCAATGCTCATGAGACTTCTCCAGATTTCATCCAAGGACTCACGCAACCAAGGGACAGCTGCTGTTCACTGCCTTCTCTGGGAGGAGACCAAATTCCAGCCTTTTACCCCTATTGTCGACGCCCCTTGTCAGCAGGAAGTAGCCAGAGAGAATCCTCGCCCTATTTCATGATTATTAAAAGGCTGGAATGTAAGGTCCACTCCTGGATGGCGAGCAGACTCCACCCTCCTCGCAGCAAAGTCTCCACCCAGTACCTGCGTTACCTAGGCAACTGGGACACCTGGAAGAGGTCACATCTGAATTTGATGTGGCCACACCTTTCCCCGCCCATACCCTACATAAGGCCTAGCCCAGGCCCAGACGCTCTCTTGCTCTCTTGCTGCCCCCTTTTTTCTCTCTTTGTTCGTTTCTAGCTCTTGCTGCTCTTCTCTTGCTCTCTTGCTGCCCCCTTTTTTCTCTCTCTGTTCGTTTCTAGCTCTTGCTGCTCTTTTCTTGCTCTCTTGCTCTCTCTCTTTCCCAGCCACGTGGAGTGCCAACCTTGCCTGGTCCCAGCAGGTCTACCCCTTACCTGAATACCACGTGAGTGCTACTGTTCTTACCCCTCTCTCTGCTCTTTTCTCTCTCTTTCCTCTCTTCCCAGGCCTTTCCCAGCCACGTGGAGTGCCACCCTTGCCTGGTCCAAGCAGGTCTACTGAATAAACCTACCACTTATCTGAATACCACGTGCGTGCTGGTGCAGTTCTTACTCGGCTTCCTCTTTTTAAAAACCTAACAGTATTGTGACTCTAAGTGGTAGAGCCCTAGCCTTGAGAAAAAGTGCTCAGGGACAGTGCCCAGGCCTTGAGTCAAAACTGTAAATGCCAACTGGGCCAACCTATCCTAGCAATGAACGCTGAGACACTCACCAGAACAAAATCAGTCCTGATCATGGAAAACCATGGAGAGGAGTAAGAGGAGATGACATCCTAAATGGAGTCACTTTATGCTCATTCTTTCAAAATTAACCAGAGCCAGAAGATCAAGAGAAATAGTTGCTTGCCCACCTAATGTCCATACATATCTACCTTCTTACTGGGTTTAACAGTCTTGCCTTTGTTGCCTGCTATTTGTATTTATAGTAGCTTCTTACTGTTACTCCCAACAACTCCATTATGCTCTCCCCTACCTACTTGCCCAAAAGACCTAAATACCCCCTTCCTGCCTTTCTGTCCTGAGTCTAGTTATCCCTCCTTCCCTGTAATGGGCTGCAACTGGGCTTATACTCCAAATATAATGTTTCTGGCCCAAGGCCAATGTGTGTTCTCTTATGTCATTCATGTTAACTGACCTTGTCACACTGTCAGCTTTTTGCCTGATCTTTTACCTATATTTCCAAAAGTCTCTTTCAACAGGATAACATCCCCTGCCCAGGCTACCACTTGGGAACAAGTCAAGGCCATCCTGTTCCTACAGGAAACCAGAGACACCACTTACACTTCCCTGCCTTGTCCAGTGCAGACCCAGACCCTAAAAACGCCAGCTTCAGGGATTCCTTGATGCCCCCAGTCCAGCAGGAAGTAGCCAAAAGAGCCAATGACAGCCGTTCGCTCTGATATGTTTAAACATTTCTGCTACACCCTTCTCAGGTTACTGTTATCCTAAAGCAGGAAAAGTCTTACTCCCCTTTCTCCAGGATGCCAGGAGTCAGGAGTCTGATACAGAAAAGGCAATTTCAGGTTTTGATAGCCCCTTCTGGGAGTCAATCCTTCCATGACATATTCCTCTCTTGGGGTTCTAACAATTTTTGCCTTTTATTGTGTCTTACATTTTAGATAACTATTGTCATACAAAAAGGAGGACCTTTACCAACCACTGTCAAGCAGAAGCTTCTTGGGCAGTACCGGGCCAAGCAACAAAACAGGGACCCCTGACTACTTAATCCACTTACAGCAGGAAGTAGCTCCAGAAGAAATTCCCTCTGCCCATTACCCCTCTCTGCTCCCCTCTCCCCCCATCCCGGGCCTAGTATCCCATATTTTTATTAAACAACAGAGCTGAGAATGTTAGTATTATGCTCACCTTTGGTCCTCAGCTCCACCCAGACATAAACCCTTCCCATCCCTGGAGTTCCTGCCATACAGCTGGCCCCTCCCTCTCTCCACCCAGATCCACCTGGGCTCCCATCCACCTCACTTCTAACCCTCAGACCTCTCCTGCTACCTGGATGGTGATGGAGGCCATGTGCTCCCTCTTGGGGGAAATATGGTTCCTCTAATAAACTTTACAATAACCTTTCTCCTGTGCCTACCTGCCTCTGTGTGGTCCCCTGGAATGGATTTGTGGGACTCTTCAATCTTTCCATGTTTTAAAATATTCAGAGAATTTACTGAAGAGCTGAAGGACAGCGCCCAAGCCCAGAGTTCAGGCCCACGACCGGACCCCCCCCCCCCAAAAAAAAGAAAGAGTAATATAGATGGTATAATTTTGATCAAAGTACATTATATACATGTAAGTAAATAGCACAGTGAAACCCCTTTGTACAACTAATTTTTGCTACTAACATTTTTTAAAGATGTGGTATTCTTTTTTTTTTGGTCCGGTCTTGGGGCCTGAACTCTGGGCCTGGGCGCTGTCCCTCAGGTCTTCAGCTCAAGGCTAGCGCTCTACCACTTGAGCCACAGCGCCACTTCTGGCTTTTTTTTCTTTTTGCTTATGTGGTGCTGAGGAATCGTACCCAGGACCTCATGCATGCAAGGCAAGCGCTCTACCACTGAGCCACCTTCCCAGCCCCCAAAGATGTGGTATTCTTAATTACATCAGATTACCTTCTTTCCAAGTTATTACGATTCAGTGAAATTTTATCATCTATGTACATAGAGATTCACATGCTCTTTTATAGGAGGCCAATAACGTCTCAGCACTTTGTATGACCTTGTATAAATGACTTTATATAATATAAAATATTAAAGATGAAGAACATTGTTAGAAGGGTAAAAGAGCTGAGGCTCACCTCCAGACCTCCTCTGTTCTAAAGGCTAGAGAACAGAAAAGTAAAATGCTAGTTTCCCAAGGTCGTTCCCTATAATTTGATTAATCCTGGAAAAATTGTTAAAAATAAGACTGTCATTGGATAAGGATAATACTGAATATCCAATCTACGACCAATAATACATCATAATTGATTAAATTTGAAGAGAGGAATTAGGAACTGAGCCAAACCCCTCTCCTTCTCTCTCTCTCTCTCTCTCTCTCTCTCTCTCTCTCTCTCTCTCTCTCTCTCTCTCTCTCTCTCTGCCCTTCCCATCCCCTCATCCTCCCACTCCCATGTTGGCCCAATTTTAGTAGAAGTAGATTTTATCATTTACTTTATAGATAGATAATTGGTTATTTTGTTTTTCATTCTATGCCATTTATTTGCTGCATAACATTGCCCAAAGTATTAGAAGCTCATAACAACCATGTTTTACAAAATCTCCATTTCTGTACCTGAGAGTCTCCAGTTTTGGATGTCTTTCAAGGATAAAAATTATTTCCTGACGCTGCCATCATCTTAAGACTCAATTTGGGAAAGATCCATTTCCAAGTTACTCAGGTGGCTGTTGGATGGCCTCAGATCCAATTACTACTTTTATCTTGGTGGTATTGGAGTTTGAATTCAGAGCCCTGTGCTTGCTAAGCGTTGTTCTACCACGTGAGCAATTCTCCTAGTCCCTTTTTGCATTGATTATTCTCAAGACAGCGTCTGACTTTATGCCCAGGAAGATTGTGTTGTGGTCCTCCTATTTGTGCTTCTTGAGCCGCTAAGATGACAGGAGAAAGCCACTGCACACCTTCAGAAATTCTCTATACCTTGAGATACAGGTGCATCCGCTATGTCAAGCCATTGTTTAACATGGAGTCTCATGAACTTGTCATCACTGAGATGGCCTTGAACTATGATTAACTGATATGCATTTCCCTAGGATTACAGATATGAGACCTGCACATGCCACATCTGCACATTAAGTAACTGTTATGTGCAGTCCAAAGTGATTGCTCTAGAATCTCCCTGCCAGGCATTGCTTTATCTTTATGATTTCACATGAATATTCACAATGTATTCCAAGTAACTACAAAAACTCTTGCATAAAAGTTGTACTATTCCCCTATTTTCCAAGCAATTGAGTCCAGAAAAATTGTTTCTTTATGACCTTATAGGTACCCAGAGCGAAGATTTCCTAGCTTAAGAAACACTAGATTATTTACAAATTCATCACTTAATCAGGGACTGGTCATGCAGGGCTGGATTTCCCTCAATGTAAATTCATTGGCTCTGCAAAAAAAAAAATTACTATTAAATCAGGTGTCTCATTCAATCCTGACATTTTGTATTTGATAAAAGTTAATGCTTCCTTTTTGACAAATGGGGATACTTAAAATGACTGAAAAATTGAATAATTGCTGTCTTCTCACTTTTCAAAAAGAGGACTTGATCTCATTAATCAGGGTAAAGATATATTTGCTATTTATTTATCTGCATTTTAGCTTTGTAACACATTAGGTGGCAATTTATGCTATGAAATGTCTCATCTATTTTGTTCAGAAGGGGAAATACCATGTAAGGAGAATTTTTGAAATCATAAGTGAAGAATGAAAAGGTTATGTTGCTGAGAGCTGGTAATTCATGCCTGTAACCCTAGCTATTCAGGAAGCTGAAATCTGATACTGGAAGTAAAGTCTGTGAGAGTCTTTTCTCAAATTAACCACCAGAAACAAAACAAAACAAAACCCTTGAAGTGGTGCTGTGTCGTGATAGAGTGCTAGCCTTTAGTCTAGGCCCTAAGTTCAAGCCCAATGACTAGTTGAAAAAAAAAGGTTAGGCTAAGGCAATACCTGTCAGGGAATGTTTGAACTATCCTAGCAGAATATTTTTTAACTGCTCTGAGTCAGTTTTACATTATTCTTCTATTATACTGATAAGCGCTTTGACAAATATACTTTGTTAAAATACATTTTGGGGCTGATAGGATGAAATCCTAGGCATACAAGTTTTACCTTCTTCATTTTTGTTTTCTTTTAACACTATATTTAAAAAATATTTCTGCAGATTTATGACAATGAGTCTGCTATTTTTGAATCTTGTGCCAAAATTAAAGGAATCTCATTTGGTTAATTTGTATTTGCCCACGAGGAATGCAAAGCCTAGTGTCTTTCTTTCATTTTTCCTGGTGAAAATTTTTTACTTTCAAAAATTTTATTGGTGACCAGAGGAAGATGGCAGAGGCGAAGCTAGAAGCTAAACAAGTTCTCACATAGAAAGAAGTTTTAGTGTTCCAGTGAACAGTCCTAGATTAGAGAATCACACGAAGCATGCCATCACAGTACAGAAAGTTTGGCCAGAGAGGGAAAATCCAGGCAGCTTGGTCAAGGAGACAATCTGAGCACTTGCTGGTAGCCGTGGGGGCAGCAGCTTCGGTAGTGGCCATGGCTGCCATACCAACAGAGAAAGTCCAGGACAAAGGCGCCAGAGCGACATGCAAGCAGATTCTACTCACTACCAGCAAGAAATGATAAGGAGCAGAAATCTTCATCCTGCTGATCGCAGACCAGGGACGGCCCAGGAACCAAGAGTCTGGCATGAGTAGAACCTGACATCCTCACTCCTTCTCACAGAGCCTAGGTGGAAAGGCAGCTCCTCCCCCAGCACTGGAGAAGATCCCCATCTTTGATACTGACAAAGGCCTGGCAGCCAAGCAGCTAGCTCCAACCTAGGCCTTGGAAGGAAACCACTGGAGCCATTAGCAGGTGGCAGGAACCTGACCTGACCTGCCAGGCTCAGCTCCACCCAGGGGAAAGTCACCCTGCCCAGGCAGAGAAAGCTCCACCCCCGGAGGAGTGACTTTCTTCACTGGGTAAACAGAACTAGAGGCTGCCCCTCCCTATGGCAGCCTAGACAAACAATTGAAATTCAGTACACATAAACCCTGAGAATCGCTCCAGGCTGGGCTCTGTGAGTGTCTCAGGAGCTAGCCTCTCAGGAACAAGCTAGTGTTTGCTGAAAGGTCTCAACCCTACCCAGAACCTAGCCTCATCACAGCATCTCCAAACTAGAGGAAACTGCCATCTCCCTCTTTTGTGATAATCAAAGCAGATCTCCCTCCCACTGAACTAGCCTGGGAGGAAGACCACAAAGTCCTAGGTAAGGCAGAGCTGTCTGCCTGCTCAAACAAACTGACAAGAAACCAATCAAGACACAGGAAATCCAAACACCACAAGCAGACCAGAGACTCCACCAAGAGACTGGTTATGGACACAGGGAAGACATAAGATCTTCCTCCCCCCCGCAAAAAAAATTAAAGAACTCTTTTATCTACCCATTTTTTATTATTTTAAATTGTTTTCTAGTTTTTTTCTTTTTTCTTTAATAATTTTTCTTTTAAGAGTGTATGTGTGTTTGTGCTTTTCAAAAAAATCTCTTATGACCTTTTGGTCCTTTTTGACTTTTTCTTTTCTGTTTGCTTCTTTTTTGTGTGACTTAATTGGTGTTCTACTCACCCCCAGATGTATACCCGTCATTGATTTTTATACCTTATCCCTCATTGTGTACATACTTAATGCAGAAACTTATTACTCAGTTCACTACCTCTTTGGCTTAACTTCTTTAATAGCTGTATTATTTCTTTATACTGATTAACTTTCAATTTTAAGAATTTTTATTTTTTATTTTCATTTTACCTTTTTATCTTTTCCCTCCTTTCATTCTATACTTTCCTTCTATCAATATCATTTCTTTATACTTATTTAATTTTAAGTGCTTCACCTTTTTAATTTAAATTTTTGTTTTTCCAATTTGTCTTTTTTTTTTTTCACTCTCCTATCATTCTGTCCTATCCATTTCCTTCTCTGAGATTAGGACTTGGTTAAATTCACTCTCCTTTTACCTCTGCACATCCCTGTAATCCTATTTTTCCCCACAATTCTCCCTAAACCTAAGCATTTCTGGTTTGCTGACCATTAATCCATAGTTGTTTGATGTAGAATAGATTGTATCTGTTGAACTAAATTGTATCTGCAGCCATTTTGACTATGTGACTACAGGATTCTCGCTCATGCTTGCCTTAATACAGTGTTCTAGCACAAAATTGTTGCTGCTTTCATATCAAATGGGCAGAACAAGCTGGAGAAACACAAGAAAAATGACATGTCCAGGTAGCTCAGCTCCCACTCAGGATAATCAGGTGACAGAATAGTTAATGAATAATCCTGAGGAGAGTTCCCAAAAAGCTCTACAAGCACTACTGCTAAATATGGTTAATGAAAAGATTGAAAACCTGAAAAGGACTCAGTGCAAATGTGATAGGGAACGAGACGAGGCAAAGCAAAGTTTAACACAGGAACTTCACCAGCATGTTGAGGCTAACCAAAAATTACTACAGGAATCTCCTGAGGGTGAGGAAGGTACTCAAAGATTAATACAGGAATTGCATGTGCAGGCTGAGAACAGTCCAAGAGATATACAGGAATTGCGTCAGTGCGATGAGAATAAAGAAAGATCAATAGAGGCGTTCATGGAATCCATAAACAGACAAATGAAGGAATCCAGGGACACCACAAAGGAAATCCTGAATGGAGACCATCAGAAGGAAAGGGAGTCCAAGGAAACCATACCTTATCAACTATGTTGAACACCAAATTAAGGAAGTAAAGATGTTCATACAAGATCTGAAACAAAGTTCCAACAAAGAATTTGAAGCCACCAAAGCTGACGAATTAGAAGGAAAGGAAATAAAAACAAAGTAGAAAGTCTTGACAGTAGGTTAGTCCATGCAAAAGATCTAATTTTGGAGATTGAAGACAGCCTAGATATTATAGAGAAAGAACATATCCAAGGCAAATCCAAGAAATATGATAGATCTATTCAACATTTGGAAGACACTATCAGATGGCCTAATCTGAGGCTAATGGGTGTAGAGGAGCACCTAGAAACAGAAGTTAACGGTCTAGGAAATTTGTTTAACAGGATCCTAGCAGAGAACTTCCCAAACATGCAAAAAGATAGGCCCATTCAGACACAAGAAGCTTTTAGAACCCCAAATAGACCAGACCAGAACACGAAATCCCACTGTCACATTCTAATCCTCACAGGATCAATTCAGACCATGGAAAGGATCCTTAAAGCTGTCAAGGAGAAAAGATCAATCACCTATAAAGGGAAACCAATTAGAATCCCCTCAGATTTCTCAGCAGAGACAATTAAAACAAGAAGAGCCTGGAATGATGTATGCCATGCCCAAAGACAAACAGCTATCAGCCAAGAATACTGTACCCAACTAAACTCTCCTTCATAACCGAAGGTCAAATAAAAAACTTCTATAGGAAAGAAAAACTAAAGAAATATATCTCCACAAAACCTACCCTACAAAAGATACTGAAAGATGTCCTACACATACACAACCAACAAGACCACAATAAGGGCCATGAATTTGCACCCAAAATGAAAAATCAAGAACCATAGGAAGAAGCCAGGTGTCACAGACCCCAAGAAGGTGGATAACATGGCAGGAACTACCAAATACATCTCAGTCCTGACTCTTAACATTAATGGGCTAATCTCTACTTAAGCGACATAGGCTGTCTGGCTGGATTAAAAAGCAAGATCTTTCTACTGCTGCCTTCGGGAGTCACACCTGGGCCATAGAAACAAACACATGTTGAAAGTGAAAGGCTGGAACAAAATACTAAGCAAATGGCCCCCATAAACAGGCAGGAGTTGCAATCCTAATATCAGATAAAATAGACTTCAAGTTAAAATTAGTGAAATGAGATAAAGAAGGTTGCTCCATACTAATTAAGGGACCCCTCCTTCAGGAGGATATTACAATTCTAAATATCTATTCACCAAGCAAGGGAGCCCCCAAATTTATCTAAGAAAAACCACTTTCCCTCCAATTTCACATAGATCCCAAGACATTAATTGTTGGGTACTTTAACTCACCACTATCCCTACTAGATAGATCAGCTCGGCAAAAACTCAACAGAGAAATGGCAGATCTAAACGACTGCATAGTTCAACTAGTTTTAATAGACATATTTCACCCAGCAGCATCAGAATACACGTTCTTCTCGGTAGCACTGGGAACTTTTTTCAAAATAGACCACATGTTAGGTCACAAAGCAACCTTGTCCAAATTCAGAAACATTGAAGTTATGCCCTGCATTCTCTTAATCCACAAGGGAATAAAATTAGAACTCAACACCAAAAGCCACCAAAGAAAGTTCTGTAACACATGGAGGCTGAACAACACAATATTGAATCATGGAAGAGTTCATAAAGGAAATTCAAATGTTCATGATGTTCAACAACTTTGAATACACAAATTACCAGCTCCTCTGGGACACAGCAAAGGCAGTACTCAGTCACAAGTTTTCAGCTCTGAGTTCCTACATCAACAAATTGGAGAGATCTGAAACCAACAATTTAATTAGACATCTGAACCTCCATTTAAAATAGCAGCAAGCAAAACCCCAATCTAGTAGACGAAAAGAAATAATTAGTTAAATCGGGATTAAATGAATTAGAATCTAAAAAAGCCATAGAAAGAATCAACAAAACAAAGAGTTGGTTCTTCAAAAAAATTAACAAAATTGACAGACCCTTAGCAAATCTTATGAGAAGAAGGAGAGAACACATACAAATAAACAAACGCTGAGATGAGAATGGAAATATCACCACAGAAACAACCAAGATTCACAACATAAAGGAATACTTTCTTTCTTCTTTTTTTCTTGCTCCATTTTTTTATTTCTTTTCTTTTTTTTTATTGTGAAAATACTGTCCAGAGGGGTTAAAATCACATGGGCAAGATAATGAGTACATTTCTTATCAAGCATTGTAGCCTCCTCTGTTTCCCCTTCCCATCCCTTCCCATCCTCCACACCCCACACAATCCTCCCGCTCCCCCCCCCCCGCACCAAAGTTGTAAAGTTCGTTTTCGACATAAAGTTCGTTTTCTCATTGTTGCAATAGGTTCACCTGTATCCCTATTTAAACGATTTGTTTTTTCCCTTCCCCTCCACAAATTATACCGACATCAAATACAATGAAAGCAGGGGTTATACTTTGGGAGGAGGGACATACAAAGCAACAAAGAAATAATCTTATAAATGTGTTAGAAACTATAGCATGAAAGAAAAAAACATTTGAATAGATATCTTAGGGTTCATTTCCCTAACATCACCTTATATGACCTTTTCTGCTTGACTCAGACATATACTAGATATTGCAAATAAGGGAAACCATGGGACCTATGTTTCTTTGGGCCTGGCTTACTTCACTTAATATAATTTTTTTCAAAGCCTTTCCATTTCCTAACAAATGGGGCAATTTCATTCTTTCTGATGGAGGCATAGAATTCCATTTTCTTGATCCATTCATCTACTGAGGGGCATTTGGGTTGGTTCCATATCTTAGCTATAGTAAATAGTGCTGCAATAAACATAGTTGTGCTGATAGCTTTAGTGTGGTCTTGTATGTAAACATTTGGGTAAATTCCCAAAAGTGGGATTGCTGGGTCATAGGGGAGCTCTATATGGAGTCTTTTGAGAAACCTCCATACTGCTTTCCAAAGTGGTTGAACAAGTTTACACTCCCACCAACAATGCAGTAAGGTTATAAGGGAATACTTTTTAAACCTTTTTGCTAATAAGTTTGAGAATCTGGAAGAAATGGATGATTTGCTAGCACATATGGACATGCCAAAACTAAACCAAGATGAGTTAAACCAACTTAACTGGTCCATGTAATCATTCAAATAGAAAAAGCAATAATAGACTTCCCATCTAAGAAAAACACAGGAACAGATGGATTTACAGTGGAATTCTACACTGCCTTCCAAGCAGAACTCACAACAATACCTGTCCAACTCTTCAATGAAATTGAAAAAGAAAGTTCACTATAGAACCTTTCTATGAAGCCATTGTAACCCTCGTCCCTAACCAGGCAGGGAGTCATCAAAGAAAGAGAACTATAGACACATTTCTTTGATGAACCTCTGTGCAAAACTTCTCAACAAAGTTTTGGCCAATTGACTTCAACAATTCATCCAAAACATCGTACACGACGATCAAACAATTCATTTCAGGGGTGCAAAGCTAGTTCAATATACACAAATCCATCAGTATATTTCATCACATCAATAAGAACAAGGATAAGAACCACATGGTTATCTCAATAGATGCAGAAAAAGCATTTGACAAGATCCAACACCCCTTCATGTTGAAGGCTCTGTAAAAATGAGGAATCCAGGGAAGATTCCTCAATTCAATAAAGGCTGTATATGACAAACCTACAGCCAGCATTATAATTAATGGTGAAAATCTAAAGCCATTTCCTCTAAACTTAGGAACGAGACATGGATGTCCACTTTCTCCACTTCTCTTCAATTTAAGATTAGAATAACTAGCTAGAGCAATGAGAGAAGATCCAACATAAATGGGATCCAAACAGGGAAAGCTGAAGTAAAACTCTCCCTCTTTGCAGAGGACATGAACTTGTACTTAAAGAATCCCATGAACAATGCTTGCTAAGAAATGTTCTCATTACCTTGCTCATGTAAATGTAACCCCTCTGTACAGTATTTTCACAAGAAAAAAATTATTTAATAAAAAAATGTCCAATGTTTTTGTCAGGCTCTCTTCTAAAATTAATTGGAAAAAGAAAAATTATTTTTTATAGATGAATGTCTACCACATTGACCTGTCCACATAGGAGACTGTCCTTTTTGAGCTGTAGATGTAGGGCATTGTTTATTTTTTTTTTTTGTTTCCTTTTTATATTAGAATAAGTGCATTTTCATCTTGGCTTTTAGAAATAAATCTTACTCATTTTTCTTCTTATTTTGACTGTTTATTTGGTCTCTGTTGTCCTAGTAGAGGGAAATTTCTTGTCATACCTTCTTTGTTTCTGAGACCTAGAACTACGACAGCAATGGTTCCAGCACTGCTATAACTTTGTATTTCTGTTTAGTTTTTGCCTCACAGAACTGCTTTTCTTGATTTTGAACTAGTTTGCATCTTGTTATTTTTATCTGTACATAATATATTTGGCACAGTAGAGATACATTGAATTTGGACCTCCCCATGTCATTTCCCCTTGTCTTTTATTTGCTGAGGTTTTTAATTTATTTTTTTGACAGTTCTAATTACACTTTGCCATTACAGTTTCCTCCTCTACTTTTTGTCCTCCTCTTCCTCCCAAAATAAATGAATACTGTAACTCAGCATGTCAAATCTTCTTACACTTTGGATGACTTTTATAAAATTGTTTCTTCTTGAAATATCTTAAAACAAAGCCCTGATTAGGGTAATATTTGAAAACGTGTTGTACTTTCTAATAGACATTGAATATATATTCACTAATTACTTTGAAATTCAGATAAAATATACTCATTATTTTCAAAAAAATCTTCACTATGGAAATTTTCAGATAGAAAAGGTACAAATATTTGTAAAACAAGTTTCTATGTGTCTATCACCCAGCTTCAACAAATTATCTCCATGCTTTATTTACTGTATTTACCCTGTTTTCTCCAAATACATCTCCACTATGATATCATTTCAACTACATACAGTTTGTTTTGGATGTCTAATAGATAAGACCTTAAAAAGTATTAGTATGACATTATCACTCAAACAAAAGTCATAATTGTAAGGTTTTAGGTGAGAAAGGACCACGCACAGAAGAATAAAAAGATTGTCCGGAACGTTTATTGGGGTATGCTCCTGGGTGAACTCCCTGGTCTGGATCAGAGATTTTGCACTGAGTTTAGTTATAGCAGAGCTTTTATAGGCAGGGTAATAGCAGAACTTGTAGTGAGCAGGGACTTGTAGCACGTAGCTTGTTTTGCCTGTTTGAACGGTTTTAGGCCAGGGCAGTCAAAGAAGGTTGACTCAGATGGTGTTTTTGATAGCTTTCTAGGCAGCAGCCTTTTTTTTTTTTTTTTCCAGTGGCCTGATATTTTTCCCCGGCTGCTTACTTCCTCCAGCAGCCTGACAATAATTTGTTCATATAGTCAAATAGATTCCTGTTCAACATTCTCCAATTATCTCAAATATGCCCTTTTACAAATATGCCTTTTGAAATCAGGATGTAATCAAAGTTATCTATAAAAATTATTGTATGTTACATCTGGTATAACAATTTCCTTCACTCCCTTTAGCCCATATACTACTAATTTGCTGAATAATCTGGATCAATTGCAGAACATATTTATTTTACTTGCAAAACAATAACATAAAAATAATTACATTTTTTGAGAATAGAGTCAATCCCATTCTATATGTTGATAAATTGCAAAAGACTTCAGAAGAAAAAGTAAAATATTTTTAAATTTTATTTTAATACTTTTTTATTATAAAAATACTGTACAGAGGGGTTACAGTTACATGAGTAAGTTAATGAGTACATTTCCTATCAAGCATTGTTGCCTCCTCCTTTGTTTTTCCCCTACCAACCCTTCCCTCCCACCTCCACAACAACCTTTCTCCACCCCCCCATCCCCTGCCTAAATTGTAAAGTTCATTTTTCAACATAGTGTCTTGTACATCTCATTGTTACGATGGGTCAACATGTATCCCTGTTTAAGCCTTTTGTTTTTTCCCTTTCCCTCCCCAAATTAGAGACATGCATATACAAGATGCAGGCACCAACATCAAGTACAGTGAAAACAGGGGTTATACCGTGGGGGAGGAACATTCAAAGAAACAAAAAAAAAATCACATGGTAGATTGTATATATATTAGAATCAAGAGAAAGAAAGAAAAAATTACTTGTGTCTCTATTTTGGGGTTCATTTCACTTAACATCAACTTATCTGGTCATATGTACATAGCTTTTGACCTTTTCTACTTGTCCCAGACATATACTAGTTATTGCAAGTAAGGGAAACCATGGGACCTATGTTTCTTTGGGCCTAGCTTACTTCACTTAATATAATTTTTTCCACATTTTTCCATTCCCTCACAAATGGGGCAATGTCATTCTTTCTGATGGAGGCATAGAATTCCATTATATCTATATCTATATCTATATCTATATCTCATCTTTTTGATCCATTCATCTGCTGAGGGGCATCTGGGTTGGTACCACATCTTAGCTATGGTAAATAATGCTGCAATAAACATAGTTGTGCTGGTAGTTTTAGTATGGCCTTGTTTGTGATCATTTGGGTAAATGCCCAAAAGTGAGATTGCTGAGTCATAAGGGAACTCAACATGGAGTATTTTGAGGAACCTCCATACTGCTTTCCAAAGTGGTGAACAAGTTTACACTCCCACCAACAATGCAGTACGGTTCCCTTCTGTCTACATCCTCTCTAGCATCCATTGTTATTAGAGTTCTTGATTGTAGCCATTCTAACTGGGGTGAGCTGGAATCTCAAGGTTGTTTTGATTTTCATTTCTTTTATGGTTAGGGAGGTTGAGCATTTTCTTCATGTATCTATTGGCCATTCTTATTTCCTCTTCTGAGAAGTTTCTCTTTAAGTCTTTAGCCCACTTATTTATAGGGCAGGTGTTCCTTTGAGGATTTTTTTGTTGGGGGATTTAATTATTTGAGTTCCAGGTATATTTTAGATATGAGACCCTTGTCTGTTGTATAGCTAGTGAAGATCTTCTCCCAATCCGTGGGCTTTCTATTGATCTTGCTAGCTATTTTCATTGCCATGCAAAAGCTCTGCAGTTTCATGCAATCCCATTTATCCAACCTTTCTTTGATATGTTGTGTTTCTGGGTCTCTATGAAGAAAATTTCGGCCTGTGCCAAGGAGACCTAGGGTTTCTCCTATTCCTTCCTGTAATGTTTCCAGGTTGTCTGTTTTGACTTTGAGGTCTTTTATTCATTTGGGATTGATTCTGGTGCAGGGTGAAATTTTATAAGGATGAAGCTTTAGTTTTCTACAGGTAAGTAACCAATTTTGCCAGCAGCATTTACTGAAGAGGCTGTCTTTCTTCCATTCTATTTTTTAGCTCCCTTATGGAATATTAGGTGGCTATAGGTCTGTGGGTACATTTGTGGGTTTTCATGTCTATTCCACTGGTGCTCCGATCTGTTCTTATGCCATTACCAAGCTCTTTTGATTACTATGGCTTTGTAGTAGAGTTTGAAATTTGGAACTGATATTCCTCCAACACTGTTCTTTCTGTTAAGGATCATTTTTGCTATTCAGATTCTTTTATTGTTCCATAAGAATTTGGGGGGGGGCTGGGAAGGTGGCTCAGTGGTAGAGTGCTTGCCTTGCATGCATGAGGCCCTGGGTTCGATTCTCCAGCACCGTAAGCAGAAAAAAAAAAGAATTTTGGGATTGCCTCTTCTATTTCCTTGACGAATGAGGTTGGAATTTGTAGATGGCCTTGGGAAGTATTGCCATTTTCACGATGTTGATCCTTCCAATCCAGGAGCATAGGAGGTTTTTCCATTTCCTAAGTTCTGTTTTGGTTTCCTTTTTTAGGGTTTAAAAATTTTCATCATAGAGGTTCTTCGCTTGTTTAGTTAATTCCTAGATATTTTATTTTTTTGTGGGGCTATTTCAAAAAGAGTTGCTTTCCTGATTTCAGCTGTGCTCTTTTCATTGTTGCCATACAGAAAAGCCATTGATTTTTGAGGGTTAGTTTTATACCCTGCTACTTTTCCAAAGTTTCGAGTCAGCTCATCTACTGCATTAGATATCTAGAACTATGGGCCAAAATATTCTAAAACTTAGACCAAAGCAACTAACATTTATTATCTTACCAATCTTGGAGGGTCAGGAATTTCGACGTGGCTCACCTGATTTCTTACGGTCTTTCATGAAATTACAGTCAAGTTATTGGCCCAGATTGGATTTTCGTTTTTGCCTTTTATTTTCCTTTGGCTGAGTCTCACCATGTATTCAGGGCAGGCCTTGATCTCTTGTCTTTTTCTCAGAGTCTCTTTGTCTTGGAATTATAGGCATGTGTGAACATACCAGCCTTTAGAATTGCTTTAGTAGTTGAACCATGCTGCCACACCTTCTTAAAGTAGATTTTTCTGGTAGACTCTCACTTTTACCTGGCCTTGGGCAGATTCTTCTACTTATACATACTGTGTACTCATGTGAATACTGGTACTTTATTTAGTAAAGAATGTCCTTAACTTGAAGATAAAAGACACTTACACTCCATGGACCCTTCCACCTCTAAAAGTACATTCTTTTAGAAATTGCATCATTAGAATCCCGTAACATTTCAAGGATTATCTCAGTGACAAAATCAAAAGACTACTCAGCAAATATCAATAGACTTTTTAGGCCTTTAAACTTCTTATTAGTACATCATAGTTAATATTACAGGCATGTATTATTAATATTATTGTCATTATGAAACAGGAAAAAGAGTAATTATAGTAACACCATGGATTTAAGAAAATGTTATCAGAACAAGAATTCAGCATGCATAATTTATTACTTTATTGCTTCTTATTTTAACAGCATTCACATGGACACTTAATCATATAAATTGAAGACATGGTCCAAGATGGGGTATTGTAGATATGATAAAGATAGAGTGAACATATTTTGGTAGTATTCAATAGCTACCTTTTAAATAATTCAAATAATAAGACATCCTTTCTGACAAGGCAAGTGATTTGCCTAAATCAAAAGACAAATTTTTAGCTGAATTCTAATTTCAAACAGAACCACAATTCTTGCTTATTATAGGTTTTTTCTAGTGTTCTGTACCCACTCCCAAATCATTAAAAATCAAACTTCAATAGTATCCACTAAATTTTTCTTGTATTCAGTGGCATCTATAATGGAAAATATCACAACAGCCCAAAAGAAAAAAAAACACCTTAGTTCCAATTTTAGTTTTCTTTGTCTTAAATATTTAATTGACAAATAAATATTGTACATATTAAAGATGGTGGGGGTGTGGATGAGGTTAACACAGTGTATAGTGATTATCACAATGAAAGAAATGAATACACCTATCTCCATCTATGGTAAATATCACATCCCTAGAAATTGGTCATGTTGTAAAATTTTCGTGTTCATTCCCATTTCATGACTGTTGTGAATAGTGAAGTCTCTTCAGTATACTGACTTCATTTCAAGATCAGTAGATCATAGTTCTATTTTTAAGGAATCTTTATATTATTTTCCATAATGGCTATACCAATTTTTGTTTTTACCTGCACTGAACAAGTGTCCAATTTTTCTTTTATGGTCACCAGTAACTTTACATCTCTTGTCCTTTTTACAATGGTATCCTACTATGTGTGAGTTTATAACTAATTTTCATTTTGATTTACATTTCTCTCTGATTAATGATGGTGATCACATGGAACACATTTTCATATGCCTGTTGGTTATCTGTATGTCTTCTGAGGCTTCTCTTTATTTTTGTTCTGGTACTGGGGCTTGAATTCAAGGTCTTACAGTCTCCCTTGGCTTTTTCACTCAAGGCTGGCATGCTACCACTTGAGCAACAGCTCCACTTATGGTTCTTTGCTGATTTATTGGAGATAAGCCTCTCATGGACTTTCCTGCCTAAGTTGGCCACAAATTACAATAATCAGATCTCAGCTTCCTGAGTAGTTAGGATTACCCATATGAGCCACCAGCACCTGGTTAAAAAGTCTTTATTTATATACTTTTCCCACTTAAAATTGGTTTTTTTGGCTTTTAGTTTTGGAGGTATCAAGACTTGAGCTTAGAATCTATACTCGCTAGTATAGGCACCTTACCATTTGAACCACTCTCTAGTGATTTTAGATTTAGGTATTTTAAAAAAATATGTTCACTTTTTATATCGTAGCTAACTTGAACCATCATTCTCTAGATAATGGTTAGCATTACAGGATTGATTTTCTCCTTACCTCTCTTATTTGGGTTGTTTAATTTCTGCTGTTAAGTGTATTCCTATATGCTGTAGATATTAACTTCTTGTCATGTATATAAGTCTGCATTTTTTCTCATTCCATAAACTATCTTTCCTTTTGTTGTTCCCTTTGCTTTGTAAAAGCTTTTGTTTGGTACTGTCTTGTTCATTTTTGCTTTTATTTCCTGTACTTTTGGTGTCAAAAAAAAAAAAACATTGTAAAGACCCAATGCCAAGGAACTTCTTGCCTATGTTTCCTATGATTATGCTTTACATCATGTACTTAAATCCACTTTGAGTTAATTTTCCAGTACGGGTATTAAAAAAGGATACAATTTATTCTAACACCATCTATTGATGAGGATTTCCTTTCTCCACTGTTCATTATTACCACTCTTATGAGAAATTAATTGGTCATATATGTATATCTCTGGATTCCATATTCTGTTTCACTCTCTGTGTGTGTGTGTGTGTGTGTGTGTGTGTGTGTGTGTGTGTGTGTGTGTGTATGTGTGTATGTTTCCAGTATTGCAGTGTTTGATTACTATACTTGTGTAATACAGTTTTAATTAAGGGATGTGGTATCTTTAGCTTTCTCTTTCTTTATCAAAATTGCTCTGGCAATTGATTGAAGTGGCCAATGTACTAAAAAAACACATCGCATGAGCTATTTTTTCTTCTTTTTGATAACTATTGAACAAAAAAAGCAATTGATGGACAAGACACAAATATTGTCAGCTCAGATACTCCAAAATTTGTGGGTTTTGATTTATATAAGGAACTTGAAAAAAAATAAACAGTATTGTTTATATACAGAGAGACATAAGCTAATTTATAAAATGTGAATAGTTTCTCCTGAGTCATTTTAAAACTTTTTGTCTATAGAGAATTGGAAACAGCCTTTTGAGAAACACACAATAAAATAATGAAGAATATACATAGCAACTATCAAGGCCAGCTAAAATAAAATTATGAACAGAGAGTCAGAATTGTGAAAAAGCAGGTGATAAGAATCTGTGTAAAGCTGAAGCTGAGCTTTAAATTTAGCTCTAAGATTCCAGAAAATTAAAACAATATAAGATATTTTTATTATCTTCAAGGAAGTTTTTCAAGTACCTTTTAAATTCCAAAAGAAATTACAAATGTTGAGCTTCCCATTAGGAACAATCATTGATAGTGTGCACAACCATTTCAATCTGTAACAACATCTGTAGTAAAATTTAGATTATTGTAAATTATTGTAGTGTTAACACACATTTTACTTGTCAAAGGTTATTTCTAAGGACTAAGTTAGCCTAGGCTATGAACATACTCCTCTGACAATCTAGTTTAAGCCAAGAATAAAATATATTTTAATTTGTTGTGTTTCTGGGTCTTTATTAAGAAAATTTTGGTCTGTGCCAAGGAGACCTAGGGTTTCTCCTAATCCATCCTGTAATGTTTTCAAAGTGTCTGCTTTGACTCCGAGGTCTTTGATCCATTTGGAGTTGATTCTGGTGCAGGGTGATATATAAGGATCTAGTTTTAGTTTTCTACTAACCAATTTTGCCAGCACCATTTACTGAAGAGGCTGTCTTTCTTCCAATCTATTTTTTTAGCTCCCTTATTGAAGATTAGATGGCTATAGGTCTGTAGGTTCATTTCTGGGTTTTCAATTTTATTCCATTGGTCCTGTCTGAGTCAAGCAGAAAAGATCAGATAAGGTGATGTTAGGGAAATGAACCCTAAGATATGTATTTAAATGTTTTCTTTTCCTTTCACGCGATTGTTTCTAACACATTTATAAGATGATTTCTTTGTTGCTTTGTATGTCCCTCCCCCACAGTATAACCCCTGGTTTCACTGTATTTGATGTCGGTATAATTTGTGGAGGGGGAGGGGAAAAACAAATCGTCTAAATAGGGATACAGGTGGACCCATTGCAACAATGAGATGTACAAGTCGTTATGTCGAAAAATGAACTTTACAACTTTGGTGCGGAGGAGGGGCAGTAGTGGGGAGGATTGGGTGGGGCAGTGGAGGGAGGATGGGAAGGGATGGCAAGGGGAAACAAAGGAGGAGGCTACAATGCTTGATAAGAAATGTGCTCATTATCTTGCCCATGTAATTGTAACCCCTCTGTACAGTATTTTCATAATTAAAAAATGAAGAAAAAATATATTTTAAATAAGCGATATTTTAAAAATATCCAAAAATGATGTGCTGAATCTCATTTAAATAATTCTTCAAGAATATAATAAAATATAGTTATGAGTGCTTTGATCAAAAAACCGTACAGTTAGCTTGTAGAACATGTCATTATGAACTATAGAAATAATTTCAAAGTAATTACCACAGGATAAATTATATACTAAAATGATTTAATGAACTCAATTTAAAAAACCATGTTATTTCAATAAAGCATGACGATTGGAAGCAGTTGACATACATTTTTGAGGTATGTGGAGATGCAGGGACCAAAATTTTAAATGTAAATGTTAATAGAATATACTCAGTATGCTAGAATCAGATCATACTATTTCTTGTGATCTAATTATGCCCATTTCATCCTCTCTTCATTGTCATATCCTGATGATGATTTGAAATTCAAGATAGTATGTTTTTATTATCCAATTCAGCAATTTGATATGTACTACAAAATGCCCCTCCCAAAGCACCCCACAGATGTTTTGAGAAACTACTTTAGTGAAGCATCATAAAATAAGTATACAAAACATTCATATTACTATTTTATAAAGAGAAAGAAGAGGAGCACAAAGAAAACTAGAGAACTGAGGAGAGAAAATTTGAAAATAATAACGTAGTAAGTCTAGACATATTTATTACATCTAACAGCATTCCAAAATTGAGACTAGATGTACTGCCCATCATAATACATATGAATACATTAAACTGTCTTAAAATAATACAAATATTGTAACACTAGTTTAAATATAAAGCAAAACTCAAAGCTATCTCAGGCAAATGCAAATGAAAAGAAGGAAAAGTTTAGTATTTCAACACCAGGTGAAATGGAATTAAAATTTTAAAGCATAAAAGAATATGGAAAAATTAGGTTTGTACTGATGAGGTAAATTTAGTTTATTAGATAATATACCATGAAATTTTCTGGAATATAAGGGAAAGTTGATGAATTCATCACCATCAGGACAGATTTTAATATCATTCTCCTAATCTTAGGCAAAATCAAGTAAGAAAGAACATAAAAAAGAGACATTTTATAATGTTATCATGAAAGTATGTTATATGCATGCATGAAAATAACACAATGAATCATTGTACAGTTAAAACATACTAATAAAAATAAAAATAATGTTATTAACTTGTTTTTCAAATGTCTATTGTTTGCATATGAAAACTTGTCTATATTTTAATCTACAAGATAATCTTATGTCATTTTTCAAATTGAAAATTGTGTACACCATGATTTTATCAAAAATTTATAAAACCATATATAAATACCAAAGTTATAAATAGAAAAATATGGAAAAAAGTCAACCCTTAAGCATGCCAAGTTTCCTAAAATAACTGTGGGATCTAAAAGAAAACAAAGTTTAGTTTAACTATTTAGAAAATGTTCCTGGAAAAAAACCAATACTGTCTTAATTATGAGCCAAACATTCAGAGGAACTTTACGTGTTTTAAATACTAATAAAATAACTATTTGACACAAGTTATAAACACTGACATTAACATCCTAAATAATAAATTAGAAAAATGAATCCAGTAATATAAAGACATATTTAGCAATTAGAGAAATACTATGCTCTTACTTCATAGATGCTTCAATATTAGGAAACATAATAATTTATTATGACAAGTGAAAGGAGGAAATTATTCTAAGATGCTTATAAATATATACATTTTTTTTGGTGGTGGGGAGGGTTTAACAGATTTTCCAAATAAAATTCCTGGTAAAAATAGAAGAAAGAGAATTTCCTAACATTATAGGAAAACAAACCTGATCAACATTTAATGAAGAAATATGAGAAACTTTCCACATTGAGACTCAGAACAAAGTTTTCTAAAGTGTATGTTGAATAATATTGTTTGTTAAAGCAATCATAAAATATATGTATATATCAGCTATAAGTAAGATAGAAAATTTTCATTATTTTTGGTTGCATAATTCTTTATCTGCAAACTTCTAAGGATAAAATATGAAGCTATATATTAATTATTAAAGTCAGTGTATTTTTTAATAGTTCAACAACTATCCATTTGATAATAAAATGAAAAGAAATCTTTACAATGCCAATGTAAACATAAAAGTAATAGGGCTGGGTTTGGTGGTCCATGACTGGAATTTCAGATATTGGGTAACTGAGGCAGAAGGACCAAAACCTGAGATCACTTCAGACTACACAGCAAGATCTTCTTTTAAAAAATAAGGAAAAATTATTGGTATTGGTGGCTCAAAACTGTAATTAATAGTTACTTAGGCTGAGATTAGGAGGACTGACTGTGAGTTGAGCAGAGTTTGGACAGAAAAGTTTGTGATAGTCCTTTTTAATAGATGATGTTGCATCTGTTGTCTTAGCAATGACAGTAAACCTAAAATAGGCAGTGGTGTCTAGAGATTTGTCCAGACAGGAAGTAAAATTGTATCTCAAACATAACCAGTATAGAAAAGGCCTGGAGCCATTCAATACTTGATTAGCATGTGAGATGCCTTGAGTCCAAATTCAATTACTATCTCCAAATCCAACCTAAAGTAAAACAAAACAACCACTGAAACAAATAACATTTTGAAGATGCATGAAAACTTTAATAAATGAACATACTATAAGTAGTACATATACAAATGCATTATGCTCATTAATTTAAATCACTTTAGGTATGTGTGTACTTAGCATCAGTATGTATGTGTAGATGAGATGTGGAAAAAGCATCTTAAAATTCAACTGACAAAATAAATGTGACACCGGAATCAAATAGTGTGAACACAGGGGTTGTACCAATGAGCAAGAACATAGAAAAGAAACAAAAAAAATCACATAGTACATTATAAATACATTAAAAAGAACAAGAAAGATAAAATATCTTGTGTCCCTGTCTTGCAGTTCATTTCGCTTAGCATCAGGTTATTTGGTCATATGTACATGTCTTTTGACCTCTTCTGCTTGTACTAGACATATACTAGTTATTGCAAATAAGGGAAACCATGGGACCTATCTTGTATATGCATTTTTCTAATTTGGGGAGGGGAAGGGAAGTAACAAAATGCTGAAATAAGGATACAGGGTGACGCATTGTAACAATGAAATGTACAAGACACTATGTTGAAATGGAACTTTACAACTTTGGGGGGAGGGGGGAGGAGTGGGGAGGGAGGAGTTGGAGAGGTGGAGAGGAAAGGGATGGTAGGGGAAAAACACAAGAAGGGGTAACAATGCTAGAAAGGAAATGGACTCATTACTTTGCTCATGTAAATCTAACACCTCTGTACAGTATCTTTACAATAAAAATATATTTTAAAAATTAAATGAGAAGATACTCAATTTGTAATAGAGTAAAAGAATGAAAGGAGATTATTTGTCTACAAGATATAAAAACATATTTTGGAGTTTCAGAAATTGGAATGGAGAGCAGTCAGTGCCAAGAATAAAAGATGAATGAGGCAGATACTCCGCGTTTAAAATCAAGAAGGCACAATTATTCAATAAATGACTCTGAACAACTGGATAACCACTTGCACAAGAATAAATTCTAGGTAAATTGAAGAACAAAATGTACCAAGTAATAAATACCAGCACATATGAGATGCTAATATATAACAAAGATGGCATTCCAAATGCAGTAAGAAAAGGATGGAATATATAATAAGAGATTCTGGGACAACTGGCTCTCCATATGGAAGAAAATAAAGCTCTATCTCACATCATATAAAAAAAAACCCAGACACCCCAGATGGGTTAAATACTAAGTGTAAACAAATAAAAATAAAAGTCTTTTAAGAAAAATAAGAAGACTATGTTTATAGCTTATGCCTAAGAGATAAATTGGCAAACAAAAGAAAGAGGAGTTATATTATGAAAATTTAAACATTTGATTATATAAAAAAGAAAATATTTAATATGGCAAAAAATACAATAAGCCAATAGAAAAAATGATAGATTTGGGAAAATGCTGATAGTAAAGACAGTTAATATATAATATATAGTATTATTAAATTGTCTTTTACTTGTCTAAAAGAAAATAACAATGCATAAACAGCAAAGGATATAAAGGATCAAATTGCAAAAGAATAAAAATTTAAATATATAAATATTCAAACTTCAGTAACAAGGGGATTAAAAAACCTTAAATAATGAATAATGTTCTATCAATATCAAAACAGATTTTCCCCCATAGGATTTCCTTCCTTAAATTGGAATTTCCTTTAGAGTCACTGTATTCTAGACAAAAGTCATGCCATAGTTTCTCTTGCCACACAGGCAGTTTAGACAACTGCACTGCCCTAGTATTTTATGCAACAAAATCTTGGGAGAAAAGAACATGGATATTTAACACTGTCTGAAAATTTTACATTGATATTTTCTGATATGATAAAAATACACCCCAAATGGCAAAGCTTTCTTCCTTTTCTATAGCTTAATAATATTCTGCAGTATGGATATATATTGTGGCTATATATTACATATATATTGTATATATGTATAACAACTATTTATTACAAAGCTATCATCTGTCATCTATATCACATTTTATTTGTCTTTTTATGTGACAAGGTTTCACTATATGGCCTAGGTTTTCTAGGTTATCCTTCTGCGTCAGTCTAATAAGTGTATTATTGCAAGTGTACACCCCTGTTCCACCTATACCTCACTTTCTTTATCCACTTATTGAGGACACCTCAGTTAGTTCTCTATCATGACTATTGTCAAAACTACTGTTCTGTTTAAACCTCACACAGACGTGATTAGTTCTACTTAATTGGGAAAGCAATAAACTTTTTTTCCATCTACTAAATCTTATGTGAATTTGCACCAAAACACCCTGACCCACACACCCAGAATAATGCTTAACTACATATATGGGGACCACATGCTACAGTCCACTTGACATGACTTAAGCATCATAAGTTCACTAGTTGTTAACACCTGTATGCCAAGTTATCATTTTCATATAAAGAAATAAGGTCATAATCCCACCTAACCTTATAACTATCCTGCTTACAACAAACACCTACTAGCCCCTTTCCAAAAAGAGGAAGTGAAATATTTAATGTTTCTACTCTTTTTCCTGAATATTCATGATTATGTAGCTAGATCATTACATTCTTATACCTAGTACCACAACTGGTGTATAGTGGGAGTTATCTACTGAACTTCTAAGCATGTACATGCTTTCCTTTTCATCATGATGGTCTTACTACATTTCTTTATTTCTCAGGATTTCTGCCATGATCAGATAAAAGCACTGAATATGAAAAGCCTAATGTATGCAAAGTATTTCCACAAATATAAGGCCTTTGAATAACTTGTATATAACCCACAAGGTTAATAAATCTTAATAGTTCAGAAAATTGTAATTGGATTTGAATGGGCAAATGTTAATGTACATTCTCCTCCAATGTTTAGTAATTCTATAAAAATGTAGCACATCTATAGCAGTCAAGATCTTTACAGTGTATTTTAATACATGATAAATTCAAGAACATTTCTTATCTCCTAGAGCAGTTGTGTATCTTAAGAACTCATCATCATAAGCATTCTCTGGATTTTCACTGAATTAATCTTGAATAATTAATGAATATAAAAGTCAGGCAAGTACTTAGCATGTTAATAATTTGTTTCAATGTCAATTAGGAAAAATAGTCTATTTGGCATGGTATTTGGAATATGTATTGTATAGTTAACATTGAGCTCATACATGGGAAAGGTTTCTAATAAAAGCATATACAGGGATACAGATCAATTTTATTGGTGAAAGTCATGGCTAATAGGAAAACTAGAAATACTTTGACTTAATAAAATTATTAGCTATATTGGGACTATTCTTAAAATTATGGTTTGTTTGTAGATCTATATTTACATAATATTTACATATTTCCACAAAATGGTCTATCTTAAACAGTAGTGATGTAGAGATTATGTAAAATGCAAGTGTTAAGTAATATTAGGCAAAATGATTGTAAATTTAATACAAATAGAATTGAAAGGGCAGTAACATTCATTCATATTATGGTCTTCCAAATGTATGTATCTTATCATTCTATTTCTAAAGATCTTTATTCAGTCATGATTTATTGACACTTATTCAAAGCTTCAGAATTAATTCATGATGAAAGATTACATAACACCAAAAACAAATGCCTTAAGCTAAGGCATGTCAAAAGCCTCTATCTATTTGTCTAGGAAAAGCAGTTTGTAAATTTAAAAATGAAAAATATAATCTTATTATAAATTTAGCTGGGAATTTATTTGAATTTTAACCCACTTATAAGAAGGGGAAAAATATTCGGCAGGTAAGATTTTCTTTTTTTTTTTTTTAATTTAATTTTATTTTTATTTGAGAACATACTGTACAGAGGGGTTACAATTACATGGGCAGGATAATGCATACATTTCTTACCAAGCATTGCAGCCTCCTCCTTTGTTTACTCTTCACCTCCCTTCCCAGCCTCCCCCCTCCCCCCCACCCAATTATACCCCCCTCCCCTCCCCACACCGACATTGTAAAGCTGGTTTTGACATGACATTTTGTACTTCTCATTGTTGCAACAGGTCCACCTGAATCCTTAAACGACTTGTTTGCGCCCATCTCCTCCACATATTATAGTGACATCAAATATAGTGAAAGCGGGGGTTACACTGTGGGGGAGGGACATACAAAGCAACAAAGACATAATCTTATAAATGCGTTAGAAAATCATGCATGAAAGCAACGAAAACATTAAAATACATATTTAAGGGTTCATTTTCCTAACATCACATTATCTGACCTTTTCCGCTTGACTCATACCTATACTAGATATTGCAAATAAGGGAAACCATGGGACCTATGTTTCTTTGGGCCTGGCTTACTTCACTTAATATAATTTTTTCCAAAGGTAAGATTTTCTTGTAAACAGTTGAAAGACAGCCCATTTTGACAGTGTTTTCTAAACATTGCTATGAATTGGTCATGAGAGATTGGTTCTTAGAACAGTTGTAGAGTCTTTGATAAATTTGAACTGAAGGTTTAAGAAACTTGCATATTTTTTCATTGTTTATCTATCCTTATGGCCTAGACTCAAAAGAATTCGTCCATTATATAGGGTGGCACCAGTATTGATTTTTTAACAATTTAAAACAGCATACCTAGAGCTTGAAATGGGGTATTGTGTTTGACAATCATGCATGAGGCCCTGGATTCAATTCCTTGGTACCACATAAACATAAAATAAAAAAAAAACAGTGTTAGAGGAATATCGATACCAAATTTCAAACTTTACTACAAAGCCATACTGGCACAAGAACAGACCTCAGGACCAATGGAATAGAATTGAATACCCAGAAATGAACCCACAGACCTAATCTTCTATAAGGGAGCTAAAAAATAAAATGGAAGCCGGGCGCTGGTGGCTCACGCCTGTAATCCTAGCTACTCAGGAGGCTGAGATCTGAGGATCGCGGTTCAAAGCCAGCCCGGGCAGGAGAGACCGTGAGACTCCTATCTCCAATAAACCACCAGAAAACCGGAAGTGGCGCTGTAGCTCAAGTGGTAGAGTGCTCGCCTTGAGCTGAAGAGCTGAGGGACAGCGCCCAGGCCCAGAGTTCAAGCCCCAAGACCGACAAAAAAAAAAAAAAAAAAAAAAAAAATGGAAGAAAGACAGCCTCTTCAATAAATGCTGCTGGCAAAATTGGTTAATCACCTGTAGAAAACTAAAGCTTCATCCTTATAAAGTATCACCCTGCCCCAGAATTAATCTCAAATGAATAAAAGACCTCGGAGTCAAAGCAGACACCTTGAAAACATTACAAGAAGGAATAGGAGAAACCCTGAGTGTCCTTGGCACAGGCTGAAATTTTCTTAGTAGAGACCCAGAAACACAAAAAATCAAAGAAAGGTTGGACAAATGGGATTGCATGAAACTGCAGAGCTTCTGCATGGCAAAGGACATAGCTAGCAAGATCAATAGAAAGCCCATGGATTGGGAGTAGATCTTCACTAGCCATACAATGGGCAAGGGTCTCATATCTAAAATATACCTGGAACTCAAAAAATTAAATCCTCCAACAACAAATCCTCAAGGAAACAACTGCCTAATAAATAAGTGGGCTAAAGACTTAAAGAGAAACTTCTCTGAAGTGGAAAGAAGGATGGCCAATAGACACATGAAGAAATGCTCAACCTCCCTAGCCATAAAAGAAATGCAAATCAAAACAACATTGAGATACCACCTCACCCCACTTAGAATGACTATAATCAAGAACTCTAATAACAACAGGTGCTTTTGGAGATGTGGACAGAAGGGAACCCTACTGCATTGTTGGTGGGAGTGTAAACTTGTTCAACCACTTTGGAAAGTAGTATGGAGGTTCCTCAAAAGACTCCACATACAGCTCCCCTATGACCCATCAATCCCACTTTGGGCATTTACCCAAATGATCACAAACAAGACCACACTAAAGCTACCAGCACAACTATGTTTATTGCAGCATTATTTACCATAGCTAAGATATGGAACCAACCCAGATGCCCCTCAGTAGATGAATGGATCAAGAAAATGTGGTATATATACACAATGGAATTCTATGCCTCCATCAGAAAGAACGATATTGCCCCATTTGTTAGGAAATGGAAATACTTGGAAAAAATTATATTAAGTGAAGTAAGCCAGGCCCCAAAAAACATAGGCCCTATGGTTTCCCTTATTTGCAATAACTAGTATATGGCTGAGACAAGCAGAAATGGTCAGATAAGTTGATGTTAGGTGAAATGAACCTCAAGTTAAGGACTCAAATGGTTTTTATTGCTATTGTTTCTAACATATTTATAAGATGATTTCTTTGTTGCTTTGTATGTCCCTCTTCCATGGTATAACTCCTGTTTTCACTGTAGTTGATGTTGGTATAATTTGGGGAGGGGAAGAGATAAAACAAATTGTTTAAATAGGGATACAGGTGGACCCATTGCAACAATGAGATGTACAAGTCATTATGTCGAAAAACGAACTTTACAAATTTGGCTGGGGTGGAGGTGGGGGTGGGAAGTAGGGGATTGGGGGGGTGGGTGGGGAGATGGGAAGGGATGGAAAGTAGAAACAAAGGAGGAGGCAAAAATGCTTGATAACAAATGTACTCATTACCTTGCTAATGTAATTGTAACCCTCTACAGTATTTTCACAATAAAAAAATAAAAAAAGAAACAATGTGTCCTGTGATTTAGTGGCAAACACTGTGTTGTGTGTCACATGAGTAAATTTGAGAGTCAACTCTTATAATTTGTAAAATGGTAATAACACCCACTGGACTGTTGAGGAGATTAAAGAAAATTCTGGGTATATATTTTCTAAACTATGGAACAAATGCAAATATTTTATAAATTTAGTAACTTTGTTTCAGTAACAAATAAATACTAATATCATTTCCATTTGTTTATGGATACTTTGTTTCAATTTTCATTACTGAAGGTACTGAAATAATTTTAACAGATGAATTATTTTCCAAACCAGTTCAATTGTGTTCTTTATGTGAATATAAAATGAAGTATATTTTGTGCTTTTACATTGAGTTAAAAAATTTTAAATCCATTTCTGTCCTTTCATCTGGTAAGTTTTGGGTAACTAGGTAAGTTTTAAGTGTATATTGGGAGATATATCTGTTCTCAAATTGAGATATATCTGTTCTCAAATTGTGCCTTTAATGAATATGACTTTTTTTTTCTTTTGTAAGATCAAAAATATCACCTCCATTATAATTTTATTCTTAAAGCTATGGTGCCCAGTTTTACAGATTTGTCCTTTTAGGAATCAAATTCGTTCTTTTGGCTAGTTAGGCACTGAGCTATGAGTGGAGCTGTTTATGAGGTTCTCTTTCCTAACCCACGAGTTGTGTGATTATGTAAATATCATGGCTACTATCCTCATATTTCACTGTACTATATAAAGTAAAAATAAATATTCCTTAGTAATTAGGAATCATAGAAGTAGTTTTAGTGTTGGAGATTACTTTTTAGGACTCATATTTAATTATATGGATCAATGATCTGCTTTAGCACAATGCCTTGTGTTTCTAAAATAGACATTGATGGTTGGTATATAAACAGATATTTCTAGTAGCAGTTGTACAGGTTCATTGTCTGAATTTGCTTTGTGCTCCATAATATTTATAGAATAGTAAAAGATCATCCATTTTTCATTTTTTAAACTCAACTGAAGCTAGAGTAGAAAACAATACTAAACATACTGGCAATAATGAAGCCTTCACTAAAATCCAAAGTGGTTGCTATAGAAACTTACATTTGGATCATTCCAATAAAAGTGGAATGAAAAGAATTTCAAATGCGATATTAATTTCTTAAATATGGAAAGAAGAGTTGCTGTTTGATATTTGAGTGAAACTAGGCTGCTGTTGAACCTGCTAAGATGACTGATTTTCTCTTGTCTACTCTCTTAATAACAAAAAAGGGAAGCTCCTCACTGCAGAAGAGAACTGTTAGTTTTGCTTATATTAATCTCCCTAAGACATATGACTATCACTTTATCCAAGAAACTCATAATTACCTGTAGGAATAGAAGGCAGATTGAATAAAGCAGTACATTTACAAATTACCTAAGGAATCTATTTTTTTGTGTTTATTTTCTATTTTCTCCATCACCTAGATAGAGGTGCAGATTCATATAGAAATAGAAGAGATTTTACTATGGTAGGAAGGAGGGGGAAATGCATGATAAGCGAGGAGCTGCTCATTAAATATTAGGTCTTATAGTAAAACCACAGGCATTCTATTCTGTTAAGATGACTTTAAAATTTCCACCCAGAAGTATATTCATTGCCAGAAAGTGGTTGGTGTTAGTACTTTTTCTTAGATCTGAAGATACAAGTATCTTAATCAGAAAAAAATGGGTGCTAAAGAAGCTACGGGCATTGTTATGAAGAGAGGAAGCATTAAAAATCAACACCTCTATAAAGTCTTCTCTTGATTCCCATAGACAGTGGTAAGTTACCCTTCCTTCTTTCCTTCCTTCCTTCCTTCCTTCTTTCCTCCCTCCCTCCCTCCTTCCTTTCTTTCCTCCTTTCCTTCCTTCCTTCAATGTGTGTTGAGCAAGTTCTAGTTTCAGACACTGTGTTCAACACAGGAGACATATTACTAAACAACACTAAGGCAATTTTGTATCTATGGATTTTATAGTCAAGTAGAGGACAGAAAAAATGATTATGTGGATATTTAGAATTGTGCTTATCGATAAAATAGAAAACTAAGTGGTACATTGAGAGTGTATGACACTAAGAAGATTTGAGGGCTTAAAGAAGGATTTTCGGAGGATGTAATATGCAATATTTATATTATAGGTAAACAGCACTTAGCTAGCCAATGACTGTAAGAAAGGACATTGAAGAAGAAGAAATGACATGTGCAAAGACCCTGAAGTGAAGCATTTTGCGGCAAAGAGAAAGCCAACAAAGCCAGAAGATAGTAACAAATTTAAGATTACACTGGTGAGCAATGTTCTTAGAGGCCATGATCTGGCATTTGGACACTTACTGTGCTTTTCTCATTTTACTGCAATTATTTGTATACCGGCTTAAAAATCCTTTGTTTTTAATTTTTGTGTATAGTATGTCTATTACAGGGATGGATACATAGTAAGTGTCCATTAAATGCTTGTTGAATTAATGAAATAAAGGAAAAGTGACTGTCTTATAATTGGAAGAACACAATAATTCCAGATACTGGAAGTCAGCTTCTATGTGACTATTAATGCTGTTATCATGTCTTAAAATGAACAAGCCACATCTAGTTTTACTATTAGTAAAGAGACTAGAAGGGGCTGGCAAGTGAAATGAAGAAATGATAAATGAAACTAAGAAGAAGTCAGCTTTTTAAGTCAAATATGTTGTTATTAGTATAATTAAAATATATACTACAGGGAGGAAAAAAATTGAAAGTCGAGGATTCTATGTGGTTTTGAAACTGAATTAAATGAGGTGAATTGTTTTGAGGTGAATTGTTCTATTTCTGAATGTTACATAAAATAAAAGTTGTGAAGCTGTTAGGAAGTTAATGATGTTAACAGTTAAGGTAACTGTTATAATTTCTTTAAACTCTAATTGTGTATTTTAATATGATAATTAGAAATTAAAACCTTAGCAGGGTACTGGTAGCTTATACCTGTAATACTAGCTACTGAAAAGGCTGAAATCTGAGGATTGTGGTTTGAAGCCAGCATGGGCAGGAAAATCCATGAGATTCTTATGTCAAATTAACCAGCAAAAGGTGGCAAGAAACTGACTGGTACTGTGGCTCAAGTGGTAGAACACTGGCATTGAGTTCACCCAAGCTCTGAGTTCAAGCTCCAGTATTGGCAAAAAAAAAACTTAGAATTTTTAGGCTTGCCATGCATATTGACAGAGGAATTTCAAACTGTGTGTCTGTTATATTCATTTGACACAGCGGTCATGACAGGTGTCTATCTCATTTCCTCAACAGGACACCAAGTCCTGTATGAAAACGATCTTCGACTTTACATGTCTGACAATACTTTTTGTAGATGGTGCTAATTTAGTTTTACTGCAAAACATATAACAGAGATTTTTTTCAGAGATTTTATTTTTAGTAATCTTATTGTTTTTAATGTGTAATAATAACGAAAGAGTACCTGGGTAATATTACTTTATGAACTCTAGAATAGTTTAAAATTAAAGCCACTGAAAATGAAACATTAGTAACTATTTCAATTTGATATGGAACTTTTAGGTATTTAATTCTAATGTGTTTTTGATCATCTCATAATGGAAACACTAAATATAATGCATATGGCTTCACAAATAAACATTCTGAAAGTTGTTGTTTTCTGTTACCAAGATTTTCACTCATAATCTTTAAATTATTGCCACCATCAAATTGCATTGCCAGAGAGAAGCCATGGAAACATTTCATTTTAATCTGTTTACTGAATTTTAGAATTTTTCCCCCCACCTGATTTTGAAAGAAATTACATTTGGTACTGTATTCAGTGCTTGCTATATTTTATTTAGCCATACAAATACAAGATCATGTTAATTTTCTATAAAAGGTGAATTCTACTTGGCATAATTCCTGATGAATTAATTTAGCCATGTATTTGAAAGAACATGAGAGAAATAAACCCAAAAATGTCACACAAAAGACCTTAAATTAGAACCACAATATCCAGTTTCTAAGTTCTATCATAACATTTAAATGCTACAGTTAAACTCTGTGATCCATTATAAAACACTAACACTTATCAGTATTGCTTTTTAAAGAAAATTATACTGAGAAGTAATCCTAGGGCCTCACATCCTTGGCAAGTGCTCTCCTACCTGAGTAATGCCCCAGCCTCCTCACTAGTATTTTCTTTTGTTTCTTCCCATACAAATAAAGTGTTAACAATATAAATGCCATTAAAACTTCCACGATTTATTGAGGTAACTTTCTGTTCTCATTGCCTGTCAAGTTACTGCATCATTGGATCAATGAAAGAAACGTCTATGAGCTTTCTAAATGTTAGAATTTTAGCTCCTCTAAACTTACAAGACAAAGTAGATTTTATGTATAAATAAGATGTTTATTGGGCCTCAGAGGCTGCTAATAGCTTTGCAATAATTTCTTAAATTGTGGGTGTGGGGGGAGGACATGATGCCACCTTTGGATTCTTAGAATTCTGGTTGTTAATAATTCTGACAATTATGAGAAATAATTGAGCACACACATTTGTGGTGGTAGTCATATGGCAGGACTCCTACTACATATGTGTGTGTGTGTGTGTGTGTGTGTGTGTGTGTGTGTGTGTGTGTGTGTGTGTGTATCCAGACAATGTGAAAACACTTGGTCCATACACATTGGATCTTATGAGTATTCATAGTAGTTGCATCTTTGCATATCTTCTCTGCAGTAATCTGAACTGACTCTCTCAATGTGTTAAATATCTTGTTCTCTTTGCATCATCTTATCTGGTCATATGTACATAGCTTTTGACCTTTTCTGCATGTCCTAGACATATACTAGTTATTACAAATAAGGGAAACCATGGGACATATGTTTCTTTGGGCAGGGCTTACTTCACTTAATATAATTTTTTCCAAGTCTTTCCATTTCCTGATAAATGGGGCGTCTCATTTTTTTCTGATGGAGGCATAGAATTCCCGTGTGTGTGTGTGTGTGTGTGTGTGTGTGTGTGTGTGTGTGTGTGCGCGCGTGTGTGTGTGTGTGTGTGATCCATTCATCTACTGACACAAGAGGTTTTATCTTTCTTGCTGTTGTTTTTAATGTATTTATAATGTACTATGTGATTTTTTGTATGTTCTTGCATTATGTTATAAACCCTGTTTTCCCTGTATTTGATTCTGACACCGTGCATTTTGTATATACATTTTTCTAACTTGGGGAGGGAAAGGAAAATAACAAAATGCTGAAACAAGGATACAGGTTGACCCATTATAACAATGAGATGTACAAGACAGTATGTTGAAAACGAACTTTACAACTTCGGGGGGTGGGGTGGGCAGGCAGAGGGAGGAGATGGGGAGGTGGAGAAGGAAGGGATGGTAGGGGAAAAACAAAGGAGGAGATAACAATGCTCAATTGGAAATGTACTCATGTAATTGTAACCCCTCTTGCGGTATTTTTTACAATTAAAAATATGTAAAATATCTTGTTTTTTTTCAAGTCATAAGTCAAAAGTCTCTTCTACTTTAAGATTGCTTGATAAATTGATAAAGCTTTAGGCAGTCTATTCCTGTTTAAGAAACTTTTATTAGGCTATTTTAAATATATAATTGGTAAATCATTATGTAAAATCTGAAGAATATTTTAAATAAGTTTTTATTGTGAAAATACCATACAGAGGAGTTACAATTACATGAGCAAGGTAATGAGTACATTTCTTATCAAGGATTGTTGCCTCCTCTTTTGTTTTTCCCCTACTATCCCCTCCCTCCCACCTCTGCAGAATATTTTAAAATCTTTGTATATGCAATCAGAGAAAAATCTAATCTTACTAGTAAGATTAAATGAGGGAGGGGGCAAAAATGTTTGACAAGAAATGTCCTTACATATGTAACTCTAACCCCCTTGTAAATCACCTTCAGAATAAAATTAAACTTAAAAAAAGGATTATACTAAAAAATCGGTTCATGGAAATTCTCCTGAGTAAAGGGTCTTTCAGACTATAATTTGTGGATGGGAAGGGGAAAAACAAATCGTTTAAATAGGGATACGGGTGGACCCATTGCAACAATGAGATGTACAAGTCGTTATGTTGAAAACGAAGTTTACAACTTTGGTGTGGGGCGGGGTTGGGGGGGAAGGGGTGGTGGTGGTGAGGATTGGGTTGGGGGGTGAGGGGAGGATGGGAAGGGGAAACAAAGGAGGAGGCTACAATGTTTAATAAGAAATTTACTCATTATCTTGCCCATGTAATTGTAACCCTTCTGTACCGTATTTTCACAATTAAAAAAAAAAGATTCTTTGAGGCACTCCAAAAAGATACAGAACTTGTCCAGGTTTTCTTTTCCTACTGGCCTCAAGCCAGGTATCAAGTGATTGGGCATACTGTAAATAATTTGCTTATGCCCCAGGATTACACACCTTTACATGTTACTTCAAAGATCCATCCTCCAACTACTTCTGTAAACTAAATCCAGAGTTCAGAAACCCTCCATCACACTATCTGCTACATTCCTATTATTTGTATTGTCCTCTATTGATAGGGGAACTCATATAATGATAGATGTCTATGCCTCCAAGGACTTAGGAGTTTAACACTTAAACACAAGTCAAGTTGAGGCTGAGCTCAGGATACCAGTAAAAGTAACACCTACCAAATGCTAAGTGATGTGACTGCACCCCTTAAAAGACTCCTGGATCTTTCTCAAGAGTGATTCCAATAGGCTTCTCAGAGTTCACCCACAGGGACTTTAATCAAGCTTATTTACTACTGTGCTAGATGTATCTGCTCTTGTCTGAATCAAGCACAGTCCCAAATTGACTCTCTCATAATTTTATTTTCAAATGACAAACAGTATCTTTCAAATGTTTTGATGTATGATCTGGCAGATGTAAGAGCCACTGAAAGAGAGAAATCATTTTTTTTGCAATCAGATCACCTACTGATTCCTATCCTCAAGTCATATCTTAGTTCTTTCTCTTACTTTGTGTAACACAATCCCCCAGCCCTCCACCCCTACCCCACTCTACTGTTTGAACTAACTGGGCCCATGGCAACTTCCAGGAATCTGTCCTTACAAACTTTGATTATTTTATGTCACCTTACTCATGGATGAGCTAGGAATCCTAAATATCTTTTTGTCATTGTCTTTCCAACTTCTATCCTACAGGGTAAATCAGTATAGCACTCACCTCTACTGTATTAAAATATTTCAATATTGTCAACTCTATACCAACTTCAAATAACTTTGTTAATAATGGTTGTCAGGTGTGTTTTTCAAAATCAGTTTCCCCAGGTCTGTGTTCAGTTTTTCTGCTGTTTGTATAAGGATGATAGGCATAAGGAAATAAAAAAATGTCAGAGAAATGATTGTCAAATATTGTGATGATTAATCTGTGTTGTTAACTTGATCCAATTGAAAGATGCCTAGGATATTTCTGTGTGTGTCTGAGACAATGTTTCTGGAGAAGATTAAACAGTGAAGGCTCTAACTTAATGAGTAGTTTAATCCATTAGCTTCAAACTTTAAATAGACTATCAGATGGTACATTAATGGAAGATGGGGTCTGGTTGGAGGAAACAGGTCACTGTGGATGTGTCCTTGCAGGGAGAGATATATATTGCCCTGGCCTTTACTTGTTAATTCTTTGTTCTGCTTCCTGACTGCCATGATGTGACCTGCTCCATTATTCCCTTCCTACCATGATGGATTGGACCTCTGAAAGCATAAGCTAAATTATACCTTTCCTCCCTTTCATTGTTTCTGTCAGGTATTTTGTCACAGAGATGAGAAAACTAACAAATATTGTGATGAAAAATCTATTTTGCTTGAGACATGGTAAAGAAATAGAATATCAGTTTTCATATTTTTTGAAGAAATTGCATCTTTCTGTTTTATAGTTTTATTAAAATCTAAGTCACATAGCATATTTATTTCATCCTTTTATTGTTTGGTATTTTTTAACTGTATTTTTTAAAATATAAAACTATTTATTAGCCCGGCGCTGGTGGCTCACGCCTGTAATCCTAGCTAATCTGCAGGCTGAGATCTGAGGATTGCGGTTCAAAGCCAGCCCGGGCAGGAGAGACCGTGAGACTCCTATCTCCAATAAACCACCAGAAAACCGGAAGTGGCGCTGTAGCTCAAGTGGTAGAGTGCTCGCCTTGAGCTGAAGAGCTGAGGGACAGCGCCCAGGCCCAGAGTTCAAGCCCCACGGCCGACAAAAAAAACAAAACAAAACAAAACAAAAAACTATTTATTGACCACTGTTCACCATTATTTACAATAAAGTAAAGAATATACAGTTGGGTAACATTCTGATTACTACAAAGTTGTTTCTATGGCTTTTGTGGAACCAGTAACCCAATACTGAAAAAAATTGAACTTACATGTAAGGAATGAGTTGGGGTAAAGAAAAAGCATGCAGGTCAATAATTATAAAATTTTGATCATTTAGGCCAGCAGGTCCTAAATAGTTGAAATCCCTAACCAGTTGATTTTACATTTCCATGAGCTGAGACTTAGATCATGACCCATGAACTTTTAGTATACAGATTCCAATATTCTGTTAAGGAATGCTCACTACAGAAACTTTTAATGAAAGGAAATAAAAACGTCTTAGTTTTTTCATCTGGATGAGGAAAGTTGTTGGTAGTGATAAATTTTTTCCTTTCAAGAAGTTTTGCAAACCTACTGCATTTGTATATCTATGGCAGAGGCAGGAGGACCTAAAGTTTGAGGCTAGCCTGGCTACCTAGTAAGTTCAAGGCCAACCTGAGCTGCCTAGTGACCCTGTCTCAAAAAACAACAAAAAAAACTAAAACAAGGTCCAGGGATATAACTCAGTGATACATCATTTGCCTACATATGCAAGGCTCTGGGTCTGATGCCAAACACCTCTAAACAAGCAAAATCTCCAAAACAAAAAACTATCTATGTATTTTGTTTACACGCACACAAACACACACACAAAAAATACAAGATGGTCCTTCAACATAGCAGTTAAAGACAAGCTGTTTTGATTAATGACCAAAAAAAATTGCCTAATATTAAAAATAAAACACAACCTGTTCCTGAATGCAGAGGAAATATACCATGGAATTAAATATTCTTTTCTGATAAAAGAAGCAACTACAGAAAGCCTTTATTATATTTGTTCAAAGTAACCAGTGCTATTGAGGAAAAAAACCCAAAAAAATCAACTCCCCCAATACTACTTTCAAAACCATTATCAAACCTGATTTTCTTTAGAATGTAGTTATTGTTTCACACCATTAATTCAAAAACCAAGACTCAGATTTTATATATATGTATAAATATATATAAAAACAATGCAAACAATTATTGAGCTTCATCTTCTGGACAAGAATGCCAAGTTAGTCTCTCTTCATAAAATGCAATTACAGTCTGAGGACATTTCATATTCGCCTCTTTTGCGAGCACCAAGTCAGCTTCATCCGAATCTTTCCATTTCATGAGAAACATCAGTTCTCCACTGCTGTCTGTGGCACCAATTATTCATTCAGGATCTAGACCCCTGGAAAAACCTCTTGGTTTGTCAGCAGTATCTCTTTTCTTCTTTGATTTGCTATCATCAGATTCACTGTCTGATAAAGATTTTCTTTTTGTACCATCCTTTTTGAGAGTTAAGAAATGCTTCAATTAATTCTGGACAATCTAAATTTTCTTCAGGTTCCCAAGTATTATCAGCATCTGTAAATCCTTTCCACTTCAGGAAATATTCTACTTTCCCATTCACTACACGTCGGTCCAGTACTTTTTCCACAACAAATTCTTCAGGCTCTGCTTCTTCAACTTTTTTACTTTTTCCATTCTGTTTCTTTCCCATTTTTTGCAATGCAGTTTTGTTAGAGGCCATTTTTAATTGTAGACTTGAAGAGCTATTATTCACCACCTCAGATGCTCCGGGTCGCGATCCTGCAGCTTAACTGTATTTTTTATCTTTCTTTTTTACTACTGGGGATCGAACCCAGGATGTTGCACTTGGTTGGTAAGTGTTTTGTCACTGAGATACATCCCAGACCTATTTCATCCTTTTGAAGAATAAATTTTTAATATGCTGACAGGTGCATGTGTTTATCACCATTGGAAATTCTGGAACCTTCTCATCACTTCAAAAGTGAAGCTAAACAACCTACTCTACACACTTTAGTTATCACCTGCATTTTCCAAAGCCTCACTAGCTCTAAGCAACTACTTTGTCTGTGTATTTGCCTGTTTTGGACATTTGCTGTCATACGATATGTGGTCTTTTTTTTGTATGTTTTTATTGTAAAAATACTGTACAGTGGTTACAGTTACATGAGCAAGGTAATGAGTACATTTCCTATCGAGCATTGTTGCCTCCTCCTTTGTTTTTCCACCAATATCCCTTCCCTTCCACCTCCACAACTAGCCCCCCATACCCACCACCCACTCACTGTCAAAGTTGTAAATTTCTTTTTCAACATTATGTCTTGTACATCTCATTGTTACAGTGGGTAAACCATTATTTAAGCACTTTGTTTCTTCCCTTCCCCTCCCCGAATTAGAGAAGTGTATATACAAGATGCAGGGCACGGACATCAAATACAGTGAAAACAGGGGTTATACAATGGGGGAGGAACATACAAAGAAACAAAAACATCACATGGTAAATTATAAATATGTTAGAAACAAAAGCAAGCAAGAAAAAAATATTGGTGTCCCTATCTTGGGGTTCTTTTTTCACTTAAAATCATCTTATATGGTCATATGTAAATAGCTTTTGAACTTTTCTACTTGTCCTACACATGTGCTACTTATTACAAATATGAGAAACAATGGGACCTATGTTTTTTTGGGCCTGGCTTACTTTGCTTAATATAAGCTGTTCCAAGCCTTTCCGTTCCCTAATAAATGGGGAGATGTCATTCTTTCTGATGGAGGCATAGAATTCCATTACATATATATATATATATATATATATATATATATATATATATATGTATATATATATACATATATATATATGCCACTTTTTCTTGATCCATTCATCTACTGAGGGGCATCTGGGTTAGTGTGATATCGTAGATAAGGTAAATAATGCTGTGATAAACACAGTTGTGGTGGTAGCCTTAGTATGGCCTAGTTTGTGATCATGGATTGCTGGGTCATAGGGGAGCTGTATGTGGAGTCTTTTGAGGAACCTCCATACTGCTTTTCAAAGTGGTTTAACAAGTATACACTCCCACCAACAATGCAGTAAGGTTCCCTTCTGTCCACATCCCCTCCAGCATCTGTTGTTATCAGAGTTCTTGATTATAGCCATTCTAACTGGGGTGAGGTGGTATCTCAATGTTGTTTGCATTTGCATTTCTTTTGTGGCTAGAGAGGTTGAGCATTTCTTCATGTGTCTATTGGCCATCCTTCTTTCCTCTTCAGAGAAGATTCTTTTTTATTTATTGTGAAAATACTGTACAGAGGGGTTACAATTACATGGGCAAGATAATGAGTACATTTCTTATCAAGCATTGTAAGTCTTTAGTCCACTTATTTATAGGGCAGTTGTTTCTTTGAAAATTTGTTGTTGGGCATTTAATTTTTTGAGTTCTGATTATATTTTAGATATGAGACCCTTGTCGATTGTATGGTTAGTGAAGATCTTCTCCCAAACTGTGGGCTTTCTATTGATTTTGCTAGCTATGCCTTTTGCCATGCAGAAGCTCTGCAACTTCATGCAATTCCATTAGTCCAACCTTTCTTTGATTTGTTGTGTTTCTGGGTCTCTATTAAGAAAATTTCAGCCTGTGCCAAGGAGACGGAGGGTTTCTCCTATTCTTTCCTGTAATGTTTTCAGGTGTCTGTTTTGACTTTGAGGTCTTTGTTTCATTTGGAGTTGATTCTGGTGCAGGGTTATATATAAGGATCTAGCTTTAGTTTTGTACAAGTGATTAACCAATTTTGCCAGCACCATTTACTGTAAAGTCTGTCTTTCTTCCATTCTACTTTTTTAGCTCCCTTATTGAAGATTAGGTGGCTATAGGTCTGTGGGTACATTTGTGGGTTGCTCAGGTCTGTTCTTGTGCCAGTACCAAGCTGTTTTTGTTACTATGGCTTTGTAGTAGAGTTTTAATTTTGAAGTTGATATTCCTCCAACACTGTTCTTTCTGTTAAGGATCGTTTTTGCTACTTAAAGTCTTTTATTATTCTACATATATTTTTGGATTGATTCTTCCATATCCTTGAAGAATGAGGTTGGCATATTGATAGGTATCACATTGAATTTGTACATAGCCATGGGAAGTATTGCTATTTTCACGATGTTGATCCTTCTAATCCAGGAGCATGGAAGGTTTTTCCACTTCCTACATTCTGCTTTGATTTCCTTTTTCAGGTTTTTAAAGTTTTCACCATAGAGGTCCTTCACTTCTTTAGATAAGTCAGTTTCTAGGTTTTTAGTTTTTGTGGGGCTATTATAAAAAGAGTTGCTTTCCCGATTTCAGCCAAGCTCTTCTCATTGTTGGTATACAGAAAAGCCATTGTTTTTGAGGGTTAATTTTATACCCAGCTACTTTCCCAAAGTTTCAAATCAGCTTGAGTAATTTGGGAGTGGATTCCGTGGGATTCTTTAAATACAAGGTCATGTCATCTTCAAAGAGGGAGAGTTTTACTTCATCTTTCCCAATTTGTATTCCCTTTATGCTATAGCTATAGCTAGGCATTCTAATACTAAATTGAAGAGAAGTGGAGAAAGTGGACGTCCTTGTCTCATTCCTGAGCTTAGATGAAATAGCTTTTTGCCATTAAATATAATGCTGGCTGTAGATTTGTCATATACAGCCTTTATTCTATTGAGTAATGTTCCATGGATTCCTAGTTTTTCCAGAGCCTTCATCACAAAGGGGTGTTGGATCTTGTCAAATGCTTTTTCTGCATCTATTGAGATAATTATGTGATTCTTATCCTTGCTCTTGTTGATGTGCTGAATTGTATTAATTGATTTGTGTATATTGAACCAGATTTGCATCCCTGAAATGAATTCGGTTTGATCATAGTATATGATGTTTTGGATGAATTGTTGAAGTCGATTGGCCAAAATCTTGTTGAGAAGTTTTGCACCAATGTTCATCAAAGAAATGGGTCTATAGTTCTCTTACTTTGAGGAGTCCCTGCCTGGTTTTGGCATGAGCATTATGGAGCTTCATAGAAAGCGTTCAATAGTGCCTTTATACTTCAATTTCATTGAAGAGTTGGAAGAGTATTGGTGTGAGTTCTGCTTTGAATGTGTTGTAGAATTCCACTGTAAATCCATCTGGTCCTGTCCTTTTCTTAGATGGAGGTCTCTTATTGCTGTTTCTATTTCAGTGCTTGATATGGGCCTGTTAAATTGGTTTAATCCATCTTGGTTTAGTTTCAGCATGTCAATATTTGCTGGTAAATTGTCCATTTATTCCAGATTCTCAAGCTTATTAGCTTAAAGTTTTGAGAAGTATGTCCTTATAATATTCCGAATCTTGGTTCTTTCTTAGGTGATGTTTCCATTCTCATCTCTGAGTTTATTTATTGGGTGTGTTCTCTTCTTTTCCTGATAAGATTTGCTAAGCCTCTGTCAATTTTGTTATTTTTTTCGAAGAACCAGTTCTTTGTTTTGTTGATTTTTTCTATGGCTTTTTTGGATTCTAATTCATTTAATTTTGATTTAATTTTAAGTATTTCTTTCTTTCTACTGGTTTGGGGTTTAGCTTGCTGCTCTTCTTCAAAGAGCTTTAGATGTCTCATTACATTGTTGGTTTCACATCTCTCCAATTTGTTGATGTAGGAACTCAGACCTATATACTTGCTTTTGCTGTGTCCCAGAGGAGCTGGTAATTTGTGTGTTCATTTTTTTTTGAATATCATGAACATTTGGATTTCCTTTCTAAACTCTTCCATGACCCAATGGTGATTCAACAGTGTGTTGTTTATCCTCCATGTGTTACAGGACTTTCTTTGCTGTCTTTTGGTGTTGAGTTCTAATTTTATTCCCTTATGGTCTGAGAGAATGCAGGACATAAGTTTAATGTTTCTGAATTTGGACAAGTTTGCTTTGGGACCTACAATGTGGTATATTTGGAAAATGTTCCATGTGCTGCTGAGAAAAACGTGCATTCTGATGCTGTTGGGTAAAATATTCGGTAGATGTCTGTTGCTTCTGGTTGATGTATGCAATTGTTTAGATCTGCAGCTTCTCTGTTGAGTTTTTGCTGGTTTGATCTATCTAGTCGGGATAATTGTGTGATAAAGTCCCCAACACTTAATGTCTTTGGACCTATGTGAGATTTGAGGGAAAATAGGGTTTCTTGGATAAATTTGGGTGTTCCATTGTTTGGTGAATATATATTTAGAATCGTAATATTGTCCTGAAGAGAGATCCCTTAATTTGTATGTAGTAACATTTTTTATCTCTTCCGTCTAATTTTAATGGGAAATATATTTTATCTAATATTAGGTTTGCAACTCTGTTCTGTTTATGGGGGCCATTTGCTTGGTTGATTTTAGTTCAGCCTTGACTTTCAGAATGTTTGTTTTTATGGGCAAGGTGTGACTATTGAACACAACAGATAGAAGGATCTTGCTTTTTAATCCAGCTAGACAGTCTATGTCGCTTAATGGGAGAGTTAAGATCATTGATATTGAGAGTTAGGACTGAGAGGTGTTTGGTAGTTCCTGCCCTGTTATCCATCTTCTTGGGGTCTGCGACTCTCAGCTTCTTCCTATGGTTCTTGGATTCTCAGTTTGAGTGTGGTTTCTTGGCCCTTATTGTGATCTTGTTGGTTTTGTATGTGTAGGATATCTTTAAATATCTTTTGTAGGGATGGTTTGATGGAGATATATTGTTTCAGTTTTTCTTTGCTATGGAAGGTTTTTATTTGACCTTCTGTTATGAAGGAGAGTTTAGCTGAGTCAACAACATTCTTGGTTGATAACTGTTTGCTTTTGGGCATGGCATACATCATTCCAGGCTCTTCTTGCTTTAATTGTCTCTGCTGAGAAATCTGAGGGGATTCTAATTGGTTTCCCTTTACAGGTGATTGATCTTTTCTCCTTGACAACTTTAAGGATCCTTTCCATGGTCTGAATTGGAATGTCCTGTTCTGGTCTGGTCTATTTGGGGTTCTAAAAGCTTCTTGTATCTGAATAGGCCTATCTTTTTGCATGTTTGGGAAGTTCTCTGCTAAGATCCTGTTAAACAAATTTCCTAGACCGTTAACTTCTGTCTCTAGGTTCTCCTTTACATCTATTATCCTCAGATTAGGCCTTCTGATGGTGTCTTCCAAATGTTGAATAGATCTATCATATTTCTTGGATTTGTCTTGGATAGTTGTATGTTCTTTCTCTATAATATCTAGGCTGTCTTCAGTCCCTGAGATTCGATCTTCTGCCTGGTCTAAACTACTGTCAAGACTTTCTACTTTGTTTTTTATTTCTTTTCCTTCTAATTGGTTGGCTTTGGTGGCTTCAAATTCTTTCTTGGAGCTTTGTTGTAGATTTTGTATAGACTTCTTTACTTCCTTCATTTGTTTTTTTAATCCCTTATTTGATTGGTTATGGTTTCCTTGGGCTCTCTTTCCTTCTGACGTGCTCCATTCAACATTTCCTTTGTGGCCTCCCTGTATTCCTTCAACTGTCTGTTTATAGATTCTATGCATGCCTCCATTGATCTTTGTCTATTTTCATCCTGCTCATGCAATTTCTGTATTACTCTTTGATTACCTTCCTCATGCTCACACAATTCCTCTTTTACTCTTTCACTATTCTCAGGTTGCTCATGCAATTCCTGTATGAATCTTTGTTTATCTTCCTCCTACTCACTAGATCTGTGTATTAATTTTTGGTTAGCCTCAGCATTATCACACAGTTCCTGTATTAATCTTTGGTTAGCCTAGTCTAGCTCACTCTCAGGCTCATCCTGAGTTCTTTGTAGGCTTTCAATCTTTTCATTCACCATATTTACCAGTAGTATTTGTAGCACTTTATGGGAACTCTCCTCTGGATTATTAACTGTTCTGTCACGTGATTATCATGAGTAGAAGTTTAGGTATATGAACTTGCAATTTTTCTTGTGTTACTCCAGCTTGTTCTGCCCATTTGGTAAGCAAGTCATACCAATTTTGTGCTAGAACACTGTATTAATGCAAGCATCAAACAGATTCCTGTAGTTGCACAGACTGATTGACCTAGTCAAAATGGCTGCAGATAAAATCTAGTTTAACAGATAAACCTAATTCAAGATCAATCAACGATGGATTAATGGGCTAAGAACGTCAAAGAGGGATTCTGCAGACCAGAAATTGATAGGTTTAGGGAGAATTTTGGGGAAAGATAGGATTAGAGGGATGTTCAAGGCAAAAGGAAAGAGTAAATTTCACTAAGCATTAATGTCAGAGAGGAAATTGAACAAAATGAAAGGAGGAGAGAGATAAAAAAAGAAAAACAAAAATTTAAATTAAAAAATGAAACACTTAAAAATCATGTAAGCATAAAGAAATAATACAGAAGAAATGATAGAATGAGAGGAGGAGAGAGATAAAAAGGAAAAATGAAAAAATATAAAAAGAAAATTAAAAATAGAATACTTAAAATTATATAACTATAAAGAAATAATACTATCGAAGGACTTAAGTCTAAAGATGTTGTGAATTGAGCAATCAATTTCTGAATTAAGTATGCACACAAGGAAGGATAAGGTCTAATAATCGATGATGGGTATATATCTGGGGATAAGGAGTACAACAACTAAGTCAAGCAAAAAAAGGACCTAAAGGTTAAAAGAGATTTATACACACACACACACACACACACACACACACACACACACACACACACAGGAACACACACCTAAAATAAAAAGTATGAAAGAAAAAAAACAAACTTAAAAAAATTAAAATTTAGGTAGTAAAAAAAGTTCATTAATTTTTTTTTGTGGGGGGGATGATCTTGTATCTACCCTGTGTCCATAACCAGTCTCTTGGTGGAGTCTCTGGTTTACTTGTGATGTTTGCTTTTCCTGTGGCTTGATTGTTTTCTTAAGTCAATTTGTTGAGCAGGCAGAAAGAAGGTCTGCCTTATCCAGGACTTTGTGTTCCTCCTCCCAAGCTAGTTCAGTGGGAGGGAGATCTGCTTTGAGTGTAACAAAAGAGGAAGATGGCTGTTTCTTCTAGCTTGGAGTTGCTGTGATGAGGCTAGGTTGTGGGTAGGTTTGAGGCCTATCAGCAATCAATAGCTTTATCCTGAGAGGCTAGCTCCTGAGACACTCACAGAACCCAGCCTGGAGCCATTCTCAGGATTTATATTTACTGAGTTTCAATTATTTTTCTTTTACCCTTCCTGCTGCTGGGTCTGTTGCCTCTGGCTCTGTTTATCCAGTGAAGAAAGTCACTCCTCTGGGGGTGGAGCCTGCTCTGCCTGGGAGGAGCAACTTTCCTCTGGGTGGAGCTAAGCCCGGCAGGTCAGGTCAGGTTTCTGTGACCTTGTGAACTGCTCCTATTGCTTTCTTCCAAGGCCTGAGTTGGAGCTAAGTGCTCTGGCTGGGCCTTTGCAGTATCAAAGATGGAGTTCTTCTCCTATGGTGGGGGAGGCTACCTTTCCACTGCTGCTCCTTGAGAAGAAGTGAGGATGTCTTGGGTGTACTCAAGCCAGTTTCTTGCTTTCCAGGCCATCCATGGTCTGTGATCAGCAGGATGAATATTTTTGCTCCTTGTTAGTTCTTGCTAGTGGTGCATAGAATTTGCTTGCTCACTGCATCTGATGCCTCTCTCTGTTGATATGGTGGCTGTGGCAGCAGCTGCTGCAGCTGTTGCCAATGTTGCAGACACTGCAAGTACTCAGGTCTGTCTACTAACCAAGCTGCCTGGATTTTTCTTCTCTGTCCAAACTCTTTGCACTGTGATGGCACACTTGATATGATTTTCTAGCCTAGGACTGTTCACTGGAACACTAAAACTGCTTTCTATGCCAGAGCTTGTTTAGCTTCCAGCTTCTCCTCCTCCATCTTCCTCCACACTCCCCGCAATGTGTGGTCTTTTGTGCCTAGCTCATTTCACTTAGTATATTACTTTCAAGTATACATGTAGTAGTATGTATCACTTCAGTTCCTTCTGTGACTGTATAGTATTTTAATAGCCATTTTGGGTTTTCATAGTTTCATGGTGATGCATATCTGTAATTATACAACAGTTGTGAGGTTGAGGCAGGAAGATCATAAGTTGCATATTTTGGGAAATTCTACAGCACCTGAACAATTTTCATTCCTGTCAGCAATGTCTAATAATTCTAATTTTTGCATATCCTCCATAACTTGCTCCTTTATGTTTTATTTTTTTTTAAATTACAGTTATCTATAGTGACTGTGAACTGGTACTTCTTTGTGGTTGGCTTTGATTTGGTTTTTCCTACTGTCTAATGATATTGTGGATCTTTCCCTGTATATTTTGACCATATATAAACGCGGACCCACATGAATGCACATGCATGTGCATACACATACTCATATTCTGGAAACTTTGGGAAATACTCCTACTTGGAGAAAGTTCTTCCCTTTCCTCTATTATCTCCTCATCAAACTTCAGATAACTAATATTTTATACTCTTACTTGCACAAAATGGGTGTTTTAATGACTACAAATGGTATATGTGTCTTTTTGTTCAGCTTATTTTATTTAACATAATGTCTTCTAGGTTAATACATGTTGCCACAAATGGCAGAATATCCTTTTTAAAGGATAAAATAATATTCTATTATGTTTTTGTCTATATGTCTGTCTGTGTCACATTTTAAAAATCCATTAATGTGGTGATGGATGCTTAAGTTATTTTAATTTCTTAATTATTGTGAATATCGCAGCAGTACACATAGGAGTGCAAGTATCTCTCATGCTGATTTCATTTTCTTTAGCTATATACCCACTAGTGGCAAATTTGGTCATATGGTAGTTTAATTCTTATTTATTTTTATGAGGAATCTCCATACCATCTTCCAAAATGGCTGCCGTAAGCTAATGGTGGTGGCTTATACCTGTAATCCTAGCTATAAGAAGCCTTGGAGGTAAAATAGGTGTAATAATTGAAAATATCACCAGCAATGGCTGATGATCCCCAATATTTATCTTTCATCTTCTTACAATAGCCAATCAATCAGTTGTGAGGTGAGATCTTAAGGCTTTGATGTTTAATTCTCTGATTATTTGTAATGTTGGACATTTTTCATATATCTGCTAGTTATTTGTATGTTTTTATATAAAAATTATTCAAATACTTCTCATTTTTAATAAGGTTTTGAGTAATTTAAAAATTTCACATATGTTTGATGTCTTCTTTTCTGATAGATTATTTATAAATATGTTCTTCCATTTTGTGGGTTGTCTCTTATTACTTCCTTTGCTGTGCTTTTTACTTTGCTGAAACCCTATTTGTCTCTTTTGACTTTTGTTGTTTTGCTTTGGTTTTTTGGGATTAAGTCCCAATAATATTTTCTATGCTTAATGTCATGTAACATTTTCTCTATATTTTCTTCCAGTTGTTTTATAGATTCCATTTAAGTTTTTAATCTATTTTGAATAGATTCTTGTAAGAGTGATCCTTTCACATTTTTCTGTGTGTATGTAGATATAAAAATTTCCCAACATCAACTTTACAACTTCGGTGCGGGGGGGGGGGGGGATTGAGTGGGGGTGGGTGGGGGGAGGCTGGGAAGGGATGTGAAGGGTAAACAAAGGAGGAGGCTGCAATGCTTGATAAGAAACGTACTCATTATCTTGCCCATGTAATTGTAACCCCTCTGTACAGTATGTTCACAAAAAACAAAAATTAAAATAAAAATAATAATAAAAAAAATTCCCAACATCACTTATTTCTTTCATGAGTTCTTAATACCCTTATCAAAAAGTCCAGAAAAAAAGATTTATATGTAACATATATTACAGTTAAGTATATGCCTGTATATTTATTCTTTTTATTGCCCAAATTACTAGTGTATTTGCAAATTATTGCATATATATGTTATGCTTTTGTGTTCATGTATGAGTTATATTTATGTGTATAAGTAAGTTATACAGCTTCATATATATTTATCAGAAAAGATGATAAGTATTTTAATTCCTTTGTTTCTTCCACACTAAGAAAAAACTCAAGAACTTATAAGAGAGTAGTAGCAAATAAGGGAGAAATCCCCAATACAATTTGTTCAATTGACAATCATTCCTGGAACTCTGAAGATAAGAAACAAAATGACTTTCATTTGAGGAATTTCCATGATTGAGAGTAGAAGGTAAAGTTGAAGAAAAACTTGGAGTGAGGATCAAGGTGTTTCACTATTTACATAAGATGTGGAAAGAACACTAGTGAAGCAGCTCATCATAAAATTGAATGACAGTCTAGAGAAATGGTCTTTGTAAAATCACAATCAAAGAACTCCTGGAGAATAAGATCGTCACCAAACTACACTGTTGATATGCTTTTAATCAGAGTACTAACAAATCTGGAATGATCCCAACAGGCTTGGATTAACCTACTTGTCATCTGTGCACTGAGTACACAGATAACCAAGAAGTTTTTGCTTAGGACTTTTTGGTAGGAAGCCAGTATTTCATCATCTTAAATATATAAAAATATTATCATCTCTCTGGTTCATGAGATTAACCAAGAATACATATCAGGAAGATACTCAAGGGAAATATAGTTTATTTTAAAATAGAATTTTTACATATGTTATTCTTACTTCATTTAGTAAGAGTAATTTTCTTTTATCTATGCCTTAATGTAAGCAGCCTGTTCTATACTTTTCTGTTCCTTGGAATCTTGTTATAGAGTAGAAGTAGAATAAGGCTAAACTTAATAAATGCTAACTTGTTATAGCCAGATATGAATTTTGTGATCATTATATATTATAGTAAAAGACAACTTTACCAATTTTGTCATTCTAGAACACAATGCCTTTATAGTAACACATCCTGTCCCACCTAGAGGCAGAATACATAGATTTAAAGGTGAGCACACAGGTACTGACTATTTAACTCATTGTTCCAGGCTTACCTTGATATAAGAATTCATCTGCTTCTTCAATCTTATTTAGTGGGATTTCCACATATCTAGATTACTACACATACGCAAATAGCTAATAATAGCAATGACCATTTTATTTTTTTCAAAAATGTTTTTTATTGTAAAGATACTGCGCAGAGGGGTTACAGTTACATGAGTAAGGTAATGAGTACATTTCTTATCGAGCATTGTTACCCTCTCCTTTGCTTTTCTTCTACTATCCCTTCCCTCCTCACCTTCCCACCCCCCCCTCCAAGTTGTAATGCTCGTTCTCAACATAGTATCTTGTATGTCTCATTGTTACAATGGGTTAACCTGTATACTTGTTTCAGCATTTTGTTATTTCCCTTTCCCTCCCCAAATTAGAAAAATGTATTTACAAGATGCAGGACACTGGTATATATATTTCAATGGAATTCTATGCCTCCATCAGAAAGAATGACACTGCCCCATTTGTTAGGAAATGGAAAGACATGGAAAACATTACGTTAACTGAAGTAAGCCAGACCCAAAGAAACAGGTCTCATGGTTTCCCTTATTTGCTATGACCATTTTCAAAATGGACTATTAGCTTGTAAGATGGCAATCTCCCACCCTTCTTTATGTATCAAGGTTATTTAGAATATTGATCAACATTTAGAATGTTGATGATTCTTTTCCAGAATTCTATGTGGCAATTGATTTAGTTACACCAGTGACTACAGAAATAGGACAGACTTAGGCACATAGGGTTGGCTTGTTATATAATAACTGAAACACTACTCTCTTTTAAAACTTTTCATTATTCAGTAATCATCCTAGTACTTCCCACAGTGCTGTCTTCACAAGACCACAGTACACCAGTATTTCAGGCTGTTAGAGAGGACTTTCTTGGAGTTGTAATACTTCTGAGGCAACAGGTAAAAGTTAAAGAGGTTCCTACACTTTTATTGCTATCACAAAGTGATGTACAAAGGGGTTACAGTTTCATAATTAAATGACATTCATGATTACAATTTTTGCTAAGAATCCAAAAGTTGAAGTGTGACTAAAATCTTAAAATCAAGTTTTGACTCTTCATTCTAATTAATGCAACAAGTAGCTATAAGGCACTCACTATAAACCTTACTGACAAATATTTAATTCAGTTTTGTTAACACATTCCCATATACCCCTAGGCCAAGCTGTATGAGGGGGTTGGTGGGGAGTGTGTTGAATGAAATAAATTCACAGAGGTACATAAATGTTGGGGAGGATAGGGCATTGCCTTTTGTCTTGACATTCCCTTTAACTTTCAGAGGGAAGGTCTTTCTTCCATCCTGTTGCTTTACAATGTGGATTGTGAAGCCTTGTAACCACAGAGAGACTATGACTGTGATGTGCCTTTTTAGCATGGGACAATAGGAAACCTCATAAATTATGTCTGTGCCTAGAGAAATAGAAAAATTTCCATGCCAAATGTAGAAGCCTACACATTATGGACAGACAACCTGTATGAACTTATAGGGAGGAACCAGGCAGCTGCACTTTTTCATTTCCCTTTAAGTTGATATTGCGTAAGACTTATTTGAATGAGTGTCAATTTCTCCATCTTTCCAAGAAGAATTTTCTATTGGTTAGAGGTTGACTCTTAACAGAAGCAGCAATTATATTTTGTGTTAATGACGGTGAAAAGAACATAGATGAAGCATTGGGGACTTTTTGTAGAAGCATTGGTGAAACTAGAAAAGAAAGATCTATGCATATTATACTAGGGTCTATGGCATGATTTATGGAGACGAATTATAGAGGTAGGGTCAAGATGAACAAATTCAATTCCAGAAGCAGACCACTGTTGTGGAAAGAGAGCAAGTCTACTCCAAGTATAACATGGTGTGAATGGATCAGACTGTACTTAGACCATGCCCAACAAACTTGAATCTAAATCTTTTAGCCCGGAGGCTTCAGGAAAAAGAATAAATCTCCTGGAAACATTCAAATCCAAAGAATTAGCATGATTGGTGCCAACAGTTTTGGCATTGACATAATGTAGTATCTTTAGTGCAGCATCATGCAGTTTCCTAAGGGTGCTGTACCACAAGATTATAGCTGTAACACATGGTAGCTCTTCAAGCTCCTTGTAGCTACTGGCATTCTTTTACTTATGGCAGCATAACTCCAAACTTCTGTCTTTGCATCATCTTGTCCTTTCTGTATCTCTGTATATGAAAACACTTTTGTTTTTGAATTTGGATTCTACCTTACTTCCATATAATCTTATTTTAAAATTTGAAGCTAGTTATGCTGCTAAAGACCCTATTTCATGAAAGATCATGATTCTACAGTTCCAGGTAGACATGAATTTGGGGAAGATAGTGTTCAGTACATTACAATTAAGAATCTCATCATAGGTATCTGCAGCAGTATTACTATAAGCATTGAGCATGTTTATCATTGCTAAACATCCTGGCTAGGAGTATTGGCACGTGACTCTATCCCAACACTTGCGAGACTGAGGCAGGATGATCGCAAGTTGGAGGTCATTCTGGGTTACAAAGCAAGATTGTATCTTAAAAAGGAAAAGAAAAGATAATAGCATTCTTAAGCTGTTTGTGAAGAGCAGCAGTGGAAGATACTTTAAAGGCAGCTTAGGACAGAAAATGACTAATGACCAGTAGAATAAAATTATTATAAAAGTTATAAATTGGGAAAATTAGTCAAAAAGCTCACATAGAGATTTTGCTTAGCTGTTCCCAGTGAATTACAAGTAAACTTCATCATATTAGTTATAGCAATCAAAAATAGAGCAAAGATGACAAAATAGATATTGACTGGATCACTGCAAGGAAATTCCAAATGAGAAGGATGGACTTAGTAGTGACAAGAAAAGCAGAAGTTGACTGCAGAGTTTCTTCAGATTTGTGAGTGGAGTTTGTTGTATATCCAGTTTTGCATAGGTTCTGGCCACCAAAACCAGTAAGCCAGTTAATGAAATTATCTCCATATATTGCCACTGTTTAACAAAAAGATAGGGGAAAGTGATCAACAAAATGAGTCAACCAATGAGAATCAATAATTTCATAGTTAAAAAGAAGAAAGGAGATTAATAAGAGATTTGATCAAGTGGCATTTTTACCCCTTGTGCAATGAAAGAAAAACAATGATGAAATAATATGCTTTTATTACCACAAATGCTGTCTAGTATTATGTTAAATGGGGAAATGCTTAAAATATCCAGAAATTTTGGCCTAGTCCTTCTTCAGAAAAAATTAAAGAAGCATAGATAAATAATATCACCTTGTTTCAAAGTTTGTGGTATTTTCTGATTCACAAGCTTAAAGTCACTAAAAATAATATTAACACAAAAGCAAAAACCTACCAATACTTCTTTACATGACTGACAAAGCCTTAAATTGCAAGATATTCATATCTTGGTCATGTTTATGACATTATTACAACAAAAATGCATGTATACTTTCTATGATGTGGACAAACACACAGGTATTTCTGTCTATATCAAAAACTATAACAACCAGTCCTCTGACAATATTGTTAATATTCTTACAAAAGCGTAAGAAATAGATCATCTTTAGTCCTCCATTTTAAGTCTTGTTTCAAAATTTGGTAAAGCATTTTTGTTTGAGTGATTATTTTGATAACTGTTTTATCTATAATTTAAACACCTCTTAGAATCTGTCATCTTCTTGACCTTATTCTCTTTCCACCTTGCCAATGTACAGCAGTGGATAAACTCAAACATCTGTGCTGTTTGCTTATGCTGAGTTCTGCTACAGGAAGCTGGAGAATAGTGCCAACTGGCTCCACTACAAATTTATGCCATTTAATCTCAACTGGGCCTTCAATACTGCTTGGCAATTCTTCATTCATCCCTATGATGATGCCCCCAGAAGCTGCTATAAAGCATGTTTTTATTTTTTGTTTGTTTTTTAAAATTTTTCTATAAGCTCTCAATCCCCAAAGAAAGAAATAAAGGATAAAAAACAAAACAAACTCCAAAAAGTCTAATGTCAAGAAAATATTCCTGAAATAGATTGTAAAAGTGTTTATTAAAACAGAATCATGTACCTGAAGAAATTAATTCGGATCACTCACTAAGAGATATATTCTAATAAAATGACTGGAATTGATAGGGGGGGGGAATGCTTTTTGTTAAAAGGGATCAAAATCATTCATAAACAAGGGAAAATCAGATTACCATCAGATTTTCACAGCAAAACTTTATTTTAGTAGAAGAGAAGTAGTTATTTCATAAAGCTAAGAAAATAAAAATGTGAGCCAAAGATTTTATATCCAGCTTGATTTTCAAATAAAAACACCAACGAATAGTTTCACAAGATGCAAGAAGTCAGAGAATATGAGCCCCTTCCCATGTTAGAGAACACACATCTACCAACAATAATGTCTTGCAATGTCTCCAATCTCAAGCCCCATGGTGCAGATGATTAAAGTAAGTTACCATAGCGAAGAGAGGCAACCAAACATTTTATAATATATACAAACTTTTTATAATATATACAGATGAAAGAATAAACCACCAACTAGGAAGACAAAGAGAAGACAAATCAATCAAAATCTGGCCACATCTATAGATCCAACGATCAATTTACAGAAAAACGTAGGCTAGAGCAAAATCCAAAACCATGGAAACTTCTAGAGGACAAAGGAGAGTTTAAGCCGGTGGCTGGTGGCTCACACCTGTAATCCTAGCTACTCAGGAGTCTGAGATCTGAGGATTGCGGTTCAAAGCCGGCCTGAGTAGAAAAGTTCTTGAGACGCTTATCTCCAGCAAACTACTAAAAAAAAGCCAGAAATACAATCACTTTTTTGGGGGAGGGAATGTGGGAGAAAAACAAGGGAAGGAGTAACTGTTCGACAAGAAATGTACTCATTACCTATGTAACTGTAACCCTTCTATATATCACCTTGACAATAAAATTAAATTTAAAAAGAAACAAAAAACAAATGTACTCATTACCTGACTTAAGTAACTGCAACCTAACACCTTTACAATAAAAAATTAAATTTAAAAAAAATGAAAAGAAAAGCCATAAGTGGTGCTGTGGCTCAAGTGATAAAGCTCTAGCCTTAACCACCAAGAGGCTCTGGCTCAGGAACAGAGCCTGGATAAAAAAAAACAAACAAAAAACTAAAACTAAAACAAAACTAAAAACCTAAAAACATTTTTTAAAAAAGAATTCATTTTAATAAATAAACTGGATGTGGAAAAAAAGATGGAGGAGCAACACGTTAAGTTCTAAGAGACTTAAATGTTCTGAGAAAAATCTAACTAATGTTCACAAACAAGTGTTTGGGTGATAAATTTACAAAGAAAAGAACTGATTATGCTAAAGGTCAGGATGAGAGTAACTTCTGAGGAGACAGAGTTATGTTAGGATTAGAGATTGTGATTAGGATAGATGAATTGAGATTTGCCAATTTATGGGTTGTCAGGTAAAATTCTAATTTTTTTTAACCTTGGAGGTTGCGTACAACAGTATTTGCTTCACAGAAATTGCTTAAGGTATAGATTTGTTTTATTAAATTTTCTTCATTGGTTATACTTTACAATGAATACATTAAAAACATCAGAAGAAGAAACATTATGCATTGTTACATATTGGCTATCTTTTCATTTTTAGCAGTGACACATTAACACCCAGTCTGAATGCAAGTAATCTCATAGCAGAACCAAAGAGGGCAGGGTCAGAATCACCTAATTGCATAGGAAATAAACAACTCCAATATTATTCAATGTTCTGCAGGCAAAAAAATTCATAAAATGTATTTCTCTGCTTTTGACTGCTACAAGTCCCATCACTTCCATTATTTTATATATGTATTTTTCATCTTTGTAATCATAGTTGTGAATTTAAATTGTAGTAATTGGCATTTTCACATAAAATCAACAATTTCTTTCATTTAAATCAGAATTGTACTTTTATATTGTGGCTCCTTTTTTCTTTTCTTTTATAAGATAGAAATTTTCTATACAGTACAGGCTGGCCTTGAATTTAAGAAGCTCATGTCTCAAGCCTCCTGATTGCTGGGATTATAGGAATGTTTATATGTAATTATGTGTTTAAAACATTGATAATTGTAAATATTAGGCATATATAGAAGTAGTTGCAGTAGTGTGATGAATTTCCATGTACTCATCAGGGAGTCTCAATAATTGTAAAGCCATGAAAACCTTCTTTCATCTATACACAAATATCCCTTGTTACTGTATTATTTCAAATCAAATTCTAAGACATTGTATTATTTTCATCCTGCTACTATAAGTTTTGCTTAGGATCTTTGGTTTTTGTGTTCTTGTGAGAGAAAATTTCAACTCAAAGTGTACTGAAAGTAATAGCAAAGTTTATTAAGAATAGTACAGTTTTTAAGAGAAGGAAGAAGCCTGGCACCAGTGACTTACACCTGTAATCTTAGCTACTGAGGAGGCTGAAATTTGAGCATGATGTTTTGAAGATAGCCAGTTGGAGCAGGAAAGTCCTTAAGACTCATCTCTAATTCACTACCTAAAAATCAGACATTTAGGTATGGTTCAAATGGTAGCAGAGCCCAGATTCTGAGTTCAAGTCCCAATATTACCACAAAAATAACTAAATAAATAAACCCTGTAATTATTCATCCAGTAACATTTTTATCCTAAACTGTAACTACAAGATTAATGTGTAAAGACTTTGGGTACTCTATGTATTTTCTCTCCTTTCGATCTTCTCGTTTTTACTATAACAGTTTTGCTGTTCCAAGTCATTTTGAAATTTTGTTAGTCTGCTGGAATGCAACATACTGTAACTCTTAGATTCATATAATATTAAATAAAAAGAATTATGTAAAGGCATTCTTTTGGAAACCTAATGTGGCATCAATGTTTGTATCTGTAGCCATGTGTGATTTCTCTTTCATTCTATCAATCACATATGGAAGTTATCTAATTAAAAAAAGGTAAAAGGAACCATGGAATCAGTAAGTTGGAGATGAGTAGATGCAAAAGATTAGAAAGAAGGAGAATTATTTTGTAGGAAAAGAATTTTAAATGTTAATAAGTATTTGTCATAATGTAAGGACGAAAAAACAGAAGGCTTGTCCCAGTAGGGTTGTGGTAGGTTTTAGGATGGGATATAATTGACTGAAAGAAATTTCAGTGCTGGACAGGTTGGTTCAAGAGTGTAGATTTTTTAAGCATGAGTCTTGAGTTCAAAGCACATACACAAAATCCCTCAATCTGAGATGACCTACTCTCCTCTATAAGGGGATATTCTTCCTTCTCTTTCTTTTGAGAAGGATCGGGGGAGGGGTAACCAGGGTGTAAAATCAAGGTCTTGTGCTCTCACTTGGCTTTTTGGCTTACAGCTGGCATTCTACCAATTGACACATATCTACAACCAAGTATTTTTGCTGGTTAATTAGAGATGAGAGTCTTCTGGACTTTCCTACAGGTACTGGCTTCCTTCCATGTCTCTTGAGTAGCTAGGATTACAGGCATGAGCCATCAGTGCCAGGTTTTGTGGCGGAGAAGAGGTGGTGATGGTGGTAAATCTTTGCTGTGGTGCAAGTTTTGCAAGATAATAATCTGAAATTAGAGAGTCAAGTTGATAATAACAAATCAAATAGCCATAACCATAATCAGAGGAGCATAAAGTCACTTGCTCCTGGGTAAGGGCACCCTTAAATCTTCTGGCTGTATTTGCCAAAATATGTCAGTGGAGATAGGTCATTGCATTTAGGGATTCCAAAAATTCTGGCCAGTCAAAGAAAGACAGATACAGAGGAGACAGGAGCAAGTTTGTTCATGTAAAGCAAAGTGAAAGAAAAGCAAAAGTCTAAATGGGAGAGGTGATGGGAGTTCTTTGGATGTTCAGACTACAGCTGTTATTTTCTGTGGACTGAAGGCATTGTGGATAATCAAGACCTTGCTCTATGTCACAAGCAGGTCTGTTAATGTCTGCAATCTAAGATGTGATTCCTTATCGTCAGCCAGACCATGGTTCACAGCCATCAGTTTATCTAACTCCCTGCCATGCTGTTTTAGTAATTTCTAAGTATGTTTCAAGAAAGTATGCAATAATGAATTCATTAGGAAAACAGTGTGCTCAAAGAGTTTGCCAAATACAGTTACTTAAGACCAATGCCTACTGAGTGCTAGTGGTTCATGAAAGCTACTCATGGTTCAAAGTCAGTCTAGGCAGACTCCAATTCCAATTAGATGTCAAAAAGCTGGGCTGGAGGATTTGCTCAATGGTAGAGCATCAGCCCTGAGCTTAAGCCAGGATACCTGCACACACACCTATATGTACACAAAACAAAAACAAGAAGGAATGGATGCAGGGTACCAAAAGAAACAAAACTTCATAGCTATACCCCGAAAATTTCTAATATCTTGTAAAATTAACTTTCCAGATTTGTGGTTGCTTATGTCACGAGTGACATGTCCACAGGACACAAAAGCCAATACAAGTAACAATACTATCCAGAAAATTCCTATTATTTTTCTAAAGTTAAATTTGTACACATTTTAGTTGATAAATCTAATACACATGCATAATAGAAAGAGAATTAACCTGGAATAGAAATTTGAGTTAGTCCTAGGTTTGCTAACTTATTTTATTTTATAACTTCCTTAAGCAACTACTTAAATTTAGGAGCATGTTCCTTCGAAGGATGAGAGCGATATCTCAATTTCCTTCAAGCTCTGTATCTCTAAATTGACCTTGTACCAATACCTCTTTTTGGAGTTAGAAGATAAAGCTTTAATGCTCTCCAGAAAAAGTTAACTGTAGTTGAAAATTTCTCTAAGAATGAGGTTAAGATAAAATGGCATTTTGTGAAATGCTTTAAAATATAAATTTTAGCTGAGCATACAATCACTGCTGTTCCAAGAATCTGCTGTTTGTGAGGGATTTTCTGGCATAGGTATGTAGATACAAGCAGAGATTTTTTTTCTAAAGAGCTGGAAAAGCACTCATTTACCATAATGAAATGCTCATTTTAAAACGATGTTAAACCACCATCCATGTTCAGATAAGTTTCAGGATCAGATTTTCACCCAAATCTTAAGGTACCTTGGGAAATAATGATATTTACTTTCAAAAATAAGCTTAGCAATGACATTTATAGAAAATAATGGATTTACAAAACTGGATCCTAGTAGGGTAAATATCCTCTGGTTTGAAAGGGCTGTTAGTTTGCATTAATAATGTTCCAAGGTCCAACTTCTATCATGAGAACTACCCAGTGAAAGATATGACTAAGCTCACTGATTTCTCTCCTTTAGTGAATTGAGACTCTCACCTCATGGGAACAGGTGATTCAGAAAGATGACATGTAATTCCTAGTTCTCTCCAATAATTCATTAACCTAATAGGGCTGCAGATCTAGCTCAAGTGGTAGAGAGCTTGCCTAGCCCATGAAAGGCCCTGGGTCCCACCCCTGGACTACACATAAACTGACACCCAGACACAGACAAAGACACACAGACACACAGACACATAGACACAGACACAGACACATCACTGAAAGAAATTCAGTTTCTAATTTTGATTTTTTGTTCATCTACAGTCTTCAGCATCCAATTCAACTTCTGATCCTCCATTCACATGGGGTTCAGAGGTATTGGATCTCTCTAGCAACCTTTTTTTTCCTTCTTTTTTCTTGTGCCAATTCTGGGCCTTGAATTCAGGGACTGGGTGCTATCCCTGGGCTTTTGTGCTCAAGTCAAGCATTCTACCAGTTGAAACACAGCTCCACCTCCAGGTTTTTGGTGGCCATTCCCCTTCTCTCTCTCTCTCTCTCTCTCTCTCTCTCTCTCTCTCTCTCTCTCTATATATATATATATATATATATATATATACACATATATATATATATGTATATATATATATATATATATACCTGTACATACGTACATAAGTATAGAGCATGGTGATTGGGGTGGAAACCTGTGGGTAGCGAAGGGCAAAAGGACTGTGTGAAGGGGTATAAATATGATCTCAGTACTTCATACACATATATAGAAATAAATTAATGAAACCTACTAAAATTGTTTAAAGGATGGGCAAGAAAGAATGATATGTCAACTTAGTATCAGTGCCTCATACCTGTAATCTAGCTACTAAGGAAACTGAGATCTGAGGATCATGGTTTGAAGCTTCGCAGGAATGTCTGTGAGACTCCTATCTCCAATTAAACATCAAGAAAGTAAGAAGTGGAACTGTAGCTCAAGCGAGAGAGTGGAGAGAGTGATAGTTTGAGAAGGTTCCCATAATCTGACTTCAAGCCCCAGGACTCCCCTCCCACACACACAAAAGAAAAGAAAAAAGAAAAGAGTAGTAGAGAGGACAGGTGGACCCATTGTAACAATGAGATGTATAAGATACTATGTTGAAAATGAACTTTACAACTTGGGGGGGCGAGGGAGGAGTTGGGGAGGTGAGGAGGAGGGTGGGAAGGGATGGTAGGGAAAAAACAAAAGAGGAGATAACAACGCTTGATAGGAATTGTATTCATTACCTTACTCATGTATCTGTATCCCCTCTGTACAGTATCTTTACAATAAAAATATATACAAAAATTAACCAAAGTATATTATATACATGAGATATCACATTGAAGCACCTTTGTATAATATATACAAATAAATAAGCTCTTTGAATGTATATGTAAATGTACATTCCTAAAGAAAGGTGAGAGACATATTTGCTATAGAACTATAGAATTAACACTAGGTAATCTTTAAGTGATAGCATTATCAAAATGTAGTTTTGTAGCATTTTTCTTATTTTTATTTTCTAATTTTCTATAGTCATATACTCTTTTATGATAACAGATGACATTTTTAATTGATTGCAAATGGAAATGTTCCATGGAATATATTATACCACTGGATTGTGATTTAATTTTTGTTTTTATCAACAATAAAATAAAGATAAAAATTTTCAGTTACAAGTATTTTTGTAGATTCAACATACATGTGTTTGTTTTATTTAGACATTTTTATATGCTGGTGTACATTTTATTCTGGATACTAGGTTTGCTTTGCGTAAACTCTAAGGCTTGTTGCGTATAGAATATACCAGTGTTGTTTGAATATATATGTACTAGCCCTGAGAAAACCCAGGAGTGATGGCAGGAGAGTAGTGATATTTATCTACCTGAACAACTTATCATCGGCCTAAATTAGCTTGAAAAAATAAAACCAGCATAAATTGTTGTTTACATGAGACCTGTTAATCAATATTCCTCATGAGAATCTTTCATTTCATTAAGCAGCATATATTATTTGAGTACTAATTCTGTGCTAAGTGTTCTTCTAGGTTCTTGGGCTATATCAGTGTACAAAACTCACAGATGAAAATGAGATTCCTGTGTGGAGTTAAAATTCTAGTGGAAGAGGTAGGCAAATAACCAACACACCCCCATATTGTGTACCATGGTCTAGAGATAAGGGATTCAGAAAAAAATATTTAAAGCAGGGTAAGGAGGTATGAAGTTCTGAGGGAAGCTCTGATTTAAAATAGGGTGGTTAGGATATTCTTTACTGGGGTGACACAGAAGTTAAGGCTTGAAGGACTTGAGTGGTAAGTTAAACAAGTTTGGGGACAAAATTTGGATACAGAGAAATAGTCCTTATATGGGAGACACATTTTGTGAGTTACAGGTGTGCTACTCACAGAGCAGAAGCCAGTGTAGCTGGAATTCATTGAACTTGGGAAGGCCAGAAACTTTGAGGATATGGTCAGAGAGACAAGATATGGGGGTAAAGGGCAAACCCTATGGGCCATTAAAGGTCTTTGTCCTTTACTTTGATTGAGATAGAAGACAGTGAAATGAGCCAGGCAACAAATGGGATATCTCTGGTTGCTAAAACAGTGGCCAAAGCAGAAACAGGAAGAAAATTCTTGGGTAATCCACAGGGATGCCATCTTTGAGGACAGGCCTGGGTGGTGGCAATAAATAATGAGAAGAGATCAAAGATCGGAAGACTGAAGATGGGCCAAGTTTAGGGAGGTTAGCCATGGGAAATATGAACCATGTATTAGGCAATTGAATCTAATTATTTGCATCATGTTCCTATTTTCTGTGAGCATGGAGTGTGTGGGAAAAATAGTTAAAGAACTATAGAAAACACATTTATATACTTGTAAGAGAATCAGAGTATACTCATATAATAAAACATTTTCTAATATTCTATATGTATTTTTAAAATTAATGAATAAACATTTATTGTGGTGATACTAGATGTTCAGCTGGGGAAATTGGAGTTTGGCCGCATAGTATTGATCAAAGATTTACCTCGTCTAGTCAGTTGATTTCCTTGTGCTTCAGATTACCATCTGAGAAATCAGAATAATAATAACACCTGTGATTATGTGGGGATTAAAGGAGAAAATCACATTCAAAACTTTTACAATATCACAAGACAGTATTGTATGTCACTCATTATTCTCATCAAGTCTCTTTTCTCTAATGGAAACAAAAATAATATCTGTAAAATAAGTTTAGGAGACAATGGGTGTGGGTATGTTCATTTGTTGAGTGTAACAACTATTTCACTATATGTATAAACATCAAAATGGGCATAAAATACTATGCTGCATATCTCAAATACATACTAATTAAAATAACATGAAATAGGTAGTTGGTAATGTTAGCAACATCGAAGCCAATCTCAAAATGGAAATAATCTAGAACCAGACCAATTTCTACAATGTCTTATTAATGTTCTAGCTAGATATCTATAGGCTAATTTTTCACACTCAAAAACATATGTAAAAATAGACAAAAGTGATTTTACAACTCTTAGGACTCACCTAGGGATCAAAAGCTCTTCTGCTATCACCAGTACCTGGAGAATAATGCCTCATTCACCACTATCCTATATACACAAGGCTGTTAGGGGCAGAGTAGAGAAGAGTCTGTTACATAGGAACCTTTTGTACTCTCCCCAGTCATGTTTTTGTGGGAAGCATCACATCTGTTCTCTGTCTTGTCTCCAAGCCCACATTCTGCTATTTAAATCCAGTTTGGACCTCAAAGGTCAAATGCTGACCTGCTATTGTCTGACCAAATTTGCTGTGGTTTATGCTTGACCACCTGGCTCCACTAACATGTAATTCAAAGTTGGATTGTGTCATTCAATTTGGCATGACATTTTCAACTTGGATTTGGGATTTGTTTTCAAGAAAATGAAAAACACATGTGTTTCTGAATGTTCAAATCACTTTCCTTTCCCTGATTACTTTCTAGGTTTGATCTTCCAGTAGTTTCTGAAAGGTTTATCTGAGAGGGTTGAAGATGTAGAATCTAATTCAGTCTTTGCTTGTGGAAGTGTGAGAGCACTCACTGTGTCCTGAATAGTATCTAGATTCATAGTATTATTACTAAAGCTAATCTGAATGTAAGGAGAGATTATTGCAGGCATATATGGGGCAGAACATTTCTTAATTCCTTTATGTTCATTAGTATCTCAATTAATGTGATAAATATCTATAAAGAAGTTGTATTTTCTCCATCTTATAGAAGAAATACTATAGTGGGAATATGATTTGTCCCCTAAATTCATGCAAGAGTTTGGTCACCAAAGTTATATAACAATAATATTAAGACAGTAGAAACTTACCCTCTTCCCATAATTTTTGTTAGCATGAATTAATTGTAGTAGGGGTCTTCATTTTGACACTGGCCCTCAATAAATCTTTTTTTTTTTGTCGGTCGTGGGGCTTGAACTCTGGGCCTGGGCGCTGTCCCTCAGCTCTTCAGCTCAAGGCGAGTGCTCTACCACTTGAGCTGCAGCGCCACTTCCGGTTTTCTGGTGGTTTATTGGAGATAGGAGTCTCACGGTCTCACCTGCCCGGGCTGGCTTTGAACCGCGATCCTCAGATCTCAGCCTCCTGAGTAGCTAGGATTACAGGCGTGAGCCACCAGTGCCCGGCCCCTCAATCACTCTTGCTCATGCCCATTTCACCTTTGCAAGCCAATCTCAACAGGATTTATTATTTCATTTTCACAAAAATTCATGAAGTATTTTGGCCAAATTTACTTTTCCCTTCCTACAAGTAACTGTTTTTCCATCGACATTCTTTCCTTTTATTATTATTATTATTATTATTATTATTATTATTATTATTATTATTATTTGTTTTTGAGAGTGGTGTTACTGGGGTTTGAACTCAGGACCTTGCACTTACTCAGCTGTCTTGTTTGCATGGCTGGCACTCTATTACTTGAGCCATGTTTTCAGCCTTGTTTTATGCTGATTATTTTGAAGATGGGCTCTATTGAATTTTCTTACCTGGCCTTGCCTTGATTTTCACTCCTTCAGATCTCAGTGTCCTGATTAACTAATACCAAAGCATGAGCCACCAGTTCACAAAGCACCTTTTTTTGTGTTCTGGTACTGGGGCTTGAGCTCAGGGGCTGGTTGCTGGCCCTTACCTTTCTGGATCAAGTCTGGCACTCTACTATTTGTGCTACAGCTTCACCTCTCACTTTTTACTGGTTAATTGGGAAAAGTCTCATAAACTCCTTCCTGGGTTGGCTTTGAATGGTGATCCTCAGGCCTCAGTTTTCTGTATAGCTAGGATTATAGGAGTGAGCCTCCAGTACCTAGACCTCTAATTCATTAAGTGTAGATGAATTGATAGAGTTTTCACAAGGATTTTCGCACATGCATATGCAGTACTTAATTCAGAGTGACCCTCTTGCTTACTCTCACTTTCCCCATCCACACTATCTTTATTGTTAACAGTTTTAAGTGAGGTTTCTTTTGCTGTCTTCACTCCAATATGTATTTCTGTATTGTTCACCCTCTAACAAAGAGGATGGAAACTTAAACTGACTACAACATTTAGAAATGGGTCTTAGAGGGATGATTAGATTGGATTAGATCATTAGAATACAGATAGCATGATTGAATCCAAGCATTTTTCTAAGAAGAGGGAGACAGCACACAGACACATGTATGGAAGGATTCCCACTATGATGCGATACAGTCAAGGTGATTGCTCACTATATCTTATACCATACTATGTGGACTTTTTCAGTTTTCCAAACTGTGGTCTAAATAAAACTCTTATTTCAAAAATAGCTAGCCCCTATTATTTTGTAATAGTAATTAAATGTTGACTGATAGAAGAAACTAAAAATTAAAGAGTTGCATTAGTCAGAGTAGTTGTCAGAGTTCAAACCAGTTTTCCCAGATACTTTTTGGCTTCTATACTTTTTGGCTTCTATACTTTTGGCTTCTGGAATATATTATGAGATTATGGACTTTGTCTGTTCTGCAGTTTATGTTGTGTACACCTTTCATTATCTCATAGTTATTCTTCAAATTTGATGACTATAAGGGGGCAAAAGACCCCTTCCTTTATAAGTGTGTATAAGTTCTTGCCTTTTTACTAGAACATAGCCCCTTTATTTCTACAGAGCTTTGCAGCCCCATAAAATTTTCCCATTTTATCACATTTGATTCTCAGAATAACAATTTGTGGTGGTCATGACAGAGTTTGCAATCTTGTTTGCATAGATAAGCAGGTCAATATTCAAAAAGGTTAAGTGACATACATAAAACTAGCAAGTATGCTAAACAGGTTATAATGAGGTATCCTAATTGTTATTAATCAACTTTTACAAACTTGTAGCCACAATTAGTGTTTGAAAATTATTCTTTGGATATATCAATCTTAATGCAAATTTTAGAGTTCATGTCTTTATTTTCTAGAACCAAATATCAAGAGCAAAATATTTTCAAAGTATCAATGATCATCTTCTTTTGTTTCTTGACATGAGGGTTTGAGATCAAAAAAGAAAATATATTGGTTTCTTAGGGCTGCCATTAAAAAGTACCACAGATAAAGAACTGGGATTTGGAATAGACTGGGGTTCTGTCAGGGTTCAGTGATTAATCAAAATTCTAGACTTGGACAAATGGCATAGAAACCAACACAGAGAGTTAGGTACTAAGGCAGATGACCAGGATCTAGATATATGTACTAAGCTAAATATTAGAATGGGACACACAAAAACAGACAATATAGCTTGGCAAAGGGCATGTGATAGATGACCTTTTTTGAGCAGGTCATTTTCTGCTTAACCTTAGTCTGGTTTCCTAGCTTCCTCCTGCCTAGGCTCATAATTAATCTCTGAGTTTACAATAGCATTGAATTGAGATTGGAGGGTTAAAAGGCCCAGAAAGATTTAGTTGCAAGTTATTCTTCACTGTAGAATAGCAAATGTCATGGCTTTCTGTTCATTTTGTTTGGCATTCACGTTAATCAGATCCAGCAGCAAAATATTCCAAAATGGTCTTTGAAGAGCATTGTTCTGGTGGTGTTAAATGGATTTAGTATATTCTTTTACTAGAGTAAACTGCTGGCCTATCACAGAACTTGTCCTTCCATTGTATTCTCTTAAGGCACCCCTGACCAATCCTGCCAGTGTGAATTTCACAGTAAGGATGGTGATTTTATCCAATATTAACATCCATGTAAATAATTATTATCGTTTCATAAAATATTAGAAGTGATTTGTATGTACTCATTTTTTCCAGGACAAATATAGGAATAATAGGGAAAACAATTAAGTAGCTCCTAGATCACCTATGAGAGGAATTTTTTTTAATTGTGAAAATACCGTACAGAGGGGTTACAATTACATGAGCAAGGTAATGAGTACATTTCTTATCAAGCATTGTTGCCTCCTCCTTTGTTTCCCCTTCCCATCCCTTCCTATCTCCCTTCCCCTGCCCCCCCCCACTCCCCACAGTGCCAAAGTTGTAAAGTTTGTTTTTCAACATAACATCTTGTACATCTGATTTAAAAACTGATTCTATGATATATATTCCCTTTGGCTAGATTGAAGCGATACAGCCTCCCTGGGGCTTTTCTTGTACACCACCTGGAAATGTCAGTTGATACAGATTGTAGCAGAATGTCTGCTTAAAGCCATTTTCCACATGGAACCTGTAACATCTGTGGTTTTGGTCTTTAATGACTGTGTACTTGATTCTACTGAGATATGTACTTATCCAGTGTGAGATCTCAAGCAATTTAAAAAATGATAGAAAAATTATCAAAGTAAATTTGATTTCTGTGCTTTGCATTTATTGTGTTTCACATTTAGTCAGCGTTCTGGAAATATGACAAAATGAATGATATATAAAGCAATAGAATTCTTGTTCAACATTTGACTAGAAGAGTTAAGGAAAGATAGGGCCAACAGGACATTCAGACATTATTTTGCCTAGGATTAAGATTTGAGTTGCATTTCCCCCAGAAGATAAGTTGAAGTCCTCATTCTGGTACCAGAGAATGTTGCATTATTTAGAAATAAGGTCATTGAAGATGTAATCAGTTTCACATGAGGTCATAATGGATGGGGTGGATTCTAATCTAATGTGACTCCTGTCCTAAAAAGAAGCTCATGTAATATAGGGAAAACAGCCATGAGAAGACAGAGGTGCAAATTGGAGTAGTGCTGCCACAAGTCAATTTCTGGGGCTACCAGAAGATGATAGAATGAAGAAAGGATCCACCTTTAGACAGTGTGAGGGAAGCATGGCCTTGCCAACACCTGACTCAAAACTTTTAGCTTCTAGCACTGTAAGAGAATAAAATTCTGTGATTTTTAAATCATCAATTTTTTTTGACAGAAGACCTGGGAAATTAAAATAACCCATTTTGCATCTCTGTTCAGGGTTGTACTTAAACAAGGTCAATTAAATTTTACTGTATACCAATCAATCTTTTCTTGTATGGGTGCTGGTATTAGGGCTTGAACTCAGTGCCTGGGTGCTATCCCTTACCTTTTGGCTCAAGGATGGCACACTACCACTTGAACCACAGCTCTACTTCTGGCATTTTGCTAATTAAGCCAGAGATAAGAATCTCATGGAGTTTCCTGTTTGGGCTGGCTTCAAACATTGATCTTTAGATCTCAGCCTTTTAAATAGCTAGGGTTACAGGTGTGAGCTACCGGTGCCCCATGCCAGATAATCTTAAAGCTCATTGTTCTTGGGTGATTTTACAGTTTGACTTTTGAGAGGGAGGATGCCACAGAGACCTAGGCTACCATCAATTTCTATTTCATTCTAATTAAATTATTAATAATTAAGTTATTCTAATTAATTTCTATGTACCATTCAGCTACTATTAATTTCTTTTTTTTAAAGTGCACTGATATAATTCAGGGAAGCTACGTATGCTTTCTAGGTGAATAACTGGATTTTCAGTGCTTCTGGATCTGTGTGTGTATATGTGTGTATGTGTGTGTGTGTGTGTGTGTGTGTGTGTGTGTGTGTGTGTGTGTGTGTGTGTGACTGTTAAATCATTCGAGTCATTTTCACAATACATTAAATACTGGTTCCCCTTCCTCTAAATTCACATATGGAAATCCTCATTCCAGTTTGATGGTATTTGAAGACAGAGCCTTTTGGAGGTAATTAGGTTGTGAGGATGGAACTCTCATGAATGGGATTATTGCAGTTATAATGTGAAAGGTAGATGCATAAGACCTTTCTCTCCTTCCCTCTTACTCTCTCCTCTTCTGTGCTATGCAAGAGCACAGCAAAATGATGGCTGACTTCAAATCAAAATGTGTGTTTGCAGCAGAATTGATCTTTCTGGCACCAAAGTCTGGGCCCTCCTAGCTTCCAAAATTGTGACAAATAAATGTGTGTTATTTGAACCCAGTCTGTAGCATTCTGGTAAAGGAGCTTATACTAAGACATTAACAGATTTAAAATGTGTGAATAATACTATGTGTGGAATTAGTTAGATGGCTTGTTTTTTAGCCAGGTTTCAAATTCATTTGTGGCAATCTGGGTCACATTTTCCTCCTAGCAAGGTTTTTAACTCTAAGCTGTTGTGCATTCTAACACAGCTTCTGCTTAAATCTTAGCAGAAATAAACAAATGTTACTACTTTCATCCATGATAGATTTATTAACATGTTGATAGTAGTTTTTAGTTCCTCACTATTCTTTTAGAAAGTTATGGGACTATTTATCCTAGCATTAGAGAGAGTTGAAGAGTTTGTATTATAAGTGTCAAGATCACTTAGGATAGCAGCATGGAAATTTTAATTTCATGATTTTTTTTGGCAAACACAAAGCCTCAGAAACAAAAAGCTGTATTCTTTAGAAACATTACCTTCTTGATATACCCTGACTTTTAGCCTTATACTCTAAGCAGTGCTTTTTTGTTTAGAACATAAATGAGACATAGACATTTTGTGTGTCATTTCCATTTCTGTTTTTCTACAAGCCATTATTGCTTATGACATTGGATACTCCACAGAGCTACATAGGTGAGAAGTTCAGTCATTCAGAAGTGATAATGGGTTAAAACTTGCAGAAAGTCAAAGGCTGAGTTATGTATAGTGGTGCATGCTTATAATCCCAGTACTTGGGAGACTGAGGCAGTAGGATTAGACTTCCAGGCCAGCCTAGGTTCCATAGTGAGACCCTCTGGAAAAAAGAAGAAAAAGGAAGGAAGGAAGGAAAGAAGGAAGAAGGAAGGAGTGTCAAAAGCTAAAAATTTCTTGGAGATTTTAAGAATGTCACCATAATTAGTGATGGGATTTATACAAGTATATTTAGATGATTTACCAGGATTTTTCAGAAATAAATGAAAACTTTTTTGCATTTTGGATGTCTGAAGATCTAACATATTCTTAGGTTTAGATATTTGCTGTTCAAACCGTACTGGCAAACCCTATATTTTCAAATTGCTGTGTGCAGAATCATATTAGTAGATGTTATTACAATATGAATAGTATGTATTTTCTTCTTATTTAGAATGTTGCCAGAACAACTGAGTCTTGTTACAGAAGGTATGAGTTTATGCAATTTATATTTAGAGTAAAGTAAAAGCCAAGTGAGTTGGGACAGTCAGAAGACCAGGAGTGGGTTTGAAATTATTTAAACTCTCTGAGAGCTAGAGACAAGTAGTAGAAGTGAGGCAAGAAATTCAGTGCACAGGTATGACAGTCTCTGTAAATAATGGCATACATTTCCTTTCTCTTATTATTATTTAAAGCCAGCTAGTAGACAGGAGTTATAAAAACAGCTGGCCATGATAACATTTTTCCTTTTAAAACTTATTAAACATTTTTAATACCAAGATTCTAGATTTCAGGGAATATATACAAATGTTAATTATAGAAGGAAAACACACACACACACATACATATACTCTTTAACCCAGTGTTTTTCAACTTGTTTAATTAAATATGCCATTCTTTGATGTGGCATTTATTTTATCACGAAGGATATGGAAATATAAGCCAAAGACAAAGAAGATTAATTTAAAATACCATTTTGCTTATGTTGAAATTAACATCATAGACTTAGCCTACCATTGTAGAGCAGTAAATGGAAAGGATCAGAGAAACAGTCACTAAGTCCTTTTTTAAAATACATTTTCATTAATTCTTTAAACAAGCTTTGGTGCATCGACGATATACTAGAGTCAATAATGGACATTAAGAGCTATAATGGTGAAAAGACATAGCCTTCATTCTCAAAAATCTCTTAGAGTAGTGTTTCTCAAAGCATAGCTTATTCTACAGATGAGCTGAGGATCTTATCAAAATCAGAATTTAAGAGATCTAGGCTTGGGCCTGAGATTTTACATTTCTAATAAACTCAATATATGGATTTTAGATGAGCTTATTCAAGAAAGGTTTTCTGTAGATAGAAAATAGAATGCATAACACAAGTTTTGATTTTGTTCAGACTGCTTTTGACTAAATATTATACTGATGACATATGATCATTGTCCTAATTAAAAGTTAAAAAGATCAGTCAGAATATTCTTTTAGTTAGTAGTATAGTTTATTTACTAAGACATAGAGAATAATATGGCCTAGATTGGAATTTAGAAACATTTCTATGTTTTGTTGACTTCAGGGAATATGGCCTCGAATTCTCTAGTAAGTTATGTGGTTTTAAATAAAACAATCCTTAAAATACGCAGCAGTTATTAACATTTCCTTGTAAAACATGAGAAGATGGTGGCAGCTACCCAGAACAAACCCATTGAACATTGTGTGGATTATTTCTACAGCATGTCTGAAGTTTCTACTAAAGTATTAATGATGAAAAAATAATATAGATTTACCTTTTGTTGTGAAAGTTTCATGCATAAATCTCAAGAAATTTCTCATGAATTTTTTCTCCCCAATATTTGGCCAATGAATGACTTAGAAAATTATAAAAAGGGGTAAAAGACGATAAATCAGCTGGGTGCTGGTGGCTCACATCTGTAGTCCTAGCTACTCAAGAGGCTGATATCTGAGGATCACGGTTCACAATTACCTTGGGCCAAAGTACATGAGACATTTTATCTCCAGTTAACCACCTGAAAACCAGAAATGGAGCTGTGGCTCAAAGTGGTAGAGTGCTAGCTTTGGGCAAAAAAGAGATCAGGGACAGTGGCCAAGTCCTGAGTTCAAGAACCACAATCAACAAAAAAAGAAGATAAATCATTTGACAAATACAAATGAAGCATAACTAACCTATTTATATAGTTGATATTTTGTTCAGTTCCTAAATGTACTTTTCTGAATTTATTGTGAACTTGATCCAGATGCATGTCAATCCTTAGCACTGTTCATTACTTGAACTCTTCCATATTATATTAGTGACTTTTCACATTTATTTGAAAACATACATATATGTTTATATACATATTTCTGTTTTCTTTTAAGGAATACATTTTAATTTTTCTGATCAAGCTCCTGATTTATGATCATGTGTTTAATTCAGTTGAATTCCACCTAAAGTTGCTGCTTAAAAGTTATTCTTTGGGAATCACAGTAATCACTATAATAAGTATTTTGCATAATATGGAATGTATGTTTGGGTTTGTATACAGACTGTGCTGATCATATATGGCCCAACACACCACATTTTTTTCATATATTCCTCACTTAGAAGATTAGTGTCTAGCTATACCTCAGTGTATGTTCTCACTTTCAAGCTTGAGACAGAATCTTTTGGGTCCTTCCATAATTTGTTTGATTCCTTTAATTCTTGGCAGCTCTAATTCTGTTTCTGGCAACTGCTGGGGAAACTATTTTTTTAACCTTCCCTGACATGTCTTGAGATAATTCTGGGAAATTTTACTAAGTTGCCCTTCTACCCCTCTAAGGCTTTCTTTCTTCTGCAGATGTTTTGCTGTGCTTTTCATAACTCTAAGATGTATTTTAGATGAACCACTGTAGTTTACAGTTGCTGTAGCTTGTCTCATGCTAAGATTCCAAACAAATTTTAACAGCTGCTAAGGAGGTTGGCAGAAAGCCTTGATTGCTAATTCTGTACTAAAGTGCTTTCACAATGGGGCATTCAATAATATTTGATACCATCTTTAAGGCAAATTATGTCTATCTTATGTTGTTACTGCTTGTATCATACTCATTCATAGCTTTGAAAAGATTCCATCTAGGCACTGGTGGCTCACGCTTGTAATCTTAACATCTCAGGAGGTTGAGATCTGAAGATTGTGGCTCCAAGGCAGCCTAGACAGGAAAGACCAGGAGACTCTTATCTCTTATTAACCACTAAGAAGCCAGAAGTAGTACTGTGGATCAAGTGGTAGAGTACTAGCCTTGAAGAAAAGAGCTCAGAGATAAATAACATCCAGGCCCCAAGCTCAAGCCCCAAGTCCAGCACAAAAAATAAAAATAAAAAAAAAATGATTCCAAGCCTGTGCTTGCTTAAACGGGCTTAATTTTGTTTAGAACTCTAGAGAAGTTAGGGGTCCAGTGGTTACCAGTTTATCAGGAAGGTTATGATGGGAAAATAGGTAAGAGAGTTGAGTAGAGTAAGAGATGCTGATACATAAGTACAGTAAATTTGTGACTTCTGGAAACATTATCTCCATAAAAATGAATATTTGTTGTCTTGGTTGTACTTTGTAAATACTAAGGAGAGACATTACTTGGGTAACATTGGAGCACATGGTTTCAGATATTCTTAGTTTGTTTCTTAGTATTTGGGGGCTGGGGAGCTCCTAAGCAGTTTGGTATAAGGTAAACATGTGCCCCAAATCTCTCAAATGAGTTCACTAGAGTCAATCTTCTGTCAGACAAGGATAATTTCACTATATGTATAGTAAGAGAGATGCCATGTTGGTGGGGAAATCATTGAAAATAGAGCCTGAATTATAACTTCTGTTTCCTTGTGGGGCTGAGGTTTGAAATCAGGGCCTGTTACATGCTAAGGAAGTGCTCTACCACTAAGCCAAATCCCAACCTGAATTATAATTTGTAAAACCACACTTAATTCTCTAGAGTTTCCAAGTTATTTCACAGTTATGCAGTCAACTCTTTAAAACAATCTTCTATTTGTTTTCACTCATGTTTTTAGCATTCACAGCAATATTTTGTTCTGTGGCATACATGCTTTATTTTTTAAAAAATCTTAAAAAACTAGAAAAAGAATTTCATATTCTAATAATTGCCAATGTCATATTTGATGGTAAAAATTAGAGCATTATTTAAAAATGTATTCATATTAATGTACATATTCCACAATATGCTAATTGGCTTATGAGAATAAGTGTTTTATAGCCAAGTTTAGGAAATGCAGATTAAATAGTTTTCCTTTTAATGCAGGAATTCTCAGAACCTTTAATATGTTAATTTTCACTGTGAGTCTCTAAGTGGAATGTATAATTTCTGTCATCACAGGTGCAATTGGCTCCAGACATCTTTTCTCTAGAGCATCCCTACCTTACAGACATTTGAGGGATGAGCTATGGGAAATGCTGAGAGCATTGAGGCAGACATGAGCAGGTGGGCACTAAGTTTCTGTCAGTGGTTACTCATGTTATTCACCCAAGGCAGGGGCCATATTAGTGACATGGCTCCATTTGTACCTGATTCAGTTGAAAGTATTTGTCAATTCAACTGCTAGAGTCTCCTCTGATTCAGTAGATCTGACTCCAGTTCTAAGATTATTTTAGCAAGCGTCACATGTTGGTGTCTATTGTATATAGTTGGAGAAACATCATAGTGGGAAGTGTGGGTTATTAATGAATGATAAAATACCACATGCATCTGCTCATATATAGATGCTAGACCAAAGATATATACTAATAGTAATAAGACATAAATGTAAAAGAGGATTGTTTGAAGGGACCAGTGAGAAGAGTGAGGGGAAAAGAGAGGGTGATGGGAGGTGAATATGATTGAATTATAATGTATATGTTTATGAAAATAGCATAATGAAATTATGAAAATCATTAATCAAATGAATAGCATTAATAAAAGTTATGTTTAAAAGAGGTGGGAAGATGAGAACAATTCACAGAGGATGTGAATTTGATCAAAGTATATTTATGCGATTTTGAAAACAGAAATCCCTTTGAACAATTAATTTATGTTAATAAATATTTTTGAAAAATAAGTAAATAAAAATAAATGGTAAAATATGAGTAACTAGCATAATTTTGTACTCATGAGTTCAATAACACTGACATTGAATGCTGAAACTGGTACACCATAGATGTTATTGATGAAAGAGAAACGATATGAGTAAAGCTTTACATTCAGTCATATACTATTTACCTTTAATTCTACTTACCTTTATCTTTAAGTCATATACTACTTACCTTTAATAATCATGTGCTGACTGACCACAGACTCATTGACTCACTATTGCCATAAATTTGCACTTAAGTGAAGGCAAAGGTAAAGTTCTTTCCTTTAGGAAGTTTCCATCACATTTTCTTCTGCAATTGACATTTCCTCTGCACTTAGGGTTATTATTTGAGTCCTAGAATATTGTCCCTTCCTGAAATGTTCATTTCTCAGTTTCTTCATCTTGTTAAGTTGTTTTCTGTTGAAGGCAAACATGTAATGATGGTTTGGAATGGGATAAACATTTAGAAGCCAACATGATGAATGATCGAGGCTGATAAAATGTGTGTAAATGTGTTGTTGCTGGGGACAAGACTACATTTGCTGGTCTGAAACAGTTAAGATGGTGTGACGTTCCCAGGCAGGTTTAGTAAAATCTTGTGATCCAGAAAACTACAGAAATATGGCATCATTATGTAGAAAAGATCAGTAGGAAGAAAGAAAATGAAAATATATCCAGTGTCTAAATGATTTTTTTCACCTTATTGATTTTTTTTCTGGTTGGGAATAATTTCATTCCCTTCTTAACTTTCTTACCAAAAGGGGTGAGTCTCATCATGTGCACTTGAACATAGGTAATAATGATTACTTGTTACAGACTGAATGGGAAAGTCCTTCCTGCAAAGTAATTTTACACCTTTGGGGTATCAATCAAAACATTTACTTTTAATCACTGCAAACAAAAACACATAATGACACAATCATATTGGCTTCTTTAAAATCCTCAGCTAAGGGAAATGATATTCCTTGTCATCATTCTTATTCACATTGCTGCCTCACTTTTGGTTATAATGCCAAGTATCTGCCATGTTAGACATATATTGGTAGATAGATTATAATAGTAATGTTCAATAATGGAAAACTCTAAGTGCTGAGAGATGTTAGACATCCCTCCTTTCTAGTATGAGATTTGTTTCCTGGGCAAGAGGTGGAAGGTGGGAAGGAGGATATTACACTTAGTTATAATTCATGTATGTCAGGACTTAAGTATTGTAGGGCTTTGTGACAACAGAAGAAATAATGGAAACAGGAAGCCAGGCTGCTATAAGGACATACATAACAAGTAATTAGTTCACTACAGACATGAGGGAACCTACAGAGAACATTAGAAAATACTATTGTACATGAAATGTATTAACGCTAATATTGTGAACAGCTGGATGGCTAGATGTTTGATAATGAAGCAAGTCATTTTAATTTGATCTAAGCTTCAGCTTTTAATTGAATTTATAAGAACATGGGGAAAATTAACAGGCAGCTTCTGGCAATTCAAAAACAATATTTTGGCTCAGAGTCTAAGCATCTCTCTGAATTTGGGAAATCAGGCTCCAGATAAAGATGGTATAAAGAAAAATCGTGTCATAACACCAAGGACAGCAGAACTTTGTCTTTTATTTTAAATAAATGTAAATTGTCATTGTTTGTCAGAATGGTAACTATTTTTTTAGCCTAATCACATCTTACAGTGAGAGGAGGTCTGCTCTAGTTGTTAGTTGGTTGTTTGAATCAATTATAAGATTTTTACTTTTGTGAAAAGTCAAAACTACCAGGTAGAATCATTTTTCAAAGACCTTCAAAATAGAGCAGTATGCTATGGCCAGAGATGAATCTTCTTGGTTAAGAGATCTCAGAAGAGCTGGGCAAGAAGCTTTTTAAAAAAATATAATAGAACCCTGTGTCTTTTGACTAGGTCTGGTCATGACTTATGAGTTCAAAATTTCTGCCTCCTATGCAAAATACAAAGGGTCATCAGTTTTGTTTGCCTAAAAAGGCTACCCTGAGCAATCACATTTGTATCCACTTACCTCAATGTATAATCTAACCTGTTTGTTTTTTTTTTTGGTTCCGGTCATGGGGCCTGAACTCTGGGCCTGGGCGCTGTCCCTCAGCTCTTCAGCTCAAGGCTAGCGCTCTACCACTTGAGCCACAGCGCCACTTTCCGGCTTTTTTCCTTTTGCTTATGTGGTGCTGAGGAATCGATCCCAGGGCCTCAGGCATGCAAGGCAAGCGCTCTACCACTGAGCCACCTTCCCAGCCCCCGGTTGTTGTTTTTGCATCTTCAGATGAAGTGCTTTATCATTTTCTTCCATCATTTTGCAAGACAATACAAGGCAGAACTATTTGGTAGTGGATGATATGAATCATTTTCTGGAGAAGATGGAGGTGCCTTGAGATGAAGTGTAGTTTTTCTTCAGCCTACAAAGGTGATGGATCTCTTCTGCTAATCTTTTTACTTATAAAAGAACAGATTCAGTTGTCTTCATCTAGCTTCCAAATCACATCAAGCTGAAAGTTTACTTTTTGAATTGTTTAGCCAGATTTTCTAAAATAAGGAAAATGCCAGTTCAATGCTAATCTACTTAAGGAGTTTCCTTATTTTTTGCTCAGTTATTTTCTCTTTTTATTTTTTGTGGCATTTTATATGCAACTTAGAATGTAGTGCATGACTTATTTTTATTTATTTATTTTGTTTTCCTTCCATCTTAGATATTCTAAATAATAATCTTATAAAAATGAGGATCCTATCATGATTTACTTCTTCCTTCATACCTGGAAATGGCTTTGTATCCCTATGTGTTTAGAGAAAACAATTAGAGTAATATGTTTATAAATGTACTTGGGTAACCCCTATATTGGTAATAGGCACTTGAAAAACTAATTATTAACATCTATTGAAAATATAGACCTCCTTCTTAGCTAGCTTTCCTTGGTAGAGATATTTTTAGGAGCTCTGTGATTTTTTGATATTTTTATTATTTAAATCATAAGCATTTACTTCAAAAGAAACTTGAAAATGAAGCAATGAAGGTTCAAGGCTCAAAGATACTGTATCTTGAATTATGTCTAATATATGGTAAATAATATCTATCATTAGAGGTTAGAGATAAAGCTAGGCTTGGATTTTTAAGATAATCAATGATGAAGTCTGCTGATGCAAGTGGAGAGCTATAATAATCACTTTGGTTTACTATGATTGGTAGTAGAGAGGATAAAGAAACCCATAGCTACTATGTAATCCCAGGAATGGAAATAATTTGGAAAGATGTAGCAGATTAGATATAGATAATTCACTCCCTACAATATATTTTCAATCTCATCACTAGCTTACATTCCTGTTAAACAGTCATTCATCTTTTTGCTCTACTTCTTTTTTCATTTTTGGAAATGTCCACTTATCATTATATTAAAATATAATGAGAAAGGAATTTTTGGATGCATAAGTGGCCATTATATAGTGTCAGTCTATGTGTAGAGATTCTAACATGCTCATGTAGAGTTGTTTGTGAATTGTGAAAGTGGCTTTTTCATCAGAGCATATTTAACTACTTTATTTACATCAGTCTGTAGTACTCAGTTGGGTGGACGAATTGGAAACTCTGTATGAAGCATTAATTGCTGTTCACTGTTATTATAGATATTGGTTCTACAGAATTTGGACTCTGTGGGGAATGACATATTTTCAATCTATTTAATCAGTAACTGAACACTGTGTGGAAAAATGGTCTTCAGAACCAATGTAAACTAAACATTTCTGAAAATGTATATTTGTGACTTCGCTGTCCTGGACTCTATTCTTTCAAAGTAGAGAGAACAATAACTTCATGGGTAGTTCACATGGAATGGCTGAGGAGAATAATATTTACTAACTGGTTGATTAACCTCAGCCTTAATATCCTTTCTGAAGTACATTATTAGGGAAATGGCCTCTAAAAGTTCAGACTATTGGCCAGACTTCAATGGCTCATACCTATAATCCTAGCTACTCAGAAGGCTGAGATCTGAGAATTATGGTTCAAAGAAAGCCTGGCAAGAAAGTCTGTGAGACTCTTATCTCCAATTGATTACCAAAAAGCTAGAAATGCAACTTTTACTCAAGTGATAGAATGCTAGCCATGAGCACAAAAGCTCACGGACAGGACCCAGGCCCAGAGTTCAAGCCCCAGGATTGGCACAGACACACAAAAATGCAGATTATTTGATTAAAAACTTGTTTGTAACTCAACAATTTAGATTGAACCTTTTTGGGACATTTTGTCTCATATTTCCCAACTCTGTCTTTTCTCTATAACTCAGGTGTAAGCAAAATTAAGGACTAATACTGTAGTTCATAAACATGCTATTGCTTTTCCTCACAGTCTGTGCACAGTGCTCTGTAGATACTGGGTACATGTTGTCTTCCTGAATAAATAATCTGATGAGTCGGTGTTCTTCATGTGTATCAGTGTCTGTTTCATACAATACATATAGTTCTTTTCTCTTAATGAAATCAGGAGACAGAGACATCTATGGGGCATGATAATATTTGTCATTATCTCTGAGAAGAGGTTGTACCAACATCTGACTGCCACATAATTTTCTTTTTTTCACTTATTTATTTTTTATTTTTTTAATTGTGAAAATACCATACAGAGGGGTTGCAATTACATCACATTATTTTCTTTTATCTCTTTGTATTTTGTAGATACAGTTATATATAAACAAAATACAATAATAAAGGAATATATATATATATATATAACAAGATGTGTATGATTTTTAACATTTTTCTCTGACTTCTTTTCTATCTCTCTTATTGTGTTTGTACTTCATTATAAGAACAAAAATTTTAAGCCAGGTATCCATGGCTCACACATGTAATCTTAGCTACTCAGGAGAGGTTATACCGTGTGGGAGGGACATACAAAAAAATAATCTTATAAATATGTTAGAATCAAATGCATTGTGTATATACACCACATTTTCTTGATCTATTCATCTACTGAGGGGCATCTGGGTTGGTTCCATATCTTAGCTATGGTAAATAATGCTGCAATAACCATAGTTGTGCTGGTAGCTTTAGTATGGTCTTGTTTGTGATCATTTGGGTAAATGTCCAAAAGTGGGATGTTTTGGTTCACAGTTTCAGATTTTAGTCCATAGAACTTATGGTCTTCCTATTTTATAGTGACAAAAAAGTTCTGAGACTCTATCAGTTCAGTGTGTCATCAGGAAACAGGAATCATTGTAGATAGTTCAAATAAAAATACTGAAAGAAGTATTGCTTATTGCAGTTTGGAGAATGTTAAGGGAATAAAGAAAATATACTGAAGTTTGTCTGGAGAGGGAAAAAAGAAAAGAGAAACTTACTAAAGTTCAGTAAGCTCAATCTGGGAAGGAGGGTTTGTATGAAAAAAAATGTAGTTTTGAACTCAACTGCTGACACAGAGAAATGGCAAATGAAGTGAGAATGTGCAGGGGAAGAAATTACCAACTCTTCTTTCTTTATGCCATTCGCAGAAAAGATAGCCTTCTAGTGTTAGGGGACTTTCTATCAAACAGAAGCTAGGAGCCCACATGAACCAGTTATTAGGGGCAGCATCCTGAAAACATCGTGGTTAGAGAAGTGGAAAATGAATCTTGTGAGAGAAACAAAACAAAATGCACATGTGTATTGTTTGGCCTCTGTCGATAACTTTCTTGTGTAGAATATTACCTACCATACATTGAAATGATAGCCTTCACAGTGCTAGGAAGCATGTGCTCTACCACTGAGATATGTCCCTTGTTCAATAGATTCTTTTAAATAAGATAATCAATGATAGTTGAGTTTGGGAAAGGAAATATAACATTGATGTAGCATATTATTATATAGGAGGGCCTTGAGTATTGCAGTGGGGAAATGGTGATTGTCCAAGGCAAGTGTTTAATTCACAGATAGCTACCCTGGAAAGATACATTCCATGTCTTTTGTTTATTATTTCAATCCAGAAACATAGATTTCTAACCTATGTGCTATATCTCAATATTCAAAGATCTTGGGAATGCTCTAGTAAGAAATTTGTGAAACTACATGGTTGTATTTCTTAGGGTACAAGGTATTAAAATATTGCTTTATTATTATACAATGTAAGTGAAAAGGATTTAATGATACCACTGATTAATTAACTTAATTCCCATCTTGATTACAAGGATTCATGAGGATGAACAGCATACACAGGTGACACAGGTTTATCTACAATATCAACTTGAAGTCAGCTATGTGCCTACAATTCTTCCCTTTACTTTATTGTAAAAACCATCTGGCATTGATTTGGATGATGAAGTAGAGGACAGTGTCATTCACTGGTAAAGGGAAATCAGAGGAAGGATCAGGTGTTAGGGGAGATGATGGCTTTAGTTTGCACATACTTAGTCTGAAGTAGCTATTAGTTACTCAAGGAGAAATATCTTACCAATAGCTGGGATACATAGATCTGAGTATCAGGAGAGAATACTAAAATTTATTAGCACATAGGTAGGTACTATTTGAAATCTTCATGGTTTACTCTTGTCACAACCTGTGAGCAAGCCAGAATCCGGCATGCTGTGGATTTGAATGTCTTTGATGATGTTTTCCTCAAGCTGGAGAGTATGCGGCTCCAAGTGACTGAAGAAGCAATATCAAAAGATGAAATAAAATACTAAGAGACTCGGCCAACCTGAAGCAGAAATATTCATATTTAAGTGACTAGGCAGAGAGAATCTGGGCCTGAAATAAACAATTTTGACAAACTATGAGCACAGATTACAATGTTGTGGTATAGGTGACAAAGTGTGTTATGGTCAAGTTCCCTGTGTGCTGTAGCATAGCCACTGTGGCCTTTCATATGTCGTCTGCCACTAGTGGGTAGTCAGAGGGAGCTTCAAAAGGTGAAGGATGCTGAATTGACTTAGAACAATGGAGAATGAATAATGCAATAGAAGTCATGGTGAGAGATTCTGCCAGATCATAATTTTGAAAAGTGATGAAGTTAAAAACATAGCAATCACAATTCTAGATTTTTTTTCAAGGAGCTTGCCTATAAAGGGAAGAAAGGGATTGGTAAACAGAAGAGTATACAGGTTTGAGGGAGGATTTTTGTCTTGCTTATTTTTAAGGGAAAGGACTGCTCAGCATCCATGCAGTCTTTGAGACATATCTTGAAAATCAAAGAGAAAGAGGAGTTTGAGGGGAGAGATACAGACAGATGGAATCCCAAATAATAGGCAACATAGATAGGGTCATAAACATGGTGGAAGGTTTGTCTGGAAGGTAAAGGCGAGAAGTAAAATTTCTTTTTACAAAAGCTATATTAAAGAAATGTCCTCATTACCTTACTCATGTAACTGTATCCCCTCTGTACAGCATCTTTACAATAAAATTAAATTAAAAAAAAAAGAAACTGAGGATAGGCATAGTATAATAAATGGGCTTGGGGTATTGAGCTAGGAAGTTGAGAAAAACAGTATTTCAAATCATTCCAAAGACAAAGGCAAATGTGAGATAACACAGAGTTTGTTACTGGTGATAGTGAAATTTGTATTGCTCTGAGAAATGTGGTGAAGGTTGGGAAGGGAGAATCATGAAAACTGGAAGATATTTTATTCATCTCTTAGTTGTGCATACTTCAGACTTGCCTGTTTCAAGCAGTAGAGTCATTTCTCTGAATGAACATTTTTTTTGTCAATGTCTAGTATATGTAAATCAGATAGAAGTTCAGTGGTTCAGTTGGAAGAGGCAGAGATAAACAATGAGTAAGTTGCTAATATTGGGTGTTCATTGATGCCCTCTTGCCAAAATTTCTCATGGCTCATAGCAATTTTAGATACATTTCTGAGAAATGCTTAGGGTTCCTTTGAACAGATTTAAAGCCAGATTTGATTCCCAGAACCACAAATACTAACTAAACTAACTAAATTTATAATACTCCCAAATGACTGCGATAAGAATCTATTTTTCCTAATTCCTAGGTAGAGCATTCCTTTTGTATTATATTACTCTATTTCTTGTGAACTTAAAATTAATCACTTTCAATAAAGTCCCCAAGAATCTGAAAGCTTTCCAACATTTACCTGGAGACAAGTCCTTTCTGCACTTCACTTTTTTTATTTGTTAAAAGATAATAGATTTTTTTTCATTTTTCCTACCAACCTTACTTTAGATTAAATAAGACATGATGTGATTACAGAACCTTGGAAGGAAGTTGTGGTACATAATTTAGATATTATTGTGAAGGGCCTCAAGTCATGTCTGCAAGAATCATCAACCACAACTGGGAATGAGAAGCACTGAAACAGAGCTTCTGCAGGGCAAATGACATAGCTAGCAAGATCAATAGAAAACCCACGGATTGGGAGAAGATCTTTACTAGCCATACAACAGACAAGGGTCTCATATCTAAAATATTCTTGGAACTCAAAAAATTAAACCACCCAACAACAAATCCTCAAAGAAACAACTGCCCAATAAATAAGTGGGCGAAAGACTTAAAGAGAAGCTTCTCTGAAGAAGAAAGAAGGATGGCAAATAGACACATGAAGAAATGTTCAACATCCCTAGCCATAAAAGAAATGCAAATCAAAACAACATTGAGATATCACCTCACTCCAGTTAGAACAGCAAAAATCAAGAACTCTAACAACAACAGATGCTGGAGGGGATGTGGATAGAAAGGAACCTTACTTCATTGTTGGTGGGAATGTAAACTTGTTCAACCACTTTGGAAAGCAGTATGGAGGTTCCTCAAAAGACTTCACATAGATCTCCCCTATGATCCAGCAATCCCACTTTTGGGCATTTACCCAAATGTTTACAAACAAGACCACACTAAAGCTACCAGCACAACTAGGTTTATTGCAGCATTATATACCATAGCTAAGATATGGAACCAACCCAGATGCCCCTCAGTAGATGAATGGATCAAGAAAATGTGGTATATATACACAATGGAATTCTATGCTTCCATCAGAAAGAATGACATTTCCCCATTTGTTAGGAAATGGAAAGGTTTGGAAAAAATTATATTAAGTGAAGTAAGCCAGGCCCAAAGAAGCATAGGTCCCATGGTTTCCCTTATTTGCAATATCTAGTATAGGTATGAGTCAAGCGGAAAAGGTCAGATAATGTGATGTTAGGAAAATGAACCCTTAACTATGTATTTTAATGTTTTCGTTTCTTTCATGCATGTGTTTCTAACGCATTTATAAGATTATTTCTTTGTTGCTTTGTATGTCCCTCCCCCACAGTGTAACCCCCGCTTTCACTTTATTTGATGTCAGTATAACATGTGGAGGAGATGGGGACAAAGAAGTCGTTTAAGGATTCAGGTGGACCTGTTGCAACAATGAGAAGTACAAAATGTCATGTCAAAACCAGCTTTACAATGTCGGTGTGGGGGGGGAGGGAGGTATAATTGGGTGGGGGGAGGGGGGAGGCTGGGAAGGGAGGTGAAGGGTAAACAAAGGAGGAGGCTGCAATGCTTGGTAAGAAATGTATGCATTATCCTGCCCATGTAATTGTAGCCCCTCTGTACAGTATGTTCTCAAATAAAATAAAATAAAATTAAAAAAAAAAAAAGAAAAGCACTGAAACATTTCAGAGATGTTGATATAGTCCAGGTAGTCTTTAGCAATTGTTTTATTTTCACATGGAATTATGGTTTTCAAATTTATTCAGCATCTATAACTGTACTTCATAACTTTTACTTCTGTATGAACATACCAGGATATATTCATATAGTTTAGTGATGCACGTAGATGTGATATATATTTTTTAACTCAAGAAAATGATGTGTGGGGCTTGGAATGTGGCTTAGTAGTATAGCGCTTGCCTAGCGTGCATGAAGTCCTGGGTTTGATTCCTCAGAAAAAGCTGGAGGTGGCACTGTAGCTCAAGTGGTAGAGCTCTAGCCTTGAGCACAGAGAGGCTCAGGGACAGAGCTCAGGCCCTGAGTTCAAGCCACAGGCCCAGCCAAAAATAAAAAAGAAACAAAAAGGTGTGTGTGTGTGTGTGTGTGTGTGTGTGTGTGTGTGTGTGTGTGTGTGTGTGTGTGTGTGTTTGTGTGTGTGTGTGCTTGAACTCAGGGTGTGGGCACTGTCCCTAAGTTTCTTCCGTTCAAAGCTCTTGCTCTACCATTTGAGCCACAGATTTCTTTCTGGCTTTTTTTTGTGTGTGTGATTAATTACAGATAAGAGTATCATGGACTTTTCTACCTGGTCTGGGTTTCAAACCAAGATCCTCAGATCTCAGCCTCCTGAGTAACTAAGATTGCAGGTATGAGTCACTAGTGCCCAACTTCCAGGATATGACTTTCAAAATCAGTATAGTAATGATCTCTTCAGGGGAGGCAAGTTTATGAGGGAATAGTAAGTTTGTTTTATTTATTTTCTATTACTTTGGCAAATACCTGAGATAAACCATTTGAAAGGAGGAAGACTTTATTTTGGCTCATGGTTTAAGAGGTTTAGACTGTGATTGGGGGACTCCATTGTTTGTGGGCCACAATTAGGCAGAACATCATTGCAAAAGGGTATGGTAGAGGAAAGCTGCTCATTTCAGTAGCCAGGAAGCAGAAAGGGAGGGAAAGAATCAGTGACAAGATATATCCTTCAAAGGTTAGTGACAAGGGCATATTCCCTTGACTCTATCTAGGGACTTACATCCTTCAACTAGACACTATCTCATATTTCACCACCTTCCAGTAAATACCATCATATTATGAATCTATCAAGAGATAGATTAATCTATTGATTAGGTTAGAGCCTTCATGTTTCAATCCTCTCTCAGTTATTGGACCTTTTGTCCTTTGTAGGGGACATTTCAAATCCAAACCAGAACAATGGTTTAGTATTACCCAAAATTTAGTGCACTGTATTATAAGTGTGATCTCAAAGACAGTATTAATAGGAAATCTTGTTAAAAATGATAATTTTGGGGTCCCATCCAAACCTAGTCAGAAACTTTAGGGGTGGGCCTAGCTCTCTTAGCTCATTCTAAGTACACTAAAGTTTCAGAACTATTGCCACAAGGTTGTTCATGATAACTTATACATAAACTTCTGTTGTCTCATTGTCTCTGTATGTATCTGTCTCTGTCTCTGTCTGTCTATCTGTCTCTCTCCCTGTGTCTCTTTCTCTCTGTCTCAAGTTACATAATAAAAATAAAATGAATACATGTTAGCTGTGACTAACCAGCTATAAAGAACTGTAGGAATATTATAGCTACATCTTTTGCAGCCTATTTAGTCATAAGGGCAAGTGGTAGAAAAAGAGATAGAAGAGTGAAATGGCAGAGCAATTTAGGAAGAAGTAAAGATGCAGTAAGAGAGGACCATTTCTGTAGTATTTTATAATAAAAATGTGGTTGAAAATATAGAGTACCCTTTATAGAATATGGATATACATTTATATCATTTGTATTTGTGTGTGTGTGTGTGTGTGTGTGTGTGTGTGTGTGTGTGTGTGTGTGTGTTATGTGTGTGCATGGGCACATGTACCCATGATACTTTGCATGGCCAATTGGTGGAGATAATTATTCCCTCTCTCTACTTATGCAAGCTTCTGAATAATTCAGCCCCAGCAGGGAGTAACTTACTCACACCACAGGATGCAACTACTGTTATTCAAATAGAGCTTACTGCCTTGGCCATGCATTCCAAAATGAAATGAATCTATATTATTAGTACTTTGACTCTTTTTTTTTTTTTGGAGCTGCAGTCCCCTTTACAAGCTATCTCATATTGAAAGTGAACACACAAAAGGGGTAAAAAGAATTTTCCTTATTTATTTTGAGAGAAGCCAGTTATTAAGTGAACATTTCCTCTTGAATGACTTACTAGTGTTCACTGCAAAAGGGTAGTCTACTCTGAAAAGTACCATACAGTGTAACAGTTAAAAATGTCATTGTTGTACACAGAGGACTTTAACCTGCCAACTGCCTGGGGACAGTTAGCAAGAAATCTCTTGAAAGAAATTAATTGTGCAACATGTGTGCCCTAAGGAAAACACCTTTAGCAGACAGGAAATAGTACCAAATCAATTTTATGCATTTTAAAGATCTGTCATTTTTGCAACAAGGGGTCATGGAGATATTAGAGCAATATTTTATCCTGTTTGCCAGATATGTATGAAAGGAAACCAAATGCCATAGAAAATCTCTTGTCATCACTGTTGCTGAGGTTCTTATTCATATAATAGATTTTTGAACAGTCTACCTCTTTGTACATGGCCTATTCTCTAATTCCTCCATGTTGCTACTTTAGGAAAGTGAAGTTTTGGATGTATCATTAGTATGGGTTTTCAGGGAGACAGAAATATTAGTATATCTACTTTGATATATAGTAGGGGTTTGGGAAGTTGGCTCATGGGTTATAGTGACTGACAAGTCTTACAATAGATTGTCTTCAAGCTGGAGACCCTATGATGTTGGTAGTATGGTCCAATAAATGTGAAGGATTTAGATCTAGGAAAGATGATTGTGCAATTCTCTAAGGCCAAATGTCTGTCTCTAAGGCCAAATGGGAAGTGGAATTGTTGGTATAAGAACTTCTGGTGTGTAAGGCAATTAGATGAACATGTATCAGGTCTCAGGGGAAATAACTATTTGGTCTTCTGCTTCTGTTCTGTTAGGTGATTGAATGGCATCCACCCATATGGAGGTAGGTTATCTCCACCCAATCAGTTTACACTCATGTGCTAATTCTTTTTGAAAACCTCTCAACAGAAGCACCAAACACAATGCTATTCTGAGTTTTAAGACATTATTCCACTCAAGTGGATATAAAAAATTTACAACCATAGTCAATGCAGTTTGTATGCTGAATTTCCCCCAAATCTCATATGTAAAAGGCATTGGTGATCAGTTTGTTGCAGTTAGGCAATATTGGGACCTTTAAGAGGTGGAGCTTACTAGGTGGTCTTCCATTATTGAGGTATGCCCTTGAAATGAATTGTTGAATCCTGGTGTTTTCTTCTTTGTTGTCTTTTACATCCCTGCCATGAGGTAAATGGTTTGGCTCTAGTATGAGGTCCTTCATACAGTGTAACCACAGGCCTAAAGCAATCAGCTCTGGAATGAAATCCACAATCCACAAGTTGAAGTAAATTTTTTCTATTTGTAAGTTGATTTGTCTCAAGTATTTGTTACAGTAACAGAAAAGTTAACACAAGAGTCTGCAGATTCCATATCTTAGCTATAGTAAATAATGCTGCAATAAACATAGTTGTGCTTGGTAGCTTTAGTGTGGTCTTGTTTGTAAACATTTGGGTAAATGCCCAAAAGTGGGATTGCTGGGTCATAGGGGAGCAATATGTGGAGTCTTTTGAGGAACCTCCATACTACTTTCCAAAGTGGTTGAACAAGTTTACACTCCCACCAACAATGAAGTAAGGTTCCTTTCTGTCCACATCCCCTCCAGCATCTGTTGTTACTAGAGTACTTGATTTTTGCCATTCTAACTGGGGTGAGGTGGTATCTTAATGTTGTTTTGATTTGCATTTCTTTTAGGGCTAGGGAGGTTGAGCATTTCTTCATGTGTCTATTGGCCATCCTTCTTTCTTCTTCAGAGAAGTTTCTCTTTAAGTCTTTAGCCCACTTATTTATTGGGCAGTTGTTTCTTTGAGGATTTGTTGTTGGGGGATTTAATTTTTTGAGTTCCAAGTATATTTTAGATATGAGACCCTTGTCTGTTGTATGGCTAGTGAAGATCTTCTCCCAATCCGTAGGCTTTCTATTGATCTTGCTAGCTATGTCCTTTGCCATGCAGAAGCTCTGCAACTTCATGCAAGCCCATTTGTCCAACCTTTCTTTGATTTGTTGTGTTTCCGGGTCTCTATTAAGAAAATTTCGCCCTGTGCCCCTCAGTAGATGAATGGATCAAGAAAATGTGGTATATATACACAATGGAATTCTATGCCTCCATCAGAAAGAATGACATTGCCCCATTTGTTAGAAAATGGAAAGACTTGGAAAAAATTATATTAAGTGAAGTAAGCCAAGCCCAAAGAAACGTAGGTCCCATGGTTTCCCTTATTTGCCATAATTAGTATATGTATGAGTCAAGCAGAAAAGGTCAGATAAGGTGATGTTAGGAAAATGAACCCTAAGATATGTATTTAAATGTTTTTTTTTCTTTCATGCATTTGTTTTTAACACATTTATAAGATTATTTCTTTGTTGCTTTGTATGTCCCTCCCCCACAGTATAACCCCTGCTTTCACTGTATTTGATGTCGGTATAATTTGTGGAGGGGAAGGGGAAAACGAAATTGTTTAAATAGGGATACAGGTGGACCCGTTGCAACAAGGAGAAGTACAAGTTGTCATGTCGAAAACGAACTTTACAACTTTGGTGTGGGTGGTGAGGATTGGGTGGGGGGTGGGGGGGAGGTTGGGAAGGGATGGGAAGAGGAAACAAAGGAGGAGGCTACAATGCTTGATAAGAAATGTACTCACTATCTTGGCCATGTAATTGTAACCCCTCTGTACAATATTTTCACAATAAAAATAAATAAAAATTAAAAAAAAAGAAATGTACTCATTATCTTGCTTATGTAATTGTAACCCCTCTGTACGGTATTTTCACAATAAAAATAAATAAACAAAAAAAAGAGTTTGCAGATTATATCTTGGTCTTTGCATCAGAAAATTAGAAACCAAATCTACTATATGCCTCATTTTTTTGTGAGCTACCCTGTTCCTGTAACATTTGACTATTTTGTTATTTTTTGTCTCTTTTTTTAATGTGTGCTGGTACTGAGGCTTGACCTCAGGGCCTAACTACCGTCCTTGAACATATTTTTTGCTCAAAGCTAGTGCTCTACCACTTGAGTCACAGCTCTACTTCTGGCTTTTTGGTGGTTAGTTGGAGGTCAGAGTCACATGGGCTTTCTTCACAGGCTGGCTTCAAACTGTGATCCTCAGATCCTCCTGAGTAGCTAGAATTAAAGGCATAAGCCATCACAGCCTATTATTTCTCTCTCTCTTTTTAAAAAATCTCTTTACATCCTCTTATTCTGTTACATGGTATTTATTTTTGTCAATTGCCTGAAATTCCTTTTGGAATGTGGAAAGATGAAAATACACAGATGTACAAATAATGACAGTAAAGTCACTCTCATTCTCAGAGGCTTGCTTTACTTCCATTTGGTCACTGAGTAAACCAAACTTTCCCTAAGTACAGTTTTATTCCACATTGTATATAATACAACCTCTATGATCCATCACATTGACTTACCTTTCTTTCTCCAAACCTACACTGGATTTTCTGGCCTTTATGTCTATATGTATGGTATAACTCTACTAGAATAGACGTTTTGTCAAAAACCAAACTTTACAACTTTGGCAGGGGGAGGGGGGAGGAAGGCAGGTGGGGGGTAGGAGGGTGAGAGGGGTGGGGGTGGGTAGTGGGGGGGAGATGGGAAGGGATGGGAAGGGGAAACAAAGGAGGAGGCAACAATGCTTGATAAGAAATGTACTCATTACCTTGCTCATGTAATTGTAACCCCTCTGTATGGTATTTTCACAATAAAAAAAAGCTAAAAAAAAGGATTGGTTAATTTGTGGTAAAAGTCTTAAAGAACACTAGAAATATAAGTAAACATCCATAGGAGAAGATATGTACATAGTAGTATAGTGAAGCTGTTGTACCATAAATCAGATATGAACCCAGTCATGAGAAAACAGAGAAGTCACATTTTGAGTGGTTCAATTTGGAGTCTTCATTGCAGCACACTAACGGTCTGCAGGTGGCCAACTGTCACAAAGACCTGCAGCCAGCAAATAGACTTAACACTGTTGGGAAACTGAGCCATGAAGGCTGGAGAGGAAAGAAAGAACAAAAACAATGCCAACCGACCAATTCAGTTCCAATGAGGAGCTGAAGTGGGACACCATGTAGACCAGAGGACCAGGAGACAGAACAGGAACAGGCAGGAGATGCGTGGCATAGCATAATGGCACCTGAGCTGGTCTTGGCCTAAATAGTGTGAAGGTCAGGGGGCAGGGTCACAGGAAACTCAGGTCCCAGGCACTGTACTGACAGTCACATATCATCCAGACCTGATCTCCTTACTTCAAAACTAACCTCCTGATAGAAAATAAGGACACACATTGTTCACACAGTAGTTGGGAAGATCTGGACCTCAAGCTATCTAAGGTCTGAGAAATCATTTGTACATGACAGGAGAGACACATAATACTTGTCAGAAGTCCACAGCTGTCTGCTTGTACTGATAATTTTGTAGGGCCCTTGAATGGTGTTTTTCTTTTTATTTGTTTTTTATTGTAAAAATACTGTACAGAGAGGTTACAGTTACATGAGTAAGGTAATGAGTACATTTCCTATTGAGCATTGTTACTTCCTCCTTTGTTTTTTCCCTACCATCCCTTCCCTCCCCACCTCCCCAACTCCTCCCTTCCCCACCTTTCTAAGGTCTCAGAGTTAGCTTGCTGATTTTGTCCCTGCCTGTGTCCCTACCTGTTTACAAAAATCTGTTTTTATTTCTCCGATGATGTTTTCCCTGTGTGACATACAAATTTCTGCCCTAGATGCAACAATCTTGTTACACTCCTTCTCGGAATGTGACTCTTACCTCAATTCCTGTAGTCTATGTAACACATTCATAAAGCTTCTTCTCAGAATTGACTCTACCCCCAAATTCCCATTGTCCACGTAATGTGACCCATGTGATTTCCCCCTAAAATTATGTTTAAATCCAGCCTATACCTGTCCTTGGCTGCTGCCTCCAATCCTGCTTGGGGCAGCCTGACAGGTCTGTCCCCCAATAAAGCCTTGAGATCAAAAGCCTTGAGATCGTATTGGTTGCTCTTGCTCACCTCTCATTTGTTACAATTACAAATACTCAACCTTTGGCAGAAAACAAAAGCTTCCTCACCTAGTATACTCAATATACTAACTGAAATGGTCATGTCCTATTGAAATGTCCAAACTATTTGAGAAGTCACCGGACACCCTGAAACAGTTTGAAGACTTTAATAATATACACTTAGAGAAAGAGAACAGGATACATATGCCAAAAATAGATCTGATAAGCTCATGTGGCAGAATTCCTAGTATGACAAAATCAGGAAGCCAGAATTCATTGAGCTGTAAACCATAACAGGAAACTAAAAGACAATCATAATGCTTCATTCTTTTAGTGGATGCTGTTAGGTAAACCTGGGAAGGTGGCAACAGTTCTAAGCTATGCTTCTTTTCCTCTCTTTCCTCTTAATTTTTATAAGCCATGTTGCCTTTTAAATGACCACTTCTAAGAACTACTTTCTGAAAATACACTGTTTTGAGTCAATTTATTATACATTTTTATAGTTAACAATTAGATAAGAGGATAAAAAAGAAAATGGACAAAAAGCACCAGGTTCAGGAGAAAAAGTAGAAAGTGACAAAGACAATTTTCTAAGTAATTAGTTCAGAGATTTTTGTTTAAGCTTGGGAAAAAAATGACATTCAGCATACTACTACTGACATATGGTTCACTCTACAACCCTCAGAATCCAACACTATGAATAATCCAAAGATTGTCAGAATCTAAGACTTTTATATTAAAGTCATTTTCCCCCTTCGGCATTGTGTAGGTGCTTTGCTGTACAACAATGGAAATATGTTTCTTTGCCTTTTTTCTTTCTTCCTCTCTCTCTCTCTCTCTCTCTCTCTCTCTCTCTCTCTCTCTCTCTCTCTCTCTCTCTCTCTCTCTCTGATTCAAGAGCAAGCTTTGAATTTAAAATTTCCCATCAAATAAAGTGGGACAGAAGCACTTAGGATTATTTTTTTCTGTTTTTATTCATGACCTGGGTCACAGAATAATGCTAGCTTTGAAATCTTGAAAAAACTTCCGACTTTTTGTTATGTTTGGAAGAAAGCACATACGTCTTTTAATAGTCTCATAAGGATGTTTGATTTTACTTTTTTATATGACCCCTATTATTAATGATCCAAGCAGTAAAATGTGTGAAATGAAATTGCTTTTCTTTACATGAGATTGATCACTTTTGTATTCTAAAGAATAACCTGGCTATCCATTATGTTTTTGCTGCACGTCTTGGTAAGTCATCACCATTGAGGGTGCTAAACAGGAAGCAGCAATAGTGTTATGTTGCATGCAGGTATTCAGATTCTGTTTTAATTGCTTTTTCCATTTTAAAATCCCTTAAACAATGGACTAGGTATTCTCCTTTCGTTGGCATTTCATTAAACTGATCACCTTCCACATCACTACTGGCTACATCTTCAAATTCACTAAAGGGTTAATATTACCAGCTTTCTTAGACACCCTCAGAATCTCCCCACTTGCATTTTCTCACTGGTCAGTGATTCTCTGGCACTCCAGGCCCTCTAAGATTTGGTCCCAATTCATCATTCCTAGTGTACCTGTCACTAATGATTCCTTTGCTTACACACACACACACACACACACACACACACACACACACACACACACACACACACACACACACACACACACACAATATTTATTCCCCCTCCCCCAAGCTGTCCTTGTTCGTCACTATTGCCTTTGCCCTTTATTGCATCATCTAACCCTTCATTTCTACAAGTATTTAGAGGCAGAAATTTTACTTATATTTGGAGCCCAAGTTTAACTATTCCATTATTCAGTTTTACTTGTCCCATTTTTTTTATAGGTTTCATCTTATTTCTCCTTGTGTTATCATAACTCCTGAATTTCAGGAATGCAATTTATGAATCCCACAGTAGTTACTAGATTTTATTTACACACTAAGAGCTACAAATCTTTTGTGGAATAATGGGTATGAACTATAATATTTACTACTGGATCTTGGAATTTTTCTCTCTTAGTTGTATTTAAATATCCTCACTGTTCTGTTAAAAAATCTAGAATCATAGCAATCATTGTTCTAGAAAGCAGGGGACAGGCTGACTGATAGACACTGGTGTTGATGTAATGTTTATTAGATATGGAAATAATATCAAATTTATTGATGGAAAACAATCTTTTGGAATTGAGAGCTTGGTCTTGGAATTAATATTTAAAGTAGCCATAGCACAGCAGGACAGTTGTCCTCTCAGACATTTGCAGGAATGACCAAGCAATCAATTTTAGCCCATAGAATATGTGACTCTGCATGAGACAAATCCTTCAACTCATCAATATAACCACACTGGCAGACATGAGATAAGAGCCTCCTTAGCTTCAAGCAGAATTTGCATAACTCCCATAATCCAAGCCTCAGGTGCCAACTATACTCAAAATAATCTTTTCAATTGTCTGAGGGTTTAGCTATTTCCCACTGATAAAGGGTATTATTTAACATTTCTTAACTTGTCATTTTAAAGCAAACGTCCTGGATATTTGTATAAAGGATTGAGAGCTCCCCTCCCTGGTTATTTGGTGAGTTAAGTTGGCAGGCAACCACCAGGGGGAAATTGATGTCTGTGAATGCCACAGGTGTGATTTTAGAAATCTCTTTCTGGAACCTATCCAGGATGTCACTGTTTTGAAGTCTGGCTTCCCCTTGGAAAGAAAAAAATGAAGTAAAGGTATCATCCACTATTGTCATACTAAGCTGTACACAAGCAAGAACTAAAAAAGCTCTTGGAAAAATAAACATGAATGACAGATTAATTATTTTGGCATTCTCTAGAGCAAAATCTTATTCTTTTCTAAAGAGAAAATGATGAGATTTATTTCTGAGAATGAGAGAGACACACAGAGAGAGGCAGAGAAAGGTTACATGATCTGATTTTATGGGTGAGCTGGCAGAAACTTCTGTCACCTTCAGTTATGAAAGCACGGATTTGGCTGCCTAGTGTAGTGTTATCTCCCTTATTCACTGCTCCATATATGTGCCTTTTAAAGCTGTGCCAAATTATCTGAGTTTTTTTTTTTTTTTGGTCGTGGGACTTGAACTCTGGGCCTGGGCACTGTCCCTGTGCTCTTCAGCTCAAGGCGAGCGTTCTACCACTAGAGCCACAGTACCACTTCGGGTTTCTAGTGGTTTATTGGAGATAAGAGTCTCACGGACTTTCCTGCCCGGGCTGGCTTTGAACCGCAATCCTCAAATCTCAGCTTCCTGAGTAGCTAGGATTACAGTAATGAGCCATCGGCGCCCGGCTATCTGAGATTTTTAAAACAATGTGTGTCCCATGGTTTGAACTCAGAGCCTGTCACTTGCTAGTCAAGCATTCTACCACTTGAGCCACACTTAAACATTTTCAGTTCTTTCAGTTAGGTTCTCATTAACTTTTACCCAACCTGATCTGAAACCAGGATCCTCCGACCTCTGAATTTTAAGTAATTAGGATTACAGGTGTGCATCACCATACCAAGATATCCTGAGTTTTAATTGAAGAACTGAGAATCAGAAACTCAACCACATTAGGACCCTAAGTAATCTTTCAGGCCAAAGAGATAGATTATTCTAGAATAGTGCAGAATAATGAGCACTTTATAAAGGAACTACTTATCCTTCATTCTGTTCACTGAATGTATAGCTCCCTACATTCTTAATGAACTAGTACTGAGCTATCCCACTAGGAGTCTGTCACTTATTTATTATACACAAAGCAAGCCAACTAATCAATGCTGCATAAAGTTGCTTTTCCCACAGTGTTTTGCATACAAGAATGGATGAAAATTTGGAAAACAAGAGTTAAAACAATGCAAAGTCTTTTTAATATAAAACCTCTCAATATATTTTGTTCCCATGTGCTTGGGATATCACTTAGATGAAGTGTTGTGTTTCTCAACCATGTTTGCTTGTGTGACCCATTCCACAGATTCACCTTGAATGTGGCTGTAGGCCAAATATCCATGTATACAATCTGTCAGCAGCATTGCTATTGAAGAACACTTCACACGTGAACTAGGTTTATTTTCTCCAATGGATGGAACTTTCTCTCCTCATTGTAACATTCTGTTCTTGGTTTGGCAAAATCATACATATTTTTCCTATAGGTCTCTCTGAAAAGTTAGTTTACTTATATTTATATAAATAGTGCAAAATTGCACTGCCCTCAGAGAACATTCTTTTCTTGAGTTTCCTTTTTAGAACCTTCAAAAAACCTTATGATTAAAGAATATTAAAATATTGTTTCTAGATGGAAATTTAGAAGTGTACTAGATTGGTAGGTATGATTTTTATTTTATAAAAGCCTTTTTCTCTGGATGGAATAGTAATACTGGTTCTTAGGTAAATGGCATTTTCTTTCTCATTCATTTATTCAATAAATAGTTAAATGCTTCCTATATTCCTAGCACTCTTAGTTGTTTGAGCTAGAGCTGTTAAAATTCTCCAAGCTCATGGGCTTACATGCTATGAGAGAAGAAGATAAGCAAGCAAATACTTTCATTAACAGAAGATATATTTACAGAATGGGTAATTGACGTGATGAGACTAAAACAAGGTGGTAAACTAGAGAAAGACTAAGGAAATGGCATTCTTTAAAAATATGACATAATTTAAGTTTCTAATCTCAAATATGTTTGCTGTATAATGAAAATTTGAAGTGATAAGGTATAAAAACTCTTTTTGATTATTATATCTATCTATCTATCTATCTATCTATCTATCTATCTATCTATCTATCTATCTATCTATCTATCTATCTATCTATCTATCTATCTATCTATCTATCTCAAGCCTATAATTCTAGCTACTCAAGAAACTGACATCTTAGGATTATGATGCAAAACCAGCCCAGGCAGAAAAGTCTGTGAGATTTTTATCTCCAATTAGCTACCAAAATAGCCAGAAGTGGAGCTGTGGCTCAAATGGTAGATCTTTAGCCTTGAGCAACTATGCTCAGGGACAGCATCTAGGCAGTGAGTTCAAGGACCAGGATCAGCACCCAAACAAACAAATAACATATTCTATCTATCTATCTATCTATCTAGGAATTGGAAGAGGGTTGAAAGAATAGATGAGCTAACCCCGTAGAAGATTTAGGAAAACAGGTTTTCAAGTGTAAATCAGAGGAATTTCAAGGATTCTGAGGTAGCATTTTTAGCTTCTTTACAAAATAGAAGAAAGGCCATTGTAGGAATATAGCAAGCAAGTAGACAAAGAGTACGATGTCCTAGATGTACTAGACCAATGATACTCAAAGTGTGATTATATACCTTGGTAGTCATAATCAGACCAGCAAACTGTTTATTAAATTGAAGGAATAAAAGATTGTGTCATTGGGCACCCAATTTCTGCAGGTCCTGACAGATCTAGGATCATGACAAATGAGGGAAGTATTACTCAATTCAGTGGCTCTCAAAGAATAATCTTTAGACCAGTGTTATCATTGCCAACCTAGAAACTTGTTGGAAGGGTACATTCACAACCCCATTCCAGACCTACTGAATCAGAAACTCTAGGATACTGGTGATGAGCAAGTTGTGTTGTAATAAGCCAACCAGGGCATTCAGATGCTAGATAGAGAATCACTATAGAGAATGCTACAGAATCACTATGCTGGAAAAAGTGAACATGACGCATGGATATTACACTTCTACATTTATCCTTAAACTAATTTTCTGCTAAAAATAAAAAAAAGTAGCTAGTTAATTCTTTAATTTATCTTGACTATATAAAGAGTAAGCAAATAGTTTGCTTAGGGTTGTATATAAGTTATTTCAGCTAATTTTCATAGTATCCCTATGGGTTAGGTACTCCTGTCATTCCAATTATATACATGAGAAAAGAGGCACACATGAGAAATTTATTTCTGCTCACTCAAATAAGAAGAGAAATAGAATGTATCTAGGCAATCTGCTTTGGGGGCCACATCAATAATTTTTTAAATATACTCTCTTGGTATACCTAAGAATACTTGGAGTGATTTGATCTCAGATAACAACGTTCAATGATCATCTCTTCTGATTTTGACTAAAAGTAACTGAATGTAGTTCACAGAGATCATCTACGGACTAATCTAAAGCCCTGTAAATGAGGTATCCTGGGTAATATTATGTAGTCTGTTATTGTGGGAACCAAGGGTTAAATATCATGTTCTTAACTTTCTGCTCAATGTTAATCCATTTCCATTTGGAGAAAACAAAAAATTCAACATAAAATACTAAAAACAAAGTCAGGAGTTCATATATGATTCAGTCTTTTTTATCTTGCCATGTTCTTTTCTTGATGCTGTTTTTTTTTAAGTTTTCACCCAGTTATTTTGTTTCCTTGCTTCTGTGTTTGCTTGACTTTGTTTTCAGCTGTTCTCATTTGTAGTAAAATTTTGCCAAGGAAATATTTGGATATTGATGTTCAGTAGTCTTAGAATAGCTCTGCTTTCAGAAATTATCAGCAGTATTAAACAGAAAATCTCCACGTACACATAAAAATATGAGTGTAACCAGCTTTTCTGCCTGAAAGTTCTGTCCTACATTTAAAAAAGTGTAGTGTATAATTCAAGTTTTTAATCTCAACTATATTTTCTCTATAATAAAATTTTGTAATAATGAAATCTACTACCTCAGCTTGATTTTCTTTATAAATACACTACTCTTGTCATTTCCTTTTGATACAGTGATAAAATAAAATAAATTATTAATTCTGATTTAAAATTCAGCTCTGAGTAGCATAGTTTTTTTCTTTAGTAAAACCACCAAGATACTTTTTGAGCATCTCTTAAAGAATTAGTAAAAGAATTTAACAAATCATATTTTGTATATTAAATGTACTGTCATAAATGCATTTTCTATTAGAATTCTACCAAACAACTTCTGTTTCATAAAAAAGACACCTGGTCTAAATCTTCTTTTTTCTTTCTTGTCTGTTTTGGAGCTTAAACTCAGGGCCTAGGTGCTATCTCTGAGCTTCTTTGCTCAAGGCTAATGCTCTACCACTTTGAGCTACAGTATCACTTCCAGTTTTCTGGTGGTTAAAATAAGTTTTCTGGTGGAGATAAGAGTCTTATGGGGACTTTCTAGTCTGGGTTGGCTTTGAACTGTGATCTTCACATCTCAGCTTCCTGAGTAGCTTGGATTACAGATGTGAGCTACGGGCACCTGGCTAAGTACTTAATTTTTTTTTTTTTGGTAAATACTGTACAGAGGTGTTACAGTTACATGAGTAAGGCAATGAGCACATTTCCTATTAAGCATTGTTACCCTCTCCTTTGTTTTTCCCCTACCATCCCTTCCTTCCCCACCTCCCCAAACAACTCCTCCCCACCTCCTCCACTCCAAGTTGTAAAGTTCGTTTTCAACACAGTGTCTTGTAAGTCTCATTGTTACCTGTATCCTTGTCTCAGCATTTTGTTATTTCCCTTTCCCTCCCTAAATTAGAAAATGTATATCCAAGATGCAGGGCTCCTGAATCCAATACAGTGACAACAGGGGTTATACCATGGGAGAAGAACATACAAAAGAAAGAAAAAAAATCACATAGTACATGAAAAAAAAAACACTGACAAAGAAAAACTCTCTGTGTCCCTATCTTGTGTTTCATTTCACTTAGCATCATCTTATATGGTCATATGTACATAGCCTTTGAACTTTTCTGCTTGTCTGGTAAGATTATCTCTAAATACTTTTTTATGCTTTTAACATAAATTTATTCCATCTGTGGCTATCACAAAAGTGTAATGAGGAATATTCCCTTAAAAACTTCTGAAAACTCGTGGATTATTTCTCAAGTTTTTCTGAGGCTAGAATATATGTGGAGAAATAATGCCTACCTGGTTAGTAAGATCTGAGAAGAAAGGATTTTTACTAAAATATCCGCTTCCCTTCTTTCCCCTTCTTTGCTCCCATTTAAAATTGAATGCCTTACTATTAAATGTGAGACATTTTGCTTTCCTGCTAATATTGGGTTGTAACCTGCAATAAGAAACAATATTACTAAACAGTTATGGTTCCTGAGAACCGTATCACAAACCAGTGCACTACAATATCAAAAAATCTGGGCATACAATTAGTGTTAATGAAGAGCTAGTTAGATTTTCATGTAAACTGATATCTTACTTCTCTAACACAGCATGTTAGCAGCATCACTATAACTTGAGGAGTTACATGAAAGGGTTTTCCTACTTTTTGCATTGCTCATTAACAATGTTTAGGGCAAAGGCACACTTCTGTTCCACATGGAGGCATCTTCATACTAAGATTAAGTATCTTTCCAAGAAGCTAATGGAGAATTTTGCATTTTGTTCTATTTTATTTTTTAGTTTCATATATGTAGTTTTGTTTAATGAAACTGTGTGCAAATACATACAGAGTTATGTAGAATAGGAAAATATTTCTCGCTAACAGATAAAAAGCTGTACTAGGAGCTAGGGTGAATAACTCTCAGAGTATATCCAGAATTTCCCGGAATGTGGGACTTTTATTGATCCAAACAGGAAAATTATGGCAAACCAACATAGTTGTTCACCTGATTTCAGAATAGTATTTTTATTTTTTTATTTTTTTTTTTCAGAATAGTATTTTTATATGATGGTAAATGCTTTATACTCCAACAGAATTAATCCTAGTACCTGAAGTAAACAGATTTTTGTGAAGATAATTCTTCTAGTACATAAGAAAGGGGCAAAATCATCAGATTCAGTTAACAGGCCTAAATCTATAGTCAAGTATCAAGCTCAGATATAACATGAAATGAATGAGAAGGGACTATTACCAAACAAAATCTTAGACTCTGACTTTATTCTGTAACAGGATTTACTCTGTTAAATAAACAATAGGGTTTGTATGCTGATCTGAATAATAATGAAAAGGAGTATTAAAAATATCTGTGCTAATTATTTTTATCTGATTGAGGTGTAAAAGAAATGCAGAACAATGTGAATTATGTACAGTTACAACATTCTGTCATTAAATGTGAGCTAGAGGACTGAGATCCAGTTAGCTCTTATTTTCAAAACTATAGAATTGTATTACACAAGAGCTTTTATCTTTGTCACTGTTGTTTTGTAATGTACTATGTGATTTTTTGTTTCTTTGGTATGTTCTTTCCCCATTGTATAACCCATGTTGTCACTGTATTTGATTCCGGTGCCTTGAACCTTGTATATACATTTTTCTACTTTGGGGAGGGGAAGGGAAAAAACAAAATTATGAAACAAGGATACAGGTTGAACCAATGTAACAATGAGACATACCAGACACTATGTTGAAAATGAACTTTACAACTTTGAGGCAGGGGTGTGGAGGAGGTGTTGGGGAGGTGGGGAGGGAAGGGATAGTGGGAGGAAAACAAAGGAGGGGGTAACAATGCATGATGTGAAATGTACTCATTACATAACTCATGTAACTGTAACCCCTCTGTACAGTATCTTTACAATAATATATATGTATATATATGAATTATATTACAGTTTCAAGGGAAGCATGCATTGGAGTATGGAATCTAGGATTGAAACTGAAAGGAGTTGGATTTGTAGTTCTTTGGTCTATTTGTTATTGCTAAAGTTTACTCATTATTTAACTTGAGAAACAACAAGCTAATACTCAACTTCTTCCTTTTCTTTCTTCCTTTCTCCTTCTCTTTCTCCTTCATCTCTTCCTCCTCTTCCTCCTCCTTCTTCTCCTCCTCCTCCTCCTCCTTCCTCTTATTCCTCCTCCTCTTATTTCTCCACTTCCTCCTCCTCCTTCCTTTTTATTTTTGTTCTTTTTTAATAAGATTTTTTATAATAAAAATACTGTACAGAGGTGTTACAGCTACATGAGCAAGGTAATGAGTATGTTTCCTATCCAGCATTGTTGCCTACTCCGTGTTTTTCCCCAACCATCCCTTCCCTCAAACCTCCACAACTACACTTCCCCCCTCACCTAAATTGTAAAGCTCTTTTTCAACATAGTTTCTTGTACATCTCATTGTTGCAATGGGTCAACCTGTATCCCTATTTAAACATTTTGTTTGCTCCCTTCTGCTCCAAAAATCATATCAACATCAAATACAGTGAAAGCAGGGGTTATACTTTGGGGGAGGAACATAAAAAGCAACAAAAAATCACATGGTACATTATAAATACATTAGAAACAATAGAAAGAAAGAAAAAAAACCCTCTTGTGTCCCTATCGTTGGGTTCGTTTTACTTAACATCATCTTATGTGGTCATATGCACATACCTTTTGATCTTTTCTGCTTGTCCCAGACATATACTAGTTATTGCAAGGGAAACCATGGGAGCTATGTTTCTTTGGTCTTGGCTTACCTCACTTAGTATAATTTTTTTCAAGTTTTTCCATTTCCTACCAAATGGGGCAATGTCATTCCTTCTGATGGAGGCATAGAATTCCATTCTATATGTATATGTATATGTATATGTATATGTATATGTATATGTATATGTATATGTATATGTGTATGTGTATATACATATACATATATATACATATATATATATATATATATATATATATATATATCTCACATTTTCTTGATCCATTCATCTACTGAGGGGCATCTGGGTTGGTTCCATATCTTAGCTATAGTAAATAATTCTGCAATAACCATAGTTGTGCTGGTAGCTTTAGTATGGTCTTGTTTGTGGTCATTTGGGTAAATGCCCAAAAGTGAGATTGCTGGGTCATAGGTGAGCTCAATGTGGAGTCTTTTGAGGAACCTCCATACTACTTTCCAAAGTGGTTGATCAAGTTTACACTCCCACCAACAATGCAATAGGGTTCCCTTCTGTCCACATCCCCTCCAGCATCTGTTGTTATTAGAGTTCTGGATTATAGCCATTCCAACTGGGGTGAGATGGTATCTCAGTGTTGTTTTGATTTGCATTTCTTTTATGCCTAGGGAGGTTAGGCATTTCTTCATGTGTCTATTGTCCATCCTTCTTTCCTTTTCAGAGTTTCTCTGTAAGTCTTTAGTCCACTTATTTATTGGTCAGTTGTTTCTTTGAGGATTTGTTGTTAGGGGATTTAATTTTTTGACTTCCAGTTATATTTGAGATATCAGACCCTTGTTAGTTGTATGTCTAGTGAAGGTCTCCCAATCTGTGGGCTTTCTATTGATGTTGCTAGCTATGTCTTTTGCCATGCAGAAGCTCTGCAATTTCATGCAATCCCATTTGTCCAATTTTTCTTTGATTTGTTGTGTTCTGGGTCTCTATTGTCTTGTTGGTTTTCTATGTGTAGGACATCTTTACCTATCTTTTGTATGGCTGGTTTGGTGGAGATACATTGTTTCAGTTTTTCTTTGCTATGGAAAGTTTTTATTTGACCTGTTATGAAGGAGAGTTTAACTGGGTACAGCATTCTGGGTTGATATTTGTTTATCTTTAGGGTGTAGCATATATCATTCAGGGCTCTTCTTCCTTTAGTTGGTTATGCTGAGAAATCTGTTATTCTAATTGGTTTCTTTATAGGTGATTGATCTTTTCTCCTTGACAACTTTAAGGATCCTTTCCTTGGTCTGAATTGATCCTGTGTGGATTATATGTGATGGGATGTCCTGTTCTGGTCTTCTCTATTTGAAGTACTAAAAGCTTCTTGTATCTGAATAGGCCTATCATTTTGCATGTTTGGGATGTTTTCTTCAAGGATCCTGTTAAATAAAGTCGCTAGACCATTAACTTGTGCCTCTAGGTGCTCCTCTACACCCATTTTCTTCAGATTAGGCCTTCTGATGGTGTCTTCCAAATGTTAAAGTTGTGTGTTCTTTATAATATCTAGGGTGTCTTCAATCCCAGAGATTCTGTCTTCTGTAGAGTCTAACCTATTGTCAAGACTTTCTACTATGTTTTTATTTCCTTTTGTTCTAATTGGTTGGCTTTGATAGCTTCAAATTCCTTGTTGGAGCTTTGTTTTAGATCCTGTATTGACTTCTTTACTTCCTTAATTTGGTGTTCAGAGTTTATTCTCAAATAACTTATTTGATTGGTTATGGTTACCTTGGATTCCCTTTCCTTCTCTTGGGCTCCATTCAGCATTCCCTTTTTGGTCTACCTGTATTCCTTCAGCTATCTGTTTATGGATTCCATGAATGCCACTATTGATCTTTGTCTATTCTCATCCTGCTCATGCAATTCTTGTATTTGTCTTTGACTGTTCTCAGCCTGCTCATACAATCCCTATATTAATCTTCTATTTGCTTCCTCACACTCATGAGATTCCTATATTAATTTTTGGTTAGCCTCAACATATGCGTGAAGTTCCTGTATTAATCTTTGTTTAGCCTCATCTCACTTCCCATCACACTCACACTGAGGCCTTTGCAGGTTTTTAATCTTTTCATTCACCATGTTTACCAGTACTTTTTTAAAGAGGTTTTTGGGAACTCTCCTCTGGATTATTCATTAACTATTCTGTCACCTGATTATCCTGAGTGGGAGTTGAGATACCTGGACTTGCCATTTTTCTTATGTTTCTCTGACTTGTCTGCCAATTTGGTATGAGAGCAACACCAATTTCCTGCTAAAACATTATTTTAAGGCAAGTATCAACTAAAGTCCTGTAGCTGCACAGTCAAAATGGCTTCAGATAAATCTAGTTCAACAGATACAATCTATTCAATATCTAACAACTATGGATTAATGGGCAAGAACAGCAAAGAGGTATTCAGCAGACCAGAAATTAATAGGTTTAGGGAAAATTGTGGGGAAAAATAGGATTAGGGATGTGGAGAGGTAAAAGAAGGAAATGGATAGAACAGAATGAAAGGATAGAGATAAACAAGTAAAAATAAAAAAATAAAAATTTAAATTTAAAAAATGGAACACTTAAAATTATGTAAGCATAAAGAAATAATCTTGAGAGAAGCAAAGGATAGGATAAGTAGAGGAGAGAGATAAACAAGGAACATGAAAAATTAAAAATGGAATACTTAACGATTATATAGGTATAAAGAAATAACACTACTATTGAAGAAGTTAAGCCTAAGAGGTTGTGAATGTACACAATGAGGGATGACGTCTAATAACTGAGTATGGGTATATATCTGGAGATGAGCTAGGTGCTCTGGCTGGGCCTTCGTCAGTATCAAAGATGGAGATCTTTTCCAGTGTGTGGGGGGAGGGGCTACCTTCCCACAGCTGCTCTGTGAGAAGGAGTGAGATTATCTTGGATGTAGTCATGCCAACCTCTTGGTTTCTGGGCTGTCCATTGTCTGCAATAAGCAAGATGAAGATTTCTGCTCCTTGTCAGTTCTTGCTGGTGGTAAGTAGAATCTGCTGGCACATTGTATCTGGTGCCAGATCATCAACAAACACCACAATCAATTTCCACCTCTTCTTTGCCACATAGTCTAATACTACAGCTTGTGATTTAAAAATTTTTTGCTATATCTTTCAGGTGCTGATCAGACTCTTGCATTAGCTTTTTGGATGCTTCCACTCCCCAAGACTATCGTGCCCCGCCCCTGGTCCAAGCCTTCAAAAGGCCCAGTTGCCTCTCAAAGCACTTTCAGCCACGCAGGGAAGGGCAGGTCACTGGCGCTTACAGAGCAAAACCTCAAGGTATATGTTCTTAAAAGCAGATTGAGCCATTATCAGCCACTGAATTTGCCAGTCCCTTGATCTTTGACTTCTTAGTCTTCAGAACTGTGAGAAAATAATTTTGTTCTTTATAAATTACCTAATATGTGACACTTTGATACACTGACAGAAATGAACTAAGAGATTTTTGCCTATGCAAAGAAGCAGAGAAAATAACACACAATGGACTATGTAACTGTCATCCAAATTATATAATTATGTACACTTCTAATTTTCATTCTTCTACTTTTCTTTTTCTTCCTTTCTTCCTTTCTTCCTTTCTTCCTTTCCTCCTTCCTTTCTTTCTTCCTTCCTTCCTTCCTTCCTTTCTTTCTTTCTTTCTTTCTTTCTTTCTTTCTTTCTTTCTTTCTTTCTTGCTTTCTTTCTTTCTTTCTTTCTTTCTTTCTTTCTTTCTTTCTTTCTTTCTTTCTTTCTTTCTTTCTTTCTTTCTTTCTTTCTTTCTTTCTTTCTTTCTTTCTTTCTTTTTCCGGTCCTAGGGCTTGAACTCTGGGCCTGGGTGCTGTCCCTGTGCTTCTTTTGCTCAAGGTGAGTGTTCTATCACTTGAGTCAAAGTACCACTTCTGGCTTTTTTGAGTAGTTAATTGGAGACAAGAGTCTTATGGAGTTTCTTGTCCATGCTGTCTTCCAACAGTGATTATCAGATCTCAGCCTCCTGAGTAGCTAGGATTATGGGTGTGAACCAGTGGTGTCTAGCTTGTCCTACATTTTAAAATTGTGTGTGTGTGTGTGTGTGTGTGTGTGTGTGTGTGTGTGTGTGTGTGTGTGTTGCTGGAAAATTTTGAATCAGATTCATCATATTTCACCTGTAAGTAGTTACAGTGTATCACTGACAGTTGAAAGGATGTAAAAACATTAAAATGAACCAAGAAATAGTTTTCAATATCATGTTAAAATTAATCTTTTCTTACAAATTTATAATTTTCTTACTACTACTTTGCTGTCTTCAGCTGCAAACATATGAATAACCTAAAAAAAAGATGTTCCTAGTGGATGACAGAAAATATATGTGAAACATGAAGGGTATTTATTGCCTCTCATATGGTCACTCAATTATAGTAGGAACCATGCTTTGGTTAAAAAAATACTGCATTATCATTTCAGTAGGATAGATGACTATAATAATCTAATGAAAATTATATATTTATTTTTTAATGTCTTTTCTTCAGCTCTGCAATATTTTTGGATGTCTTAAATTAAATGTAGAATGGGGCTATCCATGCCCATGACAAAATGTAGCTCATTAATCTACTTTAATAAGGCATTTTTTCTAAGGGTGTTAGAATTTAATGGCTTGAATTATTTGATTATGTTGTTTCACAAGTGATTGTATTATCATTCTCTCCTACACTGATCACAAAATATGCCAATGTTACTAAGGTAAATGTTTAAATAGCTATTTACTATATTCAGTTCATCATGTACTGTCTAAGTACCAACCATTAGTTTATAAATAATGGTAAGTTATGTTTCATTTATACTTTTCACAATTTAATTTAGGATATTTGAGATATACAATGTTAATCCTAAACTGACAATGCTATGTAAAGAGGCAAATTAGGATAATTTTTAGGGACATGCATGCATTTGGCAAAATATTGAATAGTGAGTAGTGTAATATAAACCTGAGCCCGAAACAAGAAATAAAGTAGTATAAGAAGTAAAATTTAGTGTTTAAATTGGTTAGTAATTTTATAAGTTGGTTAGTGATTTATGCATTTTAGTACTATCTCTATGCTCTTCTTTAGTGTCAGGGTAAGCAGATACAGACATTATGGGTAGTACTGTAAATCCATGACAGTAAAATCAGCTTCAATCAACTAGAGTGACAAGTACATGATTGGCTGTCTGTTCTTAAGTTAGAGTTCAGGATACTTCTGGGTAAACCGGATTTAAATAAAAGCTTCCTCTCAATCCAAACTATCGACATTTATGGACTTAACTCTCCAATTAAGCGACATAGACTGTCTAGTTGGATTAAAAGCAAAATGTTTCTATCTGCTGCCTTAAAGACTCACACCTTGCCCATAAAAACAAACATAGTCTGAAAGTGAAAGGCTGGAAGAAAATCTACCAAGCAAACGGCCCCCATAAACAGGTGGGAGTTGTCCTAATATCAGATAAAATAGACTTCAAATTAAAATTGGTGAGAAGAGATAAAGAAGGTCGCTACATACTAATTAAGGGATCTCTCCTTCCGGAGGATATTACAATTGTAAATATTTATTCGTCAAACAACGGAGCACCCAAAGTTATCCAAGAAACACTACTTTCCCTCAAATCTCACATAGCTCCAAAAACATTAATTGTTGGGGATTTTAACACACCATTTTCCCCACTAGATAGTTCAATTCGGCAAAAACACAACAGAGAAGCCGCAGAACTAAACAACTTCATAGATCAACTAGATTTAACAGACATCTACCAAATATTTCACCCAGCAGCAACAGAATATACGTTTTTCTTAGCAGTACATGTAACATTTTCCAAAATAGACCACATTTTAGGTCACAAAGCAAACTTGTCCAAAACTCAGAAACATTGAAGTTCTACCTTGCATTCTCTCAGACCACAAGGGAATAAAATTAGAACTCAACACCAAAAGACACCAAACAAAGTCCTGTAATACATGGAGGCTGAACAGCACACTGTTGAATCACCAGTGGGTCATGGAAGAGAATAGAAAGGAAATTTAAATGTTCATGATATACAACAAAAATGAATACACAAATTACCAGCTCCTCCATGACACAGCAAAGGCAGTACTCAGAGGCAAGTTTATAGCTGTGAGTTCTTACATCAACAAATTGGAGAGGTCTTAAACCAACAATTTAATGAGACACCTGTACCTCCTTGAAAAAGAGCAGCAAGCTAAACCCCAATCAAGTAGACAGAAAGAAATAATTAGAATTAAACCATAATTAAACAAATTAGAATAAAAAACAGAAAGAATCAGCAAAATGAAGAGTCGGTTCTTTGAAAAAATTAACAAAATTGACAATCCATTTGCAAATGTTATCAGAAAAAGAAGAGAACACACCCAATTAAACAGAGATGAGAATGGATACATCACCACAGAAACAACCAAGATTCAGAACATTATGTGCGAGTACTTCTCAATTATGCTAATAAGTTTGAGAACCTGGCAGAAATGTACTTTTTCCTAGCAAATATTGACATGCCTAAACTAAACCAAGATGAGTTAAACCATCTTAACAGGCCCATATCAAGCATTGAAATAGAAAGAGCAACAAGAGACCTCCCATCTAAGAAAAGCACAGGACCAGATGGATTTACAGCGGAATTCTACAAGGCTTTCAAAGCAGAGCTCACACCAATACTCCTCCAACTCTTCAATGAAATTGAAAGAGAAAGTTCACTACTGAACTCATTCTATGAAGCCATCATAACCCTCATCCCAAAACCAGCAGGGACTCATCAAAGAAAGAGAACTATAGATCCATTTCTTTGATGAACATTGATGCAAAACTTCTCAACAAAATTTTGGCCAATCGACTTCAACAATTCATCCAAAACATCATACACCACGATCAAACAGGATTCATTTCAGGGATGCAAATCTGGTTCAATATACACAAATCAATTAATATAATTCATCACATCAACAAGAGCAAGGATAAGAACTACATGGTTATCTCAATAGATGCAGAAAAAGCATTTAGGATCCCACACCCCATTATGATGAAGACTCTGGAAAAACGAGGAATCCAGGGAACATTCATCAATACAATAAAGGATGTATATGATAAACCTATAACCAGTATTATACTTAATGGAGAAAAACTAATGCCATTTCCTATAAACTAAGGAACAAGACAAGGATGTCCACTCTCTCCACTTCTCTTCAATTTAGGGATAGAATGCCTAGCTACAGCAATAAGACTGTTATGCCAAGGTTGCAGGACCCCCACCAAGAAGACCACCGAGAGTCAGACTCTACAGCTGTTTTATTTAAATGGGATGCAGCTCAGGCCTTGTCCTACACTTCGACACAGCGGAGCCCAGGAAGAGAGTCCTGAGCTAAGGACTTATAAAGGTCTTATAAAGGCACACTACCAGGTGATTTAGCACCACGTGTTACTCTGCTCTGAAACAAGCAACAAATGGTCACTGCCTCAAATACTCTATCCTTTCATTCCCCCCCCCCCTTGACTTATGGTCCTGAGTCACAATCTTGTGGCTCTGGCCCAAAACTAAACTCCAACAGCTCTTGATCTTGAATGGGTATAGTCCCTCACTGACCTTAGCCATACTATTAAACAACAATATCAATAACAATCAGTTCATTTTTCTTTTCTTGAGGCATATGCGGAGTGGTTGGGTAGGATGCTTGGAGACTTCCCATGTTTCCCCATGGTCATCCAGGGCAAAAGGGTCAGCCGGTCTGGTGTGGGAGCAGTGGATCCAAGAAGCAATGCCATCCACCTTAAGGGCAGTAGGTGTAGCCAGTAGCACCATGTAAGGTCCCTTCCACCGTGGTTCCAGAGATCTCAAGTTGTGCCTTCGAACAAACACCCAGTCCCCTAGTTTAAACAAATGAGGAGGGGGTAGGAATAGAAACAGATTAATATAATACTCTAAGCTGGGACCACATACTCTTATGCACCAGCTGTAAATAGTCAAGCTTACACAGAAATTCAGTATCATCCAAATCGGCAAGCAATTCAATCTGAAGGCTAGGGATAATGGGTGGAGGGTGTCCATATATTATTTCAAAAGGAGTAAATCCAAGCTGATAGGGTGAATTTCTTATTCTAAACAAGGAAAAAAGAAGGAGCAATACTCAGTCTGCACCAGTCTCCAAGGCCAATTTAGTTAAGGTCTCTTTTAGAGTCCGATTCATTCTTTCTACCTGCCCTGAACTCTGGGGTCTATAAGCACAGTGCAATTTCCAATCCGTCCCCAGTGCCATGGCTATTTCCTGACTTACTTTTGAGACAAAGGCCGGTCCATTGTCCGACCCGATGGTGGATGAGAAGCCATACCTGGGTAAGATTTCTTCCAGGATCTTCTTAGCCATGACGTTCGCGGTCTCATCCTTTGTTGGGTAGGCTTCAACCCATCCTGAAAGAGTGTCTACAAAAACTAACAAATATTTATATCCAAATTTTCCAGTTTTAATTTCTGTGAAGTCTACTTCCCAATACACACCTGACCTGTCTCTACGGAGGCGAGCTCCTTTTGTAACGGTTTGATTGGGGACATTGGTGAGCTGACAGGCTTTACAATTTTTAACAATGTCCTCAATGAGTTGATTTCCCTGCGTAATTTTTACTTCTGAGTGTCGGAGAAAGTGCTGCATTCTTCGGGTTCCCATGTGAGAGACACGATGGATTCTCTTAAGAATCCCCTTGCCCAATCTCTGTGGCAAGATAAGTTTCCCCTCACCAGTTTTCCACCAGTCTTTGTTTCCTTCTCTGTCCAGGGTTTTATAGGCCATGGGAATTTTCTTTATCCACTCCAAGTCTTCTTGTGAGGCTCCTGAGGCTCAGGAGGTGAAGCTCTCGGCCCTGGGTCTACTAGAGTCAGTACTTCTGCTCTGGGCTGGAGGGCTGCCTCCTTAGCTGCCTGATCAACCAAGTTATTTCCTTTGATTATAGAATCAGTTCCCTTTTGATGGCCAGGGCAGTGCATAATGGCAATATTTGCTGGTTCCATATGGCCCGGATGAGGCTTAAAGTTTCTTGTTTGTTTTTAATAGTCTTTCCCTCAGCTGTCAGCAGCCCCCTCTCTTGGTATATGGCTCCATCGACATGCACGGTGGCAAAAGCATACCGACTGTCCGTGTAAATGTTTAGTCTCTTCCCTTTTCCCATTTGTAGGGCTTTTGTTAGTGCCACTAGTTCTGCTCTTTGTGCAGACGTTCCCTGGGGGAGTGCTTCTGCCTACACTATCTCAGTGTCCATGGTGACTGCTGTGCCCGCGTACCTTTTTCCATCTCAAATGAAACTGCTGCCATCTGTGAACCAGGTATGTTTGGCATGCGATAGTGGTGAGTCCAACAAGTCTGGCCTCTTTTCCTTGGCCTGGTCTCTCTTTTCATGCTCAATTTCACGTTCTCTGTCCTTCCTTTCCTGTCTTTGCTCTTCTGTCTCTCTGCCGCTGCTACTAGATCCTTAATAGGCTTTTCACCAAGTTTGTCTAGAGCCTGCAACTTTCGCTTTATGTCTGGTGCAGCTTGATTTCTATAGGCAAACATAATCATCTGAGCCGACTCCTGGGTCTCAAGATCATACAAGGTATATTGACTAAAAGCTTCCATGAGCCACTCAAGATATGCTGCCGGACTTTCACTTCCTCCCTGTCTTACATCATAAACCTTGGCCATATTAGTAGGTCGGCGAGCCGCCGCCTTGAGACCTGCCAACAGAGCCTGGCAGTAGACGAGGAGTCACTGCCTACCTTCAACTGTATTGTAGTCCCATGTTGGTCAGATCTCAGGAAAATAGGCAGTGATCAGGGCAGGATCCGTGATGGGCGCTCCTGTGGGGCCAGGGATATGTTTCCAGGCTGCATCTCGGATATGGTCTCCCTCTTCGGTGGTAAAAAGGACCTATAAAAGCTGACTGCAATCATCCCAAGTGGGCTGATGAGTAAAGAGAGTAGTTTGAAGCAAATGAATTAAATCCTGGGGTTTCTCAGAAAAGGGGGCATTTTGGGTGCACCAATTGTATAGATCACTGGTAGAAAATGGCCAATATTGGAATTGCTGTTGACCGTCCACATCCACAGGACCTAAGGTGCCTAAGGGAAAAACAGCTGCATTAGAAGGGGGGTTTATACCACGGCGTCATCGAGTGACTGGCCCCTCAGAAACTTTAAGGGCAAGTGCCGAGGGTTCTATAGCTCCCTCCTCCTCTTGATCATTCTCAGGTTCTGCAAAAGGAACCTGGGAAGGGGAGTATGGGGGAGGAAACATATCTTCTTCCAAGTTATCTCCCTGAAAGACCAGGGGGTACCCTTTCTTTTCCTCTTTCTCAGTTTCTTTTTGTAAGTCTAGGGGGCTAGATGGAGTGGTGCCCATGGTTTCCAGTCCCGTCAGTCGTTCAGTCCAAAAACCAATAAACAGTACAAACAAGATACACTCAGGCCTGACAGTTACGGAAAAAAAAGCTTACGAAGTGGAGATCTCCCGAATTGGTCTGCTGACTCCTGTAATGGGACACTCACTCCCCACAGCAGAAGGAGCAGACCCACAGTGGGTGAGTTGGGCCTCGGTTAGGAGGCCCTCTTGATCAGTTCTGGCCCAACACCGAACTGACCCTTGCCCCACAATTCACATGGCAGGGTTCTCCGCTCCACAGGGCAGGGTTGCCCCCACCCCACAAGAGGATCTGGGATGTCTCCCAGTTCCTCCAGGGTTGTCCTGTAAGTGCATCTGCTTCTACAACCCTTTATGAATCTGAGGGAAAATGAAAGTAAAACAGACAAATGACAGAACAAGACAAATGAACAAAGACAGTGCTGTTTTACCTTTGGAGTCTGAGGTCTCGGAGGTCTTTGGGGAGTATACCACATGAGCCCCCACTAATATGTTATGTCAAGGTGGCATGATCCCCACAAGAAGACCACTGAGAGTCAGACTCTACAGCTGTTTTATTTAAATGGGCTGCAGCTTGGGCCTCGTCCTACACTTACACACAGTGGAGCCTAGGAGGAGAACCCCAAGCTAAAGATTTGCAGGTCTTATAAAGGCACACAACCAGGTGGTTTAGCACTATGTGTTGCTGTGCTCTGAAACAATCAACTAATGGTCATTGCCTCAAGACCAGATGCAAACATAAAAGGAGTACAAATATGGAAAGATGAAGTAAAACTCTCCCTCTTTGCAGATGATATGATCTTGTATTTAAAGAATCCCACGGATTCCACTCCCAAATTACTCAAGCTGGTTCAAAACTTTGGCAAAGTAGCTGGGTATAAAATTAACCCTCAAAAATCTATGGCTTTTCTGTATGCCAACAATGGGAAGAGCGCAGCTGAAATCAGGAAATTTGTAATAACCCCCCCCCCCAAATAAAATATCTAGGAATTAACCAAAGAAGTAAAGGACCTCTATGATGAAAAGTTTAAAGACCTGACAAAGGAAATCAAAACAGAACTTAGAAAGTGGAAAAACTTCCCATGCTCCTGGATTGGAAGGATCAACATCGTGAAAATAGCAATACTTCCCAAGGCTATCTACAAATTCAGTGCAATACCTATTCATATTCCAACCTCATTCTTCAAGGAAATAGAAGAGACAATCCAAAAATTCATATGGAACAATAAAAGATCTCGAATAGTAAAAACAATCCTTAACAGAAAGAACAGTGGTGGAGGAATATCAATACCAGATTTCAAACTCTACTACAAGCCATAGTAATCAAAACAGCGTGGTACTGGTACAAGAACAGACCTCAGGACCAATGGAATAGAATTGAAAACCAGAAATGAACACACAGACCTCTAGCCACCTAATCTTCAGTAAAGAGCTAAAAAAATAGAATGGGAGAAAGACAGCCTCTCCAACAAATGGTGCTGGCACCATTGTTTAATCACTTGTAGAAAACTAAGGCTAGATTCTTGTACATCACTCTGCACTAGAAACAACTCCAAATGGATCAAAGACCTCGGAGTCAAAGCAGACACCCTGAAAACATTACAAGATGGAATAGGAGAAACCCTAGGTTTCCTTGGCACAGGCCAAAATTTTCTTTCTATTTTTTTTTGGGGGGGGTCCAGTCGTGGGGCCTGAACTCTGGGCCTGGGTGCTGTCTTTCAGCTCTTCAGCTCAAGGCTAGCACTCTACTACTTGAGCCACAGTGCCACTTCTGGCTTTTTTTCTGCTTATGTGGTGCTAAGGAATCGAACCCAGGACCTCATGCATGCAAGGCAAGTGCTCTACCACTGAGCCACCTTCCCAGCCCCCGAAATTACCCAGAAACACAACAAATCAAAGAAAGGTTGGACAAGTGGGATTGCTTGTAGTTGCAGAGCTTCTGCTTGGCAAATGACATAGCTAGCAAGATCAATAGAAAACCCTTGGATTGGGAGAAGATCTTCACTAGCCATACAATAGAAAAGATTCTCATATCTAAAATACACCTGGAACTCAAAAAATTAAATCGCCCAATAACAAATTCTCAAAGAAACAACTGCCCAATAAATAAGTGGGCTAAAGACTCACAGAGAGGGCTGGGAAGTTGGCTCAGTGGTAGAGCGCTTGCCTTGCATGCTTGAGGCCCTGGGTTCGATTCCTCAGCACCACATAAGCAAAAAAGAAAAAAGCCAGAAGTGGTGCTGTGACTCAAGGGGTAGAGCGCTAGCCTTGAGCTGAAGAGATGAGGGACAGCGCCCAGGCCCAGAGTTCAGGCCCCAAGACCGGACCCCCCCCCCAAAAAAAAAAACTTACAGAGAAACTTCTCTGAAGAGGAAAGGAGGATGGCCAAAAGGCAAATAAAGAAATGCTCAACCTCCCTAGCCATAAAAGAAATGCAAATCAAAACAACATTGAAATTCCACATCACTCCAGTTAGGACGGCTATAATCTAAAACTCTAATAACAGCAGATGCTAGAGGGGATGTGGACAGCAGGGAACCCTATTGCATTGTTGTTGGGAGGGTAAACTTGTTCAACCGCTTTGGAAAGAGCTTCCCTATGACCCAGCAATCCCACTTTTGGACATTTACCCAAATGATCACAAACAAGACCATACTAAAGCTATCAGCACAATTATGTTTATTGCAGCATTATTTACCATAGCTAAGATATGGAACCAACCCAGATGCCCCACAGTAGATGAATGGATTAAGAAAATGTGGTATATATACACAATGAAATTCTATGCCTCCATCAGAAAGAATGACATTGCCCCATTTGTTAGGAAATGGAAAGACTTGGAAAAAATTATATTAAGTGAAGTAAGCCAGGCCCAAAGAAACATAGGTCCCATGGTTTCCCTTATTTGCAATAACTAGTATATGTCTGAGACAAGCAGAAAAGGTCAGATAAGTTATGTTAGGCATAATGAACTGCAAGATAAGCAGTTAAATGTTGTTTCTTTCTTGGGATTTTTTCCAACATGTTTATAAGATGATATTTTTGTTGCTTTGTATGTCCCTCCCCCCTGGTATAACCTCTGTTTTTACTGTATTTGATGTTGGTATAATTTGGAGAGGGGAAGGGAAAAAACAAGTTGTTTAAATAGGGATATGAGTGTACCCATTGCCACAATAAGATGTACAAGATGTTATGTTGAAAAACGAACTTTACAACTTTCATGGCTGGGGGGGGATTTGGGGTGGTTGGGGAAGCAGGGTATCGAGAGGGTAGATGGGATGGTAAGGGGACACACAGGACAAGGCAACAATGATTGATAAGAAATGTACTCATTACATTGTTTATGTAATTGTAACCCCTCTGTATGGTATTTTCACAGTAAAGAAAAAAAAACTATTAATGTTTTAAAAAAGCAACTTTCCTGTAGGCATTTAGAGTTAAACTATGTCTGTCTTTAAGTCATATTTATTCTGATCTTTTTCTTTTTATTGATAGCTGCTGCTTCTGTATATTTTGACTTTTCAGGTATTTTGTTTGAATTTATAGCCTGATTTAATATCATTAGTTTATATCAAAACTTACAGTCATATGCTCTTATAGAAATCACATTGGCTTTTATTTTCCCTTTGTTATGTGAATTTGATTAAAGCACAGCTATCTTTCTAAGTGAAAAGGTTTTATTTTGAAAAGTTATTTGAAATGACTCTTTTATTATAGCATTCTAGAATTGCCAGACTAAAGCCATTTCTAGAATATTATTTCCAAGAAATTTCTTACACTAAAATGAATTATGGGCTGCTAGAATGTTTTTTTTTCTTGTATGGTGAATAGGAAAAAAGAAAAATAGAGAGGATCTTAACTTCAAATTTGAAGAAAAATAGTTTGGTCTGATCTCCTGAAATTCAATATTCTGTCACAGATACTTTGTTTTTGTTTTTGTTTTTAATAGAACTGTTGTTTTTTGCCCTTTGTCTTTCAGTCTCTTGAATATGGTTTTCTATTAAAATGTTATGAAGAATATACTTTCTGAATAATATTTACCATGAAAATTTAAATCACAGTATATCCAAGATAAAAAGAAAAAGAAAAAACTCAATAGGAGTCTGTCAGAGAGTACATTTTATGCCCTTATGAGAATAGAAATGTCAACAGTGAAGCTATCTAATCTACATATCAGACACAATTGAGAAAATGTACTTTAGTAGATTTTTTGATCTATAAGCTTTACTATAAGCTTCACATTACTTTTGTGTTCATAGATGTTAGATATCTTTAATAAATAAGTTTCAAAGTAGTTTTATGGAAGATCAAGACAATCACAGACAGGAAGTTTATTTTGTGACTATTTCTATAACTTATGTGAGCCACTTTACTCAGCCTTAATTTCTTATCTAAGAAAGAAGAAAAGTATCTGTTAAAATGATGCAAGATAAATGTAATACTTGTCCAAGTGTTATGGCAAACTCTCACTGGGCAACTATGGCTAATACCTGTAATCCTAGCTACTCAGGAAGCTGCTTGCAGTGGAGATTGAAAGCTCAACAAGACTTTCAGTCTCCATATTTAGAACAGTAATTTTACTCTTTGGCATAAATATTTTTAACTAATGATTATTTTAATTTTTATTAAAACATTGCTAGATAAGTGGGTACAGTTCAACTTTTGTTACATGTTTACAGAAGTGAGAGGAGGAATGTATTAATCAGAGTTCTCAAAAAAAAAAACAGTCCCAATAAGATAAGGACATATATTTATTCTGAGTAATTGTGAAGAGATTCATTATGAGAAATTGCTTCATGAAAATGGGAGTCTGAGAAGTTCTCCAATCTGTCATTTACAAATTAGAGACTTGTAGTAAAACTGCAATGTGAATCTGAAGGCTTGAGAATCAATCAAGGAAGTCAATCATGAAAATCTCAGGGCAGTCAAAAACCAATGCATCAGCTGAAATAGGTAAGCAGGAAACCAAAGAGGCTAATTCCTTCTTTTCTTGACATTGTTTTCCTATTAAGGTACAAAATGGATAGAATAATGTCCACTCTCATGGTAGACTGTGTGTACAATCTACTAAAACTGTGGTCTAAATGCTAAGCTCATCCACAATATTCTTACAGTCACACCCAGAAAGAACACTTCATCTGAGAATCTCTTTGAATAGTAAAGTTGACCCATAAAATCAATGATTCAAAGAAGATTATGTCATACAAATTTGACATAAAATCAGTATAGTGGAAATGAATTAGGAGGAAAGATAGTAAAGTACTTTATATATATTAGAAATGAAATAGATATTTATATGTTATTTGATTTGGAGGAGTTGCACTCTTTCCTTAGAGGACTAGAAATTGAGAATTTCATATCTCTTGGAGATGACAATGTATTTGTTGAGATTCAAATTATATATGCACCAAGATAAATGAAAGCATAAATTAGTGTGTTTGTGGATAATCATAAAGACCTGTATCTGAATCCAGAGGTTGAAATTGAGGCACAAATGGACCTTAACTATTTTTTCTTCACTTTGCATCTATCTCGTTCTATAAAAAGGAAGGTATGGGTTAAGAAATGGAAAGGAGAAATGAGAAAACCACAGGAAGGAAACTGGAAAAGAGTTGTTTTGAACTGTTTTATAGTCATTCAAAATTATACAATGAAATTAAAACCCACCAAAGAATGATTACAACCCTTTTGACCTTGATTGCATATACCTAAAACCTCTTTGAATAATATGTCCCATTTGTTATCTGTAATAGCCATATTGTAGTGTATAGATGTTAGCTGATAAAGATAGAAGACCTTGAAAATGATTTTTCTGAATAAGAAGCCCATTATGGTATGAATGTGAAATGTCCTTCACAGGGCTCCAGGTCCCTTCCTCTCTGCTTCCATTCTGCAATCAGAGGAAGAAGTTCTTTCACCAAATGCTTCTGAACAGCCACAATGTTCTGCCCAAGTCTATGAGACCAAGAAACCATAGATTGAACCATCTGAAACTGAATCAAAATAAATCTTTTTTTTTCTTTTTTAGTTGTCAGGCGTTCTGTCATAGAAGCACCAAAGTCTGACTCATGAGAGAACTTAAGTATACCATACATATCAGAAATTTAAGTTTAGAATGTTATAGTAATGTACTTGTTTATGCATGGCTGTGTTAATATAAACATCTTACATAAAATTTGTATTCAATTTTTTTGTTGTGTCCCTCATTTGCAGAATTCTACCAAAATGCATTAATAATATGTCTATATTTCTTTGAGTGAGATGTTGCTTTACCCATGGTACATTTTTTTCATCAATCATGGGGCTTGAACTCAGGGTCTGTGTGCTGTACCTGAGATGTTTTGCTCAAGCTTATCACTCTACCACTTTGAGCCACAGCACTACTTCAAGATTTTGAGAGGTTAATTGGAGATAAGAGTCTCATGGAGACTTTGCTCCCCGAGCTGGCTTGGAACTGAGATCCTCAGATCTCAGATTCTTGAGTAACTAAGATTACATGCATTAGCCACCCGTGCCCAGCTTTCATGGTACATTTTTTTGAAAAAGAAACAAGGAAGGTGACTGTGTGCTGAGGTTTACAGAAGATTTTCAGTCCAATGACAGGTTTTCTTATTCTAGCTATTATAGAAAGTCACTGTTCTTCCCACCTACAGCACCTACTAGGTGACCTGTCAATCTATTTGTGAAAATTTTCTTTCATAATTCAACTACAATTTCTCTGGTATGCAATTTGTTCACTGCCTCAATGGATCTTGGCTTTCTTAATGAAAATTATGGTCAGATTTATATTTCTTGCCTAAGTCATAAGCTTAAGTAGACTTAGAAATAGAGAGTATGAACTATAACTATTTGCTTTCTTGTCACAATGTACAATTAAAATTCCTTGGCATGTGAAGAGGAAAGCTTATTTGTTCACTGAATAAGTATCCTAAACATGATCACCATAAGCTGTGTGTTTAGAACTTCAAAATGTATGTCATAATGTTAGTATTTTATAGTTATAAGTTTAAAATAAGTGTTTGGGGGTTAGCTTATTGGTAGAGCACTTGCCTAATGTGTGAAAGGTCCTAGATTTGATCCCCAGCACCTTCCAGAACCATTGGAAAGTGAAATGAACAGCCACTCCAAATTCAGTTAGTCAATTTTGTCACTAAAAACATTTTCATTCCATAGTTTATTTCAAGACAGAATGAAAACAGAAAGTGCATATAAATGACTTATATGCTTATGGAATGTGTTAATGTTTCCTTGTTATTTTTAGGAAAGAAATATTTTCATAAGCTTTATAATTTGTATAAATTGCTGAAACTAAATGCAGAGTCTCAAATTTCCCCAAATTTTGCTGGAGTACAATGAGACATAAAAAGGACAAAACAAACAAACAAACAAACAAAGAAACCAAAAAACCAAAAAACTGGGAATTGGTGGCTCACACCTCTAATCCTAGCTACTCAGGTAGCTGAGATCTTGAGGATCACAGTTTTAAGACAATGATGGCAGGAAAGTTTGTGAGACTCTTATTTTCAATTAGCCATCCTGAAACAAGAAGTGGAATTGTGAATCAAAGTGGTAGAGTGTTATCCTTGAGCACAAAATCTCAAAAATTCTCCAGTTTGTTTTTTTGCCAACAATATTTAATTGTCTACTTCATGTTAAACTTTGTTAGACAATCTAGATTTTTCAATAAAATTGAATAAAAATATTATACTTACTTTAAGTTCACAAAGTGAAATGTATCATATCTTTTCCTAGACTTCTAATGATGAAGAAAATAAATAAGACCTCATATTTGGGATACTTCAGCTATTTATGTGACCTAATTAATCTCTTTCTTATGCAGTAGTAATTTAAATAATTTCCTCATACTAATTTTAGATCTCTAGTTTTCCCACACTGTATGCAGAAGCTGATGGATTGTGATTGTCATATCTGTGAAGTAATACAGAACTAAAAAACCTCAACTCAAATCTCAGAGTTAGTAGGCCTGAATTAAATTGAAATCTAATTTGAAAAAGACACAATGTTTTTAGAAGAAATGCCTGAAATGTAGTCACTGAATGAATATATTTGAATTTATAATATTGTATAAATAGTGAAAGGAAAATACCAGAAACCACTTTAGGGATTGAAACAATTGAAAAGAGAAAAAAATCCCTTTACAGAAAATTTAACATATCATTGGACAAATTATTTTGGAATCAAAATCATGAAAAACATTTTAGCCAGTAGTTGGTTAGTGATTTCTTGAACAAGAACAAGAAATATATACCGAGGTAAACAAAATCTCAAATCATGTGTTGAATTAGACTTACCAAGTAAATCAGACATCCAATGAAGTTGTCTTAAAATTTTGTTTTACTCTGTCAATTTACAGAATGAATTATGTTTCCAGTCTTCCTGAGAGTTAGTAGCTCCTGCAAGTGAGAAAGAAGTATGCACAATTACAATGAACATGAGCAAAAATACCTTAGGTTGCTGTTTCTAAAATCTTACAACTGAAACTGGGCCTTTGATTAATTTGAAGAAGTCACACTGCAACCCAAATAGAGAAATTCAGTATATATATACAGTATACAGTATATATATACAGTAAGGAAAAGAGGACTCCTGAACATTCCATTTTTTTTTATGAAGGGAGCTATTCATCACTAAAGCTAAGTTGGAAATTTCTTTTTCTCAGTCAATAATATGTATTTTATGGTGGAAATGATTGTAATGGGAGTGGATAAATAGACAATAAGTATTCTTGGTTTTTCAACCAAGACACATTGTATTCATAAGCTGCTCTGTTGAATGGCAACTCATCTGTACAACTACTTAAAGATAATCAAAACAGAATTCCAAAAACAAACAGTCACATTTAGTCAGTCTAGGCAAACCCCAAAGCTATTGGTAGAGGATTTGAGTGGGATGGAGCTGTTTTCCACAATAAAATTGAAATGTTCATATTGGATGCTTTTATTATGGCACATTGGTTTGTTTTACATTCAATTTATTACAATTTATAGTCTTATGTCATCTTCAGGAAAAATGGCAAAGTTTATGTGGATAACCAAGATTATTATTATGAACTGAAAGTTTATGTTTCTTCTCCAATTCATATTTTGAATTCACAACTCAATAGTATTTGGAGATGAAGCTTTGGGATGTAATCATGTTAACCTTATATCATGAGAGCTGCTGTTGTAGTCTGTGTGGTTGTGCTCCTCCCAAAGTCAAAGTCTATCAACCAGTCAATAAAGTGATAGTATTAGAAGGTAGGGCCTTTCAGAATGATTAGGCTATAAAGGCTCCACTTTCCTGTAAGGAATTAATGACATTATAAAAATAGACCTTTATAAAAAGAAGGCTGCCTTGTCCTTCTGCTATGAGAACTCACAGAGACTCCCATTTATAGGCAACATTTTCATCAGGCATCAAATCTGCCAGCACTTTGAGGTTGGACTTCCCAGCCTCCACAGTGCATGACATGAATTTTCCTACTTTATAAACTACTTCAAGATGTACTGTAGTAAACAAGCTTAAGATATTTTGCTATGGCATGGTTAATGGACTAAGTACCTGAGTAAGAACTGACACTAAAGCCAACAAAGGAGTGGAAATGTAAACACACAGTTCAATATTAGCCCCTACCTAGGGGGTCAAAAGAGGAGACCTCAGAATGAACCTATCATCAGTATCACCTTAATCTTTGACTTCATAGGCTCTAGAACTCTGAGAAATAATGTTTTGTTGTTTCAGTCACATCTAGGCTATGTTATTTTGTTAGACAGCCTCAGCTAATACAATAACAGATCTAAATACTTGCTTTATTGAGTGATGGAGGTAATGGTGGTATAGAAAGCTTTTACTGGGTTTGGCAAATGCTTCCTTCTATATTGATCCTTACCTATGTAGTTGAATTTAATGCTTTAGGAATATATGCCTTGAGAGAGGAAGTGTGTTCTCTCAACCTATGTTCTCTTCTGACGTATATAGACAATCCATGCTTTAAAGACTGTGTGTCATCATTACAGACTCACAGGAAGGATCATAAAGGTGAGGTTTTCTTTGACAAAAGTAAGGATGAGGGCTGGGAAGGTGGCTCAGTGGTAGAGTGCTTGCCTTGCATGCATGAGGCCGTGGGTTCAGTTCCTCAGTGCCACATAAGCAGAAAAGGCCTGAAGTGGCACTGTGGCTCAAGTGGTAAAGCTTCATTACCAAATCACATTCTTTAATGATTCAAGTAGACTTTTAATATAATAAAGATATAGAAAGACAGCAACCAAATATAGAGTGTATTTCTGAAGACATTTAATCCAATTTGGAGTTTATATCCTTGACAATATGGTGACCTTCTGTCTCCCTGATTACATTTCTAACTGTTAGGTTTTTAAAAAGAGGTAGCCGAGTAAGAACCACACCACACACGTGGTATTAAGGTAAGGGGTAGGTTTATTCATCGTTCCAGCTGTCACCAGGCCATGTTGGCCCTCCACGTGGCTGGGAAGACTTGGGAAAGAGAGCATCTGGGCCTGGGCTAGGCCTTATCTAGATGGGAAGAGAAAGGTGTGGCCACATCGAATTCAGATGTGACCTCAGCAGATACAGATGTGACCTCTTCCAGGTTTGTCAGTTGCCTAGGTAACGCAGGTACTGGGCAGAGACTTTGCTGCGAGGAAGGTGGAGTCTGCTTGCTATCCAGAAGTGGACCTTAAATTCCAGCCTTTCAATAATCATGAAATAGGGTGTGGATTCTCTGGCTACTTCCTGCTGACAAGGGGCATCTACATTAGGGGTAAAAGGCTAGAATTTGGTCCTCTCCCAGAGAAGGCAGCGAGCATCAGCTGTCTCTTGAGGGGTGTGAGTCCTTAGATGAAGTCTTGAGGAGGCAAGTCTCTTGAATGAAGTCTGGAGAAAGTCTCATGAGGCATTGAGTGGTTGGAAAAAAGTACTTGAGAGCAAATAAATGGCAAGAGGAAGGACTTGGGGCTGAAAATGTTGGTAGAAATGTCCCTAGTTACTTCTGACATCTGGTGATTAGGTAGAGAAGTCAGGTAACAAAGGCAGGAATGTAAATTCCTGTGCAGTTAATAGGTAGACATGTATGGACATTAGATGGGCAGGCTTCTTACTTATATTGACCTCCTGGCTCTGGTTAATTTTGAAAGGGCAGACACAAAGTTGCTGATGTGACATCATCTCCTCTTACTCCTCTCCATGGTCCCTTGTTCCCCAGACTGGCTGAGTCTAGGTGCTCCTTGCTGGGATGGTTTATCCCAGTTGGTATTCAAGGAGGTTTGAGCTCAAGGCCTGGACACTGTCCTGAGCACTTCTGCTCAAGGCTAGTGCTCTACCACATTGAGTTACAGTGCCACTTCCAGTGTTTGCTGGTTAATTAGAGATAAGAGTCTTGAGCCATGATTCCAGCCTGGCTCTTTGCAGATTAGTTGGGAGATGGAGTCTTGGGGTTTTTTGGCCTGGGCTGGCTTTGAACTGCAATCTTTGTCACAAACGCCCTTTATTATTTCCAATTAAAGCAACAAGGAGATCAAGTAGAATAAGTAGAGTTTACCTGGTTCTTATCAAGAATTGAGCAGCAAATATTCTGCAGTGACAAAACTCATTAGATGTAATGAGAATTTTAGCACAGATATAGTATTGATTTCTTTTTGGTAACCCAAACAGTGCTTAAGTTAACCAAAGTTACAGAAAGAGCCTTAGCTGTTACAACTCCAAAGCATTCTTTCACCAAGAAATCAGCAGCGTGTGATGGAGTCAAGGGAGACTCCAGTCTACTTTTACCATGGTGGAGGTAGTCAGGATGGTCTAGGCAGAAGTGAGGCCTGTCTTCCCCATTGGAAAAGATGGAAGGATCTGGACTGCATGTAGATTGGCTGGCACTGAACTACAAATCCAAACTGAATAAACTTCAGGAATCTCAGACAATTTAAGCCAAATAACTTGATTACAATGCCAGGTAACAAATTTACACAGACACAGACATACATGAATAGGTATGCACACACAGAATCAAGTTGAGGTCGGCACGAAATCGAGTTGGCATGAAGTAGCAGCTGAACTCCCATGATGCCAAGATGGCACATCTGCCACATGGTCAGTGCTAGAGAGAGCTAAAGATTTTGACAGTGAAGGTGCACTGCTTCTAACACACATGGAACTTCAGGTTCTACCCCCACTACAAAGGCAGAGAAGGGGTCCCGCAGGGGAGGGGGCCTTGCAGGAGAGGCTGCAGAGGGGGGCCTTGCATGGGAGGCCACAAAGGAGGGGATACCTTGTGAGGAAGGCAGCAAAAGAGGGGGCACCTCATGGGGGTGGCCTCATAACAGAGGGGTCCTCCCTGGGGAGGCCACAAATGGGGCGGTGCACCTCACTTGGGAGGCCACAAAAGAGGGGAGGGCCTCACAGGGGTGGAGGCAAAACAGGGTGTACCTTGTTGGGGAGGCTGCAAATGGGGGTGCTTCACTGGGGAGGCTGCATAGGTAGGTGGAGTAGTGAGCTTGGTGGAAAGTTAAGAGTCAGATGAGACCTAATCCTTAACCCACCATGTGACCAAGATGGCAAATTCAAGATGGTGAATTTCTGAAAAAATGCAAAGAAAACCTAATCAAATGGAAGCTCTGACAATTTTCAAACCTGGAATGGCTACCCTTTGAGAAGGAACCTAGAGGGGGGGGGGTCCCTGGGACCCAGCCTGTGTTGCACTCTTCAGGGCACAAGCCAAATGTTGTAGAAAAGTGAAAGGGAGAGATAGGAAAAGTTAGACATGATTGGCAGAGAGAGAGAAAAGAGAGCTTGAAAGTAAACAGACTTCTTACCATTTACTATTGCAGTGGCAAAAACTGTCTACATCTGAGAATGGTATTAAAAATAAATTAGGCACTCTGGCTTTCCAGGGAGTGCAGGTGGCATTTCATAGGGGTTTCACGGCACTGGAGTGACACACAGCACTCCATTAAAGGCACAGGAGAGAAAAAAAATTAGTGAGTGAAGGAGGGCTTAGGATGGAAGTGGCTTCCCAACTTACCACTGAGCCCTCTAGGGAGGAGTGTCCAAGCAACCAGACTCAAGGGTCCTTGGCTCCAGAGATGACCAGCCTTTCAGTTAAAGGCCTAGTAGGTTCTGGTACCACATCTGAAGAGAGACTGAGTGACAGAGAACCCTTAGAGAGTATCTCACTCACCAAAATATAGATGCGTGGAGATGGACGCAGAGGCCAGCAATGGTATTGATATGCTGTGTCCGCAGCAGACAGACCGGTTTGCAAAAAGGCTATCAGAACTGTGGGTATTCCTCAAGGCAAAAATGGGAGAAAAACAAACAAACAAACAAACAAAAAAGAAAAACACATGGAGAGGAATCCCACTTATCCTGACTTTAAGCCCTTCTCAGGTTTCAGCACCATTTATGTTAGATTTTTAAAAGAGAGGTTGCCAAGTAAGAACCACACCATGCACGTTGGTATTCAGGTAAGGGGTAGGTTTATTCATAGTTCCGGCTGGCACCAAGCCATGTTGGCCCTCCATGTGGCTGGGAAAGACTTGGGAAAGAGAGCATCTGGGCCTGGGCTAGGCCTTATCTAGGGTATGGGTGGAGAAAGATTTGGCCACATAGAATTCAGATGTGACCTCAGCAGATGCAGATGTGATCTCTTCCAGGTGACCTCTTTCTCTGCCTAGGTAACGCAGGTACTGGGCAGAGACTTTGCTGTGAGGAGGGTGGAGTCTGCTTGCCATCCAGGAGCGGACCTTACACTAACCTTCCCTTCCAACTACATTTTTGGGGGGTATTGGTACTAGGGGTTGAATTTATACATATACATATTTGTGTATGAGTACATATATATGTATGTTTTATCTGTTTTATGTGTGTATATATATATATATAATTTGAGGAATAATTTTCATGAGGTATGGGATCGACTAAAATCTATAGTAGAGAATATGACTGCTGTTCATTAAGTTTCTTTAATTCAAGGATATCTTTAGGACCTGTTTTCTGAACACAATCCCAAATTACCATAAATGTAATTGGACCTTTAGAATATTCTACTCTTTCACTGACACAGAAGTGACATTCCATGAGTCCTATTTAATTTTCCAGCTCTCTTAATAGAATGATAAGTAAGCATTAGGATTATTATTATTATTATCACCAACATCGTCATCATCATTAATTGTGTTAAAAGGAAACCTTGGGAAGCATAAGTGACCTGCTGGCAAGGATTATCCACTCTGGAGTGTGCAATGGATACGTTTTGCTCTCAGCAGTAGGCAACATTATAATTAATAGAAATTGCCCATATGGGGTTTAAAAGACACTGTGATAATTAAGTTCACTAGAAAGACATGGAAAGTTTTGGAGCTTATTGTAAAGCACTACTTGGTGAGCCTTCTGCAATTGACTGCAATGCCTAAATCAGAAGACATAGCACTTTTTTGTACATGCTCAGCACAAACATTTAGTTGGCTTTTGTGTATGTTATATAAACAAACATTCAGTAAGACCTCCTATTCTACTTAATGTTAAATTGTGCTTTGGCCTCTTTGCTAATATTCATTACTAACAAAATATTAAAAATATTTTGCCACATGTTCCTTGTTCAGATAAATAGTCTCTACCTTCTGGAAAGTTACATTATATACATTATATACATATATTAACATATCACACTGTACCCCACAAATGTACCTAATTATTATGTACCAATAATAAACTAAAAACTAAATCTCAAACTTTTTTATTGACTTGTGAAAAGATCTCAATTTATACTTAAGTAAATGTGGGCAATGGAGATTAGAATTTACAGTCTTCTCTAGAGAATATTTCTGTATTTTAGCCTCATAAACCCTTACATATTTGTATCATAATTGAGAAATGCATAAATTTAGTATAGTAGTTGCCTTTCACACAGAGAGATTAGAAAGATTCTGAGGAATAACCCAGAAAAACCCAGAATAAAAGCCCAAAATCAGTATTTCTCAAATATTAATATCCACAGAATTGATTAAGAGCATTGCGATAAGGAGAAATCCCAAATATACTTCAAAATACTTAGGGATACAAAATCTTGAGAAAGTCCTGTTGCTAAACACTATGATTATGATGTGCCTGGCTCTTCTATTGGGCCTTGATGTGTCAAAATTTGTCGAACTGCAAGTCCCTTTCCTGATTAGAATAAAGAAATTTCAAGAATCAAATATATTAGATGTATAACCCTCAGATCTTCAGACATTTTCACACAGTTTTTCTGAGGGAATTTGAGAGTTTGATGGATCTTAATCTGCTTATTAATCTCATTTACTTAGTATCATGAAACTCTAATGTGTTCTTCTACATTTCTGAGCATATGTGTTGCTTCTCTCCCCAAAGGGTCTTGCCATCACTTTGTTAAGATGGTTTATACCATTCTTGACTCACTATAATTCACTGGGCTTAACATTTTTTGGTCAACCACAATTTCAGTGTATTTGCTTTAAGGATATTTTTCTGCATTATACATAAAAAGTAACTTTTCTGTCATTCACGTGAGTATAAGTAAATCAGGCAGTATGTGTAGCCTAAAAAAATACCTCAAGGTGTAGGGTATTAGATTGTGTATTTAGTTGCCAGTTATAGATTACAGGAATTTATTATGTTAGACTATAATATACCTAGAGTTGCAGTAAAATATGTCAGAACTTTTAAAAAGAGAAATCTCAATTCATCCATTGTATGAAAAAAAGGAACAGATCACAGCCTGTTTGCATGACGTGATTGTACTAGTAAGAGGAACTTTATTTTTAAAATCTTAAAGGCAGACCTTTTTGAGTGCTGCCATTATTTACTATACCATTAACATTTTCTTCTTTTGTGGTCTTTTTGGTATATTAAAGACCTGCTCCAATCAAAAAATCTCCTCTATGGTTGCTGGCTGATGGTATAATTATATTAAGTTGTGAAGAGACTATTTTTGATTCCCAGGCTAAAATTCCTTTCTTTAGACTTGACATGCTTCATTATTCATTATTCATCATTCTTTTGCTTTCTCTGCCTTACAGTTCAGATCAAGAAAATTCCCTCTGGAGACTCAGCTGTGCATTGGTTAGGTATCTTGGCAATTTCTTTCTCCTACTTGCCCAAGGCTTACATAACTGTGGTTGTCCTAGGTAGTCTAATGAGGTTTAGTCAGTTCTCCAATTTCTGCTTTTTGTTTTGGGTGTATGTGGGGTGTTGTTTTGTTTCTTTTGCCTGTGGCTGTGGAGATCTTTCCACAACCAACATGCACACAATCACCAATCATATAAACAAAAACACTAGTTTTCTTTAAGAGGCTCAATGTTTATTCATCAAAAGGCTTGTGTTTCCCGCCTCTTCATCCTTCTCTCTTTCTCATGTTTATAGAAAAGCTCAAACAGCCTGGTGTGTTAATAGGAAGGGCCAAGAGCAGAGTTTGTCTTTGGGAAATGTTCACTGTGGAAAAACTCAGGAGACATTTGTTGGGTCTAGCTCATCCACAATATGCCATAAACCAACTTGGGCAAAAAAGAAGAGGATGTCTTGAATTTCAATGCCTATCCAGACTAAATTTTATGTTTTAAATGAACAAACAAACAAACAAACATGGCCATTGCAATCTCTGAATTAACCACTTTATAGTCACCAGTCTACTGATATTTTGACTATTATCTTTCTGAGGATATACATAAAATTTATAAGCACAGTCATTTCTGGTTTGCTTGAAAAATGGTCCTACTTGAAAAGGAGCCACTTTCAAGCCTTTCCTACTAACCTGAAAACAAAATGTTAAAGAAAAACAAACATGTGCATTTACTCTTATCAAAGTAGTTCAAGTCTATAGGTTAAGATGGGGAGATGAAGAAAGGGGAAGGCAAGTGATACTTTGATTGGATCCTATCTCAGTTCTTAAATTTCCCTGAAAATCTGCCAGAAATCATGAACTAGAAGACTCTCGCTGATCCTCCTTTCCTACCTTGAACTAGCAGCCCAGAATTACTACTGTCATCCTTATCCTTGAGATAAGGAAGGTATCTTGTCTGTGTTTTAGGTAGGAGATTGCTTAAGTTTTGGGGGAGCATTTCTATCAAGAATGCATACATCTTGGTGGACAAATGATAGTTGTTGGGGTGAGAAATGCATCTCTCAGGCAGGAATGCATCCTGTTCTCTCTTTGAAGCAATGATAGTGCTTCTGTGAGGCGAAATACCATGTTTCTGAGTTGCCTTCATCAGGCCTCATTTTCCTCAACCTATCCTGCCTCATTTCCTATAAACAACTGGTCCCTTAATCTTCAGGAAAGTAGATGAATGAATATCTCCTGTATTTGCTGTAGCTGACCATACCTCGTGTTCCCTAGTCTATCCTGCTTCACTACTGCAACCTGCCACCCCAGGTGACCATTGTTCCATAGGAAACAGAATTGGAAAAGCTCATTGGATCACTTTCATACTAGTCTTTCTTCTAACTTCTCAGATGAAACTTCCTTTGAAGTTATATTACTATTTGTTTAATCAGTTTTCCTTCACTCATTGTTTATATTGAGAGAACATACATGATATGTGTGAATAAGAAGTAATGTTAAGGGGCTCTATTGATAACAGAGTACAATGAAATCCTTAAATATAGAAACATTTACTATTTTTAATACATATTTTTTATTGTAAAGATAATGTACAGAGGGGTAACAGTAACATGAGCAAGGTAATGAGTCCATTTCCTATCGAACATTGATACATCCTCCTTTATATTTCCCCTACCATCCCTTTCCTCCCCAAGCATTTACTATTTTAAAATCTAGCTAATATAATGTCATATATGCAAGTCAATTTGTCTATGGACAGAGGAGAGGTTTAGTGAAGCTTCCCTTTAAATGTAGGAACTCTTCACTTCGGCTCCTTGACTTCCATCACAGAATAAGAATTTCTGGAAAAGTCATGATGGTAAGAAAGCTTGGAAGAGCTTTATTAAGTAAACAAGCAGGCAAGCAGAAAAACAATACACAGACAAACAAAAGAAGTGGAGGGGAACACTCAGAGTGTGGGTACTCTCATAGGGAGAGACACCACAACTTGGGCTCTTGGGGTATGTATATGGTAAAAGCAAGGGGTCTGTCTTCAAAGTTGTGTAAAGATAAGTGCTTTGTCTTTGCTATAACTACACCTAGTGTTACTTTCTGAGTTTCCAGGTAAGAATGCATCCTGCCATAAAACAGATCTACCCTTGACATAAAGAGGTGCCCTGCTATCTGCAGTCTGGGGGAGGAAGTGGCTGAAGTTTGGGGAAGCATTTTTCTCAGGAAGGCATACATCCTGTCAGACAAGTGTTAATTCTTGGGGTGAGGATGCATCCCTCAGGAAGGAATGCATCCTGTTTTCTCTCTTTAAAGCAAAGACGGCACTTCTATGCATCTAAATACCGTATTTCTGAGTTGCCCTCACCAGGCCTCAGTTTACTTAAGTTGTCTGCTTCAAATTGAATGGAACAAATTAGTAGCATGCATACATTGGAGAGTGAGGCAAAGGGATTATGAGTTTGAGGCTGGCCTGGGCTTACTCTGTAAAACTGTCTCAAAAAAGAAAGTATCAATGGTATATATGCCTGGAAACAGGGATGGAAGGACCCACATATGTTTTCTCTCCCTCCCTCTCTCCCTTTCTTTCTTTCTTTCTTTCTTTCTTTCTTTCTTTCTTTCTTTCTTTCTTTCTTTCTTTCTTTCTTTCTTTCTTTCTTTCTTTCTTTCTTTCTTTCTCTCTCTCTCTCTCTCTCTCTTTCTTTCTTTCTTTCTTTCTTTCTTTCTTTCTTTCTTTCTCTTGTCTTTCCCTCCCTCCCTCCCTCCCTCCCTCCCTCCCTTCCTTCCTTCCTTCCTTCTTTCCTTCCTTCCTTCCTTCCTTCCTTCCTTCCTTCCTTCCTAACTTCCTCCTTCCCTCCTGTATTTTCTCCTTGTTTCTCTCCTTTCTAAAATAATTGTAAGAGGAAATCAGTCTAGGAAACTTTAAGGAAGGTTTGATATGACATTTCTCAAAGTTAGTTCTGCCTGATGGGCGTTAAGTTTGTAGAGGATATAGAGAGAAGTTGAGAACTAAGGATAAGCTTTAACAGTAGGGTAGGCAAAATTTTTATGAGTTTTATTTGTTTTCTAGTTACTTGACTTTGAATAAATTACTCAATTTCACTTTAGCCTCAATATTCTCATCTGTGAAAACAAGGTAAGTTTGAAACTTAGTCCCCAGTGCAACTATGTTGGTGGTGGTGGTGAAACCTTTAAGAGCTGATTAGATCATAAGATGAAAGCCCTGATAAATGGATGAATGGTAATATGTAGATAATGCATTAGTGATAATGGAAGTGAGTTCCTGATAATAGAGTGATTCTGATGGGATTTCTCTTCTATTCTCTCATGTTTACTTTCTTGCTCTTCTACTGCCTTCCATTGATAATACATGAAGAAAATCACCACTAGATGTTAGTCCCTTGATCTTGGTCTTCTCAGTTTCCAGCAATATAAGGAATAAGGTTTTCTTTGTAAAGTACCAAGTTTTTTGGTATTTGGTTACAACAACATAAATGAGTGAATATAAATATTAACCAAAGGTATATAATATATTTTCTGAGGATTAAATTCAAACTCCAGACTATATATTTAGCATATCATTATACTCACTCAAAGGTAACTGGTTATTTTAATATTGTGATGGAGTAATAACTTTGGATTGTACATCTGAGAAACCAAATTACTAGAGATCAGTCAGGAAGTAATTGTAACTACACAAAGCAGTTAAAATTAGAGGCTGGAAAAAGAGTAGGAAATAAGAGCACCATGTTAATAAATTTCACCAAACATTTAAGTAGTAGTGTTTAATGGCTTTTAGTCAAATGACTGATAAAATTTAGAGTCAAACTTGCTTTCCCCATAGTTAAACTCAAAATAAAATTGCTGATGGTCTATTTTCATTCCTTTAATTTCCAGTTAACTATTTCCTTTTCTGCATTATCATTTCCCATCACATAAAACTGTGATTTATTTCAAGTATGCTGGTGAGAAATGGTCAAAATACATCAACTCCTGCTTTGAATGAAATGATTGCACATGTGGTGTGCTCTCTTTCAACTCTGCACCCTAACTAGACTTCTTTTGCTCTAATTGAACTTATGGTGATTTGCTTGCATTCATGAATAAAAATAAAAGTAGACCTTCCATTTGTTGTTTCATGCTTTGGGTGAACCCTGTTTCCCTAGCATTGGGAATGAATTTCTGACAGTGTTAGTAATTTTCTTTCCACATTATATGACTTACCAGGTAAGTCATCATTCTTGGAGTATCACAGGGCAGATTTCAGTCACTCATTTCTATTTCCTGGTTTTGATCATTCATGATAGATTTATTAAACTGAGTTTGAAAGGACGAGCCTAATATTTATTAAGTTCAGTGCAGTTACCTAGGTGATATGACATCAGCCATAAAGGTTAAAGCTTATGAATATTAGAAATTTATAATTACTTTGATGGGCATAAATTTATATCAATTTTTTTCATATAGCCAAGTGATGAGAAACCAGAATTAAAAATACACAAATAATCAGGTAAAAGCAGATAGGACTAAAAAATAAAATCAGTTTAGCATTGCAGTTGTTATTTTTGGGTCTCAGGTTTTTGGGAAAAGAATTATTATGTGAAACAAGGAAAAAAAGAATGGGTTTGTTTACTAATGCTGTTAAATATCCAAAATATATTAATTGCTAATTAGATGAACACATCAGTACTGATTTAATAACAATGAGAAAATAAAATGTTTTAATAAAAATTAGGCAACTATAATCAAAGGGATATTGGCTCATATTGGCTATGGGCAAGATTTAAAACAAGTAGCAATATATGCCCCTTTAATGTAATTTGTCACCTAAATTTGCATATTCATAACTGTTATTGGTTTTTATTAAAAACTAGTGTTTTCTTAGAAGCTATGTTGAAACTTATAGCTCCTGCATGTCAGGCACTACTAACTGGATTATTGAGCATGGCTGTTACAGCTTTTTGCTATTCTGACAGTTTTGTCTATTTTGGTTTTGTCCATCTTTGTGGTAAATTTGGGAACAGAGGCTGTGGTAGGCTTTATTCCATCCATTCATATTGTTAGGTTTTTAAAGAGAGGTTGCTGAGTAAGAACCACACCACGCATGTGGCATTCAGGTAAGGGGTAGGTTTATTCAGTAGACCTTCTGGGACCAGGCCAGGTTGGCACTCCACGCGGCTGGCAAAGGCCTGGGAAAGACCTGGGAAAGGGCGTCGGGACCTGGGCTAGGCCTTATCTAGAGTATGGGTGGAGAAAGATGTGGCCACATCGAATTCAGATATGACCTCAGCAGATGCAGATGTGACCTCTTCCAGGTGTGCCAGTTGCTTAAGTAAGGCGGGTACTGGATGGACACTTTGCTGTGAGGAGGGTGGAGTCTGCTCGCTATCTAGGAGTGGACCTTATACATATCTTTCAAATGGAAAATTAACAGCAAGAAAATGATAAATATCTGCTCTGTACGCTGACTGTCACTTTGTATAGGAAAGTAAGAGATTAAACATGAAAGACAATTTGGGGTTCCTTTTGTTCTTCTTTTATGTTTGCTTCTATCTATTCCAATCTGTGAATCTCAAGGCTATTTCAAGGACACAATAGTAAAGATGAATTGCCAGTCCTTCAACTTCTGGGAGAGTTCTGAGCTAAATACACTGTCAACAGCAATTCTTTTTCTTATGTTAAGCAGACAATTAGTGCCAAGTACCCCTTCGTTAACATTTTCAAAGTATATTCCTCTCACATTCAATTCTGCCCTCCAAACTACCCAATTAAGATGAACTGAAAATAGAATTACATATACTGCTTCTAAAATTGCTGTAAGCGTCTGTAAATAGAGCTATAACATATAAGCTGGTTTAGCTTTGAAGATTTTGAAAATAAAATTTTATGATATCATTGTTCAGAAATACATACAAGACACTTTATACATAATCTTATTAATTTTCACAAGGATCCACCCATATGAGAGACTCTTTACTTATTTCACACACAAGGAAACAAAGTCCAAGTTATAAATTCTTTGCCACAGACTCGATCAACTCAGCATTAAATCCAGATTTTCCTAATTTAAGAGCCTTTAAAAAATTTTACTTTATAAAGTAATCCAGACCCAAAGAAACATAGGTCCCATGGTGTCCCTTATTTGCAATAACTAGTTATGTCTAGGATAATCTTACTAGACAAGCAGAAAAGGTCAAAAGCTATGTGCATATGACCATATAAGATGATGCTAAGGGAAATGAAACCGAAGATAGGGACACAAGAGGATTTTTCTTTGTCGCTGTTGTTTTTAATGTACTATGTGATTTTTTTGTTTCTTTTGTATGTTCTTTCCCCATGGTATAACCCCTGTTGTCACTGTATTTGATTTGGGTGCCCTGCTCTTGTATATACATTTTTCTAATTTGGGGAGGGGAAGGGAAATAACAAAATGCTGAGACAAGGATACAGGTTGACCCATTGCAACAATAAGACTTACAAGACACTATGTTGAAAATGAACTTTATAACTTTGGGTGACAGGGGAGGGAAGAGTTGGGTAAGTGGGGAGGGGAGGGATAGTAGGGGGAAAACAAAGGATGAGGCAATAATGCTAGATAGGAAATGTACTCATTACCTTACTCATGTAACTGTAACCCCTCTGTACAGTATTTTTACAATAATATACATATATATAATTTTCACTTTAATACACTACAGATCGGTGAGCTGCTTCCAATCATAAAATACAATTATCTTACTTATTTCTCTCTCTTCCCCTACTCCAGTATGTAAGCTTCATATGGAAAGAGATTTTTGTCTATTTTATTCATTGCTATAACCTCAGGGCCTGCAAGGGTTTCTGGTATGTTACAGGTACCCAGTAGATATTATTCAAGGAAAGTATCATTAAAGGGATTTTTGTTAATTTCAAATTAGGTAGTTGTTATAAGAAGTATCAAAAATACCAATGAAGTACTTCTTGGTCATAGAGAGATGGAGACCACTACAATAGCAAAGAGTAGACTATAGACCACTAAGAGAAGAGATGAGTTCAAAACAGTATACTGGGAGGGGAAAGAACATGTTACAACTTCTAAGCATATTTATGCTATAATTCATATTTTAATGGATATGATATAGTAATACATATGGCATAATATAATATAGTAATGTATATTAACATATACAAAACTATAATACAAATAGCATTATGATACATCATGAAAAACTGTTTAATTGTGATTTGTGAGTTCTTGGAAACTTCTGGTCCAGAGAGAAAAAATAAACTTATTTTACCTTCTCTTTTAAGGTCTATCTCAAATGGCACCATTTTCTCTATGAAGATCCTTTTCTTCTTCCTCTTCCTCCTCTTCCTCCTCCTCCTCCTCCTCCTCCTCCTCCTCCTCCTCCTCCTCCTCCTCCTCCTCCTCCTCCTCCTCCTCCTCCTCCTCCTCCTCCTCCTCTTCTTCTTCTTCTTCTTCTTCTTCTTCTTCTTCTTCTTCTTCTTCTTCTTCTTCTTCTTCTTCTTCTTCTTCTTCTTCTTCTTCTTCTTCTTCTCCTTCTTCCTCTTCTTCATCTTCTTCTCCTCCTCCTCCTCCCCCACTTCCTTCTTCTTCTTTCTTCTCCTTCTCTATCTCTTCCTTCTCTTTCTCTATCTCTTCCTTCTCCTTCTCTTCTTCCTCCTCCTCCTTCCTCCTTCCTCCTTCCTTCTTCCTCTTCCTCCTCCTTCTCCTCTTTCTCTCTTTATGCCCCCCTCCTCATCCTCCATTGGTCTGGGAGCTTGAACTCAGAGTTCGAGAACTGTCCCTGAGCTTTTGTGTAAAAGGCTAGTATACTACCACTTGAGCTACAGCTCCATTTCTGGCTATTTGGTGGTTAATTGGATACAAGTCTTATGGGCTTTCCTGCTCAGGCTGGCTCTGAGTTTCAGTTCTCAGATCTCAGCCTCTTGAGTAGCTAGTATTACAGGCAGGAGCCACCAGAGTTTGGCTATAATGACATTGTTGACCCTCTTCTCAAACAGGAATTTTTCTCTTCTATTACTTTCATGATACTTAGGAACTCTTATACCAATATATAATGGAGTTATTTTAAGGTGACTAAATTCTTAATCTCATCTTTTAAACTCCACTAAATTTCAAATAATTTTTGAACACTGCTAATATTATTATTTTTCATTTATTTTTTGTCAGTCGTGGGGCTTGAACTCTGGGCCTGGGCATAATGCTCTTCAGTTCAAAGCAAGTGCTCTACTACTTGAGTCACATTGCCACTTCCAGTTTTTTCTGGTGGTTTACTGGAGATAAGCGTCTCCCAGACTTTCCTGCCTGGGCTGGCTTTGAACTGTGATTCTCAGATCTCAGCCTCCTGAGTAGCTAGGATTATAGGCCTGAATGCTATTATTTTTTAATCTCTTCAGTGTTTAGCATAAGCCAGTCTTCATATGGACTAATGAAAAATTACAATGAGGGAAATTATTAGTGTTGCAGAGGTATCAATGAACTGTGTTACTAATGACATAGCTCAGCCTTTGTCTTTGTCTCTCAATGAATCATTTAATTTTGAGTGCTATTTTTTGTACATGCTAATAACTTTCATGAACCAATGCAGCATTTTTTTCTATTGTAGTATGAATAGATTTTATAACCATTAAATGTATTTTTAAGTGTTTGTACACAGTTGCTAACATTTAACAAAGCAGAATATGAGTAAAATATGTCTTGAGTGATGTCACCACTTTTAATAGTCTCACCCACAATCTTTGTTTAGTTATAAGTGTATTGAGAAAAATTGTATTTGTGAAATGCTATAAAGAGGTAATATAACCTATTATAAAGAGGGAACTCTTTCAAGTGACATGAGCTTGGATCCTTACCTCCTACATAGGAGTTGCATGAAATTTTTGCTTGCTCACCATCTATTCAGTCTTATTTTGAAAATTTACATATTGATTTTCCTTTTAGAGAATTGTTTCATTTTTGTTAGTGAGGTATGACTAGCAACACTCTATACTTAGCTCTTAGAGAACACAGGTGACTTAAGTGTGCTAATTGTCATTGCTATAGTTTGGATGTGTCCCTCAATATAGCTATGATGGAAACTTGTCCCAAAATTTATGCTCTTTTGAGGTTATGCCTTTAAGAGGTATTTAGGGATAGTTGAGATTCTCTGTGACTGTATTACTGGTTTTATAAAAATAAAAGTGAGATGTGGACACACAGACTCCCTCTCTGTTGCTCTTCTCATTTGATACCCTGTCCTTGTGATGTTGTATGATGAAGGTTTTCACTAGTTGTTAGTTCTTTGGTATTAACACAATCTAGTCTTCAAAACTTTAAGAAATAAATTTCTACTGATGCTAAATTACTCAGTCTAAGTATTCTGTCATGGTAGGAAACCCTTCTGCTTTGCTAAAGCCCTACTGATGAACATCAACTGGAACAATGAAGCACTCCATCTGTTGTTAGAATGGAAAATGGAACTACCCTTCCAAATGTTTTCTTTCTACAACCTGCATCAAACCTGTTTGAGAGAGTAAGTAATGCAGAATTAAGTATAGCTAATGGATGGAGATGAGAAATGGAGACTTAATCATGTACATAATTCAGCCCTTGTATTTGTTCATGGTTGAAGGTAGTTCACTCAGTATTTTTTCTCTCCATATCCTATTGTACTTTTAGTTCAATGACTTAACACATACTTTATTCTTTAAGTCAAATTGAACTGTATTTATTTTTCTTAATAAATAATTCTAAATAAATATACTATATGACTTTGAACAAATCATAGTCTTTCTAAAGCTCAGTTCTTTTATCTATAACAGAGGGATGTTTTCAGGTTCAAATATAACCTGAGAACATTTTGACAACTGTGTTTGGAAGGAACAAAAAAGATAATAGTACTCTGAAAAAAAAACAGATTGTTTTATATTAAGTGAAGTAAGCCAGGCCCAAAGAAACATAGGTCCCATGGTTTCCCTTATGTGCCATAACTAGAATATGTCTGAGTCAAGCAGAAAAGGTCAGATAAGTTGATGTTAGGGAAATGAACCCCAAGATAAGGATTCAATTGTTTTTTTCTTTCATGCGATTGTTTCTAACATATTTATAAGACCATTTCTTTGTTGCTTTGTAAGTCCCTCCCCTCATGGTATAACCCCTGCTTTCACTGTATTTGATGTCGGTATAATTTGTGGAGGGGAAGGGAAAAAACAAATCATTTAAATAGGGATACAGGTGGACCCATTGCAACAATGAGATGTACAAGTTGTTATGTCAAAAAATGAACTTTACAACTGTGGTGGGGGGGGGAGGATTGGCTAGGAGGGTGGGGGGGTTATGGGACGGGATGGGAAAGGGAAACAAAGGAGGAGGCAACAATGAATGCTTGATAAGAAATGTACTCATTATCTTGCCCATGTAATTGTAACCCCTCTGTACAGTATTTTCAAAATAATAATAATAAAAAAAACAGATTGTGATAGTTTGGGTAAATGCACCCAAAGAGGTATTGCTGGGTTATAGGGGAGCTCTATGTGTAGTTTTTTGAGGAACCTCCATACTATTTTCCAAAGTGGTTGAACAAGGTTACACCCCCATTAACAATGCAGTAGGTTTCCTTTTGGCCCAGTTTCTCTAACATCTGTTGTTACTAGATTTTTTATAGCCATTCTAACTGGGGTGAGGTGGAATCTCAATGTTAGCTTGATTTGTATTTCTTTTATAGCTAGAGAAGATGAGCATTTCTTCATATGTCTAATGGCCATTCTTATTTCCACTTTAGAGAAGTCTCTCTTTAACTCTTTAGCCCACTTATTAATTAGGCATTTGTTTCTTTGAAGATATGTTGTTGGGGGATTTAATTTTTTGAGTTCCAAGTATATTTTAGATATGAGACCCTTGTCCATTGTATGGCTAGTGAAGATATTCTTCTAGTCTGTGTGCTTTCTATTGATCTTGCTAGCTATGTCCTTTGCCATGCAGAAGCTCTGCAGTTTTATGCAATCCCATTTATCCAACCTTTGTTTTATTTGTTGTATTTCTGGGTCTCTATTAAGAAAATTTTGGCCTGTGCCTAGGAGACCTAGAGTTTCTCCTATTCCTTCCTGTAATGTTTTCAGGGTGTCTGCTTTTATTTCGAGGTCTTTGATCCATTTTGAGTTGATTGGGTTGCAGGGTTATAAATATGGACATAGCTTTAGTTTTCTACAAGTGTTTATCCAATTTTGCAGGCACCATTTACTAAAGAGTTTTCCTTCTATTCTATTTTTTTAGCTCCCGTATCAAATATTAGGTGGCTATAGGTTTGTGGGCTCATTTCTGTGTCTTCAGTCCTATTCCATTGGTCCTCATGTCCGTTTTTGTGCCAGTACCAATTTGTTTTTATTATTATGGCTTTGTAGTAGAGTTTGAAATTTGGAATTGATATTCCTCCAGTATTGTTCTTTCTGCTAAGTATTGTTTTTGCTATTCAGGGTCTTTTATTATTCCATAGGAATTTTTGTATTGCTTCTTCTATTTCATTGAAGAATGAGATTGGAATATTGATACATATCAAATTGAATTTGTAGATAGTCTTTGACAGTATTGCCATTTTCATGATGTTAATCTTCCCAATCCAGGAGCATGCTCATACTAAAGCTACCAGCACAACCATGTTTATCACAGCATTATTCCCCATAGCTATGATATGGAACCAACCCAGATGCCCCTCAGTAAATTAATGGATCAAAAAAATGTGATACACACACACACACACACACACACACACACACACACACACACACACACACACACAATGGAATTCTATGCCTCCATCAAAAAGAATGACATTGCCCCATTTGTTAGGAAATGGAAAGACTTGAAAATAATATACTAAGTGAAGTAAGCCAGGCCCAAATATGTCCCATGGTTTCCCTTATTTACAATAGCTAGTCCATGTCTAGGACAAGCAAAAAAGATCAAAAACTATGTACATATGACCAGATAAGATGAGATTAAGTGAAATGGACCCCAACACAGGGACACAAGTGTTTTTTTTTCTTTCTTGCTATTGTTTTTTTAACATACTTTAAATGTACTATGTGATTTGCTTGTTTCTTTTGTATGGCCTTCCCCCATGATACAACCCCTGTTTTCACTGTATCTGATTCCAGTGTCCTGCATCTTGTATACACATTTTTATAATTTGGGGATGGGAAGGGATATAACAAAATGCTTAAATGAGGATACAGGTTGAACCATTGTAACAATGAGCTATACAAGACACAATGTTGAAAATGAACTTTACCATTTTGGGGTTAGGGGGAGGGAGGGGCTTGGGAGGTGGGGAGGGAAGGGATAGTAGGGGAAAAACAAAGGAGGAGGTAACAATGCTCATTACCCTACTCATATAACTGTAACCCCTCTGTACAGTAGTTTTACAATAAAAATATATATGGAAAGAAAAGAAAACAACATAGGTTGTTTACTATGATGGTGTTTTCTTCAGAAAACAAAGAAATTATTGTCGATCAACCATTATAGAAACTGGCAGAAGCATTAGCCCATGCCCAATCCATTATACTTAAATATCTCTCCACAGGATTCCTCTTTCATGAGGAAAAACCACTGATTTCCCCCCTTTCTTTTCTTTTTCAAAGAACATGAAAACCTACTTATTATTCCACCTAGAATATGCAAAAGCTAGCATTTAACTTTAAGGTTGCTTCTTAAAAGCCTGCACAACATATTTAAAATAAAGATTTGTTGCTGTTTCACATATTCCTCATATTCACCTTTTCATTTTGAGTGCAGGTTGTGAATACATTTTTAGAGCAAAGCATTTAAGAAATAGCACATTTCAACCTTGGAATATTGCATTAGTCATTCAAAGGAGATATATTTTAAAATTGGTTCAAATAATACTTGTCTCTACCACATTTTTCCTCCTACACCTTTCTTTATATATCATATTATGCAGTTGTTGAGCCAGACATTTAAATGATAATTTGTGTTCCCTGAAATTACTGCAATTCCAAAGGAACTTAATTTCTATCCTAGCATCTTCAGGATCTGGAATCATCTGCATTATTTACATATGAATCAGTTACAGGGAGAAGTCTGTACCTGAGTGTGGCCATTTAGGTGTCGGATGGGTGGAGAACCTGTTACTATATCCAAATGTTTGTCACCAAAAGGAGATGAACTATTGTCCTGACCTCGGACTTAGAAATATACCTTGTGGTGTTTGAGCCCAGGGATTTCATTTTTTTTTCATTTTTAATTGCTATTACAAAAGTGATGTACAGAGGGGTTATAGTTATGTAAGACAGGTAATGAGTACATTTCTGTTTGTCATCCCTTCCTTTCTCTCTCTCAGTTTTTCCCTCCTGTCCCCAACCACAAGTTGTATAGTTTGTTTTCTAAATAGTGTCTGATGTCTGCTTCATTTGTTCACCCTTTGTTCCTCCATTTCATGTTTTTCACTTGCTTTTTAGTAAGGGACTGGTATGTGTATACTTAATGATACTTGCAAAATACTGTTTTGACACTAAGAGATAAGCTATCCCAAAAGAGTAAGCTTTAGAAAGTTAGCACAGGGAGTTTAAACAATTGTTGACTTTTGTGAGAAAGATGCTTTTGTTTTTCATTTTTTCCCATCCATTTTCACTGGCTTGAATCATTAAGAAATGCAGCATCATTTGGGGGTAAAATTGTTTTGTGTGGTACTGTATTCTATGCAAATGAATCTTGTAATAGAAAAATCATTTGTGTGTCTATGAATATAGTTTCTTATATTCAGTATAGATTCTGATGTTCTCATCTAAATTTTTCTTGACATCTATAGATTATATCTCTACCTCCTTAAAAAAGTTTTGAAGACACATTTTTCTTAATGCATATGTGAAGACAGCAAGTAGACTTAGTATTCTCTAAGATATATGCCTTTATTATATACAATTTAATGGAATCTAAAAACATCTTACTCTTTTCAAGTGAATCTACCAATTGCCAGAGGGTTCTGACCATGTTCTTTATTACTAGGATATTAAATTCCTAAAATAAAATCTTCTAGTTATGGACCTGTTTTTTGTTTTTAATTAACCTGGACCAGGGACAGAAAAATTTTCCATATGGGGATATGGAAACATGGAGATGTAACTTTCAAATGGTTTCACTAAACAGATAAGTTTCTAGTTTTTTCTTTTTTTTTTTGGGTCTGGTCCTGGGGCCTGAACTCTGGGCCTGGGCGCTGTCCCTCAGCTCTTCCCCTCAAGGCCAGCACTCTACCACTTGAGCCACAGCGCCACTTCCGGCTTTTTTCTTTTGCTTATGTGGTGCTGAGGAATCGAACCCAGGGCCTCAGGCATGTAAGGCAAGTGCTCTACCACTGAGCTACCTTCCCAGCCCAAGTTTCTAGATTTTTACTTCTTCATATTCAGCAGTTTGAGATATCTATTTTGCAAAAGAAAGCTATACTAATGTTAATAATGATGAAAGTGAGAATCAGAAGATTTACCTACCATCCCAGACTAACAAGTGGTAGATACAGTATGTAAAACTAGGTCCCAAAACTATAAGAAGTCTGTCTAAATATGTCAGTAGTTTCACCTCAGGGCCTCAGATTTGCTCGGCAGTTACTCTACCACTTTAACTATGTTTTCACCCCTTTTTCCTTTTTTTTTTTTAATTATGAAAATACCGTACAGAGGGGTTACAATTATATAAGCAAGGTAATGAGTACATTTCTTATCATGCATTGTTGCCTCCTCCTTTGTTTCCCCTTACCATCCCTGCCCTCCCATCCCCCGCCCCTCCTCCCTTCCCCCCTCCTCCCTTCCCCCTCCTCCCTTCCCCCCCTCATCCCCCCCTCCCCGCCAAAGTTGTAAAGTTCGTTTTTTGACATAACATCTTGTACATCTCATTGTTGCAATGGGTCTACCTGTATCCCTATTTAAACAAAATTTGTTTTCTCCCTTCCCCTCATCAAATCATACCAACATCAAATCAGTGAAAGCAGGGGTTATACTTTGGGGGAGGGACATACAAAGCAACAAAGAAATATCTTATAAATATGTTAGAAACAATAGCAAGAAAGGAAAACAGTTGAGTCCTTATCTTGGGGTTCATTTCGCCTAACATCAACTTATCTGACCATTTCTGCTTGTTTCAGAAATATACTAGTTAATGCAAATAAGGGAAACCATGGGACTGACCCAGCAATCCCACTTTTGGGCATTTACCCAAATGATCACAAACAAGACCATACTAAAGCTACCAGTACAACTATGTTTATTGCAACATTATTTACCATAGCTAAGTTATGAACCAACCCAGATGGTCCTCAGTAGATGAATGGATAAAGAAAATATGGTATATATACACAATGGAATTCTATGCCTCCATCAGAAAGAATGACATTGCCCCATTTGTTAGGAAATGGAAAGACTTGGAAAAAAATTATATTAAGTGAAGTAACCCTTTTTCCATTAGTTATCATTAATACAGTTTTGTGTTGAACCATAGCCATTCTGCTTATGCTTCTTTTGTAGTTGGGAATGCAGGTGTGCACTATCATATGCACCTTATGGATGATGGTGAAATCTCACTAACATTTTGCTTGGACTGGCCTCAAACTGTGATGCTGTCAATCTGTGTCTCCTGAGTACTTTGCATTAAGATATGAACCACTGCACTTGATCTAAATCAGTGTTCTCTGTCTCCCTAATCCCCACCCACCTTTTGCAGTATTGTGGAACTGATCCACAGCTCTAGCTTTTAAAATTTGTTTTTATTTATTTTTTTTCCGCCAGTCCTGAGGCTTCAACTCTGGGCCTGGGTACTGTCCCTGAGCTCCTGTAGCTCAAGGTTAGCATTCTACCACATGAAGCATAGCTACACTCTGGCATTTTTTGTGATTAATTGGAGGTAAGAGTCTCATGGATTTCTTGCCCTGGCTTGTTTTGAACCATGACATTCAGAATTCAGCCTCCTGAGTAGCTATGATTACAGGTGTGAGCCACTGGTACACGGCTTAACCCTAGCTTTTAAAGTCATTTCTTAACCCTCGTATTATTCTGCATCTCAAGTAAAAAGTCATTGAAAATATCAGTGGAGTAACCATTTCTACAAGTTCTTAGTAGCAACTAAAAATTTGTCCTCCAACCTCCATTTCAGGGCCAGATGTGCTTCTCACTCTTATTTCTTTATCTTCCACCACAATCAGCAATAATGATATTTTAAGGTGACCTTAAAAGTATAATGGGGCTGACTTATTTTTAAAATATGAAAGCTAACACTAGAGAATGAAAAAAATTGAAACTCACCATAGACAATTAGAAGCAATACAAAGGTCAGCACAAATCTACTTACAACTTCTCTCCTGCAGCACCCCCTTCCATTAGCATATTGATAATTTTCCAGTCTTCCAGGATAGTTATGGTGGGATAAACAATTATTTCTGTGGGAATTGGACAGTTCCATAATATTTTAGGTTTTAAAACCTTTTTTCTTTCTTTCTCTTTCACTCTTTCACTCTTTCTCTCTTGCTCTCTTTCTTTTTCTTTCTTTCTTTCTTTCTTTCTTTCTTTCTTTCTTTCTTTCTTTCTTTCTTTCTTTCTTTCTTTCTTTCTTTCTTTCTTTCCTTCTTTCTTTCTTTCTTTCTTTCTCTCTCTTTTCCTTCCTTCCTTCCTTCTTCCTGCCTCCCTCCCTCTTTCCTTCCCTCCTTCCCCTCCCCCACCCCTCTCTGCCAGTCTGGCTTGAACTCTGGGCCCAGTTGCTGTCCATGAGCTAGCTTCTTTTACTCAAGGCTAGTGCTCTACTACTTGAACCACAGTGCTACTTCTGGCTTTTTCTAAATAGTTTAATGAAGATAAGAGTCTTGTAGACTTTCTTGCTCAGGCTGGCTTCAAACCACAGTCCTCAGATCGCAACCTCCTGAATAGATAGGATAACAAGCATGAGCCACCAAAGCTGGACTTGTAAGTATGTTTTTTACTTGTGCTGTCTGGAGGATAGGATCTTAAATTTTGTTCTTTGGCTTTCCTCAAACTATAATCCTGATCTTCGTATGCACACATCTCATTTATTTGGGATTAGATCAATAACCACTACACCTAACTTACCTAGATTAATTTTTTGAAATCTGCTTGTATATATCTTTCCCCAATTGAATCATTGACACTTCAAATCTAAAATGTCATCCTTTCCCTTGCTCTCTCCCAGTTTTTCTTTTCTCATTACCTTTTCTCCACGACACCTATTTTTTCATCTGCATTCTTTCTTTGGTTCTTTAACATAAATGTCTATTAAATCATCCATGCTAAAGATTTGGAGGCAGTTTTGATTAAATTCTCTCTTCCTCAACTTTTGTATCCAGTCTATCAAGTCCTATTCATTATCATACCCCTTAAATATTACTATCTAGACATAGATTGCATTAGTTCTCATTATGTCTTGCCTTGACTCTCTTTTTCTCTCTGTTTTTTTTTTTCTATGGGGGATAGCTTTTGAAGTAGGGTCTCCCTCTGTAGTTTGAGTTGGCCTGGGATTCACTATGCATCTGCCAGGCTGGCCTTGCATTCATGATCCTCCTGCCTTAGCTTCCTAAGTCTTGGAATTATAGTTTTTGGGGACTGGGGAAGGGCTTTGCTGTTATAATAAACTCTAAATGTAATTCCTGCTACAAGTTTCTTTTCTTTTTCAAAAATCCTCCTTATGATAATCTAATTTAGTTTCTCCCCACCTTTTCATTTCTTAGTAGTAAACCACTGTCTGATTGAGTTGTGTACATTAAACCTCTAAAATTAGCTTTCTTTCTAAAACAAAATCTCCTCATGCTCCTCTTCCACTTAAAAAATCACAGGCAACAAGAAGAGCAATTGAAATATCTTCTTAATTGCTAAACAATAGATTATAAAATCTCTATCTCTTTCTGTCTGAATAAACATACAATAATTCTTTTAACACCTAGCCCAGCTAACCTAATTGTAAAGGGTCTTTCTTGACTCATCCAAACAAAAGAGATTTTCTTTCCAGTATTGTATTATCATTTCACAGTTATTTGTACTAGCGTGCAAGTCTTTGCATCTCACTTATTTTTTTACATGTCTACTTTCAACACCAGATTTATGGACTCTGTGAAGGGCAAGAACCTAGCTTTAATCATCTTTGCATTTATAGTATCTGTCCAAATGTCTGAAACATTCTAGAAACTTACAAAGCTTTTCAATAAATGAATTAATAAATTCACTGGGTAAGAGGATTGTCTTTGGCAACAAGTTGTAACCTTGCTCAACTTTTCTCTTCTACTCAGGAAAGCAAATTCAAATACAGGTGAGTAGGTACTAAAAAAAGGTGAATGATGGGAAAATAAAAGCTGTGTGTGTGTGTGTGTGTGTGTGTGTGTGTGTGTGTGTGTGTGTGTGTATTTGTATGTAGGGAATTGGTTATCACTGGAAAAGAAAGAGTGAATGGAGAGGAAGAATGATGATGATATGGTATAAGTAGATTATTTACATATATGAAAATAGATTAATGAAACCTGTGGACATTGTGTTAGATGGGGATGGGGGGGTAAGAGAATGTTAGATGAGTTTGAGCAGAATATCATAGGAGAACAGAAATGTCAAAAATGGGGCTGAGAATGCAGCTTAGTGGTAGAGTGCTTGCCTAGCATGCATGAAGCCCTGAGTTCAATTCCTCAGTACCACATAAATCCAGAAGTGGCACTGTGGCTCAAAGTGGTAGAGTAATAGCCTTGAGCAAAAAGAAGCTCAGGGACAGTACCCAGGCCCAGAGTTCAAGCCCCAAGCCTGGCAAAAGAAAAAAAATACAAAAAAAGAAAGAAAGAAAGAAAAAGAAAAAAATGTCAAAAATGAAACCATGACCTTGTACAAACATATACTAGTAAAATAATTAAAAATAAAAGTATATAATGGAGTAAGGATTACTGTGATTGGATCAAATTTTTGGGAAAATTGTTTTAAAATATTAAAATATATTGGTTGCATCTCAGACCCCAAATTATGTGTGACACTGAATACTGTGTCCTAACCCTATGACTGAAAAATCCTGACAGACCAAAGGGAGTGTTGTCTCCTGCATTTCTCTGACCATGTATAAGGAGTGCTTTTAGGCTTAGAATTGTTACACATTTCTTTTAAACTTTTTTCTTTCTTCACACTTTCGTGTTTTGGGCTGTGTGTACCCTGAAGCTTTTGATGATGTAAACATTTTTATGAATCCAATATATACATCATTGCCCTTTCTCATAAATTCAGCCTGCAGGTCAGCACTAAAGCACATCACAAGACTTTGTATTAGTTTATTTCTTGCCTTACTTGTTCTATGTATAAATAACATTTCTGTACTTCTGGAGTTGTCATTGAAATTCCCCTAACATTATGGGAGTTCCTTGAAGTAATCATGAAACAATTATTTTTTTGTGGTGCTGAGGATTGAACACAGGGGCTCATACATTCTAGGGAAATGCTCTGAGCTAGGCAACCTACCTTCCACCAGTCCCCCCAAATTATTTTAAAGCAGAATTTAGAGAGAGGATTTATAAAGTTTTTTCCTGTAGTCAAATGCTCTAATGGCTCTTCCAATTCTGTCATTTTATGATTAAAATCTTGCTCTAGGTTAAGGAAAAGTTATGTCCTTTTCTGAAAGGAGAAACTGAGTCAACTAGAAATGTAAAGCCTTTGATTACTTTAAATTGCTCCTTTAAAAGGTGAAAATCTGACAGTGAAAGTTTCCATAATTGCTCCTCCTACAGTATCTACAAATACTATGAATTAAAAATATATATTCTCTTTCACATATATTCCATTCAGCAAATTTTCAGTCTTGATTACTTTTTGTTTGTGGGAAATTGCTTCTTTCTTGAAGAAAAAATTGTTTTTGTTGTTGTTTCTATGCTAGTTTATATGCATGAAAGAGGATTTGACACATGAAAACTGGGCAGTTTTCAAGTGTTACTCAGCAGGTTCTCAGAAAACTTTTTTTTAAATGGAAAATAAGAAACTCAAGTATCTCAACTGAAATGAGATAAACAACCTGTGAAGCAAATACAAAGAATACTTTTACATTGGCAATAAAATTGTTTTTCTTTTCTGGACAAAGCTAGAAAATGTGAGTTTCAGTCCCCTTTAGTACACATTCTTTAAGTTCTTAGGCCAGGTGCAGCTTCCATCCAATAGGACCAAGCACAAGCCAGTAAGATTATGGAGAGATTTCCTCTAGGAATTTGAAAAACGTCTGACTTAAGTGCCATCTACAGTGCCTTGCTTCAGATTCAGAAAAGACACAAAGGTCAAGAAAAGTAGGTTCATACCTTCCATATGATGACCAGAATGTCACCAAAGAAGTTTAGAATTTCCTTGTTAGCTGACTGATAAGGCCACGCTATTTGTGGTAGTTGTGGGGTAGCATTTTTTTTTTTATCAGTTGCAGAGCTTGAATTCTGGGCCTGGGTGTTGTCTCTGAGTTGTTTTGTGCAATGCTAGCACTAACACTTTAAGATAAAGCACCACTTCAGGTTTTCTGGTGGTTAATTGGATATAAAAGTCTCACAGATTTTCCTGTCCTGGCTGGCCTTGAATTGAAATCCTCAGATATCAGCCTTGTGTGTAGCTAAGAATATAGGTGTGAGCTAATGGTGCCTGGCAGTGTAGGTTAATTTAACAGACCCTGAGAAAATTTTAAAAAAGTTAGCTAACTTGAATTTCTCTATTTTAGCGATTGTACTATTTCCCAGTTTTCTTTTGGAAACTGTAGTTTCAATGTCCTTGGCTCAAGGAAATCTTACCAGAATGGAACCAGTACTTTGGCACCAGGTATGCAGGTGTATGTCATGTGGATATTCATCTTTGATGGATTTTAGAAGCCAGAGCCTTTTGCAATTCTAAACATCCTATAAATGCTCTGCCTTTGGCACAGCTGACCTTATCACCTTTCCTGTGACTGTAGAGATGAATGATTGTGCTGACAATTTCATTTTGAGGAAAAAAATGAAAGAATTCTTACTAACCAATGCCTTGTTTGATCTTCCTAGATTCATAGACAAAATTAGTACTCTTCTCAGTACAGAAAGACTATAAAATTGGAATGGCTTTTTTTCTATAGTTCAGTACTCTAAGAGAATACTTCTTATTTAATACATTAATATGTGGTATAACCCATGGGAAGAAAAGCAGAGAGAAACTTGAAATTAGGTATCTTCTACCTCTGTAATGCCTTAATAGGTTAGTCTGAGGAGGCTGTAAGATTTTGAAAGAACTGTCTTAGTATGTTACGGTTCATAGGTTAACTGCCAGTGAATCAACTGCTTTTCCTTAGATGTGTTACTTTGGTGTTTCATGGCCCAGAGGACAGGAAGAAGTAGGGATTCATTCAATTTTTTTAATTTTTTCCTTTCTCTTTTGCCACTCTATTCTACCACTCTCAGTTTTTGGTTTCCTTTATGCCATCTCCGGTTGTGTTCACATGGGAATGGCTGGCTCATAAATTTAAATGAATAGTGCTGGGTGGATAAGCAAGTAGATTCTATGTCATGTGGCCTCCACTCCAAGCCATAATATTTTCAGTGCTTATCCATAGATTCTTGTGTAGGGAGCCGAGGCGAGACTCCGCCCACTCCCTTGCAGCTTTGAGGTAACCACCCCAGACGGTGCTTGGCGGGATGCCTGGGCTGTGCGCGTGCACGAGCCAGGTAGAGCCCCCAGCCAATCCCATGACACCTGGTGACGGTGAAAGGCAGGCGACCAACAATAGAAAGACCCGCGTTCCGATTCTCCTATATAAGCGGCTGTGTTTCGGGTGCACGCTCTCTCGCGCCCAAGCTCTCCTACAACTAAAAGGCTCTCCAATAAAGCGTGATCTGAGAAGACTCCTGGAGTGGTGGTCGTTTTTCCTCGCTGGTCGAGTAGACGGTCACTACATTCTTGCAACACATCTGAATTTCTCTGGCCTGCTCAAATCTATCAGAGTAGAAATCCCTGAAGACCAGGCTTTTTTGGTAAGATTTATGCTTCTTGTAGGTTTTAGTCAAGTAGAGACTGCATCTGTCTTGTGGTAGATAAGTATTTTTCAGTTTCACTGTTGTCTGAAACAACCTGGCGTATTTTTAAGAGACAATGTAATATATAGGAAGGAACATTGACCTGGGAACCAAATGCTAACTCAGCTACCAACAACTACTGTGACTTTGCTAACCTTGAACTAGTTACTTACTCTCTTTGGGGCTCTGTTTCCTTATATGAAAAGGAGTATCTGCATTAGTTTGTGTGGATTTTAGATTTATATTCCATAAATAATTTATGATGTCAACGATTTCTTTTTCCTCTTCACAGACCGAATCTGAGTTGTTGAAGTAGGTGCATATCGTATAGAACAGAGTGATACTGGACACAATAGCAGTTATCTATTCAAGCAGGAAATAAGTCATGTGTCTTTGTATGTGCATATGCAAAAGTACACACATAGGTATAATGGGTTTAAAGATATTATTTTCCCACACTTTATAAGTGATACCTGTTGTCTTATTTACTATTGATTAACATACTGCCAAAAGTTAGTATGATAACTTGGTTTCTCTGCTGTACATAAAGTTGGCTGGGACAGGAGTCATCTAAGAACTTAACTGGCTCACAGAGTCCAAGGTGGCTTTATTCACATGTTTGATGGACATAGCTGGAGATAGTTTCAGGTAGGAAAATTGAAAGATTGCCCCATTCTTTGCTTTATGGAAATTTAAGGCCTCTTTCTGGCTACAGTTTTTCTAACAGAGTAGCTGGCTCAGGGCTTCCAAAAACACAAAAGTGGAACTTTGTAGTCCTTCCTATGTATTAAGCTTTGTAATCATAGAGTGACACTTCATTTCACTTTTTGCTTCAGGTGGGTCACAGGCTAGCTAGCATTCACAGAATTAGCTCAATTGGAAATAACTTGAGAGACAAATTACTTTATGTTTATCTTTTTTTAAAAATGGAATTTTAAAATATGGAATTGTAAATAAGAAAATAACGTAAAAATATCTATATTTTGAGATTCTTGTGAAAAAATAAGCACTTTATAATGCCATTTTGGTTTTAAAAGTGTGTGTATATGTGTGTGTGAGAGACAGAGATACAGAGACAGAAGTAGGGACAGAAACAGAAATAGAAACAGGTATAGAGAACACATGGTAAAAAGTCTGCAAGATAAATGTAAGAATTGCTGAAAGGAGACCACCACAAGAGTTTATTGGAAGAACCAAACTACCAGCCTGCACCAGATGTAGATGTGCAGAGAGGAAACTATAGAGAGAGATTATATAAGAAAAGATGAGGAGGAAATGGGGCCCCAGTGTGTGAGGAAGTGGCATGGGAGGATGAGGACGTGATCTCAGCGCCTGAGAGATCTCCTACTTCCCCCAGGTGCCTCAGTTACCAGGGTTATGGATGCTGGGTGGGGACTTCTAGGGAAAGCCACATGTAGTTTTGTATGGAGAGAGACCAAGGGAGATTGGATCTATATGCTGTTTCACATGGAGAGAAAACAAAGGGAAGGGACTATTTTTCCTAGGCAGATCTACCAGTAAGCCACAAAAGATTTAAAATAGTTGTTATGGTTTCTGAGTCTACTGTTTTCCCAATGATTATAACAATTTATTCTAGGTCGCAGGCCAACACAAAAGATTCTGAGTTCAGTCCCTGGCACTGGAAAAAAAAAGATTATTCTACTGTATTTTACTCTTTCTATAAGATCCCTCATATGAATTAGAACCAAGAGTTGTATACTAATTGAAAAAAATAGAGAATAATGAAATATATACATATTCTTATTTCTGCTAATTTAATATAAAACTCATGAATACACACTTGTATTAGACAGCCTTTGATATAGTGTTTAATTTTTTCTTTCATATGGCCTCATTGTCTTGACTACCTTGTGTTTGTGGTGTTTTAATGAATGTTCAATGTTTAACAGCCAATTACTAAAATAAATGATCCAAATTGTGTGTTTCATAATTGACATGATATAAATACTACCACTAGTATGGTTTGAGTTTGAAGTTTCTCCCCAAAAAGCTCACACATTGAAATCTGAGTCCCGGGCAAGTGGTGCTATGCAGAGGTGATTGGATTGTGTGAGAGAATTAACCCCATCAATGTGTTAACGCATTGATGAGATCACACTGAATGGAGTGTCAAACAGGTGTTGGTTGGAGGATGTAGGGCAATGGAGACATACCTTTGAAGAGAATGTCTTGTTCCTGACTTCTTCCTGTTTCTGTACTTCTTGGCTTCCATGAGATGATTAGCTTTTCTGACCACAGGCTCCCATGAGTACCATGTTCTTCTGCCTTGTTTCAGGCCAAAACCAATGGAGCTTGCTGACCTTGTAATAAAAACTTTTAAACCACAACCTAAAATAAAATCTTTCTTCTTTTAAGTTGTTTCTCAGGTGTTTTGTTACAGTGGTAAAAAACTGATAAACATACTCATCACAGCTGTTTATAAGTATCAATGTACCAAGATAGTTCTGCTATACACATACAATAAATTTTAATAACCTCAAGAACATAGGTGACAATAAATTGTAGAAAAGATTTTTTAATCAGTAGCTGGGTTGTGGTGGCACACTCATGTCATCTTAGCTTCATGGAAAGTGTAAATATGCATATCATGGTTCAGGTACTTACACTGGCAGAAATAGAGACCCTATCAGTGCATAAAAATGATTGAGGCATTGTTCAACAGTAAAGTGACCACCTAGCAATGTGAGGTCATGAGTTCAAGTGCCAGTACTGCTAATATAATAAATATATAAATATATGATATATGTATTTGTGTATGTACATATAGAAACTGATATATATGTAACTTATTTAAGTTTGTAATTTTTAAATGGCAGTGCTTAGAAACAGGCTCTGAAAATTACTAAAAATTAATAATTGGTTCTTGTGAGTCTGTGCAACATTTGGTTTTGTATTTCTCCAAACTCATAATATGATGCATCTTTTATGATTTCAATTTCCAGGTTTTAACAGAATTTGTTATAAAATTTATATATACAATTGTTTTCCATGTCTATAACAGCCTCTCCTAATCAATCTTTCATAGTTGTTTCAGTTACATTTAATTTGATTGTCCCCTTTCCTTCTTGTAACTTGCCTTTACTGAATTACAGAATAATTTTTGTGGAAATGAATCTCTTCTTTTTTCCTCTTTCTATGTAATTTTATGTAGAATATAAAGTATAGTTAGCATGAACATGTTTGCGAATAATTACAACTGGCTCCTGCTAAACATACAATTCAACGGATGGGAACAGAATTGGCCAGGAATCTATAGCATGTCCTGGTTATTTGTGTTAAATCTGCTATTACGATGGAGCTGAGTTAGGCAATATCATGTTTTGTATCCTATTTTTTATGTGGACAGTTATGTCTTCAATAAAGTACCACATAACATAGAGTTGAATAATACAGAGTTCTACAGTATTCCTTACAATGATTTATTACATTGATTTATCCATGCTGTTTCTTTATGAAGGGATTTGTGAGAAGACTAGACCGAATTATAAGGAAGGTATGTAGACCTAGGAAATAATCACATATGTGACTTTGTGTTCTGGGATAGTCAACACTTGCTTCTAGAATCTTGACATATTTTTCTTTAAAAAAAATTTTTTTTTTGGGGGGGGGTCCGGTCGTGGGGCCTGAACTCTGGGCCTGGGCACTGTCTCTTAGCGCTCTACCACTTGAGCCACAGCGCCACTTCCGGCTTTTTTCTTTTTGCTTATGTGGTGCTGAGGAATCGAACCCAGGGCCTCAGGCATGAAAGGCAAGTGCTCTACCACTGAGCCACCTTCCCAGCCCTTGACATATTTTTCTTGACATTTGTTTCGTCTCCTACTTTATATTTCATTGAAGTAGTTATTTAGTAAAATAGTGTGACTGGCAACTTGTCCTCACAGAGCAACTCCAATTCCCTCATTTTATAGAATTTCTCAAACTCTGTTCCAGGTCCATGCCTTTCATGGTATATTGATATGTTCATCTCAGGAACATGAACTTGTAATGTTAACTGCATTTTCTGCTCAAAATTGGCTTTTTCTGTTGTCTAGGTTCCTCTCTCAAATGGTGGTTGGACAACTCAGGTTTGATGATAGGAGAAGAATCTCTAGTAGTGATTAGAAACTGTAATCTTTTAAAAAAGCTAAACAAGACTCTAAGTTAAAAATATCAGGAAATGTTTGTGAAATTTTAAATTTTCTTTGCAGCATCAAGTTATCCAAATGACCAAGGGTAACCTAAGAGGTCAGTGATTACTTCTTTGTCCAAGTAATGGTGGTTAGAAATGCCATCTCCTTCTTACTGGCTAGATGCTGCTTCCTTAACTTCCATAAAAATGGTTTAAAAATTCTTAGAACTTGAACCAAGTGTAGTGTCTCCCTACCCATACTCCTAGCCACTTGGAAAGCTGAGATCATGAGGACTGTGGTTCCAGGCTAACCCAGGGAAAAGTGTTCTTGAGCTACCAACTCAATCTAAAAAGCTGGGTGTGGTAATATGTGCCAGCTATGAATGGAAATGTAAATAAGATCATGGTTCAGATGGCCCTAGCAACAAATCAAGATCCTATTTCAAAACATCCAGAACTAAAAGGACTGAAGGTATGACTGAAGTGGTACAGAATCTTCCTGATAAGTGTGAAACTCTGATATCAAATTCCAGTATTTCCTTCCTTTTTCGCTCCCTCCCTCCCTCCCTCCCTCCCTCCCTCCCTCCTTCCCTCCTTTCTTTCTTTCTTTCTTTCTTTCTTTCTTTCTTCTTTCTTTCTTTCTTTCTTTCTTTCTTTCTTTCTTTCTTTCTTTCCTTTCTTTCTTTCTTTCTTTCTTTCCTTTCTTTCTTTCTTTCTTTCTTTCTTTCTTTCTTTCTTTCTTTCTTTCTTTCTTTCTTTCTTTCTTTCTTTCTTTCTTTCTTTCTCTCTCTCTCTCTCTCTCTCTTTCTTTCTTTCTTTCTTTCTTTCTTTCTTTCTTTCTTTCTCCTTCCTTCTTTCCTTCCTTCCTTCCTTTCTTTCTTCCTCTTTTCCTTTTGTTCTTCTATCAGGTTAGAAAATTAATTCTTGTCTAGAGGTGAACTTTGTAGGCCATAGGCACTTTGAAGTGTAGAATTTAACGGTAAGTTTCATCTGTTAAGGCTTTTAAATGCATGTTATTTGTAGGAACAGTGTTTTAGAATAAGGTCGATAAATTTGAAAATTTTATCCTTTGACATTCCCACACACAATTGCTAATCCCAGTCTTTGTTTATGTCTTTCTCCCTACCTGGTAAACTTTTCCCTATCAACTATTACAATTTTTGTATTTTTTATTTTTATTATATAGTTGCACAAAGGGGTTTCAATTTCAGAAGTCAAGATATGAGTATAATTTATCTTGATCAACAACACCATGTCCATTGTTCTCCACTTCCCCCCTCTTACCTCTACCCTCAAGTTACATAGTTGAATATTTATGAAGTGTACATTGAATAGAATGACTGCATTTGTTCACCCTATCTACCTCCATTTGTGCATGTTTTTTAAATTTTGACAGTCACGAATTCTTTCAGTGTGAACCTGAAGCAAAGGCAACATTTTACTATGGCTTAAAAGGTTAATCTAACTACTCTGTGTTTTAAGCTAAAATGGGACATAAAGGTCCATGATGTATTTGCAGTGGCAAATGATCCTTCATTACAACCAGAAAAACTTTTAAAAAGAAATGTTCATTAGGACTAAAAATGGAGAAAAAACATTTTAAAAATGGATCTAATTGTGCATTTCTTAAGAGAAATTGAATTATCTTCTGCAAACACCAATAGCTTTAAGAATGTCAAAGTCAGATATCCATCAAGTTACACAGCTATCAATAAGTAGTGACAGGATTTAAATCTAATTCTTTCAGATGTCAAATTCATCTTGCTTTCCAATTTACAGTTACTATACCATGAGTAGATAATAAATGCTGCCCTGTACTGCTTTGATCTGCTGTTTGATTTCATAAAAGAGGATTTCCAAGTTTTCTTTGTAGTGACTGAGGTATTCTTTGTAGTGACTGAGGTATTCCAGTTGAAAGCTAAGCAAGATTGTCACCTAGGAATCATATATCTGTTCACCTGTCCTGTACAATGAATATACATTAAGAAATGATAAAAAGAATCATGTTCTCATCCAGGAACTGGTCTGATGATCAAAATTAGTTCTTATTCATGCCACTGTATGCTGGGCTATCATGTATAATTAGCTTTTCTTGTTTTCCTAGAGAAGATCATAGAACACCAACACTAGACAAAGTCATACTGATACCATGATTGGATGAAGCAAAAGTAAGGTAACTGCATCCCATAGAGTTTCAAGCATCCAATTTCTCACACCCCCCAATCGAAGAAAATTACTTATTTACAAATTTTAGCTTTCACTGAATCAACCCTCTTTATATAGATATTTGATTGAGATACCAGTCACAGACTTGGACACACTTTTTTTCGAGACAAGGTCTCACTATGTGTTCTAGACAAGCCCTAAACTCATATGGTAGCTTAGGCTGTCTTCCAAACATGCAGTCTTTCTGCTTTAGCCTCCAAAATGCTGGGATTCTAGGTATGTACCACCAGTCATTGGTTGTCCCCACTCTCTGATGGCATCTTATTTTGTGGAAACATCTATTTCCTTAGACCATTCCCCAAATTACAATGTAAATCAAACCCTTTAATAGATTAAATCTAACATCTTCTTTCTTTTCTTTTCTTTTTGTTTTGAAAATGTAAAAGATTTTATTGAGTGAAAAGTGCTGACACACCAAGACTGCACCTGGAGTTGGGATCCCAGAAAACAGCCCGGAGGACCAGCCCACATCAGCTTTTAAGCATTTTAGGGTACATTCTCGTGATATATTTTGCCCCTCACTAGAACAAGTAAGAGGCCCAAACAGTTGGATGAACAGAATTAATACTAGATTCTTATTATAGTCTGGGTCCATTCTGTAGCCTACATCTAGCTTGAATTATCTTGTAAAAAGACACTCCTGATGGAGCCTACTCTTCTTTGTTATGTAAGATAGCATCTTCAGTTTCCTGTGTGTATTTGTGTGTGTGTGTGTGAGAGAGAGAGAGAGAGAGAGAAAGAGAGAGAGAGAGAGAGAGAGAGAGAGAGAGAGAGAGAGAGAGAGAGAGAGAGAGAGAGAGAGAGAGAGAGAGAGAGAGAGAGAGAGAGAGAGAGAGAGAGAGAGAGAGAGAGAGAGAGATCCTTTGGCTTGAACTCAGGGCCTTGGGACTGGCCCTGAGCTTCTTTGCTCATGACTATCACTCTACCACTTTAGCCACAGTGCCACTTCCAGCTTTTTCTAAGTAGTTTATTGGAGATGAGGCTCATTGATTTTTCTGCTCTGGCTGTCTTAGAACCACCTTACCTAGACCTCTACCTCCTGAGTAGCTAAGATTACAGACTTGAGCTCAGTTTATTAATGAACTTTGTCTCAATTTAAAACTTGAATAATTGTCTACAGTAATGCATAATTGGCTAGAGTAATGCAGATGAGTCTGTACATAGAAGGGGCTGTTGGTGGTGTGTGTGTGTGGGGGGGGCAGAGTTAATGCAAGTAACAAGGACATCTTGTCAGAAAACTTGGCTTCTAGTTTTGTCCCTGTTGGTAAATGGTTTCATAAACATGGTCAAGTTGTTTGCCCTCTTTGAGTCTTATAGCTTTAGGTCTAAAATGAGAGACTTGGATAGTAGAGATCTCTGGGTATTCTCTTAACTCAAATGTTGGGTGTTTTTATTATTTGAAAGCCACTCTGGAGATATCATTTGCTCTCTTTCTCTCTTATATGTAATACCACATATCTCTAAAGAGCTTTGTGATGTAACTCACCCCAATAATTTACTTTTAAAAGATATCTGAAGTACATAAAGGTAAAGTTTGTAATTTTCTTTACAAATATTTACAAACAGATGGCTAACATAATTGTTCCTGGTGTAAAAGCAAACGTTGTTAAATAATAAGAACCAGATAAATCTGCAAGAACTCTCTCAGCTCTGTCTCTAGAGAATCAGTGCTAATAAGTCAAATTAGTCATTTTTATTTAGGAGATATAAAAAGGCATATGGTTTCATGCTGTACCAGCTGTCATAAAATTTTGGAGAAAAGTATTGTTTACAAAGCTTCTAAGGGATTGTTTCATAGAAGTACTTCAACCTTTATATTGTACAAAACCAGTTGGTTTTCTTTCTTCATAAATGATTTTTTTTGGCCAGAATTCTCTTTAACACTGAAGGTTCAGTAGTTAGGAAGGGAAACACACAGCTAGGAAAAAAATAACTGGACTGGTGTATAGAGGAATATCTGTTTAAAATGGTTTTTACAGAAGCTAGGATTTTTATGTGAATCTAAAGCATGTAATGATGAAATAGATTTAGAATTTTGATTTCAAGCAAAATGAAAGTACATTCTAGGAAGATATGTTGCATCTTTTAAACCTTATGCACAATGATAACTATAATATGTATTTATTTCATATATGTTCTTTGTTTTCTTTTTGGCTAGTCTTGGGGCCTGGGCACTGTCACTCAGCTGTTCAGTTCAAGGCTAATGCTCTACCACTTGAGCCACAGCACTTCTTCTGGATTTTTTTTCTGCTTATCGAACCCAGGGGCTCATGCATGCAAGGCAAGCACTCTACCACTGAGCCACCTTCCCAGCTCCTATATATATGTTCTTTAAAAATATCTTAACTCATACTTAAGGTCCTTTCAGCATTTAGTCTCTCTTCCTTTTGCCACATTGAAGTGTGCATGTGTGTGTAACTGTGGAGTTAAAAGATCTTTCATTTACTGTGATTTAATCTTCAGTTTGTCTACTCTTTTGCATTACTCACTTGTACTATTTTATTTCCTTGTTTACTCACCTTGTATATTCAGAGCAATATATTATTTTCTTTTTCTTTTTCATTAGAGGAAAATCAGGCTTATTAAAAAGGGAACAAGTTGTTTTTTTTTTTTTTTTTTGGTCAGATGTGGGGCTTGAATTCTGGGCCTGGGAAATGTTCCTGAGCTCTTTAGCTCAAGGCTAGCGCTCTACCACTTGAGACACAACACCACTTATGGTTTTCTGGTGGTTTATTGGAGCTAAGAGTCACAGACTTTTCTGCCTAGGCTGACTTTGAACCGTGATTATCAGATCTCAGCCTCCTGCGTAGCTATGATTATAGGCATGAGCCACCAGCACCCTGCAAGGGAACAAAATTTGAAATAGAAATTTACAATATAACATCTATAAATTTCTACCTAAGAGTTTGTTGTTGAAATTGTGGTTGGCATCATGCAAAAAATGTATTATAATTCATAAGAGACTTGATTAATAAAAAAAACCTTTGGACATAATCAGTAAGATTATCAGAAAAGTAGAGTTCTCAAGCACTAACATGAATTAACTAGTAATTTAATATGAATGATGTTTGTAGGGATAAGTAACACTTCAAAGATATAACTTGGAAAAATCTATCGATTTTGGCTGTCTATATTGCAAAGTTAACATTTGAGTTGTCATAGTAACTTGAATACAATTGTTCGTTGAAGTGATTTTTGATTATTCAAACATAGAAAGCTTTCAACACTTTTTACCATGCGTTAAAAGGATTCCTATGTTCTTAGTTTCTTTAAAACAAAATTACATTTCACTTCTTATCTTTTTCATTGTACTAAAACAAGTGCATTTTTATCACATTTTACATAATAAATTAGCTACAAGACTATTAGATAATTTGTTATATAGTTTCATAGTTGACTTTTTAACATTATCAAAAATGATTTAAAGTAAATTTTAACATTTCTAAGATTAAGATTTCTCATATCTAAATCAAAATACTTCTTGGAACTTACTGGCCCTGCCCCCCTCCTTGACTCCAAGAAAGTAGCTGTTCCTTTCACATTTTCTGTTGTAATGTATAATAGTTTATACCAATTTAGCATTGCAGGTTTGCCTTCTAGTCATAAATCATAAAAGGAGCTCAGTAGTTAAACACTTGATGAACATGTGGTATGTCCTAGGTTTGGTCAGCAGCACTACAACAGAGGGGATAAAAACTGGGGTGGAGAGTGCCCAAAATGCTCCTGAATAAATTAAAAATGGTAGCATATGTCATTCATTAACATATGAATTTTAAAATTGGTTAGCAAGCTCTTGGCGAGAACTGATTACATCCTTAGACATGTCTGATACTCAAAATGGGAACCTCTGGCTTAGAGCTTGACAATACTACATTGTTACTTCATTAACTTTTTTGGTTTAATTCTCAAAAGTGGTACTGAGGACTCCCCTTTCCAAATCTAAACCTGTAATTTTAGAGGGCTGTTACCAAAATGGTACTAGTATGATATAATACGTTGGCCCCCCTCATTCTATTTTCCCTTTAAGATTTATTGTGGGAGATGGAGATGGGATGCCTGGTTTAGATGGTTATTGGAAAATGGAAAGTGGTAAATGTTGAGAATGTTGTGTGTTTTGAGCTGAAGGAAGGTATTTCCTAAGAGAAAAATACATTGAAAAGAGCAGGGTTGGAAAGCCAAATAAAATTATGCAGTTAAAACATTTAGGAAAGTACACACAAGTACAGGTTGAACATCTTTATTCTGAAAATTACAAATTCAAATTGCTTCAAAGTCTGAAACTTTTTGAGTATCAACATGACACAAATGAAAAATCCCATGGCATAATTTTTTTTCATGGTCAAATTAAGAACATTGTATAAAATTACCTCCATATTCTGTGTATAAAGTGTGCATGAAACACGAATTGTGTGTAGACTTGGGTCTTAATCCCAAGATATCTCAATATTTGTATGAAACTATTCCAAAATTAAATTTTAAAATCTGATTTGGTTATATAATAAGAAGCAGGAAAATGAGTATTGAGACTGTTATATCTATCTCCTGATCTACCCATAATTTTCAAACCTATATTCTTTGTATATATTTTCTAGTGTCAATTAAACACCTTATCTTTTCTTAAACTCTCTCCCATGGGTTTTCCATCCCATAGAGAAACAATCTGTTTCCTGATACAGGCTGTTCAAACAACTGTATCCAGCTGTCATGCGGGCATGTAAAGCTACACATAGGGAGATCCTATGTAAATGAATGATCATTACTTAGATCCTTCTCTCCTGGTGTAGAAACTGAGGAAGTCTCAAGTGAGCTCCACAGGGCTGGAGGAGGAGATAGGAACATATCTGCACCTCAGTTATAATATGTTGTGACAAGGGATGAGTAATCAAACCATTCTAATACTGAGGGAAAAATTAGAAAAAATGATTGTGTGACTTTAGAGCAAGGAGACCCATGTATAATGAAACTAAATAGAATTCCTTACTGAATGTATTGTTGTAGTATTCATATGGTAACATGAAATGTGACTTCTACATGGGGATAGATTGTTTTCTTTCCTTATTTGATCATTATATTCATCTATTCTTCATTATTATAATGACATACCTGAAGCTGGTAACTTTTAATTTTTATTTTTTTAAAGAAAAGATGTTTGTTTAGATTGCCTTTCTGGAGATTCAAGGATTCACATTGGTGACAGTATTAAAGGCTAAATCCCCAAGACATCACATGAGAAGAGACATGGTGCACAAGTGCGTGCCTCTTTTGGTGTTTCTTTTTGTAAAGACACCAGTATTAAATTATATGGGCTCCAATTTCATAACCTTAATTCTAATCACATTGTTAAGACCCTACCTCTATATACCACAGTTAAAGTATTCATCTTCTTGATATCTCAGAGAATATTACATTTGAAAACATAAAACGGGGAGGGGGTCACATTCAAATCACACCAATCATTAACTTTGAATGTTTGGCTGGGTGTGGTTGGGTTGGTTTGACAGTTGTTAGTGCTCTACGAAGCAGAGTTGGGAAATTTTCACCTATAAGGAAATAAAATTTAAAATATAAGCTCTCTTAAGTGTGCAGTCATGTTATTTTTGAATGTAGAAAAGTGGAAATGTGTTTTAGCATAAGCAGAATAAAGAGGATGTAATTTAATTTGTTAAGGTCTGTAAGGTGATAAGGCATATCTATAATATAAGTGAGACTGGCCTGGTTAGATCTACACCAGTTCAGCAAATATCATATTAACATGCTAGAATGGCAATCAGAGTGTAGATATTTTTTGGCCATCCTGGTCACCATATCATATTGCATGCTTTCTTACAGTGTGAATATGAGTTTAAATCAAATTCTGAATGAAATCAAGTGAGTTACCACATTACATTCTGTTCAAATTCTAACAAATTACTGTCCTTGAAGTATCACAACACATTATTTTCAATTTTCAAATGTTCTTTCAGCATTTAGTTCTTGGTGATAACATTTTTCAAACACTAAGGAAATTCTATATTTATATTAAAGTGCACTATATAAAATCTTATTTCTATAACTCATACTAATAGGCCTGGAACTAGTTCTGCCTAGAAGAATTTACAGATGTTACCATCTTCTTCCCTCTAGTCACTTTTCAAGGACAAATTAAGAGTTTGACTTATGAAGTGGTGTGTTTCAGTTGTCTGAATTAATGTCAGTGTGCCTTAGTAGGCCAAGACATATATTCAGAGCACGGGCCACTCTTTCATCGAGATAATTTTATACTGCTAGGAATGGCTTCTACTTTCTTTTCTAAGGAAATCATAGTTGACTTCAGGCAAACATACTACTTGAGAATGAATAGCCATTCATTAAATCTGTCTCTATATTGCTTCCTTAGTATTTTCTAAAATGGAAGAGGAGCTAGCAGATACAAACAGCTCAATGTTAATGAACTTCTTGTACAAGTTCTGAATTTGTGGGTACATGGTCAGTCTTACAAGAAGGCAGAAGATCTGCTGCCAACCCTCTTTGAGAGGAAGTGTGCTACTTAGGGCCTCTGCTTTTCTACTGTTTGGCATATTATCAGCATTTCCTCTGGAGAATTTATTTTTTGCATATTGAAAGTTGTAGTTTCTCAAAAGATCATTACTAAAATAAAAATGCCCTGAAAAGATTGTACAGAGTAAAATCCATTGTCATCTAATAATCTATCTGATTCAAGTTCAGCTTTCTTTGCAAGTGAGGTCTAGATCAGGAATTCAAGCAGGAATTGTGAATTCTGAAACTGGTGGAAAGGCTTTTTACCGAAAGAATACAAATTCACCAACAAAAATTAAGTAAATGGATCTGGGCAATCAGGGGCCCTAGAAGCCTTGCTAACTTGATGATGAATCCATGAGTAATGGCTACCCAATATCAGAGTGCACTAGAAGAATGTGAGTAGTTTGCCAAATGTTAGTTCTCTACTCCCATTCCGCCTCATTTTTGTTTGTGCCAGTCCTTGGGCTTGAACTTGGGACCTAGGCACTGTTCCTGAGATTTTGTGCTCAAGGCTAGTGCTCTACCACTTAAGCTACAGTTTCACTGTTAGCTTTTTGGTGGTTAATTGAAGATAAGAGTCTCATTGACCCTCCTGACCCAGTTGGCTTCAAACAGTGATCTGCAGATCTCAGCCTCCTGAATAGCTAGGATTCCATGATCCATATACTACTACCTCTTTGAGCCAAAATGCCAGTTCTGGTTTTCTGGTGGTTAATTGGAGATATGAATCTCATGGGGATTTTTCTGACCAGGCTGACTTTGAACCATGATCCGCAGATCTCAGCTTCCTGAGTTAACTAGGACTACAGATGTGAGCTATTGGCTCTTGGCGTCGTTTGTTCTTACAGAAAGGGCCAATAAATATTTGGGAAGGAAACAAAACACAAAGAAAATATAGTTCACTTTTTGGGGGGGATCAGTCGTGGGGCATGAACTCTGGGCCTGCGCGTTGCCCCTTAACTCTTCAGCTCAAGGCAAGCACTCTACCACTTGAGCCACAGAGCCACTTCCTGTAGTTTACTTTTGTACCAAGAAACACTCTCCTGCTCTTCACAAACTAAGATCAATGGGATGATTAGGAAATGTTTTCTGATATTTAGAGACACCAAGAGTTTCATAACTATTTTCCCCTGGAATAAATCACAAAATATCACCATTAAATGTTATCTCAATATATAAATAAGCATGCGATGATGGAGCCATAAACTAAAATGTAAATAGTCAGCTATGGTGGTACATGCCTGTAATTCCAGCACACAGAGGGATAAGGCAGGAAGATTCTGAGTACATGACAAGCTCAGTATACTTAGTAAGACTGTCTCAAGAAAAGAAAAAGTTAAGTTATAGAATGAGAGGTATGGAGAATTTAAAATGCTTGTGTTTGCTGCACTATCTGATATCCCAGTTAGGAAAATGATTATGCTAAATATTTCATGTAGCTGATGTCTTATCCAGAGATACATGTGACAAGAAACAGTGTAGTGTTTGGAGTCTGTTTTATATGAACTATTATGCCCAAAAGTGAACTCTATACTGCCTTCCAGAGAGTCATTTTACTAACCAAAGAAGCAGAAACAATAGGACTTGAATGTTTGTAGAAAGAGATTTGCTATAAGACATTGGATTACATGTTTGTGGAGGATGGTGAGTTCAAAATTTGGAGTATGGGCCAGCTGGCATGAGACCTAGGAGACCTTATATTCTAGTTCTATTGCAAGGCCAGAAGCCTGGAGATCTGTGGAGCTGATGATGCAGATGAAGTCTGAAGGCTGTCAGATGGAACACTCACCCTTGCTCCAGTAAAGCCGGTCTTTTTGATCTATTGAAGTCTTTGACTGATTAAATGAGGCCTTCTCACAATATACAGAGCAATCTTAATTACTCTAAGTTTGCAGATTTAAATAGTAATCTCATTTAAGAACTCCCAGTATGGTGTGACATCTATCACCTAATTGATCTCCAGGGATGAGTTGTATGCTATAACTGGCTAGGGAACCATCCTTTTTCTCTATCACCACTTCATGAAGCTGTGTACTCCTAGAAGAATACAACCTTCTCTGATTGTTGTTTGGCCAAAGGTACAGAAGTAGTTGTACTCCCCTACTAGACCATCCAGACTCTCAAGAATACCCTCTAAGTAGACACATAAAATGGAATACTATATTAATTATAGATTTTTTTCTTTTCCATTGTTGAAGATCAGGTCCTTTTGGAACAATGAGCCTGCCAGTTGAGGCTGACTCTACTGGGGCTGGATATCTGTCATATGGAAGTTTTCTAATAGCTGGCAACCATCTGCTCCTATTTTGAGCATTCAATACCATCCAGACAATGTAGGTCCTAAATTCCCAGGTGATTTTTGTTTTAAATCCCTGAGATCACTACAGCAAGTACAGGCATGTTTCCTACCAGTCCTATGCTATTCATAAGACTATATCCTAGTTCTTGTTTTTTTCTGTAGCCCATGTATGATTTAGCTTTCTATCATAATCTCATTTTATTTTCACATCTGTTGTTGTGCAGTTTATCATACTATGTGTTCTGCTATGGGTAGTTCTGAACATGTTTTATTCACCTCTTACCCCATCCCTATTACCACTAATTCATGAACTCTTAAGTGCAGGGGTTATATCACTATTGTCTATGTCCCTCACTGAATCTTGCTCATTGTGTGTGCTCAACTGGTATTAGTTGTAACTAATTAAAATGGATTTATGGAGCTCCAAAACAATGCTAAACAGTATTTAAGCAAGTTGGAAAATTTCCTTTTTCTCATAAACTGTAGTTTGACAACCAGAGCTTGTGTGCCTGCAGCTCCTCCTAGTGGAAAGGTAGCAAAATCTTTTGATTACAGGATTATCTGTTCTGTAACTTCCAGAAACTATAGGAACACTACCGAGTTAGAATATATATTCATACAAGCATGTATGCATATGGGTATGTGTACATTATGTATATACAACATCTATCTATCTATCTATCTATCTACCTATCTCTCTCTCTCTCTCTCTCTCTCTCTCTCTCTCTCTCTCTCTCTCTCTCTCTCTCTCTCTCTCTCTCTCTCTCTCTCTATCTCTGCTGTTTTGGGGGACAAGGTCTCCCCACGTAGTCCATTCAGGTCTTGACCTCATGATCCTCCTGCCTCTGCCTCCTGAGTGCTAGGATTACAGGTGTGCACCACCACAACTGGCTTACCTATCTCCTGACATTTAAAATTTTCACCTTTTCAAAGTTTGTAGCTTGGTTTTGAGTTTAAAGGTCTCATCAGCTTCTGTGATTTGCAAACTGGGATTCTTTTTATTGGAGGTTTAGCCTGAGGATATTGCTATAAAGCATGGCATTTCTTGGTAATATGGAGCGAGACATAAGGCTAAGAAGAAAGCTATTTGGCTACTTCATAGAACTTAAGTGAGTAGCAGACATCTTTCACCATCTCCCTGAGCTGTGTCTTGCAATTGCAGCCCAGCAGGGTGACAATGCAATTACTTCGGCATGCTGCAGGCTGAGCATGTTTCCCTCCTTCCTTTTGCCTGTAGACCTTGTCAGTACCTTATGCTTTGGTTTTGACAGGTAGGTCAGTCTGTTGCAGTCTGCCTGGCTGATTTATGCTGCTTTAGAATCCCTGAAGCCTATACTTCTGGTAGTCTGTATTTCAGATAAAAGACAGTGTTTTGATTTTTACATTTCTCTATAGAAATCACAGCCTCTTCTCTTTAATCCCAATGTTTTCAAGGGATGCCTGAGTATTATGTATGCATGCTTAGTGATTCATCTTCCTTGAATTCTCAATTTATTCTTCACTGAACTCTATCTGTTCCTTACAGAATTTTGGAAATATTAAAAATATTGTAAGCTTTGTGATGCCATTTTTAAGGAGTTCATTGGAATAGTTTTTTTTTTAAGCCAATGGACAACTCTGCACATTTCCCTAGATTTACTGTATATCTAAAGTAAAAATATTCAAATAAGAACATCATCCTACTTTGATGTGAGGAAGATAATTAACTATTTGACCACTGATTCATCCAAGTGCATGAGATGCCTCTTAGCTTCTTGGAGGCTATATATAACTCTTGTCTATCTAGCTTCATAAAGTGTAGAATAGGCTTCCTGGAGACAAAAATCTGAGTGTTAACACTACAACATGAATCAGCCCTGGCTACAGATTTGATGTAGTGTTTGCTGGTATTGACAGCAAAAAGCATCATTAATCCATATACTAGTGCAGCAGTGGTTTCATTTCATCCCTTTGCAACTATGTGACTGGGAATATATTTGTGTTTTCATTTTATTTCAATGCCTTTGAGCAGACACTATGGTACCTTTTTGGGACATAACATAGGTTGAAGCAATATAGTTTATATCACTGCTGTGCTACTCATTAGAGAAACACTTCTGGGTTAGGAGTTATCATCTCACTGCCTAGGCCCATAAAACATAAAATCATAAGGTAAAAATAAAGATGTATGGTTGGCCCAGTTAACTTCTGTGTTTCTTTTTCTGGATGTATTGTGCCCTGACAGGGTCCCTTCTGTGATCTTGAACAAGGTAAATGACTTCATTTTGTACACTTTGATTATATGGGGTTTGATTTTACATTGCTAAATTTACCTCAGAGTTAAATATGCATTCTCCTCTTCATTTAATCTAGTGATTTCACATTTGATTACCATGAGATAATTAGAGGTAGAAGTTCTGTGGTTGGTGGGAAACACAATCAACAGTTTAAAATTTTTGTTACAGGTTATTACACCTACATATTTATTGGAGAAGAATAATATTAACTTGTATAGAAGTGGCATTTTTGAGTGGGCATAAAACCAATGCATAATTGGCAGAATCTCTTCAATCAGAAAGCTTTTTTAAATGAATAACGAGAGAATATAAACCACTGATTTCATTACTCTTTTCTAGACAAATAACATTTGCATCAATGTGATTGATATTTGGCTTACATATATACATATATATATATTCAATGTGTTAATAACCATTTCAACAATGAATGCATAAAAGTATATGTGCTATTTTTAGTTTGTGTTAATGATTAAGCTCTAACTTCACAATTCTTAAGTTATGTTTGAGAGATGGCTGAGTTCTTATATCTGAAGAAGCTTACTTGTATGTCTTATTAGTGTCTGTTAGAGACTACAATCCTGTTGGCCTGGATACTTAACTTCATCTCTGGCGACTTTCTCTAATTGACAGTTGCCTATAAGTGACAGGACAAATGGAAGGCTGAAAAACCCCTACCTAAAAAGCAGTAGTTGCTTAAAAACAGTGGCTCACGCATATAATCGTAGCTACTCAGGAGTTAAGATCGGAGGATCACGGTTCAAAGCCAGACCAAGCAGGAAAGTCTGTGAGACTCTTATTTCCAATAATCCACCAAAAACCAGAAGTGGCTCTGTGGCTCAAGTGGTAAAGCACTTGCCTTGAGCTGAAGAGCTTAAGGACAGCACCCAGGCCCAGAGTTCAAGCCTCACAACCAACAAAAAAACCAACCAACCAACCAACAACAACAAAACAGTAGTTAATATGCAATTACCAATAAGGAGTCTTAGTGCTTGTCAGTATGAGTTTTGGGGAGATGGGTAAAGATGGCTGTTACCATTACTGGGGCATTTTGGATGGGTCAGTTTGGGTTACTGTAGATGTAGCAGTACATATCACATTTGCTAGGTAATGACTTCTGCTTAATTTAATCACAACCTTTAAGTTTTGGCAAAGCAAAAATTTATCCTGAAAAGAAAAAAGTGTTGGAAGTAGAGCTATGGGGCTCCAAGTGGTAGAGCATTAGCCTTGAGCCAAAAAAAAAAAAAGAAGAGTTCAGGGACAGTGCCCAGGCCCCTGAATTCAAGCCACAAAACTGAAGAGGAAAAAAAAAGCTGGGCACTGGTGGCTCATGCCTGTAATCCTAGCTACTCTGAAGGCTGAGATCTGAGGATTGCAGTTCAAAGCCAGCCCAGTCAAGAACAGCCATGAGACTCTTGTCTCCAGTTAACATTTAAAAACCAGAAGTGGTGCTGTGGCTCAAAATGTTAGAGGGATTGTCTTGATCAAAAGAACTCAGGGACAGCACCTAGGCTCAGTTCAAGCCCCATGACAGACAAACTTGAGTTTACCACTTTCTGGAAAACTCATTTCAAAATATTGAGAGATTTTCTACTTTCTGCCAAGGTGTTTCCTCAGGTTGACTTTCATGTTCTAAAGTCTTCTATAGCATGTCATTTAAATTGCCATCTTGTTCCATCCTCATTATGCTTTCAACACATATATTGGATAATTCCTTTTCTCTGCATCTTCTTAAGAGCATAACACTATGTACAACACAATTTGTGTTTAACTCATTCATTACTTGTATAATGTACTAAAATGTAAGTTCCATGAAGTCATGGATTTTGTCTGCTATGTTCATTAGTATGGTCCTAGTACCTATAATATTACTTGGTATGTATAACAAAATGTTGTTGAATGGATGAAGGAAGGACAAAAATAACATGAAAGGGGCACTGGGAAAGGCATTGATTATAAGCTCTAGAGGTTCTTTTTGCTTTCAAAATTAGGGCCAAACTGTTTTAGTCCTTTTTCATTAAGATAGAGGTGATTTAAGGCAACACTCTACCTCCTCTTGACTGAAGAGGACTGCAAATCAACTAGTATTACACAGAGGAAGCTTCAATCAGTAGGTTAACAAAAAAAGAAGAAAGGGTATTCTAATCTGCAAGAATGCCAAAGAGAATGTCAGGGATGTTTTATTACATCCTGTTAACAGAAATAGAAGTGTAGAGAAAGGGATAGATGGCAATGGTGGCAGGAAAGGGGGTTAAAAGGAAAGGGCTATTAAATATACAACTAAATCACTTTGGTTATAAAAGCAACTGTTTTCAAATAAATCAATTTTCTAGTTCTTAACCACTTGTATGAACTATAGAGGTTAAAATATTATTTTAACATCAAAACTTAATACTCTTACTTGAAGGTACAAAATTATTTTTAAATTAGAGAAATATGTTTTAGTATTCTTAAGAACAGGAACATTACTATAGTTAAAAAACAATTTATTCTATATTTTAAAATAGATTTTAAAAAGGAGGACTTTGAATATTCCCAACAAAAAAAATGATAAGCCCGGCACTGGTAGCTCACGCATGTAATCCTGCCTACTCAGAGGCTGAGATTTGAGGATTGCAGTCCTTGTGAAACTATTATCTCCAATTAAACACCAGAAAACTGGAAGTGACATTGTGATTCAAAATGGTAGGGTTCTATTCTTGAGCAAAAGAGCTCAGGGACAGCACTCAGGATCTGAGTTTAAGCCCCATGACCATCACCACCAACAAAAAGAAAATGATAAACATTTGAAGGCTAGTATATAGTAATTACTCTAATTTTATCATTACATATTGTATACAGATATTGAAATATTGTAACTTATCCCATATATGTATAAAGATTATTATGCATCAATGATAAATTTGACAATGACAATAACAACAAAATGTAATATGAGAACTTGGTCTTATGATTAATTTTATTTCTGAAATGATTCTGTGAATAAAAATTATATAAGTTGGATGCTGTATATACCTATTAAATCACATCAGCAAGGTGTAAGTAAAAAAATTATATAAGTTAAAGCTTTTTTAAAATCAAACAATGAAGTTTTCTTAACTAATCCTGTGTTTCTACTTCTTTGGGGAAATTACCATAGATACCATATTTTGTTAACTAATATAAGTCTGCATATTATAAATATTTCAACACTATATAAATTGATTATCCAGAATAATATAGAATATTTTGTTTAGTAATACAATTATTGTGCTTAGCTTACTCTTCATATTTTCCATCTTAGTTTTAGGGTAAAACAAATTATAATTGTAAGGAATATATCCCCTAGAATAGGGTAACTCAGGTGTTCTGCTGGGGACATTTTCATACACATTTTTAAACTGTGGAGTTTTTTTTGAGGGGGTACCTAGGGTCACATAATGATATCTTATGAATGATCAGTGGGATACCTTTTTTATTGGGTAGTGTAAATGACTATGTTTCAAATAATTTCTTGCATATTCTGCTGTTTGAAATAGAAACAAAAGCTGAGTTAACCTGCTAGCTGATCACTATTGGTCATTTCATTCATGTTCTGATGTCATAAACAAGCATGACATTTTCTTTTGATTCCTTCCCATGTTCCTCATTCCCATTGTCCAAAACCCTCAAAGCTTTGGCTTGGAAAGAAATGAAAAGCAAGTTCTTCACGATGTCATTTAGTGGTAGATTGTTACTGTCAGTAGAGCAATCCCTCTTTCCTTTTTAGAAACAAATCTTAAGATTTGAGTACAATAAAGTAATGATACATTTTTGGTGATAAATGTACCATGCCATAACCTTTACAAGTGTGCATTATCCTTAAAAATAATTACATAGAATTAAGACAAACCTTTTAAATGATAGGCATTTTCATACTTTAGTGTTCAAATCTTTATTAATTTTTTTTGCAGAGATGGCTTATCAGGAACCCAAATCTAATAAAAGCAGTCTCATTACTTTTGAGTGACAGAAAACCTCTCTTGGTCTCTTTATTCCCTCCATTCACTTTGCATTTTCTTATATTTTCCATTCTGTCAGTAATTGATAAATAACAATCGTACATTAAACTTTAGGAATACCGTGTGAATAAGCCTTTTTCACATTGCCTAGCAAGGACACAGAAGATATGGTTATTGTGGAAGCACACCGAAACACATACTGCTAGATTATAAGGGTAAAAATGTATACATTGGTTACTACTCTAGCTTAGCACCTAGCCTGTTGAATGGTGTATATGAGGCAATCCATGGATATTTGATTAATAAAATCAGTTTATGTCCTCTTAGCTTTAAATGCCATAAATTAATAATATGGGAACAGTGGATGGATCATTGGAAATTTGTATACTATCTTTGAGAACTACCAACAGAATAAGGAAATGGTGACTTTGTTAGTGGTATATATAAAATAGGAATGCCAGAACAGATAACCATCATGAGGAAGAGAAAGCCTTTCCTTCTTCTTCATAACAGAACCCTTCAATCAGTTTTCCTTGATACAATGACCATATTATAGGGCACAGGGAGGGAGTTCTAATTGATCTCAGGTAATTTTTGCAGTCTTTGTTTTCTTGCCAAAGATTGATTTGTTTAGGCACAAGTTCATGACCCACTTCTGAAAAGATTTCTGGGAACTTTTTATTCACTTCTGGGAACTGTTGCCAGAATCCTGTGGTTGGGGAGAGTCCACCGTCACAGGTGATATGAGACTAAGGGAGCATCGATAAGAAGAGACAGGGCTTTGACACTTATGGGCTTCTTACTATATGAGATTTAAAACATCTTCAATTTAAAGATCTGTTTTATTGCAGGCTTTTCTGTTATGTCCAAAGACAGTGTAACTAATAGAGCTCCCAGGTATCCTGACTTGAATTGTGATGTCCTTCCTTCTCTGACAGACAGCACTAATGCAGTGACAAGGAAGCTATGAAAACTGACTTCGTGGATAACCTTCAATGCCTAGATGTCTTTGTTGGTAAATTCGTGTTGTAGGAAACAGCAGCAATCTCACTTTTCCTTAGGCAATGTGCCTGTTGAAAAGACGTGTCAGTATGTAAGGAAGAACAAGAAACCATTTCACTACTTGGGCTATTCATCCTCACAGATGTCTGAAAAGATCCTATTTAGGATACTACAAACCTCTAGTGCTGTAAAAGCAACTCTAGTAAATAATTCTCTTGATTCAGGTTCTGTTTATTGCTTTTATGTCTTTCTACCATGATTCTGTCTATTTCTATTGCTGGTAAGTGCTCTCAGCTTCATGGCTTTCCATTGCCTTCTGAATTCTTTTTACAGCCTTTCTTTTATATTTTGGTGGAGCTCAGGATTGAACTCAGGTTTTTGAGCAGGCTAGGCAAGCCCTGCACCATTGGACTACCCTTCCACCCTACTGTTTACTTTATCTGTTTTTCAAGTTTTGTCCCTAGTCTACTATCTCTCAAATTTTTCCATGTTGTTTGGAGTTTCAAATCCACAAGTAAAGTCATTGTTTTATCTCTAGTGTGATAATGAAGATATTTTAGATAGGGCTATCATCCCAAATCAACTCCCTGATCTGGCAAGTTCTCTTGCCATGTGACACCAAAAGTCTACTGATTCCTGCTCAGATCTATCTGCTTTCCAGACATGTACATAAATTTCTTCAATCTACATGGCTAGGTTGTAGCGTTATGCAATACAAAATATGGAGATTAGTTCAGAAGAAACCTCTTTTGGCTGTTTTTCTCAGACAAGTAGCAGATGCTTCAGAATATTACAGCGTTGTGATTTATTTAGCATGTTGATTAGATCAGAAAATGTGACTCTGAGGAATATGTCCTTCCCTTAATCTCCCTTGGAGATTTGATGCAGTGTCATGATTTTTTTCTTCCTCTTCTTTATTTATCATTTCCTATTTTCCATTGGCCAACGAATCCTCCCCAAGTCTAGCAGTTTACCCAGATTCTCCTCTTTACCTACATACTATGGATAGCTACCATGCCATATGTTAACAGTTTTCTACTCTGATTATGACCACTTCTGGGAAAAGCATGGGAAAGGTAGAATTGTGGCCAACCACTGGAAGTACCTATAGATGTAGCAGTATATGGAGGAAGACATCACTTATTCAGTAATAGCTATGTACGAGGCACTGCACCAGTGCTTTATGTGGTAGGATAATGACACCATTATAAACAGCTATAATTTCTATCCAGTTTGCTGTCAAAAAGAAAAGACCATATGGGAATTTAAATATTATTTTTAGTGGTTATTATGATGAAGTATATTTCTTCTTTTTATTTGTGTTTGCAGTGGGAAATCATAAATGGGATTCATTTTCCTTAAAAGCAGTCAAAATACATTCAGAGTGATACTGCTAACATTATATTGCTTTTAGTAATTTTCCCAGAAAAGTGAAATGTTCATTTCTGTTAAAAAAAAATGAGGGGAAAAAATAAATCAAAGTAAATATCCTTAGCATACTTATTCTCCTTGCTACCTGATTGTTTAATTTCTGTTACCATCTTGAACTTACCAGGTGCTGAAATAAACCACACTTTGTACAATAAATGCATTGTACTTTGAAGTAATTAAACTATCCAATCTTGCAATTAAAAATTGTTTACAGTGCTATAAGGCCTGATTTCCAGATGTGGTTGAAGAAAATTTACTCTTGGAAAATAAGAAAAAAGTTCGAACACAGAAGCAGGTAGATATTTTCATGCTGATCTTAAGACAAGGAAAAATAGATGGAGTTAAGACCACTTATGAGTAAAGCAATATCTGTCTCAAGGCTATTCTTAAATAATGACACAATTCATTTATAACTTTATTTCTCTCTGTCTCTTTTTCTTTTTGCTGTAATATGATGTCTATTATCAAGCATAGATATAAATCTGGAATTGCATTATTGAGGTTGTTTTTTAAATTATCTTTCAGAGACAATTACCTTTGTAATGTGAGTTTTAAAAAAAATCAATAGGGTGTTCTTTGCAATATCCAGTAACAATTAATAATACAACTCAACAGTTATTTTGCTTAGAGAAAATATCCATACTTTTAATGTCTTCAACTAGTAAGAAAAGCATTTCATCTAAAGTATATTTTTGAAGGCTAAAATTTAAAATTACTGCTATTTCCTGGTAGACTTGAGGGCAAACTCCTTAAATACTCATGACTTCAAAAAAAGTCTCTAAATATTTTCATGTCACTGGTCTTTATAGACACTTGAATTGTTTCTTTTGTCCACCACCATATTCTTGGGATACCAAGAATCCTGTCTGAGTAACAACAAAGTATATGGTGTCTGTGTATAAACTAGTATGAGGAAACTCACTGAAACCTGTTGCATAAACTTGGTTAGGTGGACAGAGAAAGAGAGATGAATAGATGAGGTTATTCTGACTAAATTACAATATGTGCACATGAATTACCATCATGAAACATCTTTGCACAATTAATATATGCTAAAATAAAAAGTTAACAGATCACAAGAAAGTAAAACAGGTTACATTGGAGGAGGACTAGTGAGATGGGGAGGGCCAATGGAGAGAGTGAATGAGGATGAATATAGCCCAAAGAATTTATATGCATATAGGAAAATGGAGGGATGAACCTTGTTGAAATTGTTTCTGAGTTGGGCGTAAGGAAGATGAGGATGAAAGATGGACAGGGTAAGTTTAATTGGGGTACATTGTATGTTTGGAAGAAAATGTCACAATTAAACCCTCCTTGTACAACTAATACATGCCAATTTAAAAAATTCTATCAGTATTACTAATAGCATTTAAGTTCAGATCAGTTCCTTACACTATGGTTTGATTTACAATGGTTTCACATCTGATGCTTTGATTTACAGTGTTGTAGCTTTACAATGGTGTGAAAGTGGTATCTATTCAGTAGAAATCAACTGTGGGTTTTGAATTTTTCTGTTTCCCCAAGATAACAATATAATATGAAACTTTTTGGGGATACCGAGCAGCAGCAGCTAGTTGCTCTTACCATTTAGCTAGTGATCGCAAGAGTAGTAATACATACACTATAGTATACTATGTGTCACTAGGAGTGCTTAGATATTGTTTTTGTTTTAACATTTCTTTATGTCTACAAAGCGTACATTTGTGCATATACAGGAGGTATTCAGTTCTTCAGCGTAGTTCTTCTCAACTGTAGGTTATGGATGATGTTTACGGTGAGCTAGGCTAGGTAAAATGTTTGGTAGGCTAAATGTGTTAAATGAATTTTTGCTTTACAATATTATAACGTTTATTGCAATATCACAAGTTAGGGGCATCTGTAATATATTATACTAATTCTATTGGTATAAATAACGATTTCAACTCTCTTGCTTCTTATCCATATTAGATAATGGTTACTTGCTAATAAATAAGCAAAAATCTGGCTATCTGAAACTGATCTTAAAAATTTTCATACATAGAAGGAAGATAGATACTAGATATCTCACTTGGATTGATATGAGGAATAACTTATACAAATGAATAATAAAGAAGTTTGCAAATACAGAAATTTTATAATTGATGTTAATAATATTGGCGAGATACTCATAATTGTAACTTTCAGTGAATATTTCATGGGCTGATTCCTCCTTTACATTGGAGTTTCTCAAATCTCTTCAAAACAGCTCTGTGTTCTTTGGCATCTTTAATTCTATTTGACAGAAAGAGTCAAAACCTTTCCTTCAACAGAATGTTCAGTAACCTTCACTAAATAACCATTAATTAAGCAATTAAAGTAAATTTAAGAAAAAAAGAATTTTGAAAGGAGAATAGAATTAACTCAAAAGAAGTTTAAAAATAGTTTTGTAGCTCTTCAGTCATTATTGACAAAAACTTCCTAGGGGATATTAACAATACATTTGATAGTTGCTAAGGAAACCTTAACCTTTCCTGAGAAAGTCTGTCCTTCTGCATTGTACCTGATTGTCAGAGTAACTTCAACAATTGATTATAACTGAGCCATTTTCGACATCAGGCTTTTCTTGTCAACTCCTTTTCAAAGTATAAGCTCCAATGCTCAGAATACCTTGCTCTATCTGTATTTATATTTCTGACAATGTAGACTTCAAATATGGAGGTTCTTTATCACAATTTCCCCAATTCGTCCTCACCACCACAGGGACACATCAATCCTTGTTTAGAGACAGGAAACTGAGGCACCACAATGTGTTTATTGTGTGAGAATAACTGTGTCATGAAGCTTGCTGACTTTCTTTGTTCAGAGCACAGTAAGTAAACAAATACTTAGCAATACTTTAAAATCCCATGCTTTTGTATATGTTGAGTAGAGATTCTGTCTCTAAATTTTTAGAAAAAGCACCATCGAAGGAGTCAGAAGATGTGATTTTCCAAGTATGCAACTTTATCTAAGTTGATTGACCTCTATATTTTTCTAAATCTTAAATTGTCACAATACTGACCATCATTTAACAGGGGCTCTAGTTATTAGGACTCCTGCAGGAAATGCCATACTGGGAGTCAAAATATCCCACCTAGAGCCCTGGTGCAGGAGAAAGATTCAGCTCCCAGAAAACAAGACTAGCTCCCAGTGCCTATAACTAGAACCCATAGAAAAATGAACTCATAAATATTTCCTAGTATTTGTTTCATCTTTCTATAAGTTTCAGCATTGCTATGGGTAAGGCAGAGACAGAGAATGTCTATTTCCCCAATTTGGGCCACCAGTGCCTGGCAAATCTTTTCCTTTTAATACAGACAAGCACCGAGACTCAGAGCCAACTTGTGCTTGGGAATGTATAAAAAATATTGGGGGAAAGCTGGGCACCAGTAGCTCACGCCTGTAATCCTAGCTACTCAGGGGGCTGAGATCTGAGGATCATGGTTAAAATCCAGCCGGGGCAGGAAAGTCCATGAGACTCTTATCTCCATAAAGCACTAGAAAACCGGAAGTGGTGCTGTGGCTCAAACGGTAGATCGCTTGCCTTGAGCTGAATAACTGAGAGATAGTGCCCAAGCCCAGAATTCAAGCCTCATGACCGACTAAAAAACAAAAAAAAAGGGTATATGCCATGTCAATGCATAGTCTTACAAATACTGATTTGAAGATTATAATATGTAGAATTATACATATGGGGTTAGGAAAAATATATATCTAATATTGGAGTTGCACTAGAAATTCTAGGTATTATAGACATACTGTAATGTTGGTGGAGAAGACTGGGAAAGGAATTGCTATAGAAGTTTTAGTGTCTGACAGTGCTATTAAATACTTCACTTTCTTATCCTGTATGTGCATATATTATTCTGACAATCTAGTTATGTAGGATTTAAAATAAGAATGAGGGGAAGTACAGTGAAATGTTTGCAAGATATTGTCTGGATTAATTTCCGTGGAATAGAGCAAAGAATAGTTCATTTCTGTGAGTTTTGCTAGTCACCTGCCCAAGTCCAGTCATGGTATGGTTACTAACAAGGGAGGAGTGTGACAGGCATTTCTTGCATGGTGTTCACATTTCAATAATCACTCTTACCCCAATATTATTGTTTCAGAACAATTTGGAGTCTTACCATTGGATAAAGAAAAACTTTAGCCTCATAATCAATGTCAAAATCTTTCACCATCACTTAGCTCACTGACCCTGAAGACACCTGCTTTTTCCACATACTAGGTAGGACATCATTTTTTTCAGTTAACATGTGGAATCTTTCAAAGACATTCCTTCTTTATCATTATTACAGGCTAGACATTATGTCAGCCATCTATGTGTCTTTGTCACTGTATTTTGAGAATATAGATACAAACAACAGCATATACAGAATCTGTTTGCTACTGGAATATGAAGAATAGTTGACAAAGAATAGCAATATTTGGTAGTCATGGGCCATTCTAGCTTTGGGAAACCAATTACAAAAGATGTCACTCATGGCTCATGCTTTTCTGTTAGCTTGGTAAGAAATTCATTTCTTTAAAATATTAAGGATGAAGGCTTTTGCCTGTTGCAGCTAGTTTACAGTCATGAATGTCTACTGCCTTAGCACATTCCAGGAACATTATTCAATGTGTTTCTTGGGCTAAAATGCAAAAATAGAGATGTTGCATCAGCATTATATATTTGTTCTAGGGTTAGGTTTTCATTAGTGATGATCTTGAGAAAATTGTAAATAGATCTCCTTGTTTCTTTGTGATCAGCAAATGTTTTATCACCACAAATCTTTAAACATTCAATGTCAGCTTGGCACCAGTGACCCAGGTATGTAATCTTGGCTATTTGGGAGGCTGAGATCAGGAGAATTTTTATTCCAGGCTAGTCTGGGCAGAAAAGTCTATAATATCCCATCTAAGTAGAAAGAAGCTGGGTGTGGTGAGATGCATCTATCAACAGACCTATAATGGGAAGTGAAAAAGAGGAAAATTACAACTCAGGCATATAAGAGCAAGATGCAGTGCACCTGTATAGCAATTATGTAGGGCTTGAGTTCAAACCTCAGTAGTACACAAAAATATCAATACCATTAATTTTTCTTACATTTCTACACCGTACTTGTTGAATATCTATAGTCTTCTTGAGTTTTCCAGATCATCCTGACACTTTGTCAATCATTCATGTTTAACATACTCGGGGGAGCGTCTGTCATGGGGCTTTAACTTTGGGCCTGGCAGCTGTCTCTGAGCTCTTTTTGCTCAAGACTACTACTCTACCCCCTTGAGCCACAGCACTGCTTTTGGTTTTCTGGTGGTTAATTGGAGGTAAGAGTCTCATGGACTTTCCTGCCCAGGCTGGCTTTGAACTGTGATCCTCAGATCTCAGCCTTTGAGTAGCTAGGATTACAGGTCTGAGCTACCAGTGCCCAGCTTGACAAAACCCTCATTTTCAGCTTTATGCAATGTTTTTCAATTTTTTTTTTAGTTTTATTTTTTGGGGGTCTGGTTGTGGGGCCTGAACTCTGGGCCTGGGCACTGTCCCTCAGCTCTTCAGCTCAAGGCTAGCGCTCTAGCCCTTGAGCCACAGTGCTACTTCCAACTTTTTTCTTTTTGCTTGTGTGGTGCTGAGGAATTGAACCCAGGGCCTCATGCATTGCAAGGCAAGTGCTCTACCACTGAGCCACCTTCCCAGCCCTCAATTTTTTATTAATATTATCTTTGGAACATTACTTTTAACAAAGAACTTCAACAATTTATTCTTCCACCTCCTATCACTGTGTTTGCTGAAACTTCTAATCAGGAATGAAATGGCTTTATATGAACAGGATAGCTGAGACTGTATTGATTTAAAATCTTAGGGGCTGATATGACTTACTTTTCACAAATTAATAAACCTCATTAATAATGGCATGAATGAGCTAATATGGATGTGTTATGAATTATTTTTCATTTCTTTAACTTAACACCTAACTTGTGGAATAGATGTACAGCTACTTCAAAACATAAAAGATTCACTTGTACGGATAAATGGAGGTGAGGTTAATGGAAGACATTATTTCCCTTTCTCAATTCTTGAGAGTGAAAAGGGGCAGATAGTTTCTCTTTTACAGACCCAGTGCTTCAAGATAAAAAGCAAGAATGGCAGGGCTGATAGACAAAATCAAGTATCAAACACACACACACACACACACACACACACACACACACACACACACACACACAAATTTTCTGCTCAAACCTAAAAAGTTTCTACAGGGATAGTTTATATAGAGCATTAACTCCTGATGAGACATGACCAGCTTTATGAAATAGAAAACATTTGTCTTTCTAAATTCATGTTTTAAGCTCAAAGGCAGTGACTCTGGGAGGAGGGTGGATATGTTGGAAGAAAGATAGAATGGTTTTGTAGTGTACAAATTGAAGAAAGGCTGAACTAAGCATCTTTGAACATAAAATACAAATTTACACTTTGAGTTGACCAATATAACTAACATGCCTGTAAAAGAGGGAATTCATACTTCTTGTAGATTTAAATAGAAATTACATTTATATATGTCCTTAAATTTACATTTGTGTTTCAACAAAAATAGGCTACATTTATATGTGTCCCTAAATTTACATTTGTGTTTCAACAAAAGATGGGCTATTATGCTATTTAAACAAATATCTAAATAAGGTAATAGAACCACTTTGCATTCTTACAAAATCTTATTATGGTTTATGAAACACTTCCATTTATATTTGTACTAAAATCAAGCTTGTAAAGTACCCCTGTTGAATATGAGCAGAGGCTTATCATAGGTTAAGGCACAAAGTATCAGAAATAGAATTGAATCCAGACTTTCTATCTCTAGATTACATTGTTTCCCCCCTTATTATACCATGCTTCTTATAAGCTTGAATTTAAAGTGACAGATAATTACTCCATTAATTGTGAAAAATCACTGAAAATTTAATTTAATGTCCACAAGTTAGAAAATAGATCCACTTCTTCCTTGCTTCAGATTTATAAAAAATTGTAACAATCTGTGCCAAAGAGACCTAGGGTTTCTCCTATGTCTTCTTGTAATGTTTTCAGGGTGTCTGCTTTGACTCCAAGGTCTTTGATCCATTTGGAGTTCTGGTGCAGGGTGATATATAATGATCTAGCTTTAGTTTTCTACAGGTGATTAACCAATTTTGCCAGCCCCATTTACTGAAGAGGCTGTCTTTCTTCTATTCTATTTTTTTTAGCTCCCTTATAGAAGATTAGGTGGCTATAGGTCTGTGGGTTCATTTCTGGGTTTTCAATTCTATTCCATTGGTCCTGAGGTCTGTTCTTGTGCCAGTACCAAGTTTGTTTTTTATTAGTATGGCTTTGTAATTTGAAGTTTGGTATTGACATTTCTCCAGCTCTATTCTTTCTGTTAAGGATCATTTTTGCTATTTGGGGTCTTTTATTGTTCCATAAATATTTTTGGATTGTTGGAATATTGATAGGCATCACATTGAATTTGTAGGTAGCCTTGGGAAGTATAGCTATTTTCATGATGTTGATTCTTCTGATCCAGAAGCATGGGAGGTTTCTACTTCCTAAGTTCTGCTTTGATTTCTTTTTTGAGGTTTTATAGTTTTCATTATAGAAGTCCTTCACTCCTTTAGTTAATTCCTAGGTATTTTATTTTTTGTGGGGCTATTACAAAAAGAGTTCCCTTCCTGATTTCAGCTGCACTCTTCTCATTGTTGGCATACAGAAAAGCCCCTGATTTTGAGGGTAAATTTTATACCCTACTACTTTGCCAAAGTTTCGAATCAGCTTGAGTAATTTGGGAGTGGAGTCTGCAGGATTCTTTTTTTGTGTTTATTTTTTTAAGTTATTTATTGTGAAAATACTGTACAGAGGAGTTACAGTTGAATGAGCAAGGTAATGAGTACATTTCTTAGCAAGCATTGCTTGTGAAATTCTTTAATTACAAGATCATGTCATCTGCAAAGAGGGAGAGTTTTACTTCATCTTTTCCTACTTGGATCCCCTTTATGTTTGCATCTCTTATTGCTGTAGCTAGGTATTCTAATACTAAATTGAAGAGAAGTAGAGAGCATGGACATACTTGTCTAGTTCTTGAGTTTAGAGGAAATAGCTTTAGTTTTTTGGCATTAAGTATAATGCTGGATGTGTTTGTCATATACAGCCTTTATTGAAATGAGGAATGTTCCATGGATTCCTAGTTTCTCCAGAGCCTTCATCATGAAGGGGTGTTGGATCTTGTCAAATATCTTTTCTGCATCTATTGAGATAACCATGTGGTTCTCATCCTTGCTCTTGTTGATGTGATGAATTACATTAATTGATAAGTGTATATTGAACCACCTTTGCATCCCTGAAATGAATCCTGTTTGATCAAAGTGTATGATATTTTTTGATGAATTGTTGAAGCCGATTGGCCAAAATTTTGTTCAGAAGAAATGAGTCTATAATTCTCTTTCTTTAATGAGCCCCTGCCTGATTTTGTGATCAGGGTAATGATGGCTTCATAGAAAGAGTTTGGTAGTGAACGTTCTCTTTCAATTTCATTGAAGAGTTGGAGGAGTATTGGTGTGAGTTCTGCTTTGAAAGCTTTGTAGAATTCTGCTGTAAATCCATCTAGTCCTGGTCATTTCTTAGATGGGAGGTCTCTTATTGCTGTTTCTATTTTGATGCTTGTTTCTTAATAGAGACCCAAAAAACACAACAAATCAAAGAAAAGTTGGACAAATGGGATTGCATGAAGCTGCAGAGCTTCTGCATGGTAAAGGACATAGGACATAGCTAGCAAGATCAATAGAAAGCCCATGGATTGGGAGAAGATCTTCACTAGCCATACAACGGACAAGGGTCTAATATCTAAAATATACCTGGAAAAATTAAATCTCCCAACAACAAATCATCAAAGAAACAACTGTCCAATAAATAAGTGGGCTAAAGACTTAAAGAGCAACTTCTCTGAAGAGGAAATAAGAATGGCCAATAGACACATGAAGAAATAGCTTCTCTAGCCATAAGAAATGCAAATCAAAACAACATTGAGTTTACACTTCACCCCAGTTAGAATGGCTATAATCAAGAATTCTAATAACAGCAGATGCTGGAGGGTGTGTGGAGAGAAGGGAACCTTACTGCATTGTTGGTGGGAGTGTAAACTTATTCAACCACTTTGGAAAGCAGTATGGAGGTTCCTCAAAATAGTACACATAGAGCTCCACTATGACCTAGCAATCCCACTTTTGGGCATTTACCCAAATGATCACAAACAAGACCATACTAAAGCTACCAGCACACTATGTTTATTGCAGCATTATTTACCATAGCTAAGATATGGAACCAACTCAGATGTCCCTCAGTAGATGAATGGGTCAAGAAAATGTTATATATATATATATATATATATATATATATATATATATATATATGTATATGTATATACACACACATATATATATGAATTCCATGCCTCCATCAGAAAGAATGACATTGCCCCATTTGTTAGGGAATGAAAAGACATGGAAAAAATTATATTAAGTGAAGTAAGCCAGGCCCAAAGAAACATAGGTCCTGTGATTTCCCTTATTTGCAATAACTAGTGTATGTCTGGGACAAGCAGAAAAGATCCAAAGCCATGTACATATGGCCAGATAACATGAAGTTAAGTGAAATGAACCCCAAGAAAGAAATGCAAGTGTTTTTTTCTTTCTTGCTATTGTTTCTAATGTATTTATAATGTACCATGTGATGTTTTTGGTTTTTTGTATGTTCCTTCCCCATGGGATAACCCCTGTTTTCATTGTATTTGATGTCAGTGCCTGCATCTTGTATATACACTTCTATAATTTGGGAAGGGGAAGGGATATAACAAAATGCTTAAATAGGGATTCAGGTTGACCCATTGTAACAATGAGATGTACAAAACACTATGTTGAAAAATGAACTTTACAATTTAGGCAGGAGGGTGTGGAGTGTAGTTGTGGAGGTGGGAGGGAAGGGATGGTGGGAGAAAACAAAGGAGGTGGCAATGCTTGATAGGAAATGTACTCATTACCTTGCTCATATAGCTGTAACCCCTCTGTACAGTATTTTTACAATAAAAAGCATATTAAAATTGGAACAATCTAATCCACTTGCTATAAAGATGAAAAGAAGAGGATTGAAGACAAACTTTAAAGAATTTTCATATTGTGTGAACTGTATAACTATTCAGGTAGGACCACAAAACTTCCTTTGGAAAAGTCTTCTGGTCATTGTACACACTGTTAGAGTACAATGTAAGAATGATTTTTGGAAACTTCTAAGAGGTATTTGTTCATATATGTATGTGATGGAAAAGAGAGATATACCTGATATAATATAAAATCAATAGGTCAATTACAAAATCAAATTGATCAGTGATCCATGAGATGATAGACTTTAGTCCCTGACTTCTGTTGGCTATTGATGATAAATTATATTAATGGCTTTTCTAGTAGCAAATGTTATTCACTAGCATTTTCCACTTCAGAAGAAAATGATGTTAAACAGCTTAACAATAACCCACAGCCTTGGGACCAACTTTAGTGGGGGGGGGGGCAGGGAGGATTGGGTGGGGGGTGGGGGAGGATGAGAAGGGATGGGAAGGGGAAACAAAGGAGGAGGCTACAATGCTTGATAAGAAATGTACTCATTATCTTGCCCATGTAATTGTAACCCCTCTGTACAGTATTTTCACAACAAAAAATAAATACAAATAAAAAATAAATAAAAAATAAAAAATAAAAATCTTAAAACATAAAAAGAAGAAAATGATGTAAGATAAAGAAATGAACAAAGTTTGTGTGTGTGTGTGTGTGTGTGTGAAATAAAAATCTTAAAACATAAAAAAGAAGAAAATGATGTAAGATAAAGAAATGAACAAAGTTTGTGTGTGTGTGTGTGTGTGTGTGTGTGTCTGTGTGTGTGTGTCTGTGTGTGTGTATGTTTGCACATGTATATGTGCAGTATTGGGTACAAACTCAGGACCTCACACTCTTTCTTGACTTTTTTGCTTTTAGCTAGTTCTCTACTGCTTGAACGACACCTTTACTTCTGGCTTTTTGTTGATCAATTGGAGCTAAGAATCTCATGGACTTTCCTGCCCAGGATGGCTTTGAACCGCAATCTTCTGATGTCAGCCTCCTGAATAGCTATGATTATAGATGCGAGCCACCAGTATCCAGCTATGAAAAAAGTTTCATTAATAAGTGGAAGTAAAGCTGGATACAGCAGCACCTGCAAGCAATTCAGCATTTTCTTGAGAGGATGAAACCAGTTAATTTTTGAGTTCAAGGTCAGTATAGACTACTTAGTGAGATCTTGTCACCAAAGAGAAATTTAACTCACACATATATGCATATATATATATTTAACTGACAAATATATGCATATATACAACTCTTTCTTGACAATCTGGCTTGTTTTGAAGCCAGATGCTTCAAAAAGAAATTCAGATTTTTTTTTCATCAGTCATGGGGCTTGAACTCAAGCCCTGGGCACTGCCCTTGAGCATTTCTGCGCAAGGATAGCACTCTACCACTTTGAGCTACAGCTCCACTTCTGGTTTTCTGGTGGTTATTTGGAAATAAGAATCCCATGGAGTTTTCTGCCCTGGATGGCTTTGAACTGCAATCCTCAGATCTCAGCCTCTGAGTAGCTAGATTATAGACATGAGACACCAGCACCCAGCAGAAATTTAGAAATTTTTGACACATTTAGAATTCAGAATTTTATTTTAGAAGACACTTTGGGTAATAATATTACTGAGTTCTTAATGGTGGGGAAGCATGTCTTAGTATGTTTGGTCAATTTCAAAATAATTTAATTATATCTTTATTTATGAAAATATATTCTTGGGAAATTTTGACAACACAGAATAATTGGATTATTTTCCACTCTTGCTATTATAAATATATTTTTTAAATTTTTTACTGTACAGAGGAGTTAAAATTACATGAACAAGATAACGAGTTCATTTTTTATCAAGCATTGTTGCCTCCTCTTTGTTTCCCCTTCCTATCCCTTCCCATACTCCCCCCACCTCTCCCCACCTGATTGTCTCCCCCATCACCAAAGTTGTAAAGTTCCTTGGTTTTTTTTTTTAAAGTTTTTTATTGTGAAAATACTGTACAGAGGGGTTACACTTACATGGGCAAGATAATGAGTACATTTCTTATCAAGCATTGTAGCCTCCTCCTTTGTTTCCTCTTCCCATACCATCCTCTCCCCCCCAACTCTCCTCCACCCCCCACCAAAATTGTAAAGTTCGTTTTCTACATAACAACTTGTACGTCTCGTTGTTGCAATGGGTCCACCTGTATCCCTATTTAAACAATTTGTTTTTTCCCTTCCCCTCCACAAATTATAACAACATCAAATACAGTGAAAGCAGGGGTTATACCATGGGAGAGGGACATACAAAGGAACAAAGAAATAATCTTATAAATATGTTAGAAATAATCGCATGAAAGAAAAAGTAACATTTGAATACATATCTTAGGGTTCATTTCCCTAACATCAACTTAACTGATCTTTTCTGCTTGACTCAGACATATACTAGTTATTGCAAATAAGGGAAACCATGGGACCTATGTTTCTTTGGGCCTGGCTTACTTCACTTAATATAATTATTTCCAAGTCTTTCCATTTCCTAACAAATGGGGCAACGTCATTCTTTCTGATGGAGGCATAGAATTCCATTGTGTATATATACCACATTTTCTTGATCCATTCATCTACTGAGGGACATCTGGGTTAGTTCCATATCTTAGCTATCGTAAATAATGCTGCAATAAACATAGTTGTGCTGGTAGCTTTAGTGTGTACTTGTTTGTGAACATTTGGGTATATGCCCCAAAGTGGGATTGCTGGGTCATAGGGGAGCTGTATGTGGAGTCTTTTGAGGAACCTCCCTCCATACTACTTTCCAAAGTGGTTGAACAAGTTTACACTCCCACCAACAATGCAGTAATGTTCCCTTCTGTCCACATCCCCTCCAGCATCTGTTGTTATTAGAGTTCTTGATTATAGCCATTCTAACTGATGTGAGGTGGTACTCAATGTTGTTTTGATTTGCATTTCTTTTATGGCTAGGGAGGTTGAGCATTTCTTCATGTGTCTATTGGCCATCCTTCTTTCCTCTTCAGAGAAGTTTCTCTTTCAGGCTTTAGCCCACTTATTTATTGAGCAGTTGTTTCTTTGAAGATTTGTTGTAGGGGGATTTAATTTTTTGAGTTGCAGGTATATTTTAGATATACTTGTCTGGCTAGTGAGATCTTCTCCCAATCTGTGGGCTTTCTATTAATCTGGCTAGCTATGTTCTTTGCCATGCAGAAGCTTTGCAATTTCATGCAATACCATTTGTCCAACATTTCTTTGATTTGTTGTGTTTCTGAGTCTCTATTATGAAAATTTTGGCCTGTGCCAAGGAGACCTAGGCTTTCTCCTAATCCATCCTGTAGTGTTTTCAGAGTGTCTGCTTTGACTCTGAGGTCTTTGATCAATTTGGAGTTGATTCTGGTGCATGGTGATATATAAGGATCTAGCTTTAGTTTTCTACAAGTAGTTAACCAATTTTGCCAGCACCATTTACTGAAGAGGTTATCTTTCTTCCTTTCTGTGTTTTTAGCTCCCTTATTGATATTATAAATCTTCATTAACTTGCCATTGCTATTATTTTAGCAGTAGATAGTATCATTATATAATATGAATTATTAAAATGTACACCAAGGGCTTTTATGCATTCATTGCCTGTTCAAGTTTTAACAATTCTAAGGAATCACTATTAGTCTCACTTTCAAAATCCAAAATGGAAGCACAGAAGAGTTAAGTAAATGACTCAAGATATGTAAAATGGTTCTTTATACTTTGTGTATACAACTCCAAAACATTTGTTTTTAACTTCTGTTCAGTGTTTTCACTGGTAACATCATGTCCTTATCATTATTCTTTTGAGTGACCATAGGAATGGCACCTCTGCAGAAAATTCACCAGGGTTTAAATGGTAGTCCAGGATTTGTTTAATTACTTCTTTGCATTTGAATTGCTCCATTGGCAAAATGGAGGCAATAATAATATCTACCTCATAGGATCATTCAGACAGGTGTAGGTATTGTATATAAGGTACTCAGTAGTGCTTATATATAGCAAACAATCAATACTAGCCTTTTCTCTTCCTCTTCTGCTTTCCTATTGTCATCATAATCATCATCATTCATACCTCTATGTATCTTCCTTAGAAATCCTGAAATTTTCATATTCCAAGGTGCTGTTAATCAGCTTATCTAAAGACTCTCCATTTTGCTATGTGCTCTTCATTACTTATGAGAGTGTTACCTATTAATGAATAAATCAGTGACAACAAAATAAAATTTATAAGACACTTCCTTAAATTTTGCTAAGATTTCTGTTAATTATCTTCTGGGGAAGTTAGTATTTGCAATTAGAATTTATGGTAGAAGGCAAAAAAGAAGCTGCGAAATTCGCAAACAACACCACTGCATTTTAATTTCAAATAGCAGCCATTAGAAAGCTGCTGTTTTTAAATGTACTATGTGATTTCTTTTTTTCTTTTGTGTTTTTTCCCCTATAGTTTATCACCTGTTGTCACTGTATTTGATTGTGGTACCTTGGTATTATATATATATGTTTATCTGAATTAGGGAAGGGAAGAGGAACAACAAAATGGTGAGACAAAGGACAAAGGGTGAACCAATTCAACTGCAATACTCACAAGACAATATGTTGGAAATGAATTTTAGAACTTGGGGGGATTGAGGGGAAGGGAAAGTGGGAGAGAAATGGGGGGGTAACAAGTTCACTTTCATCTTTATGTTAAAATAGTGTCTGCAAGCATTCTCCATATGAAATAATTAACTAAGATCCTGTGAGGATATTTTGACATCATTGAAATGTCTTATTGTCAGAACAAAACGTTGGGGGTTAAATAATGACATGTAAAATGGAAGGTACTCTTGTAAGATAATGTGTCAACTATAGAAACAAGTTTACTGGGTAATATTGAGTGAAAATAAAAAGCTAGTGACTAAGCTGTAGGTTCACTCTTATCACAGATTTTATACATTGGTACTCCAAGCCTGGATTCAACCTCAGATTCAACTCTTCTATGGTAAAGAAAACCAAATAAAACCTAAATCAATCAAGAGATGAGGTAGATTCTAAAATTGGGAAAACAATCTCATCTAACTCCACAGGGATGGCTCTTTACTAGTCTTCCAGAGTTGAGGTTGGGAGGCAGCATAAAAAAGGGAACAAAGGGCCTTGGCATTGTCTCTGAGATTTTTTTTGCTCTGGCTTTTTTATTTGTTTATGTAAATTTAGTGAGGCTAACTAAAATTAATGAGTCCTTTGGGCTTTCCTGTCCTGGGCTGGCTTCAAACCAAGATCCTTAGATCTCAGCCTCCTGAGTAGTTAAGCTTACATGTTGTTCCACTGGATCCCTGCGTTTTGTGTTTATTTGAGTATCTTTCTTTATAGTTTCATCCTAAGACTTACCATACTCCTGCCTCAGCCTCCTGAGTTCTGAGATTACAATGTCACTATTCTTGACTGAGAAGGGAATCTGTACTAGCCCCTGGGAAAGGGCATTGACTTTAGGCTAGGTGTTATCTCTTCCACCAAAGGAATTCCCATAATGCCAGAGGCTGAAGGCTGGCAGCATCAACTTTTGCATCACTTCAAAGACTAAGTCTCTGAAAATTGGATTGATACTGCAGTATAGCCTCTTTGGCATGCACCATAACGTTAGCTGACATAATTTCTAATTATTTTCATTTTCTCTTTTTTTGCTCATATATTTTATAATTGTTCTACAAAAATATGTATAGTATGTATAATTAGGAACAAAGCAAGAAAACATTTTTTTTCAAAGAGAAAATTACTAAAGAGCTTTGGGATATACTATGCTTCCTTGCATTTCTTTAGAAGTAGCTTGGCAAAATGAGCTTTACCACTGTGTGAAACTAGTCTTTTGTATGGCCCTAGACTTTAGTGCTTAATATCTTACTTAATATCACTGTTTCAGATTCCTCACTTGTAGCAGGGGAAAGCTGAGTGTGTAATGGAGGAGTGGAAGTGGGGGAAATAGGTGATATATGTCTTGAAGAAATGTGAATAGGAAAATTAGGATACTATTGCTAAAGTGCTTATTGCATAGTAAGAGCTCAATACATGATAGCCATTATTTGGTTTATTTCCATTTTAGGTCTTCTAGAGTTTTGCTTTTTGGTCAAAAGAATTAATCTCTATGTTTGATATTTTCCCCAAAATTATCTCTTCATTGAAGAGAAATAATAATAATTTAGGTAGAACAGCTAAATTAAAAAATGTTTTCAAAAGGATTCAGTATTTCAATTCTCAAGAACAGAGGCCAGACATTTCTCCAGGTATTTAACTCTTTATTTTCAAGTAAGTATTCATAGAACAAATGAACTGAGAGTAAGGGAAAAGCAATAAATTGTGTTCTGTCATGTATGGAACAACTTTCTAGATGTAAAGGTATATAATTTTTATTGTTTTTGTTCAATACTATATTTGATTTAAAATGTCCCTTTAATGCTATGTTTTAGAAATTATAGAATAATTCACCATCTATACAAAGTTTAAATCCTCATGACTACTTCTTGAAAAATTTGTAAGGAAGCACGATGTGGTCAATTAAAATAAAATGATTTCACTGCATCTTTGATATGCTGGGCAAAATTAATTTCAATTAAAGCTTAGGAAATTTCCTTGTGATTTTTATGTCATACATTCCTCACCACTCTCACTACCTCTGAAATTCTAACCTACTTTTTATTCCATAAATTAAATTTTCTCCATAATACATTTCATCTCCCTCTAAGTCTATGACTCAAAACTGATGAAAAATAAAAATAAAATTTCATGTTTTGTATCATTATATTGCTTTATTTATTCAATACATTTGTAGTGTTCTTATCCAATTTTAGGATTAATGGTCAAATGCACTGCTTCTAGACCTTTATATGTAGTACTGAATAGTGATGACCTTCTGTGTTTGGGGGCTTTGCTCCTTTTGAAAATTTACTACACTATAAAAATAATCACACAGACTAGTAAGAATAGAGCAATTAATTTATTCAAATAACTTGTCACTTTGTTTAAAATACCCTAAGTATATCAAAGTAACCCCTCAACAAAATCCTCAAATTCAATTGCTTGATATTACATAGAAACCTGAAACATTTAAATACATTTTGTTATTTTTCCATTATGCTTTCTTCTGGGAGTTTAAAAGCTTTAAGTCTTATTTTAAGCCCTTAATCCAGTTGGAAGTGATCTTTATATAATGGGTTCTAATTTCATGTTTTTATATTTCTTTTGTAAAATATATTTTTACTATCTGTAAGTGGCTGTACATTGTAGTTGTAGTTGTCATTCAACAAAGCAGATTTTGAATACAATGCATCTTGATCAACATTATCCCCTTTCAAAAATTTCCCCAATCTTTCCCAACCTACCACTTCTCTCACTTTTATTAATTTTGTAGGCTATTCATTGATTTCTTTTTACTGTATTCTCTCATTCCTTCATTCTGATTTCATTTTTTTGTATGTAGTCCTCTAATAGCATGTGCTGTTGGATTACTGTCTGTGTATTATGGGCATCCTTGTCAAAAAATCAGACTATATAAATGGCCAACTGATATATTGGAAGATGTCCAACATCATTAAAAATCAGAGAGATACTAATGAAAACCACAGTAAACTAACACCTCACATTTGTAGAAATAGCCATTGTTAAAATAATAGACTAGTAAAACTTGTCAAGGATGTGGAGAAATTTGAAGCTTCATACACTGTTGATGGGAATTAAAAAGATACAGTGTCTATGGAAACCAGTATGCAAATTCCTCAAAATATTAAAAATAGAATTATATGGTTCAGTGGTTCCATGTTTGAAAATGTATGCAAGAGAATTGAAATCACAGTCTTCTGGAGTTATTTGCACACTCAAATGTGAAAAGCATATATATATACATCCAGCTATGAATGAGTAAAGGAAATGTAGCCAATATCAATGTATTCAAATATTATCTGAACTTATAAGATAAATTGTACCTTATGAAACAATATTGATAAAGCTAGAGAACACTATGTTATAGAAAATAATCCAGTTAAAAAAGGGGAAATTACTGTATGATTTTACTTCTGTGAGCTGCCAAACAGAGAAGCAGAGAGCTCAATGATGGCCTTCAGGCCTGGTGGAGGGGATATGGAGAATTGTTGATCAATTTGTATAAAATTTCATTTATATATTTTGAACAAGTTCTGGGTTTCTAGGATATTGTTACTATAATTAATATTGAAATGATCATTTAAAATTTATATGGTAAGTCTCATGCTAAATACTCCTACAACAATGAAATATTCTTAATACTTAGATAACATTATTATTATTTATCAAGGTGGCACCTGAGTTTTTTATTACTCTCAAAGATTTGTGCAAAGCATTTTCAGTTTAACATGTGAATTTATGTGTACAATGCATTTTTATCACTGTCACTGTTTCAGTCATTCTCTCCATTTCTTCAAATTACATGTTCATTTTCACATATATACATTGAATATTATGACTGTGTTTGCCCAACATTCCTATCTCTGTTTGTCCTCTCCCCTCCCTTTGGTTCATACCCCCCTCTGACAAAACAGGTTTCATCTTCTTGGCCTTCATTTTTGTTAAGCTGTTTATAGTTCAAAGAGTTTTACCACCATTCAATCTCACCCATGTGTATATCATACTTCAATTTGATCACACACACACACACACACACACACACACACACACACACACACACACACACGGCCCTGTATGTGTTTTGTATTTCTTTATATTTTAAATCTTTCACATATGAGAGAAACCATGCATCCTTTGTCTCTCTGAGCCTGACTTACTTTACTAAATATGATTTTTTCGGGTCTATCCATTTTCCCTGAATGCCTAGTGCACTTAGCTCAGCTCAGAGAAGTGTTAACACTAGGTCATTTAGGTTAAATTTAGAAATTTGAAGCTAAATATATAGCTCACTAATGTTGGACTTCTTTTCATACTTCTAATGGTGTCTCAGCAATTCTTCAAGTAAATAGGCCATTATCACTTTCTGATACTGCCTAGAGGATTGCTTTTATTGGTGTAAAAGTAGCTAATTAGATTAGCCCATCATTGAATGGCCACACTTTATATTACAAAGAGCCCAAATCAAGTTTTTCTTAATGTGATTTGGCAAGAATATAAAATTCTGGATAATCTTGACCCTGATGAAGACAGTCTACTTGCATTTTAGCTTTGAATAGTTATTACTTTATGAATAAATGTCTACTATGGTTGGTACCAGTAGAGGCAAACAATAATAAAAATCTTTTCTGGTGCCAAGATGAGACTCATACTTAATTTGAACCTTTGTCAGGATATTTGTCTTTTTTACCTTCAGAACTTCATTTTGTCTAATGGATGTCTTGCATCTTTTAAATTACAAGACCTTTCCTTACAGGCAGAAAATCAGTTTTATGAAAATCAGTTTTTTAATACATGCCAATTTCTTATTTTAAGATTGCACAGTAATTTCTTGATAGCAGCATTTGCCAGAATAGACTAAAAATACACAGGCAATTCAGAAAACAACTATTCTGAACACATTTGCTGAAAACCTTACATCTTCTAATTTCTCTTAGGGTAAATAAAAGTCGGCTGCCTCATTTTCCAAAGCTGCCTCATTTTCTTTTAGAGTAGCTGGTCATCTACATATCTTGGGCTGCAACAAAAAAGTGCTTCAAATTTAACCAAGATCTATCAAAATTCCTCCAGAAAACTTGTCAGTAATAATTAAGACACTCCCTGGACAAATGCAATGTCACTTTAGATATATTAGTTGAAGAAGTGTGTTTTTTAAATTCATAATTAGCCTAAATTTCATGTTTATAGTCATCAAAAGATAAGGCTATTAATGTAATTTGATGTCTAATAAATCCAATGTGCTCTAGAAAACATTAAGTATATGATTAATGCATACAATTGACAAAATGATTATACGGTAAAAACAATTCACATAACAGTCTCTGTCTCTGTCTCTGTCTTCTATCTCTGTCTCTCTGTCTCTCTGTCTCTGTCTCTGTCTCTGTCTCTGTCTGTCTGTCTGTCTGTCTGTCTGTCTGTCTGTCTGTCTGTCTGTCTGTCTGTCTCTCTCTCTCTCTCTCTCTCTCTCTCTGTGTGTGTGTCTGTGTGTCTGTGTGTTCCAACATCTACATTAGTTGTTCTTAAGGAAGAAAGGGTCTGTGTATGGACTATGGGCCCCTTCCTGAACTATCTTTCAAGGCCAAAGTTAGAGTCCTCTTTCTGTTTGATCAAACCTTGTCATCATTCTAAACATGTGGAAGACTCAAAGAAAGATTATATTTACCAGTATCAATAGACGTGAGGTTGGCACAGGAACAGAGTAGTTATAAGAAGAAAGAAGGAGCTGGGAGCTGGAGGCTCACACCTGTAATCCTAGCTACACAGGAGGCTGAGAACTGAGGATTAGGATTCAAAGCCAGCCTGGAAAGAAAAGTCCCAATGAGACATCTCTAATTAACTATTTCCTAAAAAGTGGTAGTGAGCTATAGCTCAAAGTGGTAGAGCACTAGCCTTGGGCAAATATTGCTCAGGGACAGCACCCAGGATCAGAGTTCAAGCCCCACAACTGACCAAAAAAACAAAAACAAAAACCAAAAAACCAAAAAACAAAAAGGAAAGTCAGAATCTAGATTTTAGAAGACCTAGATGATAAAATTTTACACTATGATTTGATAGCCATATATATAAGAAACTTAATGGAAGAAATAATAAAAAGAGAGAAGTAGAAATTAGTGAATAGATGATAAAATCCAAGTAGATGCTATTTTTATCAATCATATCTTCAAGAATACATAATGTTTATTATTCCAATGTCTTTGAAAGTATAGACGGTAACATTTTTCCCTTGCTTACTTTATTAAACTATTGACAACGTCTTGCTGAAAATATAACAAATGATATTATAGTGTAATCTCTTCTGCATACAAGACAGTAATTCTAATTAAATAATTAGAATTGAGGGAAATTTGACAATATCTAATAAAAAAGTACTCATTATATTATTCAATACTTGATATTGAGGTATATGACAGAAAAATTTGTGCACACACTCCAAACTTTAAGATATTCCAAGCAGGATACAGTTTAAATGTATCACAGTGAATTGATAAAGAGTACAACCTTGATGAGTGGAGTATCATATAGCAGTTAAAAATTTAGAAACTAGATCTTTAAATAACTAATATGGAAATATTGGTGTAAATTAATAGGCTAGATCTTTTTGAGACAGGGTCTAATAATGTAGCCAGGTTGACCTAAAACTCATTATACTCCTGTTTCAGTATCCAAAGCACTGAGAATACAGGCCATTGCCACCATGTATGGCTTATGAGCCAGGTTATTATACTATCAACCTGGACAGATCTCAAAAACTGAATATGAAAAAGTAAACAAAAATAATGCATATAATATTTAACTGTTTTATATTTAATTTTTAAAGGCAGCTCAAATAATACTGTAAAATGTCTCTTGATTAAGTATTGTAACATATATGGATACAAGGGGAAGGATACATACCAAGTTCATGATAACTGATGCTTTTGCTTTGGAAGGTGGAGGCTATTTTAGGGAAAAATACAAAGAGGTTTAACTATGTATCTGACAGTTTGTTTTAAAAAACAGAAAAAATTTTCTGTTAATAATGGCAATGTTGTTTAGTAGTTTTAGAAATTGGATAATTAAATTCATGCTCTCTGTATTTAAATTATTTTCATAATAAAATTGTAAAATTTTGACTTACAGTACTGTATTGGGTTTTTAACTCAGGGTCTTGCAGTTTCTGGAAAAATGCTCTACTACTTTTTTTTAATAAGTAGAAAGAGCATTTTCTAAATGATGTAAAGTACAGTAGAGTATATGCATAAGCCAGTAAGTATCATTTGTTATTATTATCAAAAACAATGAACAGTATGCAATTTGTATATGCTATACTTTCAGATGATTGTCTGTGCAGTAGATTTGATGCAGGATAAATTGAGAAAAATGAGGCCTGGTGAAGTCAAATTAGAAGCATGGTATTTAACAACACAGAAGCACTATCTTTGCTTTAAAGAGAGACAAGACACATTCCTTCCTGAGAGATGCATTTCTCACCCCAACAATTAACATTTGTGTGGCAGGATGTATGCCTTCCTGAGAGAAACGCTCCCCCAAAGTAACTAAGGGTGGACCCAAACAACCAGAATGGTAAACAAGAACCAGAACCCTTTTCACAATTAAAAACAATAAAAAAAGAACCAGAACCTTAGAAATTGTAATAACACCTAGACCAATTGAAAGCAAAGATAAACTCCTATCTTTTCCTAGCTAAGTCAGACCTCCTGCCTTTACATATAAATAAATACCCCTAACAGCCAAGGAGTTGTATGTATGTATGCTTGTCTCTTTTCCTTACTCTGAGGTTACCCACACTCTGTCAGATTGTGCCCTTGCCTTTCTGTTTGTCTTCTTGCTTGTTTACTTAATAAAGCTTTGCCAAGTTTTCTTACCATCATGACTTGTCCAGAAATTCTTATTCTGCCATCAAAGTCAAGTACCTACTTTTAAAGGGAAGCTTCACAAACCTTAACCTGCATCCGGTAACAGGTTCATTCACAGCAGCAGCATGACAAACATATCAGATGTATTTCACTACAGTGTTATGGTGCTTATGGTACCACCAAGGTGTAGGTGTTTTGTAGCTCCAATAATGGGATCATCATCATATATGCTATCTGTCCTTTACCAAAAGATCATTATGTAGCACATGACTATATTTTAAACCATCTCCTAAAAGAAGTAATTATATACCTATTATTGTTTTGGATGTGGCATAGAGTATTAAGAAAGCAATCTAATATTAATTATAAACATTGAATAAGCAGTGATAATGTGAATAATGCTTCATTTATCTAGCATAAGGTATTCTTGTTAATGTATCTTACCTTCTTTTGTTTTCCAGTATTTATTAGTTGAAATTTTCTTTTCATTTAAAAAATCATTTCCAGTACACCATGTATTAGGATAGGCTCAGAGAATGAATATATCAATAGAACACAATCTTTTGTAACTTTAGATTATAATTACTGTTATCATTCCTGATTACTCCACTAAATTACAAGTTCCCTGATGGAAAATATACACCTTGTTTCTTTTAATACAAAGTACAGTTTTTAGTATATAGTAGGAATTTAATAAATGCTTAATGAAATAAAAATGCCTTTTTATATCTCAATGCCTTTGTTTTCTGTCAGTTTTCATATTCTATAGCTGTCTACTATTCATCCTTTGAACCTGATTTATGTTCATTCATGTATATATCTGTGCCTATTATATTCTATTTAATAGCTTTGAGAGATACAAAGATGAAAAACATATGGAACATACCCTCAAGGAGCTTACAAAGCTTTCTTTTTAGTTGGTTCAGCTGGGAATATAACAAGTGTATAAAAATACCTATAAAAAGGCATGTGATAAGTGTCAGACACTAGTGAAGAACTGGACAAATCAAATAGCCTTTTAGTAGTCCTCGTTACTTTGACCTATCTCTAACCTTCATGAAGCTTTAAAGGATAGAGAAATGGCTCTTTATAGAACATAATTGAGGAAATTGTATTGTGGAGATTAAGATAAATTATACATGGATCCCAGCAAAGATCTTTCAGGATGGTTAAGAAAGATACCACATTTACATAAATAACTGTAATAATAGGGAGAATTGTAAGCACCATGAAGAAAAGTACAGATAACGAGCAATTGGAACTCAGGGGATGGACAGATCATTTTCAGTTTTCTTATGCACTTTCTGACAACTGGTCTCTCCAAAAAAGCTGTCTCCTTTATAAAGGTTTATGGCATCTTTCTTCTTGATGTTTGAACTTACTAGAAATCTGTTCTTTGACTATGTAGCATGCTACTCAGTATGTCTTTTTGAGAAAGGGAATCATTTATGTGCAGAAACAAAAAATTAGAAAATAGGAAGACATCTAAGAGCAGAAGGATATGCCGAGTGTACCTCCTATTGGGGAAGAGGGTGAATCATGGGATGTATGCACAATTATTTCTTTGCTGTGTTTGAAAGAAGAAAAAATCGACATAAATGCAGCTGAAACAAAATGTAATGTGACTGACCTCCAAAGTTTCTCATGGAAAAGCCATTTCACTCTCTTGTGATTATCATCCATATTTACTTTCTCTCTTTCAGATATTATTGTTTTGTAGTTAAAGATATACCTAATAAGAAAAAAGCAGTACATTTTGAACATGCTAAGCTAGACAGAAAAAAGCAGTTATTATTTGTAATATAAACATCAAATCTCATTAGTAAAATAGCAACCCACAAATTGACTGAAAGAAGGTCAGTTTGGGTCATTGTCAGAAATGATCCCCATTTTGTGAGGAAGGTTGCCTTTTTGAGTGGAAGAATTGGTCAGCCTGACTATTATCTTGCAAAAGGACTGAGCTTTGCAAAAACAACATCTGGCACGAATAAACTTGACTGCCAGGTAGAGCCAATGGTGAAGGATAAGAGTATAATAAAATTTTACTCATGTAGGCAGAACCATTCTACCAGAAACAGCATAGTAAACCAGAAGAAAGGTAATGTGAATATATAATTCAGTCTAAAAAAATCAGAGACTGGCATGCTATGTTATTTTGGGAAATTTTAGAAATTAAATGTGACATAACCTTTTCCTCAACAAGTCCACATTGTTAAAAGGTTCAAGGTATTTTTGGAAGGAGCCATAATGACTGATATTAGTTCATGAAGAATGGTGCATTTATGAAATAAAGCTCATTTGTGTTTGAATTGCTAAAGGTAGACTTAAAAAGGGCCATGAGCTGGGAATTGTACATTTCTATGCACTGCAGTAGCTATTGTCTATTCCTAGAATTGAGTATAGAAATACTTAGCAGTTGCATAGTGGTGTCTGTTCATTCAGAGGTGCTGGGGGTGATCTCTAAAAATATGTACAGTATTTTGTTTCTTTTGTCTTTTCAAAAGTGTCTGATTACTGTTTGGGAAATTGTAGAATGAGAGTAAATTCAAAAGTTTTCTTTTTACTGAGAGAGCCATCCACAAATAGATGGAAAACAGGTTTATTTACTTCATTGTCAGATATTATTTACACATGCGTTTGTGATTGTGCTATATAATTGTTTGTAAACGAAGGATATTGGTAAACTTGCTATTATGACAGATAAAATACATGTAACTGATCCATAGTTTCTTTCTCCCTTTTATGACTCTGTCTATGTTGAGGAGGCTTGGAAATTGTGTTCATTGTATTAAGAAATGCTAAAGCTTTGTCATTTTCTAGTTTTATCATCTGGGCCAAATCTTACAGCCTCTTTAGATTTTAGTCTCCTTACCTATCAAATAAAGAAAATAGCATAATAATCTCTCAGGCCTTTTCCAGCTGTGTCTGTTTGTTATCCCGTGCTTAAAATTTAAATAAGGATACAGGTTAACCCATTGTAACAATGAGATGTACAAAACACTATGTTGAAAACAAACTTTACAACTTCGGCAGAGGGCGGGGGGGGGGGTAAGTTGTGGAGGTGGGATGGAAGGGATGGTAGGGGAAGAACAAAGGAGGACGCAACAATACTTGATAGGAAATGTACTCATTATTTGCTCATGTAACTGTAACCTCTCTGTACAGTATTTTTACAATAAAAAACATACAAAAAAAGAAACCTTGGAGGACAGAGCAGGGGAAAAAAGAATATATTCATGAATTTCTTATCTATTAGATTCAAGTGAATATAATTTGAAGTTCCATGGCAATTTAATGTAGTCATTTCTCAAGAACTATGGACCTTACAACATTTATTACATCATGTTCTATTCTTTATTATTATCATTGTTTCTAAAAGAGTCAGAAAGCCATGGAGACAATGATATTTTAGTATAATTAATGGAATGCCTGGCACAAAGTAAACTTTTAGTGAATGTTAAGTGGAGGGATGGATGAGTGAAAACCTGACAGAACAGTTTGGTCTCAATCATTTCTTATAAGTATAATGTTTCAAATGCAATTGCAAATCGGAAAAGACATTTGAAATCTTCACTATGTTCCATATTAAGAAAACCATCATTATTATTGTTTTCATAGTTGAATAAAAAGCTTAAATTACTGAAAAGTTTTAAGTTTGCTTCACAATTACACACATACATATACATACACATGTGGATATGTTTCTATGTCTGAGAAAACTAAGGAGGAGTAAGGAAAAGAAAATAGGTGAATAATAAAGAAAAACATTGCATCTATATATAAAGATAGCATAATGAAACTCTGAAATCTTTTGTACAAAATGTAGTAGTAGACAGAGAAAAAAGAAAATAACATGCATAGATTAAATACCATGATGGAACTCCATTGGAAAATTAATATATACCTTTTAAAATGAATAGCAAGAATATAAAACAGATTCTATTCTTGGTCTTGTACAAGTGAGAAGTTGAGGATGAATAGAGGGAGGGAATTAGGATACGTATGTCTGAAATACTATATACACACATACATACACATACATACATACATACATACATACATACATACATACATACATACATACATGTATACATACATTGAAATGAAACCTGTTAAAAATTGATTTAAGAAGAGGAGAGGGAGATGAGCAAGCAGAGTGAAGTGGATGAATTTGATCAAGGATGAGTTTGACCTTGTAAACATGTATGGAAAGTTAGAATGAAATCATCTTGTATAGCCAATAAAATGGCTAAAGTTTTGAGTATTGTTTTTCCCTTAGTCCATTTCTTATTGCTAGTAAAATTGTTCATTGTTGCCTTTTAAGTTTTCCTATGACAATTTCTTCTTTTCCTAATATGATCATATCTCAACTAAAATATTTATAGGGAAAATGTCAGATAGCTTTAAGAATGCTGAAATTTCTAATGAGGAGAAGTTGTGTTATGAACATTAGAGGAATCACTTATGTTTTCTTTTCTAATAGATTATTTTTGTCAGTCATGGGGCTTGAGGTCAGAGCCTGGCTGCTGTCTGAGCTTTTATTCCCAAAGTTAGTGCTCTGCTACTTTGAACTACAGCTCCACTTCTGGTTTTCTAGTGGTTAATTGGAGGTAAGAGTCTCACGAACTTTCTTGCTCAGGCTGGCTTTGAACTATGATCCTCAGGTCTCAGCCTCTTGAGTAGCTAGGATTAAAGGTGTGAGCCACTAAGAACAGGCCTCTAGTAGAACTCTTAATAGAAAAAAAAATCCATTTCATTCTACTAGTTAGTATGCTTTCCTAGAAAGTGTGCGATAATTAGGCTTTCCCACAAATAAGTCTGATGAGGTTTTGACTACTCTCCAATGGCATGAACTGTCATTTATAAATGGCTCATGATAAAGCTTTAGCAAAATTATGCATCTGTGCATAGAGGATAGAAATAAAAGAATTAAGTGCCTATATGGAACTTCAGATATGTTGCGTCAATCTTCTGATTAAAAAAATACAAGCATGCAAAAGCATGTACCATAATAAATTTGAGTATTCTAATATATTTTAAATGTAATATAAAAATATGGGTGTTCAAGACAATATCAATGACACCTTAATATATGTGGCAGTTAAGTATTCAGCTTCTAGAGTTGGTAATATTGGTAGGAAAACAATGGATCTCTAGAGAGGGAAGACATATCCAATCTCTTGTGACTATCTCAATAATTTTTTGGTTACTGGAAAGAAATATTGTCAGGATTCTATCATTATTCCAAAGCAACCAGATAATTCAGTTTTAAAATATATCAAACTGACATCATGAATGCAAAATGTTTGGTTAAATGACTGAATTCATAGTTTTTTAAAGATGCATTTGGTGCATGATGAAACAATTTTATCTTTTAATAGCAAATACTTGCTTTATTTCAGCAATGACGCTTTCAACAATTACTATAATTGTTACTAGATCTTTCCAAATGTCCTTACTAGATGACACCACATGTTGTGAAGCATTTTAAAAACTCAGCTTACAGTGGATATCATTAACTTTTAAATATATTCAATCCCTAACTAAAATTGAAGGTAGAAGCTATTTTGTGCATCTTGCATAGCTTTTTGTTCATCAGTGTTTAGTGTATGAGTGAGTTCTACATTCAATTTAATATTAGTTGTCTACTAGTAAGAACTCTTTGAACGTGTTCAAATGAGTCTAAAAATAAGTGGAAACTTAGGCTTATATAAGCCTAATTACTATATAGTAATTCAAATTCCAGAAATGAATATGTATTCAGGTAATACTGGGCAAGGACTTAATTTTTGCAGGGTCATCTCCTGCCTAGTCTTGCATATTTCATTTATATAAATAGGAGACATATAGTATATAATATGTAAGAGACACATACTATATAATATATACATCATGCAATGTATATATAGAATATACACATTTATTTGCCTTATTTATATGTTATATATACATTGTAAAATGTATACATCTTTATCACAATGGTCAATTCCACTTAACTCTCTTTGACTTCACCATTTTTTTCCTATTGTAAGTACTTTTTCTCCAAACATGAATGAATAGAGCCACAAGCAACTAAGCAATTCCATGTATGAGAGAATGAATTGGAAATGCTTACCTTGTTTGTACATCCATCCCTAGATTAGTCACTGAAATTAATGAGATAAAAGTCCATGAATATTTTTCATCTTTGGCACTGCTTGTTATTATCTGTCTGTCTGATTTTATCTCTCTTTATAAGTTTGTAATGGTTATATTTTTAATTTACAGTGAATGCTCATTTTGGGTTCTATGGTAAATGTCAAAAAGTGATTGATTTTACATATTGTCAACCTTGTTTACTATTATATCTTTGATCAGAGTGAGTAAGTACTTTATTGTTGAATTTTCTTTTCTAGTATTTTACTTGTATCTCTTGTAACTCTTTTCTTTTTTTAAGGGCAGAGACTGAAACTTGAGCTCAGTACCTGACATTTTTGTTCATTGGTGCTGTGGTGCTTTATCAGCTGAGCCATGCCTCCAACCCTAGAGTCTTGCAACTCTGTTAGGGAACAAAAGTATTATTTTATCTGCCTTAGTTATTATTTATTATTCAAGTAGAATCTACATTTTTGCCAAGAGTCAGCACCAGACTGAGATAATTCTATGTATAACTTGCTAAATGGCTAGGACCACAGGATTTTGCCATCCTATTTGCTTTTTGATTGAGATAAGAGTATTCATAAGTTTTTCTTTGGGATGGACTGAAATGACCATCCTCCTGATTTCTACTTCCATAGTAGGTGGGGTTTCAGGTGTGAATCATCACTCCCAGTAAGATTAACCTTTTGAATTACTGTATACTGATCAAGATTACACATTTCACAGGAATCTTGAAAGGTTCTTAACTGTTAAAAAAATAAAATTTCACTAAAAGTAGAATTTTAACTCAACACATTTGATTGTGGGGATGTTTGTTTAAGTGATACCAGAATTAGTCTTAAAATATTGGGATTTAGAATGAGAGTGAACCTCATTATTAGGGGGTGGACATGAATATGGCTTACAGAATGGGCTTAAATGCTACTGTTCAGGTAAGTCTTGGGGAATATAGACCTGGTTGCTTTGTTGAAGGTGACTGGGAAGAGCATAACACAATGCCCACTCAGGAGAAAAGATGAGTAGGAAGGGCCTTATTTGAGATTTTGATTATTTGTAGTTAAAACCTTTTTGAGATGAAGATTTTGCAAACTCATAGTTTGTCCTGAAAGCATACATGTAAGTGCTTCACATTATATTTAACTTTCTATTGCATTCAATATTCTGGAAATTCCAAATTCATCTAGTATATTTTTTTTCCAGTTGTGGGTCTTGAACTCTAGGCCTGAGCTCTGTCCCTCAGCATTTCAGCTCAAGGCTAGCACTCTATCACTTGAGCTACAACGCTACTTCCGGTTTTCTGGTGGTTTATTGGAGATAAAAGTTTCACGGACTTTCTTGCCCTGGCTGGCTTTGAACTGCGATCTTCAGATCTCAGCATCCTGAGTAGCTAGGATTACAGGTGTGAGCCACTGGCGCCCGCCCTTCTAGTATAGCTTTTGACAACATATTTGTGGCCTGATAATGATTAAGGTAAAGTTGCTGTGAACCTATGTGTGTTTGTTTTGATACAAGCCATTAAACAGGCAGAGTCATGGGTTTGAGGAAATTCAAAATTATTTGTAAAGTCGCTGTGGGAGTAATCCTGAGAACTGCAGATCAAAATCTAAGTCAGAGTTTGACTTTTCCAATTATGAAGAAATGAATGCATCATCTTGGCATGTGCCCTTGTAAGACACATTTCCTGAGGTTACACATTTCATATTCTCTATGGAACTCAGCAGGGCAAGGTGCTCAGCAGTGGCAAAACCTAGTAGCCATGGTTCTTGTCTGATAGCCCACAGCCTTGCTCTTCACTTTTTTTCTATCTCTTGAAGTGACTTATTTCCTTCAGTCTCTTGATCTGCTGTTCTTACAGCTTCCATGCAGAGAACTGTGAAAGGGGGAGAGTGATTTGAAGTTGGAGAGTCTTTGCTTTTGAAATATGCCCCTAAGATGTATTCAAATAATACTACTAGCATTGCTTATATGCAATTGTCTAATTTGGAAATACAGCGAACTTTTTATTAGCTCTAAAAATGAAAAGATTGTAAGTAATGTCTCTTCTGAATTTGATCTGGTATGTGGTATGAGGTTCAATAAATACATTTTAGTAAACATAAAAATGAATGAAAAGATTTCACAATCTGTCAAGTAATTTAATGGTGACTTTATAATTTTTCATAAAAAATAAATATTGACATTATACATTCTTTTCTTTCTGTTCATATCTCTTTTTTGCCCTCATATACGTATGTATATGATCATATATGTAATTACTAATATATAATCTTTCAGCATTTTCTTTAAATTTTAAATTTAAATTTAATTTTTTTGTGAACATACTGTACAGAGGGGTTACAATTACATGGGAAACATAATGAGTACATTTCTTATCAAGTATTGCAGCCTCCTCCTTTGTTTACCCTTCACATCCCTTCCCAGGTCTTTCAGCATTTTTAATTCATAATGTACCTATCTTTCACTAATTTTCATGATTTTAATATGTCCCCTCAAAAGCATTTCTAATATGACAATGCTGGGAAGTGGGGCCTGATGAATGGTGGTTATTTTGAGTGAAAGTTTAATTCCATTATTTCAAGAATGAGTTCCATGAAAGGGTGGAGCACCTCTTTTGCTGTCACCATTTCTTTGCCTTTCTATTTTGAGATGGGACAGAACAAATGTCCTTGCCAGATGCTGGCTCCACTATCTTGGAGCTCCTCTCCTACACAACCATAAACCAATAAATTTGTACTTACCATGAGTTTATGGTATTGTACTTTGGTAGCACAAAAGGTCAGTCTCTTCCCTTTCTTCCACTTTCATTCTCTCCTTTTCACTGTTTATTTTCATGTCCCTGCTCTCAAAAGTTAGTTATCAAGAGGGTCAGTCTTATTGGTCCAAAGCAATGATCAGTTTTTCCTTCCTTCATGTCTTCTCTTATTCACTCCATATTGCTACGATAGAGTACTATGCACTCAGTAATTTATAAAGAAAACAAATTTATTTCTTATGGAGAATAGCAAGTCCAATATGAAATTGCCAGCACCTGGTGAAGGTTTTTTTTATTGTGTTGTAACATGGCTGAAGACATGATATCATGAAAGATCATCATGTAAGAGAACAGAAAAGGTTAGAACAAGAGAAAGCAATTGAGAGACCATTTGTTTGAAACAAAGCCAATGCACTATTTTATTACTTCTTCTAAAATAGCATCAATTCATTAAGTGCCCATATGAGCTAACTGCCTCTTAAAAGTCCAACTTTTCACTGTCATTATAGTGGTAATTTCAATGTAAATTTAGGAGAGGACATGAAACAATACCGTTCTTTAACTTTGCCCTATCTTTCTTTTCTAATACATTTCCATGTTCTTCCCATAGTAGAAACACAGAGACACACACAGACATACACCTCATATGTTCCTTCAAAGGCTCTCTTTCATATTGATATTTCGTCCTTCCCTTTTTAGCGCAAGCAAATGTGTTTCCTTTTTTTGGTCACTCTACCAGTTCTCTATCAGTATTATAGTCTCTTCCAGGATTTCTTTTTCTCCATTTTTTGTGTCTTCTTCCTTGTTTTTCTGCTTCCTTGGAGTTGTATACTTTTTGCTTAGTTTACTCCATCCCTTATTGTCCTCTCTATTTCAGTCTCTGTGTCTTTTCCTGTGCTATTTTCTGTTCTTCTAAAGCATCTCTCTCAACAAGACCCTTGTTCAACGAGTCTGACTACATGTATTAAGGTCTCTGTAAAGTTTGCTATGATCTCCTAGGAAATACAATTTTCCCCTTTGTATTTCTCAGTACTAGTTCATATCTCCACAAGCAGTAATAACAATATATCACTTATTTGTTTCGGAGTACGAGGTAGAGTGATTACTATTGATGCAGTGGTGGTGAGGACTATGAGAAAAAGGAAATGACGATTTGAATCCTACCTACACATACTTACTGGACAAGAAATTTTGCTATTGGAGCTTATTTCCCTAAACGTTAATTTAACATAGATTGTATAATTTATTGTCCAGACAGAGGCACTTTCATTATAAGTGAAAGAAGGTTTTGAGAAATTAAGCAGTAGGTGAAAATAAAATTTGTTTTCATCAACAAATTGTTTCCCTCAATGAACTTGCAAAATACTTTTATATAAAACTTCCCCCAAATGAGATCTTTCAGTTTGACAAAATGAATACCAGGAAGTTGGGCTATGTATTGTGGAGAGGGTTAAGGTCAAGGGGGAGGGGCAGACGAATGGAAAGAGAGAGAGAGGAGGGATGGAAAATTGTAGTCACAATATTCAATGTATATCTGCGAAAATAGAACTAGGTAAATTGAGAGAATGAATGGGATTGGGAGAGATAGTGATGGAAGGGAGTAATATTGATCAAGCTACATTATACTCACAAACTGACCAGTTGATGTGGAATATTTTGTACAATTTCTTAAAGTTATTAAAAATAAAAAGGCCTGGTGCTTGGTTCATGCCTGTAATCCTAGCTTCTCAGGATGCTGAGATCTGAGAATTGCTGTTCAAAGCCAACTCTGGGGCCCAAAAGTCCATAAAATACTTATCTCCAATTAAGCACCAAAAATGTCAGAAGTGGAGCTGTGGCTCAAGTGGTAGAGTGTTAGCCTTGAGCAAAAAAAATCCTCAGGGACAGTGCCCAAGTCTTAGGTCTGGCACAATAAATAAATAAATAAATAAATAAATAAAAATAGCAAATGCTTGTGTATATCAAAGAAAAATTTAAAAAGTTATATGAACATTAAAGGAACATAAGTAGACTAGCCATGATTTTGAGAATTAGTTACATATCTTTTTTGTGATAAGAAAAAAGACTTTTGAAGTTTATTTTCTGCTCCAGCAGCATGTTGGAGCAGACAACCTTGGATGTGAAGGTCTTCATCCTGAATGTGCTATGAGTCTCAGTTGTCCTTAGTGTCCCTTTGTCTTATCCTTTCTAAAAATACACCTCCAAGAGGGAGATGCTTATTTAACTTTATCAGACTGAAAGAAGGTTTGCAAGAATTTATAGAAAGCTGAGTGCTTCTTCAATTCTCACTTAAGCATTTTTTTTACCTGCAGGTACTGGGGCTTGATCTCAAGGGCCCTAGATACTGTGGGCAGTTCCTGTGCTCCTGGAGCTTCTCTCCCCTCCCCTGCTTTTTTTTATTACTATAAAGGTGTTGTACAGAGGGATTACAGTCACATAAATGAGGTAAAGAGTACATTTCTTTTTGGACAATGTTACCACTTTCCTCGTTCTCTCACAATTTTTCCCTTCCATTCCCACCTGCAAATTATATAGTCCATTTTAAACATAGTGTTTAGTGAGTACCACTGCTGAGTTTCTTCACCCTTTATCCTTCTATTCCTTGAGTTTTTATTTTTCCCTCAAGGCTAGTGCTCTACCACTTGAGACACAACCTCACTTCCTGGTTGTTTTATTGCCTAATTAGAGATAAAGAGTCTCACAGACTTTCATGTCCAGGTTGGCTTTGAACTGTGATCCTCAGAATTCAGCCTCCTGAGTAGCTAGGATTACAAGAAACAGCCTCTGGCTTCTGGCTAAGTGTTTTTTGTTTTGTTTCATTTTGTTGTTGTTTTTACTAAAGCATCCCTTACTTGACAGGGTTTTTCCAGTGACTGTTTAGTGACAGGGGATTTTGTGAGTCAAGTTAAATTGATTACTGTTTTTTTCTAGTCCCAGTTTAGATTCATTTTTCTTAGCAACCTGAGTTATTTCCCATTTGTTTTAATAGCTTCCAAAATTTTGTCAGTGGTTTCTTATCTCTAATTTTTTGGAAGTTTGTCCTTTTAAACACCCATTTGGCTTTTGAGTTAACTTATATATTTTCCTATTTATGGTCTTTTAAAAAGAGAAATTGGGGTTTAAACCCAGGAACATGTGTTTATTAGGCAGGTGCTCTATAACTTGAACGCCTTTTGGTTTTAGTTATTTTGGGGGTTAAGGTCTAATGTTTATGCACAAGCTTACCAAGTTTCATGATCCTCCTTTTGATGCTTCTCTAGGATGATGGTGTTTACTAATATACCCAGCTATTGGTTGAGATGGGGGATCTTGTTAACTTTTTGCTCCTAATCTCCACATCCTGAGTTATTGGGATTATAGGAATGAGACACTGTACTTACACTGATTTCAGTTTTTAGAGTTCTGCAGTTTTTGGAAAATTGATTAAAAATACAATTTCTATGTAGCAGTTCCATTTCCCTTTCCATAGATCCTCCTATAATTAATTTGTTGCAGTAGTATACACATTTGTTACAGTTGATGAACCAATATTGATACATTGTTACAGTCCATAATTTGCTTTAGGGTTCGCTTATTATGTTGTACAGTTTTAGGAAATACATAATCTATGTACCTATCAGTACAACATCACACAGAAAAATCACACTGCCCTAAGAATGTCCTGTGCTGCATTTATTCATCCATACCTTAAGACTTTTGGCAACTACCAATTCTACTGTCTTTATAGTTTTGTCTTACCCAGGATCTCAAATAGTTGGAATCATGTACTATACAACCATTTCAGAATGACTGCTTTCACTTAGCAATAGGCATTTATTTAAGTTTCCTTCAGGGCTTTTCTCAACTTTGATAGCTCATTTCCTTTCATCAATGAAAAAGATGCTACTTCTTTGGTATTCTAGAGTTTCCAATCTATTCACCTATTGAAGGACATCTAGGTTGCTAACAATTTTTAGTAATTATGAATAAAACTTATAAATATTGGTGTGATTATTTTTGGGCAAAAAATTTTATACTGGATAGTATTCTAAGGCATCATTTAGTGTTGTAAGAAACTTCCATACTGTCTTCCAAGGAGATGCATACTTTTGCATTTCCACAGAAATGAGTGTAATTTCTTTCTTTCTTGTTTTAAAAAAATTGGTTTATGCTGGGCTCCAGTGGCTCACGCCTGTAATCCTAGCTGCTCAGGAGGCTGAGATCTGAGGACTATGGTTCAAAGCCAGCTTGTAGGAAAGGTAGAGACTTATCTCTAATAAACCACTCAGAAAACTAGAAGTGGTGCTGTGGATCAAGAGGTAGAGCACTAGCCTTGAGCTGTAGAGCTGAGGGACAGTGCCCAGGCCCAGAGTTCAAGCTCCATGACTGACAAAAAAATGATTTATGTACTGAATTTGGGGGTATATTAGATACACAACCAATTTAAAATTTAAAACTCAACTTTGAAGTGTTTTCACATACTCACATACAAAGAAAAACCCATGCAACAGTTGTCCTAAGGGTGAAAGTGTATTTTCACTTAAGGTTGAAAAATTGTCCTAAACATGAGAACATGTAATGAATTTAAATTGATTATATAAAACTTGTTGTTTGTGGTATTCCTCTTGCAAAGATCCACAAAAATTTGTACAAGTAACTAATATACATTAGTCTTAACATAATCCTGGTTGTTCACTCCAACACCCAAAACAGATTCTCCAGTCATTTCAAACCCATGATCACAGACCAAGAGAAAGTTTTAATTTATATAAAATAAAATTCACATGTGCCAAAAAAGAACAAAAGACCCACCAGAAACCAGACAAAATCTCCAGTGCTGACATTGTTGTTCAGTACCCAGGGAAAAGTGGCTCTAAAGACAACTGATAAAAATAAAATAATGTCTGTATGTTACTGAAAGAAAACTCAAGATTTTTCCAATCACACAAATGCCTACTTTCTAAGTACCCATAGTGGAAAGGGGAAGTACCAGTACAGAAAGTACAGCTGGCATTTGCCTAGACACTCAGAGAACTGGCTGTAAAAGAGATTTTAGGATTAGGCAGAAATCAAACAATGGTTATTTACTGTTGTGTCAACTTTAGTGGAGGTGATTCAGTCCTAAGGTTCAAGGGGAAAATATAAGGGGGGGAAGGAATGTGTGTTGGGGCAATTATTATGTTGAAATAAAACAAGAAAAAGTATGTAAATACCCATCCTGGTAGCATGAGGCTGGGTAGAAAATGCCATGACTCAATGACCCTTCACACAGTGACTCATTAGGACTACTCTCTCTTCTGATGTCAAAAAAAGGCTCAGTAAATCCCAGCAGTGCAGTCATTTTAATGAAGAACTTCCAGGCTTTGTGGGACATTAACAATCAGCTTCTTGTTTCCAAACCAAAGCAAAGAAGCTAGAAAGACAATACTCTTGTATTTAATTTAGCTTGAGGTTCTGGAAATATCTGTATGTAGAAGAAAGGCAACTTCCAAATTAGAAATCTTATGCTGATCAAATGTCATATTTATGCTAGAACGTTAAAAAAGATGTTTCCCAATACCAAATGTTCAGAAAGGGGCATAAGCTATAAGTGTTCAGACCAAAAATGAAAATATAGAAAATAATGAGTCTCAGAAACTGGAAATGGCACAGTGGATTAAGTGGTAGAGCTCTCTCCTTGAGTGGAAGAGTTGAAGAACAGTGCCCAGGCCCAGAGTTCAAGACCCACAACCAACAAAAAGATGGCAGAGAAGCTGGAGGTTAAACAAGCTCTTGCATAGAAAGCAGTTTTAGTGTTCCAGTGAATACTCCTAGGCTAGATAATCACACCAAGTATACCATCACAGTACAGTTTGGCCAGAGAAGGAAAATCCAGGCAAGGAGACAGATCTGAGCACTTGCCAGTAGTCCCAGCTGCAGCAGAGGCAGCGGCCATAGCCACCATACCTACAGAGAGATTCCTGGACAAAGACGCCAGACCCAGCAGGCAAGCAGATTCTACTCAACACCAGCAAGAAATGACAAGGAACAAATATCTTCATCCTGCAGATCGCAGACCAGAGACGGCCCAGGAACCGACTCTAGCTTGAGTAGAACCCTGACATCCTCACTACTCAGGGAGCAGAGGAGGGAAGGCCACACCTCCCCACCACCATATATCTCCATCATTGATACTGACAAAGGCCTAGATGAGCAGCTAGCTCCAACTCAGGCCTTGGAAGAAAACAATAGAGTCATTTAGCAGGTCACAGGAACCTGAACTGACCTGACAGGTGCAGCTCCACCCAGGAGAAAGTCACCCAGCCCAGGCAGATGAAGCTCTGCCCCAGAGAAGTGACTTTCTCCACTGGATAAACAGAACCAGAGGCTGCCCCTCCATACAGCAGCCAAGACAAACAATAGAAATTCAGTAAACATAAACTCTGAGAATGGCTCCAGGCTGGGCTCTGTGAATAACTCAGGAGCTAGCCCCTCAGGGAAAAGCTACTGTTTGCAGAAAGGGTTCAACCCTACCTAGAACCTAACCTCATCACAGCATCTCCAAACAAGAGGAAACAGGCATCTCCCTCTTTTGTGATATTCAAAGCAGATCTCTCTCCCACTGAACTAGCCTGAGAGGAGGATCACAAAATCCTGGGTAACACAGGAGCATTTTTCTGCCTGCTCAAACAAACTGACTTAAGAAAAGAATCAAGCTACAGGAAAACCAAATACCACAAGCAGACCAGAGACTCCAACAAGAGACAGGTTATGGACCCAAGGGAGATAGAGGATCTTCCCATCCCTCCCCCCCCCCAAAAAATCAAAGAACCCTTTTTAAAAATTTTTATTAAAAATTGTTTTCTATTAATTTTTTTCTCTTATAATTTTTATTTTAGGGGTATATGTATGTGGGTGTACTTTTTAAAAATCTCTTTAAGCTTTTGGTCCTTTTAAAAATTCTTTTCATTTTTTTCTCTTTCTTTTTTGCGTGAATTAATGGCTGTTCTACTAATCCCCAGATATATGCCCAACAAGGATTATTACACCTTATCCCCCATTGTGTACATACTTAATCCAGAAATTTATTACTCATTTCACAACCTCTTAGGCTTAACTTCTTTAATAGAAGTATTATATCTTTATCCCTATATAATTTTCAAGTAACTAATTTTAAGAATTTTTATTTTTTAGTTTTTCATGTCTCCTTTCTATCCCTCTCCTCCTCTCATCCTATCCTTCTCTCAATATCATTTTTATATGTACATTATTGCTGTTTCACATTTTAAATTTAAATAATTGCTTTTTCCATTTTTTCATTTTTTCTTCATCTCTCTCCTATCATTCTGTCCAATCCATTTCCCTCTGTAAGATTAGGAATTGGTTAAATTCACTCTCTTTTTACCTCTCCACATCCCTCTAATCCTATATTTCCCCACATTTCTCAGTAACCTAATAATTTCTGATTAGCTAAATTCTTCTTTGCTATTCTCAGTCCATTAATCCATAGTTCTTTGATGTTGAATAGCTTGTATCTGTTGAACTAGATTGTATCTGAAGCATTTTGACTGAGCAATTACAGGATTCTGGTTGTACTTGCTTTAAAATAGTATTCTAGCACAAAATTGGTATTACTTTCACACCAAATGATCAGAATAATCCGGAAAAACACAAGAAAAATGGCAAGTCCTTGTATCTCAACTCCCACTCATGATAATCAGGTGACAGAACAGAAAATGAATAATCCAGAGGAGGGTTCTCAAAAAGCTCTACAAACACTACTGGTAAACATAGTGAATGAAAAATTGAAAACCTGCAAAGGACTCAGTGTGAGCATGATAGGGAGAGAGAGGAGGCAAACCAAAGATTGATACAAGAATTGTATGAGCAGGTTGAGAACAGTCAAGGAGAAATAAAGGAATTGTGTGAGCAGGCTGAGAACAATCAAAGAGAAAGACAAGAACTGCATGAGCAGGCTGAGATCAGTCAAAGAGAAACACATGAATTGTGTAAGCAGGCTGAGAACAGTCAAAGAGAACTACAGTAATTGCATGAACGTGAGGAAGCTAATCAAAGAGTAATACAGGAACTGTGACAATGGGATGAGAATAGACAAAGATCAATAGAGTCATTCATGGAATCCATAAAGAGGCAGCTGAAAGAACTCAGGAAGACCACAACGGAAATGCTAAATGGAGCCCAACAAAAGGAATGGGAGTCGAAGGAAATCATAACCAATCAACTAAGTGATTTGAGAATAAACAATGAACATCAAACTAAGGGAGTAAAGAAGTTCATACAAGATTTAAAACAAAGTTCCACAAAGAATTTGAAGCTATGAAAGCTGACCAATTAGAAGGAAAAGCAATAAAAAACAAAGTAGAAAGTCTTGACAGTAGGTTACACCATGCAAAGATTGAATCTTGGGGATTGAAGACAGCCAAGATACTATAGAGAGAGAACATACAACTATCCAAGACAAATGGAAGAAATACGATAGATCTATTCAACCTTTGGAAGACACCATCAGAAGGCCTAATCTGAGGATAATGCAAGTAGAAGAGCACCTAGAGAGAGAAGTTAATGGTCTAGGAAATTTGTTTAACAGAATACTAGCAGAGAACTTCCAAAACATGCAAAAAGATAGGCCTATTCAGATACAAGAAGTTTTTAGAACCCCAAATAGGCCAGACCAGAACAGGATATCCCACCGTCACATTATAATCCACACAGGATCAATTCAGACCAAGGAAAAGAACCTTAAAGTTGTCAAGAAGAAAAGATCAATCACCTATAAAAGGAAACCAAAAACAAAGGAGGAGGCTACAATGCTTGATAAGAAATGTACTCATTATCTTGCCCATGTAATTGTAACCCCTCTGTACAGTATTTTCACAATAAAAAAATTATTCAGAACAATAAAAAAAGGAAACCAATTAGAATCACCTCAGATTTCTCAGCAGAGGCAATTAAAGCAAGAAGAGCCTGGAATGATGTATGCCATGCCCCAAAGACAAACAGCTATCAACCAAGAATACTGTACCCAGGTAAAGTCTCCTTCATAACAGTAGATCAAATAAAAACCTTCCATACCAAAGAAAAACTGAAACAATATATCTCCACCAAGCAGCCCTACAAAAGATACTTAAAGATATCTTACACATAGAAAACCAACAAGACCACAATAAAGGCCAAGAAACTGCACCCAAACGGAGAGTCCAAGAACCATAGGAAGAACCCAGTTGCTGCAGCCCCTAAGAAGGTGGATAACATGGAAGGAATTCCCAAACACCTTTCAGTCCTAACTCCCGACTTTAATGGACTTAACTCTCCAATTAAGTGACAGACTAGCTAGTTGGATTATAAAGCAAGTTTCTTCTATCTGCTGCCTTAGGGAATCACAACTTGCCCATAAAAACAAACACATTTTGAAAGTGAAAGGCTGGAACAAAATCTACCAAGCAAATGGCCCCCATAAACAGATGAGAATTGCAATCCTAATATCAGATAAAATAGACTTCAAATTAAAATTATTGAGAAGAGATAAAGAAGGTCGCTACATACTAATTAAGGAATCTCTCCTTCAGGGGGATATTACAATTCTAAATATCTATTCTCCAAACAAGGGAGCACCCAAAATTATCCAAGAAACACTGCTTTCCCTCAAACCTCACATACATCCAAAGACATTAGTTGTTGGGGACTTTAACCCACTGCTATCCCCACTAGATATATCAACTCAGCAAAAGCTCAACAGAGAAACTGCAGATCTAAAAAAACTGCACAGATCAACTAGATTTAACAGACACCTACTGAATATTTCACCCCACACAATCAGAATAGATGTTTTTCTCAGAAGCACATGGAACATTTTCCAAAATAGACCACATTTTACGTCACAAAGCAAACTTGTCCACATTCAAAAACATTGAAGTTATACCTTGCATTCTCTCAGACCACAAGGGAATAAAATTAAGAACTCAACCTCAAAAGCCACAAAAGGAAGTCCTGTAACACATGGAGGCTGAACAATACATGTTGAATCAGCAGTCCGTCATGGAAGAGATTAGAAAGAAAATTCAAATATTCATGATACTCAACAAAAATGAACACAGAAATTACCAGCTCTTATGGGACACAGCAAAGACAGTACTCAGAGGCAAGTTTATAGCTCTGAGTTCCTACATCAACAAATTGGAGAGATCTAAAACCAACAATTTAATGAGACATTTGAACCTCTTTGAAAAAGAGTAGCAAGATAAACCCAATCAAGTAGACAGAAAGAAATAATTGAAATTAAATCAGAATTAAATAAATTAGATTCCGAAAAAACCTAGGGAAAAAATCAACAAAACAGAGTTTGTTCTTTGAAAAAATTAACAAAATTGACAGACCCTTAGCAAATCTTATCAGAAAAAGAAGAGAACACACATAATAAATAAATAAACAGATATGAGAATGGAAACATCATCACAGAATAAATCAAGATTCAGAACATTATAAAGGGCATTCTTCTCAAACTTTATGCTAAAAAGTTTGAGAACATGGCAGAAATGGACCTTTTCCTAGCAAATATCAACATGCCGAAACTAAACCAAGATGAATTAAACCATCTTAACAGGCCCATATCCAGCAATCAAGTAGAAATAGCAATAAGAGAACTCCCATGTAAGTAAAGCCCAGGACCAGATGGATTTACAGTGGAATTCTACAAGGCTTTTAAATCAGAGCTCACACCAATACTCCTCCAACTCTTCAATGAAATTGAAAGAGAAAGTTCACTACTGAACTCATTCTATGATGCCATCATAATTGTCATCCCTAGGGGATGAGGGACTCATTACAGAAAGAGAACTATAAACCTATTTCTTTGATGAATATTGATGCAAAACTTCTCAAAAAATTTTGGACAATTGACTTCAACAATTCATCCAAAAATATCATACACCATGATCAATCAGGTTTCATTTCAGGGATGCAAAGCTGGTTCAATATATGCAAATCAATTAATATAATTCATCACATCAACAAGAGCAAGGATAAGAACCACATGGTTACCTCTATAGGTGCAGAAAAAGCATTTGACCCCTTTATGATGAAAGTTCTGGAAAAATGAGGAATCCATGGAACCTTCCTCAAAACAATAGAGACTGTGTATGATAAACCTACAGCCAGCATTATATTTAATGGTGAAAAACTAAATCCATTTCCTGTTAACTCAAGAATGAGACCAGTATGTCCACTCTCTCTACTTCTCTTCAATTTAGCATTAGAATGCCTAGCTACAGCAATAAGATAAGATGCAAATATAAAAGGGATCCAAATAGGGAAAGATGAAGTAAAACTCTCCTTCTGTGCAGATGACATAGATCATGTATTTAAAGAATCCCACAGACTCCACTCCCAAATTACTCAAGCTGATTCAAAACTTTGGCAAAGAATCAGGATATAAAATTAACCCTCAAAAATCAATGGCTTTTCTGTATGCCAACAATGAGATGAGGGCAGCTGAAATCAGGAAAGCAACTCCATTCATAATAGCTCCATAAAAAATAAAATACCTAGGAATTAACTTAACCAAAGAAGTGAAGGACCTCTATGATGAAAACTTTAAAAACCTGAAAAAGGAAATCAAAACAGAACTTAGAAAGTGGAAAATCCTTCCATGCTCCTGGATTGGAAGGACCAACCTCTTGAAAATGGCAATACTTCCCAAGGCTATCTACAAATTCAATGCAATGTCTATCAAGAGTCCAACCTCATTCTTCAAAGAAATAGAAGAGGCAATCCAAGTAATCATATGGAACAATAAAAGACCCCGAATAGCATAAACAATCCTTAACAGAAAGAACGGTGCTGGAGGAATATCATTACCAAATTTCAAACTCTATTACAAAGCCATAGTAACCAAAACAGCTTGATACTGGCACAAGAACAGACCTCAAGACCAATGGAATAGAATTGAAAACCCAGTAATGTACCCACAGACCTATGGCAATCTACTCTTCAATAAGGGGGCTAAAAAGTAGAATGGAAGAAAGACAGCCTCTTCAGTAAATGGTGCTGGCAAAATTGGTTAACTACTTGTAGAAAACTAAAGCTAGATATTTATATATCACCCTGCACTAGAATCAGCTCCAAATGGATCAAAGACCTCGGAGTCAAAGCAGACACTCTGAAAACATTACAGAATGGAATAGCAGAAACCCTAGGTCTCCTTGGCACAGGCTGAAATTTTCTTAATAGAGACCCAGAATCACAACAAATCAAAGAAAGGTTGGAAAAATGGGATCGCATGAAATTGCAGAGCTTTTGCATGGTAAATTACATAGCTAGCAAGATGAATAGAAAGCCCATGGATTGGGAGAAGATCTTCAGTAGCCATACAATGGACAAGGACCTCACATCAAAAAATACCTGGAATTCAAAAAAATTAAATCCCCCAACAACATATCCTCAAAGAAACAACTACCCAATAAATAAGTGGGCTAAAGCCTGAAAGAGAAACTTCTCTGAAGAGGACAAAAGGATGGACAATAGATACATGAAGAAATGCTCAGCCTCCCTAGCCCTAAAAGAAATGCAAATCAAAACAACATTGAGATACCACCTCACCCCAGTCAGAATTGCTATAATCAAGAACTCTAATAACAACAGATGCTGGAGGAGATGTGGACAAAAGGGAACCTTACTACATTGTTGGTGGGAGTGTAAACTTGTTCAACCACTTAGAAAGTAGTATGGAGGTTTCTCCCCTATGACCTAGCAATCCCATTTTTGGGCATTTACCCAAAATGATCACGAACAAGACCATAATATTGCTATCAGCACAACTATGTTTATTGTAGCATTATTTACCATACCTAAAATAGGGAACCAACCCAGCTGCCCCTCAGTAGATAAATGGATCAAGAAAATGTGGTATATCTACACAATGGAATTCTATGCCTCCATCAGAAAGAATGACATTGCCCCATTTGTTAGGAAATGGAGAGACTTGGAAAAAATTATATTAAGTGAAGTAAGCCAGGCCTAAAGAAACATAGGCCCCATGGTTTCCCTTATTTGCAATAACTAGTATATGTCTGAGACAAGCAGAAACGATCAGGTAAGTTGACGTTAGGCGAAATGTACCCCAAGATAAGGACTCAAATATTTTTTCTTTCTTGCTATTGTGTCTAACATATTTATAAGATATTTCTTTGTTGCTTAGTATGTCCCTCCCCCACCGTATAACCCCTGTTTTCACTGTATTTGATGTTGTTATAATTTGTGGATGGGAAGGGAAAAAATTGTTTAAATAGGGATACACTTTGATTCATTGCAACAATGAGATGTACAAGTCGTTATGTAGAAAACTGAATTTTACAAATTTGGCACGGGGTGGGTTGGGGTGTGGGCAGGTGGGGGGGGAGATGGCATTGGATGGTAAGGGGAAACGAAGGACGATGCAATGCAACAATGCTTGATTAGAAATGTATTCATTACTTTGCTCATGTAATTGTAACCCCTCTGTATGGTATTTTCACATTTAAAAGAATTAAAAGAAAATAACTAAGAAAATAATGACATTATTTTTACCAAGGTTTTTGGTAAAAAAGTGAGTTATGTGTTGGGATCACCAGGAAAAGGCCTTTAAACAAGCTTCTGGAATTTAAAACAAACAAACAAGAAAACCTCTTCAGGTATCAGATCTGTCCCAATGTCATGGAAACTAGAACAAGAGCTCAAAGAAAGACAAGAGGGCCATTCTGTTGTTTGTGTTCTCGTTTACGGCTTTGTGCATTCTCTCCTGGACTTCCATGTACTCTTGTTCATGCTTTACAGCTGCCATCGCCACAGCCAGCTCATTCATCATTTCTTGTAAGTTGTTCTGAGGAGCCTCCATCTCCATTTCTTGTCTTCGGGATCCTCCCTGATCTCCGTAGTGGACATCACTATTTTTGGAGTCATGGTAGACATTCTATTACTGAAACCACACTTGTACATTCCATCAATGTGCGTAGCAAACGTGTACTTCCCGCTGGATTCTTGGTCTCCTTTATCAACATCTTTATTATCATCCTGTGATTTCCACTTTTATGTCGAGGAAGTCTCCCTCCACTGTCTCGAAGATGAGGCCAAGCTTGGTGCCCATGGTGACCCGCTCGAAGAAGCACTTCTGGGTGTGCGTCTCCATGTTGATGAAGTAGCTCTAGGCTGTGGCCAGGAGGGCCGCCAGGAGCACCAGGAGCTCTTCTGGGGCATCACCATGGTGGGGCAAGGTGCAGAGCCAGGATCAAGACACAGCTTCGACAGCCATCCTGCCTCCACCTCGGTGAGTGTGATTTATAGTTCTACATTCTTGCAGCACTTTTTGCTGTATTTCGAATTGTTTTTACTTAACTCGTGTAGTAGTATATAACTTTTATTTACAATTTTTTAAAGTATGGATTGGAAATCTTTTCATATACTTATTTTCAATCTATGTATCTTCTTTCATCATTTGCTCAAACTTTTTTTAAAAAAATTGGTGCTGGTACCATGTTTTGAGCTCTTGTTTAGCTTTATTTGCTTCTGGATCATGCTCTACCATTTGAGCCACACCTTTAGTAGGGCATTTTTCTGGTTAATTTTAAATAGAGACTTATGGACTTTTCTGAGTGTGCTGGGTATGAAACAGTGTGATTCTCAGATCTCAACCACTTGATTAGTGGAAGCCCTGGGTCTCCAGCTTCTTTGTTTATTCCTATTTTGGTTATTTATCTTCTCATTGATCAGTTTTAACAGTTTTTTTATGTATTTTTGGATACTAGACCATCATTATCAAATCTTGTTTACAAATACTTTATTGTGATTTGTGGCTTGTCTTTTCTGTCACTTACCAGTCTGTTTCAGAGCAGATTTCTAATTATTTTTTCGTGTTGGTCCTGGGGCTTGAATACAGGGATGAGGCTCTCTCTTCTCTCGCTTAAGGCTAGTGCTCTACCACTTGAGCCACAGCTCCACTTCTGACTTTTTTAGTAGTTTATTGGAGATAAGAGTCCATGGATTTTGCAACCCAGGCTAGCCTCCTGAGTAGCCAAGATTACAGGTATAAGCCACCGGTGCCTGGCAAGGATTATATTTTGTTGGAAATATTATCCTTATTTAATTGCTTGGCATATCTGTTTTTCCAGCTACTTAGTGTACAGAAGTAGGAAGATCTCAGTTGAAGTTTAGTCTGGGGAATAGTATGAGTTATCTGGAAAACAAACTGAAAAGGAATTGATTGGGTGTGCTTCTCAAAGGGTAGAACTCTTGAATACTTGCCTAATAAGTCCCTGAGTTCAATTCCCAGAGCCAGAAAAAAAATACTGAACGTACCTATTCATCTACATGAAAGACCTCATTTTTAGATATGTAGATTTTTCTTTTTTTACCATCACAGTTTGCACATTCTGCTTATACATATGGTTCATTTTATATTACATTTATACCTGTGTTTCATTTGTTTTGCACTAATACAAATAAATTTTAATTTATAATTGGAATTTTCATATTAACTTTATGTCCTAAAACTTGATTATAGTCACTCAGTCTGGGAGATTTTGTCATTGATATTTTGGGATTCTTTTACATTAAAAAAATCATGTCATCTAAAAATAAAAGTATGCTTACATTTTTTTCCAAATATGTATACCATTTATTTTCTTCACATGTCTTATTGCATTAGTTAGGACTTCAAATGTGACTTTATGAGGACTTGTGACAGAATATTTTTGCCTTGCTCCAGTTGTAAAGTTGCTTCATTTTGTTACCATTTAGAATGATGTTACGACCCAAATGCTTAGTGCATAGGACCATATATAGTAAAGAATATCAATATCAACTCCAATATATGGAAACAAGAGGCTCTTATTAGACCCTGTATGTAGTTTGTTCTTTTTTTTTTCTCTTAGTTTTCTGTGCCTTGTGTCTTGTACGTAAGATTATTCAAAATGTGGAAGGGAAAGGGAATCACAGAAACAGCAGGACAAAGGATCAACCAAAACAGCATTGATATTCACTGGACACTTTGTTCTATATTAACATTTCAACTTTGTGGGGGAGGGGAATAGAGAGGGATAAGTGGAAGATAATGAGGGATGGGGTAACAATGATTAAAAACAAATGTACTCATTACTTTATGTAACTATAACCCCCCTCATTAACTTTTCAATAAAAATAAAATACAATTTAAAAAATAAATAAAATATTGTTAAATATGGAAAAAAAGAATGATGTTATGAGCTGGGCATTGGTGGCTCATGCCTATAATTCTAGCTACTCAAGAAGCAGAGATCAAAGGATCACAGTTTGAAGCCAGTCTGGGCAGCAAAGTCCCCATGAGATTCTTACCTCCAATTAACAACCAGATAACCAGAAGTGGTGTTGTGGTTCAAAATGGTTGAGTGTTAGTCTTGAGTGAAAAAGCTCAGGAACAATACCCAGGCCCTGAGTTCAAGCCCTACGACTGACCAAAAAACCCCAAATCATGTTATGAAGAGAAGTGGGGAAGAATGCAGTCATAAAATCCAATGAATATCCTTTAGAATTAAGAAAATTTAGGGGGCTGGGAAGGTGGCTCAGTGGTAGAACACTTGCATTGCATGCATGAGGCCCTGGGTTCGATTCCTCTGCACCACATAAGCAAAAAGAAAAAAGTCAGAAGTGGCGCTGTGGGTCAAGTGGTAGAGAGCTAGCCTTGAGCTGAAGAGCTGAGGGACAGCGCCCAGGCCCAGAGTTCAGGACCCACGACCGGACCCCCCCCCCCAAAAAAAAGAAAAATAATTAAGAAAATTTAGGGAAGGCATGGGTTGGGAGGGATGTAGGAGAATGATAAAAGGGCTGACAGTAGTAAAGATTCATTGTATTCATAAACTGCTTGTTGAATATCAACTCCTATGTACTACTGAAAGATAATGAAAATTTTTAAATAAAAATATGATGTTAACGTAGTACAGTTGTGAAAGCTCCAGCCCAGAAGACCACACAGACACTAAGTCATGTACAGCAAAGTTTATTGTCAGCAAGCTGACAAGACTGTGCCTTTCAGGCTGAGTGCAAGCTTGTCTTTGTACAAAGGGGCTATCTTTTTTGAGAATCACAAAAGAGGGGGATGTGGTGATGAGGCTAGGTTCTGGGTAGAGTTGAGGTCTAACAACAACAGATGCTGGAGGGGATGTGGACAGAAAGGAACCTTACTTCATTGTTGGTGGGAATGTAAACTTGTTCAACCACTTTGGAAAGCAGTATGGAGGTTCCTCAAAAGACTTCACATAGATCTCCCCTATGATCCAGCAATCCCACTTTTGGGCATTTACCCAAATGTTTACAAACAAGACCACACTAAAGCTACCAGCACAACTATGTTTATTGCATCATTATTTACCATAGCTAAGATATGGAACCAACCCAGATGCCCCTCAGTAGATGAATGGATCAAGAAAATGTGGTATATATACACAATGGAATTCTATGCCTCCATCAGAAAGAATGACATTTCCCCATTTGTTAGGAAATGGAAAGGTTTGGAAAAAATTATATTAAGTGAAGTAAGCCAGGCCCAAAGAAGCATAGGTCCCATGGTTTCCCTTATTTGCAATATCTAGTATAGGTATGAGTCAAGCGGAAAAGGTCAGATAATGTGATGTTAGGAAAATAAACCCTTAAATATGTATTTTAATGTTTTCGTTTCTTTCATGCATGTGTTTCTAACGCATTTATAAGATTATTTCTTTGTTGCTTTGTATGTCCCTCCCCCACAGTGTAACCCCCGCTTTCACTATATTTGATGTCAGTATAACATGTGGAGGAGATGGAGACAAACAAGTCGTTTAAGGATTCAGGTGGACCTGTTGCAACAATGAGAAGTACAAAATGTCATGTCAAAACCAACTTTACAATGTCGGTGTGGGGGGGGAGGGGGGTATAATTGGGTGGGGGGAGGGGGGAGGCTGGGAAGGGAGGTGAAGGGTAAACAAAGGAGGAGGCTGCAATGCTTGGTAAGAAATGTATGCATTATCCTGCCCATGTAATTGTAGCCCATCTGTACAGTATGTTCTCAAATAAAATAAAATAAAATTAAAAAAAAAAGGGGCTATCTTTGTAGGGACAAGGGCTACAAATGGAAAATTCCACTAAGAGCACGGAATACTCTGCAGTTGCAGCTGGGGCCAAAGACAGCACGTAGTTAGGGAAGGGTTATTTATTGCAACAATGTGTTTTGGTCTGGGTGGAAGGCATTCTGCTGCTGTAGATGGAGACTTTAAGGTGCAGGGGTGGGAGTTATCAATTTCAGTCAGGTCCTGTCTGGTCACCTGATTTCAATAAAAGGGCTGAGGAACTAAGGTGGAGGCTGTTAAGTCAAAATGTGGGACATACTAGGAATTTGTGAATGTTCTTTATCAACATCAGTATACTAAGTATTCTGAAAATGCTTGTACTAAGAAGTACCAAAACCTCACCTGAACCCACAAATGAACTAAATATTGGAGAAAGCTTTAGCGTCCCTTCCTCTTCATTTTTCATCTTTCTTTTTTCGGTGTCTTTCTGTCTCTCTCCTTTCATCACCTTTAATATCAACAACAGGGCTAATCCATAACAGGGACAAGGGACTATTTTAAAGAAAGTGTAGAGTCTTGTTGGGATCTCCACCTTCCTCCCAATGAGAATAGCTACTCATGAAACTGCTGTTATACCCTAGAGGAGGAGTGATCATTTCATGGTAACTAAATTGTTCTCTTCAAGTAATGATGGTGATAACAACTTCTGTAATCTTTGACAAAATTGGAACTAAGGTAGTGATCAACCAAGCCACATTTTGCCTGAGACTACTTAATTATACATACCTCTCACTCCCATTCCAATTCTTTTCCTAAACCCAAAGCTGATGTCAGTACCTTGAACTGAAATTTTTCTCCTTCTTCCCGCATGGGTGTGATGTGTTTCTAAATCTCTTTTTCCCTCCACTCTAACCACTATTCAGTTCTTTTTTTTTTTTTGTAATAGGGCTTCAACTCAGGACCTGAGCTCTGTCCCTGAGCTCCTGTCTCAAGGCTAGTGATCTACCACTTTGAGCCACAGCATCACTTCTGGTTTTCTGGAGGTTAATTGGAGATAAGAAATGATATTTTTCTTTCATGCGATTGTTTCTAACACATTTATAAGATTATTTCTTTGTTGCTTTGTATGTCCCTCCCCCACAGTATGACCCCTGCTTTCACTGTATTTGATGTCAGTATAATTTGTGGAGGGGAAGGGGAAAAACAAGTCGTTTAAATAGGGATACAGGTGGACACATTGCAACAATGAGAAGTACAAGTCGTTATATCGAAAACGAACTTTACAACTTTGGTGGGGGGGGGCGGGGAGGATTGGGTGGGGGGGTGGGGGGGATGGTAAGGGATGGGAAGGGGAAACAAAAGAGGAGGCTACAATGCTTGATAAGAAATGTACTCATTATCTGGCCCATGTAATTGTAACCCCTCTGTACAGTATTTTCACAATAAAAAAATAAAAATTAAAAAAAAAGAATCTCATGGACTGTCCTTCCTGGGCTTTGAACTGCAAGTCTCAGATCTCAGCCTCCTAAGTAGCTTGGATTTCAGATGTGAGCTACTGGCATCCAGCTACTCAGCTCTTTAATTGGTATATTGAGCCAAATATCTGGATCTGACCTATTGGAACCCACGGAATTGGGGTTCTAGTCTCAAAGATAATTCCCTCCATTCCTAATTTGCTTAGAATTTTTGGTTATTAAGTATTGCATTTTGTTCCCCCCTTTTTACTGCATTTATTGATATTATCATAGAACTTTTGTTCTTTTACCTGTTAATGTGGTTGATTGTATAAACTGATTCAAATGTTGAGCCAGCCTTATATACATAATACTTAAAAGTGGCGCTGTAGCTCAAGTGGTAGAGCGCTCGCCTTGAGCTGAAGAGCTGAGGGACAGTGCCCAGGCCCAGAGTTCAAGCCCCACGGCCGAAAAAAAAAAAAGTGAATACCATGTGGTCAAAATATATAGTTACTTTTAGACATTGTAGGATTCGTTTTGCTAATATTTTGCTGAGGAATTTGGCATAAATGTTCATGGGAGTTATTAGACTATAGTTTTCCTTTTTTGTAATACCTTTATCTGATTGGGAATAATGTAATGTTGTCCTCATTGAGTGAATTGGGGTATATTTCTTCATTGTCTTCTAGAATATATTTCAGAGAATTGTTACATTTTCTTCCCCCCATGAAAACCATCTGAGCCTTGTGATTTCTGTTTTAAAATATTACAAGTTACCTTCCCTTCTTTTTTCCTTTCTTCCCTTCCTCCCTTGCTTCCTGTGGTATTGTCCAGGCTACACTCAAACCTTTGATAATTCTTCCTCAGCCTTCCAAATAGATGGGATTACAAGTGTACATCACCCAACATGGCTGTAATTTTTGTGATTATTTTAGCATAGTTAAATTATTTCCCTTGTGGATATTACTAGTTTGAGTATTTCAAGAAACAGATGTAGTTAATCAATTAACCTTTCTTTCATCAAATTTCTTGACAGAGAGCTGCTCATAATTTGAAAATTCACATTTATTTTATTTTTAAACTCAGAATTTCACAGTTGCTAATACAGATCTCTACCTCCTGAGCTATAACACCGACCCTTTGTGCTTTATTTTTCAGATGGGGTGTCTCATTTTTCTTTGGCTGGCTTAGACCATGATCCTCTTAATTATTCTTCCCTCATACCTGGGATGACAGTTAGATATCACAATGTGAGCTTTTTTGTTGATATCAACTCTTATTAACTTTTTCCTCAGGATACCTCTGAAATGCAATCTTCCTGATTTTTACCTTCCAAGTAGCTAGAATGATAGCATTAACTCTTTATCATCTAGGTGCCATAATGTTCTGCAGGTTCATAGCTAACTGTGGATTAAAACCTCTGAAACTGTGAGTCAAAATAAAATCTTTCTTTTTTTATTGTGAAAATACTGTACAGAGGGGTTACAATTACATGGGCAAGATAATAAGTACATTTCTTATCAAACATTGTAGCCTCCTCCTTTGTCTCCCCTTCCCATCCCTTCCAAAAATAAAATCTTTCTTAAGTTGATTTTCATGGGTATTTGTTACAGAAAAAGTCTAACACAACACCTTTACTCTATTAGCCATAATTCATAAAAATTAGTCCTAGCCTGATGCTTCCAGAATCTCTGCCATAGCTGTTCAGGTTGGATGCTTCTCTTGTTTCTTCAGACTGAGATTTTTCTTTGTTTGATTCTTTATAGTATACCTTGCAATCTTCTGTGATAGCCAGACATGGTATATGAAGTGGAGATAATTGCCCCTTGAGTTTGAGAGTTAATTGTATAGCTAGACATTAGTTTGCTTTTGCATTTGTATTGTAGGTGTCAAACGCTAATTTTCCCCCACTGTTTGTACTTGTTATGAGGAAATATAAAACTGTAAATGATGAATTTTTGGAAACATAGTGCAGACTACTTCAAGAGTTAGCATCTCTGAGGGCCCAGTTTTAATGAGGATCTATGTATTCCCTTAAATTTGCTTTGGTTCAGGAGCCCCAAAAGGTTTACAGTATAAATATCAGAGAAAACCCTCTTTCTATTTCTGGTAGGAGGGGAGGATGAAAAGTAATTACTTTTGAAATATTCCCAGATCATTCTATCCTCAATAACAAGGCCTTACCAGAATGGAAAACCAAATAACAGAGCCCAGTCTACTGGCAATTTACATGCCCCTAGTGATCCAGGGGAAGTGAAATAAGTACTTATTTGACATAGGGGAGAGAAAAGCACAATTTCGTCCCCCTTTAGCCTTCTTTCTTACCTAAGGAGGAAAAAAGGGAGAAAAATTTGTAAAGGTCACATTCCAAAGGACAGAGGGACAAAGGATCATTAAAATACACATTCATAATCATGGGTTGTAAAATGCCTGTGTTTTCCCCACATTTTATCACAGAGTTAATATATTCAGTAATGATGGATTACAGCTACAAGAACTTCTAGGTTCAGATTGTACATAAGAAAATCTCCAGGGATATGAAAAGTCAAGAGAGTTCATTGTCAACATGAGATGTTTGCTTATAGTAAGCTGGGATAGAGAAATGAAGTTAGCAGCACAATGACTGGGTCTTCCCTAATTTTTCCAATTCTATGTGAGTAGCTATGGCATTTCTTGTCCAGTTTTTGTGTCAAGAACATATCAGCTGCATGAAATAAGTATGGGAATAATTCATCTTTTTTTCTTATTCGTGTGTGTGTGTGTGTGTGTGTGTGTGTGTGTGTGTGTGTGTGTGTGTATGTGTGTGTGTGTGTGTGTATGTGTGTGTGTATGTGTTGGTTCTTGGACTTGAACTCAGAGCCTGGGTATTGTCCCTGAGATTTTTGCTCAAGTCTAGCACTCTACCACTGGAACTAGTTCCAGTTTCAGACTTTTGGGTCTTAATTGGAGGTAAGAATCTCACAGACTTTTGTGCTTGTGTTGGCTTTGCATCACTATCCTCAGATCTCAGCCTCTTAAGTACCTAGGATTACAGACATGAGCCACCAGTGCCCAACTAATTTCTCTTTTTCTTCCGGGAAATTCTTAACATTGACTTGTTAAGTGTTAAGAGAAAGGTCTATATTGGTTTTTGTTTGTTGTAGCAAATTATTAGTAAAATTTTAGCAACTTAAAATAGTGTACATTTACTTTTCTACAGCTTTGTAATAAGAAGTCTGGTGTGTAGGGCTCATTTCTCCTCTGAATTTCACTGTACCAGAATCACATTGTCTGAAGCCTTTAAGGGAACATGCATTTTGAGGCACTTCAGGTTGTATACAGAATTCACTAGCATACAGCTTGTAGGACTGAATATGTTTATTATTAACCAATTATATCTGCAAGGTCCATTTGATTTACATCATAAAGTATCCACAGATAACATCAGAGGAAAATATCATCGGTATCTAAAATCCTGTCTGATTAGAGTTGATCAGAAAAATCGAAACTGTTTTATTTTTCTGGGAAAAATCCACTGATCTTTACAGTAATTATAAGAATTTTGAGATTTTCTACATGTCCTTGACTTACCTTGGGAAGTTATTTTTTTCTATCATTTTGTCCATTTTATCTACATTTTGAAATTATTTTTCATAATGTGCTAAATATTTGTGGGACCTGCAATTATAATACTCTTTTTTTTTTTGGTTGATGGTTTGAACTCAGGGATTCATACTCACTTGGTTTACTTGCGTGTGCAGCTGCTGCTTCAAGATATATTTCAGTTTCTGACTTTTTTCTATTTTCTACCTTTTGCTGGTCATTTTGGAATCAGAGTCTCATGAACTTTTCTGCCTTGACTGCCCTCAAACCATGATATTGTTGGTAGTATTATAGGCATAATCTATCAGTACCTGGCTCATGGAATCTTTTAAAATTGCTCTTTTTATTAATTTGTTACTGATTTTTTTATTTTATTGATCAATTGTATTGAGGTATTTTTACTTCTTGAAGTAGCAATAATTAGCGTTAATAAACTTTCACATCTGTAATTAATGTCTTTCATTTCTGTTCTATTTTTAAATTATTTTTATGTAGTTGTACAAAGGCATTGTCATTTAACAAAGAAGCTTATGCATACAGTTCATCATGATCAATGTAATCCTTTTCAACATTCTTACCCATTCCTTCCTTTCCACACCTTCCCTCTCTTTTCTTAGGTTTGCAGGATATAGACTGAATTCTTGACTGCACACTTCCCTTTTGTTTTTAGTATTTATTCCTCTGCAAAAATAATAACCATCAGGATTTATGTTTATCATTGGATTATGAATATTATAATATCCATTTGGATTTCCTAAAGTTTTCTAGTTTTTCGGTGTTCTGATTTTTAATCAGTATTATCCTATCTATTCAATTCCAATAATCTGAAAGAGGAAATTATAACACTGAAGCAAAAGGATTCCTGTTATATATGGCACTTAAGAGGAGGGCATACAATTTAGAAATGAGCAGAAGAAGAAAGAAGCATAAACTTTGTTTATTTATTTATTTTTGGGTCCGGTCATGGGGCCTGAACTCTGGGCCTGGGTGCTGTCCCTCAGCTCTTCAGCTCAAGGCTAGCGCTCTACCACTTGAGCCACAGCGCCACTTCTGGCTTTTTTCTTTTTGCTTATGTGGTGCTGAGGAATCGAACCCAGGGCCTCATGCATGCAAGCCAAGCACTCTACCACTGAGCCACCTTCCCAGCCCAAGAAGCATAAACTGAAAATCATACATTTTTGAATTGTGGCTCTGTTACTATTAATGTGATTTAATGTAAGAGCTTTATTTCTCCACCTGATTTCCCTCATGTGGTAATTGGTCATGATAATTGTCTGGTACACCTTTTCTTTTTTTCTTATACTGGGTACTTAGTATAACTGTCTTGTGACCTCCTTGTGGGGAGGAATCTTTGGATTATTCTGGCTCATGAACTGTGAGTGTAAGGGTTTTGTTATTTCTGTGTTAGAATCCAGTAATACTAACGTTACAATTAGTTCATTTCCCCCATAAGTAGGAAATAATAGAATTTCAAGGAAGAAGACTAAGAAATAATGGTGGTAAAATTAGGCAGAAACCAGGGAAGACCAGTGTGTGGCTATACTAACTTAAGCCATTTAGAAACCATGGTCCCCCAAACATTACTCTACCTGATCCTACATCTACTTTGTATAACTAGTTAACTACAAAATAAAATATAAAAAAATTATGACCCTTCTTTGTATAATGCATTTTGAAGCTTTTATTGAAATATCAAAATTACATGTCTTTATGGTGTAAAGTATGTTCTGATGTAAGTAAACTGAAATGATTAAATCATAAAACAAATCCTCAGTTTTGAAGTAAAATATTAACATCTTTGCAATTTTCAACTGCACAATAGATTGTCATGCTGTATGATAGATCTCTAGAGTTTATTCATCTTGTCTCACTAAAATTTTGTACTTTTTGACTAAATTCTCTCCATTGTATTCTCCAGTTTGGAAAGTTATATTTTAGATTCTATATTTAAATGAGGTCATTGCTACTTCCCACCAAAAGATTCTGAGGTAGTGGATGAAGAAATATCCATATAGTATATTTCAGAATATTATTTATTACATAATTAATATTCCAATTGCCATGATAGGCCAACAAATGTGTATAACTGACAGATATGGTTAAGCTGATGTTCTCTATTCCACCCTCTGTTTTATCCATTCAAATTAGCTTAGGACAAACAAGAAAGTTACAGGAAAATAAACAAATGTTCACATTCCAAAGGGTAGATAACAGAAATTTCAGAAAGTACTTCAGCAATTTTGGTAAGGAATCTAGGAATTTCTCACTAAGATAAGTATATAGAAGGATTTCTGTCTTTTGACAAAGATTAATACAAAAGATTAAACATTTATAATCCTGTGTCTTTGGATATAGTATAGAAAAATATAACCAGGATTTTCCACTGTTGTCATTTGTACTTGAAGCCCTCTATCAAATCTCTTGTATCCAGTCACAGTTCCCACAGGGCTGTAGTGATCCCACAGGTCATTGGGTGGTTTTCTTTCTGTATCTGGCTTATTTCAGTTAACATAATGTACTGTCAGCTATATATGTTTCTGAGAATGTAGAATATCCTAATTTTAGTACACAGAAATGGTGGGACAAAGGGTGAACAAATGTAGGAGTTATACTCACTGGGAAAAACTGGGAGAAAACAAGGGAAGAGGTGATACTATTAAATAAGAAATATATTCATTACCTTACTTATGTAACTGTGTCTCTTCTGTACATCCCCTTTACAATAACAATAAAAAATAAAATATAAAACAATTCAACATTTGTAGAAGAAACAATTTAAAATATAAGCACAATTTACTTTTATTAAAAAAAAGTTTCATGGATTCTCCTGCCTGGACTGGCTTCTAATCACAATCCTCATATCGAAACCTCCTGATTAGCTAGGTTTACAGGCATGAGCCACCAGCACCTAGCTTATTTAATTCTTTTAAAATATCAAGAGAATATTGTAAATTGTGGTAAAGTTTTTCCTACTGTAAACTTCAGCTAGCATACAGATAATTATTTCATGAGATATTTTAACATTCTATAAGCTAATTAGTTAACTCCTTGGCAATGTACTGACTTAAAACAATCTGTGGAAATACATAAAAGAAGATTGACATTAAAATTGATTTTAGTTCACTGCTCCCTTCCTCTTTCATTCATTACCAGAAATTTGAACAACTGACAAAGAACAAATTAACTGTTTCACTGCATTTTGCTTATCACTGTATTCATTTTGCTATACTAATCAATGGAAAATTTCTTAAGACTATGCTTTCTCAGAATCTAAATTTGAGGGCCTTTACCTACCTGCTCAACTTTGAATTCTTTATTAATTAATATGCATTTGGAAAACTTTGAGGAAGTCTGATTGTTTATGGTATAGTTATAGTAATTGACTTAGTTTCCAAGGATGCTCAAAATTGTCATATAATTACACAGTTGGTGCCAATATGCTGTTTATATCACATAAGACTAAGTGAATGAGAATACATTGGATTGTGTTGAAAGGAAAGGTTAATCCAGGAATATATTTTTAATGAGTAGGGTTTTTAAAAGCATATTGTCTAATTTAAATATACCATGTAAGCCATGCTTAGAAATTACCACTATTCTTATATGCAATCCAAATTTATCATCCATTATAGAAATGAATTCTCATATAGTCATTAATTCTGATTAAAATAAATGTTTGCTTTAGAACTGAAAGCTCAATTGACTTGGATTTATAATAATTAAGGTGAGAATTTAGCTTTCCTAGAATTAGTTATTTTCACCTAAAAGATGAAAAGATTTAGACCACTTCTATGACTTCATTCTAGTATCTAATTCTAAAGAATGTTACAAGCAAATTACAGCTCTTAGATAATTCAAGAATTCAGTGCTTAGAAAACTTGATATTATATAAAACAAAATGAATTTTGAGAAAGTAGATTCCTAAATTACATGTATCTGGGAACTAGTTTTATTGCTATATATTTACAAATAAAAAGTTTTTTTGTTTGATAATAAAAACAGAAGTAGAATTCACTTTATGGTCATCTAAAAGTTTAATACACATACATTTAAATTGACAGGAGTGGAAAAACTATTTGTGTTATATTAGTATCTTCTCAAGCATTAATTCAGCTTATTCTGTGATTATGTTTTCTTGTATTTTAAAGATAGCCATACTAATATTTTTATATGTTTGCATTGCAAAAATACTGTACAGAGGGGTTAGAGTTACATGAGTAAGGTAATGAGTACATTTTCTATCAAGCATTGTTACCTCTTCCTTTGTTTTTCCCCTACCATCCCTTCACGCCCTCCCCAACTCCTCCCTCCCCGCCCCCGAAACTGTAAAGTTCTTTTTCAACATATTGTCTTGTACATCTCATTGTTACAATGGGTCAACCTGTATTCTTATTTCAGCATTTTGTTATTTCCCCTCCCCTCCTCAAATTAGAAAAATATATATACAAGATGCAGGTTTTAAGTATCAAAAAGTGAGACTTTTCTCTGGACCACAAATGTTAATGCGTCGAAATTTTAAGATGATATAAGATGCAAGTGAAATAGCATCATTTGGACTATATGTGTGTAATGTATATATATTTTTTAATGAAAATTTTATTTTATTTTATTTTTTATTGTGAAAATACCATACAGAGGGGTTACAATTACATGGGCAAGGTAATGAGTACATTTCTTATCAAGCATTGTTGCCTCCTCCTTTATTTCCCCTTCTCATCCCTTCCCATCTCCCCCCCAAAAGCGCTCCTCCCCTCAGCACTTTTTCCCCTCCCCCCTGTCCCCCTACCAAAGTTGTAAAGTTCGTTTTTTGACATAATGTCTTGTACATCTCCTTGTTGCAATGGGTCCACCTGTATCCATATTTAAACAATTTGTTGTTTTTCCTTCCCCTCCACAAAGTACACCAACATCAAATACATTGAAAACAGGGGTTTTACCGTGGGGGAGGGACATATAAAGCAACAAAGAAATCATGTTATAAATAAGTTAGAAAAAATCGCATGAAAGAAAAACCATTTGAATCCTTATCTTGGGGTTCATTTTGCTTAACATCAACTTATCTGACCGTTTCTGCTTGTCTCAGACATATACTAGTTATTGCAAATAAGGGAAACCAGGGGACCTATGTTTCTTTGGGCCTGGCTTACTTCCCTTAATATAATTTTTCCAAGTCTTTCCATTTCCTAACAAACGGGGCAATGTCATTCTTTCTGATGGAGGCATAGAATTCCATTGTGTATATATACCACATTTTCTTGATCCATTCATCTACTGAGGGGCATTGGGTTGGTTCCATATCTTAGCTATGGTAAATAATGCTACAATATGTTGTCTTCCTCCATCCCACGGAAGACGGACAGGGTCCGAGGAACGGTAAGTGCACCGCTTGCTCATTCCCAAGTCTCCCTTAGCCTCGGAGACAGTCAGACACAGCGGGGAGTCAAGTAAAGCAAGAGTTCCTTTATTATCACACAGCAAGCATTTTTTTTAAAGCAAAAACCAGGCAGCATAAAAGGGGAGGAAAAGGAACCAACCAAATACTGTAAAAGTGACCCTATCATGCGCCTAAGCTTTTTATACTTTCCCTGCTGTCCATGAGCTGTTAACACACTGACGTCACTACACCTGATCATGGTATCCAATCAGATTGTAATGTAAACAACTCGGGCTCTGGCCACTCAACTTCCTCTCAGGGCCATCTTTGCTACCTATGTGCCCCACAACAATAAACATAGTTGTGCTGGTAGCTTTAGTATGGTCTTGTTTATGATCATTTGGGTAAATGCCCAAAAGTGTGATTGCTGGGTAATAGGGGAGTTCTATGAGGAGTCTTTTGAGAAACCTCCATACTACTTTCCTAAGTGGTTGAACAAGTTCACACTCCCACCAACGATGTAGTAATGTTCCCTTTTGTCCACATCTCCTCCAGCATCTGTTGTTACTAGAGTTCTTGATTATAGTCATTATAACTGGGGTGAGGTGGTATCTCAATGTTCTTTTGATTTTGCATTTCTTTTATGGCTAGGGAGGGTGAGCATTTCTTCATGTGTCCATTGGCCATCCTTCTTTCCTCTTCAGAGAAGTTTCTCTTTAAGTCTTTAGCCCACTTATTTATTGGGCAGTTGTTTCTTTGAGGATTTGTTGTTGGGGGACTTAATTTATTGAGTTCGAGGTATATTTTAGATATGAGACCCTTGTCGTTTGTACGGCTAGCAAAGATCTACTCCCGTGGGCTTTGTATTGATCTTGCTATCTATGTCCTTTGGCTTGCAGAAGCTCTGCAATTTCATGCAATCCCATTTGTCCAACCTTTCTTTGATTTGTTGTGATTCTGGGTCTCTTTTAAGAAAATTTCAGCCTGTGCCAAGGAGACCTAGGGTTTTTCATCTTCCATCCTGTAATGTTTTCAGAGTGTCTGCTTTGACCCCGAGGTCTTTGATCCATTTGGTGTTGATTCTGGTGCAGGGTGATATATAAGGATCTAGCTTTAGTTTTCTACAAGTAGTTAACCAATTTTGCCAGCACCATTTACTGAAGAGGCTGTCTTTCTTTCATTCTACTTTTTTAGCTCCCTTATCAGAGATTAGATATCTATAGGTCTGTAGGTTCATTTCTGGGTTTTCAATTCTATTCCATTGGTCCTGAGGTCTGTTCTTGTGCCAGTACCAAGCTGTTTTGATTACTATGGCTTTGTAGTAGAGTTTGAAATTTGGTATTGATATTCCTCCAGCAGTGTTCTTTCTGTTGCGTATCGTTTTTGCTATTCGGGGTCATTGATTGTTCCATATGAATTTGTGGATTCCCTCTTCTATTTCCTTGAAGAATGAGGTTGGAATATTGATAGGTATCACATGGAATTTGCAGATAGCCTTGGGAACTATTGCCATTTTCAAGGTGATCCTTCCAATCCAGGAGTATGGGATTATTTTCCACTTTCTAAGTTCTGTTTTGATTTTCTTTTTCAGGTTTTTAAAGTTCTCATCATAGAGGTCCTTCACTTCTTTGGTTAAGTTAATTCCTGTTATTTTATTTTTTGTGGTGCTATTATGAATGGAGTTGCTTTTCTGATTTCAGCTGCCCTCATCTCATTGTTGGCATACAAAAAAGCCATTGATTTTTGAGGGTTAATTTTATACCCTGCTTCTTTGCCAAAGTTTTGAATCAGCTTGAGTAATTTATGAGTGGAGTCCATGAGATTCTTTAAATACAAGATCATGTCATCTGCAGAGAGGGATAGTTTTACTTCATCTTTCCCTACTTGTATCCCTTTTATGTTTGCATCTTGCCTTATTGCTGTAGCTAGGCATTTTAATATTAAATTGAAGCGAAGTGGAGAGAGTGGACATTATTGTCTCGTTCCTGAGTTAAGTGGAAATGGCTTTAGTTTTTCACCATTAAGTATAATGCTGGCTGTAGGTTTGTAATATACAAGCTTTATTGTATTGAGGAATGTTCCCTGGATGCCTCGTTTTCCAGAACCTTCATCATAAAGGAATGTTGTCAAATGCTTTTTCTGCATCTATTGGTGAAACCATGTGGTTCTTATCCTCGCTCTTTTTGATGTGATGAATTTTATTGATTGATTTGCATATATTGAACCAACTTTGCATCCCTGAAGTGCTTTCTGTTTGATCATGGTGTATGATTTTTTGGATGAATTGTTGAAGTTGATTGGCCAAAATTTTGTTGAGAAGTTTTGCATCAATGTTTATCAAAGACATGGGTTTACAGTTCTCTGTCTTTGATGTGTCCCTCATTCCCTGGGGATGACAGTTATGATGGCTTCATAGAATGAGTTCGGTAGTGAACTTTCTCTTTCAATTTCATTGAAGAGTTGGAGGTGTATTGGTGTGAACTGTGCTTTGAAGGCTTTGTAGAATTCTGCTGTAAATCCATCTGGTCCCAGACTTTTCTTAGATGAGAGATCTCTTATGGCTGTTTCTATTTCAGTGCTTGATATGGGCCTGTTAAGATGGTTTAATTCATCTTGGTTTAGTTTAGGCATGTTGATATTTGCTAGGAAAAAGTCTATTTCTTCCAACTTCTCATACTTATGAAGGTTTGAGAAGTAATCCCTTATAATGTCCTGAATCTTGGTTATTTCTGTGGTGATGTTTCCATTCTCAGCTCTGAGTTTATTTATTTAGGTGTGTTCTCTTCTTTTTCTGATAAGATTTGCTAAAGGTCTGTCTATTTTGTTAATTTTTCGAAGAACCCACTCTTTGTTTTGTTGATTCTTTCTATGTTTTTTAAGATTCTAATTCATTTAATTCTGATTTGATTTTAATTATTTCTTTCCGTCTACTGGATTGGGGTTTATCTTGCTGCTCTTTTTCAAGGAGGTTAGATATCTCATTAAATTATTAGTCTGAGATCTCTCCAATTTGTTGATATAGGAACTCAGAGCTATAAACTTGCTTCTGAGTACTGCATTTTCTGTGTCCCAGAGGAGCTGGTAATTTGTGTGTTCATTTTTGTAGAATATCATGAACACTTGAATTTCATTTCTAATATCTTTCATGACCCACTGGTGATTAATCAGTGTGTTGTTCAACCTCCATGTGTTAAAGTACATTCTTTGGTGGCTTTTGGTGTTGAATTCTATAATTTCAATGTTTCTGAATTTGGACAGGTTTGATTTGGGACCTAAAATGTGGCCTATTTTGGAAAATGTTCTGTGTTCTGCTGAGAGAAACGTATATTCTGATGTTGCTGGGTGAAATATTTGGTAGATGTCTGTTAAATCTAGTTGATGGATGCAGTTGTTTAGATCTGTGGTTTCTCTGTTGAGTTTTTGCTGAGTTGATCAATGTAGTGGGGATAGTGGTGTGTTAAAGTTCCCAATCACTAATGTATTTGGATCTATGTGAGCTCTGAGTGAAAGCAGTGTTTCTTGGATAGTTTTGGGTGCTCCATTGTTTAGAGAATAGAAATTTAGAATTGTAATATCCTCCTGAATGAGATATCCCTTTATTAGTGTGTTGTGACGTTCCTTATCTCTAATCACTAATTTTAATTTGAAGTCTATTTTATCTGATATTAGGATTGCAACTCCCACCTGTTTATGGGGGCCATTGCTTGGTAGATTTTTTTTTTTACTCTTTTTTTTTTTTTTTGTAAAGATACTATACAGAGGGTTACAGTTACATGAGTGAGGTAATGAGTACACTTCCTCTTGAACATTGTTACCCCCTCCATTGTTTTCCCCCTACCATCCCCTCCCTCCCTCACTTCCCCAAGGTTCTTTTTTTTTTTTTTGATTGTGATTAAGTGATTACATAATTTCCGGAAATTCACAGTATTGTGGAATAATGATGCTCATTTAAAGTCACAAGTTCATTCTAACTTTCCTGGAGCAAATTGTCTATCACAGTCTGTAATATATAACGGTGCTCACATGTTATATACCATATATGTGATCAGCAGCATGGGGATATTTGGTAGTGGTTCAACCAGATGAGTGGGAGTTCTTTGTTTCTTAAGTCCTGTTAGTTTTGTCATATCACCTAACATTTTGGATTTAGCATCCACTTATCAGGGAGACCATGTACTGTTTGTCTCTTCGTTCTTGGCTTACCTTGCTCAACATGATTCCTTCTAGCTCCATCCATTTCCCTGCAAATGCCATTATTTTGTCATTTCTAATGGCTGCATAATATTCCATTGTGTATAGATACCACAATTTTTGGATCCATTCATCTGTGGTGGGGCATCTAGGTTGTTTCCATATCCTAGCTATTGCGAACAGTGCTGCAATAAACATGGAGGTTCAAGTGTCCTTGTATATTGGTTCCTGTTGTTCAGGGTAGATGCCTAGAAGTGGTATGACTGGGTCGTAAGGGAGGTCAATCTTTAGCTTTCTAAGGACCCTCCAGACTGCTTTCCAAAGTGGTTGTATAAGTGTACATTCCCACCAGCAGTATAATAGGGTTCCTCGTTCTCCACATCCCCTCCAGCATTTGTCGTTGGCTGATTTGTGGATGGGGGACATTCTGACTGGGGTAAGGTGGTATCTCAGGGTTGTCTTTATTTGCATTTCCTTCACCACCAGGGATGATGAACATTTCCTCATGTGTTTCTTTGCCATTTTTATTTCTTCATTTGAGAAGTCCCTCTTTAGTTCCCTTGCCCATTTAGTAATTGGTTTGTTAGGTTTGGGAGGGATTAGTTTCTTGAGTTCCCTGTATATACAGGATGTTAACCCCTTGTCTGATATATTGCTGGTAAATATATTTTCCCAATTAGTTGGTTGTCTTTCTAGCTTGGTTGCGATAGCTTTATCTGTGCAGAAGCTTTTTATTTTAAGGTAGTCCCATTTGTCGAGTCTCTCTCCAACTTGTTGTGACCCTGGGACTCTGTTCAGGAAGTTCCTTCCTGTGCCTATTAATTCAAGTGTCTCTCCTACTCTGTCCTGCAGTAGTTTCAGAGATTCAGGTTTAATGTTAAGGTCTTTAATCCATTTTGAGTTGATGTTGGTGCATGGTGATAGGCTGGGGTCCACTTTTAGTTTTCTGCATGTGAGTGCCCAGTTTTCCCAGCACCAGCGGTTGAAGAGGCTGTGTTTCTTCCATTGTATGTCTTTGGCTCCTTTGTCGAATATCAGCTGGCTGTAGGCCTGTGGATTTATTTCTGGATCTTCTATTCTGTTCCATTGGTCTTCGGGTCTGTTTTTGTGCCAGTACCATGCTGTCTTTGTTATTATAGCTCTGTAGTAGAGTTTGAAGTTCGGCATGGATAGCCCTCCCATATTGTCTTTATCCCCTAGAATTGTTTTGGCTATTCTAGGTCTTTTGTTGTTCCATATGAATTTTTGGACTGTTTTCTGTATTTCAGTGATGTACATCATTGGGATTTTAATAGGAATTGCGTTGAATTTGTATATTAGTTTTGGAAGTGTTACCATCTTTACTATATTAAGTCGGCCTATCCAGGAGCATGGGTGGTCTTTCCATTTCCTAGTGTCTTCTGCAATTTCTTTCTTTAACTTTTTAAAGTTCTCATTAAATAGTTCTTTTACATCTTTGGTTAGGTTAATTCCTAAATATTTTATTTTTTGGGAGGTTATTGTGAATGGGGTTGCTCCCTTTATTTCCCTCTCTTCCTGTACATTATCAGTGTATAGGAAGGCAACTGATTTTTGTGGGTTTATTTTGTATCCTGCTATTTTGCCAAAGTGATTTATGATTTCTAAGAGTTTGGGGATGGAGTTTTTGGGATCGTGGAGGTATAGTATCATGTCGTCTGCAAAAAGGGATAGTTTAACTTCTTCTTTCCCTATGCGGATCCCTTTAATGTCTTTTTCTTGCCTTATTGCCCTGGCTAAGTTTTCTAGGACTATATTGAAGAGGAGTGGAGACAGTGGGCATCCTTGCCTTGTTCCTGATTTTAGAAGAATTGGTTGTAGCTTTTCCCCATTAAGTATAATATTGGCTATTGTTCTGTCATAAATGGCTTTTATTGTTTTTAGAAATGTTCCTTCTATTCCTATTTTCTCCAGAGCTTTTAGCATGAATGAATGTTGAATTTTGTCAAAGGCCTTTTCTGTATCTGTGGAGATAATCATGTGATTCTTGACCTTGGCTCTGTTGATATGTTGAATTACATTTATTGACTTACGTATGTTAAACCATCCCTGTGTCTCTGGGATGAAGCCTACCTGGTCATGGTGAATTATTTTTTTTATGTGTTTATGGATTCTGTTAGCTAGAATCTTGTTAAGGATCTTTGCATCTGTGTTCATCAAGGAGATTGGCCTGTAATTCTCCTTTTTGGTTGGGTCTTTGCCTGGTTTGGGGATGAGTGTTATATTGGCTTCGTAGAATGAGTTTGGGATAGCTCCCTCCTTCTCTGTTTCTCTGAAGAGCTTGAGGAGTATGGGTATTAGTTCTTGTTTAAAGGTCTTATAGAATTCTGCTGTGAATCCATCTGGTCCTGGGCTTTTTTTTTTGGAAGACTTTTGATAGCTTCCTGTATCTCATTATAGGACATTGGCTTATTTAATTGGTTAATTTCTTCTTTGCTCAGTTTGGGCAACTTGTATTTCTCTAAAAATGCATCCATTTCTGCCTGATTTTCTTCCTTTAGAGAGTATAGCTTTTGAAAGTAGTCTGTTAGAATTGTTTGGATATCTTGGGTACGTGTTGTGATGTTTCCCGTGGCATCCCTAATCCTATTGATATGGGTTTCCTCTCTTCTTTTTTTAATTAATCTAGCCAATGGGCCATCAATTTTGTTTATTTTTTCAAAGAACCAGCTTTTTGTTTGGTTTATTTTGGTTATGATTTTCTGATTTTCTAATTGGTTAATCTCTGCTCTTAATTTGGTTATCTGGCTTCGTCTAGTAGCTTTAGGTCCCATTCTTTCTTGTTTTTCTAGCTGTTTTAATTGCAACATGAGATTATTTACTTGGTCTGTCTCCATTCTCTTGATGTGGGCACTGAGGGCAATAAATTTGACCCTCCGGACTGCTTTTGCTGTGTCCCACAAGTTTCTTTGTGAGGTGTTTTCATTTTCATTGAGTTGTAGGAAATGCTTTATTTCTTCTCTGATCTTTTCTGTTATCCAGGCATTGTTAAGGAGTGTGCTGTTCAATTTCCATGCATTAGAGAAATTTCTGTGGTATGCTTTGTTATTGAGAGCTAGCTTGATTCCACTGTGGTCAGATAGGATACAGGGGATTATGTTGATCCCTTTGTATTTGCTTAAGTTCCTTGCATGAACTATGATATGGTCTATTTTGGAGAAAGTTCTGTGAGCTGCTGAGAAGAATGTGTACTGTGTTGTTTTAGGGTGAAATACTCGGTAGATGTCAGTTAATTCCGCTTGGAGTATGGCCTCTCTTAATTCGGTGGCTTCTTTGCCAATCCTCTGGTTGATAGACCTGTCCTTTGGTGAGAGTGGTGTGTTAAAGTCTCCTAGTATTATCGTATTGGGATCTATTTTATTCTGTAAGTTTGAGAGCATTTGTTTGACATATCTGGGTGCACCAATATTTGGGGCATATAAGTTGATGATGGTTATATCCTCCTCTTGGATTGTTCCCTTTATTAATATGTAGTGTCCGTCCTTGTCTTTCTGTATGGATTTTAATGAAAAGTTTATTTTGTCAGATATCAGGATAGCTACACCTGCTTTCTTACTGGGGGCGTTTGATTGGTAGATCCTTTTCCACCCCTTCACTCTGAGTTTGTTTGTATGTTTGGCTGAGAGGTGGGTCTCCTGAAGGCAACAGATGGATGGGTCTTGTTTTCTGGATCCAGTCCTCAGTTCGTTTTCTTTTAATTGGCGAATTCAGCCCATTTATATTAAGAGAAAGTATAGAGAGATGCATTGTTGTCCCTGCCATTCCGTTTTCCTAAGTTTTTCTTCTTTCCTTTCCTCCTGTGCTTGCTCAGTTAGACTTTGAGTAACGCCTGTTTGGGGCAGGCCCCAGTTCCTGGTTGCTTTCTTCAGGTTGTGTCCCCCCTCTTAGAATTCTTTGTAATGCTGGCTTAATGTTTATGTATTCATTTAGTTTTTCTTTGCTATTAAAAGTTTTTAGTTCTCCATCGAATGTGAATGCTAGCTTTGCCGGGTATATTAGTCTGGGTTGGCAGTTATTGGCTCTCAGGGCTCGTATGGTGCTTTCCCAGGCTTTTCTTGCATTCATTGTTTGTGTGGAGAGATCTGCAGTGATTCTAATTTTTTTCCCGTTGTAGTATAGCTCCTTCTTCATTTTTGCTGCATGCAGGATTGTTTCGTCATTATTCAGATCTATCATTTTTACTATAATGTGTCTAGAAGTGTTTCTCCTGGGGTCTTGCTTGTTGGGTGTTCGATAAGCTTTTGTGATGTAGTTAAGATGGTCGTTTTTGAGGTGGGGAAAATTTTCATTGATTATCTTGTTAAATAGGTGTTGCATTCCCTTGCTCTGGAATTCCTCACCTTTGTCCACTCCGATTATGCGAAGGTTAAATTTTTTAGCATTATCTGCTTGCTCTTGAATTTCCCTTTGGTTTAATTTGAGTGATTTTTCCATATCTGTCACTTTTTGGTCCAGTTGGTGTATTCTGTCTTCTGTATCTGACACTCTACCTTCCATTTCATTCACTTTGTTGACAGTGGCTTCTATTGTGGTTTGCATGGAGGAAATGGATCCCTTTATGGATTCAATGTTGGTTCTCAGAGTACTGATCTCACCTCTCAATGAGGTATGCATTACCTCTAATTTGGCGTTTATCTCACTTCTTACTGAGGTTTGTGCAGCTTCTATTTTTGCATGCATCTCTTGTTTGATACCCTGTATCTCTTTTGATAGATCATCCTTGTGCTCTTTCAATTTCTGGTCAATTTCTCGCTTTATTTCTTGAGTCATTGCCTCCAGCAACCCTTGGATGTAGCTTTTGTCTTCCATTCCTGCTTTGCTCTCACTGGGGCTCTCCCCTGCGTGGCTGCTGGCTTTTGAGGTGAGCTTGCTGTCCTGGGTTGTGGTAAACCTTGTGATTTTTCTCTGTGATTGTCGCATGGAGGTTCAGGAGACTGCTCTTCAATTTTGTTTTGGTGTGTCTGTCTTTGCTTGGTTGCTGATTCTGTATTGGTAGAGAGAGTCTGTGCCTGATCTGGGTTCTGTTGGGAGCCTATTTCCAGCTGCTATTCTGACTTACTTAGGATTCTCAACTCTCTGTTGTAGATTGCTGGCAGTTCCCGCCTTTGGAAGGGTTGAGCAGCCTAGACTGCTTGTGTTTGCTCCCACGGGTGCTCTTGTGAAGAACAGATGCTCTGGATGCACTCTCCCAAATACTGGAGTCTGCTATGTGCTCCTGATGCGTTTTTGTTTGTTTGTTTTGGACTGGTTGTGGGCTTGAACTCTAGGTTTGGGTGCTGTCCCTCAGCTCTTCAGCTCATGGCTGGCACCCTACCATTTGAGCCACAGCACCACTTCTGACCCTTTTTGCTTTTGTGATGCTGAGGAATCAGATCCAGGGCCTCATACATCCAAGACTATCACTCTATTGCTGAGCTGCCTTAACAGTCTGAGCTCCTGCTTACTATCAGGTGCTGGCAGCCTGTGTTGCCCTATTCCTAGTCTAGGGTATATGGGTGGAGTTTTGGTGGGGTTTGGGCTTCTCTTGTCCTGGGCCTCCAGGTCTTTTGTTGTCACAGGCGTGCTTCCCGGGGAGTGTTGTTTCCTGGTTTTCTCCCCTCTGTTGAGGCATATGCTCAGCTTTTTACTTCAGTTGGGAGGAGTTGGTTGTGTTGTTCAGGTGCCGGATCCCCGGGCCTGGTTCCGGCCCCAGCCTGGAGCGCGCTCGTTAGGCCTGTGCTGATGTGTATACCACCTAGGTTATACAGCCTGGGGGACACAGTTCAAATTTCTACTGTTGGTAGTCTTGACCCAGGGGCGCTGTTCCTGGCTTGGGCATTTAAGCTCCCTTCCAGGGGCGCTCTTGCTCTAGCCTGGCCAGCTGAGTGTGCTCCACAGGCTGGTGGAGCTCTCAAACAGTTCCCAGTTTTAGTGGGTCCTGTGGTCCGGGTGTTGGGGTAGGGAGTCTAGGTCAGGGTCTGGGGATTCCCTCCAGCTCTGGTCTCCCTTGAGGGATACACTTCCCCTGTGGGGTACTCACCCTGGAGCTGGTTGTTTCTGTGTGGTGTAGGTCGTCAGTTGTTGTTGCAATCCGAGTTCAGTTGGGGTGGTTGCGGGCTGGGTTGGGCGGTGGTGGCTCTGTGTGATTCTTTTTTGTCTCTGTCTCTGTTGAAACTGTTGGGTCAAAAGTGTCCATGCTCAGGCAGCTTCTTCGCGGTGCCTCTGGGGCCCGGGCAGCCCCGCCGGGTCGTTGCGATCGCGATCGGGCGGGTGGTCTGCTGACAGGTCCCTTTTTCTTGCTGCTGGTGCTGAGCAGCTTTGGCGGGATGGAGCCTCTCTGCTCCGGTGGAGAGTGAGGGGTGGGGGTGGGATCCTCGTGGAGACTCCTGGCTGGTAGGTTTCTCTGTTCCTGGCGATCCGCTATTCTGCAAACCGGTACCTGGTGATCTGCAGGCGGCCCCCTGTGTCTCTGGGGCTCTGGCAGCCCCCGCCGGGCCGGCTGGCTGGCGGCTTGGCGCACTGCCGCGCGGCCAGTAAAGGTTGGGGGAGGGGTCTTTGCTTTTCTCTGTTCTGAAATTCTTCTTTTCCTCTTTTTCTTTTTTTGTTATTCTCCGCCTCTGGTTTTTCTCTGAGTGTTCGTCTTTTTGTTGTTGTCGGTCTCTTGGGGAGATTAAGCGTTGGAACTCGAACTCTCTTTTTGGTTGGAGAGAGCTGTGACTTTTCCCTACTGCCCCATCGCCATCTTGGTCCCCCCTTAGCTTGGTAGATTTTTGTTTCAGCCTTTCACTTTCAAAATATGTTTGTTTTTATGGGCAAGTTGTGATTCTCTAAGGCAGCAGATAGAAGGATCTTGCTTTATAATCCAACTAGCTAGTCTGTCATTTAATTGGAGAGTTAAGTCTGTTAAAGTCGAGAGTTAAGACCGAGAGGTGTTTTTGAATTCCTTCCATGTTATCCACCTTCTTGGGGGCTGCAGCAACTGGGTTCTTCCTATGGTTCTTGGACTCTCCGTTTGGGTGCAGTTTCTTGGCCTTTATTGTGGTCTTGTTGGTTTTCTATGTGTAAGATATCTTTAAGTATCTTTTGTAGGGCTGGTTTGGTGGAGATATATTGTTTCAGTTTTTCTTTGCTATGGAAGGTTTTTATTTGACCTACTGTTATGAAGGAGACTTTACCTGGGTACAATATTCTTGGTTGATAGCTGTTTGTCTTTGGGGCATGGCATACATCATTCCAGGCTCTTCTTGCTTTAATTGTCTCTGCTGAGAAATCTGAGGTGATTCTAATTGGTTTCCCTTTATAAGTGATTGATCTTTTCTCCTTGACTGCTTTAAGGTTGTTTTCCTTGGTCTGAATTGATCCTGTGTGGATTATAATGTGACAGTGGTATGTCCTGTTCTGGTCTGGTCTATTTGGGGTTCTAAAAGCTTATTGTATCTGAATAGGGCTATCTTTTTGCATGTTTGGGAAGTTCTCTGCGAGTATTCTGTTAAACAAATTTCCTAAACCACTAACTTCTCTCTCTAGGTGCTCTTCTACTTGGATTATCCTCAGTTTAGGCCTTCTGATGGTGTCTTTCAAATGTTGAATAGATTTATCATACTTCTTGGATTTCTCTTGGAGAGTTGTATATTCTTTCTCTATAGTATCTAGGTTGGCTGGGCACAAGTGGCTCATGCCTCTAATCCTAGCTACTCATGAGGCTGAGATCTGAGGATTAAGGTTCAAAGCCAGCCCGGGCAGGAAAGTCAGTGAGATTCTTATCTCCAATAAACCACTAGAAAACCAGAAGTGGCTCTGTGGCTCAGCTGGTAGAGCACTCAGCTGGAGAGCTGAGGGACAGCGCTGAAGCCCATAGTTCAAGCCCCATGACCGACCAAAAAAAATATTTAGGCTGTCTTCAATTCCTGAGGTTTGATCTTCTGCATGGTCTAACCTACTGTCAAGACTTTCTACTTTGTTTTTTATTCCTTTTCCTTCTAATTGGTCGTCTTTGATAGCTTCAAATTTTTGGTTGGAGCTTTGTTTTACCTCTTGTACGAACTTCTTTACTTCCTTAATTTGGTGTTCAGTGTTTATTCTCAAATCACTTAGTTGATTGGTTATGGTTTCCTTGGTCTCCCATTCCTTCTGTCTGGCTCCATTCAGCATTTCCTTTGTGGTCTCCCTGAGTTCTTTCAGCTGCCTGTTTGTGGATTCCATGAATGCCCCTATTTATCTTTTTCTATTCTCATTCCTCTCTTGCAATTCCTATATTATTCTTTGATTAGCTTCCTCACGTTCATGCAATTTCTGTAGTACTCTTTGACTGTTCTCAGCCTGCTTACACAATTCCTGTGTTTCTCTTTGACTGTTCTCATCGAGCTCATGCAAATACTGTCTTTCTCTTTTACTATTCTTAGCCTGCTCACGCAATTCCTTTATTTCTCTTTGACTGTCCTCAACCTGCTCATGCAAGTCCTGTATCAACCTTTGAGTAGCTTCCTCATGCTCATGAGATTTTTGCCTCCCCTTTCTCCCTATCATGCTCACACTGTGTCCTTTGCAGCTTTTCAATCTTTCATTCACTATGTTTACCAGTAATTTTTTGGGAACTCTCCTCTGGATTATTCACTAACTGTTCTGTCACCTGATTATCATGAGTGGGAGTTGTGATACCCGGACTTGCCATCTTTCTTGTTTTTCTGGCTTGTTCTTCCGATTTGGTATGAAAGTAACACCAATTTGTCCTAGACCACCGTTTTAAGGCAAGCATCAACCAGAGTCCTGTAGTTGCACAGTAAAGATTGCTGCAGATCAAATCTAGTTTAACAGATATAATCTATCCATTGTCAAACATCTATGTATTAATGGGCTAAGAACAGCAAAGAAGAATTTGGCTAACCAGAAATTATTAGGTTTAGGGAGAAATGTGGGGAAAAATTAGGATTAGAGGAATGTGGAGAGGTAAAAGGAGATTGAATTTAACCACACCCTAAGCTCAGAGACAGAAATGGATTGGACAGAATGATAGGAGGGAGAGAAAAAAAGAAGAAAAAATTGAAGTAGAAAAATTTAAATTTAAAAAGTGTAATACTTAAAAATTATGTAACTTTAAAGAAATGATATTGAGAGAAGAAGGATAGGATGAGAGGAGGGGAAGGATAGAAAGGAGACATGAAAAAATAAAAAATAAAAACTCTTTTTTTAATTTAATTTAATTATATTTGTGAACATACTGTACAGAGGAGTTACAATTACATGGGCAGGATAATGCGTACATTTCTTACCAAGCATTGCAGCCTCCTCCTTTGTTTACCTTTCACATCCCTTCCCAGCCTCCCCCCTCCCCCCCAATCCCAATCTTTCTCCTTCCCCCCCCTCCCCCCCCCGCACCGACGTTGTAAAGCTCGTTTTGGACATGACCACTTGTACTTCTCATTGTTGCAACATGTCCACCTGTATCCTTAAACAACTGGTTTTTCCCCATCTCCTCCACTAGTTATACTGACATTAAGTGAAGTAAGCCAGGTCCAAAGAAACATAGGTCCCATGGTTTCCCTTATTTGTAATATCTAGTATATGTATGAGTCAAGCAGAAAAGGTCAAATAATGTGATGTCAGGAAAATGAACCCTTAGATGTGTATTTTAATGTTTTTTTCTTTCATGCATGTGTTTCTAACGCATTTATAAGATTATCTCTTTGTTGCTTTGTATGTCCCTCCCCCACAGTATAACCCCTGCTTTCACTATATTTGATGTCAGTATAACTTGTGGAGGAGATGGGGAAAATAAAAACTCTTAAAATTAGTTTTTTGAAAACTATGTAGGTATAAGGGGATAATACTGCTTTCAAAGAATTTAAGCCTATGAGGTTGTGAATTTCTGGATTAAGTGCGTACACAATGGGTTACAAGGTCTAATACTCGTCGTTGGGTATATATCTGGGGATGAGCAGAACATTAATTAAGTCACACAAAAAATAAAGAAAAAAATAAATGAAAAGGATTACAAAGAAAATAAAAGGAACAAAATTTCAGAAGAGATAAAAAAGCACACACACATATACACTTAAAATAAAAATTATGAGAGGAAAGAAAAGATTAATAGAAAACAATTTTTTAAGAAAAATGAAAAATTAAAATGAAGGTGCAAAAAAGAGTTTCTTGGTTTTTTTTGGTGGGGGGGAGTCGGAAGATCCTATATCTCCCCTATGTCTGTAACCAGTCTCTTGTTGGAGTCTCTGATCTGCTTGTGGTGTTTGGTTTTCCTGTCGTTTGATTGGTTTCTTAAGTCAGTTTGTTTGAGCAGGCAGAAAAGTGCTCTGCATTACCCAGGATTTTGTGACCCTCCTCCCAGGCTAGTTCAGTGGGAAGGAGATCTGCTTTGAGTATCACAAAAGAGGGAGATGGCTGTTTTCTCTAGTTTGGTGATGCTGTGATGAGGCTAGGTTATGGGTAGGGTTGAGGCCTTTCAGCAGATTGTAGCTTTTCTCTAAGGTGCTAGCTCCTGAGACACTCACAGAGCCCAGCCTGGAGCCATTCTCAGGGTTTATGTTTATTATATTTCTAATGTTTGTCTTGGCTGCTATAGAGAGCAGCAACCTCTGGCTCTGTTTACCCAGTGAAGAAAGTCACTCCTCTGGGGGCTGAGCTACATCTGCCTGGGCTGGGTCACTTTCCCCTGGGTGGAGCCGAGCGTGGCAGGTCAGGTCAGGTTTCTATGACCTGCTCAATGACTCTATTGTTTTCTTCCAAGGCCTGAATTGGAGGTTCATCTGGGCCTTTGTCATTATCAAAGATGGAGATCTCCAGTGGTTGGGGTAGGGTGGCCTTCCCTCCTCTGGTCCCTGAGAAAGAATGAGGATGTCACGCCAGTCTTGGTTCCTGGGTCATCTCTGGTCTGCGATCTGCAGGATGAATATATCTGTTCCTTGTCAGTTCTTGCTGGTGTTGAGTAGAATACGCTCACCCGCCATGTCTGGTGGCTTTGTCCCAGACTCTCTCTGTAAATATGGCGGCTATGGCCCCTGCTGCTGCCACTGCTGCTGCCGCAGCTAGGGCTATTGGCAAATGCTCAGATGTGTCTCCTTGCCTGGATTTTCCCTCCCTGGCCAAACTCTCTGTACTGTGATAGCACACTTGGTGTGATTCTCTAGCCTAGGACTGTTCACTGGAGCACTGAAACTGCTTTCTATGTGAGAGCTTGTTTAGCCTTCAGCTTCTCCTCCGCCATCTTCCTCTGAACCTCTCTGTCTAATGTATATTTAACTGAAAGATGGAATCATGGGTTATGGCTCTGTCTATAGCTATATCGTGAATTATGGTTTGGAATGATAAGAGTACAAACAAATTAATTCTTTAACTACTCCTTGTTATTTTTAGTATTGACATCCACATTCATAAATTTTTTACAAAACAAATTTATTTTTTTAATTTTTTAGTAAGTTTTTTATTGTGAAAATACTGTACAGAGGGGCTACAATTACATGAGAAAGGTAATAAGTGCATTTCTTTATCAAGCATGTTCTCTCCTCCTTTGTTTTTCCCCTATCATCCCTTCCCTCCCATATCCATGACTACTCACCTCCCTTCCCCTTCCCTACCTTCCACCAAAGATGTGAAGTTCGTTTTCAACATAGCATTTTGTAAATTTTGTTGTTGCAATGGGTCCACCTATATCCTTAAAAAATTTGTTTTCTTTTCCTTTCCCCTCCCCAAATTATGTCAACATTAAATACAGTGAAAACAGGAGTTATATTTTGGGGAAAGGACATACAAAGCAACAAACCAATCACCTTATAAATGTGTTAGAAAGAATAGAAAGAAACAAAAACACTTGTGTTAATTTTTATCTCACTTTTTTTTAAATGTTACATAATGCTGAGATATTAGACATAGAAAAGATATATATTTATTTATATTTATATACAAGAGTTAAAATTTCCCTTCAGGTTTTATGTCTAAGTTTAGCACAATTGTACCTATTTTAAATGAGGTTGTGTCATATTCAGCAACAGGGAATTTTGTGGATAGTTTTCTCAATATCTTTCCAATATGTTTCAATGTAAGGAATCAGTCTACTACCACTTACAGAAAGAAAGGTAGACTCTTGGTCATACTGAAGAAAATTTAAGAGACAATGTACCTGTACAGAGAACGGAGGATTTTTTGTGCCAGTACTGGAACCTGAACCCAGGCTAGAAGATTTTTTTTTTTAATTTTATTTTATTTTATTTGAGAACATACTGTACAGAGGGGTTACAATTACATTGGCAGGATAATGCATCCATTTCTTACCAAGCATTGCAGCCTCCTCCTTTGTTTACCCTTCACCTCCCTTCCCAGCCTCCCCCCTCCCCCCCACCCAATCATACCCCCCTCCCCCCCCACACCGACATTGTAAAGCTTGCTTTGACATGACATTTTGTAATTCTCCTTGTTGCAGCAGGTCCACCTGAATCCTTAAACGACTTGTTTGTCCCCATCTCCTCCACATGTTATACTGACATCAAATAAAGTGAAAGCGGGGGTTACACTGTGGGGGAGGGACATACAAAGCAACAAAGAAATAATCTTATAAATGCGTTAGAAATACATGCATGAAAGAAACGAAAACATTAAAATACATATTTAAGGGTTCATTTTCCTAACATCACATTATCTGACCTTTTCTGCTTAACTCATACCTATACTAGATATTGCAAATAAGGGAAACCATGGGACCTATGTTTCTTTGGGCCTGGCTTACTTCACTTAATATAATTTTTTCCAAGCCTAGAAGATTTTTTTTAAATTAAGTTTTTTAGTGTGAAAATACTGTACAAAAGGGTTACAGTTACATGAGCAAGGTAACGAGTACATTTCTTATCAAGCATTGTTGCCTCCTCCTTTGTTTTCCCCCTAACATTCCTTCCCTCCCACCTCCTCAGCTACACCCCTCACTCCCCAACCCCCACCCCCACCTAAATTGTAAAGTTCATTTTTCGACTTAGCATCTTTTACATCTCATTGTTGCAATTGGTCAATCTGTATCTCTATTTAAACAATTTGTTTTTTCCTTTGCCTCCCCAAGTTATATATACATCAAAAACAGTGAAAACAGGGGTTATACCGTGGTGGAGGGACATACAAAGCAACAAAAAAATCACATGGTACCTTATAAATACATTAGAAACAATAACAAGGAAGAAAAAAACAAAACAAAACAAAACACTTGTGCCCCTATCTTGGGATTCATTTCACTTAACATCATCTTATCTGACCTTTTCTACTTGTCCCAGACATATTTTAACAGTAAGATTTGTTGAAGCAAAACAAGTATACCTTAGACTAAAGATTAAGGCTCAGCATCCTGAGCAAGCAGTAGACTACTTTGAGCTCTTGGCTCTTAGGTAATTTTATGGATAGGATTTCATGGTAACACTAAAGTTATGTACATAATTGTGTAGATGTCTTAAAAAATGAGAAAGCTTTTCTTAGAACTGAGGTTCTGGGAGCACTTTTGACTAATACGATGTTTTCAGAATCCAAATAGTGATTTTAGGGGAGGACATGCATAAAGAGTGGATTTAAAGATATATATATATATATGTGTGTGTGTGTGTGTGTGTGTGTGTGTGTGTGTGTGTGTGTGTGTGTGTGTGTGTGTGTGTGTGTGTGTGTTTGTGTATGAGGCCTATGGATAACATTCAGGGTTGGGAAAATTCCTGCTAGATTGTGAAGTGAGACATTTGGATGTTTAACAAAATGTACCCAGATATGGTGAGACTTCTGTTCTTTGTATTTTTTGGTGATTAATGGACACTATATTTTGAAACCATAGATCTTCCTACATATATAGCCCGGGTTTAAATAATTTTTTTCTCCACTCACTGTTTTGGATCTAGTAAGTTATTCACTTAACAAAAACATGTTGGACATTTCATTCCATATCATGCTAAACCATAAGGATTAATAATGGTTACAATGCAGTTTATATTCTCAAACATAATGGGTTAACACTTAATCTAAGCAGGCACTTAAGAAAACATGTCATATGAAAATAGCCTTAGACAATTTAGTTCTTTACGTATTTTTTTTAAGGACTTATACTTGAGTTTTTAAGTCTCTTTGATTTCATGTAAGGACATGTTGCATGTTTACTAATTGTACAGTTCAGATGACATATTAAAATGCTTAAAGAAAATGTACTGAGTTTTAGTTTTGGAACACACAATAGTTGTCTTTTTTTATCTTGTTCATTTTACTGTTCAGTGTTATATTTAATTAACGCTTACTATGGTGTGAAGAGGACAAGGAAACAGATATTTGTTTCAGTTTTGCATCACTGTTTATCCTTAAATAGTTGTACGAGAGAATTCCATTCAACATCTCAATTTATCTGTACAATACATCTGGATAAAAGTCAGGACCCTCCCACCATGGGATCCACCCTCATACATCCCAAATCCATCCATCCCCTCAAGTTACATTTTCACACATTCACATTGAGTATTATGACTATTTTCCCACCTCTCTCAATTCATCCTTCCTCTTCCTCTTAACTCCCACTTCCCTCAGTCAAGATATGTTTCAAGTTCCTGGTATTCATTTTAATTAAATTGTCAATTGTTCAAAGAGGTCACACTGCGGAAATCTATCGCTGCACATACCATACTTTAGTCATTTTGTTCATGTAGACATGATTTTAGCCCTGTATATGTTTTCATATATGCTCATACTTTAGACATAACATCCACATATGAGAGAAAATATGTGCCCTTTGTCTCTCCGAGCTTTAGTTAACTCAGCATAATTTTTCCCAAGTCTGTGTGTTTTCCTGAAAATAACACAGTATTTTTCCTCTTGATGGATGAATGAAATTACACTGTCTCTGTATATATATATATATGTTTCATATGTCCAGTTCTATCGAGGTTCTATTGTAAAAGCCATTTAAACAAATGTTTTATTTAATAAAAAAACAAAGTTTTTTTTGTAACTTTCTAAGACATTTGTGAAGTGAGTGATATTTTGTTTAAATGTTGTTACTGGCCCAGTACTTTTTGTTTGGAAGTAAAATAACATTTTGAGTTTACGGTGTTATGAAATTATAGCAGAGTACACATTTAGTATTTCATCTAGGTTGCAAAAGTAAAGTAGTGATTCACTTGGCAGATTTAAAGATTATTTCTTACAAGGCATCTCTGACTCCCAGATGCATTGGTTGTATATAATAGAGCCAAGCCACACAGTTGGAAAACCGAATAATATGATCCAAGTTAACTAATTCAATTTCAGGCTTATTTGTCACCTACAGAGATTAGATCCAGCAGCACAAGGCAGAATTTTAATTTTAAAAATTCCTTCTGCCTATGTCCCCTTTAGTACTAATTGTTTATGCTTCAGTGTGGTTAAGGCTCTTCACTTAAAGATGCCTCTTTATATTAGATTATTAGATTGGTCTTTAAACTTAATTTTATTTTTTTTCCACCCAAGAATTCATCATTTGATAAATGAAGTTGAAAGGTTGCCATTTATGCAAATGAATGTAGCATTCACCAAGGAAAATCTTTTTATTTTTTGTCGGTCAGGGGACTGAACTCTGGGCCTGGGCACTGTCCGTCAGCTCTTCAGCTCAAGGCTAGCACTCTACCACTTGAGCCATAGCACCACTTTCAGCTTTTTCTGCTTATGTGGTCTGAGGAATCGAACCCAGGGCCTCATGCATGCAAAGCAAGCACTATACCACTGATCACCTTCCCAGCCCAAGGAAAATCAATTTAAAGTATCAAAACCTTCTGAAAATGCTAAGAGAAACTTAGTCCATTCCTGCTTTCCTTAAATGAATTATTTATTTCCAGAAGTGGTGTCTAGGCCCTGGTGACTTGTTGACAACTAAAATAAATTTAAAGGATACCCTCTCTGTTATGAAATGTCTTTAGAAATACTTGCTTTTCACACGTTCAATATCAATTTCATATCATTTTAGAGACAGGTGTTTAATAAACTAAGGAAAATAATTTCTTCAAACATCAAAATCAGTAGTTTTACTATATTAATTTTCTTGGCTAATGATAAATATAAATATAATTGCTTCAGTGTACAATATGAGGGGAATAATTAAGGGATCAAAGTATCTTTGAACTAAGTATTTCAACCTCAGAGTTAAAGTCTCTAGATGTTTAATCTTAACCAAATACATTTAAAATACAAAATGAGCTATCATTTTGTGATATTGAAAATGATAAAGTTTTGATATAATTAACTTCATATTCATTATTCTCTTCTAAAAAGATTATTTTGGCAGCATACAATTTGGAAATAAAAAGAAATTCCTATGATGTAAAAGTATGCACACGTCAAACGCTTTGTAGATTACAGAATCCTTCAGCTTTCTGATGATAATCATAGTGGAACAATTAGTGAGTTAAGCCACTGAATTGTGATAAAAATGAAATAGCTGCCTCATTAAAATTGTAATTTAACAAAATCACAGTGCCTCCATACATTTCTTAGTCTACTTCAGCCAAGATGAGATGGATCAATGAACCTGCTCAGAGAAAAGACTGACTGATTGATTCTATTAATACTTGCTTTAACCCTGTCAGAGAACCCCAGTTTTGCTATTAATCCCTATAAAAGGCCCATCTATAGTTATACCATCTCTTAGGACTTTAATAGACTTGAGTATTCAAATATTTTACTCAATAAACAGTTCCCTTGACTACACTTTTAAATTAAGCTAAGGTGAAAAACCATGTATCTAGGTAGAACATTTTTTGGTACTTATATCACAATAATATCTATAGGCAAAGGAAGCTTAATTGTTAGATTCCTTTATTTCCTTTTACTCAGAGAGCTAATTTATATACTGAAGTCCTAACTCTCAATATTATGGTACTGACAATGAGATCTTTGAGAGATCATTAGATTTAGATGACATAATATGTGTGTGCCTTTATTATGAGACACTGGAGTGTTCACTGTCTTTTTCCATGACCACACACTGAAGAAAGGCTATGGGCACATATGTTGAAAAGATGATTATTTATGAAAAGGAAAGAAGACTTTTACTAAACCTGAACATGATGAATCTCCCAATTTCAGCCTCTGTAACTGCAGGAGTAAAATGTCTTATGTTTAAGCTAGGTAGTCTATACGACATTGTTATTGCATTTTAATCCAACCAGTGCAGATTTGGGTACTAAAATGTGCAGTTCTGTAATACAAATACTGAAAGAAAATGGAAATGTCTTTGGAATGGGTAAAGTGAAAGGAAGAGCTTTCATGTGTGTGTGCTAAAAATATGGATATTAAGAGTGATTCTATTGAAGATGTGGACAGAAGCAAAAAACATGTCATCAGAAACCAGAGACAAGGTAATCCTTGCTATAAGTAGTAAAGGACTTGGCTAAGTGTCTTCTAGTGTTTTATGCATATTAGATTTGTGAACACTGAAACTGGATACTTACTTGAAGACATTCCTAAACAAGATGTTGAAGGAGCAACATGGTTCCTATTGACTGCTTATAGTAAATGTGAAAGGTGAAAAATGAACTGAAGGAGTAGTTAACAAAATAGAACCAGGAATTGAAGATATGGAAAATACTCAGTGTGTCTATGTGTAAAAAAGCAAGAAAGGTTGTTCAGAAGAGAATATTGAGGGAGTGACCAAGTAAACATTTAATATAGGACTATATGCCTGTAGAAATATTTCGAGTTTGGACTAAATATGCAATGGCATGAAGAGAAAGAGGTCTACCAAATTTCTTAGATTAAATAAAACAAGATAACACAGTAATTTGGCAGTAAAGAATAATGACCCCAGAGGAGATGATCAAATGATTCTTAAAGCTATTATGTTTAAGTTAAACAGGACATATGTCCTTGACCTTGGAGGAATGACTACTTATAGAACTATAGGGATGAGCACACCTGGAGCCTTAAGAGTGAAACTTACATTTCAGTGAGCCTAAAAGTTAAGATATCAAACTGAAGATTACTTTGTGAGGGATAGGATCTAATGGGTTTTTCTTAATAAGTTTTAAACTTTCTTGGGTTCTATTATTCTTTCGTCTTCATGATTTCTCACTTGTAGAAAGGCAAAGTCCATTCCATGCCTGTCCCAACACTGTACTTGGTAAATATACATCTTTTCTGGTTTCACAGATTTGCAATTAGAAAAATTTATCTTAGAATGCATCAGACCTTGAATTGGATCTATAACTGATTTAGATAATACTTACAAAGGATGTTAAACTTAAGACAAATAATGTTAATATTGGAATAAGTTAAGCTTTGCCAGCTATTGGAATGCAAAGTATATATTTTACATTTGAGAAAAATATAATTTGAGAGGTGCAGGGGAAGAATACTATGGATTGAATTATATCCCCCTTCAAACTCACATGATGAAGCGCTATCATCTAATGTGATGAGGTTTAAAGATGGAGCTTTTGGGAAGTAATTAGATTAAATTGGAGTTATGAGGTCTGACCTTTATAAAGGGAATTGATCCCTTTATAATGAGAAGCTATAGACTATAGAGAATCCTCTATGGTCTTCTGATACATGAAGACAACATGAAAAGATAAATCCTACATGAAGTATGAAGACCTTGATGAAAACTGACCATATTGGAATCTTGGATTCAAGCTCTCACTTTTCAAAAATGTAAAGAAATAAATTTCTATTGTTTAAGTCATCTACTCTGTGGTATGCTGTTATCATAATTTGAGCTAATGTGTTTTTATAAGCACAAATTTTATTTATTTCAGAATGGAGACATATAATTATGATTTTGTTAACAACAAAAATAACATAAAAGAAGAAATCATACATAATATTTTTACATTTTCAACTAAATATGAACAAATTCAGCATTTAGAGTGTTGTTTTTAATTTTTTACATGTTAAACTTGTAACCAATGGGGACCTATGTTAGGGAGCTGTCCCTCACCTAATGCTTTGGATTTCTTAGTTCTCTGGTGGTCTTCTCTATATTTTCACAACTGTTTATGCCTTTATTTTTTGGGGTCCAGTCGTGGGGCCTGAACTCTGGGCCTGGGCACTGTCCCTCAGCTCTTCAGCTCAAGGTTAGCGCTCTACCACTTGAGCCACAGCACCACTTCCAACTTTTTTCTTTTTGCTTATGTGGTGCTGAGGAATCGAACCCAGGGCCTCATGCATGCAAGGCAAGCGCTCTACCACTGAGCCACCTTCCCAGCCCCTGTTTATGCCTTTTGACCTAAGATGTTAAGCCTTGGATTTGGTAGGTCTGTTTATTTTTAAATTTTCTATGGAGCTACATAGATGCTCTGTGTATTGTTTAAAGAATAATGATAGTAATAATGATGATAATACTAAGGAAATTTCTGAAGTAATGCTTTGAAGAAATGCATCTTTTACATATTTTAAAGTTCTTATTAAGATTTCTTATTATTATACAATACTTATACAAAGAGCTTCATTGTTTCATTTCCATACCTTTGTACAATGTACTCTGATCAATTCACCTTGCTTTTTCTTACTCCCTATATTCTTCTTAGAATAATTTCATTTGATTATGTTTTACCTTTATATGTACATATAAAGTCATTCTACCACATTCATACTCATTCATTCACTGTACCCCTTTCACCTGTCCCCAAACAGAGCCTGTTTTACTTTCTTGTATCATATTTTATTCTGAAAGTTCTACCATGAAAGTAGTGAAGATAACTAATAGAAACAGTATTATGTAAATGAAAACAACTTTATGTTTTATGCCTTATTAAAAAAATCTCTTTCTCACATGATACACACGCTTAACACTGTATGATTAAATGTGTTAAAACACTTTTGGGCTGACTAGTATTTCTAAATGAACATGTAAAGAAGTTTCATTAATACACAAAAGAGAGAGTGATAAGAGTATAAGTTAGAGAGTAAGCAGCCCCAAATTCTGCTCCTTTATAAATGCACTAAAAATGACAAAAATTGTTGGAATTAATCTTTTTCAACACTGTAAGAATCAATCACAAGCTTACAACAATCTAGATAGTTGAAATGGTGGATTTTTGGCAATAAACCATATGGAATTTTAACTTACTGAACTTCATTCTCTGATACAAAAACTCAGCAGTAACTAGAAATAACAGGCCACATTCAGTGTACCTGAGGTAGCAGGGGCAGAGCTCATTTGGAAGAGTTGGAAATAAATATTTTTGTGACCCGTTATGTGACTCCACAGAAAACTGTATCCAAAGGCTTGTCTTTAATTTCCCTTAATTCAGAATTGGCTTCATTCCCAAATGGTTTCCCAGGGGGCATTTGTTGAAAACAATTACAGGCTGATGTGTTATAGATGCTTCTGCCACTGGTAAAAGATGAGAGTTAGAGCAAACAATAGACTAATCAAAAAACTTTGGAAGAAAGGCTAGGAAATGAGAAATTTGTAAATGTCATATATTTCCATATATATATTATTTACTGTAAAAATACTGTACAAATGGGTTAGAGTTACATGAGTAGGGTAATGAGTAATTTTCCTATCAAGCATAGTTACCTATTCCTATGTTTTCCCCTACTATCTCTTCACTCCCCACCTCCCCAACTCCTCCCTACTCCCCTTGAAATTGTAATTTTCAACATAGTGTCTTGTACATCTCATTGTTACAATGGGTCAACCTGTATCCTTATTTAGGCATTTTGTTATATCTCTTCCCCTTGCCAAATTATAAAAATGTATATACAAGATGCAAGCACTGACATCAAATGCAATGAAAACAGGGGTTATAGCGTGGAGGAAGAACATACAAAAGAAACAAGAGAATCACATAGTGCATTATAAGTACGTTAAAAAATAGCAAGAAAGAAGAAACCATTGTGTTACTGTCTTGGGGTTCATTTCTCTTAACATCATCTTACATGGTCATATGTTCATAGCTTTTGACCTTTTTTGCTTGTACTAGACATGTACTAGTTGTTGTAAATAAGGGAAACTATGAGACCTATGTTTCTTTGGGACTGGCTTACCTCTCTCTGTATAATTTTTTCCCAAGTCTTTCCATTTCCTAAGAAATGGGGTGATGTCATTCTTTCTGATGGAAGCATAGAATTCCTATATATATATATATATATATATATATATATATATATATATATATATATATATATATATACCACATTTTCTTGATCCATTCATATACTGAGGGGCATCCGCGTTGGTTCCATATCTTAGCTATGGTGAATAATGCTCCAATAAACACGGTTGTGCTGGTAGATTCAGTATGGCCTTGTTTGTGATCGTTTGGGTAAATACCCAAAAGAAGATTGCTGGGTCATAGAAGAGCTGTTTGTGGAGTCTTTTGAGGAATCTCATACTGCTTTCTAAAGTGCATGAACAAGTTGACACTCCCACCAATAATGCAGTAGGATTCTCTTTTGGCTACAGCCCCTCCAGCATCTGTTGTTATTAGATTTCTTGATTATAGCCATTATAATTGGGTGAGATAGAATAGGAATATAGTCTTGATTTGAATTTCTTTTATGGCTAGAGAAGTTGAGCATTTCTTCATGTGTCTAATGGCCATTCTTATTTCCAACTTCCCTCTTTAATTCTTTAGCCCACTTATTAATCGGTCTGGTGTTTCTTTGAGGATTTGTTATTGGGGGATTTAATTTTTTGAGTTCTAAGTATATTTTAGATATGAAGCCCTTGTTCATTTTATGGCTAAGGAAGAACTTCTCCGAATCTGTCTGCTTTCTATTGATCATGCTAGCTATGTCCTTTGCCATGCTGAAGTTCTGCAGTTTCATGCAATCCCATTTGGCCAACCATTCTTGGATTTTTTGTGTTTCTGGATCTATAGTAAGAAAATTTTGGGCTGTACCAAGGAGCCCTAGAGTTTCTCCTGTTCCTTCCTGTAATGTTTTCGGAGTGTCTGCTTTTGTTATTGATCAATTTGGAGTTGATTCTGGTGGAGCCTGCTTCTTTGCCAAAGTTTTGAATCAGCTTGTGTAATTTGGGAGTGGAGTCCGTGGGATTCTTTAAATATAAGATCATTTCATCTGCAAAGAAGGAGTGTTTTACTTCTTCTTTCCCTATTTGGATCCCATTTATGTTTGCATCTTGTCTTATTGCTGTAGCTAAGCATTCTAATACTAGATTGAAGAGAAGTGGCGAGAGTGGACATCCTTCTCTCGTTCCTGAATTTTGAGGAAATGGTTTTAGTTTTTCACCATTAAGTATAATGGTGACTGTAGTTTTGTCATACACAGCCTTTATTGTACTGAGGAATGTTCATGGGATAAGGGTTATGATGGCTTCATAGAAAGAGTTTGGTAGTGAACTTCCAATTTCAATTTCATGGAAGAGTTGGAGAAGCATTGGTGTGAGTTCTGCTTTGAAGCCCTTGTAGAATTCAGTTGTAAATACATCTGGTTCTGGATTTTTCTTGGGTGGGAGGTCTCTTATTGCTGTTTCTATTTTGATGCTTGATATTGGTTTGTTAAATCATGTTGGCTTTTTTGGTTATGTCAATATTTGCTAGAAATTTGTCCATATCTTTCAGATTTTCAAATTTATTAGCATAACAGTTTGAGAAGCAGCCCCTTATTATATTCTGAATATTGGTTGTTTCAGTAGTGATGTTTTCATTCTCATCTCTGATTTTGTTTATTTGGATATGTTCCCTTTTTTTCTATAACATTTGCTAAGGATATGTCAACTTTTTAAATTTTTTTCAAAGAACGAACTCTTTGTTTTGTTGATTCTATCATTTTTTTTGGAGTCTACTTTATTTCATTTTAATTTTTGTTTCTGTCTACTGGATTGAGGTTTAGCTTGTTGCTCTTTTTCATGGAGATTTATGTGTCTCATTAAATTGTTGGTTTCAGATCTCTCCAATTTGTTAATGTAAGAAATCAGAGCTATAAATTTGCCTCTGAGTACTGCCTTTGCTGTGTCACAGAGTAGTCGGTATTTTGTGTATTTATTTTTGTGAAATATCATGAACATTTGAATTTCCTTTCTAATCTCTTCCATGACCCACTGGTTGTTCAACAGTGTATTTTTCAGCCTCCATATGTTATAGTATCTCCTTTGGTGGCTTTTGGTGTGGAATTGTAATTTTATTCCCTTGTAATCCGAGAGAATGCAGGGCATAATCTCAATGTTTCTGAATTTGGACAAATTTGCTTTGTGACCTAAAATGTGGTCTATTTTGGAGTATGTTCTATGTGGTGTTGAAAAGGATATGTATTCTGTTGCTGCTGGGTTAAATATTCGGTAGTTATCTGTTAAGTCTAGTTGATCTATGCAGTTTTTTAGGTCTGATGTTTTTCTGTGGAGATTTTGACGGCGTGACCTATCCAGTGGGGATAATGTTGTGTTAAAGTCCCCTATAATTAATGTCTTTGGATCAATATGTGACTTTAGAGAAAGAAGTGTTTATTGGATATATTTGAGTCCAGTGATCCTTTGATTATTATGCTATGATCTTCATCGCTTCTCACTAATTTTAATTTGAAGTCTATTTTACCTGATATTAGGGTTGCAACTCCCTCCTGTTTATGTGGTCTGTTTGCTTGGTAGATTTTATTCCAGCCTTTCACTTTCAGAATATGTTTGTTTTGTGTGAAAGGTGTTTCTCTTGAAGGCAGATAGAATGGTCACTCAATTAGAGAATTAAGTCCATTAATCTTGAGAGTGAGGACTGAGAGGTATTTGGTATCTCTGCCATGTTACCCACCTTCTTGGGGCTGTGTCAACTGGGTTCTTCCTATGCTCCTTGGATTCTCTTGTTGATGTTTCTTAATCTTTATTTTGTTCTTGTTGGTTTACTATGTGTAGGTCATCTTTATCTTTTGTAGGGGTGGTTTGGTGGAGATATATTATTTCAATTTTTCTTTGCTGTGGAAGATTTTTATTTGACCTTCCATTACAAAGGAGAGTTTAGCTGGGTCCAGTATTCTTGGTGGATAGGTTTTTGTCTTTAGGGTGTGCCATACATCATTCCAGGCTCTTCTTGCTTTAATTGTCTCTGCTGAGAAATCTGAAGTTATTCTGATTGGTTTTCCTTTATAGGTTATTGATCTTTTCTCCTTGACAGCTTTAAGGATCCTTTCCTTGGTCTGAGTTTATCTTGTGTGGATTAGAATGTGACAGTGGGATGTCCTATTCTATTCTGGTCTATTTGTGGTTCTAAAGGATTTTTGTATTTGAATAGGCATATCTTTTTGCATGTTTGGTAAGTTCTCTGGTAGGATCCTTTTGAAAAAATTTTCTAGACCATTAACTTCTGTCTGTAGGTGCTCCTCTATACCCATTATCTTCGAATTAGGTTGTCTGATGGTGTCGTCTAGATGTTGAATAGATCTATTATATTTCTTGTATTTGTCTTGGATAGTTGTCTGTTCTTTCTCTATAATACCCAGGCTGTCTTCCATCCCCGAGATTTGATCTTCTGCATGATCAAACCTACTGTCAAGACTTTTTATTTTTTTTTAATTTCTTTTCCTTCTAATTGGTGAGATTTGATGGATTCAAATTCTTTGTTAGAGTTTGGTTTTAGATCTTGTATGAACCTTTTTACTTCCTTAATTTCGTTTTGAATTTTCATTCTCAAATTCCATAGGTGATTGGTTATGTTTTCATTGGACTCCCTTTCCTTCTGTTGGGCTCCATTCAGCATTCCCTTTGTGGTCTCCCTCTATTCCTCCAGCTGTCTCTTTTTGGATTTCATGAATACCTGATTTAATCTTTGTCTATTCTCATCCCACTCACACAATTCCTCTATTAATCTTAGACCAGCCTCATCATGCTTGTGATATTCCTGTATTAATTTTTGTTTAGCCTCATCCCTATCACGCTTACAGTGAGATCTTTTCAGGTTTTCAAAATTTTCATGCAACATATTTACTAGTGTTGTTTGTAGAGCATTTTAGGAACTCTCCTCTGGTTTATTCATTGACTGTTCTGTTATTTGATTGCCATGGGGGGGGGGAGTTGACACACCTGGACTTGCCATTTTTCTTGTTTTCTGCTTGTTCTATCCTTTTGGGTATGGTAGCCAAACTGATTCTGAACTTGAACATTATTTTAAGGCAAGCATCAACCAGAGCCATGTAGTTGTACAGATTGTTTGATCCAGTCAAAATTGGTACAGTCACAATCTAGTTCAGCAGATACAATCTAGTCCAACTACAAACAGGTAGGGATTAATGGACTAAGAAAAATGAAGTAAGGTGTCAGCAGACCAGAAATTTATAGGATTAAGGAGAATTGTGAGAAGAAAATAAGACTGGGGGAACTTAGGGAGGCAAAGTGAGAGAGAAATTCAGAGAAATGGCAGGGAAAGCAGGAAAGGAGAAGAGAGATAAAGAAAAAGGAAAGATACAAAATAAAAAAAATTAAAATGCAACACTTAAAAATTATATGAGTATAAAGAAACAATTCTACAATTAATGGAATTAAGGCTGGGAGTTGGTGAATTAAGTAATCAATATCTGAATGAAGTATGAATACAGTGAAGGAGAAGGTCTAATAATCGAAGACAGGTATATATCTGGAGATGAACCAAACAGCAATTAAGTAATTCAAAAAACAACAACAACAAAAAGAAATAACAAAAAGCTAAATGGACCAAAAAGTAAAAGAGTATAAAGAGAATATTAAACAAAAACAAAAAAAGAAACAACAATAATAACAAAAACAAAAACAAAAAGCAAACCTAAAATAAAAATGAGAAAAATAGGCAACAGTTTTTTAAAAAAGATAGAAAAAAGTTCTTTGAAAAAAAAATTGGGGGGGGGGGTGCATTGGTGCATTGGGGCAGTTCTTGTGTCTCCTCTGTGTCCGTAGCCAGTCTCTTGGTGATGGAGTCTCTGGTTTGCTTGTAGTGTTTGGGTGTCCTGTGGCTTGGCTGGTTTCTCAAATCAGTTTGTTTGAGCAGGCTGAAGGAACAAAGGAACCTCTGTGTCACTTGGGAGTTTATGTCCCTTTCAGGCTAGTTCCGTGTGAGGGTTATCTACTTTGAGTATAACAAAAGAGTAAGGTGGCTGTTTCCTCTAGCGTGGAGTTGCTGTGAGGATTGTTAGATTGTAGCTTAGGCTGTGGCCTGTCAGCAATCAGTAGCTTTACCCTGATGGGCTAGCTCCTGAGACACTCAATCAGCCCAGCCTGGAGCCAATCTCAGGATTTATGTACCAAGTTTCCAATTGTTCAAGTGCTGGAATTGCTTCCTGTGCAGCAGCTGGTTAGGGTAGACTCTAGCTCTGTTTACTCACTAAGGTGCTGAGCCTTGTTGCAGGTCAAATCGTGCTAGGTGCTCTGGCTGGGTCTGTGTCAAAATCAAAGATGTGGTTTTAGTTTGGTGGGGGGGGGAGGGGCTACCTTCCCACCTCTGCTCCATGAGAAGAAGTGAGGATGTCTTGGTACTCACGCCTATCCCTTGGTTTCCAGGTCGTCTGTGTCCACGGTCTGCAACTGTCTGTGGTCAGCAGAATGGAGATTTCTGCTCCTTGCCGGTTCTTGCTGGCAGTGAGTAGAATCTGCTCTGGCGCCTTTGACCTGGGCTCTCTGTGTCCAATATGGCAGCCAGCAGAAGTTGCTACACGCTACTGGGGTTGCTCAAATCTGCGTCCTTCACTAAGCTGCCTAAGTTTTTCCTCTCTGGCCAAACTCTCTGTACTATGATCACACACTTGGTATGTCTCTCTAGCTTTAGATTTTCCACTGGAATACTAATACTGGTTTCTATGGGAGAGCTTGCTTAGCCCCAGCCTCTCATCTGCCATCTTCTGAAGAATCCCTGCAATTTCTAAATGTCTTTGAAAAGCTCCTACATATTTCTGGGCATTTAAAGTCCATACACATGGTGAGAGTTGTGGACATGGTAAGACCCCCTCCTTAGAAGGTCTTAGAGTGCTCTAAAATGCTTGGTTGAGTGATGAAAAAGTCTGACCAACACATGAAGAGCTCCTTGGCAAAGACTATTTTGGTTTTCAGGTGTTTAAGAAAATCTTGGTCCAATCACTTAATGACCACTGAACTGCCCTTTTTAATACCTCTCCTAGAAGGGTGAACAATGCTGAATAGAAATGGAAAGAGCAGATATCCTGCTCATGTCTCTAGGATGAAAGCTTTCAGTGTTTCAAAATTAAATAAAATGCAACATGGAGTTTTCTTGAGTGCCCTTTATTGTGTTGAGAAAGTTTCCCTCTAGTTGTAGACTGCTGGATATTTTTATTATGCAATACTGTTGAGTTGTGTTTTTGTTTTTCTGTTTTTCTTGCTGGTCCTTGGGCTTCAACTCAGGGTCTGGGTGTTGTCCCTTAGCTTCTTTGTGCTCAAGGTGAGCACTCAACCGGTTGAGCCACAGTGCCACTTTCAGCCTTTTGGAGGTAAGAGTCTCATGGGCTTTCCCGCCAAGGCTGGCTTACAATCACCATCTTCAGATATCAGCCTCCTGAGTAGCTAGTATTTCAGGTGAGCCACCAGTGGCCAGCTATGGTGTTGTATTTTTTAATGTTTTTCTGCAGAAATAAAAATCCCCATATGTTGGTTGTGAGGACACAAAGTTATAAAATATATTACTATATTACATATAGAGAGAGCCTGTGTGTGTGTGTGTGTGTTCAAAAAGTTAGACAACTATTATATACGACTTTTATAGTTACACATAATACCATTGATAAACCTCTTCCTTAAGACAGAATTCAAGGAGTAAAATTGTTCATAATGACATATTTAAAGTTTTTGTTCATACTGGTGATTTTTTTTTGAAATTTACAAATTTAAGCTGGTCCTAGAAAAGTGAGTTTACATTTTCACAATATTTTGTGCAATAAGCATTAGAAAAACAGAACAAAATAAAATGAAGTTGAAACAAAAATGCTGACAAAGAGCTAGCTATAAAATTTTCCCTTTGCACAGGTAGTTTTTTTTTTCTTTTTTTTTTGGGTCCGGTCATGGGGCCTGAACTCTGGGCCTGGGCGCTGTCCCTCAGCTCTTCAGCTCAAGGCTAGTGCTCTACCACTTGAGCCACCGCGTCACTTCTGTTTTTTTTCTTTTTGCTTATGTGGTGCTGAGGAATCGAACCCAGGGCCTCATGCATGCAAGGCAAGCGCTCTACCACTGAGCCACCTTCCCAGCTTTGCACAGTTAGGTTTATATCACAAATCTGTTTATTATTTCAAGTACAAATTATTTGCTTTTTGTAACAATTTTTTCATAGTCTAGAATAAAGGCTGCATTTACTTTTCATATAATCAAAATAGCTCAGCTTTTAAAATATGTATTGTAATGTAAAAATACTGTACAGAGGGGTTACAGTTACATGAGTAAGGTAATGGGTACATTTCCAATCGAGCATTGTTACTTCCTCTTTTGTTTTTCCTCTACCATCCCTTCCCTCCCCACACATATCAAATCTTAAAGGCAGGGAAAGTTTAAGGCATCTTATTAGTAATAGCCAACTGACTGTTTACTTAATCTATTTGAGCTGCTATAATAAAAATATCTCAGACTGGCTTACTTTATAAGCCATAAACATTTCTTTTTCATCGTTTCTTTTACAATATCTAGCAATGGCATCTTCACTGTCTGGTAAGAGACCTTTTCCTGATATTTTTGCTGTGTCCTCACATAGTGGAAGGGACAAACAAAATCTCTTGGGCCTGTTTTGAAATGTCTTTAATCCCATTTATGAGGGCTGCACTCTGATAATTTAATCACCTGCCTAGATTCAACTTCCTAAAACCATTATGTTGGTGACTTAGGTTTTCATATGTTTAGTCAATATTAGGGTTTGAACTCAAGGTCCTATGGTTCCTTGGCATTCTTATTCAGCAGCTGGTACTCTACAGCTTGAGCCATACCTCCATTCTGGCTTTTTTGTGTGAACTTTTCTGCCTGAGCTGGCTTTGAAATATGATCCTCTAGATCTCAATCCCCTGAGTAGCTAGGTTTACAAACTTGAGCCACTGGTGGCTGGCTTCAGCACATAAATTTTGAGGACACAAACAAGCAGACCATAGTAGCAATTAACTGGACCAAACCCTCAAATAAGTGGAATAGATTGTGGAAATAAGGAAATATTTTCGTTGAGTATGTCTGCAAAAATTTATGTGCTAGAAACATAATCTCCAAATTTTTATGCTAATTATACTTGCAGATGGGACCTTTGGGAAGTAATTAGTATTACATGAGGTCATATGTGTGCACGTCTCACATATGATTCATATTATGTCTCATTATGTGATACCCTTCACTATGTTAGAGTGCAGCAGGAAGGCCCTCACCAACTGCCTGACAGATATTCACCATGCTCATGAGATTCCCAGCCACAAGAGCTTTAAACCAAGTAAACTTCTCTTTACAGCTTTATTTAACTTCAGGCCTTTTATTAATAGTAAAAACAAATAAACAAAAGCAGGAGATAAAATATGCTTATCTGAAATTGTTAATGTAGAGAACTTCAGAAACTTACCTAAAAAATACTAAAACAAATTAGTACATTGAAGTAAGACGAGTCCATTATTTCTCTAAATAATCCACTTTTTTTCTATAAAGTATCCAACTAAACACTTTAGGCTTGGAAAGCCATAGTGTCTGTTGCAATGATTAAAAAATGTGAATGGAGCCACAAAAAATAAGTAAACGAGTGACTCTACATGTGTCAATAAACTGTTACTTATAAATAGAGATTGCAAGGTCAGATTTGACTAATCACTTGAAGACCCTTGAAATTAAAAATTGCAATTTTGTATATTTAGGAATTATTAATCACAAATGAGTTTAAGGAAACAACACTATTTGTTTTGGAAACTCTCAATAGAAAATGTGGAAGACCAAGAAGCAAAATATAACTAAATTATATTCAAAGCAACACAAGCCACATGAAAATTGAATAAAAATTATTTGAAGTCCATTTTTAGTGATGCTGTCTCCAAATATACCACAAGAAGTAAAGAAATTGAAACTGGATTTTCTTAGTGTGATAGATAATTTGAATATGGGAAAAATATAAATAATAGTAAATGATTACTGACCCAAAAAAGGGAGAACTTGGCAAAAGATCAGAGTAAAAAATTTTTTGAAAATTTGTCTCACAAATGGTTCAAATAGTAGGGAAATGTGTTGGCTCATATAAGAGGAAATTTTGAGGTAAAATGAGTTCAGTTTTCATGTAGTTAAAGTTTTCCAGCTCCATTTATCAGAGATTCTATAAGGCCATTGGATTTGAATGGGGAATGATTTATTCCAAAATAATTTTTGATAATGCCTGGAGACAGTTTTGGTTTTATGACTGGGTAGGAGTGGTAGGAGGTTGTTACTGGCATGCATTTTATAAATTGAGATTCCCCACTAACCAAGAATCCTCCAGTTCAAATGGTGACTATTGATAAAGCTAAGCACCCTTGTCCTATATCCTTCTTTGTGTACTTGTTCAGTTGCAGTGACATTCAGAGGAAAAAGACACTAAATTTTCTGTGAAAATTATATATTAAGAAGAAAATTTTATCATAAAATGGGTTTGGAAGCCTTCTATCTTCCTTTCATATTTATTGTGAAAATACCATACAGAAGGGTTACAATTACATGGGTACAATTACATGAGTACATTTCTTGTCAAGCATTGTTGCCTCCTCCTTTGTTTCCCTGTACCATCCCTTCCCCTATCCACCCCCCCTACCCCCATGCCCCCTACCACCCTCACCTCCTCACCACATCCCCCACCCCCCCAAAGTTGTAAAGTTCGTTTGTCGACATAACGCCTTGTACATCTCATTGTTGTAATGGGTCCAACTGTAACCCTATTTAAACAGTTTGTTTTTTCTCTTCCCCTCCACAAATTACATCAACATCAAACACAGTGAAATCAGGGCTTATACCCTGGGGGAGGTACATACAAAGCAACAAAGAAATCATCTTATAAATATGTTAAAAACAATTACATGAAAGAAAAAAAACAAAAAAAAAACGTTTGAATACTTATCTTGGGTTCATTTTGCCTAACATCAACTTGTCTGACAGTTTCTGTTTGTCTCAGACATATACTAGTTATTGCACATAAGAGAAATCATGGGACCTATATTTCTTTGGGTCTGGCTTACTTCACTTAATATATTTTTTTCAACCACTTTGGAAAGTAGTATGGAGGTTCCTCAAAAGACTCCACATAGAGCTCCCCTATGACCCAGCAATCCCACTTTTGGGCATTTACCCAAATGATCACAAACAAGACCACACTAAAGCTACCAGCACAACTATGTTTATTGCAGCATTATTTACCATAGCTAAGAGATGGAACCAACCCAGATGCCCCTCAGTAGATGAATGGATCAAGAAAATGTGGTATATATACATAATGGAATTCTATGCCTCCATCAGAAAGAATGACATTGCCCCATTTGTTAGGAAATGGAAAAACTTGGAAAAAATTATATTAAGTGAAGTAAGCCAGGCCCAAAGAAACATAGGTCCCATGGTTTCCCTTATTTGTAATATCTAGTATATGTATGAGTCAAGCGGAAAAGGTCAGATAATGTGATGTCAGGAAAATGAACCCTTAGATATGTATTTTAAGGTTTTTTTTCTTTCATACATATGTTTCTAACGCATTTATAAGATTATCTCTTTGTTGCTTTGTATGTCCCTCCCCCACAGTATAAACCCTGCTTTCACTATATTTGATGTCAGTATAACTTGTGGAGGAGATGGGGAAAAACCAGTTGTTTAAGGATACAGGTGGACATGTTGCAACAATGAGAAGTACAAGTTGTCATGTCCAAAACAAGCTTTACAACGTCGGTGCGGGGGGGTGGGGTTAAGGAGAAGAATTGGGATTGGGGGGGAGGGGGGAGGCTGGGAAGGGATGTGAAGGGTAAACACAGGAGGCGGTTGCAATGCTTGGTAAGAAATGTACGCATTATCCTGCCCATGTAATTGTAACTCCTCTGTACAGTATGTTCACAAATAAAATAAAATTAAATTTAAAAAAATAAAAAATAAAAAATAAAAAAAAGAAAATGAGTTTTCTTAATTTCTGACACTATTAATGAAAGGTAAGTGGAATTTTGCCTCAGTGAAGGCTGAGACAATGTTCAGGCTTAGTTACTATAATTAAGAACAAATAAGCAATAGTTAGATACAAGAAGTAACATGTTATGATTTACAGCTATTGTTATTTGACTTTTAAATCAGTGTTATGATAGAATGACTTGCCAGGAAGAGTAGTAAAGCAGATTTTAAAACTTGAAATGGTCATAAAGTTTGAAAAAGAATTCCATGAAAATCCCCCAAAGATCATTTATCTTTAAAACCAATATTTCTTTGCATTGCAATGGCAAGATTTTAAGGCATATGATTTCCTAGCTTTTGCATATGAGTTGTTATCAATATTAGTCTATTTTTTAATTTTAATTTTTAATTATCTTTAAGTAGTTGTATGAAAGGGTTTCAATTCAACATTTCAATTTATGAGGACATCTTGGTCAATGTCACCTCTTCCATTATTCTCTCCCCTTTGTCAACATTAGTCTTTAAATCAACACCAAGTATGTAAATGCTTTTTGTGTCAAATATTGTACCTTACTGAACATTAGCTTAGAAAAATCGCAACTATGTCAAAAGATAAAATAAAAACAAATATGCTGTCCCTATTTTATTTTCTTCCAGTCCTGAGACTTGAATTCAGTGCCTGGGCTCTCTCTCTCAGCTTTTTTGCTCAAGGCGAGTGCTCCACCACTTGACCACAGCTTCACTTCTGGCTTTTTGGTGGTTAATTTGAGGTTAGAGTGTCATGGCTTTTCCTCCTCCTAAGGTCTGCTCTTGGATGGTGAGCAGACTCCACCCTCCTTGCATCAAAGTCTCCACCCAATTCCTGTGTTACCTAGGCAACTGGCACACCTGGAAGAGGTCATATCTGAATCCACTGAGGTCACATCTGGATTCGATGTGGCCACATCTTTCCCTGCCCCTACCCTAGATAAGGTCTAGCCCAGGGCCAGATGCACCCTTTCCCATGCCTTTCCCAGCTGCCTGGAATGCTAACATGGCCTGGTGCCAGCCAGAACGATGAATAAACCTACCCCTTACCTGAATACCATGTGTGTGGTGTGGTTCTTACTGAGCAACCACCTCTTTTTAAAACCTAACACTCCCCAGGCTGACTTTGAACCAAAGTCCTCAGATCTCAGCCTCCTGAGTACCTGAGATTACAGCTTTGAGCCACTGGTGCTTAGCTTCTGTTCCCATTTTAAATTAATCCATTTGTTTATTGATGCAAAACACTTATTGAATAATTCTGTAAGTTTTTCCATTAAAAATGTGTGGCTGACTCCAAGAAACTTACAATGTAATCAAAGTGACTGAATATAAACAACTATGTTTAAAAAATGCTAAGTAGAGGGGGAAATAAAAAGTAAATATTATGAATACTTTTTATGGACAAGGCCCTATGCTAGGAACTATTACACAGAGTATTTTATTTGGCTCAGACAACAGACCAATTAATTATTATTTCCTCACATTTTACAGATGAAAGATGTGAGAGTCAAAAATGATAGGTGACTTCTTCAAGATCAGGCAGCTAAAAAGAGCCAGTGCTGCAAGTACATAGAGCAATGCTTTATTCCAAAGCATGGACTTATTGCACTGCACCACACCAGGTGCAAAAGAATTCTCATGGCTGCCAAAGTGCTTGGTGAAGGAAGTCCAGCTAAGCCTCCCCCTGGAAGAATATAAGTGTATTTTCATTTAGCACAATGGTAGCATAAGAAAGCTAAGTAGTTTACATGCAGTTAAATGGTGATGGAAACTCAAGGTACAGAAGGAAATCAGCAAGAAATGCAAAAGTAGTTTGTGATTTTATTTTTATCTTTGATTCAACAATTCTTTGGGTAGATAATAGGTCAAGTTTGAATATTTGAGACTGAAGAACTTGAGAGATATGTAAATGGACTTAATAGAAGCCATCAGGACATATGGGTCTGCAGGTCATCTGAAATGTCACAAATGGAAATTTTGTTTTGGGAATCTTTAGTATAATTGAAAGCCAAGATGTGAATAGGGATACAGCATGGAAATTATGGATAAGTAATGCCTTTATTACTTTGTGCACTGTTACAATGCTGTCTGTGTGTAAAAAGCAGCACTGCTGTTGGGGAAGGGATAGGAGAGGAATTCATATAGGCATTGTTCAGATATTGGTGATGAGCTTTGGAATACTAGTACTAGCCTACCTTGTGAAGGTAGGGTGGGAAATTCAGTCTTGGAAAAACATAAGCAGTCTTGGAAAAACACAGAGGCATAAAATGGAATGAATCATTAGAACTAGTCTATTTTTAAAAATATTTGTATTGTAAATATACTCTACAGAAGAGTTACAGTTACATGAGTGAGGTAATGAGTACATTTCCTATCCAGTATTGTTACTACTCCCTCCTTTGTTTTTCTTCTACTATCCCTTCCTCCCACACCTCCCCAACTCCCCCCTCCCAAAGTTATAAAGTTGGTTTTCAACATAGTGTCTAGTATGTCTCATTGTTACAATGGGTCAACCTGTATCTTTTTTATTTTTATTTTTTTTTACTATTTTTAAATAGTAAAATGGAATGAATCATTAGAACTAGTCTATTTTTAAAAATATTTTTATTGTAAAAATAGTGTACAGAGGGGTTACAGTTACATGAGTAAGGTAATGAGTATATTTCCTATCGAGTGTTGTTACCTCCTCCTCTGATTTTCCCCTACCATCACTTCAATCCCCACTTTCCCAACTCCTCCCTCTCTCCCCCCCCCACAAGTTGTAAAGTTCGTTTTCAACATAGTGTCTTGTACATATTATTGTTACAATGGGTCAACCTGTATCCTTGTCTCAGTATTTTGTTATTTCCCTTTCCCTCCCCACATTAGAAAAGCATATATACAAGATGCAGGGCACCAGAATCAAATACAGTGAAAAAAGGGTTATACCATGGGGGAAGAACATACAAAAGAAACAAAAAAAATCACATAGTACATTATAAGTATGTTAAAAAAAAATAGCAAGAAAAAACAAGACACTTGTGTCCCTGTTTGGGGGTTCATTTCGCCTTAACATCATCTTATATGGTCATATGTACATAGCTTTTGACCCTTTCTGCTTGTCTTAGACATATACTAGTTTTTGCAAATAAGGGAAACCATGGGACCTATGTTTCTTTGGGCCTGGCTTACCTCACTTGGTATAATTTTTTCCAAGTCTTTCCATTTCCTAACAAATGAGGCAATGTCATTCTTTCTGATGGAGGCATAGAATTCCCGTGTGTGTGTGTGTGTGTGTGTGTGTGTGTGTGTGTGTGTGTGTGTGTGTGTATCACATTTTCTTGATTCATTCATCTGCTGAGGGGCATCTGCATTGCTTCCATATCTTAGCTATGGTAAATAATGCTGCAATAAATATAGTTGTGCTGGTAGCTTTAGTATGGCCTTGTTTGTGATCGTTTAGGTAAATGCCCAAAAATGGGATTGCTGAGTCATAGGGGAGCTCTATGTGGAGTCTTTTGAGGAACCTCCATACTGCTTTCTAAAGTTCAACCTGTATCCTTGTTTCAGCATTTTGTTATTCCCTGTCCCTTCCCCAAATCAGATAAAAGTATATACAAGACACAGGGTACCAAAAGAAAAACAGTCACAATAGGGGATAAACCAAATGAATAAAACAAACAAAAGTAAAAAGTAATAATTTCATACAGTACATTGAAAACAACAACAAAACCTCTTGTTTCCATATCTTGGAGTTAATTTCAATTAGCATAATTTTATGTGGTCATACTTACATAGCTATTGATCTATTGTGATCCTCGGCTAGGACTATCCTGGACATATACTAATTGTTACAAATGAGGGAAAACATGGAACCCAGGTTTCTTTGGGCCTTGCTTACTTCACTTAATATGGTTTTTCCCCCGTCTTTCCATTTCCTTATGTGTGGGGCAATGTCATTCTTTCTGATGGAAGGATAAAATTCCGAGGTGTATATATACCACATTTTATTGATCCATTTATCTAGAGGGTCATCTGGGTTGGTTCCATATCTTAGCTATGATAAATAAAACTGCAATGAACAAAGTTGTACCGGTAGCTTTTGCGTGACCTTTTTTTGTGGGCATTTGGGTAAAAACCCAGGAGTGGGATTGGTGGATCATAGGGAAGCTCTATGTTTAGTCTCTTGTGGAACTTCTATACTGCTTTTCAGAGTGGTTGAAACAGTTTACATTCCCACCAACAATATAGTAACATTCCCTTTTGGCCACATCCATGCTAGCATATGCTATTATTTGTTGTCTTTCTAATGGTCATTCTAACTGGAATGAGGTGGAATCTCAATGTGGTTTTGATTTGCAATTCTTTTATGGACAGAGATGTTGAGCATTTCTTCATGTGTCTATTGGCCATTCTTTTTTTTCACCCCATAATCTTTTATTTCTTAGGAAGCATCTCTTCCTTTTCTTTTCTTTTGCAATTTTTTTAAATTGTGAAAATACTGTACAGAGGGGTCACAATTACATGAGCAACGTTATTCTTATTTCCTCTCCAGAAAAGTCTCTTTTCAATTCTTTAGCCCACTTATTAATGAGGTGATTGTTTCTTTGAGGAATTTTACTGAGGGGTTAATTTTTTGAACTCTAGGTATATTTTTGCTATGAAGCCCTTGTCTGTTGTATGGCTAGTGAAGAACTTCTCCCAATCTCTGGGCTTTCTATTGATATTGCTAGATATGTTCTTTGTCATGCAGAAGCTCTACAGTTTGGTTAAAATTATTTAAGATAGAAACTCATTGTGCCCCTGCAATCTTAGCACTCAGGAGGCTAAGCCAGGAGAACTGTGCATTTGAGGCCATCCTGGATTGCATAGCAATATTTTGTCTCAAACTAAAAATAAAAGAAAAAAATTATTCTTTTAGTTCTAAAGTATAGTGCTGAGGCTGATTGTGAGAGTCAGAAGAAGCCAATAAACATATATTTAATGAAAAAGTAAATTATTCTAATGATTACTATGCTCCCCAAATAGAATAGGTTGCTTAATAGAGTAGATTTCTGCCTAGTTCTGTGATATTTACAAGGTGGTTACATGATAGTCTTTAAGGGACACAGTAAAAGAGAATCTTATGTTGAGTGTAAATTTTCATGTTAATTTTTTATCTATGACACTAAAATGTTCCTGAGAAACCAGGATCAAGAAAGGCATATAGGAACTCTTCCAAATAACAGCCATGTAAGGAATTTGTTTTGAATATTTGTGGTGGCTCTTTCTGACCTCAAAGGCATATCCTATAAATAATTTTTAGAGCATACTCTTGGTATCCTGCTCATATTGTACACTTGTTAACACCTTGTAACTCCTGACCTTTGCCTTTTGAGAAGATGTAATAATTCTCTTGTTATCAACTCTCTGTTTGGTCTCAAGGGAGGGCTTTCACCACAAATCACAACCACGGTCCAGTGTTAACAAATGCCACTAATCCTGTCGAGTCCATAGACCATGTAATTTAGTACCTGACAGGGATTATTGCATGCACAATGGTATCTTGGATACTAGAGCTAAAGATCATTAACATTTTTGAATTGTTGCTTTTGCCTATGTGTTTATTTTTCAAGACAGTAGTGCCAAAAGATGTTTATGAATATCTTTTTAATTATATTATACCAGAGAAATGAGTTGTGTGGACAAAATAATTGACACAAATGTTACTATTATCCAGAAAAACAAAGCAGGATGATTTTTGCTTTACTGGTCTTATAAATTAAGTAAAGGTAAGTAAAATTACCAATATTTAAGTACTGATATAAAAATCTATGAATCATGTTAAATGACAAAAGAATATGAGGAGAAATAACATACTCAATACATATATGTGTTGGCACAGGTATTTTTTTGGGGGGGGGTCCAGTCGTGGGCCTGAACTCTGGGCCTGGGCGCTGTCTCTCAGCTCTTCAGCTCAAGGCTAGCGCTTTACCACTTGAGCCACAGCACCACTTCTGGCTTTTTTCATTTTGCTTATGTGGTGCTGAGGAATCTAACCCAGGGCCTCAGGCATGCAAGGCAAGCACTCTACCACTGAGCCACCTTCCCAGCCCGACACAGGTATTTTAATAATAACTTGAAGAAGAAAATTCATAATGGGTTTATTTGTAGAGCAGACTACATGGTCATAGGTAGCATTTATCATTACCTTCTTCCATCACTATATATACTTCCTATGTCTTCGGCAAGCATTTCAGGTGGCTGTAATTTTTTACCTGGTGGATGTGACCCAATATTTTTTTGTAGGTCATGGGACTTGAACTCTGTGTCTGGGCACTACCCCTCCGCTCTTCAGCTCAAGGAGAGAGCTCTACCGCTTGAGCCACAGAGCCACTTCCTGTTTTCTAGTGGTTTATTGGTGATCAGAGTCTCACGGACTTACCAGTACAGACTGGCTTTGAACCGTGATTCTCATATCTCAGCCTCCTGAGTAGCTAGGATTACAGGTATGCCACCGGTGCCTGGCATGACCCAAATCATTACTGCAGGAGGGTCTCAGCTTTTTATAATCCTGCTTGGACAAGGTTGTTATACTTTTCCAGTTTACCTTATTTGCAGGGCATGGTAATTTGAACAAATGCCCTAAGAAGTCTCTTGTATTGCAGATATGCTCCTTGTCTCCATTGTGCAGCAATAATCCATTCCCTTCTATATATCAGATTTATAATACAACCAAAATGTTAATTCTTTTCCTAGTTTGTTGACTCAAATATGAGAAGCCCAAAGTGTCAGAGTAACATCTTGCTTTCCAGTTCATTGGAATCCTTGTATGTCTCCTGGTGGAAGCATTTTCTTCTGGGCCCAAGACCTCTAGGACAGAAGAATATAAAGTTATGTAAACAGAAAGCATACATATTGCTAGTATGTCACTAGATGCAATGGTGAATACTATCCATCTATTTCCACACTCTGATTCCTGGATCTGTGAACCTTGGCTAAGAGGGAGTACAGTATTCTATTTTAGGTGCTGATTCAGAGCACATAAAGCCTTCTGGAAAAGCCTGTCCCAGCCAGGTTATAATTAAGTCATTGAAAGAACATTCTACATTTTATGAAACCAATTACTTTTTGATGGTCGGAACATAAGACCAGTGATTTCCATCGCCTTGCCTGTGACCACATTTCTTGTTACTTGGTGAGAAGCAAGACTAGTTGGAATAGTATGGTGGAGGATATGGCAGTTTTTAAGGCCATGGATGGTGTTCTGGCAGAAATGTTGTCTCCAGGGAAGGCTAATTTGTTTCCTGAATATCTAGTCTAGTGTATAACCTTTGAATAATGGAAAGAGTCCAGTGAAGTCAGCCTGCCATCAAGTATTGTCACTTATTACTTCTGAAAATGGCACCATATGAGGAGCTCCTTGTTAGTCTGGAAGATTGAGAATTCAGCAGTGGTCATAATTGTTCATCCTTCCTAAGTGTAAATCTATGTTGCTGAACTGATCTTCATCCTCCATGCCTGCCAACACAAGCCCATTGCAGTGTTTTAAATGGGAAAGAAATAGTCTACTATCCACAGAATGGGTCATCCTATCCACACCATAATTATTAAAAGCTTCCTGTACTGAAGTCATTCAGGGGAACATTTACTTAAGATGCAAACATCTTTACACTTCTTCCCCAAATTTCTCTGTTTTCATTTGTCTCAACATGTTTCTTCCAGTCCCTGGTCATCTAACAAAGCCTTGACCATGCTCAAAGCTGTGTTCACTGCGAGTTTCTCTATTCCAGTATCCTTTAAAAATGTTCCAGAAAGGGAATTACATACTATAGTTGTATTCTTTCATGTAGTATCTACATATTGTGCAGAACCATCTGTAAGCCAGACCTGAATCCTCTTTCTTTGCCCATTGATAGTAGAGAACTTCCAGAAGAGAAGCTATAGTGTATGCTGAGGTAGATAATACAATATGACAGGTGTGGAGACCATGGGCAGTTCAGATAATATATATGGTACCTTGACCTATGTTTGATCCCTCCTAAGGCCTACCAGTACTTTAAGAGCAATTTCTCAGAGGAAAAGTAGAGTTACTTATGGATGATGGTGGACTTTAATCCAATATGTGGGCCTTCCAAAGACTCTAAACAGCATTTCTATCCTCACTGATAGATTACAGTCCAGGTGACAAGTAGCTTGCACAGCTGCCTAGATATAACATATATTATTCTCTGTTCTCCACTCAAAACTAGTAGCTTTTTAAAACACTTAGTGAATTACCTGGGGTAACATATTGAAATGAAAAAGATGTTGCCTCCTAAGCCTTGTGCATTTCTTTTCATTGCAGGAATTGCCAGATGCAACAACTTATCATTTACCTTAGAAAGGACATTAAGACATGTTCCACATCAGTGAATTCTTAGAAATTTCACTGGGTCAAATGTGCCTGAATTTCATTGGATTGTTTCCCACACTCTGACCATGAGTCTCTTACAAGTTTCCCCTTTCTGTGTCCAGTTAGTATAATGTCAAGAATGTAACACACCAGAGTATAACCTGATGTATAGTAACAGCAATCAAGACACATTCTTAAGATCTATACCTATGGATTCAATCAACTATTGGTTAAAATATTTTAATATTTACAATGTTAATGATTATATCCAGATTTTTTCTTGTCATTATTCCTTAGAAAATACAGTATAACTATCTAGCATTTTTATTTTATTAGGTTCTATAAATTGTCTAAATAGTGAACTGAGGTATGTAAGTGGATATATGGAGAGATTTCATACAAATCTGATGCTATTTTATATAAGGGGTTTGGAGATCTGCAGATATTGACATCTACAGCTTGGGAACAGGAATTTTAAATCCAATCTTTCATGGATACTAGAAGATGTCTGTAATGACCTAGGGCTAGGGAGTCATTAAATTCTTTTCAATACACAGAGTATATTGCTTTCCTTATCAGTTGAAAATAAACTGCTTTTATTTTTGCCTTTGGTAATTTGCCACTTGACACAGTCCATTTCAGCATTCCAATATTCCTTCATTGATTTCCTTCCTTCATTGATTTCCTTCCTATGTCAATCCAGGGGAGACCATTGATTTCCAATTTACTCAGGAAACTCTTCTGATCCAGGTTCTAGAGCCTTTTCTAAATCCTAAGATATAACATTAAATACAGAATGTGCTTACTGAACATATATCAATAAATTTTGACTGGTCAAAACTTGTGTTCATCTAGTTATTCTTTGTCTTTAATAACAGTTCTCACACATGTTCCTCAGATTTTTACTTGTACAAATTGTAATTGGCATAACACACACACACACACACACACACACACACACACACACACACACACACACACACACACACACACACACACACACACACACACACACACCTTACTGATTTTTTTCTGCATTTCCTCAGTGTATCATTACAAGCATTATATGTAATTTTTTTTCCGGAAACACACTTACAGACATATCATTCTTTCAGATGAGTAAATAGAATTCCATTGTGTATATATACCACATTTTCTTGATCCATTCATCTATAAGGGATCATCTGAGCTGATTCCATATCTTGGCTATGGTAAACACTGCTGCAATGAACGTGGTTGTGATGATAGCTTTAGTGTGGTCTTGTTTGTGGTCATTTGGGTAAAGGCACTGGAGTGGAATTGCTAGGTCATAGGGAAGCACTATGTTTAGTTTTTGAGAAACCTCCACACTGCTTTCCAGATTGATTGAACAAGCTGACATTAATGGAAGCATCTCTTAATCCAATCCAATCAAGCAGATGTATAGAACCAACTATCATAGTTTATTTATTCATTAATTCATTTATGTATTAATTTTTTCATCAAAGTTTCCAGAAGAGTACATTACCCCAGTGTGTATTATTATTATCAAGGAAAATAAAATACAGTGGTTTGTGAAATTTCCAAATGTATTAGACTCCATCATAACTTTTCACAGAATATGTTATGACTAAGAGGGTAAAATCAGATGTGAGGAGATTTATGATGGATTTCCTAAGTGTTCTAAAAATCAGTGACATTGTACTTATGGTCCAACTATGGCTGCTTGATGCTGATTTTTATTAAGTCACATATATATTCTTTTCCCTGACTTTCATCTGCTACCAGTACCAGACTTAGAAATCTGAGGTTTGGGAGAAAAAAAAATTTTTTTTTGATTGAAGGGCTTAAACATGGGACCTGGGCACTATCCCTGAGCTCTTTTGCCCAAGGTTAGCATTCTACAACTTTGAGCCACAGCTCCATTTCCTGGGATAATTGTTGAATTAATGATGGTAATCCTTTTAGATCCTGAAAAAAAATTTAGAATATCTTATCAAGCAAGCAGAAGTCAGAAGTGCAGGAGTAGCTACATTATACCTGACAAAATAGACTTCAAGAAAAGTTTACCACAAGAAATAAAGGTTACTGTGCATTAATAAAAGGAACAATTCATCAAGATGGTATAATGATTATAAGTACATATGTCTCAAATATTAGTGTACCCAGTTTCATAAAATACACTACTGGACATAAAAGGACATGTGATATACACATAGTAATAACGAGTGGATTTTATACACCATTCTTGTCAATAGATATAAAATCAACCAAAAAATCAACAGAGATTCTCTGAATTAAACTATGATCAATTGGACTTCACAAAACATATACAGATTATTTCATCTAATGATTGCAGAATATTCAATTTTTCAGAATCACATAAAACTTTCTCTAGGGGCTGGGAAGTTGGCTCAGTGGTAGAGTGCTTGCCTTGCATGCATGAGGCCCTGGGTTCGTTTCCTCAGCACCACATAAGCAAAAAGCCGGAAGTGGCACTGTGGCTCAAGTGGTAGAGCGCTAGCCTTGAGCTGAAGAGCTGAGGGACAGCGCCCAGGCCCAGAGTTCAGGCCCCACAACCGGAAAAAAAAAATAAAAATAAAAAAATAAAAACTTTCTCTAAAGAAGGCCACATTTTTATCATAAAGCATGTCATAATATGCTTAAAATAATTTCCTATATCTTAACAGATCATAATAGAATAAATTAGACATTAATAACGAGGCAAGCTTTATAAACTGTACAAATACATGGTATGTGGACATTACATTTTTGAATGATCAATACATCATTTAAAAATTTTTGGAAGGAAAACTAAAATTTTTAGAATCAAATTTATAGGTAACAACTAGCCATGAGTGATGGGGAAGTGCAAAAGAATTTTTTAAAGTTTTTTACTGAGATTAAATGATTACATAAATTTCAGAGTATTATGAAATAGTGATAGTTAAAGTCACAAACACATTTTAACCTTCACAAGGCAAATTGTCATTATCATGGTCTGTAATGTTTGTGAATTCTATGAGCTTTGACAATAAAACTATTTCTTCCACATCGGGTGATATGTACACTTCTTTCCTTTTGCTTAGTGTAAGTTGTTCCCTCTTTTCCTCTTCATTCCCTCCCTCCCATCACTGCCCTTGAGTTGTTTAGTTCATTTTCATCAATGTCCAGTGCAGCTGATGAGCCCCTCTGTTGTATATTTTCCCGTTTCCCTCTGATTCTGTGTCATCCTCCTAGCTTCCTTCAGGTATGCACACGCATGCGCACGTGCGCGCGCGCACACACACACACACACACACACACACATATATACACCATATATGTGGTCAAGAATATGGAGTCATTTAGAAATGATGCAACAAATTGAGTGGAGGTCCTTTGTTTCTCCAGTCCTATTTAATTTGTGATATCAACTTGTATTTTGTATTTAACATCCACATATCAGGGAGGCCATGTGCTGTTGTCTCTCTGCTCTTGCTTACCTCACTCCAAATAATTTTTTCTAGTTCTATCAATTTCCCTGTGAATGCCATTATTTTGTCCTCTCTAATAGCTGCATAATATTCCATTGTATATAGGTACCACACATTTTAGATCCATTCATCTGGGTTGTTTCTATATCTTGGCTATTGTGAACAGTGCTGCAATGAATATGGAAGTGCATGTGTCCTTGTATCCTGGTTCCTATTGCTCAGGGTACATGCCTAAGAGTGGTATGGCTGGGTCATAGCAGAGGTCTATACTTAGCTTTCTGAGGTACCTCCAGACTGTTTTCCATAGTGGTTGTATTAGTGTACATTCCCACCAACAATGCAATAGGGTTCCTCTTTCTCCTTATCCCTGCCAGCATTTGGTGTTGGCTGAATTTAGCATGTGGGCCATTCTGACGGCGGTAAGGTGGTATCTCAGTGTTGTTTTTATTTGCATTTCCTTTACAACCAGGGATGATGAACATTTCCTCATGAGTTTCTTTGCCATTTTTATCTCTTCTTCTTGGAAATCTCTCTTTAGCTTCTTTGCCTATTTAATGATTTGTTTGTTAGATTTAGGAAGGATTCATTTTTTGAATTCCCTGTATATAATGGATATTAGGCTTTTGTCTGTTATGTTGTTGGTAAATATTTTTTCCCAATTAGTTGGCTGTCTTTCTAGTTTGGTAGCTATGTCTTTAGCTGTGAAGAAACTTTATTTTAAGTTAGTCCCATTTGTTGAGTCTCTCTCCAATTTGTTGTGACCCTGGGACTCTGTCCAGGAAGTTCCTGCCTGTGCCTATAAGTTCAAGTGTCTTTCCTACTCTGTCCTGTAGTAGTTTCCAAGTTTCAGGTTTGATGTTAAGGTCTTTAATCCATTTTGAGTTGATGTTAGTGAGTGGTCACAAGCTGGGGTCCACTTTTATTATTCTGCATGTGGACACCCAGTTTTCCCAGCACTAATAGTTGAAGAAGCTATGCTTCTTCCACTGTATATCTTTGGCTCCTTTGTCAAGTATCAGCTGACTATAGGTATGTGATTTTATTTCTGGATCTTCTAATCTGTTCTATTGGTCTTCAGATCTGTTTTCGTGCCAATACCAAGCTGTCTTTGTTATTATGGCTCTAGAAGCTTTGGCTATTTTAGGTCCCAAAGGAAATTTCTAACAGGTATTTAAATGATTTGCTGCCATGAATTAACCAAAAGCAGGAGAAAATCCTGGCATGTGTGCTTCTACTTTCTGTTTGTCAATTTTTTTTAATTTTATTTTGTAATTGAAAAGGTGTTGTGTTGAGAGGTTACAATTACTTAGGTAAGACAAGTACATTTGTTTTTAATCATTACCCCATCCCACTTTATCTCCAAATTACCTCTCTGTATCCCCCCAAGTTGTAATGTTCATATCCCACATAGTGTTAAATGAGTATTAAAGTTGCTGTGGTTCATCCATTGTTCTGCTGTTTCTGTGATTCCCTTTCCTTTCCACATATTGTATTGTCTATTATGTGGAAAAACGAGGTACAAAAAGCTAAGAGAAATGAAGAAAAAAACAATAATGAAAAGGAAATAACTATATACAAGGTCTAATGAGAGCCTCTTGTTTCCATGAATTGGAGTTCATATTAATATGTTTCCTTATATAGAGTCCTTTGTGTTAAGCTTTTGGGTTCTTAAGATCCCCTGTTAAGAGTATCTTCTTCATATTCTAATTCCTACAAATGAGGGAGATCACGCAACCTGCTTTTTTGGGGTCTGGCTTACTTCACTTAATATAATTTTTTCCAAGTCTTTCCATTTCCTTATGAATGGAACAATGTTATTCTTTCTGATGGAAGCATAGAATTCCATTGTGTATATGCACCCCTTTTTTTGATCCATTCATCTACTGAGGGGCATTTGGGTTGGTTCCATGTCTTGGCTATGGTAAACAATGCTGCAATGAACATTTTCATACTAGTGGGTTTAGTGTGGCCTTGTTTGTGGACTTCTGTGTAGATTCCCAGAAGTTGGATTGCTGGGTCATAGGCAAGCTCTATGTGTAGTTTTTTGAGGAACCTCCACAGTGCTTTCCAGAGTGGTTGAAGAAGTTTGCACTCCCACCAACAGTGTAGTAGTGTTCTCCTTTCGTTGCATTCCTGCCAGCATCTGTTGTGGTTATGGATATTCTAACTGGTATAAGGTGGAACCTCAATGTTGTTTGATTTGCATTTTTTATAGCTAGAGTTAATGAGCAATTCTTCATGTGTCTCTTGGCCATTCATATTTTCTCTTCAGAGAGGTCTCAAGGTTTTTAGCCTACTTTTTAATGGGGTGTTTGTTTCTTTGGAAGTTTGTTTTGGGGGAATTTAATTTCTTGAGCTGTTCGAATATTTTAGATATGACTGATATACGGGTGGTGAAGATATTCTCCCAGTCTGTGGGGTTTTGATATATTTTGCTAGCTATGTCCTTTGCTATGCAGAAGCTCTGCAGTTTAATGCAATCCCATTTATCCAGACTTTCTATGATTTGTTGTGTTTCTGGATCATTATTAAGAAAGTTCTGACCTATGCCAAGGAGCCCTAGTGTTTCTCTTATTTATTCTTACAATAGTTTAAAAATATCTGCATTTCTCTCAAGGTTCTTTGATCCATTTGGAGTTGATTCTGGTGCAGGCTGATATATAAGTGTTGCTTTTCACACATCAAGACCTGGGAACGCATTGTCTGGTAGGCAGAAAGGAGACTATACCATGTTGGTATAGACAAAGTTTATTGGAACAAAACATGGCATACAGACATGAAAAGTAAATCTTCAGTCAGGGGATGGAGAGTTAATCTTAAATAGTTTTACAGGAGCACAGACAGTGAGAATTTAGCTTTAAGTCAGTAAGGAGGTATAGCTAATACTTGTCAACAAATGCTGAGCAGTTCCAGTCATCAAAAGTTGTAAAAAGTAGGTAAAGCACAGATGAGTACACAAAGGGAGTCTCGAGATATTGTTCTAAAGAGTTAACTTAGAGGAGCAGGAATGGCACTTCCTGCAAGCATTCATCTGAATCTGGTGGCCAGGTGTCAGACTTTTACCCTGACTTGGAAGAAGGGGTGCTCTAGCCTTCTCCCAGAGGGAATGCATGCCAGCATATGCACCCTCATGGCACGCAAGACCTCAGATGGGGTCACACTAGTCAATGCCTCCAACATATATGGATCTTGCTTTAGTTTTCTACACATGCTTAGCCAATTCTGCCAGCACCATTTATTGAAGAGGCTGTCTTTCATCCATCCTATTTTTCTTTGCCCCCTTGTAAAAGATTAGGTTGTCATCGGTCTGTGGGTTCATTTCTGAGTTTTTGAATCGATTCCATTGGTCCTCAGACCTGTTCTTGTGCCAGTATTAAGCTGTTTTGAGTACTATGGCTTTGTAATAGACTTTGAGGTTCGATACTGAAATTCCTCCAGCATTGTTCTTCCTGCTAAAGATTGTTTTTGCTATTCAGGGTCTTTTGTTGTCCCATATGAATGTTTTAATTGATTCTTCTATTTCATTGGAAATAAGAAGTTGGTATATTGATGAGTATTGCATTGAATTAGCTTTTGGCAATATTGCCATTTTCACAATGCTAATCCTCCCAAACCAGGAACATGGAAGGTTATTCCACTTCTTGAGGTCTGCTTTAATTTCCTTATTCAGATTTTTGAAGTTTTCATTGTAGAGGTCCTTCACTTCTTTGGCTAAGTTTATTCCTTGGAATTTTTTTGAGGAAATTGCAAATGGAGTTGCTTTCCTAATTTCAGCCTCTCTTCTCATTGTTGGCGCAGAGGAAAGATACTGACTTTCATGGATTGATTTTTATACCGTGCTACTTTGTCAAAGTTTTGGATCAGTTCAAATAACTTGAGAGTGTAGTATATGGGGTTCATTAAATACAAGATCATGTCAGCTGCAAATAGGGGGAGTCTTACTCCTTTTTTCCCTTTTAGGATCCCCTTTATGTTTGCCTCTTGCCTTATTTCTCTAGCTAGGAATTCTAATACTATGTTGAAGAGGAGTGGAGAGAGCAGACATCTTGTCTCATGCCTGATTTCAGTGGAAATGGCTTTAATTTTGACCATTAAGTATTACACTGTCTGGAGGTTTGTCACATACAGCCTTGATTATATAGAGGAATACTCCATGGATTCCTAGTTTTTCTAATGCTTTCATAATAAGGGGCTGTTGGATCTTGTCTAATGCTTTTTCTGCATCTATTGAGATAATCATGTAATTCTTTTCCATGTTCCCATTGATGTGTTGAATTACATTAATTGATTTGCATATATTAAACCAGCTTTGCATTCGTGGAATGAATCCTGTTTGATCATAGTGTATGATTTTTTTTAATAAGTTGTTGAAGTCGATTGGCTAGAATTTTATTGAGAAGGTTTGCATCAATGTTCATCAGAGAAATGAGTCTATAGTTCTCTTTCTTTGATGGGTCTCTGCCTGGTTTTGGGATGAGGGTTATGGTGGTTTCATAGAATGAATTTGGTAGTGAGCTTTCATTTCCAATTTCATTGAAGAGTTAGATGAGAATAGGAATGAGTGCTCCTTTGAAGCCATTATAATACTATTCAGCTGTGAATCCATGTGGTCCTGGGCTTTCCTTGGGTGGGAGGTCTCTTATTGCTGTTTTTATTTCATTACTAGATATGGGTCTATTTAGTTGGTTTAAATCTTGATTTAGTTTGAGATTATCAATTTTTGCTAGAAATTCATTAATTTCTTCCATATTCTTGAATTCATTAGCATAAAGGTCCTCAAAGTATTCACTTTTGATATTCTGAATCTTGCTAGTTTCTGAGGTGATGTTTCCGTTCTTGTCTCTGATTTTGTTTATTTGGATGTGTGTTCTTCTTTTTTTGATGAAGTTTGTTCAGGGTCTGTCAGTTTTGTTGGCTTTTTTGAAGAACCAACACTTTTTCTTGTTATTCTTTCTATGGTTTTTTGGTTTCTATTTAACTGATTTAATTTTAATTATTTCCTTTCATCTGCTGGGTTGGGTGTTGGCTTGTTTCTCTTTATCAAGGGGCTTAAGATGTATCATTAAATTGTTGGTTTGAGTTTTCTCCAATTTGTTGATAAAGCCACTCAGAGCTATAAATTGTCCTCTGAGAACTGCTTTTTCTGTGTCCCAGAAGAGCTGTTATTGTGTGTTCTCCTTATTGTTAAATATCATAAATGTTTGAATTTCAGATCTGATCTCTTCCATGACCCATTGGTGATTCAACAAAGTGTTGTTGAGTCTCCATGTGTTGCAGAATTTTCTATTTTGGCCTTTGGTGTTGATCTGAAATTTTATCCTATTGTGATATGAAAGAATGAATGGAATAATTCCAATCCTTCTGAATTTGCATAAACTTGCTTTGTGAGCTAAACATGCACTGCTGAGAAGAATGTAAATTCTGGTGTTTTTGGATGAAATATTCTATAGATGTTTGTTAAATCTAGTTGGTCTATGCAATTGCTTAGCTCTGTCATTTCTTTATTGAGCTGTCCAGGTGTGACAGTGGTGTCTTAAAGTCAGCAACAATCACTATGTGTGGGTGTATGTGTGTTTTTAGATTAAGTAATTTTTGCTTGATGAAAGTGGTGCTCCAACATTTGGTGTATAGATGTTTAGGAACGTTAGCTCCTCCTGGAGGAGCACTCCTTTATTAGTGTGTAATGCCTTTATTTGTCTCTTCTGACTAGTTTTAATTTGAAGTCTATTTTGATTGATATTTTTTATTGCAATTCCCCCCTGCTTATGGGGGCTGTCTGCTTGATAGTTTCTATTTTAGCCTTTAGTTTCAGTATGTTTTTGTTTTGGGAGGCAAGATGTGTCTCTTGGAGATAGCAAAAAGATGGATTTTGCTTTTTGATCCAACTGGTCAGTCTATGTCATTTAATTGGGGAATCAAGCCCACTGATGTTGAGAGTGAAGATTGAGAAGTCAGAATTGTTTGTCTGTTCCAGCCTTTTTATCCAATTATTTAATTTAATATAATTAATTTGTTTTTTTTTGTATGAAAATACTGTACAGAGGGGTAACAATTATATGGGCAAGGTAATGAGTACACTCCTTACCAAGCATTGTTGCCTCTTCCTTTGTTTCCCCTTCCCATGCCCTCCCATCTCCCCCGAGTCCCTTCCCCCCACCCAACCGCCAAAGTTGTAAAGTTCATTTTTTGACATAAACTCTTGTACATCTCATTGTTGCAGTGGGTCCACCTGTATCCTTGTTTAAACAATTTGTTTTTTCCCTTCCCCTCCTCAAATTTACCAACATCAAATAAAGTGAAAACAGGGGTTATACTGTGGGGCAAGGACATACAAAGCAACAAAGAAATCATCTTATACATATGTTAGAAACAATCACAATAAAGAAAAAACATTTAAATCCTTAACGTGGGGTTCATTTCGTCTAACATCAACTTATCTGACCATTTCTGCTTGTCTCAGACATATACTAGTTATTACAAATAAGGGAAACCATGGGACCTATGTTTCTTTGGGCCTGGCTTACTTCATTTAATATAATTTTTTTCCCAGTACTTTCCATTTCCTAACAAATGGGGGCAATGCCATTCTTTCTGATGGAGGCATAGAATTCCATTGTGTATATATACCACATTTTCTTGATCTATTCATCTACTGAGGGACATCTGGGTTGGTTCCATATCTTAGCTATGGGAAATAATGCTGAAATACACATAGTAGTGCTGGAAGCTTTAGTATGGTTTTGTTTGGGATTATTTGGGTAAATGCCCAAGATTAGGATTGCTGGGTCATAGGGGATCTCTATGTGGAGTCTTTTGAGAAAACTCCATACTACTTTCCAAAGTGGTTAAACAAGTTTACATTCCCACCAATAATGCAGTAGGGTTCTCTTCTGTCCACATCCCCTCCAGCATCTGTTGTTATTAGAGTTCTTGATTATAGCCATTCTAACTGGGATGAGGTGGTATCTAAATGTTGTTTTGATTTGCATTTCTTTTATGGCTAGAGAGGTTGAGCATTTATATTGGCCATCCTTCTTTCCTCTTCAGAGAAGTTTCTCTTTAAGTCTTTTTGTTTTATATTATTTTTTTAATTGTGAAAATACTGTACAGAGGGGTTACAATTACATGGACAAGATAATGAGTACATTTCTTATCAAGCATTGTAGTCTCCTCCTTTGTTTCCCCTTCCCATCCCTTCCCATCCTCCCCCTGCCCCCACCCAATCCTCCCCACTACCCCCCGCCCCCCGCACCATAGTTGTAAGTTCATTTTTCGACATAACGACTTATACATCTCATTGTTGCAATGGGTCCACCTGTATCCCTATTTAAATGATTTGTTCTTCCCCTTCCCCTCTACAAATTATACTGACATCAATATAGCTAAGACATGGAACCAACCCAGATGCCCCTCAGTAGATGAATGGATCAAGAAAATGTGGTATATATACATAATGAAATTCTATGCCTCCATCAGAAAGAATGACATTGCCCCACTTGTTAGGAAATGGAAAGGCTTGGAAAAAATTATATTAAGTGAAGTAAGCCATACCCAAACAAACATAGGTCCCATGGTTTCTCTTATTTGCAATATCTAGTATATGTCTGAGTCAAGCAGAAAAGGTCAGATAAGGTGATGTTAGGGAAATGAACCCTAAGATATGTATTCAAATGTTTTTTTTCTTTCATGCAATTGTTTCTAACATATGTATAGGATTATTTCTTTGCTGCTTTGTATACCCCATGGTATAACCCCTGCTTTCACTGTATTTGATGTCTCTTTAAGTCTTTAGCCCACTTATTTATTGGGCAGTAGTTTCTCTGAGGATTTGCTGTTGGGGGATTTAATTTTTTGACTTCCATGTATATTTTTGATATGAGACCCTTGTCCGTTGTATGGCTAATGAAGATCTTCTCCCAATCCGTGAGCTTTCTATTGATCTTGCAAGCTATGTCCTGTGGAGCACATGGAAAGCAAAGCTGGTGCTGAGAGGGAGTTGAGTGGGCAGAGCCCGATTTGCTTTACATTCAGTGTTTAACCAGCCTGTGGAAGCTTAGGTGCATGATAGTGTGTGACCTTTACAGTGATTTGTTCCTCTTCCTCCCCTCCCATGCCACCTGCTCATTTTTACTTTAAAAAGTGCTTGCTGTGTGTTAATAAATGAGCTTGAGTTCCTGCTTGATTTGACTCCCCACTGTGTCTGATTGTCTCCTGGGTTAAGGGAGATTGGAGAATGCTCGAATGGCTACACTTACCTTTCCTTGGACCCTGTGCGTCTTTCTTGGAACAGACAAAGACCTGACATCTGGTGCCCAACGTGGGGCATGAAAGGAAAATATACTGACCAAGGCTAAGCGGTCTCTCAGGGTAAGTGAAACCTTACTATGGGTAATGCTATTTCACTGAAGAAGGAAAAAGAGGCAACATTAGGCCTAGAGGGAGTAAAGGAGGACTTGGGAAGTGAGAAGGAAAAGGAATGGGTCAAATTCGACCGAGAATGCACTTTAACATGCACAGTGGAAGTCAAAACGAGGGTGAAGGTAAGTTACCCCCTCTGACTTGGGTGCCCCAGATGGTCCTAGGCCCCCACCATATTCCCCCAATTGAGAGGGAGGTACGGCAGCCTACGAGACCTGCGAGAGGGAGCAGTGAGACCCAGACCACTACCGACCTTCCATAGAGGGGCTGAGGGCTGGGGAAGTAACCTATGCGAAGGCCTACCCTGTAAAGGACGCGCTACCCAGGAGCCCAGACCTGGGCCACAGGATTCGCTTCCCCAAATGTATATGGTCAATCTGGCACCAGGAGCTAACAGGCCCTTGAAATGGTATCCATGGGAAGCTAAGGCTCTTAAAAAGCTCCACAAGGCGGTGGCGGAGGATGGCCAGAACTCTCCTTGGGCCCAGAACCTATTACGGGACATTGCTTATCACCCGTGTGTCCCCAAGGACTGGCTGGATGTGGCCAAAGCTGTCCTCACCAGTTCTCAGTTTATTAAATGGCGTGCTTTCTTTAAGGAGGAATGCAGAGTACGAGTGGGGAATAACTAGCAGGCTCAACCTGCGATACCTATTTCTTATGCCATGTTAACAGGGACAGGGGAAGGGTACTCCACTGGCATCCAACAGGGTTTCTAGGCCAAATTGACTGCCATTATGGGCCATCCAAATGGACTGTCATGTTACAGCGACTTCCCCTCAAAATGCCTTCTCTATTTTCTCCAACGCCTGTTCCTGCGCCCTCCATGTTTTTACTGATGGAGGTAAAGCAGGCTCTGCATATGCAGCCTTTGAGGAGCAACAAAAGACCCTGAGCCAACAAAGATTTCAACCTTGTCAAGGGTCAACACAATATAAAGAAATGCTCACCATAATTATGGCCCTTCAGGACATTCAAAAACCCTTTAATTTGTATTCTGATAGCCTATATATGATTAACTTGCTCCCTCATATTCTCCAGGCACATATTAAGCTGGATGAAAACCCTATTTCCCTCTTATGGTTACCCTTAAGGGCCTATTAGAAGTGCTGGAAGCCCCTATCCATATTCAAAATTTGAGAGGGCATTCAAAACTTCCAGGGTTTTTATCCCTAGGCAATAATTGGACAGACCAGTTAGCTACTGGCCCACAAGCATTAACGTTACAAGAGGCCACCTGTTTGCATGATTTAACCCACATTAATTGGAGAGGTCTTCAACATAAACTTCCTCAGATTCATGTAAAGGACCTTAAAAGGATAGGACATACCTGCAAAACATGCCAGCCCTTCTTAAAAGTACCCCCGTTAAAACCACCAGGGGTAAATCCCAGAGGCCTTAAACCTAACGTCCTCTTGCAAATGGATGTTACTCATTTCCTAGCCTTTGGTAAGCTTAAATATATCTTTGTCTCTATAGATACCTACTTAGGAGCATGCTGGGCCACAGCACATACAGGAGAAAGAACTAAACATTCACAAGCACATTTTCTTCAATGCTTTGCCACCTTGGGTATACCAGCACAAGTTAAAACTGATAATGACCCTGTTTTGTTAGTAAAGCAATGTCAGGGTTTTTTGACAAATGGCATATTAATCATACTTCAGTAATTCACTATAATCTCCAAGGCCAAGCAATTATAGAAAGAGATCACCAATGTCTTAAGGAGTAATTATTAAAACAAAAAGGGGAATTAGCCCCCATATACAGTTACAGATAGCTTTGTTTACCATTAACATTTTAAATTTTTCAAAAGGGGCAACTGAATCCAGATTTCAGAAGCACTGGGGCCAACTAAACCCTAAGCCCCAAGTGAAAGTCAGGTGGAAGGACCCCTTGACACAACAGTGGAGAGGACTTGACCCCCTAGTTACTATGGGCAGGGGATTTGGTGTGTTTTTCCCATAGGGGAGACAGCTACCATTTGGATCCCTGCCAGGAACCTTAAGTTTTTACCCATTTCCTCTATACAGGAGGATAAACTAACCAACAAGAAAAGAAAAATGGCTATGGTGGCCAATGCTTGTGTTTAAAAGAGGGAAAGCCAGAAAGATAATTCCTAACCATCCTCAAGGGCAACCAGTCCTTGAGAAGCTCTTGTGTTCTCTAACAATTGCAGATGGCGATACTCCAGCTGTTGGCTGTCCTGACTCTCCCAGTCCACGCAATGGCCCTATGGAATCTGCATCAACCTCAATGGGTAACCTGGGCAGTGATCAGCACTGACAATGCAGAAACCATCAAATATCTTCTCTTTAGATCTTTTTCAACCCCACAGGCAAATAGCAGGATTAGAACAAGCCCCACCCCTGGACTCTGACGTGGCAAAGACTACTATGCCATCTCTGACTAATGTTAAAGGACTGCTAATGACATTGCTTGGTGTGGTAATGCTTTTCCTGATGGTTTTTCTATGCCTTCATTGCATTATATGAGCACTGCAAAAACTCTTATAAGCTTAGCCAGCCAGTTACATAAGATCAAGCTCCAAATGAATGAATTTCCCCCAAGAAGAATCACAGCCAGAGAGGGGTAAGAGGGGGTGTCAGTCTGACGAACCTAAGACAGGTCCTTCAACTTTGTTCTGAAGAAGTTCCCGATGATGGGTAAGGCAGACAAGGCAATCCATCCAAACTAAGACAGGCAAGTTCGCTTCTTTAAACAAAGACGGGGGTGATGTTGGGAGCCATTGGGAGCTGACAGTAAAGCTCAAATGTCATCTTGACCCCTGTGCTTGCTTAACGTCACGTAGAAGGAACTGGCTTACTTAAAAGACACCAGGTGCCTGGAATTGCTTTGCTAAGTCTGCAGAGTTTGTTTTAAATTTTCCTTGATTTTCTGGACTATAGTAGAATGGCCTGAGTGTGTGGGCCCATGAGGATGCACCATGCCACATGTGTGGAACTCCCAATACCCAGGCTGCTCCCATGCTCTGAAAAGGACGACCTTACGAGATACTGACTTTTATATATTCCCAGGAATTAATTGAAGTGCTTCAGACATTTCTAACTGTGGTGGAGCTGATGTTAATTACTGTGCTAGGTGGGGATGTGAGGAAACTGGGACGGGTTCTTGGACCATGCACAAGGGCCCTCCCTATTCTTGTCTGGCAAATCTTGCTCCTCAGACTTGCCTAGAACCCCCTGCATGGCCAATGCTAGTCTTACTAATGTAATCCTGTTAAAATAACCTTTACAGTGGAGGGAAAAGGTTAACTAACTGGGAAGTGAGTCTGCCATTAAAACAAAAACAGGGTGAATCTGTGGAACACATGGGCAGCAAAGATGGCGCTGAGAGGGAGTTGATGGGCAGAGCTCGATTTGCTGTAGAGCACATGGGCAGCAAAGATGGCGCTGAGAGGGAGTTGAGTGGGCAGTGCTTAACCGGCCTATGGAAGCTTAGGTGCATGATAGGGTGTGACCTTTACAGTGATTGGTTCCTCTTCCTCCCCTCCCATGTCACCCACTCTTTTTTGCTTTAGAAAGGGCTTGATGTGTGTTAATAAACGAGTTTTCCTGCTTGACTCGACTCCCCACTGCGTCGATTGTCTCCAGGGTTAAGGGAGGCTGGGGAAGGGGCTAGCAGCAGCACTTACCTTTCCTCGGACCCCATCCTTCCTTCGTGGGATGGACGAAGCTCTGACAATGTCTATGGCCATGCAAAAGCTCTGCAACCTCATGCAATCCCATTTGTCCAACCTTTTTTTGATTTGTTGTTTCTGGGTCTCTTTTAAGAAAATTTCAGCCTGTGCCAAGGACACCTAGGGTTTTTCATCCTGTAATGTTTTCAGAGTGTCTGCTTTGACTTCTAGGTCTTTGATGCATTTGGAGTTGATTTTGGTGCAGGGTGATAAATAAGGATCTAACTTTAGTTTTCTACAAGTGATTAACCAGTTTTGCCAGCACCATTTACTGAAGAGGCTGTTTTCCTTCCATTCTACTTTTTTAGCTCCCTTATCGAAGATTATATGACTATAGGTCTATAGGTTCATTTCAGGGGTTTCAATTCTATTCCATTGGTCCTGAGGTCTGTTCCTGTGCCAGTACCAAGCTGTTTTGATTACTATGGCTTTGTAGGGGATTTGAAATTTGGTATTAATATTCCTCCAGCACAGTTCTTTCTGTTGAGGATCGTTTTTACTATTCAGGGACTTTTATAGTTCCATATGAATTTTTGGATTTCCTCTTCTATTTCCTTGAAGAATGAGGTTGGCATATTGATAGGTATCACATTGAATTGTAGATAGCCTTGGGAAGTATTGCCATTTTCATGATGCTGATTTTTCCAATCCAGGAGCATGAGAGTTTTTTCCACTTTCTAAGTTCTGTTTTGATTTCCTTTTCAGGTTTTCATAGTTTTCATCATAGAGGTCCTTCACTTCTTTGCTTAAGTTAATTCCTAGGTATTTTATTTTTTGTGGGGCTATTATGGATTGAGTTGCTTTCCTAATTTCAGCCATGCTTTCCTCAATGTCGACATAAAGAAGAGCCATGGATTTTTGAGGGTTAATTTTTTTTCACTTTTCGTTTTTTTATTGTGAAAATATGTACAAAGGGGTTACAATTACATGGGCAAGATAAAAAGTACATTTCCTATCAAGCATTGTAGCCTCCTCCTTTGTTTCCCCTTCCCATCCTTTCCCATCCCCCCTAACCCCCCTACCAAATCCTCCCACCTCCCCCCAACCAAAGTTGTAAAGTTCGTTTTCAACATAACAACTTATATATCTCATTGTTGCAATGGGTCCACCTGTATCCCTATTTAAACAGTTTGTGTTTTCCTTTCCCCTCCACAAAATATACCAACATCAAATACAGTGAAAGCAGAGGTTATACCATGGGGGAGGGACATACAAAGCAACAAAGAGATAATCTTATAAATATGTTAGAAACAATCACATGAAAGAAAAAAAACATTTGAATATTTATCTTGGGGTTCATTCCCCTAACATCAACTTATCTGAACCTTTTCTGCTTGACTCAGACATATACTAGTTATTGAAAATAAGGGTAAACATGAGACCTATGTTTCTTTGGGCCTGGCTTACTTCTCTTAATATAATCTTTTCCAAGTCTTTCCATTTCCTATCAAATGGGGCAATGTCATTCTTTCTGATGGATGCATAGAATTCCATTGTGTATATATACCACATTTTCTTGATCCATTCATCTACTGAGGGGCATCTGGGTTGGTTCCATATCTTAGCTATGGTAAATAATGCTGCAATAAACATAGTTGTGCTGGTAGCTTTAGTGTAGTCTTGTTTGTAATCATTTGGGTAAATGCCCCAAAGTGGGATTACTGGGTCATATGGGAGCTCCATGTGGAGTCTTTTGAGGTACCTCCATACTGCTTTCCAAAGTGGTTGAACAAGTTTACACTCCCACCTACAATGCAGTAAGGTTCCCTTTTGTCCACATTTGAGGGTTAATTTTATACCCTGCTAGTTACCAAAGTTTTGAACCAACTCGAGTAATTTAGGAGTGGAGTCCGTGGGATTCTTTTCTTTTTCTTTCTTTTTTTTTTGTTTTGTCGGTCGTGGGGCTTGAACTCTGGGCCTGGGAGCTGTCCCTCAGCTCTTCAGCTCAAGGCGAGCACTCTTCCACTTGAGCTACAGCACCACTTCCGGTTTTCTGGTGCTTTATTGGAGATAGGAGTCCCACAGTCTCTCCTTCCCGGGCTGGCTTTGAACCGCGATCCTCAGATCTCAGCCTCCTGATTAGCTAGGATTACAGGTGTGAGCCACCAGCGCCCGGCTCCGTGGGATTCTTTATATACAGGATCATGTCATCTGCACAGAGGAAGAGTTTTACTTCACCTTTCCATATTTGGATCCCTTTTATGTTGGCATCTTGTCTTATTGCTGTAGCTAAGCATTCTAATACTAAATTGAAGAGAAGTGGAGAGAGTGGACATCCTTGTCTCGTTCCTGAGTTATGAGGAAATGGCTTTAGTTTTTCAACATTAAGTATAATGCTGGCTGTAGGTTTGTAATATACAGGCTATATTGTATTGAGGAATGTTCCCTGGATTCCTCATTTTTCTAGAACTTTCATCATGAAGGGGTGTTGGATCTTGTAATATATTCTTTTTTTGCATCTGTTGAGATAACCATGTGGTTATTTTTTTTCATTTTTTATTGATAAAATACCGTACAGAGGGGTTACCATTACATAATCAAGGTAATGAGCACATTTCTTATCAAGCATTGTTGCCTCCTCCTTTGTTTCTCTTCCCATCCTTCCAAGCTCCCACCCTCCTCCGGCTCCCCCATCCTCTCCACCCTCCCACCCCCCGGAAAAAGTTGTAAAGTTCATTTTCCCACATAACATCTTGTATATCTCAATCTTGCATTGGGTCCACCTGTATCCCTATATAAACAATTTTTTCCCCTTCCCCTCCACGAAGTATACCAACATCAAATACAGTGAAAACAGTGGTTATACTGTGGAAGAGTGACATACAAAGCAACAAAGAAATCATCTTATAAATATGTTAGAAATAATCACAAGAAAGAAAAAAACATTTGAATCCTCTTGGGGTTCATTTTGCTTAACATCAACTTATCTGACCGATTCTGGTTGTCTCAGACATATACTAGTTATTGCAAATAAGGGAAACCATGGGACCTATGTTTCTTTGGGCCTGGCTTACTTCAGTTAACATAATTTTTCCAATTCTTTCCATTTCCTAAAAAGTGGGGCAATGTCATTCATTCTGATGGAAGCATAGAATTCCATTGTGTATATATACCCCATCTTCTTCGTACATTCATCTACTTATGGACATCTGGGTTGGTTCCATATCTTAGCTATGGGAAATAATGCTGCAATAAACCTAGTTGTGCTGGTAGCTTTAGTATGGTCTTGTTTCTGTTAATTTGGGTAAATGCCCAAAAGTGGGATTGCTGGGTCATAGGGGATCTCTATGTTGAGTCTTTTGAGAAAACTCCATACTACTTTCCTAAGTGGTTGAACATGTTTAAACTCCCACGAGCAATGCTGTAAGGTTCCCTTCTGTCCACATCCCCTCCAGCTTCTGTTATTATTAGAGTTCTTGATTATAGCGAATTTAACTAGGGTGAGGTGGTATCTCAATGTTGTTTTGATTTGCATTTCTTTTATGGCTAGGGAGGTTGAGCATTTCTTCAAGTGTCTATTGGCCATCCTTCTTTCTTCTTCAGAGAAGTTTGTCTTTAAGTCTTTAGCCCACTTATTTATTGGGCAGTTTTTTCTCTGAGGATTTGTTGTTGAGAGATTTAATTTTGTGAGTTGCAGGTAACTTTTAGATATGAGACCTTTGTTGTATGGCTAGTGAAGATCTTCTCCCAATCTGTCGGCTTTCTATTGATCTTCCTATCTATGTCCTTTGCCATGCAGAAGCTCTGTAATTTCATGCAGTCCCATTTGTCCAACTTTTCTTTGATTTGTTGTGTTTCTGGGTCTCTTTTAAGAAAATTTCATCCTGTTCAAGGAGACCTAGGGTTTTTCATCTTCCATCCTGTATTGTTTTCAGAGTGTCTGCTGTGACTCCGAGGTCTTTGATCCATTTGGAGTTGATTCTGGTGCAGGGTGATATATAAGGATCTAGTTTTAGTTTTCTACAAGTGATTAACTAATTTTGCCAGCACCATTTACTGAAGAGGCTGTCTTTCTTCCATTCTATTGTTTTAGCTCCCTTACCGAAGATTAGATGGCTATAGTTCTGTAGGTTCATTTCTGGGTTTTCAATTCTATTCCATTGGTCCTGAGGTCTGTTCATGTGCCATTACAAAATTGTTTTGATTACTTACTCTGGCTTTGTATTAGAGTTTGAAATTTGGCATTGATATTCCTCCAACACTGTTCTTTCTGTTGAGGATCGTTTTTGCTATTCGGAGTATTGTATTGCTCCATATGAATTTGTGGATTGTCTCTTCTATTTCCTTGAACAGTGAGGTTAGAATATTGATAGGTATCACATTGAATTTGTAGGTATTCTTGGACAGTATTGCCATTTTCATGATATTGATCCAATCCAGGACCATAGAAGTTTTTTCCACTTTCTAAGTTCTGTTTTGATTTCCTTTTCAGTTTTTAAAGATTTCACCATAGAATTCCTTCACTTCTCTGGTTAATTCCTAGTTGTTTTATTTTTTGTGGGGCTATTACAAATGGAGTTGTTTTCTTTATTTCATCCTCCCTCATCTCATTGTTGGCACATAGAAAAGCCATTGATTTTTGAGGGTCAATTTTATGCCCTGCTTTTTTGCCAATTTTGAATCAGCTTGAATAATTTGGGTGTGGAGTCTATGGAATTCTTTAAATATAAGGTAATTTCATCTGCAAAGAGGCAGAGTTTTACTTCATCTTTCCCTATTTGGATTCCTTTTATGTTTGCATCTTGTCTTATTGCTGTAGCTAGGCATTCTAATACTAGATTAAAGAGAAGGGGAGAGAGTGGACATCTTTGTCTCGTTCCTGAGTTAAGAGGAAATGGCTTTAGTTTTTCACCAATAAGTATAATGCTGACTGTAGGTTTGTTATATATAGCCTCTATTGTATTGAGGATTGTTCCCTGTATTCCTAATTTTTCCAGAACCTTCATCATAAAGGGGTGTTGGATCTTGTTAAATGCTTTTTCTGCATCTATTGAGATAACCGTGTGGTTCTTATTCTCGCTCTTGTTGATGTGATGAATTATATTAATTGATTTGTGTATATTGAACCAGCTTTGCATCCCTGAAATGAATCCTGTTTGATTGTGGTGTATGATTTATTTTGATGAAGTGTTGAAATCTATTGGCCAAAATTTTGTTGAGAAGTTTTGCATCAATGTTCATCAAAGAAAAGGGTCTATAGTTCTCTTTCTTTGATGAGTCCCTCCCTGGTTTGAGGATGAGGGTTATGATGGCTTCATTGAAAGAGTTTGGTAGTGAACTTTCTCTTTCAATTTCATTAAAGAGTTGGAGGAGTATTGGTATGTGCTCTGCTTTGATGGCCTTGTAGAATTCCACTGTAAAATCTTCTGGTCCTGCCCTTTTGTTAGATATGAGGTTTCTTATTTCTGTTCCTATTTCAATGATTGATATGAGCCTGTTAACATGGTTTAACTCATCTTAGTTTTGTTTCACCATGTTGATGTTTTCTACGAAAAGGTCCATTTCTGCCAAGTTCTTAAACTTATTAGCATGTAGGTTTGAGTAGAATTCCCTCATAATGTTCTAAATCTTGGTTGTTTCTATGGTGATGTTTCCATTCTCATCTCTGTGTGTATTTATTTGGGTGTGTTCTCCTCTTTTTCTGATAAGATTTGCTAAGGGTTTGTCAATTTTGTTAATTTTTTCGAAGAACCAACTCTTTGTTTTGTTGATAATTTTCTGTTTATATTTTTGGATTCTAATTCATTTAATTCTGATTTAATTTTAATGATTTCTTTCTGTCTACTGGATTGGGGTTTATCTGCTGCTATTTTTCAAGGAGGTTCAAATGCCTCATTAAATTGTTGGTTTCAGATCTCCCCAATTTGTTGATGTGGGAACTCATAGCTATAAACTTGCCTCTGAGTACTGCCTTTGCTGTGTCCCAGAGGAGTTGGTAATTTATGTGTTTATTTTTGTTGAATATCATGAACATTTAAATTTCCTTTCTAATCTCTTCCATGACCCAGTGGTGATTCAACAGTTTATCGTTCAGCCTCCATGTTTTACAGGACTTTTTTTTGGTGGCTTTTGAGTTTGAGTTTTAATTTTATTCCTTTGTGGTCTTAGAGAATGTAAGGCATAACTTCAATGTTTTTGAATTTGGACAAGTTTGCTTTGTGACCTAAAATGTGGTCTATTTTGGAAAAAGTTCCATGTGCTTCTCACAAAAACATCTATTCTGTTGCTGCTAGGTGAAATATTCAGTAGATGTCTGTTAAATCTCGTTGATCTATGCAGTTCTTTAGATATATGTTTTCTCTTTTGAGTTGTTGCTGAATATCTATATAGTGGGGATAATGGTGTGTTAAAGTCCCCAACAAATAGTGTCTTTGAATCTATGTGAGCTTTGAGGGAAAGTAGTGTTTCTTGGATAAAATTGGGTACTCCGTTTTTTGGAGAATAGTCATTTAGAATTGTAATATCCCCCTGAAGGAGAGATCCCTTAATTAGTATGTAGCTACCTTCATTATTTCTTCTCACTAATTTTAATTTGAAGTCAATTTTTCTGATATTAGGATTGTTACTCCTGCCTGTTCATGAGGGCCATTTCTTGGTCAATTGTATTCCAGCCTTTCACTTTCAAAGTGTGTTTGGTTTTATGGGCAAGGTGTGACTCCTGAAGACAGCAGATAAAAGGATCTTTCTTTGTAATGCTACTAGACAGTCTGTCACTTAATTGGAATTTTAAGTCCGTTAATGTTGAGAATTAGGACTGAGAGGTGTTTGGGAAATCCTGCCATGTTATCCACTTTCTTGGGGGCTGCAGCAACTGGGTTCTTCCTATGGTTCTCAGATTCTCAGTTTGGGTGTGGTTTCTTGGCCTTTACTGTGGTCTTGTTGGTTTTCTATGTGTAGGTCATCTTTAAGTATCTTTTGTAGGGCTGGTTTGGTGGAGATATATTGTTTCAGTTTTTCTTTGCTATGGAAGGTTTTATTTGACCTGTGGTTATGAAGCAGAGTTTAGCTGGGTACAGTATTCTTGGTTGATAGCTGTTTGTCTTTAGGGCATGATATACATCATTCCAGGCTCTTGTTACTTTGTCTCTGCTGAGAAATCTGAGGTGAATCTAATTGGTTTCCCTTTATAGGTGTTTGGTCTTTTCTCCTTGACAGCTACAAGGATCTTTTCCTTGGTCTGGGTTGATCCTGTGCAGATTATAATGGGTCAGTTGGATGTCCTGTTCTGTTCTGGTCTATTTGGAGTTCTAAAATCTTATTGTATCTGTATAAGCCTATCTTTTTGCATGTTTGGGAATTTCTCTGTTAGGATCCTGTTAAACAAAGTTCCTAGACCAATAACTTCTGTCTCTAGATGCTCCTCTATACCTTTTTTCCTCAGATTAGGCCTTCTGATGGTGTCTTCTAATTTTTGAGTAGATCTATTATATTTCTTGGATCTGTGTTGGATAGTTGTATGTTCTTTCTCTATAATATCTAAGCTGTCTTCAATCCCCGAGATTTGATCATCTTCATGGTCTAACCTACTGTTAAGACTTTCTACTTTGTTTTTTATTTCTTTTCCTTCTAATTGGTCAGCTTTTTTGGCTTCAGATTCTTGGTTGGAGCTTTGTTTTTGATCTTGTATGAACTTCTTTACTTCCTTAATTTGGTGTTCAGTGTTTCTTCTCAAATCACTTAGTTGATTGGTTATGATTTTCTTGGACTCCCATTCCTCCAATTGGGTTACATTTAGCAAAATTCCCTTTGTGTCCCCCTGAATTCTTTCAGCTATCTGTTTATGGATTCCATTAATGCCTCTATTGATCTTTGTCTATTCTCATCCCCCTCTCGCAATTCCTATATTACACTTTGATGAGATTCCTCAATTTTACACAATTCCTGTAGTTCTCTTTGACTGTTGTCAGCCTCCTCACGCAAATCCTGTCTTTCTCTTTTACTGTTCTGAGCCTGCTCATGCAATTCCTTTCTTTCTCTTTGACTGTTCTCAACTTGCTCATGCAGGCTCGAGAGATTCCTGTATTAGTCTTTGGTTTGCCTTCTCTCAATCCCTATCAAACTCACACTGAGTCCTTTTCAGGTTTTCAATCTTTTCATTCACCATGTTTACCAGTAATTTTTGTAGAGCTTTTTGGGAACTCTCCTCTGGATTATTCATTAACTGTTCTGTCACCTGATTGTCATGAGTGGGAGTTGAGATATCTGGACTTGCCATTTTTCTTATGTTTTTCTGGCTTGTTCTGCCCATTTGGTATGAAACTAACACCAATTTTTTGCTAGAACACTATTTTAAGGCAAGCATCAACCAGAGTCCTATAGTTGCACAGTCAAAAGGCTGCAGATACAATCTAGTTCAATAGATACAATCTATTCAACATCAAACAACTATGAAGTAATGGGCTAAGAGCGACAAAGCAGAATTTGTCAAACCAGAAATTATTAGGTTTAGGGTGAAATGTGGGGAAAAATAGTATTAGAGGGATGTGGTGAGGTAAAAAGAGATTGAATTTAACCAAGTCCTTATCTCATAGAAGGAAATGGGTTGGACAGAATGATAAGAGAGTGGGAGAAAAAAAAACTAGAACAAAGGGAAGAACAAAAATTTAAATTAAAAAAAGTGAAACTCTTAAGAATTATGTAAGTTTAAAGAAATTATAATGAGACAAGAAGGATAGGATGAGAGGAGGGGAGGGATAGAAAGGAGACATGAAAAATTAAAAAAAATAAAATTAGTTACTTGAAAATTATATAGGTATATAGGTATGAAGAGATAATACTGCTATTAAAGAATTTAAGCCTAAGAGGTCGTGAATTGAGTAATAAATTTCTGGATTAAGTGTATTCACAATGGGGTATAAGGTCTAATAATCATCGACTGGCATATATCTAGGGATGAGCCGAACAGCAATTAAGTCACGTATAAAAGAAAGAAAGAGAAAAACATGAAAAGAATTTTATAAAAGGATAAAAAAATCAGAAGAAATAAAAAAGCACACACAAACATATGCACCTAAAATAAAAATTATGAGAAGAAAAAAAAGATTGATAGAAAACAACTTTAAAAATTTGAAAATTTTTTAAATTTGAAAATTTAAAAAAAGGTACAAAAAAGAGTTCTTTCCTTTTTTTTTCCCTTTTGTGGGGGGAGAGGTGGGTGGGATGAGAAGATCCTGTATCTCTCCTGTGTCCATAACCAGTATGTTGGTGGAGTCTCTGGTGTGTTTGTGGTGTTTGGTTTTTCTGTGGCTTGGTTGGTTTCTTAAGTCATTTTTTTTTTTAGCAGGCAGAAAAATGCTCTGCATTTCCCAGAGTTTTGTGATCTTCCTCCCATGTTAGTTCAGTGGGAAGGAGATCTGCTTTGAGTATCACAAAAGAGGGAGATGGCTATTTCCTTTAGTTTGGAGCTGCTGTGATGAGGTTAGGTTCTGTATAGGGTTGAGGCCTTTCAGCAAGGCAGTAGGTTTTCCCTGAGGGGCTGGCTTCTGAGACACTCACAGAGCCCAGCCTGGAGCCATTCTCAGGGTTTAGGTCTACTGAATTTCAATTGTTTGTCTAGGCTGCTGTAGGTAGGGACATCCTCTGATTGTGTTTACCAGTGAAGAAAGTCACTCCGCTGGGGTCTGAGCTACATCTGCCTGAGCTGGATGACTTTCTCCTGGGTGGAACTGAGCCTATCAGGTCAGGTCAGGTTCCTGTGACCTGCTAATGGCTCCCATTTTTTTCCTTCCAAGGCCTGAGTTGGAGCTAGTTGCTCAGCTAGGCCTTTGTCAGCATCAAAGATGGAGATCTCCAGTGGTAGGGGAGGGGCAGCCTTCCCTCCTCTGCTCCCTGACAAGGAGTGAGGATGTCAGGGTTCTACTCATGCCAGAGTCTTGGTTCCTGGGCTGTGTCCGGTTTGCAATCTGCAGAATGAAGATATCTACTCCTTGTCAGTTCTTGCTGGTGTTGAGTAGAATCCACTTGCCTGCTGTTTCTGGCGCCTTTGTCCTGGACTCTCTCTGTTGTAGGTATGGCGGCTACGGGCAGCACAGCACTGGCAAGTGCTCATATCTGTCTCCTTGCCTGGATTTTCCCTCTCTGGCCAAACTCTCTGTACTGTGATGGCACACTTGGTGTGATTCTCTAGCCTAGGACTGTTCACTGGAACACTAAATCTGCTTTTTATGTGAGAGCTTGTTCTCCTCTGCCATCTTCCTCCAAACTCCCCTTTCTTATCCATTTTTGGGGGAGCACTGTGTCTTGATGTACCTACTGTGATTATGTAGTTCTCTGTATGTGGGATTTTTTCACTGCCAATATCATGTTCTTGCTGGTTTTCTATGTGTAGAACATCTTTGAGGAATTTTTTTAAATGCTGGTTTGGTAGTGATATATTGTTTCAGTTTTTCCATAATGTGGAAGATTTTATTTGTCCCTCCACTATGAATGAGAGGTTATCTGGGTAAATTATTCTTGGTTGGTAATTATTTTTCTTTAGGGCATGGCATTCCTCATTCCTGGGCCTCCTTGCTTTCATGGTCTCTGCTGAGAAATTTGTGGATTATCTGATTGGTTTACCTTTATAGGTGACTATCCTCTTCTCCCTGGAAGCTTTAAAAATTCTTTCATTAGTTTCTATTGATCCTGTATGGATTATCATGTGGCAGTGGGATGTCCTAATCTGTTCTGGTCTATTTGGTGTTCCAAAGCCTTCTTGTATCTGGATGAGCCTAACCTTTTATATATTTTGGAAGTTCTTTGCGAGGATTCTGCTGAGTATATTTCCTAATCCTCGGCTTCTCTCTCCAGGCCCTCCTCAATACCTATTAACCTCAAATCAGGCTTTCTGATTGTATCTTGTTCTTGTAATGATCTATCATGCTTCTTGGTTTTGTTATGAATATCTGTGTGTTCTTTCTCTATGGAGTCTAAACTATCTTCTGCTTTGGAGATTGTCTTCTGCCTCCTCCATTCTGCTTTCAAGTTTTTATTTTGCCATTTATATCCCTTCCTTCTTGCTGATTGTTCTTGATGACTGCCAGTGCTTTATTGAGTTTTTCTTTTAAGTTTTGAATGCACTGTCTTACTGCCCGGAGTTGGTTTTCAGTCTTCTATTTTAATTCCTTTAACTGGTTTCTGATCTTTTCACTGGACTCTTTCTCCTTCTGCTGGAATTTCTTCATCTTTTTATTTGTGGAGCTCATGGATACCTATATTAATTTCTGGTTCGGCTCATCACATTCTTGTATAGCCCTGTACAAGGTATCCATGTCTTTATTAAGCATATTTACTAACTATGATTTTGAAATATTTTGAGCATTATCCTCTAAGTCATTCCCTGACTATTCTACTGCCTGTTTATAAGGAGTTGCAGTTGAGGTTGGCTAATTGGCCATGTTCCTTGTGTTTGTACAGTTAGTTCTACCTATTTGGAGACAAGAACCACTCTAACACGAAAATAGGACACAGAAGAAGAAAGAAGCATAAACTTTGTTTATTTATTTATTTTTGGGTCCGGTCATGGGGCCTGAACTCTGGGCCTGGGCACTGTCCCTCAGCTCTTCAGCTCAAGGCTAGTGCTCTACCAATTGAGACACAGCGCCACTTCCAGCTTTTTTGTTTTTGCTTACGTGGTGCTGAGGAATCGATCCTAGGGCCTCAGGCATGCAAGGCAAGCACTCTACCACTGAGCCACCTTCCCAGCCCTACTGCCTAATGATTTATACTTCTTTCTCCTTGCTTCAGTTCTTCCACAATTTAAACCTAAAACCTATCATTACTTGAAAGATGTGCTGAAATGCTTCCTCAGGCTGTCTGCCTCTCATCCCCTCTCTTCCCATCCCCTCTCCTACTCTTCCTTCCTGCTATATAAATTAGAGTCCATAAAACCTCCCAGAATCAACTTCTGAATGTAATTGTTATTTTTGTTCTTTTACTATTTCTTGAGGAGCAATGCTTCTGTTGCCATTAGTTCTGTTCTTGACGTCTGCTCAAGACAAGTAGGAAAACAAACATCAGTTGACACCTGGGTTCTCCACATTACTTTAGTTTATTCAAAGCGAATTAACCCTAGAGAATAGAGAAGGCTTTGAGGATACAGTGATAGTCAAAATTCTGAGAAAACATAAGGGGAGTCACATGGATTTGAAAACTATGAAAACATTTACCAGTTTGGCCTAAACTAAGCCTTTAATTTCCTCTTCTTCAAAATGGAAACAAAAATATTTACTTGGCAGAGTAGCTGTGATTAAACAAGAAGATCTAGGTAAAAGCATCCATAGCACTCAACTATCATGAACATTTAAAATTATTTTCTTTTTCTTTTTCCCACTTTCCATTGCCATGCCAGGACACAGAAGAGAACACTGGCTCCTTCACACAAATTTTTCATCTGCAGTTTTTGAGACCCTTCTCTGACCTACATATGTTATTAAACTACCATAGCAAGTGATTCGTCCTGGGCAGGCCTAGAGGCATGAAACAGCAGTGGTGTTTGAGAGAGTGGCAGCAGGCAGGAGAAGTGGCAGTAGCAGTATTGCCAAGCCTCTCACCTTCAAGTCCTACATTTCTCTAATAAGAGACTGCACACTCCATATGGGAGAAGGTTCCTTCTCCATTCTGTATTTCCTGCTCTATAGGCAATGGGAGAATGAGTCTTTGACGAGGAGCTGAGTATAACAAAACATTTCATTTGTGGAATGGACAATTTCATAGGTGCCCTTTAAATAATAGTTAATGAAAGGCAATAGACACCCAAGGATACTAAAATAAGCTGTTGAGTCATGATGCCTGGGTTCTTTCAGTTTTTTTTTTCAGTGCTTTTTCTTTCAGAAAACGTGCTTTTTCTTTCATTCATCTTGAAAAAGAGCAGCTGCAGTTAGAGACATATTTTCAACACTGGGGTCTTGAAAGGATATATAATTTCTTGGCTTAAATAGTAAAGAAATAAAACATCTTATTTTGCTTAGTAGGAATTTAATCTCAAACTCAGGCTCATTGATCAACCATTCCCTATCCCTCCCTCATTTTACTCTGATAACCACCCTATGTAAATTTGTCCATTCCAGAGATTTTATTTTTTAATATTCATTTATTTATTACTATAAACTTCCTTCTTAGAACTTCTTTGGTTCCATCCCATACAAGTTTGTATTTTGTCTTGGTTTTTCATTTATCTTAAGAACCATCTTCATTTCCATTATGATTTTTTTCATTAACCTGTGAGCATTCAGTAATGTGCTAATTTTTAAATGTTTATAAAATTTAAAATTTTCCTAGTATTACCTATTTGGTTTGACCCCATTGTGACTTTAAAAGACCTTTGAAATTACTTCAGTTATTGAAAGTGGGAGCATTGCTGTCCTTCAGTTATTTTACTAATGCATTTTTATCTCTTATTTCAATAATTACTCAAATTGTTCCATGGTACACACATATGCACAGCTATTATGTTCTCTTGATGAATTGGCTTTTTTGCCATTATATCATGACCTTTATCTCATGACCAATTTTAACTGAAAGTTTGTTTTATCTGAAATGCATGTACTTGCTAGCATTGCTTTCTTATTTTATTTTTTTAGGATTTTCAAGTAATATTTTTCTATTTCTTTGTTTTCAGCCTACCTATGTCTTTAAATCCAACATGGGTCCTGTGTTAGCAGCATATCCTTGGACTCCACCTTCTCCATCTCCTTTTATTTCTCCTCTTCCTCCTCTTTCTCCCCCTCTTCCACTTTCTCCTCCTGCTCCCTCCTCCCCTCCATTCCTCCTCCTCCTCCTCCTCCTTTTTCTTCTTTCTCTTTTTCTTCTTCTGAGCTAGATCTTGTTGGTAAGTAGCTGCTAGCTATGAGTGTTGGGTTTCATGCAAAGAAAACCTACAGTGGAAAAATTCTTCAAGTTCTTTAGCCTTTAATGGGAAAAATGTTGAATAGAAGAGAGACCCAATGTCTCTGGGACAAAACACTCTATTGTAATTAAAGATTTCCTGATTTGCTGGTGTGAAGCCCAGTAGAATGGTTTTAGGGATAGTAATTCCTCACAAGCATCCTCAAAGTTTTAAAGCTGATGCTAGAGCCAATCCATTTCCAGTTTGTGGTATTTCCTTATAGAGTAACAGGTACTTTAAGATGTTTTTGCCAGAAAAAAGCTCTGATTCTTTATTTGCACCCATAATTTAACTAAAAGCAAGAGGAAAACTTGGCATACTTGCTTTCATACTGTTATTTTTGCTTTAAGCCACTCTCTTGTTTCTCTGTCTCTCTGTCTGTCTCGCTTTCCCATCACTTCGTAATCCCTTTGGATTCTAGAAAGGGCAGGACTGAGTGATAACATCTGTATGAGAAGAGACTGAAATGATTCCTAAGGAACAGAAGAACCTCACAGGAACGACTACCCCCAAATGAAAACAATTGCCTCTAATGATGATACTGTACCTGGTGCCAGAGTAATCATCCCATGGAAATTAGGTTGCTCCTTTAAGTGGCAAGTTCTTCTCTAATTCTAGAGAACCAGAACTGAGACAATGACCAATCGCGTCCTAGCTGTAACTGGAACTCCTTATACATACCTTTTGTTACATGCCACACATTTCCCCCCTATTTAATTATACCTAATTTTAATTTTTGTACTTCAAGGATGGCTGAAGGTAAACTAGAATGGCATCTTCCCAAGGTACAGTGCCATATTATAAAGTTGTCATCCATCCTGTTTCCTTATGTGATGTAATGGTGAGTGGCAGACCCTGACATACACCTTTCTTAAGACATTTTTCTGTCTTTCTTTCTTTCTTTTTTTTGCTGTCTTTCCTTCACTGTTCTCTAATGACATGAGGCAGATTTCTCAGCTGACTCCGATAACCTTAGTATGTAGACTGACCTCAAAACTGCTATCTATTTGCCTGAATATCAAGAATGCCAGGATTATAAGCATGCACTGCTTGCTATACTTTATTTTTTTCCAGTATATTTACTATGTTGTATTTGTTTTATATGGTGACTTTGAGATGTTTACATTTGACATAATTTTTGCGCAGTGATGACTTACTTTATTTTGTGAATATACCACAGATGATGTGTCCAAAGTACTATTATGTAATATTTTGCTTACCTTAATATTAACAAAATATCCTGTTATGAATATTCTATTTTTTCTTTTGGTAAATGTGCAAGTGTTTCTCAAAATTGTTCATTTTTAAAGTTTGTGCATGTGCACTTTTAATGGCATATAGTAAAACGTTTGTCTAAGTGTTTATACCAATTCATACTCCCACAAGAAGTGTATGAAGGTTAGTATAATTTTATAGATGCTTAAATCTAATTTGTAAATTTCTCCACTCTGAGTATATTATGAATACAATTTTGCTTTATGATGAGTATTACCTGTTACCAAGATTGAGCTATTTAAAAAATCTTTTCTACCATGATCATTTAAAACTGTAATCTTTAAGTAACACTGTATTTGGATCCTTCATAGCTTAATACTGAACAACTTTTTAAAGTTTGAAATACACTGTAATATCCATAGGATTTTTATATCTTGTCATTACATTAAAATTACTTGTTAAATTTCCATACATTGGACATCAAATTTTTAGAAAATTTCTTAATAGTTTTGATTTTTCACAACCACTTCAATGTTTGACTTTCTCTTCAGAATTACTAGGTTCCTGAACTAAGGCAGCAAGAGTATAGAATTGTATCATAGGAGAAAATCATAAGAGTCATGTCAATAGAACTTCAAAACTAATTTGAAATAAAATTAACTTGAGCATCACAAGAAAAGGAGCATAATTTTGAAAAGAGAAAAGTCACTTTGAGGAGGCAGAGTAATGATAATTTTTAGCTGTTCATGGAGCAGTTAAAAATATATTTGGAGGTCAAAAGCAAAGAAATGTTTACATTTATCTATAGAGAGGTGATGATAGGAGCCTGTATGTAAATTTTTATAGGATGGCATTTGGAAAACAGAAAGGCAGAACTTTTGGTTCTGTCTGCTTACAGCAAGAGGTTAGAACTAAAGAGGTTAAATAGCATGGAAAAATATATGTAAGGAAAACTAGGAGAATATAGTTTCATAATTGAAAAGATTGAAGAGGAATATTCCAATAATGGAGAGAATGATATTATTTTTCTATAAAAAGGTAAGTATTAAGGGAATTGTGTGGAATTGATAGAATTTGATGATTAAGAAACCACTAGGTGAGCCCATGAGCCCAAGAGTACATTTTTTTTGGACAATGTCACCTCTTCCCTCAGTTAATTTATTATTATTATTATTATTATTATTATTGTTGTTTGCCGGTCATGGGGCTTGAACTCTGAGCCTGAGAGCTGTCCCTCAGCTCTTCAGCTCAAGGCTAGCACTCTACCATTTGAGCCGCAATGCTACTTCCGGTTTTCTGGTGGTTTATTGGAGATAAGAGTTTCACAGACTTTCCTGCTCAGGCTGGCTTTGAACCGCGATCCTCAGATCTCAGCCTTCTGAGTACCTAGGATTACAGGCATGAGCCACCAGCACCCAGCTAATTTATTATTTTTGATACCAAATTTTGCAGTAATCATATTCAATAAATCCAGCCAATGTAATTGTTATAAAATCCAATAAAATAATCTTTGCAAAAATGCACTTGGAAATCAATCTGCCTCCTGTGTCAGGTGACATAAATAATATATATCACACTGTGGCAAGTAATCATTAATGTTTTGTTTGACATAATTATTATTTATAAGAATAACAGGTATTCTAATGATAAAGTTGTAGAAGATAGTGTCAAGTGTATATATGTAGTTTCTCCTTGAAACTGGCTATAAACGGTGCTTCTGGCAAAGAAAGAAGAGAATGTTTGAAGGAGGAACCTTGAAGGTTATAAATAGAGAATGTAAGGCTATTTTGATTGTAACTAATTCAAAATCAAATTACAAACCAGATATTTGCAAGGGTCCTTGAAGATTTTGATAATGATCAAGAAGCATGGTACTCATAAAATGACACATTGAATTGAAACCTCTTTGTACAACTACTTAAAGATAATAAAACCAGTCAATACATGAAGAAATGCTCAATTTCTCTGGCCATAAAAGAAATGCAAATCAAAACAACATTGAGATTCCACCTCGCCCCAATTAGAATGGCTATAATAAAGAAATCTAATAACAGCAGATGCTGGAGGGGATGTGGCCAAAAGGGAACCCTACTGCATTGTTGGTGGGAGTATAAACTTGTTCAGCCACTTTGGAAAGCAGTATGGAGGTTTCTCAAAAGAGTCTACAAAGAGCTCCCCTGTGACCCAGGAATCCCACTTTTGGGCATTTACCCAAACAATAACACACAAGGTAATACTAAAACTACCAGCAAAACTATGTTTATTGCAGCATTATTTACAATAGCTAAGATATGGAAACAACCTAGATGCCCCTCAGTAGATGAGTGGATCAAGAAACTGTGGTACATGCCAGGTGCTGGTGGCTCATGCCTGTAATCCTAGCTACTCAGAAGGCTGAGATCTGGGGATTGCAGTTCAAAGCCAGCCCAGGCAGGAAAGTCTTTGATACTCTTATCTCCAATAAACCACTAGAAAACTGTAAGTGGCACTGTGGCTCAAGCTGTAGAGCGCTCGCCTTGAGCTGAAGAGCTTCAAGCCCCACGACTGACAAAAAAAGAAAAAAGAAAAGAAAATGTGATACATATATACAATGGAATTCTATGCCTCCATCAGAAAGAATGATATCGCCCCATTTGTTAGGAAATGGAAAGACTTGGAAAAAATCATGTTAAGTGAAATTATCCAGTCTCAAAGAAATTTAGGTCCCATGGTTTCCTTTATTTGCAATAATTAGTGTCCATATAGGATAATCATATCAGATGAGCTGAAAAGCTCAAAAGCCATGTACAAATGAACATATAAATTGATACTAAGTGAAATGAACCCCAAGATATGAACACAAGTGGTCTGTCTGTATTGTTACTGTTTTAAACATACCATGTGATTTTATTATTTTTTGTTTTTGTGGTTTCCTTTGTATGTTCTTTCCCCTACAGCATATCCCCTGTTGTCACAGGACTTGATTTTGATGTCCTTCACATTGTATGTCTAATCTGGGGAGAGGAAGGGAATAACAAAACACTGAACTAAGGACACATAATGACCCATTGCAACAGAAATACCAACTGGGCAGTATATTGGAAATGAACTTTATAACTTAGGGGGGAGAGGGGAGATAGGATTATGGGAGCTGGGGGAAGGAAGGGATAGTGGGACAACAACAAGGAAGTGAAGGGGTAACAATGATCGACAAGTAATGTACCCATTGCCTTACTCATGTAACTGTAACTCCTCTGCACAACAACTTAACAATAAAATAAAAATAAAAAAACAAAAAAAACAAGATTTCTTTTCCACTAGCCACATGTTCTACTTCTGAACTACATGCATAACTATGGAATTCATTTTTTAAAACTTTGATATAGACAATGTGCTTTTAAGTGTAATTTTGCTATGAATTATCTACAATCTTTTTGCTCAAATTGGGAATTCATATATAACGGGTTATCAGTTAGCCTTTAGCCAGAATAACATATTCCATAGACTTTAAGTACTGTAGCTAATCTTTCTTTGATCAACACTAGGAAATAGAAAAGAGTTTTTGTGGATCAAATGGATTTTTACTGGTGGAATTGAAGAAATGTTTGCATTATATAAACATTGGATATAAAGAAAAAAGTTAATAAAACCAGGGTTGACAATTTGCAATGCTATCATTCATAGAAAATTGTTCAATTAGGTTCAGTAGTCAGTTCATTCTTCATCTGTTTTGTTCTTTTATTTTGTATGAAAATTTTAAGGCATTTCATAAATCACATGATATAAGAAATTAGTTTCTAAAACACTATACTAGAGAAATATCCCTCAACTGAAGAGAATTCTACATATACAGAGGTGATTCTGCCCAATTGGTGGTGTTCAGAAATGCTTGGAGGCAATTTATTGCCACTACAACTAGGATATTGTCAGAAGTCAGTATTTGGCCATCAGAGTTACTAAACAGACTTTAGTTTATGAGACAGTTTCACACCATGAAAGATTCACAAAAGCATTTTCTAGGAGAAAGAAAATCATTTAGAAATAAATATTGTTCTAAAGATGTACAAAGTTTCATTGTGAATACAAAGCATTGACACTAAAGGTTCTACAACAGCATAAACTAGTGAGAAGTATGCTCAATGAAAGACAAAGGCAATTAGCTATATAATAGCAGAGACAAATTGCCATTTCATTTTTCCTGTCAGATCTTAACCTTTGCCTGGAAAAGAGTAGTTATCTAATACATTTTATTGAATAGACATATTATTCATCTTTCTATTACTACAACAAAATGTCTCAGATAATCAATTCATAAGGTAGAAAAGTTATCTTAATCATGGTTCTAGAGGTTCAGTTACTTGACATTGATGCCTTTGGGCCTGTGGTACACCAGTAGATCATGATTATTGGATCTGTTGTAGAGAATGCTGCTTACTTCATGGCAGATAGGAAGGAAAAAGGGAAAGGAAGAAGGACCAGGGTCTTAATATGTCCTCTGTATTCATGTCCTTTATGACTGGACAATATCTATTTAGGTCCTAACTCAGTTGCATTCCTTCCTCAACAATGCAATAGTTTAGGGACCATTGAACATACGATTATATGGGGAACATTAATCCAAGTCGTATCAATGGCTAAGGTAATGGGCAAACGAATATATGATATAAGATTCAAAGACAGAGATGTCAATGGAAATAATGTGGTACTATGGCAAGAAACAATGGTGGTAAGTCAAGGAGAAGTCTTGGAATTCACAACTTTTCCTACTGACTCTAATTTTAAAGAAAGCATTAAATTTACTGTTTTGGTTTAACTATTTCTACACAAAAGTGTACTAGATGATATGTAAACAAACTTCCAACTCTAAGATAGGGAAAAGTTAAACATGTAAGAGAAGTTAGTGTTGGATCTTATAAAGAAATGCAAAAGGAGTGATTAATTAGAAAACAGTATAAGCACTGTGGTCATAGAATGAGCCTAAATATTCTACTTCTTCTGGAGGATAGAAGTCTTATTATTAGGATGGATCTGTAATAAGTGGCACTTTAGAGATTTAGATAATTTAGTGAATTTAATCCTCTAGATGATTGGCTTGATTTCTGTTGGACATGATTGTATTGTAGAGTAACATCAATACCTCAGATTTTTCCCCTTTATTTCCATGAGATTAAACAGGATTTGTCATGTGCCACTGACATTAGAGTTTCAACTATACTAAACTATTAATGTTTTCCTCCAATCCACTTTAGTCCTGTGTGGTATTTTCCTAAGTCAGTGACTCAAAGTATAATTAGTTTGATATAACTTCCAAATATCCTAGAGTATATGTTAAAAATATATAATCTAAAGTCTTGTCCAGACCTGCTGAATGTAAACTCTAATGGGCACTGTTCATCAAACCACATTTAAAACACACTAATATGGTATTATGTTTAGAGCAAGTTTCATGGATGATTGACCTATACTGTCAAATTTTCTATATTCATAAAGGTCGTGAGCTGCATTCAATGTTCTACTTCTACTCTCTTGAAATCCACAGTATTTTCTAACAAGTCCCTCTACATTTTCATTTTGTACTGGGCCTCATAAATTATAGAGTCAGTCTCATTTGTGGGAGGAGTTAAGGTCAGAGAGCTACCACACTATCTCAATACTTTCTTTTTGTTAGTTTTCATGCTTGCATTACAAAAGTCTGTGTCATTTAAAAAAATGTAATACAATAGGAAAGCATTGACTAGTTCATTTAGAATACAGCCTGGAAGTTGGAAGACTAGGTGAAGGTTCTTGTGATTTGTTATTCCTGAATTAATGAGTCCACCAAAAATATTAATAGGAAAGGAAAAGAAGTAATGATTGGCAACATCTAAACAAAAAAGAATTAATGAATTTGTTAGTTTTGAGTCCCCCCTCCACAAATGTTTATGCCTTGAAGCTAGATGAACAGAATAAATATGTTACAATGAATATTTAGTTTTGGAAAGAAAAAGACATTTCACTATTAATACATAGCACTTTTGAGATGACATCAGATAATGTGCTTTAAAAAACCCATTTGGAAATTTCAAACTAGAGTTGAGTGCTTGCTGTAGAGATTAGAACTTTGAGAGCTTTTAGATCAACCTTTGATCTAAAGGATCAACCCTTGAAGCCATGACAGTAAGTGAATTGTACGGAAAAGATGCAGAAGTATAAAAAAGTGAAAGGCTACAGAAATGGGCTTTGCTATTGATATAAGATAGGAGGTGAAGTACCATTAAGGAGGAAAGGAAGTAGACAATACAGATATGTTAGGAATCTTAAATTTAGTTTAGCTTGGATTTGATGGGAAAGACTTGATAATCGCTTGTTCTTTTCATGATCCTGGTGTCTGTAACTTTGCCTAAGTATCACTATTACTCTGGTGAGTAATCTCAATATTGTCAAGATGCTAAAATTTCTCTGGTCATCTTCAGGAATGCATTGGAACATCAGTTGTCAATACCTGTTACACTGAAGCTTGTTCTAAGACACCATTCAGAGAAGAAAATCTTTACCATAGGAGATTACTTAGCTCAAAGTGAAATCAAAGCAAGACAAATAAACTAAATAACCCCAAGCAAAACAACAGCAAGAACAACAACAAAATCAGAATAAGGATGTAGGAGATTCTTGAAAATCAGGTACAGGGCTGGGAAGGTGGCTCAGTAGTGAGAGTGCTTGCATTGCATGCTGAGGCCCTGGGTTCGATTCCTCAGACCACATAAGCAGAAAACGCCAGAAGTGGTGCTGTGGCTCAAGTGGTAGAACACTAGCCTTGAGCTGAAGAGCTGAGGCGATAGTGCCCAGGCCCAGAGTTCAGGCCCCATTACTGACCAAAAAAAAAAAAAAAAAAAAGAAAAGAAAAGAAAGAAAAGAAGGTACAATAGCGACTGGGTATAGCACATGTTTAGTTCAGATTTAAAAGGATGAATACACTTTTTGGTTCTAAGCCATGGTGATAGAGCTTTCCATAGGAAAATTTATTTGAAATTTTTGTTATGCATTTTGTAACTGGAATTCACAGAATCTCATTCTGTCTTCCGTACCTGCATCTGATGAAGTATTTTTTTTAAAGGGATACATGATTTTGTTGAAATGTTTGCATGCTAGCTGGAAATAGAAAGTTAGCCTCAAGGAAGTAGCGCTGTAGCTCAAGTGGTAGAGCGCTCGCCTTGAGCTGAAGAGCTAAGGGACAATACCCAGGCCCAGAGTTCAAGCCCCACGACCGACAAAAAAAAAAAAAAAGAAAGTTAGCCTCAAAAGTAAAATAATGTTTCCATTTATAATTCAAGCTAAATCTATTGCAAAGTGATACAAGTAAATTATATGAAACCAATTCTGTATTAAGAACAGATCAAGTGCTTTAATAATACTTTGCAAATCTTAAAAAGAGCTCCTGACAATAATATATCAGCTTTTGAAGCTGTATGAAGCAAAAAATTAGTGCCTGCCAAGTCAGTGCAAGTCTTTTATTCCAAAGCTAAAATTAACAAAGATCAACCAGCCTTTTAAATGTCCAAAAAGAAGAAAGCCCTAATATGTGTTTTAATTAATGCTTAGTGTATGTTATTAGCACAACAGATGATGGTCTACCAATTACCTTTGGAAATAAAGAAAACTCCTTTCTTAATTAACTTTAAAAATGTATCCCTAATATTTTTCTTCTTTGTGAAAATTAATTTTCAGTGGAAGAAAATTCACCATGCTGAAACATGAGATATATGTTTTTAATCTAAGGATCAAAAGGTGTTGAGTATTTATAGCAATCTTGAAAAAGCTACTAGGCAGTGCATAAGGAAAAGGTCTCAATTACTTTTAAGTTACATGAGGAAAAATGTTAAGTCGTTAAGTAGACCTATCAACAGTCTTGTAAGGCCTTTATACAGCTTACATCCATTTTAATTAATATTTTAATTTGCCTTGTTGATTGTTAGAGGACATATGGCATATTTCTGTCTTGGCTATGAAATGTTCTGATTTTCAGTTTTGGTAAAATCCTTAGTAATCATCTCATGCTATAGGTGTTGTAGGCTAAATTCCAGCACCTTGTTAACAAGGTTTCTTCAATGAGTATGAGGTTTTAAAATAAAATTTGCTTATCTACCATTCAGTAATTCAACATTCAGTCTTTTGCATCTTTGTTACTGTGAAACATGATGCATATTAGTGAAAGAATTTAGTTCTACACCTTTTCCATTCCCTCAATGATAGATATGTTTGGACAGATCTGTTATTATGCTAATTTTCTCATGTTATCTTTGGTTGCCTGGGACTGTGGAACAAGGGAATAGAAAAATTTTGGAAAATAATGAAATGATTCTCAGCAAGGTAATCATAGGAACACATTCAGCTGTGAAATTCATCTTGAATAATACAAATACCTTCATGTTTGTTCATCATCAGGATCACTGAAAAGAGAGAGAGTAGAAGATTTCCATTCAGTGATAATATACATATTTTCCTATTTGAGTAGCATTGCCATATCCTTACTGTGAAAGACTATAGAAAATGCAAGCTATTTTCACAAAGGAGAGCTAGAAGACTATTACACAGGCAGAAGAGAATGATGTGAAGACATTAGACAAAGGAAGGATGCTTCAATTGCCTTGGGACGAATGCTTTAGGGATTGCACTGGAGCTTTGTCTATAAACATTACAACCAACTGAAGTTTTAAGCGATTAATAAGCCAGTATCACTACTAGTGCTAACAGTGATCAGATATTTGAGGGTGTTGTAGAAATATTTTGAGTAGAGGTATAGTTGTAGGTCATAGACGACAATTCAACAAAAAGACTTCATGCATTATAAGAAGCAAGATTGGAAATGAATGAGGAAGGTAGGTGCAGATTCCGCTCAGGCAGAATGGAAGTGGCAATAACAAAACTGCGGTCTGCTACAGGGAATGTGAAGTCTAGGACCCCCTCACATTTTAAACATTTGAGGAACTTGTTAGAATAGTATGTTCCTGCGTAGGCAGCGTTCCTAGAAGACTCTGGACATAATACTTGGGTTTGTTACAGTGCCACCTGGTGTCCATAAAGGGCTTTATGCTGTGGAAACAATTGTTTTGATTACTATTCTTTATTGATATGTAGTGAGTGAAGTAAAATAACTGAGTGCATTCATCCACTAGCAATAAGGCTGAAAGTGTATTTTTTTGGGGGGGGGAGGGTCCGGTCGTGGGGCCTGAACTCTGGGCCTGGGCACTGTCCTTCAGCTCTTCAACTCAAGGCTAGCACTCTACCACTTGAGCCACAACGCCACTTTTGGCATTTTTCTTTTTGCTTATGGGGTGCTGAGGAATTGAACCCAGGGCCTCTGGCATGCAAGGCAAGCGCTCTACCACTGAGCCACCTTCCCAGCCCCTGAAAGTGTATTATTACAAAAGGCTTGCATGTACTAAACAGTTCCCAGTCACCTGTGTAGTTAATTCAAGCAACATGAGTCTCATTTTGCTACGCCATCACTCTGTCTGATAAAAAGAATCATTAGAATAAAAATATTTCTTTTCAGGCAATGAAAATGAACAAGGCCATTTTTGTAATGACCCTGGTAATAGCAGTGGACTACAGGATTTAGACAGCCCTTCCACAGTGAATAATAAGGAGCTAAATGAATGAATCAGTTGTGGCTTATATTGATGCAAATTTCCTCAACTATCTTATCTTTTTTCTTTTTCAGTAATGGAGTTTGAGCTCAGGGCCTCATACTTGTTAGGTTCATGTGATATTGCTGATCTACACTTCCAGCTTTCTTTCCATACTGGCCATTTTCATGGTAGGGTCTCACTTCTTTCTTAGGTGTATTCCAGAGGTGTTCTTTGCTGACTCTTAAGTTTCCCATTGTCATGCAGGCTCAGGCCATTAAATCCAGCTTCTTTTCTAAGTCTCATAGACTTTTCTGCCTGAGATTGTCTGCTACTACAACTCTTTCAATCTCAGTGTCCCATGTGGTTTGTGAAGACAAATGGGTGCCACCACAATCAGATATAGTCTGAGAAGGTTGCCTTGAGAATTTTCCCACCCAAGCTGGTAATCCACCCATTCTCAATCTTCCAAGTTGCTAGGATTATAGATGGAAGCCACTATCACCAGGCTCAATCATCTCAATTTTGTTTCTAACAAAAATATAAATATTACTTTTCAGAAAATCATGCCTTTTTGGAACAACATGACTATGTCAGCTAAATTGGATTGTAATTAAATAGCTGTTGTTCTTGGATTTCTTGTTATTCCTATATAAAAAGTCTAGATTTCTGGGACAGAAACAGATACAGTATAAAGACAGGAGATGTTTGCTTTCAATTCCTTTAGGAACATTTTTGAAGTCATTTACATAGCATGAAAACTAGATCTGTAAGGATCTAAGATCGTGTTTCACATATTTTTCAAAGAAGAAAAGCATTTTCTTTCTCTTCTCTGCAAAGAAACTTGATATGTGGAAAAAATCCATTGCTTACTGTCCATCTGTGAAATATCTCTCTTTGGAGTAGCAAATATGGTATGACTTTTCAAAGGTAATATGGAGGTAAGTGCAGGACCACACTGATTATGTACTACAAGTGAATTAGCAATACTATAAGTGAATTAGAAATACTATATTTGATCAGAATATTTCATATGAAGTATTTAGCTAATAAAGCTATTAAAATTCAAAAAAAGCACTGATAAAATTGAAAGGAAGATCATCAGTGACATACTTTTGAAGCGTTCTAGATTTAATGAGATATATGTTAAGTATTGTAGCATCTACAATTGTGTCATTCACACTTAGCTTATATAGTGGCAGAAAGTTGTAAGACTTGGAGCATGCAACAGAAAGACAGGTTTCATAAAGGTTTCCACAAAGCCTTTACTGGTTGATCCTCATAGTCTTTGTGAAGGTGAGAAATTTAAAGATCAACTCGTTGATCAGACTGAATGATTAACCCAGAAAATTTCCAAGCTCAGGTCTTCCCTGCCCTCCAAACACACAAAGAATATGGAAGTTTATTCTTTACCTAAAGACTTGGCTGTCACACACTCAAGCTTAGTGTCTCATATCTTCATAATATACTTGTGTTTATAATAGAGTAGATCACTTACTAGTTTTTATTTATTTAGATTTTTTTTATCTGCCACGGGGCTTGAATTCATCCTGGGCACTGTCCCTCAGTTCTTCAGCTCAAGGCTAGCTCTTTACCGCTTGAGCTACAGTGACACTTCTGGTTTTCTGGAGATTAGATTCTCACAGACTTTTCTGCCCGGGCTGGCTTTGAATAGTGATCCTCAGAGCTCAGAATCCTGAGTAGCTAAGATTACAGGCATGAGCCACCAGTGCCCAGCTTTTATGTTTATTTATAACTTATAGATTATTTATAGATTATAAAACAAAAATGGGGAAAATCTTAATTCTACTATTAATTATCAGTGCAAGATTTTTGGGTCTTCGTCCATCCTGTGGAAGATGGACGGGGTCCAAGGAAAGATAAGTATGGCCGCTTGCCCATTCCCCAGCCTCCCTTAGCCCTGGAGACAATCAGATGCAGCAGGGAGTCAAGTCAAGAAGGAATTCGTTTATTACAGCACAGCAAGCACTTTTTAAAGCAAAAGACCTCATGGCATGGTAGGAGAGACAAAGGAACCAACCAATCACTGTAAAGGTCACCCTATCATGCGCCTAAGCTTTCTATACTTTCCCTGCTGTCCATGAGCTGTTCACACACTGTTCAGGCACTGACATCACTTCGTTTGATCTTGGTATCCAGTCAGGTTTTAATGTAAACAACTCGAGCTCTGCCCACTCAACTCCCTCTCAGTGCCATCTTTGCTGCCTATGTGCCCTACAGATTTCCTTTGTTTTAATGGCAGACCCACCTCTTTGCTGAGGTTCGGGTCAAGACACCTCTTACGAAGTTCGCCCAATTGGCACCTCATCTTTCCAAGGTTCACCTAAAGTAGGGGGTAATCTTTGGCACTGAGCTTATCATAATGGACATGGAGAGCCATGAGTTGGATCTCTTGGGCTCTATGCTTTTTTGATATAACCACAACCCCCACATCCTTCCCACCTCCCAGTTAGTTATCCTTTTCTGCTCCTCTGTAAAGGTTATTTTAACAGGATTACATCAGTAACAATAGCATTGGCCACACAGGGGGTTCGAGGCAAGTCTGGGGGGCGAGATTCGCCAAACAAGGATAGGGCCCTTGTGCGTGATACAAGAGCCAGTCCCAGTTACCTCACATCCCCACCTAGCACAGTAATAAACATCAGCCCCACCACAGTTAGAAATGTCCGAAGCAGTTCAATTACTTTCTGGGCATATATAAAAGTCAGTATCTCATAAGGTTGTCCTCTTCAGAACATGGGAGCAGCCTGGGATTCGGAGTCCCACACATGAGGCATGGTGCATCATCATGGGCCAGCACATTCAGGCCGTCCTTGGTGAAGAGGGGTCAAATCTCCAACCTCCCAGGATCCTCTTACCAGGTCACAGAGGTCAAAATGAAGGTCAGGCCACCAGGTCAAAAGGACAGCTTTTCTTGTGGTGCTATTGATGATTTCTCCATTGCCAGTTCTGATTACTGCCCAGATCACCCGTTTAGGTTGATGCAGATTCCATAGGACCATTGCCGGGACAGGTAGGGTTAGGACAGCCATCAGTTGGAGTAGAGTATCACCATCTGCAATTGTTAGAGAACACAAGAGCTTCTCAAGGGCTGATTGCCCTTGGGGATGGTTAGTGGTTATCATTTTAGCTTTCCCTCTTTTAAACACAAGCCTCGGCCACCATAGCCATTTTCTTTTCTTCTTGCTCAGTTTATCCTTGGGCATCCTCCTGTATAGAGGAAATGGGTAAAAAATTAAGGTTCCTGGCAGGGATCCAAATGGGGGCTGTCTCCCCTATGGGAAAAACACATCCAAGTCCCCTGCCCATAGTAGCTAGGGGGTCAAGTCCTCTCCACTGTTGTGTCAAGGGGTCCTTCCACCTGACTTTCACTTGGGGCTTAGGGTTTAGTTGGCCCCAGTGCTTCTGAAATCTGGATTCAGTTGCCCCTTTTGAAAAATTTAAAATGTTAATGGTAAGCAAAGCTATCTGTAACTGTACATGGGGGCTAACTCACCTTTTTGTTTTAATAATTGCTCCTTAAGACATTGGTGATTTCTTTCTATAATTGCTTGGCCTTGGGGGTTAGAGTGAATTACTGAAGTATGATTAATATGCCATTTGTCAAAAAACCCTGACATTGCTTTACTAACAAAACAGGGTCATTATCAGTTTTAACTTGTGCTGGTAGACCCATGGTGGCAAAACATTGAAGAAAATGTGCTTGTGAATGTTTGGTTCATTCTCCTGTATGTGCTGTGGCCCAGCATGCTCCTGAGTAGGTAGAGACAAAGATATATTTAAGCTTACCAAAGGCTAGGAGATGAGTAACATCCATTTGCAAGAGGACGTTGGTTTAAGGCCTCTGGGATTTTCCCCTGGTGGTTGTAATGGGGGTACTTTTAAGAAGGGCTGGCATGTTTTGCACGTATGTACTATCTTTTTGAGGTCCTTTATAGGAATCTGAGGAAATCTATGTTGAAGACCTCTCCAATTAATGTGGGTTAAATCATGCAAACAGGTGGCCTCTTGTAACGTTAATGCTTGTGGGCCAGTAGCTAACTGGTCTGTCCAATTATTGCCTAAGGATAAAAACTCTGGAAATTTTGAATGCCCTCTCAAATGTTGAATATGTATAGGGGCTCCCGGAACTTCTAATAGGCCCTTAAGGGTAACCATAAGAGGGGAAATAGGGTTTTCATCCAGCTTAATATGTGCCTGAGGAATATGAGAGAGCAAGTTAATCATGTATAGGCTATCAGAATACAAATTAAAGGGCTTTTGAATGTCCTGAAGGGCCATAATTACAATGAGCATTTCTTTATATTGTGTTGACCCTTGACAAGGTTGAAATCTTTGTTGGCTCAGGGTCTTTTGTTGCTCCTCAAAGGCTGCATATGCAGAGCCTGCTTTACCTCCATCAGTAAAAACATGGAGGGTGCCAGGAACAGGAGTAGGAGAAAATAGAGAAGGCATTTTGAGGGGAAGTCGCCATAACATGACAGTCCATTTGGATGGCCCATAATGGCAGTCAGTTTGTGTTAGAAACCCCTCCAGGGAGAGAGCAAGATGAGCATTGGCTCAAGTGAGCCACTCAACGTCTGCCATCCGAAAAGGAAAAACAATGGAGTGAGGGTTGAGGCCATAATGCCTTTGGGCTTGGGTCCTTCCCTTGATGATAGCATCTGCAAGTTGGTATGCCTGAGGGTACACCCGAGGTTTGCCCCCAGGGGAGTGTGAACCCACTCTAATGGCTCCCCCCTTTGAGTTAAAACTGCAGAAATCAATGTAACACCTGCAATCAACCAAAGGGAAATAGGCTCAAAAATAGAATACCTCTTCAGGGAAACTTAATCCAGGGCTTTTTGGAACTGCAAAAATATTGTCCGAAGGCTATCTGTAATTGTAATAACTTCTTCGGGTATCCTGTCTTTTAGTAGGGCAAATAAGGGCACAAGACTATCTTTAGGGATGGGAACCCATGGCAACAGCCAATTGATTTCCCCTAAAAGACTCTGAAGTTGGGTTAAGTTCAGAGAGGCTGGAATATCTAGCAAAGGCTTAAGGGGGATGGCTTGAGTCAAGGTAAGTTGGGATCCAAGCCCTTTTAACGGAGGTACTTTTTGAATTTTATCGAGGGCTATGGTAAAAACCCCCTCTTTTAATATGTCGAGAACCTGGGCCAGAAGGCCTCCCAGGCAGCCCTGGTCTTGGTGCCCCAGAATTATATCATCCATGTAGGCATAGGCAAGGGAAGTATCTGAACCCAGCGCAAGCCCTAAAAGTGTGGCCAAGTACTGATGGCAAAAGGCTGGGCTATTGGCCATTCCGAGTGTCAGCACCGTCCTTTCAAACCTCTTATCAGGCTGGGAAAAATTAAGAGAAGGGATGGAGAAGGCAAACTTCTAGCAGTCATCCTGATGCAGGGGGATAGAAATAAAACAATCTTTAATATCAATCACAACCAAGGTATATTCTGAAGGTATAGCGGGTGTCCAGGGCATACCTCTTAGGGGTGTTCCTACTACCTCCATCCTTTCATTTACCTTATGTAGATCTTGGAGCATATGCCAGACCCCTGATGCTTTTTGGATAACAAGTATGGGTTTGTTCCAAGGACTCATAGAATGGCATATGTGCCCAAGTTTTATCTGTTCCTCCACCAAAAGGTGGAGGGCTACAAGTTTAGGTTTGGTCAATGGCCACTGCTCCACTCAAATAGGGCTTCTTGTTTTCCACCTCATGGGAGGTACTGGGGGGCAGTGACCTTTAGAATTGGGCTGCACCTAATTGGGTCCCTTATATTCTTCTATGTAATTATGAAAGTTAAAAAATTCTTTTCCCTAAATTCCTCTAGATCTCATTTAGGCCTTTGTGCTTCTTCTCCATCCAGGATATCATCATAGGGTGTTCGATTGTGCAGTTCTTCTTTGTTGTTGTTGTTTTTAATGTACTATGTGATTTTTTGTTTCTTTTGTAATTTCTTCCCTCTATGGTATATCCCTTGCTGTCACTGTATTTGATTTTCATACCCTGGTATTTTATGTATGTTTATTTGAATTTGGGAACAGAAAGGAAACAACAGAATGATGAAACAAAGGATAAGGGTGGAACTAATGGAACAGCGACATACACAACACAATATGTTGGAAATAATCAGTACAACTTTCGAGGAGGGGACTATTGGGGTGGGGAGGGAAAATAAGAAAAAAAATGAGGGAAGGTGTAACAAGTTTGACAAGAAATGTACTTATTACCTTACTTATGTAACTGCAGCCCTTTTATACATCACCTTGAAAATAAAAACTAGAAGATTATTGTGTAAGGAAATGGATGTTATCTTGTTTCAACAGCTTGTTACCTACATGTTTCTTATCATATCATGTTTTATTTCTTGTATATAATAAAACTTGTTTGTGAGAGAATAAGAGTGTGGAGGGTAGGCAACTCCTTGCCTTTACTTATGTGAGATTAAAACCAAAAGAAGGCCATCAGGAAAGCAAGCTTTCACAAAATGGCAAATCTGTCACATCTTGAATGGGTTTTCCAGCTTCCAGAACTGAGTGAAATAAATGTGTATTGTCATAAACCTAAAACAAAATAAAACCATGAATGTAGTTAAAAATATATGATGAATGAATAAGGATCTTTCCTACTCTATTGATTAATAAATTGACTATAGACAGAAAAAGTAATATAAGGATTTAGGTAAATGTAAACTGGAGTTAATGCCTTTTGTTTCCAACTTTCTTCTTTCAAACATTTTTCTGTAATTTTAAGTGACATCAAGATCCACTAGTCACTATATTGGAAATGAACCATATAATTTGGGGTGGAGTATAAAAACTTGGAGAAAATGAGGGAGGGAGTGGCACTGTTCAAAATGAAATAAAATGTACTCAAGACCTGTCTTAGTAACTGTAACCTCTCTGTACATCACCTTTACAATAAAAAATTTAAAAAACGTAAAGTCAAGACCCAGAAATATAAATGTTAAACTGAAAAGTCTCTTAATAAGTACTTGACAATAATACAACATAAAGTGGGAAAAAGTAAAAGTCAAAACAACAAGACAATACTTGTTTTTATGCCCTGATAGATATGTTCACAGGAAACCTGATATCAACTCCTAGATTTTGTGCTAAACAGTTTTATAATTTTAGCTATATTACTGAACCTTTTCAGAACTTGTTTCCTTCTTTATGTATAAAATACTAGGATTGATTGTTGTCTTTGAGGGATTCCTTTCTTCTTTGTCTTTCTTCCCCCCTCCCCCCTCCCCCCTCCCCCTCCCTCCCTCCCCCCTCCCTCCCTTCCTTCCTTCCTTCCTTCCTTCCTTCCTTCCTTCCTTCCTTCCTTCCTTCCTTCCTTCCTTCCTTCCTTCCTTCTTTCCATAAACTTTAATAGAATGACAGTGTATGTAAGGGATTGAGATGAACAAAGAAATTGATTTATCAAATCATTAAGCCTTTAAAACTTTGTGACTGTACAAGTATCTTTATAAATATTTGAAAGTTATTTCTAAAGTATTTTCTGGGTTAAATTTTTAATTCAGTTATATTTTATTACAGATAAAATTACTTATTATATTTATATTGGGTAGACTGCTACCTTTATTTACTTTTTAATCAAAGATTATAAATTAATTAAGCTACTTTAGCTTAATTAATTTTCTTTTGACAAAGGCTGTCATTATTGTAGTGTATATTAGCCTTTTCTGTTGAATTTATTAGATGTATGATTTTAAATACCTAGCTATAATAATTACTCATATTATTTATGAGCATGCTATTATAAGCATAGCTTTGAATACCACAGTGTATCTTTTATAGGTTTTTCCTCATCTCAGGGTGGTAAGGAAACATGGACATTTTCTAAAATGTTCTATCTACAAGTACAAAGGAGTTATGATTCTCCATACTTTTGTGATACAAAAAGGAGGAAATACTAGTTGATTTCTTGTATGTATATGTGATGTCTCCATATATATTTAATGAGGATGGGGGTGATCCACATGATCTGTCTACGACTCAAAAACCCTCCCTTTATACTTGAATGGCTGTACCTTGATGCTCTTATTTAGTATAACTTATTTCACTATGTTGTTATTTGCCTTTTTGGCCTCAGTGATGCATGACTTATAAATTCAAACTGAGCCATTATGTCTCAGAATGTCACATCACAGCATGGTCTTTCTACAGCTGCAGCTGCTGGTTCCTGTGTTGCCTACATTATCTTGCAAGAGTTTGGCTATCAGTGGGTTCTTAGTGCTCTTGCTAGAGGAGTCCAAACTTTCAGTAATTGGCTTCTTAATGAAATTGGACTCCTTTAACTTAATGAAATTGTACTCCTTTTACTTAAATATGTCTATACATTTAACTTCTGACTTGATTTCATTTATGGAAAGAGTAATTTCTTATTTGGACAAAAACATACACATGGTCCTTGACTTACCTTGGGGTTATGTCCCAAGAAACCCATTGTAAGTTGAAACTACATTAAGTAAAGTTCTTATTACACCTCATCTATTGAACATCATAGCTTAGCCTAGTCTATATTTTATGTGCTCACAGCACATGTATTTACCTACAATTGGTGAAATTCCTCTAACACAAAGCCTTTTTTATACTAAAGTGTGTGTAGTACTCATACATGCACACAGATGGGCTTTTGTAGACATAATTAAATACAAAAATGTAAAATACAATACCTCCCAAAACGCTAGCAACACAGTACACTGTAGAATGTGGATTGGATACCTTCATGATTGTGTATTGTGTCTTGACTAATAATGGTGACTTGCTGTCAGTGCCTGGCATTTTGCAAAAGAAAATGTCTATATTTTTCTAGGAAGACAAAAGATGAAAATGCAAAACTTGATGATTGGTTTTCACTGAATGCATATTGCTGTTACACCATCGAATAGTTGAATATTGCTAAGTCTAGCTATCATATGATAAATACCATCTATATATTATTTAGGGACATTGGATTTAGCATTCTATTGAGAAGCCAAGAAATAACATTTTGGAGGACCTGATGATCATGGGTAGAAATGATTAAGATGTGTGAAAAGAGAATGTAGACTTCTCTATTGACTGTATGCCTATTTTGGTTCCCTTTTGTGTAGTCAGAACTTTTTTTAGTTGTGTAGACAAAGTAATTATCATAAAAGTTAAACCTGTGTGTAATTATGTATCATCGAAATTGGTGGAAAAAAGCAGTGGTAAAAGAGTGACATGTGTGAGTGCTAAGGACATCCAGAGGATGAAGAGAGAATCTTGAGTAGAGGGACCAAAGTAGCTGGGAGGTTGTAGCACCTGAGCTAATTGTTGGGCCTTGTGTGGGGTTTTGTCACCGGACAGAGGTGAAGTTTAGTGAAGCTCCCCTTTAAATACAGGAACTCTTCACTTAGGGTTCTTGACTTTGATCACAGAATAAGAATTTCTGGACGAGTCACAATGGTAAGAAAACTTGGCAGAGCTTTATTAAGGAAACAAGCAAAGAAACAGACAAAAAGCAGACAAACAGAAGGGCAGGGGCACACTCTAGGAGAGTGTGGGTGCTCTCATGGGACACAAAGACACAGACACAGACAAACACAAGGAAACACCCAGAGAGACACACAGTTCCTTGAGCTGTTTGGTATTTATAGGGTAAAGGCAGAGGGTCTAGCTTTATGTTATGCAAAGCTAGGTGCTTTGTGCTTTGCTTGACTACACCTGGTGTTATTCTCTCAGTTTCCAGGTAAGAATGCCTTCTGCCATAAAAGAGATCTTTATCGTTGAAACAAGGAGACTTCCTGTCCTGCTATCTGAGTTTTGGGGGCATTCTGTCAGGCAATTGTGAATTCTTGCCATCACTTAGGAAAGATTACATTCAATTGCCTCTCTTTGAAGCAAAAACAACATTTCTAAATTTCTAGATAACCCATATTTCTGAGTTGCCTAGACCAGGCCTCAGTTTCCATAAATTATCCTGCTTCATTTCCCCCCAAATGACTTTTGTTCCCTTAATCTTAAGGGAAGTACAGGAAGGAATATCTCCTGTATTTGCTGTTAGCTGACTGTACCTTATTTTTCCTAGTCTGTCCTGCTTTAATTTGAGGTACAATCCAAGTTGGAAAGTTATGAGAACAGACATAAAAGAGATAAGCTGCTAACCACTAAGTTCTTGACAATCTATTTGAAACCATTCTTATTTGCAAATAAGCTTTACTGGTTTCTTAGTGCATTTTATGATGTGCTCATTTAAAAATACACCAGGACTTTAGCATTTCAAATATTCTGAGTGTCTTTCTCCCTCTAAAATACTAGACTTGAACACAATTTTCTTTCCAGCCTTAAATATAACAGCTTCTTTGATGCAAGGTTGATTTTCCCCCCACTCATCTTCTTCCTCTCATTTCTTCCTTTCTTTCTTCTCTGAAAGGATGAACTTGTTCTGTGAGTTAAATCAACTGTTTTCTTGCCTTGTTTCTAAGGGCTCATTCCTAGTATCTAATATACATAAATCCTTCCCAACTTAAAAATAAAACGACTTTCTAAATCTATACTTTTTATTTACTTTACTTTCATTAAAAGCTAAAATTATCAGGCTTATTCTTCACTTCCTATATCTATTTCTTCCCTTGAATTTATTCCTGATTTCACTGATGTCCTTGAAACTTCACTGAAACTACTTGATCAATGGAATTCAGGTAGAGATATTATAGGTGTTTCCCAGAAAATATTCTTATAGACAAAGTATATTCCCTCTCCTTTTTTCTTCAAATTTTCTGGAAATTGGTATGATTACTGGAACTTAAACAGCTACTTATGCCACAAAATAAAGGCCATTCCTTGAGAGTGATCAAATAGCACATAGGAATAACTTTGAGAAGCTAGCCACACTGCTTTGAAGTGTCTTCTATTTTTGTTTAATCATCTCTTATTTTGGATTTTCTGTCACTTTTAGTCATGTCTATTCCTCAGTAACATATTGGGTAATGTTAACTACACTGTAGCTTACAGTTTGGCTTATGCAGCAGTGGTTCTTAGATCTTTCTTCATCTGAGACTCGAGGTTCATGATTTTTTTTTCTGTCTTTACTGAATTCATCCATTTCTGTTTTCATGCACTTCTCAAATTCAAGATGCTTAAGGATGTTCAAGGATCAAGTAAGTCCTCCCAAATTAACTTCTTATGTTTATAACCTCAGTGAATGTGCTCCAGAGCAAACAAGAAATACAAACTTGATGACCTAAATTTTATCTGTCCCATCTTCTTAAAATTACCTATTACAATCTGAATTCAAAATTTAATCATCACTCTCTTTTATTGCTTCAATAACCTTCTGACTAGACTATATCTTCTAGATTTTAACACATGTTCAATCCATTTATATGTCACCATTGATTTGTTTCTGAAACGTAAGTCTGTTTCTGAAATAAATACCTGAAAATTCTTCAACAGGTTTCTATTAGCAAGTGAATGAAGTAGAATCTTCTTAGCATGACATGCATAGCCTTCCATGGTCTGTATCCTGTCTCACATTCCCACCTTATCTCTAGGAAGACACCACTGAATTTAAGCTTTTCTTCCCAGTACACAGTATTTTCTCTAGATTATTTCCCCCACTTTGCTCCCCTTCAGTTCTATATTTTAGCTTTGGTCTGTTTTTCCCATTTTGTTCTGATTAGTGTACATTAATTTTATAATGTGTATGTGCTGAGGAACTTATTGTGATATTTCCTTACATACATATAATACATGTTCATAGGCACCCTCTCTTCTACTCTCTTTTGAAAGATTTTTTTGAAATTAAAAAAGGGAGGCTTATTATGATTTTTTTTCATAGATGATTATAGTATACTTTAGTTACATTCTCTCCCACTTGCCTTCTTTTCCTCTTCCCACTTCTGCTGGTTCCTCTCCAAATAGCCCCTCATGTATGTTTATGTGCATTTTCTCCCATTATATCTAGTTTATGTATAAAGTAAAAATGGTGTCATTTGTCTGGCTTATTTTGCTTAATATGATGGTCTTCAGATCCATTCATTGCCCTGTAAATGATATAATACTAGAATCTACAAGTTTGGGAAAGATTCAGATATGTAGTCATAACTGAGATTAACTAATCTACTTTATTTACACCTATAGTGCTCTCCTCCAGAATGTCAGGTCTGCATGGATATCTACTATGTTTCAAATGTCAACCTATATCAAAGTAGACTCTTTGGAACAATTGTTCCTATATGATTCCATAACACTTGCTAACGAATCTACGAATCTATCAATACTGAGAATATAAAAGATTTATTAAAACTTCCCTCCCTGATATGAATGAATTCATTTATCAAAAAGTTATTGGAAAAGTGTAACAATACAATCATAATTTCAGGACCCAGAAACATCAAGAAACTCATAACACTGTCGGACAGGGCTTCTCTTTTCCATGTTTCTGGCAAAAATGCAAAAAATAAATATAAAAGAAAAGCCTTCATTGCAATAGTGTTCTCTGTTTTATTTTGTAAAAAAAATTGGGAGAACAAACATTTTCAGTTGGGTTTCTGGAATATTTTCAATAAGGACACAGCCAGTCAGAATGATCTCTTCTCAGAATTATTGTCACATTTTTAATGAGAATATCTGAAAATTCATTCTCCAACTGGAGTTAGAATCCAATAAATAAATTCAATGCATAAAATATGTATTGAATATGCTAAATCTTGAGGATAAAAGTATAAGGAGATAGACTTCCTGTCGCCAGGGAACTCACAGTTTACTGGAGAGACTGTCAAAAAATGCTTTCATCCTTAAAAATCTACTATACCACTCTTAGAAATATATCTGAAGAAGAGTAACAATAGTCAAGATAGATACCTGCACACTCAGGTTTATTGAAGCCCTTTTGGTAATTGACCAGGCTGCCTGAGAAAAAGCTAAATATCATGTGTTCTCATTAATATGTGAATGAATATCTAAAATGATGATGGTGGCAGTAATCCCGACATAAATGTGAAAGAGGTACTATCTAGTAGGAGATCAGAGGGAGGGAAGGGGAAAGGAGAGGAGAATGAAGGGTGAAGAATAGGATTGAAAGATGTTACACACACACACACACACACACACACACACACACACACACACACAGAGAACATAATGAAATCCACCAAATACTGTGAAGGAAGGAGTGAGAAAGAGTAGTGATGAGAATATGGTGAAGGGATTGAATTTGTTCAAATTATATTCTATACATGCATGGAAATAACACAATAAAATTCCCACATATTACAAGTGTGTATTAACTCAAAAATTAAAATAAATAGAATCATATACATACAAGATAATCAGGATACACTAGAGATAAGTTGTGATTGAGCTAAACAGACTCTTCATGCTCAGCATCCTGTATCTCTGAAATTACTCAAAGGAAAATTTTGACTTCTAAGCTGGAAAAGAAACTTTTCTAATGGTAAAGGTGAATTATGAAAGTGTATCCAGTGGATGAAAATACTTGGCTGTTCAATTTAGCCAAGGGTCTAGCCTATCCTTTGGCTAGAAGGTAGATGCTGCTTTTAGCCTAACCACAGTTGATGATTGTCAGTAGTACAAATACAGACATGTGTATCTATAAGCCATAGTTTTATTTGCTCAATGTAGTTCCACATTGTTTTTTGAACATAGATGATATTCTTGCAGTACTGTGCACAGTTCAGGTTTTTTTTTTTTTTTGGTTGGTCATGGGGCTTGAACTCTGGGCTTGGGCTCCCAGTTACAATTCAGTTTTATGCAACTAAAAAAGAATAAGAACCAGGTGTCAGTGGCTCATGTCTGTAATACTAGCTACTCAGGAGGCTGAGGTCTGAGGATTGTGGTTCAAAGCCAGCCTGGGCCGGAAAGTCAGTGAGACTCTTATCTCCAATAAACCACTAGAAAACTGGAAGTGGTGTTGTGGCTGAAGAGTTGAAGGACAGTGCCTCCAGGCCCAGAGTTCAAGCCCCACGACAGACAAAAAAAATAAACTTTTGGACTTTAAGAATTTGTTTTCATTCAAGCATTTGAAAGAAATCTAACATTAAAAAATGCTTTTGAAGCCAAGCTTTTGAAGCCAAGCTTATCTCAAGAAGACACTTGAAGAAGGGGAGTTATGCAAATGTAGAACAGAATTGTGAAGCTCTTGTACAGTTTGGAGCAATGCCTCCTACAAATGACGTGAGAGTTCTCTGATTCTTGAACTACCATCTCTCAGGAGGACCACTGATCTACAGATATATAAAATCATCCCTTAGTCTATGTCACATCCTTGCTAGAGGCTTAGTAAGGACAATTCTAAAATATTATACTAATAAAATACACTAACAATAATGAGTCTAGAGTCATAGTTCCACAGAAATTACATGTTATTATTAGGGCTGAGTCATAGATAAAACAATGTTAAATGTACCAAGGAATGTGGTTTTTGAAGTTCTATCTAGGCATTTGTTATACATTTTGGATTAGGTTATTAAATTAGCTGTGGATCTTAGATTAGCTGTGTAGGCCCATCATGAGTTAGATCTGTGTTTGGATGTAGTTATCCTGTACTACTAGAAAAATTGTTTCCTCACTTATCATGTAACTATTAGGGGAAGAGGTTAGAATTAGCTAAGAGTTCAAAATGGGAAAGATAAGAGAAAATTATGAATTCTAAGGAGTTACTAGATATCAGACAATAAATTAGATATCAGAGAATAAATTGTGAATGAACATTGAGGAAGTAGTATTTATTATTTACTGAGACATTTTTCAAAGTCCTAAACATATCTTCTCCTTTCTTTTCCCAATGCCCTATCCTAAAAAATATAGATGACAAAATTAGATTAGTAAGCTTAAATAATTTATCCTAATCTTATAACTAATAATTGGTAACAGTGAACTTCAAACCTAAATCTTCCTAACACTAAAGATACTTCTCTTTAACAAGTGTTTTTCACTATCAAAAATGTAGGCCATGTAGATCAGCTTCAGAGGAGATCAGATTCAGGCTGATGAGCCAATTTAAAGGTGGAGGAGAGTTAACACAGGACAAGAAGGAGAAACACCATGCCTATTTTAAGTGTAGATGCTGAGAAGGTCAAATGGGTGTCAAATCAGTTATCAATAGAGAGATTCTGTTATATTAAGTATGTCCTCATCCTGACTTGCAGGTGGGTTTACATCAGGTAAGGATGTTTTTTGTAACAATAGTTTGAATAATTAATTTGATTCTAATACTATGATTGGGAGTTATTGAAGATAGAATTCTGTTGCACAGCAGTAAAATCTATTTTTGCTTCGATGGAAAGTCAGCTGTAAAGTAGCTATTTTCTTTAACTTTGAGGAGTGGTGTAAGCCTACAGCAAATAATGATATGAGTTCTGTATCTTAAGTAAGATTTGTTGTAGTCATTAGTCATCTAAACAGGATTTTGCTTTTAGAATGTATTGCTTGGGTGCCTTTCATTTTCATGAGGTTCTGAATTTATTCTTCATTTCCTTTAAGGAAGTTAAAGGTAAAGTATCCACATTATCATACAGAATGTTTTCAGGCTCATTAGATATGTTATACTGATAGTAACCACCAAAGATTGTTTTATTGAGTACAGAATTACTTGCATATTTCAATGTGTAATTGATACTTGCATGGAATCGTCTTAGATGTCTTTCATCATGAAGTTAACATTCTATAGCTCTGCCTTCTAATTGGATCAGTCTTGAGAAATTGCCATGTACTGTTTATATTTAACCCTTTACTTATATTTCAACCAAATAAATGTTGGTGTTGTTGTTTTTCTTTCAATTTTTTATTGTAAGGATTTTTGAGATTTCTACATGCTATTTTTGTCTTCTTGGGAGGAATGCATGCATCACTTACCTATACACATTCCTAGATTTCTTAGAGAATTCTGCTAGTAATGATAACTGCAAATATTCCTTACAGCTAAGATATAAACATCTTAATACATTTTCAATTCTTATGCTCTAGAATTGCCTAGTAATTAAATGATGAGCAAGCCAGGGTGGCTTTAACTATACTTCTGTTTAAACTTGTTGGACTCAAAGTTGCTGCTCAATGAACCATGACTAAAAAAGTGGTATTGCTGAACTTCTGTTCTACATATTACTCTATAATGTGTAAAGGCAAAGTTTGTGGCTGAAAATATTCTTTCCAAGAACTAGACCAATGTTTTTTAAAAGAAGGATTTCCTGGGCTATCTGCTTTAGCATCTTCTGGGATGCTCAATAAAAAGTATACATCTCACTTCTACCCAAAAGGTTCTGAGATAATACTTGCAATTTTGCTTATTAAATAGGCCTTGACCATACTAAAGTTACCAGCACAAATATATTTATCACAGCATTCTTCACCTGAGCTAAGATACTGAGCCAACCCAGATGCCCCTGAGTAGATGAATGGATCACGAAAATGTTGTATATATATATATATATATATATATATATATATATATATATATATATACACACACACACACACACACACACACAATGGAATTCTATGTCTCCATCAGAAATAATGACACTGCCCCATTTGTTTGGAAATGGAAAGACATGTCAAATTGATGAACTCTTTTACTCAAAGGTCAGACTCCTATATCTTGTCACTTTATTATGAAAGGTTAGGACAATTTTGTCAGTGTAAAGTCGATTATTGTGTTGAAGACATGCATTTGAATGTTGATCTTTCGTTCTTTAAATGCTCTAAAATGAAGTCAATAAACCATTCCTGTGATACTTGCTGCAGGTAGGATTTAGGTTCATTTGTTGACTTTCTTTCAGATATGTTTTCCAGATACTATTTTTATTGCTTTTTATTTTATTTTATTTTATTTAAAGATGCTGTACAGAAGGGTTACAGTTACATGAGTAAGGTATTGAGTACATTTCTTGTCAAGCATTTTTACCCCCTCATTTGTTTTTCTCCTCCTATCCCTTTCCTCCCCTGCCTTCCCCACTCCCCTCCAACAAGTTGTAAAGTTCATTTCCAACATAGTGTCCTATGAGTATCATTGTTGCAATGTGTCATCCTGTGTCCTTGTTTCAGCATTTTTTTACTCCCCTTCCCCTCCCCAGATTAGATAAATGTATATTCAAGATGCAGGGTAACAAAATAAAATACAGTCACAATAGGAGACAAACCATAGGGGAAGAACATACAAAAGAAACAAGAAAAATCACATAGTACATTAAAAACAACAACAACAACAACAACAACAACAAAGAAAACCGCTTGTGTCCATATCTTGGGGTTCATTTCACTAGCATCATCTTATATGGTCATATGTGCATAGCTTTTGAACTTTCCTGCTCATCTGGTAAGTTTATCCTAGATGTATACTAGGTATTGCAAATCAGGGAAACCATGGGACCTATATTTCTTTGGGTCTGGCTTGCCTCACTTAATATGATTTTTTTCCAAGACTTTCCATGTCATAACAAATGGGGCAGTGTCCTTCTTTCTGATAGAAGCGTATAATTCCATTCTATATTTATATACATACAACATTTTCTTGATCCATTCAGCTACTGAGGGACATCTGTGTTGGTTCCATATCTTAGCTATGGTGAATAATGCTGTGATAAACATAGTTGTGCTAGCAGCTTCAGTATGGCCTTGTTTGTGATCATTTGGGTAAATACACAGAAGTGGGATTGCTGGGTCATAGAGGAGCTCTGTATATAGTCTTCTGAGGAACCTCCATATTGCTTTCCAAAGTGGTTGAACAAGTTTATACTCCCACCAACAATGCAGTAGGGTTCCCTTTTGGCCACATCCCCTCCATAATCTGTAATTAGATTTCTTGATTTTAGCTGTTCTAACTGGGATGAGGTGGAACCTCAATGTTGTTTGATTCAGAAACATATATTATTAAGAAGGTTAAAATACTAGTGCTAAGATGGAGTAAAATAGGGTATTTGCTCAAAAAAACATCATAAACATTGCAAAGTAATAAAACCAAAAAGTGAAATTGGAATAATTGATCACCAGTTCTCATTTCTTCATATTTTAAGATAGTAAGACTGGAGTTTTAACACAACTAAGCTCAAGCTCTAAGAGTTCTATTATTTCAGGCCTAGCCATTATCATCTATACACTAAATGGGGATATGTGATTTACAATCACATGCAGACCCTCAGCAGACACCTCCCTAAGTTTCCACCCAGTATTTGTTACCTAAGTAACTGGCACACCTTTGAAGCAGTCACATTACCCTTCTGCTAGGTCATATCCTGGGCCACTTCTGGTCACATGCCTCCCTTCTGACCATAGGAGGGTCCCAGGTCCTGAGGTCACATCTGGATCCAGTGTGGCCATATCTTTCCCACACCTGGCCACACCTCTTTCTGTCCCTGGCCTAGATAAATCCTGGCCCAGGGTGGGTCTCTCCCTTCTTTTTGGCTATGCCTCTCCACCATGCCAGTGGGGGCAGCAGTTCCATAAATAAACTTCTCTTCCTGCCTGAATAGCATGTGGTGTTCTGTTCATTGGCTACCTAATGAAACCTACCTATTTAATATACCTTACAATGATGAAGTGCAGATAGGGGATATTTATTACATGACAGCTATGGGAAGATATCACTTCAGTATACTTTCAGTGTACACATGAGCTATATGTTTAAATAGACAGAGAATTTGAGGTAAGTGGTCAAAGTTAATACTCACAATAGCAGGCTGGTCCTGGTTGATCATTATCTCAGTTATCCTTCCAGAAAGCATTCCAGAGAAGATGGAAAGCAGAAGTTGTTTTCTCTATCTTTATTGGTCAGAATAAACAAAGTATCCTTGTCTAATGGGTGACTGTCCTGAAGGAGCTCATTTGTTCCTTAGGGAGTAGTTTCAGTCCCCAAAATGATGTCATTGATCAACAAAGGAAATATGTCATTGATTAGTGATAAATCTAATCCGTCCTGATGTTATTGTTCCATGCCTACAGAAAGAATGTCTACAGAAACACAGGCAAAATTGAAGATACAACTTTTCTCCTGTTTTTAGTTGATTAGTACCTCTTATAGTAGTATGGGCAAAAATCACACTAGACTGTAACTCTTTGATCTTGAGGACCAGAGAAGTGATCCTAAATTATAAATATGACATAGATCCCTAGAGGTTAGGCCAGTTTCTAGTTCCATCTGGATTTAGCACTCTGAACAAAGGGAATTTTTCTGAGCCCTCCCTTTCATATACACAAAAATAGTGCATTTTAGTGTATTATCAAAGAACATCTGAATTAAAAGCAGGTTTGATGAAAGATTAGAAAAAAATGAAAAAAGTAAACATTATGCCTGGTAATACCTCTCAGAATTCATTAGAATAAAACAGAATATGAGATTATTTAATATATACTCTTCACTTTGACTAAGAACTTAGGGGAGGAGCCCAAAGGCACAATGACTTTGTGCCTCTGGTCATACAAAATAATATTTTGGGGCCAGGCATTGGGAGTTCACATCTGTAATCCTACCTACTCAGGAGGCTGAGTTCTGAGGATCATGGTTCAAAGCCAGCCTGGGCAAGAAAATCCATGACACTCTTATTTCCAGTTAACCACCAGAAAACCAGAAATGAAACTGTGCCTCAAAGTACTAGTGCTTCCTTTAAGCAAAAGAGCTCAGCCACAGAGACCAGGCCCTGAGTTCAAGCCCTACAACTGACAAAAAAAAAAAGAATAGATCTAACTGAATAGTTCCATTACAAATATGTATAATCTAGGCATTTTATGATACAATATGAATAGATAAGTTGTTCTTTATTTTTGTATGTAATTTCTTTATAAAATAATTCCTACTATATGCAGATGAGAGCTAGGATTGCCTCAGAAATGTTTTAAGCTTTGCTGTATGGATAATTATTTATTTTAGAAAGATTAAGTGAAAATTATATTCTATCTTAATATTATTGGCAATGAAATTAAAAAACATTAAGCAATGAAAAGCATTTTCACTAATTATGACAGGTAAGAACCAATGACATAAAATTAAACATAAACTACACTGTATAAAATTAATATCTATTCACAATGTGTGAAAGCAAGAACAGTGATATCGATTTTTTGTGGTATTGGGACTTGAACTCAGAGCCTGACACTTTATTAGCTTGCTTGGCTGGTGCTCCACTACTTGATCCATGACTCCAGGCTTGCTATTGCTTGTTATTTTAGTGACAAAGTCTCACAGAGTTTTCTGCCTGAGTTAGCTTTGAAACATGATCCTCAAATGCCTCTTGAGCAGCTAGGACTATAGATATAAGCCACAGGTGCCTGACTAATATTGTTATTTTTGATGAATGAGTCAATGTAATCTATTCTTGAATACATGAAAAGTACTCAATAGAGTAAATCCTTTTTTTAACACACACATACACACAAATACACACACACACACACACACACACACACACACACACACACACACACACACACACAAACACACATGCACACATACCAGGCCCTGAGTTCATGAATCAGGACCAGCACCAAAAAATGTTCTACCAAACTTCAGGATAATAAGTCAATGACTTATTAATTTTGTTCCCACACTTGATTTACCTTGTTTAACTATTTGACTCATCTGGATTGTTTTGATATAGAAAAGTAGGATTTTCTCCCTATTATCACCAAGCCATTTATCCTTTCCTTATTTCCATGTGTTATTTCAGTCTTTTTTTTTTTTTCGGTCGTGGGGCTTGAACTCTGGGACTGGGCGCTGTTCCTGCACTTTTCAGCTCAAGGCAAGTGCTCTACCTCTTGAGCCACAGCGCCACTTCCGGTTTTCTAGTGGTTTATTGGAGATAAGAGTCTCCAATAAAAGTCTTCCTGCCCGGGCTGGCTTTGAACCATCATTCTCAGATCTCAGCCTCCTGAGTAGATAAGATTACAGGCATAAGTCACCAGCACCCGGCTTCAGTCTGTTTATGAATGCTCTATTATTACACACTTCTTACCTAGTTTCCCACTGTCCAGCTGTGTTAATTATCACAGCTTCGAAATCTATATTGGTATGTATTAGGATTTGTCATGCACCTTAGATCATGTCTAGTGATAATCCACTGTGAAAAAAATCAATTAATTATGAAATATTTAACACAGTGAAACAAATTTTATTTCTTTGGCATACATTGTGCCAAATAATTTATATAAAATTTCTTACTTCAACCAATTGTATTGTTCAAAAATCACAATTAGTAGCTTCAAGTATACCAATTTTTATGTGTATAAAAAATGAGCCCATTCCAAAATCAACTGTGATTTTATCTGATTTGTATAAAGCTCCTTGAATGACTTACACTAATTTTTAATGTTCGTTTGCAGAGACAAAGTATAAAGACTCAGTTTTCTTTTAAATAACACATGGAGGGCTGGGAAGATGGCTCAGTGGTGGACTGCTTGCCTTGCATGCATGAGGCCCTGGGTTCTATCGCTCAGCACCACATAAGCAGAAAAAGCCAGAAGTGTCACAGTGGCTCAAGTGGCAGAGTGCTAGCCTTGAGCTGAAGAACTGAGGGGACAATGCCCAGGCTGGGAGTTCAGGCCCTATGATAGACAAAGAAAATTAATAACACATGGAAATAAAGAAAGTATAAATGATTTTGACATAATGGGGTGGGAGGGAGGAAATCTACTTTTCTAAATCAAAACAATCCAGATGAGTCAAATAGTTAAACAAGGTAAATCAAGTGTGGGAACAAAATTAATACGTCATTTACTCATTATCCTGCAGGTTAGGAGAACTTTTTTTTGGTGCTGGTCCTGAATCATGAACTCAGAGCCTGGTACTTTTCCTGAGCTTCTTTGACTCAAGGATAATGCTCTATCACTTAAGCCAAAGTGCCACTTCCATTCTTTTCTGAATAGTTTATTGACAATAAGAGTCTAATGGACTTTCCTACCCTGGTTGAACTGGAATCCTCAGATTTCTGCCTCCTGACTAACTAGGATAACAGGCATGAACCACCAGTGCCCAGCTTTTTGGTAGATCTTTATAACATGAAACCTAAGTTTTACACGTTTGACTATATATAAATTAAAATATAAAATATTTAAAATACATTTTAGTAACAAAAGATGAATGAAATGTAAATGGAAACAACAAACCAATTGCAACACATTTTTTGTTAAATTTACAAAATAGCAATTATACAGTAAGCAAAAAGATGTGCAACACAATCTGCAGAGGATCTAAATATTATGCTCTAAGCAAAACTGAAAAGAGGTATGGAATCATAGAGTTGGAAGCGTGTGATAACTTTTGTGCCTATTATAAGGGTCACTGCCAACACTCATAACAAGAAAACAGGTAAACATAACAAATTTACTTAATGTTTTACATGACATCAGAGCCCTACAAAGGAAATATATTTAGGTTCCTGGAAGAATGAATTGCTGTGTAGAAATGTGTTGGGGCAAAATGGTGTGATCTAATGGTAATATGGAGAAAGAGAGAGAGAGAGAGAAACAGACAGAGACAGAGAGATAGAGAAGAGGTAGAATATAGTCAAGAGACAGTGACCTTTCTAGGCTTTATAGTTTACTTTGCGGAAGAGGGAAAGAGTAGTTTTAGTTTCTATGATGTTTGCCGTTGCTGAGGGAAGAAGAATTTTGATTTGTATTACTTATTTCAGTGGAGAGAGGACCAGGAGATAGGAAGATGGGAGAACATAGAAAAACATTGCTTCAGAGTCCACTTCAATCTTTACTTCAAAGTACTCAGCATGTCAATGTGTTACATTGTGTAGTATCTTGCTCTGAGCTTCAAAAGGATGATGATCAACTCTGTTCTCAATTAAAGAAATAAAGAGTAAAGCCACAGAATTTCATGTCTCATATATTTGATTAGAAAAGATAATAAAAATAGTCACTCAGAAACATTACAATGCATACTTTACTATTAATAGTGATAAACTCTGGCGTAGAATTTTTAGAAGGCAATTTTGAAGTATCTATCAAAATTTTAAATTACCTTTGTCTCTCTCTTTCTCTATTAAAATTTAATTTGATGATGCCAAAATATTCCCACAGAGATATTCATTGTGGTATCATCTGCAGTAACAGTAAACTAAAAAACTTAAATGTCTACCAACAGATAATTAGTTCAATAAATTTTAGTATATTGATATAATGCAATATTAAAATTATGTAGGTGTGTGTACAGATGTGAGATAGTAGCTAAGAATATTATTGAATAAAAATAGCCACAGAGAGTGTGGTGTAGCATTTGGGCACGTGGTTGTCCAACAAAACCCCAGGCAGCTTTCTTGAGTCACTTTTACTCAAACTGTAAGAGTTACTTCATGATTTACATTGTCACTGAAATATTGCTTCTTCTCTTCAACAGAAAGGATTCTAACTTCCCTTTGACTTCTAAAACCTTCAATATTGACACTCACAATCTTTACCTACCCTTGCCAAAGCTAATTTTTATGCTCAGTCTCTCACACAAGAGAAGCAGTCCTGGGCATGGTCCATTTTCTGGATATAGACGACAGCATTTTCCATAGACTTTGGGCTTCTCTATTGGAATCCAAGGAAAGACAACTGACACCATTTCCTCAGTAAGCCCTTTCTGATAATTTGTTCCTTGTCACATTGTCTCACTTACCACAAGATGTACTTGTTACTATGTGCAAATACGGTTTGTGAAGAGTTTCCATGAAATTGCTAAGGAGAGAGAAGTTTTTTGTGGGCAAGAGGATTGTCTGTGTGTGTGTGTGTGTGTGTGTGTGTGTGTGTGTGTGTGTGTGTGTGTGTGTGTGTGTGTGTGTGTGTGTGTGTGTGTGTGCTGGTTCTGGGGCTGAACTCAGTGCCTGGGTGCTCTCCTTGAGCTATTTTGTTTAAGGCTATCTCTCTATCACTTGAATCCCCAGCTCCACTTCCAGGCTTTTTGGTACTTAATTGGAGATAAGAGTCTCAAGGACTTTCCTAGTTAAATTTGAACCATAATCCTGAATAGCTCAGCCTCTCGAGTAGCTAGAATTACAGGTGTGTGCCCAGCAGTAAGAAGATTTTTTCAAACAGTTTAATACCGTGTATTAATTTTGCAAAGTGGTTTCATTATTATGCTTGCATAAATGCATATTTTGTACTTTGAACTCACCCCTTCTATTACTCTTTTTAATTTCCTTCTGCTTTCATTGTTCTATTTTCATACATGCATATAAAGTAATTCCATCATAATTCCCACCCCTACTACCCTCTTTTGGCCCTATTCTCTTTCAGTAATAGCCTGTGAACAGTACTTGTTTTATAACCATGTTACTCTTTTTTAAAATCTGGTGTGAATTCACTGCATGCAAGAGCGTATATGAAATTTATATTTCTCAGTCTGGTTTATTTTGCTTAACATGATAGTTTTCTAGTTCCATCCATATTCTTGCACACAATATAATTTCATTATTATTTATGGCTGAATAATACTTCATTTTGTAAAAATACCATATTTTCTTTATTCATTCATTGGTTGATGTGAACCTAGGCTGATTCCACAGCTTGGCTATTGTGAAAAGAGTTACGAGTATCTCTTTTATATGCTAGCTTACATCCTTTGAATACATGCCTAGTAGGAGATATAGAAAGATCACATAGGAGTTCTAATTCTCTGTCTCTCTGTCTCTGACTCTCTGTCTCTGACTCTCTGTCTCTCTGTCTCTGTATCTCTCTCTGTGAGTGTGTGTGTGTGTGTGTGTGTGTGTGTGTGTGTGTGTGTGTGTGTGTGTGTGTGTGTGTGTGTGTGTGTTGGTCCTGGCGTTTGAATTCAGGGACTGAATGTTGTCTCTTAAGTTTTTGTGATCAAGGCTAGTATTCTACCACTTGAGTGACAGCTCTACTTCTGCCTTTCTGGTGGTTAATTGGAGATAAGAATCTCAGAGACTTTCCTGCTCAGATTGGCTTAGAACTGTGATCCTTGGGAGTACTATTTTATTTTTTAAAAGGAATGTCCATATTGATTTCCATAATTGCTGCACTAAGTTACATTCTCATTCAAAGGACAGGAGGGTTCCTCTTCCCCATCACCTCCACATTCCCCAACTGCTGCATCTTCATCAACATTCATTGCTACCTTGAATGATAGATTTATAACTAGAATGAGACTAAATCTTATTGTCATTTTGATTTGTGTTTCTCTTAAGGCCAAAGATGCTATAACATAATACATTGCACTTTTGTACTTGTTTTGAGCAATGTTTAATTCATTTGTCCATTATTAATTATATTGTTTATTATTTTATGGTTTAAATTTTGAATCTCTTTGTGTATTCTGGATATTAGTACTTTATATGATGAATAACTGTCAAAGATATTCTTTCATTCTCTAAGGGCAGAGGAAATGTACCTCGAGATAACAAGTGCTATATTGTAATAAAACTTAGAGAGATAAAGAAGAATGTTGAAAGGTGTGATATTATCAAGATACATTGTACTCACAAAATGACATGTTGAAATTTAACTCCTTTATGCAATGATTTATGAATAATAATAATAAATTTACAGTCCACATTGTACTAGATGAAGTTAAACTGAGATGATTTCTCTAAAGTCAGTAACAAGACAAAGTTACTGACACTTTCTAATCTTCTTCAGTACAGAACTTGAATTTTTCTTTTTCTTTTTAAAAATTTTATTGTAATGGTGATGTACAGAGGGGTTACAGTTATATACATAATGTAATGAGTATAGCTAGCTCTGAGCAATGTTACCCCCTCTCTTGTTTTCTCCTGCTTTCCTTCTACCCCAATCCCCTCTCTTCCAAGTTGTAAAGTTCAATTCCAACTTAGTGTCTAGTGAGTATCACTGTTGCATTGGCTCACCTTTGTTCCACTTTGTTCTTTGATTTCCTTCCCTTCTCCAAGTCAGATTCACTTATACACAAGACAAAGGGTCCTGAAATCAGCAACAGTGACTACAGGGAATAAACCAGAGGAGAAAAACATGACAGACAAAAGAAATAACTGCAAACAGTACATGAAAATAAACATTTATGCAAGATACAGGATACCAAAACAGAAAAAATAGTGACAACCAGGGATAAACCAAAGGAAAAACAAATGAAAGAAAAAAGAAATAACTTCACACAGTTCATTAAAAACCAAACAGTAAAAAACCCTCTTGTTTCCATACCTTGGAGTTCATTTTGATTAGCGTACTTTCATATAGTCCTATGTACATAGTTATTGAGCTGTTGTGATCCTCTGCTAGGACTATCCTAGACATACTAATTATTACAAATAAGGGAAAACATGGAGCCTATGTTCTTTGAGTCTGGATTACTTCACTTCATATGATTTTTTCCAACTCTTTCCATTTTCTTATGAATGGGAAATATCATTCTTTCTGATGGAAGCATAGAATTCCATTGTCAGAACTTGAAATCTTTTCCAGAACAATGAGGCAAGAGAAAGAAATGAAAGGGACAGAAACAAGTTAAATTGCTCCTATTTTCAGATGTCATGTTGCAATACTTAAAGATCTTAGAGTCTACACTCAAACCTCTCAGAAATGATAAGCACATTCAACAAAATAACAGGATACAAAAATCAATGGCTTTTCTGTACAGAATAACAAGCAGGATGCAAAAGAACCTGGGAAAACAATCCTATTCACAAAGACTCAAAATTAAATACTTCATAATAAACTCAATTAAACAGATGAAAGAATTCTAAAAATGTAAAATTTGAAGGAAGAAAGTGAAGACACTTGAAGATGTAAAGCTATCCCATGTTCACTGATGGACATAATTAGTATATTGTGAAAACAATTATATTGCCAGACTCAATCTACAGACTCAATGCAATCTCTATCAAAATCCCTATAATTTTTTTAATTGTGAAAATACTGTACAGAGGGGTTACAGTTACATGGGCAAGGTAATGTGTACATTTCTTATCAAGCAGAGATGTACGAGATATTATGTCAAAAACCAAACTTTACAACTTTGGTGCAGGGGGGAGGGGGGAACGGGGTGGGGGAAGATGGGATGGGAAGGGAAGGGGAAACAAAGGAGGAGGCCAGAAAATCCCAATTTCATTTATCATGGAAACAGGAAAAAGAATCAATCCCAAAATTCATATAGACATACAAAATGGAAATTTAACTTTTTATGTTCTACTTATACATCAAAATATTGATTTTTCAAGAACTCTAACAACAACAGATGCTGGAGGGGATGTGGACAGAAGGGAATCTTACTTCATTGTTGGTGGGAGTGTAAACTTGTTCAACCACTTTGGAAAGCAATATGGAGGTTCCTCAAAAGACTTCACATAGAGCTCCCCTATGACCCAGCAATCCCACTTTTGGGCATTTACCCAAATGTTTACAAACAAGACCACACTAAAGCTACCAGCACAACTATGATTATTGCAGCATTATTTACCATAGCTAAGATCTGGAACCAACCCAGATGCCCCTCAGTAGATGAATGGATCAAGAAAATGTGGTATATATACACAATGGAATTCTATGCCTCCATCAGAAAGAATGACATCGCCCTATTTGTTAGGAAATGGAAAGGCCTGGTAAAAATTATATTAAGTGAAGTAAGCCAAGCCCAAAGAAACATAGGTCCCATGGTTTTCCTTATTTGCAATATCTAGTATATGTATGAGTCAAGCAGAAAAGGTCAGATAATGTGACCTTAGGAAAATGAGCCCTTAGATATGTATTTAAATGTTTTTTTCTTTCATGCATTTGTTTCTAACGCATTTATAAGATTATTTCTTTGTTGCTTTGCATGTCCCTCCCCCACAGTATAATCCCTCTTTCACTATATTTGATGTCGGTGTAATTTGTGGAGGAAAAGGGGAAAAACAAGTCGTTTAAGGATACAGGTGGACCCGTTTCAACAACGAGAAGTACAAGTTGTCATGTCGAAAATGAACTTTACTACTTTGGTGGTGGTGGGGGGGAATTTTGGGTGGGGGCGGGGGGAGGCTGGGAAGGGATGAGAAGGGGAAACAAAGGAGGGGGCTGCAGTGCTTGATAAGAAATGTACTCATTATATCTTGCCTATGTAATTGTAACCCCTCTGTACAGTATGTTCACAAAAAAATAAAATAATAAAAAAAACAATGATCTGAGTAAAAAAATACTGATTTTTATATGGCTTAGATTTTATCATTAGTGATTTTATTAGTTTAGAATTATGTAAGTTAAACTATTAATGCTTTTTCTTTCCAATTCTAATTACCATTCCAAGTAATTAGTGTTAGGATTTTGACTGGGCATAGTGGTTCACACTTGTAATCCTATCATTTGGAAGGTCAAGGCAAGAGGATACTGCATTTGATGCTGGTTTGGACTACAAGGTAAGAATCTATTTAAGAAAGAAAAAATGAATTATAAAATAAAATTAATAAGTGAATCTTCTTTAAATACAGATAACATGCATATATAGAAATTTTCTTTCTTTTTATCATTGAAAATGAGTTTTACTATTCACATTACTTTGCAAATCATTATTTTCAATTCCAAAACTTACTTACAGTTTTAACTATTATATTTGCATAATATTCCATAGCATATCTAGGAAAGGAATGAAGAAAACATTTATTCTTTGACAATCATGGTCTGAAAACATGGATTCAAGTTACCCTGAGTGATTTGTTCCACTTTGGGAGAAATTACCAATGCATTTGTCAAATTTCACTCTTAGAGCACCAAGAATGCAGGATACAGCAAAGCAGGGAAATGTTTTCTGTAATTTTCAGAAATTGCTTATATCTAGTGTTAGTGGAAAGTAGAGGTTGGCTAAGAATAGTGCTAAATGAAAAATTTACTGGAGGATATCAGGATGAGTACAAGTTAGGACAAATATTAAAGGGTGAAAGATAATCCAAGGTAATTTTGTGTCTTGATATTTAATAACCTTTTTCTCCACATTAATGTTGTACTCAACCAATATACAGAAATATTTGGGAGTTGTAGATGAATCTTTAAAGATTTCAGCTCACAATTTTTATTCCATTTTCGAATGATGGTAATTTTATGCAATAAACATAGGATACCTATTGTGGGACAGGTTGGGGCCAAATTCTATTCAAATCAGCTTTTAAAGTATACTTGGTCACAGTATTTTCCATGTTTAGCAATTCTGTCTCCCACAATCAATGCAAAAATGTGTCTATTCATTAGATAAATTTTGGCTACATTGAAAGGTTCTGATTATGAAAAAAATAGTTATGAAATAAGTCTAGCATAACAATGGTGTCACATTGGGTTTTGTCTATTTGTTTGTTTATTATTGTGAAACTAGTGTACAGAGGGGATTCAATTACATAGGCAAGGTAATGAGTACATTTCTTATCAAGCATTGTTGCCTCCTTTGTTTCTCCTTCCTATCCCTTCCCATCTCCTCCCCTCCCCCCGTCCCCTGGCTAAAGTTGTGAAGTTCGTTTTTTTTTGTAGTTTATTAATCCTAACCCTAACCCTAACCCTAACCCTAACCCTAACCCTAACCTACTAAAAAGTTGAGGTCCATTCATATGATTAAAAAAAATAATTCCTGTTACTTTACAAAGGCAGAAGTTTCCCCATTTTACAAGTAATTATGATGTTAGTTCATAATGATAAATCTCCCCTAGTTCATCCCATGATGATAACATAATCATATAAAAATCTGATAAACATGAAAGAAGAGAAGTTGACAAGTAATTTTCAATCCTGGGTGCATAATATAATTTTAAGGGGGTGACTCTAAAAACAATGCCAAACTTTCACCTGAGTTTCTCATTTATTTGATTGGGTTATGGCTTTTTCTAATGTGATACAAGCCAATATTACTTATTTATGTAATACCATATTCTAGGTGAAATAGATACAAATTGAATCGAGTAGTACATTAAAGTAATAGTATTGTATGACAGAGTCGACTTTATTCCAGAAATATAATTCATTACTTTATTCCAGAAACATAATTCACTACTTGAAAGAACAATGACCATATAGCTGTATAGCAAGCATTTCTAGGAAATCAAACCCATTACAATGATACCATTACTTGTCACATACTATAGAAGAACCATTGTAAAGTAAGATATACTTACATCATTAAATTCTCATTAAAATCAAGATCAAGACAAGGATGCTAGTTTAAATTATATTTATATATGCACATATATATTTGAGATCTGGCTAATACATCAAGACGATGGACAAATGGAAGAAATTTTGTGAATAAAGAGACATACATAGTCAAGTCATGCAATTGTGTACCTAGAAAATCTAAAAGATGATACTAGCATTAACATTTATATGAAAAATTCATAAATAATGAACATTAACTTAACAAAATACATCTTTTAACACTAAGAATAAATATCAAAAAGTGAAAAATATATACACAGTAAATAAAAAACAAATACCTTCAGTTAATAAGGAAAAATATAGATCCTTTATGAAAAAAGCTATAAAATTTCCTTGAAATATTTAAAATAAAAATTTCAAAATGGATAGCTATTCCATGTTCTTGTATAAAGAGATTCTAAAGATATTAATTCATCCTAATTTCCTGACATAAATATAATTTCTAATTTTCCATATAAATATAATGAAATTAAAGAATAAAAGCACTCTGTATATAAAGGAAGAAGCTATATAACAAGACTGTGTATAAATATATAAATGCATAAAGCATATACAACATCATCAATGCTTACTTTTGTTGAAACCATATAAAACTGTTGAAGCTCAAATAAAAATATTGATTCTTGGGAATACTTAAGAGGCTTTAAAATAAGAATGTCATCTGAAGATATGCTTTGCCAGATATTAAATCTTAATTAAATCAGAATTTGTTGATGGATAGATTGTACACAGATAGATAGCTCAGGTAAGTAGATATGTTACAAATTCAAGGTTATAATCAAGTATAAAGAAAAACAAGTAGTATATAGATATATGTGTGTGTGTTATATTGACAAAATTTGACTCGATTCTGTGAGAAGTGAACGTTTAAATATAATGAGAGCTGAGTTATTGTTTGTTAGGAGCAAGAAGTTCTGGGCTTCAATTTCACAGTTAACAGTAGATAACAATAATGTGTTCTGCATTTCATAAAGGTAGAAGAAAGAATATCAAAACTTTTCACGATAAAGAAATGGTAAATTTTTGGATTACTTCTTCTATTTTGTTTCTTTTGTATGTTCTTCCTCTTATGGTATATCCTCTGTTAGTGTATTTTATTTTGGTAGCCTGGTATTGTATATATGTTTATTGGAATTAGGGAAGGGAATGGGAACAACAGAATAGTGAGACAAAAGACAAGGGGGGAACCAATGCAACAATGATGTACACAAGACAATATATTGGAAACAATCTGTACAACGTGGGAGGGGTAGGGATAGTAGGAGAAAATTTAGGGAAGGGGTAACAAGGTTGACAAGAAATGTACTCATTACCTTACTTATGTAACTGAAACCCTTCTGTATATCACTTTGAAAAAAACCCTGAAAAATGGTGAATTTTTGATGAGACATATATTTACCTTTATTAATCACTTTGCAACATATACATTATGGAGATGTCACACATTAACTTAGTAATATGTTCAAATTTTTAAAAATATATTTACACACACACATTTCTATCTCATAGCACATACAGAAATAAATTCTGAACACAATATTCATATAAATGTTACAAGTAAAATATTATTACTATAAGGACATTTAGTGTTTTCTGTTTAATCTTAAGAGACCTATAGAGGCCATTTGTGAAATTTTCATACATTTTTCTAGGTAAACATCTGAAACTCATATTCTGTAAATAATAAAATAATTGTAAGTGGTTTTAAGAGACAACAGACTGAGAAAAGATTTGTTCAGAAAATTGCTGTCCCCAATGAACAGAGACTGCAATAAAAAGTAAAAGGCAAACAATAAGAAAAAGCCAAGGAATAAATGAAGAGATCAGAAAATGGTATGATTTATTGAGATTATTTTATGCAGGTATGAGAATTACTTAGGATATGTAGAATCATGTTATTATGCTGATGTTTTTTTTTTCAATTCAGCATAAATATTTTTAGCTAATAATACCAGGTCTGATTCTTCACTTACTTCTGTTTTTCAGAAACGTGTAAGATGAACCTAGAAACAAGATGGGGAATTAAGGACAAACCTAATAGTTTCATTTTGATCTTAAAATTGTATTGTGTTTTAAAATCTGTTATTTATTTGAAAATGAGAAAGTATTTCTCCTTCTCATGATCAATTATGTATACACATATATGTTCTTCAAGATGTTTCATTTCTCATGTTTGTTTTTAAACCATGTAAAGCTTTTTGCTATCTTGTGTAAAGAAATAATTTATGAGCAAAATTTTCAATATCAGTAGGGGTTTAGCGCAAGTGGTAGAATGCATGCCTACTAAGCACAGGGTCTTGGTTTCCAACCCCAGTACCACAAAATGGCATTAAAATATTTTTAAAAAATCTTTCCAATGCCTTTCGTTTATCTACTGTTTATCACTGATGTCCTTAATCATAGTAAGATTATTATTTGAGTACATTATTCTGCACAATTAATTCTGTTTCAATTATATGCCCAATTCTTTTACCTATGTAAGTAGGTATTATAACTTTGCACATATGGTAGACTAAATTATTCTAAATCTTTATTCCCTGTCCAGTAATACAATTCTGAATTTACATCTTTTTTGCCAGTCCTGGGGCTTGAACTCAGGGCCTGGGCACTGTCCCTGAGCTTCTTTTGCTCAAGACTAGCACTCTACCACTTGAGCCACAGCACCATTTCCAGCTTTTTCTGATTATGTAGTACTGAGGAATTGAACCCAGGGCTTCATGCATGCTACGCATGCACTCTACCATTAAGCCACATTCCTAGCCCTGAATGTGCATCTTTCTTAATGAGTTTTGCTCTGCCCTCTTAATGTGAGTCAAAGATGTTTCATGTGACTTTCTTTGGACAATGATATTTGGGGAAATACGATACAAAAAGAGACTTGGGAAATGTTTCCAGAGTTGAGCTTTGTCTTTTTAGTTCTGTGATTTTCTGTGATGAGATTCACATGCCCAGGTTACCCTATGACATGCAGGAGGAGTTTAAAAGATGTTAATAGCTTTCTCAGCAACGGTAATTCAGGTGTCCTTAGTCAACATGCAGACATGTAAGAAATAATCATTAGTGTTTGTATCCCCTTCAATATCATGCCCTAACAAACATTTGAGGTAGTAAATGTCCCTATGATTTTTTATGACTTCTTATTTTTATTGGTGCATAATACTTGAATATCACAATATCTAACTACTTTGTTCAATCCCTACTCAGTACCTAATCACTATTTGATTAAATTGAACTGCAAATCAAGGTCTGGAAGTAAATCTGAATTCACACATTCCCATTTACTTCACTAACAGTAATAAAATTTATAATGGGTTGATGTCATATAGATGAAGCTTTTGTTTATTTATTTGTTCATTTATTTTGAGATTGTCACTCTGTAGCCCAGGTTGCCCTTAAACTCATGATCCTTCAGTCTCAGACTTCTACTGCTAGGATTACAAGAATGTCACTTCATGCCATGCTTGTAGCCTTTATTTAGATGAGTTTTATTTTATTTTATGATATCTACTCTACTAAGACAATGGCTGTTATTATTTATGTTTAACAAAATATCCTACTTTGAGTTGTGATAGAATTCATAGAAAGAGAATTGGAATCACTTTCTATGTCTTTGCTTTTCAATTTTACTATATAAACTGTTTTCCTAACTTACTCTGAAAATTTGTACATAATAATATTTTGATATATGTAAAGGTGGTTGAAGCTGGTGGATAACAGTGATTCATTCAAATAAGCACAAAATATTCCCAGTTTGTATGTGTGTGTGTCCCTTCATATATGATTCTATTGATTAGTAGCAAAGTAGATTCATTTGAATCATGTTGAAAATTAAAATTGCCTGAGTTTTGTGTTTTCTTGAGAATAAAAGAGGACAAGAAAGAATATCAGGGCCTAATGGTAATGACACCAAAGTAATACTGATTAATTTTCTTGAGTAAGAAAATAACTGATATTGGGATTAGAGGAAGATGGCAGAGGAGAAGCTGGGGGTTAAACATGTTCTTGCATAGAAAGCAGTTTTAGTGAAAAGTTCTGGGTTAGAGAGTCACACCAAGTGTGCAATCATAGTACAGAGAGTTTGGCCAGAAAGGAAAAATTCAGGTACCTTGCTTAAGGAAACAGATTTGAGCACTTGCTGGTGTCCACAGAGGTGGCTGCAGTACTGGCAGCCAGTGGCTGCCATATCAACAGAGAAGAGCCTTTGACCAAGGTGCCAGAGGTGGTGTGCAAGTGGATTCTACCCACTGGCAGCGTGAAATGACAAGTGTGGGAATCTTCATCCTTCAGACCACAGACAGTGCCAGACTGTGGATGGCCGGAAATAAAGGGATAGGCATGAGTACCCCAAGACATCCTCACTCCTTCTCAAACAGAAGCAATGGGAAGGTAGTCCCTCTCCCACCACCAGAATAGAACTTCATCATTGATACTGAAAAAGACACAGCCAGAACAGCTATTGAAAGAAGACAATAGGAGCCATTCAACAAGTCACTGGAATGTGACCTGCCTGGCTCAGCTCCACCCTTAAGGAAAGTTGCCCTTCCCAGGCAGAGAAAGTTCCATCCACAGAAGAGTGACTTTCTTCATTGGGTAAACAGAGCCAGAGCCTTCCCCTCCCCACTGCAGCCTAGGCAAAAAACCCAGAAGCAAGAGGAGTAAAAGACAAACAATTGAAACTCAGTAAACATAAATCCTGAGAATGGCTCCAGGCTGAGCTCTGTGAGTGTCTCAGGAGCTAGTCCCTCAGGGAAAAGCTACTGATTGCTGATAGTCCTCAACCCTATACACAATCTAGCCCCATCACAGCAACTCCAAGCAAGAGGAAACACCCATCTCCCTCTATTGAGATACTCAAAGCAGATCAACCTCCCACTGAACTAGCTTGGGAGGAGGGTCATTAAAGTTCTGGATAAGGCAGAGCTTCATTCTGCATGCTCAAACAAACTGACTTAAGAAACCAATAAAACCACAAGAAAGCCAAACACCACAAGCAAACCAGACATTCCACAAAGAGACTGATTACAGATAAAGGGGAGACACAAAACCCCCCACCCCTCAAAAAAAATCGAAGAACTCTTTTCTACTTAATTTTAAATTTTTTAAAAAAAGTTGTTTTTTAAAAAATCATTGTGTGTGTGTGTGTGTGTGTGTGTGTGTGTGTGTGTGTGTGTGTGTGTGTCTAAACTCTTTTTACTCTTTTCCCTTTTGGTCTTTTTTTTTTTTGCGTGACTTAATTGCTGTTCTGCTCATACCCAGATATATACCTGTCTTCAATTATTAGACCTTATCCTTCATTGTGTGCATACCTAATTCAGAAATTGATTACTCAATTCACAAACTCTCAGCCTTAACTCCTTTAATAGTAGTATTATTTCTTTATACTTATATAACTTTTAAGTGTTACATTTTAAAAGTTTTTATTTTTTCATTTTTTTCTTTATCTCTCTCCCTCTTTCTTTCTTTCTTTTTTTTTTTTTAAAGATTTTATTTTATTTTATTTTATTTATTTTTTCAGTCATGGGCCTGAACTCTGGGCCTGGGTGCTATCCCTCAGCTCTTCAGCTCAAGGCTACCACTCTACCACTTGAACCATGGCACCACTTCTGGCTTTTTCTGCTTATGCAGTGCTGAGGAATCAAACCCAGGGCCTTATGCATGCAAGGGAAGCTCTCTACTGCTGAGCCACCTTCCCAGTCCCTGTTTCCCTCTTTCCTTCCACCCTTCTCTCAGTATTATTTCATTACACGTATATAATCTTTAAATGTTTAATTCTTTAATTTTTAATTTTTCCTTGTTTCTTTATCTCTCCTTTCCTTCTGTTTCTTTTCTCTCAACTGAGATCTTTGTTAAATTCCCTCTCTCCTTTTCCCTCCTCACATTCCTCTAATCATATTTTCTCCTCACAATTCTCCCTAAACCTATTAATTTCTGTTCTGCTGACTCCATCTTTGACATTTCTAGTCCATTAATTCATAGTTGTTGGATGTTGAATTAGATTGTATCTGTTGAACTAGATTGTATCTGTACTATTTTTGACTGTGTCAAACAATCTGTGCAACTACAGGGTTCTGGTTGATGCTTGCTTTAAAATAGTGTTCTATCGCAAAATTGTTTTGCTTTCATACCAAATGGGCAGAACAAGCTGGAGAAACACAAGAAAAATGGCAAATCCAGATATCTCAACTACCCTCATGGTAATCAGGTGACACAGTAGTTAATGAATAATCCAGAGGAGAGTTCCAAAAATGCTCTACAAATATTACTGGTAAACATGCTGAATGAAAAGATTGAAAATTTGCAAAAGACTCTATTGAGTGTGATAGGGAAATGCGTGAGCATGATGAGGCTAACCAAAGATTAATACAGGGATTTCTTGAGCATGATGAGGCTAAGCAAAGACTAATTGAGGAATTGCGTGAGTTTGATGAGTCTAACCAAAATTAAAACAGGAATTTTGTGAGCATGAGGAAGCTAATCAAAGATTAATACAGGAATTGCATGAGTGGGATGAGAATAGACAAAGATTAATGGAAGCATTCATGGAATCCACAAACAGACAGATGAAGGAATCCAGGGAGGCCACAAAGGAAATGCTGAATGGAGCCCATCAGAAAGATAGGGAGTCCAATGAAACCATAACCAATCAACTAAGGGAATTGAGAATAAACACTAAACACCAAATTAAGGAACTAAAGAATTCCATACAAGATCTAAAACAAAGCTCCAACAAAATATTTGAAGCCATAAAAGCCGGCCAATTAGAAGGAAAAGAAACAAAAAACAAAGTAGAAAGTCTTGAGATGATCGAAACTCTGGGATTGAAGACAGCCTAGATACTGTAGAGAAAGAACATATAACTATCCAAGCAAATCCAAGAAATATGATAGATCTATTCAACATTTGGAAGACACAATCAGAAGGCCTAATCTGAGGATAATGGGTGTATAGGAGCACCTAGAGACAGAAGTTAATGGTCTAGGAAATTCATTGAACAGGATTTTAGCAGAGAACTTCCCAAACATGCAAAAAGATAAGCCTATTCAGGTACAAGAAGCCTTTAGAACCCCAAATAGACCAGACCAGAACAAGATATCCCACCATCACAAAGGATCAATTCATTCCAAGAAAAGGATCCTTAAAGCTGTCAAGAAAAAAAAGAGCAATCACCTATAAAGGGAAACAAATCAGAATAACTTCAGATTTCTTAGCAGAGACAATTAAAGCAAGAAGAGCTTGGAATGATGTATGTTATGCCCTAAAGACAAACAACTATCAACCAAGAATACTGTACTCAGCAAAACTCTCCTTCATAAAGGAAGGTCCAATAAAAACTTACCATAGCAAAGAAAAACTGAAAAAATATATCTCCACCAAACCAGCCCTACAAAAGATATTTAAAGATGTCCTACACATAGAAAACCAAAAAGAGCACAATAAAATCCAAGAAACAGCCCCCAGAGAATACAAGAATCATAGGAAGAACCCAATTGTCACACCATCCAAGAAGGTGGATAACATGGCAGGGAGTACAAAACACCTCTTAGTCCTGACTCTCAACATTCATAGATTTAACTCTCCTATTAAGCAACATAGACTGTCTAGATGGATTAAGAAGCAAGAACCTTCTATCTGCTGTCTTCAAGAGTCACACCATGCCCCTAAAAACAAACATTCATAGATTTAACTCTCCTATTAAGCAACATAGACTGTCTAGATGGATTAAGAAGCAAGAACCTTCTATCTGCTGTCTTCAAGAGTCACACCATGCCCCTAAAAACAAACATATTCTGAAAGTGAAAGGTTGGAATATAAGCCACCAAGCAAATGGGCCCCATAAACAGGAGGGAGGTGTAATACTAATATCAGATTGAATAGACTTCAAATTAAAATTAGGGAGAAGAGATAAAGAAGGTCATTACATACTAATTAAGGGATTTATTTTTCATGAGGATATTACAATTCTAAATATCCATTTGTCAAACAATAGAGCACCCAAATTGAACAGAGAAACACTACTTTCCCTAAAATCTCTCATCTATCCAAAGACATTAATTGTTGGGGCTTTAACACACCACTATCCCTGCTGGAGAGATCAACTAGGCAAAAACTCGACAGAAAAACCTCATATCTAAACAACTGCATTGATCAACTAGACTTAACAGAAGTTTACCCAATATTACACCCAGCAGCATCAGAATACACAATCCTCTCAGCAGCACATGGAACAGTTCTCAAAATAGACCACATTTTAGGTCACAAAGCGAATTCGTCCAATCTCAGAAACACTGAAATTATGCCCTGCATTCTCTCAAACCTCAACTGAATAAAATTAAAACTCAACACCAAAAGACACTAAAGAAAGTCCTGTAATATATGGAGGCTGAACAACACACTGTTGAACAACCAGTGGGTCATGGAAGAGATTAGAAAGGAAATCCAAATGTTCATGATATTCAACAAAAATGAACACACAAAGTACCAGCTCCTCTGGGACTCAGCAAAGGCAGTACTCAGAGGCAAGTTTATAGCTCTGAGTTCCTACATCAACAAATTGGAGAAATCTGAAACCAACAATTTAATGAGACATCTGAACCTCTTTGAAAAAGAGCAGCAAGCTAAACCCCAATCTAGGAGATGGAAACAAAAAATTAAAATTAAATCAGAATTAAATGAATTAGAATAAAAAAATAGAATCAACAAAACAAAGAGTTGGTTCTTCGAAAAAAATTGACAAAATTCACAGACCCTTAGCAAATCAGAAAAAGAGAACATACCCAAATAAACCAAATCAGAGATGAGAATGGAAACATCACTACAGAAAAAAACCAAGATTGAGAACATTTTAAGAGAATACTTCTCAAACCTTTATGCTAATATGTTTGAGAATCTGGAAGAAATGGACGATTTTCTAGCAAATATCAACATGCTGAAACTAAACCAACTTAACAGACCCATATCAAGCATCAAAATAGAAACAGCAATAAGAAACATGCCACCAAGCAACAGATAGATTTACAGCTGAATTTTAGAAGGCCTTCAAAGCAGCACTCACACCAATGCTCCTCCAACTTTTCAAGGAAGTAGAAAGTGAAAGTTCACTACCAAACTCTTTCTATGAAGCCATCATAACCTTCATCCCCAAACCAGCAGGGACTCACTAAACAAAAAATAGACCATTTCTTTAATGACAATGGAGCAAAACTTCTCAACAAAATACTGGCTAATCGACTTCAACAACGCATCAAAAATATCATACACCACGATCAAACAGGATTCATCTCAGGGATGCAAAACTAGTTCAATATACACAAATCAATTAATATAATTCATCACATCAACAAGATCAAGGATAAAAACCACATGGTTATCTCAATAGATGTAGAAAAAGCATTTGACAAGATCCAACACCCCTTTATGAAGAAGGTCCTGGAAAAAACTAGGAATCCATGGAACATTCCTCAATATAATAAAGGCTGTGCATGACAAATCTACAACCAGCATTATACTTAATGGTGAAAAGCTAAAGCCATTCACTCTAAACTCTGGAACGAGGCAAGGATGTCCACTCTCTCCACATCTCTTCAATTTATTGTTAGAATGCCTAGCTACAGCAATAAGAAAAGATGCAAACATAAAGGGAATCCAAATAGGGAAGATGAAGCAAAACTCTCCCTCTTTGCAGATGACATGATCTCCTCTCCCAAATTATTCAAACTGATTCAAAACTTTAGTAAAGTACAAGGTACAAAATTAACCCTCAAAAATCAATGGCTTTTCTGTATGCCTACTATGAGAAGAGCTCGCTGAAATCAGGAAAGCAACTCCTTTTTTAATAGCACCACAAAAAATAAAATACCTAGGAGTTAACTAAAGAAATGATGGACCTCTACTTTAAAAAAATTTAAAAACCTAAAAAAGGCAATTAAAGCAGAGCTTAGGAAGTGGAATAACTTCCCATGCTTCTGGATTGGGAGGATTAACATTGTGAAAATAGCAATCCTTCTAAAGGCTATCTACTAATTCAGTGCGATACTTATCAATATTCCAACCTCATTCTTCAATGAAATAGAAGCAACAACCTAAAAGTTCATATGGAACAATAAAAGACCCTGAATAACAATAATAATCCTTAGCAGAAAAAACAGTGCTGGAGGAATATCAATACAAAGCCATAATAATCAAAACAGCTGGCTACTGGCACAAGAACAGACCTGAGTACCAATGGAATAGAACTGAAGACCCAGAAAATAACCCACAGACCTATAGCCACCTAACCTTTGATAAGGAAGCTAAAAATATAGAATGGAAGAAAGGCAGCCTCTTCAGTAAATGGTGCTGGTAAAACTCTCTAAATACCTGTAGAAAACTAAATCTAGATCCTGATATATCACCCTGCACCAAAATCAACTCCAAATGGATCAAAGACCTCAAAATAAAAGCAGAGACCCTGAAAAGATGACAGGAAGGAATGGTTGAAACTATAGTGTTCCTTGGCACAGGCCGAAATTTTCTTAATAAAGACCAGAAAACAACAAATCTAAGAACGTTTGGACAAATAGGATTGCCTGAAACTGCAGTTTCTGCATGACAAAGAACATAGCTAGCAAGATCAGTAGAAAGCCTATGGATCTTCCCTAGCCATACAACAGACAATGGTCTCATATCTAAAATATACTTAGAACTCAAAAAACTAAATCCCCACAAACAAATCCTCAAAGAAACAACTGCCTGATAAATAAGTGGGCTAAATACTTAAAGAGTAAGTTTTCTGAAGAGGAAATAAGAATGACACATGAAAAAATGATCAAGATCTTAGCCATAAAAGAAATGCAAATAAAAACATTGATATTACAACTCATCCCAATTAGAATGAATAGAATCAAGAAATCTAATAACAACAGATGCTGGAGAGGATGTGATCAAAAGGGAACCCTACTGCATTATTGGTGGGAGTGTAAATTTGTTCAACCACTATGGAAAGTAGTATGGAGGCTCCTCAAAAGACTCCACATAGAGCTCCCCTATGACCCAACAATTCCACTTTTGGGCAGTTACACAAATGATCACAAACACAGTTATACTAAAGCTACCTACACAACTATGTTCATTGCAGCATCATATATGTTAGCTAAGATATGGAACCACCCAAGATGCCCATCAGTAGATTAATGGATCAAGAAAATGTGATATATATATATATGTGTATATATACATACATACATACATACATACATACATACATACATACATACATACAATGGAATTCTATGCCTCCATCAGAAAGAATGGCATTGCCCCATTTTTAGGAAATGGGAAGACCTGGAATAAATTATATTAAGTGAAGTAAACCAGGCCCAAAGAAACATAGGTCCCATGGTTTCCCTTCTTCGTATTAACTAGTATAAGTCTAGGACAAGCAGAAAAGGTCAAAAGCTATGTACATATGACCATGTAAGATGATGTTAGGAACTCAGTGTTTTTTTTCTTGCTATTGTTTTTGACATATTTAACTTGTACTATGTGATTCTCTTGTTTCTTTTGCATGTTCTTCCCCCTTGTTATAACCCTTGTTTTCACTGTATTTGATGTTGGTGCCCTGCATCTTGTATATACAATTTTATAATTTGAGGAGGGGAAGGGAAATAACAAAATGCTTTAATAAGGATACAGGCTGACCCATGGTAACCATGAAATGGACAAGACACTATGTTGAAAACCATCTTTTCAACTTGGGGGGTGGAGGAGGTGAGGAACTGAGTAGGGAAAGGATGGTAGGAGAAAAACACAGGAGGAGGTAAGAATGCTCCATAGGAAACATACTCATTTCCTTTCTCATGTACCTATAACCCCTCTGTATAGTATTTCTACAATAAAAACATATAATAAAAAAGAAAAGAATCATTAGTTTATTATAGGAGTTTGCTGCAATCATGTTCTTCTCAATATTTATCCTACTAGAGATCTTATTACTGGTACTCTATCTTTTGGCTGTTCATGTCCCTCTTTCCATTTGTTTGTGCAGCATTTTAATTGCCTTTACAGATCTCCACAAACTAAATGTTTTCTCAGGCACCATATGATAGATGGTTTTTCTATTGTGTTTAATTGTTTCCACTCAATATTATGCTAAAACTGAATTATGAAGAAATCAAATAATAGAATAATATATTACATTGGTTTTCATTTAGAAAACCTCATTAATTTGTTTGCATTTAATAAAACTAACCTCTTAAATCATTTGTCCAATGTTTAAAATAACATGTCTCCCCCCAAAAAAAGAGAAAAAAGGATACCTAAATTACAAGTGTCATGACAACATTTTCAAGATATGATAGTCTTACAAATTAGCATATGTGAGAAGTGTACACTTTCCATAATTTTTATTGAATAAGTTTTTCTTAGTACCTGGTGTTTGTTATGTGAACTTGTCCAAGTTCTATAATGTACACAAGTATCTCTGTTTGAAAATGTTTACTTTTGGGGGCTGGGAAGGTGGCTCAGTGGTAGAGCGCTTGCCTTGCATGCCTGAGGCCCTGAGTTCGATTCCACAACACCACATAAGCAAAAAGAAAAAAGCCGGAAGTGTCACTGTGGCTCAAGTGGTAGAGCGCTAGCCTTGAGCTGAAGAGCTGAGGACAGCACCCAGGCCCAGAGTTCAGGCCCCATGACCGGACCCCCCCCCCAAAAAAAGAATTTAAATAAAAAAAGAAAATGTTTACTTTTTAATGGATTATCTTACTTTGTACATGATAAAATGAAGTAGTTATACAACTTTAATGATTATTGCTGGGATATTTAAAATTACAGTCCTAATCAAGGTATACACTAAGTCAATATGTCACTCTCATGACTTAAGCTTTACAAATAGCAGATACATACGTGTAATGAGTGTAGGTGGCCTGTCAACCTTTTATATATCTGACTGGTATATGTAGGGAAACAATACCACATTGTCTATCATGCAAATAAATACTCAACAAATACCACATTGTCTATCATGCAAATAAATACTCAACAAATGCTTATATTATCAAACATTCACTTCTCAATAAATCATTCTTAATCCAGACAATCAGATACCTGGTTACATATGAGCATTGTCAATAATAGTTGAAAAAATTGATGCTAAAAATCAAGCAATTATTGGGATAGTTGAGAAAAAATCCTATTGTTAAAAAGACTATTTTGGTTGGTCATGGGGCTTGGATTCTCAGCCTGAGTACTGCCCCTGTGTTCTTCAGCTCAAAGTGAGCCCTTTAATCACAGCACCACTTCCATTTTTCTGGTGGTTAATTGAAGACAAGAATCTCATGGACTTTCCTGCCTGGGCTGGCTTTGAACTATGATCCTCAGATCTCAGCTTCCTGAGTAGCTTGGATTATAGGTGTGCACCACCGGTGCCAGTCACATACTTACAAATTTTGACAATGGCATTGACTGAGTAAAAGGACCCAGGATTTTCTTTTTCTCTCTCCAAAATGCTTACCATGATGACAATGCAAGCAATTGCAATCTCTCTTGTGTCCTTTAGTTTGCCCACATATCTGACAATACCATTCAACCATTTTCTTTTTTTAATATTGTTTTTTATAGTGAAAATACTGTACAGAGGGGTTACAGTTACATTAGCAAGGTAATGAGTACATTTCTTATCAAGCATTGTTGCCTCCTCCTTTGTTTTACCACTACCATCCCTTCCGTCCCACCTCCACAACTACAATCCCCCCCTCCTAAATTGTAAACTATGTTTTTCAACATAGTGTCTTGTACATCGCATTGTTACAAGGGGTCAACCTGTATCCCTATTTAAACATTTTGTTTGAAACCTTCCCCTCCCCAAATTAGACAGACATGAAACACAGTGAAAACAAGGGTTATACCTTGGGCGAGGAACATACAAAGCAACAAAAAAAAATCACATAGTACCTTATAAATACGTTAGAAACAATAGCAAGCAAGAAAAAAACCACTGTGTCCCTATCTTGGGATTCATTTCACATAACATCATCTTATCTGGTCATATGTACATAGTATTTTTTACCTTTTCTGTTTGTCCCAGACATATACTAGTTATTGCAAGTAAGGGAAATCATAGGACCTGTGTTTCTTTGGGCCTGGCTTACTTCACTTAATATAGTTTTTTCTAGGTCTTTCCATTTCCTAACAAATGGAGCAATGTCATTCTTTCTGATGGAGGCATAGAATTCCATTGTACAGATATATCACATTTTCTGGATCCATTCATCTGATGAGGGGCATCTGGGTTGGTTCCATACCTTAGCTATGGTGAATAATGCTGCAATGAACATAGTTGTGTAGGTAGCTTTAGTATAGCTGTGTTTGTGATCATTTGGGTAACTGCCCAAAAGTGGGATTGTTGGGTCATAGGGAAGCTGTATGTGTAGTCTTTTGAGGAGCCTCCATACTGGTTTCCAAAGTAGTTGAACAAGTTTACACTCCCATCAACAATGTAGTAGGGTTCCCTTTTGGCCACATCCTCTCCAGCATCTGTTGTTGTTAGAGTTCTTGAATATAGTCATTCTAACTAAGGTGAGTTGTAATCTCAATGTTGCTTTTATTTGCATTTCTTTTATGGCTAGAAAGGTTGAGCATTTCTTCATGTGTCTACTGGCCATCCTTCTTTCCTCTTCAGAGAAGTTTCTCTGTAAGTTTTTAGCCCACTTATTTATCAGGCAGTTGTTTCTTTGAGGATTTGTTGTTGGGGGATTTAATTTTTTGAGTTCCATGTATTTAAAATACAAGACCCTTGTCTGTTGTATGGCTAGTGAAGATCTCCCACGATCTATTGATAATGATAGATATGACCGTCTCCATGTAGAAGCTCTGCAGCTTCATGCAGTTCCATTTGTCCAACCTTTGATTTGTTGTGCTTCTGGTTCTCTATTAAGAAAATTCCAGCCTGTGCCCAGGAGACCTAGGTTTCTCCTATTCCTTCCTGTAATATTTTCAGGGTGTCTTCTTTGACTCCGATGTCTTTGATCCATTTGGCATTGATTCTGGTGCAGGGTGATAACAATAAAGATCCTTAATAGCAAAATCGATCCTTAACAAAAAGAACAGTGCTGGAGGAATATCAATACAAAATTTGAAACTCGACTACAAAGCCATAGTAATCAAAGCAGCTTGGTACTGGCACAAGAACAGATCTGAGGACCAATAGAATAGAATCAAAAACCCAGAAATGAGCCCACAGACCTATAGCCACCAAATCTTCCATAAGGGTGCTAAAAAAAATAGAATGGAAGAAAGACAGGCTCTTCAGTAAACTGTGCTGGCAAAATTAGTTAATTGCCTGTAGAAAATGAAAGCTAGATCCTCCAACCATTTTTTGGGGGGAGGGGCGTCCGGTCGTGGGGTCTGAACTCTGGGCCTGGGAGCTGTCCCTCAGCTCTTCAGCTCAAGGCTAGCGCTCTACCACTTGAGCCACAGCGCCACTTCTGACTTCTTTTCTTTTTGTTTATATGGTGCTGAGGAATCGAACCCAGGGCCTCAGGCATGCAAGGTAAGCGCTCTACCACTAAGCCACCTTCCCAGCCCCGTCCAACCATTTTCTGTTTGCCTTCTCTTTTCATTCTTAATTTAGAATAATTTACTATATACAAAAGTTTTAAATTATCTGTAATTTAAAAATTGACCAAGAAAGAGGTAAGAAATCCATCTAACTGGTCAGGTACTGATGTTTTGATGGAAAATATTAAATCAGAGTAAAGAGCATGTCAGTAAGAGACACTATCCAGAAACTCAGTGCTTGAGAATGAAAGATAGCATTCTAATCTATGAGGAAAATAAGCAAGTCAAAATAAACAATAGTCACTATGTGTGAATATTTATTTCTCATGTTTCCATATGCTTGTATTTATTTATGTTCTTCTTTCTATTTTGTCAGCACTGAGGCTAGAACTCAGAGTCTTACTAAGAAGGCACTGTACTCCTGAGCTACATGTTTTCTGCTGGTTACTTCTGAGAGAAGGTTTGCTTTGGCTTTCTGTATTTGTGTGGATGATAAGGTACACATCACAGGTGTAGCTTCCCTCCATGGAGATGGCATCTTGAAGATTTTAATGCTGGATTGGCCTAGAAAGAAAATCCAATGAATGTCAGCCTATCTTATATCTTAAGAAGACAGCTACTCACCATTGCACTTAGACTTAGTTTGAGAAAATGGTGTCATGAGCCCTTGCCTGTTCTGGCCATGAACTACGATTCTGTCAATCTCAGGCTCTCAAATTGCTAGGATTATAGGTATTAGCCCCACAATCCAGTTGCTTGCCTTCTAAAAGGATCTAAGGATGAGTGATTCATTTCAGTATCGATGGTTCAACAAAAGGCCAAAAAATGAGCGATTATATGAGTGTCTTCAGTAAAATGTTGGATATCTGACATCAGGTGATAATTTTAGAGACAACATGTCAGAAAAGTCTACTATTTTTGTTGTTTGGACTTGCTATCACAGTTTTGTTATCCTCCCTTCCTCCTTCCCTCCCTCCCTCCCACTCTCTCTTTCCTCCCTTCGTTCTTTCCTTCTTTCTTTCCCCTCCCTCCTTCCCTCCCCTTTCCTTCTTTCCTTCTTTCCTCTTTTCCTCCTTTCCTTCCTTCCTTCCTTCCTTCCTTCCTTCCTTCCTTCCTTCCTTCCTTCCTTCCTTCCTTCCTTCTTTCCTTCCTTCCTTCCTCTCTCTTTTTTTCTTTTGTTTCTTTCTATGTGTCATAGAAAAGTTTGCTAATTGACAGGAAACTTTAGATTGTGCTTCTATATTTGGACAGATAATCTGCATATCGATATTCTATAGAAACATGGCCAGAACCCAACTTTTTGAAAATTTTCTCCTTGATCATGAAGAATGCTGCTTATGTTCTTGATCAAAGTTGATGCTTTAATTATCACATACATGTAGGAAGTGTAAAGTTCATGGAGGGAAGTGCTCTAAAAATGGAGAGCAGCATATTCTGAGAATAATTGTTGAATTCAATGTGATCTTCTGAAAATTAGGTATGATTTACCAGGCAGAAGAGAGACTTAAAGAAAGATGAATTATGACATGACCATTTTTTATCTTATTGCCAGTAATCAAGATGATGCCTATTTTAGTTATTCAGAAATATGCAAAATTTCTGAAATATTAGCTTTTCACTTGCAGCAAATGGACATTTCTCTTTTTTCCTTACATGTGGCTTTAGTTACATATGTGATGTTAAATTTCTACATATGTGATGTGAAATTGTGTATATATAGAGGACTTCCTCAAAGATGGAGGCACCACCACAGCTAAACTCCGTAGGTGTGTCAGACCAAACAGAGATCTAGGGTCCCAGGACATATTTTACCTCAGATCCACACCAATCAAACTTTAAACAGATAACCTTAACCTAATACAGAAGAAATCTCTCCTCAGAAACACAAAAGAAAAAAACAGCAAAACAATGAGCTGGTTTCACAGCTCAGCAGTCTGGAGCATCATAACAATGATACTAGATACAATGTTGGAAATGAACTTTACAACTTGGGGGTATGAAGAAGAGTAGAGAGGGGCAAGCAGGAGAAAATGAGGGAGGGGTAACAGTGTCAAAAAAGAAATGCACTGTACTTATGTAACAGTAATCTCCTGTTCATCACCTTTATAATAAATAATTAAAAAATTATGTACATACGAAGTAAAAATTCTACCCCATTTGCCAGTGTTTCACTCACTTAACACCAAATCTGTTTATAAGGTTAATGCTCACCTGCCTATCACACCCTGTTTATCCTTGCTTCTGAATTCATTTGCACATTGGCTACCGGTTGTCCCCTATCCATTTATTTCACTTTCCTACCTTAGGAAGGGAGCAAGTAACTGAGACTACATGTCACATCTGTTTGATATGCAATTCTTCTAAACACTCTACACGTCATTTGGAATAATTAGGAAAGAAAATGATGAGGGCACTGGTGGATCACTCCTGTAATCCTAGATACACAGGAGGCTGAGATCTGAAGATCAAGATTCTAAGCCAGCCTGGACAAGAAAGTCCGTAAGACTCTTATCTTCAATTAACCACTAAAAAGCCTGAAGTGGAGGGGTTGCTCAAGTGGTAGAAATAGCCTTGAGCAAAAAACTTAGGAACATCACCTAGGTTCTGAATTTAAGCCCCATGATTGGCATGCAAACAACAGAAAGAAAAAAAAAACACCAAAAACAAAACAAAAAAAACCCACCCTATTTTCTTTATACTTATCTCTAAGCCTGTCTGGCCAAGTTTTGACTAATAGAAATGAAAAAAAAATTGACAAAGATGGATATAGCTGCAGGAAATCACTGATGGGGAAGGGTTCAATTAGTGAGAGATCTTTTTGAGTACATGGTATTATAAGAGCAGGAGACCATAGTTTCAATTTAGACTCTGCTTTTACTTGTTCTATGACTTTCAGCAGAATCTTAGTGTCTTTCAGTCTCATCTGAGTAAAATGAAAATATTATGTAACTCTTAGGTTGCTATAAGAAAGAAATGAGAACTTTGGCATATAGTGAACATTAATAAATGGCTCTTTAGCTTACCTCAGAGTACAGCATCTTTAGGACATGAATACTGGGCAAGTAAGTAGTAATCTTCACAGTTATAGGGTGCTTCAATAGGCTGAACTGAGTAAGTCAGAAGAGACAGGAGTCCTTGAAAGTGGAACGAACAGCATAGTAAAGAAATAATGGTATAATGAAAAAAAGTTGCTTGGTTCAGATTTTTTTAACACTCTGGGTGTCATGCAGACAAATCCCGAGGAAAAGAAAGAGGCTCATCTAAAATCAGCTTTCAGACACTACCTTTTTTTTGTTTACCATGGGTATTGCCAAAAGCCTGATGAAGTACAATCGGTTTCCTCAGGAAATGGTATGAGTGTTAATTAGATGGATATAAAGGTAGCATGTCTCACATGTCAGTCGGGTCATGGTAATTTTAGTACCAGCAACTTTGAGAGCATTCTTCAAACCATTAAGTTTGCAAACTTCACATATCCTAAATAAGGAAACTTATTAGCTACAGAGCTGGCTATTAACAGGATTGCTGCTAACAACACTTGCTGAAGATAGGGAGAATTTGGGGGAATAGAATCACTTAAAGACTACTGCTGCTAACCCCAAAGGAGGTGGCAGAGGAACATATGGCATATTTCATTGTTTATTTACACCTGTTCAGTGGTAGTCTGGTATTTTACTGAGTCCTATGACCAATGGTTAGTACTTTAAAGGCATCTAGAATCTATCACCATCCATGAATATAGATAGAGGGAACTTAAAACACTGCTCCTTCCAGTAACAAAATTAGACCCTCAAAGAGCTCTCTGTGTGTGTTTGTGTAATCATTAATTACTCTTTACATTTGAGATTCTGATGGCCCCCTTTAAGATGCTAATAGGTGTAGGAAGGATAATGTATTGAATATGAAGTGCTAGTAATCCTTAAGTGAGAATTAATTGGTCAGATCCTTTCTTAGCAATAAAGAATTAAAAAAATCCAAAAAAGGGAAAACATATTTATTGGTAAAAGAATGTCTAAGAAGGAATACAGGAAATTGTCTGAGAGGAATGCATCAGTAATGGGTAGCATAGATACTAGGATGGTGCAAAAATATTCATGAACCAAAAAAAAATTTGCTGAAAGAAAATAAATCTCTAGAGGGAAAGTTTCAGTAAGTGATTATCATGTATCAAGCATTGGGTCAAGCAAATTGACATTTATTTTTTCTTATGCTGAAGCTACGTCTAACTGAGAAGTCAACCAAGTTGTTCCTTGAAACTTGATTTATGAAATTACTGATGCACAAAAGTTTCTAGTCAAGCATCAGGGACTCTTTCTTGTGAAACTATATCTGCCCAATTACACAACCATGCTTCTTGCTTCTGTACTCATACTTGATATCAAACCCCACCCCACCATCCACCGCCTTGTTTGCCGCTTCTTGCTTCTCACTGAAATTTAAACTTTGCACTGTCACCAAGATTTAAACTTCAAGTGGGTTTCCTTAACCAAAGGCAACTAGATTGTAAGCTGAACCACAGCTGTTCAGACAAAAGGTCATATGTGACATTAAACTGCTGGTAAAAAAGCAGGTGGGGGGAGGGGCGGGAAGAAACAGTGTCTGGCTGTTCAGGGCTTTGACAGTTACTTCCCCTGGGTTAGGCTGGCCTAAAATAAAGTCCTTACTTCTTGAAAGTGGCCTTTGGCTCTCTCTCTCCCCACAGCATAATGATTTCACAATTGTGGTGAAGGTTGACTGTATTTCTTTCTAGCTCTCGCTAGTATTTAGAAAAATTTTTACTTAAGCCTGAAGTTTTGATTCAAGTTCCACTTATAGTTCTTTTTAACTTTGCAACTGTAAGGATGAGTTAAAAATTGAAACCAAATTCCTTTGGGAAATAGGAAATATTTGATTAGTAATATCCTGATGAAAAGGAAGTATTGCAGTGTAATTTTTCTACTACTTGAGTTTTTTGTAAAATCCCTCATCTCCTTCTGATTTATCTAAAAAGGGCTGAAGAGGATTAAAGTTGCAAAGTTCCAGCCTAGTCATACATTCTAATAGAAATTCTAGTTCAGAAACCAGTGTTTACAGCACAAATAATAATCCTATTCTTTCAACCTGCGCATGTACATTTGATGTTAGAGAAATAAGAAAGGGATAATATTTGACTTTGCCAAATCTTATTGTGGGTAAAGATTTATTTTAATCTTATTGTTTAATAATCAACACCGTATTCAGAAATAGTGATTTTTATTTTATTTTTTCTCTATAGTATAACACCTCAATAAATTAAATAAGGAGAATGATTTGGTTATATATATATATATATATATATATATATATATATATATATATAAAAGCAAATTATATATATATATATATATATATATATATATATATATATATATATATATATATATATATATATATGAGACCGGGACTGTAGCCAAAGACTTCCATCTATCTCAGCTATTTCTCACCTGTGTCTCTTCTGTGATTTGTGGAAATAATATGCTTTATGTTAACATATACACAAGCTCTGTATGAATTAGGATCTACATATATGTTTGTAGAAATCTGTAGAGAAAACATAGTGAAGTGTGAACTTCATGTTCGCTGTCTATACTCATAACTGTGACATCTTTTTGACACTTGGAAAGACAGTAATTCTATACCAACTGGCAAAAATTGTTATTTGAGAGTAAATAGGGGTATGAGGAGAGCAAGTATCCTAGTGCTATGAAGCCAAATTCAATTCAATCAACTACAACTTTGTTTGACATGTGTAGCACCATCTGGAAATAATTTGTTTTCAAATCAATCATCTTAATAGACAATCATAAGTAGTTTGAAATTTATAATATTAATTGGAACTTTTAGGTGAAATTGTACTTTTGTGTAATTAAAATCTCCATTAGCTGAACAAATGGGATACTGTAACCAGGTAGATTGTGAAGTACAAAGGAGGAGAGACAGAAAGTGAAAGGAAAAGCATAGCTTTTCAGTGTAGTGTAATAGTTGTCATCTTTGAAGTCTGTGCTTCTTCCACAGAGGAAGAAATATGTATAGTTCTGATACTTTTAGATAAATTATGTGTGAATGATCACATATGATTGTACCTTAGCATGGCAGAATTTGGGGAAATGGTGTATTTGAGGTCAAGATACACAGGAAGGTAATGAGCATCAGGAGAGGACTTTGATGTGAAACCTGTAGAATTACTGGTCATTACCCTCATTTTATCATGGAAAGTTGACAGGGAGAGAGGTATCTAAGAATTTCATACAAGCTACAAGTGCTGTGCCAGAAATAACAAATTGTTGTTAGTGTCCACCTCCCAATGGGACAGAGAGTTGAGAAGCTCTTTGTTATAAAGCTGAATTTGGAGGTTCCTGGAAATGAGCTTTTCCCAAGGAAAGCAAAGATACAAAAAGTGAACTGTGATTGTAATCAAATGGTAAAGTGCATACTTTTATTTATCTGAAATGATATCCATTTATATTAAGATTTTATTAAAAAATAATATGTAGGAGAAGAAAGATAATAATGTGAGATAAAGGAATTTTATGGAATTTTGCCAGGAAATTATTTCTGTTACAGATAATGATTTGTAATTTGGAGATTAATTTTGGCTTTATACTATTTCTTAAAACCGTAATGTATAGTTATTTACTTAAATACATGTCATTTATAATAAAATAAAAATTTTCTATAGTGCACGAAAGTGTATTGTAACAAAAATAAGTAAAACGAGAATCTATGTGTCTCCTCAAACTATGGAATTTGTTTATTTTTCTTCCTCAAGGAAGAAAGAATGTCTTTATATACCTGAGAGAAATCAGAAATTATATAGCACAAGGCAAGTGGTGCTTTTTACAAATAATCTTCCTTAGGGGAAGAACATACAAAAGAAACAAAAAAGTCATATAGTACATTTTAAACAACTGCAGCAAAGAAAAAAACCTCTTGTGTCCATATCTTGGGGTTCATTTCGCTTAGCATCATCTTATATAGTCATACATACATGGCTTTTGACCTTTTCTGCTTGTCTGCTTATCCTAGACATATACTAGTTATTGCAAATAAGGGAAACCATGGGACCTATGTTTCTTAGGGTCTGACTTACTTCACTTAATATAATTTTTCCCATCTTTCCATTTCTTAACAAATGGGGCAGTGTCATTTTTTCTGATGGAAGCATAGAATTCCATTATATATAGATATATGTATATATATTTTACATATGTATATATATATGTATATATATCACATTTTCTTGATCCATAACCCCTGTTGTCACTATATTTGATTCTAGTGCTCCACATCTTGTATATACATTTTTCTACTTTGGGGAGGGAATGGAAAATAATAACATGCTGAAACAAGGATACATGTTGACTCATTGTAACAACAAAGGAGGGGGTAACAATGCTCGATAGGAAATGTACTCATTACCTTATTCATGTAACTGTAACCCCTTTGTACAATATCTTTACAATAAAAATATTAAAAGATAATCTTCCAAAACAATATTGGGGTAAAGAAAAATGAGGCAATAATCTTTGCATTAAAATTAGCATATAATGTTACTAAATATCAATGTGATTATTTATTTCAGTGAGCACATGTTTTATATGAGTCATAGATAGTGAAATGAGGAAGTCAACACTTACTTAAAAATCTTTTTTCATACATATTTGGTAAAAATACCGTACAGAGGGGTTATAGTTACATGAGTAAAGTCTTGAGTATGTTCCCTGTAGAGCATTGTTACCTCCTCTTATGATTTTCCCCTACCATCCCTTCCCTCTCCACCTCCTCAACTCCTCCCTCTCCCCACAAATTGTAAAGTTCATTTTCAACATACTGTCTTTGCCTAGAAATCTTGACCTCCAGAATTAACCTTGATAATCAAATATTCTGAGAGCCAGATTCCATCTTATCTACTTGATCATAAAATAGGGCAGCATTTTAGATGAATATTATTCATTAAGAAAATTATGTGATATTCATTATGATTTATGTACATCTAGGAATATTTTCTTAAAATTTTTCCTATACATGTATAAGATATACATATATGTGTATATATGCAATGTATGTGTATATATGTAGTGTATTAAATGTCTGCAATCATATTTCAGAAAAATCTAGTCACACTGGAATAGAGCTAAGACATTATGATCTATATTTAATGACTTTTTAGTACTAATTTTGGAGAAATGTGCTTATGATAAGTTATAGAAAGTCTGTACGGATTTTTATTATATTTCCATCCTAGGCTTCTGAGAATTGCAGTTCCATATAATCAGCTGTCTACTGGCTGCTGATACTTACATAACCCTAAAATCATCATGGTCAATATGGAAATCCTGTACTACTCTACTGAAGCTTGTTCCTTTGTTAGTTCTGTCTGTAATGGAGATAGACTTTCATATTGAATTTCTAGCTCCTTAGCTTGTTTATATTTAGCATTTTTCTCTATGTTTTCAAAGTTTTAGTAGTTGTTCAGTATCTGCTTATCTCCTGCAGCTCATCAGCTCCAGTCACACTTTATTCAAGATTATTCTGCTTATACTGTTATCTGAGTTATTTGTTATACATGATCAGATTATTTTGGGGGAATATTTAGGTAAGCACTATTTATCTGAGACTCTCTTTGAAAACAATAGACTGTGATGGTAAAAGCATATAGAAAGGTAGAAAGGTAGAAAAGCACAAGGACAAAGAAAATGGAGGAATAAAACTCAGAAGACCACACACGCACGCACGCACACACACACACACACACACACACACACACACACACACACACACACACACACACACAAACACACACACACACACAAACATTGTGGAAGGTATAAAGTAAATAAATGGATTGTAACTTTTGTAACACAATTAAAAAAATTAACATGTAGATTCCTGCAGAGGAAAAAGTAAATTTTGGACAAGTAGAAGCCAGAAGATTGGTTGGAAGTCTAGGAAAGTAGTAAAAGCCTCATGTCCCCTTAAGAAACTTTTTTCCTTTCCTTTAGGCAATAGATATAGCCAGAATGTGTATAACTTTTCTAAGTTCTTTGACATCTTAATATACAAACATGCATATGAATATGTATATATATATATATATATATATATGATTTCATTCCAAATTGCATGAAACATAGCAATGTTATAGTTTGTGATTCTCTGTCATTCCAGCTTTCTTAAAACTTAATGTGTGCCTCTTACACAAAATGGCACTAAGAAAGCAGCTTTCTGCAAAATATATAGTGGATTTATAGTTAACATTGTCTACAAATTGGCTTTTATACTGAAGTAGAGTTTTGGCATAGAAAATTTCTAGAAACTCTAACATCTAAAAATCTTGAATCTATTTTGAAATTCTTCTAAATTGTAGCAGTGGCTTTAAAGTCACAGCAGTAGATTAAAACCATATTTAGGGCTTGAGAATATACAGATCTGGAAGAAGCGACAAATTTGTTGGAATTCCACTGCAGAATTGCTCAGCAAATTTACAATGTGTTTTGTGTTTAAGTAGGTTACAGAGAATTACTAGATAGACATAGTGATAGGGTACAGAAAATACCATCTCTGGCAGATGAAAAGATAATAAGTCTTAGATAAGAGGTATGTAGGTTATAAAATAAGATGAAATTACGTTTCATATGAGCATGTGTTATGATTTTGAATCTTTCAATTTTCACACCTCTCTAGTGTCAACGTGAGAGACATATTATTGTGACCAAATTGGAGAGTTGACAGCATACCAGAAAGTATCCTTGAGTAGTTGTGGAGATGGAAGTCATAATACTCCCTCCCCCCCCCCCCAACACCCTAGGAAATTAACCTCAAAATACAACTGAGGAATATGCACTGTTATGGCTTTTTAAATGGAGCTGTAAACTGGTGAATATGATGTAGCTATGTAAGTAGACCAAAGATGTACAAGACATGCATCGCTATTCAACTCTTGATTTAACCAAAGACAGTTCTATTCCAAACATGAGGTTCTATATAGACATATCAGGAAATTAGGAAGTAAAATCTGATGAGCATTTTTTTCCCTGAAATATTACACTTGTCATCCCCAGAGCTCTAGTCCTGAGAGTGGCAAGTTAAGTTAGTAAATTTATAGTTTTCTGAGAATTCCTCATAGAGTGCAGCCATGGAAATGACAATGTGGACAGGTGCATAGGTTATTTTTTAAGATTACTTTATTGTTGTTTTAGATGTGATACACAAATGGATTACTTATACATACATCAGGCAGTAAGTACATTTCCTTCTTTTTGCATAGTTTCATGTCTTTGCTCATTCTCTCCCATTTCCTCCCTCCCAGCTCCACCAACAAGTTATGTAGTTCACTTTCACCAATGTTGATGCAATCAGTGGGCTCTGATGCTGCACTTTTCCTCCCATTTTCCATTGATTCTGCCCTCTCTCCACCTTACCTCAGATGTGTACAGGTATACACAGTATAGGAGGTAACAATACAAAGTCATCAGAACCCAAAAGACATCAAGAAAAGGTCTTTTGTTTCCTTATCTTTGGACTTCATTTCAGTATGTATATTAATTTATATACATATGAAGGGGCACTTGAGTATTACATCTTGGTGATTTTCTCCTATACTCTTTTAGTCTCCCTATATATGGGTGTTTAGAATCCTGTATCATTTCTCATTTCCTGTTTTGATTTAAATCTGACTTCTGCATATCAGGGAGAACATGTGCCGTTTGTCTCTGATCTTAGCTTACCTTGCTCAACATGATTTGTTCTAGTTCCATGAATTTCCCTGAGAATGGCATTATTTTATTCTTTCTAATGGCTGTGTAAAATTCTGTTGTATATAGCTACCACATGAGTTATTTTAAAGAACAATTAGCTTGGTTTAACCTGTGTATCATACAGGTACACACCAGCATTGCTAGAAGCGTTCATCTGAAATTACTATTTGCTGACATATGGTTCTCTTCTAAGAAAAAAAAGTTATTGGTACATATCATATTAAAGCGTTAGCCTCAAAACTTTCGTTCTAAAAATCCCAAACTTCAAGATGACATAAAAAAAACAGAGTGATATGGTTAAAAGTTACGTGTTTTGAAATCTTAAAACTTGATATGCTGTTTCTCCTTTTTCTTTTAATGAATTAAACATTATTTCAAACAACTATGAATGCAACTTGTGACCAGTTTACTGAGTAAGACAATAATCAAAAGAATATATAATGATATATTTACCTTCTTCTTATCTTTACATTTAATTTTCACATTACTCCATGTTTATGTAGTTTCTTCGAATGTATCTACTAGATGCAAAGGCTTGTGCAGGTATACCTTAATAAAGGCATTAGAGGGAAACATTGATGACCAGGAGAGAATGTATTGGGCAAAATAGTTAGGGCTAGAATATATTGGATTAGTGAGAAGCAGGATTCTGGTATTAGAGGGAACCAGAGTAAGCACTTCAGTTTTGTGAGGAAGCTCGCACATCATAAAGAATTTTTTTTTATTTCATACGTATAACTATAGTGTGTACTTTTCTTTCTTCAGTATGTTTATCTCTCTTCCTCACCTCCTTCCCTCCTTCTTTCCCTCCCTCTTTGCTTTCTTCTTTCATTCCCAATATTTTGGAAACTTTGCCTTGTTAGAGTGTGTACTTCATCTGACTCCCCCTGTTAAGTTCTGGGGTCCTAAGAATCATGGGTTGATGTAGTTTGAAGATCATACCAGAAGCAAATACCCCCATAGAATTATTTTCTTTCAGTAACAAGACTGTAAGTTATTTTAGCAAAATACATAAATTGGGTGGAAACATATTTTTATAGAACTGATAATTAGAAATATTAGATATTTTGAATAGCTATAATGAATTTTAAAATTAACATAGTGATGATAATAATATCCAAAGTACTAATATGTAGAGAGCTTTCTATGAGTCAGACACTCTTAGAAGCACTTTACTTTTGTTATGGTCACAGAATCCTGAGTGACTAATACTAATTTTCCCCTCAATTTACAAAACAAGCCTTATTTGAGATTCTGTCCCAGATAGTGTGGTTCCAGAAAGTGCATACCTTATTATTAGAGGTATTATCTCTTATGAAACAAAGCTATATGTTTTTAGACCTCTGGTGTTATGACGGTACCACATTAAAGTTTGTGTTCTTACTCTATTTTTTCTCCTTTTCATACATGCATACTTCCACCTTCACTTAGTACTCTCACTTATGCCCTGCCTTCCACGTTCCCAGGCTTTCCAATATTGAGGTCTAAAAGAAAACCACCTGATAAAACATATTTCCTGAAGTATATTTATGTTATCACAATAAAAATATTTTTCAGGTTTATGAAGAATTAACCCAAATATATTTTGCATTTCTAAGGAGATGTATGGAGAAGGGATTGGGAAAATATTAAGTAGATAAGATTCCTAAGAGCTTCTCCAATCACAAAATGGTACATAATTACATAGTTCCTGTACCTTTTTGGACAGCCCAATTTTATGGCACTGTCAGCATTTATGCAGTGCAAATGTCATAAGAAATTGGATAATTTTCATATCACTTGAGAGGCGCTTACTTCCTCTATTCATTCTGAATTCATTACTACTTTCTCGATTTTATAAAATGGACAAATTCCTACCATTTTCGTGGGAAAGGGAGTAATTCTTAACTCTTTAGATTGGCAGGCTTAACAAATAGAAATATTTGACTCTATAAAAATTGAATTATATGTAATGAAAAATTTTAGTGTAAATATAAGTATCAGAGACATACATAAAAAAATCATTCTTATTCTGAGATTCAACTTGACACCTTTTGTATTTAATCAAGTAATCCCTCACACACTGTGTGGATTTTAAATATCTCCACAATGACAATTCTAATTATGACTGTATTCCACAATAAGAACATGAAAGAAGTTGTGTTTTTCATGCACAAACAAAGGAAAAATATGATTTTTATATGTAAGGCAACTGTGTTGAATGACATTCTAGGTATCTTATGTGGAGTTGTAAGTAGCAAAGCAAAAGTTAATATAAAAGACTGAGGACAGAAATGCAGGGACGTTGATTCATTTTGGGGAAGCCAACAGGTTGTGTTCATTAACTAGAATAGAAAATGAATTGGATCCAGAAAGTCAAGTCACATTTAGAGAACTAAATATAGTTTAAGCATTTTTCAAACTATGATCAAGAAATCAGAAGGTGAGTTAGCTTTTGCTTTACTACCTCATAAGCAGAGAAACCATATTAAAGAGAAATATAATCTTTTTTTTAACAAGCAGAGATTCTATATTACAGAGAAAGACATTTTTGATGTAATAATGCATACTGTTCTATGAATGAAGAATAGGCTGGGTGCTGGTGGTTTATGCCTGTAATCTTGTCTATTAAGGAGGCTAAGATCTGAGGATAATGGTTTGAAGCCAACCCAGGTAGGAAAGTCTTATAAAAATCTTATCTCCAATTAACCACCAAAATCCAGAAGTGGAGGACTAGACTTGAGCAAAAAAGCTTAGAGACTGAATTCAACCCTATGACCAGCACACAAACAGAAAAAGAATGTTCTTTACATTTGACAGTTTATATAAAATAGTAGGAAAATCAAGAATGACATTTTGCAACATAAAGCAAAATTATAAAACACCATGTACACTCTGCTTTGGAAAAAGGAAAAAAATTCTGAATACTTAGTAGGTATTTTCTGATGTCATAAAATGCTTAAAGCATAAATGAAAATCCAGTTTCATTGCCCAGTGGGTTACAGTTTGCTCCCCCACTCTGGACATGATTCTTCAGAGAGTAGATAACAACTAGGGCTAAATTAGGAAATACATGACAGATTTATAGGCTTGGTTCTCATGTGAATTTTATTTTCTATTATAGCCAGAATGTCTATTAGCTGTTGTGATTTATTTAATTTAGATGGGCTTCAAAAATTAATAAATCATTGCTCATATTGTAAACATACATAATCAGACAGCTCTTACAAGATGTTGATTCTGAGAGTTAGAGCAGCATAAGAAAAGCAGTTTAAATGTTAAGTCGATGTTGTAAGGCACAGGCAGAAGAGAAAGAACAGGGTTACCGTGGGAACCATAATCCTGAATTTCATGACTTGTGTGATTACAAATTTAATGCTGTAGGAGGATTGTGTGACTTTTCCTTTTATTTTGAAGATAATTTATTTGTGAATAATCAGGAAAGGATCAGGCTTAGATGTGACCTGAATCTGTTCGAGCAGGAAGGCTCTTGCAGGGTTTTTTTTAGGAGGGTAACAGGAAAAAACAAATAAAAAGAGTATAGTGAGGTAATTGCTTTCAAAGCTCATGAGTTCAGTATATTGCGAATTTTCACTGTAGAAAAAGGCAGAACATGATTTTGCACCTTGACTTCATTTGCAGCTGAGGATTTTCCAAAATACTTTGAAATGAGCATTGAAGTTTTGCTTTTCTTGAAACTCCACAAGGTTAGTCATGACAAGTGAATGAATTCTAGGGAATAGCATATAGCTTACAAGGGAAAGCAATAGAAGCTAGAGGAACACACTTTTGCATGGATTTACTGAAGCACAACTTACAACAGTGAAGTATTAGTACAATTATCTCAGAAATAACAGCAATAGACAAGCAAAATGTGTTAGCAGTAAATATGTGTTGTCTTATTCTTAGGAAAAATATGAAGTCAAATAAGGGTAGAGGATTGCATGCATACATAAAGGTCTGTAAATCTGACAGTACATCATCAGCTCACGGCTTGTGTCTGCATACCATACATGTTGATGGAAAAGCAAGTATTCAGGCAATTAGGATTTTTTTTTGTCGGTCGTGGAGGCTGAATTCTGGGCCTGGGCACTGTCCCTCAGCTCTTCAGGTCAAGGCTAGTGCCCTACCACTTGAGCCACAGCACCACTTCCAGCTTTTTTCTACATATGTGGTGCTGAGGAATGGAACCCAGGCTCTCATGCAAGCAACTCTACCACTGTGCCAACTTCCCAGCCCTAATAGGATTATTTTTAACTACAGCTCTGCATATACACATGTCTCTAAAGAAATGGTTATCTGATATATTTTTGAAAAGAATGATCAGCTTATTTTTCATAAATATTGCCAGAGGCAATATATTTTAAGACTACACCGTTTGGTAATAGAATTTATTTATTTTTTTGTCTGTCATCTAGCTTCAACTCTGGGACTGGGCACTTTCCCTGAGCTTTTCAGCTCAAGATGAACACACTACCACTTGAGCCACAGTGCCACTTCTGGTTTTCTGGTTAATTGGAAATAAGAGACTGAAGCATGCTGGGTGCAGGTGGCTCACGCTTGTAATCCTAGCTACTCAGGAGGCTGAGATCTGAGGATCGCGGTTCAAAGCCAGCCCGGGCAGGAAAGACCATGAGACTCCTATCTCCAATAAACCACTAGAAAACCAGAAGTGGCGCTGTAGTTCAAGTGGTAGAGCGCTCGCCTTGAGCTGAAGAGCTGAGGGACAGCGCCCAAGCCCAGAGTTCAAGCCCCATGACCGACAAAAAAAAAAAAAAAAAAAAAAAGAGACTAAAGCACTTTCCTGCCTGGGCTGGCTTTGAACCGTGATCCTCAGATCTCAGCCTCCTTAGTAGCTAGGATTACAGGTGTAAGCCATCGGTGTCCAGCCAAAATCTTTTTTTTTTTTTTTTTTTTTTTCAGTCCTGGGGCTTGAATTCAGGACCTGCGCACTGACACTGAGCTTCTTTTTGCTTTACCACTTGAGCCACAGCTCCACTTCTGGCTTTTTTTGTGTATGTGGTACTGAGGAATCAAACCCAGGGCCTCATGCATGCTAGACAAGCATTTTACCACTAAGCCACATTCCTAGCCCTTGTAATAGATATTTAAAGTAACTTTTTCTGTATGGAGTTGCAGAGGTACAAAAACTTATAATTTCACACAAAGGGGGAAATAACATATAAGACTGGATGCTTTTGGATCTTTTCAGAAAAGGATTTAATAAATTTGTACAGCCTAAAATATTTAGTGGAAATTAAGCTATTGATAACTAATACTTATGCCAATATTCATAATATTCTCTGACTTTATTTCCTTTTCAGCTAAAGATGTGGCATCACTAAAGTCAATCAATATAAGTACTAGAGGCTTGGACTGTAGTATGTACTATATGGAAAAATCAAAATTATTGCTATAGATGATAAATAAGGAAGAAAATAGTGAACAGAAAATTGTTTTAGAGTAACAAAGGCAAAATGAATGAATAAATAAATGAAATCATTCTTCAGCTGGACATAGTATTGCATGCCTACAATCTTACCACGTGGTAGGTTGAGTAAGGAAGATAGTAGCTGATTTACATTGTCAAACCATGTCTCAACCTCATCTCTTCCTCATAAACAAAAGAAACATGGAATTCTATGCCTCCATCAGAAAGAATGACATTGTTCCATTTGTTAGGAAATCGAAAGGCTTGGAAAAAATTATATTAAGTGAAGTAAGCCAGGCCTAAAGAAACATAGGTCCCATGGTTTTCCTTATTTGCAATAACTAGTATATCTCTGAGTCAAGCAGAAAAGGTCAGATAATTTGATGTTAGGGAAACAACCCCTAAGATATGTATTCAATTGTTTTTTTCCTTTCATGCAATTGTTTCTACCATATTTATAAGATTATTTCTTTGTTGCTTTGTAGGTCCCTCCCCCACGGTATAATCCCTGCTTTCACTGTATTTGATATTGGTATAATTTGTGTAGAGGAAGGTTAAAAACAAATCATTTAAATAGGGATACAGGTGGATCCATTCCAACAATGAGATGTACAAGTTGTTATGTCAAAAACAAACTTTACAACTTTGGTGGGGGGGGGGAGAATGGGGGGTAGGAGGGATGGGAAGGGATGGGAAGGGTATACAAAGGAGGAGGCTACAATGCTTGATAAGAAATGTACTCATCTTGCCCATGTAATTGTAACCCCTCTGTACAGTATTTTCACAATAAAAATATTTAAAAAACCAACAAACAAGCAAAAAACAAAACAAAACAAAAGAAGCAGAAAAATGGATGTTGTAGCTCATATCTGTAATCCTATTTTAGAGGCTGAGATCTTGAGTATTGAAGTTCAAAGTCAATCCTGGCAAAATATGAGACTCTTCCTCAACCAATTGCTGAGCTCATTAGCATGCAATTGTCATCACAGCTACAGAGGCTGATGTCAGAAGGATCATGGCTTCTAGTCTAGCCTGTATAAGGGTGTTCATGAGACTACACTAACATCATGTCACATGCCTGTCATCCTAGCTATGGAAGACAGCTTAAAATCAGGGAACCACAGTATGTGTTTGGACCAGGCAAAAAACAAGACTCTATCTCAATAAAACAGCTCAAAAATTGGCTGGAGGCATGATACAGATATAGAATTCTTACATTGCTATCATGACACAATGTGTTCAAACCCCAGGGTTGAAAACAAAACAAAATAAAAACAACCCCAAAATATCAAAGACAATCATATATCCTATGTTATAAAATGTTAAGTATATAATCAACAAAATAATTTGCTTAATGGAGGAGAAAACTTCTAAATGATTAAGAGGGCTTAGCATCCATACAAAGAAGCCAACAATGATGAATAATCAGTTATAAACTGTAGTCATTCTACTCACTTATTTGTAAATGGAAAAATAGTCTGCCTGGATCCAATCAGCTTTAAAAAAGATGGGTTATTTTAGAGACAAAAAGGAGCAAAATTTTAAGAATAATTTAAATAAATTAAAGAATGCGAGGCTTAGGCACAATAAGATGAAAAATTTTGCTTATAATAGCTGTATGAATAAACTGTAATACTAATGAAATGCTAATAACATTTGCACATAAAAAGTAGGATATTTGACCCTTAAAATGTGTTACATGTTGATACCCGATAAATAAGTGGGCTAAAGACTTAAAGAGAAACTTCTCTGAAGAAGAAAGAAGGATGGCGAATAGACACATGCAGAAATGCTCAAACTCCCTAGCCATAAAAGAAATGCAAATCAAAAAAACATTGAGATACCACCTCACCCCAGTTAGAATGGCTATAATCAAGAATTCTAACAATAACAGACTCTGGAGGGGATGTGGACAGAAGGGAACCTTAGTGCATTGTTGGTGGGAGTGTAAACTTGTTCAACCACTTTGGAAAGCAGTATGGAGGTTCCTAAAAAGACTCCACATAGAGCTCCCTATGACCCAGCAATCCCACTTTTGGGCATTTACCCACATGATCACAAACAAGAACATTTAAGTAAAGCTACCAGCACAACCATGTTTATTGCAGCATTATTTACCATAGTTAAGATTTGGAAGCAACCCAGATGCCCCTCAGTAGATGAATGGATCAAGAAAATGTGGTATTATACACAATGGAATTCTATGCCTCAATCAGAAAGAATGACATTGCCCCATTTGTTATGAAATGGAAAGACTTGGAAAAAATTATATTGTGAAGTAAGCCAGGCCCAAAGAAACATAGGTCCCATGGTTTCCCTTATTTGCAATAACTAGTATATGTCTGAGATAAGCAGAAATGATCAGATAAGTTGATGTTAAGAGAAATTTACCCCGTTAAGGACTCAAATGTTTTTTTCTTTCTTGATACTGTGTCTAACATATTTATAAGATATTTCTTTGTTGCTTTGAATATCCCTCCCCACGATATAACCCCTGTTTTCACTGTATCTGATGGTGGTATAATTTGTGGAGGGGAAGGGAAAAAATAAATTGTTTAAATAGGGATAAAGGTGGACCCATTGCACCAATGAGAGGTACAAGATGTTATGTGGAAAATGAACTATACATCTTTGGCATGAGGGGGTTATGTTGAGGGGGGTGGGGTGGGAGGTGGGAAGGGATGGTAAGGGGAAACAAAGGAGGAGGCAACAATGCTTGATAAGAAATGCACTCATTACCTTGCCCATGTAATTGTAACCCCTCTGTACAGTAGTTTCACAATAAAAAAGTGTTACATGTTGAGAATCATACAGTGACTGTTGCTTTGTGCTCTTGTTCCTTTTTCTCACCTTTTTCCATGGGAAAATGTCATCATATTGTATTTTTATTTTTATAATTGAAACAAAAGAGATTAATCTCTATTTCACCATACTGATATAAACCAGAGACTCTACTGATTGAAAAATGAAAGACAAAAAGGTTCTTACAAGAAAAACCATTTATAAATAAATGCAATATCAAAATTAATTAAAGGGGAAGAATTTGTTCAACATAAGCTTATGAAATGACAAAAAGACAGGTAAAGCAAAGAACAAACTGAAACTAAGGCATCTATAGCAAATGAAAAGATTTCACAGTAACAACATACATTGATACCTAGTTGGCTCAAGTTGTATCTCTGTAGTTCCTGAATAGCCTGATTTGCAGAGGTCTTTATAGCTTAAGAATTCAAGATGGATAAAACATATTTATGTGCACAAGGGGAATGTTTTTTAGAAAATCAACTTGGCCCAGTTGATCTTCAAACTACACTGTCTACAGGAGCTCTTTTCTTTTTGAACAGTGTCATCCCCTCCCTTATTTTCTCCCAGTTTTTTTCCCTCCTTCCTCCTCCCTAGTTGATAGTTCATACCTTTGATAAAGCTGAATTTATTAATTAGGTATAGTAAGCCATCAAAAACAGTAACTACTAATAAAATATAACAATTCTATTGATATGCTTTAACAAATGTTATTTAAGTATTAAAAATTATTTGTGGAACTTTTTACTTATTATTTCTGGAATACAGTTTATTGTAGGTAATTTAAACCAAGGAAAGGGAAATCTTGGATAGGAAGAACTATTGTCCTCTTTCAGAGTTTGGGGTGGGTAGAGTTACAGAACCTTCTACCTATATAGTATGTAGCCGTTTGAAAAGATTTTTTTAAAAATATGCATTCCTTTATTGAAACCTCCCAATTGCCTTATTTGAACACTCTATTACACAAGTTTCATAGCTAGAAAAAAAGTGGTTTTAGTAAAGTTAGTTACTCATGTAAGAGCATATTTCTTAGACATGAAAAAGCTGAGGCTTGAAGATTGGCTGGCTATTAAATACACTTTTATAGTTGCCAACCTTTGCCAAAACTTGACTGTATCTAGAAGCATCATTTGAAATGAGAACCTGATACTGAGAACAAAGAGGAGGAAAGGAGTGACAAAGTGTCTACACCTTTACAACCAGACAACTATAGAATAAATCCTTTCCTTGGAGATACTATCATTCAGGATGGAGCAAGGGTCTAAGTTATGGAAGTTTTTATGAAAGAAGAGACAGAGCTTAAGGATGGCATTCAAATAACAGAGCAAATAGTAAGAGAGCATAAATAGTAAGGAAAGAGGTTTATTAAATATAGCCAGTACCCTAACATACTTTACTAGCATAGAAATTAACTTTGGAGGGACCAAAGAAAAGGTTGGGAGTGAATATGATCAAGGTATATTATATCCATTTATGAAAATATGATAATGAAAATTATTAATTTGTGCCAGTAATACTCTAATAAAGAAAAGAAAAAAGAAAAGAACTTTGATCTGTGTGTGTAAGTGTAGTAGATGGAGGCCTTACCTAACAGAATTGAGGTCCTGGGTTCTATCCTTAGTGCACGCACGTGTAAGCGTGCACATACACACACAAATATAAATAACATGTAATCAGAAATACACATTTTTGTTTATATTTTGACCTATTTTAGTCATTTACATTGGTCTCAGCTATGTATAATCATGTTAGAAATATGTGTACTGTGGGTATAGATACGCATTTTGGAGTGTGTGCTTCTTTCCTGTTTTTCTTTTACTAGTCTTTGCTTAAACTGAAGGCCTGGGCACTGTCCCTGAGCTTCTTTGCTCAAGGCTAGCACTCTACCACTTGAGACAGCTCCACTTCCGTTTGTTGGTTATGTTGTTCGAGATAAGTCTCATGAACTTTCCTGCCTTTCAGGGCATTGAACCATAATCCCCAGATCTCCTAAATATCTATAATTAGAAGTGTGAGCCACTGGCACCTCACTATTTTTCCTCCTGATGCTAACTCTTCACAGCCTTGGCAATACTATGCAAGCGTTATAGTACTGAGTTACATCTCCAATCTGAGTGTTTTGCCTTTTCGAAACATCTCTAGAGATGTTAGAGGATTTACAGATGCTTTCCTTTGCTTACCATAAAGAATTTAAGCATTTGAAATCTAAATTTCTTATAATAAAACATTTTCATTGTGTTTTTTTCTTCTAAAGAAGCTTGTAATGTGGCTTTATGCCACTTTACACATTTCTGCAAATGAAATTAGTTTGCCATAGGTCTGACATAAGTAAGCCAAATATAGTTTAATTATGGCTTGTCACTCTTATTAAGAACCTTGTCTTAGCTATTTATTTAGCCCATTGTTTGGAATTTCTTTCATTCTTTTTTTTTAATGTGTCAATCAGGCATTTTTTTTCTTTTAAAATATATTTTCCAATGTCTTTCTCCTTGTCTGGCCCCTTTTTTTTTACTTTGGAGATAAATGTTAGAAAACATCCTGTTGTATTTTTTCACAGCTGCGATAAACTAATCCTGATTTTCAATATATTGCATGTGGTCATGGGTTTCTCTTTTAGAAATAGATGAAGTTTGGTATATTTGTTAAAAGGACAGAAGACATGAATTCTGATTCTAATTCTGTTTCCAATTTCATCATTTCTATCAGATAGTCCAGGAATATCACTGCTTTTTAAAAAACATCATTTCTGCTGGGCGCTGGTGGCTCACGCCCGTAATCCTAGCTACTCAGGAGTCTGAGATCTGAGGATCGTGGTTCAAAGCCAGCCCCGGCAGGAAAGACCATGAGACTCCTATCTCCAATAAACCACCAGAAAACTGGAAGTGCTCAAGTGGCAGAGTGCTCGCGTTGAGCTGAAGAGCTGAGGGACAGCGCCCAGGCCCAGAGTTCAAGCCCCACGACCGACAAAAACAAAACAAAACAAAAAAAACCCAAACATTATTTCTCCAGTTGCAAGACAGGTAGAATAATGTTTTTATGTATGTAGCTTGGGGACTACCTGAAAAATACTGAGGCTTATCATTATTAAGTGTAACTAACTTTTCATAAGTGATACAACAGGTCCGTATTATACACACTATCATGTATCATTTAATGACATAAAAATATTCAAAGAAATCCTCATTGGTCCATTTTATTATATGAGAACATTATAGAGAGAGCTTATAAAAGCCAACATGGTGGGCTGGGAAGGTGGCTCAGTGTTAGAGCGCTTGCCTTGCATGCCAGAGGCCCTGGGTTCAATTCCTCAGCACCACATAAGCAAAAAGGAAAAAGCCGGAAGTAGTGCTGTGGCTCAAATGGTAGAGCACTAGCCTTGAGCTGAAGAGGTGAGGGACAGTGCCTACGCCCAGAGTTCAGGCCCCATGACCAGACCAAAAAAAAAAAAAGCCAACATGGTATAACATAATACACATCTATTCTTTACAAACATTTACACATAAGTATTTATATGTAGTTATTATTTGAGTGATCCTGAATAAAACAAGAAGATATTAAATTAAAACAAGAGAAAATGATGCAATTAATTGACATGGTAAGCACATAGATGTTGTGAGTGTTCTACAAGCATGTAGTGTTTTTACTAAATAGAATTACATTCTAAAAGAATCATAGTAACCACATAAACCAGCAACAGTTTTTATTAATATTATCAAGTGTTATGAGCTGTATATAATGGTACACAATGCAGTTTCATACAACTGATAAGCTAGTAGTCTTATTAATATGAGCATCACCACAAATATGTGGGTAATGTATCATGCTATGCCATTCTGGCAATGAAGAATGTTCTGGTCAGTTATAGTTTTATGGGATGATCAAGTAGTTCAACATTGGACATAATATTATTGTATGATGTAAGACATTATTTATAATTAAAATTAAGATTATATATTTGTGACTACATGCATAAAATTGAGTAAATTGCTAATCAATTGAAACACATTAGAAAGCTAAATAAAACACTTCACAATTAAGAAATAACTTATAAATTTATTTGTAAAATAATTTAATTAAGTATTTTATATATACTCATATCCATGTTCTCAAAATGTATTCATGGATAGCTTACATTTTTCACCAAACGCCCATAAAATTAGATATAAGCTAATTGCTTGGATAATTATCTTCATTTCCCATTCCAGACTATATGTGAATACAAAGACTTATTCTTTTTCTTTGTATTTCTTTGCTATGTTTTTCTGCAAATGGAGCTTGTTTGAGTTCAGTCTTCTCTGGGTCCTTATAGTAGTTTAGCCCTTTCTCTCTTAATTTTATGTTATTAGTTTTTTTTTATTTCTAGCCACTGAGCTATATAAAATTCTTAATGAGTTTCTTCCTAAGGCTTCAGTAGCAGTGCAATTACCAGTCATGATAATTTCATCAAGTAACAGAAAATCTGGACAAAAGTGATCTAAATAATGAAGAAATTTATTTCCTCCATTAAAAGAAATCCAGCAGAAGGAAATGCTGTGTAGGTCATTTAATTGGCTCAGAGGCATCATTAAGGACTCAGGTTATTTTCATTTTTCTGTTGTTATATTTAACAGCTTTGGCTTTGGGCTATTTTCCTTCATGTTTACAAGATGGCTGTCCTAGAAAGAACAATGTCCAAGGGAAAACAATAAAATATTTATTTTTCTGTGCATTTCTTTTTAGGAAGAAACAATATTATATGCTCTTAAAAGAGTGCTTTTATATCTGATAGAAAATGAATCACCTGATCACCTGTAAAGCCACACCCAGACCCTAGTAAAGAAGTTACCATGATGAGATTAAAATACTCTGAAATTACCTCTGAATCACATGGTGGGAGGGTAGTAAGATTTCTATATTATATTATGGATCAAGCAGCCTGCAATAGCAGCTATTAGGCAGACAATCAATGATGTCTGCTCTGGTTTGGAACTGGCAGTCTTCCTTTTGGCCTCTTCTTGAAGAGCTTGAATGAAAATATCTCCTGTGACCTCTTCATGTAGTCATCACTGATGGAAAATTTCATATAGTTTTGAAAGTAGGCCTAAAACCAGGCAATGAATTTTGTTCTATGTCAATCACATGATTCCATGTGCATTGCTCATAGAGTGCAGTGTATATGCAATTAGGTTATATCCACTTTAAGTGACAAATCAATGAGTTTTTGAGCATGCCTGTGTACCATCATATTAATCACAATATAAAGTATTTCTCTAGCTCAAAATATCCCTTCTTTCTTTCTTTCTTTCCTTCTTTCTTTCTTTCTTTCTTTCTTTCTTTCTTTCTTTCTTTCTTTCTTTCTTTCTTTCTTTCTTTCTTTCTTTTCTTTCCTTCCTTCCTTCCTTCCTTCCTTCCTTCCTTCCTTCCTTCCTTCCTTCCTTCCTTCCTTTCTTCCTTCCTTCCTTCCTTCCTAGTGAATTCTCTTCAAATATGGCTTCAGGTGACCAAAATGTTTCCTCAAATTAGGTCATTTTACAGTGTTAAAAAACAATGCATGAGCTTTCAAGTACCCCCCGCCACCAATTTGATATTGACAGTCTTAAAAATTTTGGTTAGTATACAAGAAATACAAAACAAAACAACATTGAGATGTCACTTCACCCATTTGGAATGGCCATTACCAAGAAAACTACCAATAATATATGTTGATGGGGATGTGGCCAAAAGGGAATTCTATTACACTGTTGAACAAACTTGTTCAACTACTCTGGAAATCAGTATGGAGGTTCCTCAAGAGACTAAACATAGAGCTTCCCTATTACCCAGCAATTCCATTCCTGGCCATTTATCCAATAGAACACAAATCAAGCCACACTAAAGCTACAGTACAACCAAATTCACTACAGCATTGTTTACCAAAGCCAAAATATGGAATCAATCCAGATGCTCCTCAGTAGACTGACTCAAAAAATGTGGTGCAAATACACAATGGAATTCTATATTCCCATTGGAAAGAATGATATTGTACCATTCGTAAGGAAATGGAAAGACTTGAAAAAATTATAAGCCAGACCCAAAGAAATGTAAATTGCACGGTTTTCCTCATATGTAGTCATCAGAATGGGCCTATAAAACTGCAAGTAAACACCATGGCTAGTAAAAGATTAAAAAATGACACTGAGATATGGTAAATAAAACAGTACTCTAAACACTCAGATGTCATCACAAAAGGAGGATACAGTATATTTAGGAGAGGATCACAAAAGTTCAATAGCAGGAGCGAGGAAAATGGAGGAGGAAAAGCTGAAGCCTAAACAAGCTCTCCCATAGAAAGCAGTTTTAGTGTTCCAGTGACCAGCCCTAGTGTAGAGAATCACACCATGTGTGCCATCACAGTACAGAGAGTTTGGCCAGAGAGGAAAAATACAAGCAGCTTGGTCAAGGAGACAGATCTGAGCACTTGCCAGTGTCCACGGCAGTGGCGGCAGTGGTGGCTGGGCGGCTGCCATTTCAACAGAGAGAGTCTGGGACAAAGGTGCCAGATGCAGTGTGTGAGCAGATTCTACTCACCACCAGCAAGAACTGACAAGAAGCAGAAATCTTCATCCTGCTGATCACAGGCCAGGGATTGCCCAGAAAACAAGAGGCTGGAGTAAGTACACCCCAAGACATCCTCATTCCTTTTCACAAAGCAGTGGTGGGAAGGTAGCCCCTCCTCCACCACCAGAGAAGAACTCCATCTTTGATACTGACAAAGGCCTGGCCTAGCAACTAGCTACAACTCAGGTCTTGGAAGAAAACAATAGGGGAAATTCAGGAGGTCACAGGAACCTGACCTGACCTGGCAGGCTCAGCTCCACCCAGGGGAAAGTGGCCCCTCCCAGGCAGAGAAAGTTCCATCCACAGAGGAGTGACTTTCATCACTGGGTAAACAGAGCCAGAGGCTGCCCCTCCCCACTGCAGCCTAAGCAAAAAAACCCAGAAGCAGGAGGAGTAAAAGACAAACAATTGAAACTCAGTAAACATAAATCCTGAGAATGGCTCCAGGCTGAGCTCTGTGAGTGTCTCAGGAGCTAGTCCCACAGGGAAAAGCTACTGATTGCTGATAAGCCTCAACCCTACCCAGAACCTAGCCTCATCACAGCAACTCCAAGCTAGAGGAAATAATCATCTCCTTCTTTTGTGATACTCAAAGCAGATCTCCCTCCCTCTGAACTAGCCTGGGAGGAGGATCACAAAGTCCTGAGTAAGGCGGAGCAATTTTCTTCCAGCTCAAACAAATATTTAACAAACCAGTCAACTCACAGGAAAACCAAACACCACAAGCAAACCAGAGAGTCCACTAAGAGACTGGCTATGGACACAAGGTAGATACAAGATCTTCCTCCCCCCAAAAATAAATCAAATAACTCATTTTTCTACATATTTTTAATTAAAAATTGTTTTCTATTTTGTTTCTTTCTTTCATAATTTTTATTTTAGGTATTTGTGTGTGTATGTGTGTGTGCTTTTTTAAAATCTCTTTTAAACTTTTGGTCCTTTATTTTTATTTTTTTGCGTGACTTAATTGCTGTTCTGCTCATCCCTAGATATATACGCATCATCGAGTATTAGACCTTATACTTCATTGTGTACATACTTAATTCAGAAATTGATTACTCAATTCACAACATCTTAGGCTTAACTTCTTTAGGAGTATTATTATTTCTTCATACCTATATAATTCTTAAGTATTCTATTTTTTAATTTTTAATTTTTTTACTTTTCCTTTTTATCTCTTTCTTCTCATCCTATCCTTTTCTTCTAATAGCATTATTTCTTTATACTTACATAGTTTTTGTGTTTCTTTTTTAATTTATAGTTTTGGGTTTTTTTTCATTTTTTATTGAATCTTTATCTCTCTCCTTTCATTCTGTTTGATCCATTTCTTCTCTGAGGTTAGGACTTGGTAAAATTCACTCCTTCCTTTTACTTATCCACGTCCCTCTAATCCTATTTTTCCCCACAATTCTCCCTAAACCAATTAATTTCTGTTCTGCTGAATCCCTCTTTGATGTTCTTAGCCCATGAATTCATAGTTGTTTGATGTTGAATAGATTGTATCTGTTGAACTAGATTATATCTGCAGCCATTTTGACTGTGCAACTACAGGATTCTGGTTGATGCTTGCCTTAAAATAGTGTTCTAGTGGGAAATTGGTGTTACTTTCATACCAAATGGTCAAAACAAGCTGGAGAAACACAAGAAAAATGGCAAATCCAGGTATCTCAACTCCTACTCATGATAATCCAGTCACAGAACAGTTAATGAATGATCCAGAGGAGAGTTCCCCAAAAGTGCTAGAAACACTCTTGGTAAATATGGTGAATGAAAAATTGAAAAACTGTAAAGGACACAGTGTGAGCGTGATAAGAGCGAGATGAGGCTAACCAAAGATTATTGTCCATCAACTTACATTCTTCTGTCTTTCTTTATTATATACTTATCTTCTTTGTATTATTTTGATATTTCAGTCAGTGTGTTAGTAATTTTTAGGTTTTTTATAATGAGTTGTAAGAAGTATTTCAATAATTCATATACAAATATCATGATAAGTATGTGAATAGTGAAACTTTCTACTATTCTATAGTATGTTTTTATATTTTCTAATAGTATTTTAGAGAAATGAAGTTAATTTTTAATTCTTATGTGGCACAATTTATTGAAGATTTCCTTATGATATATGCATATATTGTATATTTCATCAAATTTTTTGCCTAGCTTTAGTTTGCAAAGAAGTTTTCCATTTTTGCTTTTAATAATGTGGTCATAAAATTTTTTCTGTAAAGGGTCAGATAGCATATGCTTTAGGCGTTTACTTTATGGTCCGCTGCATATTTTCCTATTCTCCATTCCTTTAAAAATAGAAAAAAAATATTTAGATGGTTTGCTATGCCAATATACACTCTAGGCCAACCATGTTCCAAAGATTTTGTCTATTCCTGTTCTCAAACTTTTATAACTCTAGCTTTTATATTTAGGCCTATGAGACATTTCAGGCCTATGAGACATTTCATTATATTACTGTAGATTGAATTGATGTTTATGTTCTTTATCTGTATGTATCTCTAATTGTGTCTACATCTATATTAGAAAGAATCAGATTTATTCACTGAAATCTGAATACCCTTGTGACCTTAAAAAATCGACTTTATAATGTGGAGCTATTTTGGGGCTCTCAGAGATGTTAATTTTGGAGCATGTTGGACTAATTAACATCTGAAAAATACTGACTCTTTCAGCCCATGTTGAAAGATTTAGATTTTCTCATTTCTTTCTTTTCTTTTTTTCCAGAACTGGGGCTTGATTTCTGGGCCTGGGTGCTGCCTCTGGGCTTCTTTTTCCTCAAGGTTAGCACTCTACTGCTTGAGCCACGCTCCACTTGCACCTTTTTTTGATATGTTTATTGGAGACAAGAGTCTTACAGACTTCTGCTCGAGCTGGCTTTGCATGGTGATCCTAAGTAGCTAGGATTATAGACAGGAGTGACTGGTGCCCACCTTGTTCATTCCTTTTAGTAATGTTTCCTACAGATTGTGCTGAGGGAATGAATGTCTTCACTTCTTATCTTAGAAAGTAGGAATTTATACTCTAGAAGATTTTTTTTCATATTTGTCTTCAATAAGATCATAATGTTCTCTTCTCTTTATTTTACTGAAATACTGAGAGTTTTTTTGTTCATCATGGATGCATATTGTATTTTTATTGTTTTTATAATTGTTTGCTTTGGTTTTTGTTTTGCTTATTCTCAAACTGCAGTTTGTTTCACCCATGCTATAGTAATTGATGGCTCTATTTTTCAAAAAACAAATATCTTAAATTTAATTGATATATAGATATATAGAATGAAGACTATATGTAACAATTTGTATTACTCTTTGTATACTAAATGTCTTCCATGACTACTCCTTTTCAGCCTGGTCCCTCTAACTTCTGTCCTTTACATGTGAAATTTTGTAATCATTTTATGATTAGTACAAAATTTTAGATCATCTAGTGATGGTCTTGGAGTTAAGAATTGATGCCTAATTTCCAGCTACTATCCTGGCTGCCAGCTCTGTCTTCTAACACTTGAAACGCATAAAGTTTTATCTTTCTGCTCAGGAGCTACGCATGACTGGGAATATTTTTGTCACTGATTTATAATTTAGTACTATTGCCTTTATGATTTCACTACTTTGTAATTAAGTGGAATTTTATGACTCAATTTATGAGTATTTCATGGTAACTTGAAACAAACATATGTTCTTATGTTGGGTGGGTATTATAAAAAATTTTAATCCATTCAAGTTGATTTATTTTATTGCTTAAGGTTCCTATGGCTTGCTTAATTTTCTGTGTACTTGTTGCTTTGATTATATCAAAAGGAATTTGGAAATTTCTAACTATAATTTTGGATTTACCAATTTTCCCCGGCAGTTTTACTAGTCTTCCTATATGTATTTAAAGCTGTATTATTAAGTGCTTGCATGTTTATGAGTGAATTGATTCATTCTTATTAGACTATACCCTTCTTTCCCCAGACAGTCTTATATCCCTTAAAGTCTATTTTGTTTGATATTAATATAGCTATTTCATTTATTTAATTAATAATGCTTTCATGGTGCTACTTTTTATCCTTTTACAAAGAAACTATCTGTACTTTTGTCTTTAAAGTACAAATATTAAGTCATACTGTTTATTTCTTTATTATAGTTGGATATTTGTCACTATTCTGACAATCTCTGGATTTAAATTGATGTGTTTAGATTATTTAACCTTAATTCAATTATTCATATAATTGGGTTTAGAAGTATCATCATGTTTTTTTCCAACACATCTCATATATATTGCTCTAGAATTTATGTTGAGTAGGTTTATATTTTCAGTTTACTTTACAATACTACTATATCACACATAATATTATATCATTATAAGAACATGCTTCCTACTTCAACATGTTATAAATGGCAAAACAGTTTGGATACTACTTTTACTTTAAATATTCAATTACCTTATAAAAAGTTTTAAAATGAGAAAATAGGGTCTTTTGTAACATTTACTCAGATATTTACCATTTTTGTCTGGTGTTTGTTATTAATGATAGAAAATTTTTCTTTTGATATGATTTCTTTCTGCTTCAAATTTTTCTGTTAGCTTTTGTGCAATGCAGATTTGATGAATACACATATTCTTGTCATTTTTTTCTATAGGAAGTATTTTTTTATTTTTTTATTTTTTTGGGGGGGTCTGGTCGTGGGGCCTGAACTCTGGGCCTGGGTGCTGTCCCTCAGCTCTTCAGCTCAAGGCTATGGCTCTACCACTTGAGGCACAGCGCCACTTCCAGCTTTTTTCTTTTTGCTTATGTGGTGCTGAGGAAACGAACCCAGGGCCTCAGGCATGCAAGGCAAGCGCTCTACCACTGAGCCACCTTCCCAGCTCCTAGGAAATATTTTTGTATTCGTATTTGTAAGCTATTTTCACTGACTATACAGTTCTTTTTAGGTGATTTTCTTTCAGTTTTGTGCTGACACCATCCATTGTGTTCTTGCAAATATTCTGAGTAAAAATTTGACATGAGTCTTATCTTTGTCCTTCTTTACAGATCTTCAATAAAAAAAAATGTCACTCTGCTACTGGAGCCATACCTCTAGCATTTTTTGTGCACTTGTTTTTCAGATAGGAATTTCAGATAGGATGGCTTCAGATAGCAATTCTTTATATGCATTCCAGGGATTGGAACCAGAGGCACATGCCTCCATCCCTTACTTGTTGATAGAGATGAGAGTCTCTCTATTCTTTTTCTTTATTGTCCTTGAACCATGATCATTTTGGTCTTTTCTTCCCAGGTGTAAGCCACTGCACCTGGCCTAAGCTTTCACTTTCTATGAGAATCAATAAAGTTACTTGTGCAACAGTTTTTTCATACTTTATTTTAACGTTTATTATAGTGGTTCAAATACATCTTTTACTGCTAATTTAGCCTTTTTTTAGAGAATGACATTCTATTTGTCCCTATTGAATGCTCTGAGTATTCATTTAGGGTTCTTCTGCCACTCTGCATGATCTCCTCAGTTTATGGCTCCTTAGTCATTATTTCCTTCATCTCATGTTGTTTTATTCAGCAACAGAAATGGGAAAATCTTATGCAAATATTTGAAGTGCTTTTTTGTGAACCTCCCTTGTTTCCTTTATTCAACTCTCCAAATTTCAAACCAAACATTTTGTTATTTTGGCTCTGTGCAGAAAGATAATTCTCAGACCTAGATATGGGGAGGGAAAATCGAAGTAGAGGGTAGTAAAGGTTCATTGAACTGAGAAGAACCTATCTCAATGCAGGATCAAGAAGTGATGTCAGTTTGCCTGTGGTCCCAGGTATTGGGATGGATGTGTAGGAGTATCAGTTTGAAGACAGTCCTGGGCAAAAGCAAAACTTTATGGTCATTACAGCAGCCCAATGATTTGTGGTAGATAAATAAAAGTATTCAGCTTATGCCTCCTAGATAGTAATCTGATATGAGAAATAAGAGAATCACTTACATATATGCACATTTATAGAAAGTACATACAAATGGTCAAAGTGCAAATAATGAAAAATCTATGAAAATTTATAAAGATGGCATTTTGTAAAGGATTTGGGAAGGTTTCAATGAAGAATAGGCTTTGGATCTAGGCTTAGAGAATGGATAAGCCTTTGTTTTACTTGTATATCAATTAAAAGACATTACTGGATGAAAAACTTGGTCATCATTTTTATTCCATAATATTTCATGTATATGTTGCTGAATTTATAGTTACATCTGGATATATGCCTTTGTACTTGTTTTTTGGTGGTTCTGGGGTTTGAACTTAGAGCCTTTTGTTTGCTAGCCAGGTGCTCAAATTCTGAGTCACACCTTCAGGCCTTTTTAGCATAAGTTATCTTGAGATAAGGTCTCATCTTTGGCATGGACCCACACTCACACAGTGGCCTGCCTGTCCTCTTGCAGCTGGGATTTATACTTTCCATCCTACCCTGTTTCTTCAATTGAGATGGAGTTTTGTGAACTGTTTTGCCCAGGTTGGTACAGAACAACTATCCTCCTGATCTCACATCCCATCAGAGCTGGAATAGTGCTGCTCTACTGCATCCAGTTATTGGTTGAACAGAAATACTGTGTGCATGTTTCAGCAGGTCTTAATTTTCAATCCTTCTGATCTCACCCCCTGAAGTAGCTCAAAGTATAGGCACCAGTCAATAGCACTCAGCTTGCACCTGTACATTGTTAATAAAGAGATATTAAAAATCATATGGCCTTGTAGGTGACATTGGACTAGTAAATAGTATCTCTAGGAATCATTAATAAAGATGTTAGAACAGAGAAAATGTTAGTGTCCTTTGATCTTGCTCTTTATTCATTCTCTTTTAACTCTGAATTTGAGCTGTGAGATGGTTCATAGAAAATGATCTCTGCAATGTACACAACTTTAAAAAATATTGTTAACAGTTTGATTCATCACACAGGGACTGTTTCCAAGTTATTTGGCCTCTTCTAGCATATACTACTCTCTAAATTCCTTTTATTTAAAATAATCAGTAGACTAGGATGCTCCATTTTTAGGTGAGAACTACTGAAGAAGTTGGAAAGAAAGACAGATTTCAGTATTTCCATCATTGTATCCCATTTTGTAGGAAGTCTAGGCATGTCAAACTCCTGCTGATTGAGTTATGATATAATTACTGTAGAAATAGCTCTGTGAAAACCCCCAATCCAGTCTTGGACAATAAAATAAAGCCACTCACATTGGTAATCTTAACATTTTGCATTCTCACACCAGCTGTATTACTAAAATTAATAATTTTTTCCATTTGGCTCTATAATTTTATTCTTTTTTGTTTTATTTATTTATTTTTTATTGTGAAAATACTGTACAGAGGGGTTACAAATACATGGGCAAGATAGTGAGTACATTTCTCATCAAGGATTGTAGCCTCCTGCTTTGCTTACCCTTCCCAGCTTCCCCCCTGCCCCCCCAATCCTCCCCCCCCACCAAAGTTGTAAAGTTCGTTTTGGACATGACAATTTGTACTTCTCATTGTCTACCTACCTGTATCCTTATTTAAACAACTTGTTTTTCCCCTTCCCAACCACAAATTATACCGACATCAAATACAGTGAAAACAGGAGTTATACTGTGGGGGAGGGATATACAAAGCAACAAAGAAATAATCTTATAAAGCTTTAGAAACAAATGCATGAAAGAAAAAAAAATTTAAATACATATCTTAGGGTTCATTTTCCTAACATCAACTTATCTGACCTTTTCTGCTTGACTCATACATATACTAGATATTACAAATAAGGGAAACCATGGGACCTATGTTTCTTTGGGCTTGGCTTACTTCACTTAATATAATTTTTTTTCCAAGTCTTTCCATTTCCTGACAAATGGGGCAATGTCATTCTTTCTGATAGAGGCATAGAATTCCATTGTGTATATATACCACATTTTCTTGATCCATTCATCTACTGAGGGGCATCTGGGTTGGTTCCATATCTTAGCTATGGTAAATAATGCTGCAATAAACATAATTGTGCTGGTAGCTTTAGTGTGGTCTTGTTTGTAAACATTTGGGTAAATGCCCCAAAGTGGGATTTCTGGGTCATAGGGGAGCTCTATGTGGAGTCTTTTTAGGAACCTCCATACTACTTTGCAAAGTGGTTGAACAAGTTTACACTCCCACCAAAAATGCAGTAAGGTTCCCTTCTGTCCACATCCCCTCCAGCATCTGTTGTTATTAGAGTTCTTGATTTTAGCCATTCTATCTGGGGTGAGGTGGTATCTTAATGTTGTTTTGATTTGCATTTCTTTTATGGTAGGGAGGTTAAGCATTTCTTCCTATGTCTATTGGCCATCCTTCTTTCTTCTTCAGAGAAGTTTCTCTTTAAATCATTAGCCCACTTATTTATTGGGCAGTTTTTCTAAGGATATAAATCAAGTAATCTTGCATTTATACTAATGCTTTGAAAACCAGGTTGCTACTTATGAATAAATATCTCTTGACCACTTTTCACAACAAAAATAAACTAAGACACAACTGCACTAGTAATCTCCAGCAATCACAGGTCTTAATTTTCAAGATGGGTTAAGACACACTTTTCTGCAACTATAAATTATATACAGCTTTGATACTTAAATCTCATTCAGATGTAAATTGACCTAGTGTTTGCAGAGCGTTATGGGAATTTTACCTAAAGGAAAGAATCCTAGATGCAAATTCACTGAGCAGAGTGTCTTTGAGATTTTCAAAGGTTTTGTAGAAACCTAATTTTGCATGGAAATTTTCTTTTTTTTTTTTAATTGTGAAAATATCATACAGAGGTGTTACAATTACATGAACAAGGAAATGAGTACATTTCTTATCAAGCATTGTTGCCTTCTCCTTTATTTCCCCTTACCGTAGAAATATTCTATTAAGAAAGGAGTTTTAGTTTTGTTTATTTAAGCTTTAAGGCTGATTATTGCAAAAATTGAAATATTTTTTTCTTTTTTTAAAATTATATTTTATTTTATTTTGTGAACATACTGTACAGAGGGGTTACAATTACATGGGCAGGATAATGCGTACATTTCTTACCAAGAATTGCAGCTTCCTCCTTTGTTTACCCTTCACATCCCTTCCCAGACTCCCCCCCCCACCAACCCACCCAATCCTCCCCCTCCCCAGCACCAACGTTGTAAACTCGTTTTTGACATGACAACTTGTACTTCGCATTGTTGCAACAAGTCCACCTGTGTCCTTAAACGACTTGTTTTTCCCCATCTCCTCCACAAGTTATACTGACATCAAATATAGTGAAAGCAGGGGTTATACTGTGGGGGAGCAACATACAAAGTAACAAAGAGATAATCTTATAAATGAGTTAGAAACAAATGCATGAAAGAAAAAAAACATTAAAATACATATCTAAGGGTTCATTTTCCTAACATCACATTATCTAACCTTTTCTGCTTGACTCATACATAATATTAGATATTGCAAATAAGGGAAACCATGGGACCTATTTTTCTTTGGGCCTGGCGTACTTCACTTAATATAATTTTTTCCAAGTTTTTCCATTTCCTAACAAATGGGGCAATGTCATTCTTTCTGATGGAGGCATAGAATTCCATTGTGTATATATACCACATTTTCTTGATCCATTCATCTACTGAGGGGCATCTGGGTTGGTTCCATATCTTTTCTATGGTAAATAATGCTGCAATAAACATAATTGTGCTGGTAGCTTTAGTGTGGTCTTATTTGTAAACATTTGGGTAAATGCCCCAAAGTGGGATTGCTGGGACATAAGGGAGCTCAATGTGAAGTTTTTGAGGAACCTCCATACTACTTTCCAAAGTGGTTGAAAATGTTTACATTCCCACCAACAATGAAGTAAGGTTCCCTTCTGTCCACATCCCCTCCAGCATCTGTTGTTGTTTGAGTTCTTGATTTTTGCCATTCTAACTGGAGTGAGGTGGTATCTCAATGTTGTTTTGATTTGCATTTCTTTTATGGCTAGGGAGGGATGTTGAGCATTTCTTCATGTGTCTAATGGCCATCTTCTTTCTTCTTCAGAGAAGTTTCTCTTTAAGTCTTTAGCCCACATATTTATTGGGCAGTTGTTTCTTTGAGGATTTGTTGTTGGGGGAATTAATTTTTTGAGTTCCAAGTATACTTTAGATATGAGACCCTTGTCTGTAGTATGGCTAGTGAAGATCTTCTCCGAATCCGTGGGCTTTCTATTGATCTTGCTAGCTATGTACTTTGCCATGGAGAAGCTCTGCAACTTCATGCACTCCCATTTGTCCAACCTTTCTTTGATTTGTTGTGTTTCCGGGTCTCTATTCAGAAAATTTCAGCCTGAGCCAAGGAGACCTAGGGTTTCTCCTATTCCATCCTGTAATGTTTTCAGAGTGTCTGCTTTGACTTCGAGGTCTTTGATCCATTTGGAGTGGATTCTGGTGCAGGGTGATACATAAGGATCTAGCTTTAGTTTTCTACAAGTAGTTAACCAATTTTGCCAGCACCATTTACTGAAGAGGCTGTCTTTGTTCCATTCTATTGTTTTAGCTCCCTTATCGAAGATTAGATGGCTATAGCTCTGTAGGTTCATTTCTGAGTTTTCAATTCTATTCCATTGGTCCTGAGGTCTGTTCTTGTGCCAATACCAAGCTGTTTTGATTACTATGGCTTTATAGTAGAGTTTGAAATTTGGTATTGATATTCCTCCAGCAGTGTTCCTTCCGTTGAGGAGCGTTTTTTGCTATTTGGGATCTTTTATTGTTCCATATGAATTTCTGGATTGCCTCTTCTTTTTCCTTGAAGAATGAGGTTGGAATTTTGATAGGTATCGCGTTGAATTTGTAGATAGCCTTGGGAAGTATTGCCATTTTCACGATGTTAATCTTTCCAGTCCATTAGCATGGAAGTTTTTGCCTTTTTCTAAGTTCTGTTTTGACTTCCTTTTTCAAGATTTTAAAGCTTTCATCATAGAGGTCCTCCACTTCTTTGGTTAAGTTAATTCCTAGGTATTTTATTTTTTGTGGGGCTATTACAAATGGAGTTGCTATCCTAATTTCAGCCACACTTTTCTCATTGTTGGCATACAGAAAAGCCATTGATTTTGGGGGGTTAATTTTATAACCTGCTACTTTGCCTAAGTGTTGAATCAGCTTGAGTAATTTGGGAGTGGAGTCTATGGGATTCTTTAAATACAAGATCATGTCATCTGCAAAGAGGGAGAGTTTTATTTCTTCTTTCCCTATTTGGATCCCCTTTATGTCTGCATCTTGTCTTATTGCTGTAGGTAGGCATTCTAATACTGGATTGAAGAGAAGTTGAGAGAGTGGACATCCTTGTCTTGTTCCTGAGTTAAGAGGAAATGGCTTTAGTTTTTCAAAATTAAGTGTAATGCTGACTGTAGGTTTGTCATATACAGACTTTATTGTATTGAGGAATGTTCCATGGATTCATAATTTTTCCAAAACCTTCATCACAAAGGGGTGTTGGATCTTGTCGAATGCTTTTTCTGCATCTATTGAGATAACCATGTGGTTCTTATTCTTGCTCCTGTTGATGAGATGAATAATATTAATTGATTTGCATACATTGAACCAGGTTTGCATCCCTGAAATGAATCCTGTTTGATCATGGTGTATGATTTTTTGGATGAATTGTTGAAGTCGATTGGCCAAAATTTTGTTGAGAAGTTTTGAATGAATGTTCATCAATGAAATGGGTCTATAGTTCTCTTTCTATGATGAGTCCCTGGTTTTGGGATGAGGGTTATGATGGCTTCATAGAATGTGTTCAGAAATGTGTTCAGAATGTGTTCAGAAAAGTCCTGGACTTTTCTTAGCTGGGAGGTCTCTTATTGCTGTTTCTATTTCAATGCTTGATATGGGCCTGTTAAGATGGTTTAATTCATCTTGGTTTAGTTTTGGCATGTCAATATTTGCTAGGAAAAGGTCCATTTCTGTCAAGTTCTTAAACTTATTAGCATAAAGTTTTGAGAAGTATTCCCTTATAATGTTCTGAATTGTGGTTGTTTCTGTGGTGATGCTTCCATTCTCATCTCTGAGTTTATTAATTTGGGTGTGTTCTCTTCTTTTTCTGATAAGATTTGCTAAGGGTCTGCCAATTTTGTTAATATTTTCGAAGAAGCAACCCTTTGTTTTGTTGATTATTTCTACAGTATTTTTGGATTCTAATTCATTTAATTCTGATTTAATTATAATTATTTCTTTCCATTTACTGGATTGGGATTTATCTTGCTGCTCATTTTCAAGGAGGTTTAGATGTGTCATTAAATTGTTAGTTTCAGATCTCTCCAATTTGTTGATGTAGGAGCTCAGAGCTATAAACTTGCCTCTGAGTACTGCCTTTGCTGTGTCCCAGAGGAGCTGGTAATTTGTGTGTTCATTTTTGTTGAATAGCATGAACATTTGAATTTCCTTTCTAATCTCTTCCATGACCCACTCTTGATTCAACAGTGTGATGTTCAGCCTCCATGTGATACCGGACTTTCTTTGGTGGCTTTTGGTGTTGAGTTCTAATTTCATTCCTTTGTGGTCAGAGAGAATGCAAGGTATAACTTCAATGTTTCTGAATTTAGACAAGTTTGCTTTGTCACCTAAAATGTGGTCTATTTTAGAAAATGTTCCATGTGCTGCTGAGAAAACCGTGTATTCTGATGCTGCTGGGTGAAATGTTCGGTAGATGTCTGTTAAGTCTAGTTGATCTATGCAGCTGTTTACATCTGCGGATTCTCTGTTGAGTTTTTGCCGAGTTGATCTATCTAGTGGGGAGAGTGGTGTGTTAAAATCCCCAACAATTAATGTCTTTGGAACTATATGGGATTTGAGGGAAAGTAGTGTTTCTTGGATAAATTTGGGTGCTCCATTGTTTGGCAAATAGATATTTAGAATTGTAATATCCTCCTGAAGGAGAGATCCTATAATTAGTATGTAGCGCCCTTCTTTATCTCTTCTCATGAGTTTTAATTTGAAGTCTATTTTATCTCATATTAGGATTGCAACTCCCGCCTGTTTATGGGGGCCGTTTCCTTGGTAGATTATGTTCCAGCCTTTAACATTGAAAATGTGTTTGTTTTTACAGGCAAGATGTGACTCCTGAAGACAGCAGATAGAAGGGTCTTGTTTTTTAATCCAACTAGACAGTCTATGTAGCTTAATTGGAGAGTTAAATCAGTTAACGTTAAGAGATAGGACTGAGAGGTATTTGGGAGATCCTGCCTTGTTATCCACCTTCTTGGGAGCTGTGAAACCTGGGCTCTTCCTATGGTTCTTGGATTCTCTGTTTGGGTCCAGTTTCTTGGCCATTATTGAGGTCTTGTTGGTTTTCTATGTGTAGGACATCTTTAAGAATCTTTTGTAGGGCTAGTTTGGTGGAGATGTATTGTTTCAATTTTTCTTTGCTATGGAAGGTTTTTATTTGGCCTTCAGTTATGAAGGAGAGTTTAGCTGGGTACAGTATTCTTGGTTGATATTTGTTTGTCTTTAGGGCAGGGCATACATCATTCCAGGCTCTTCTTGCTTTGGTTGTCTCTGCTGAGAAATCTGCGGTGATTCTAATTGGTTTCCCTTTATAGGTGATTAATCTTTTCTCCTTGACAGCTTTAAGGATCTTTTCCTTGGTCTGAGTTGATTCTGTGTGGATTATAATGTGATGGTGGGATGTCCTATTCTGGTCTCATCTATTTGGGGTTCTAAAAGCTTCTTGTATCTGAATAGGCCTATCTTTTTGCATGTTTGGGAAGTTCTGTGCTAGGATCCTGTTAAACAAATTTCCTAGACCATTAACTTCCCTTTCTAGGTGCTCCTCTACAACCATTATTCTTAGATTAGGCCTTCTGATGGTGTCCTCCAAGTTTTGGATAGATCTATCATATTTCTTGGACTTGTCTTGGATGGTTGTATGTTCTTTCTCTATAATATCTAGGCTGTCTTCAAATCCCTGAGATTTGATCTTCTGCATGGTCTAACCTGCTATCAAGACTTTCTACTTTGTTTTTTATCTCTTTTCCTTCTAATTGGTCAGCTTTGATGGGTTCAAATTTTTTTGTGAAACTTTGTTTTAGATCTTGTATTAACTTCTTTACTTCCTTAATTTGGTGTTCAGTGTTTATTCTCAAATCACTTATTTGATTGGTTCTGGTTTCCTTGGACTCACATTCTTTCTGTTGGGTTCCATTCAGCATTCCCTTTGTGGTCTTCCTGACTTCCTTCAGCTCTTTGTTAATGGATTCCATGAATGCCTTTAGTGATCTTTGTTTATTCTCTTCCTGCCGTCTCATTTCCTGTATTACTCTTTGCTTAGCTTCCTCCCGTTCATGCCAATCCTGTAGTTCTCCTTGAGTGTTCTCAGCCTGCTCACGCCATTCCTGCCTTTCTCTTTGAGTATTCTCAAGCTGCTCACATAAATCCTGTATCAGTTTTTGAGTAGCTTCCTCACGCATATGATATTCCTGTATAAACTTTTGGATTGCCTCCTCTCCCTATCACGCTCATACAGAGTCCTTTGTATGTTTTCAATCTTTTCATTTATCATGTTTGCCAGGAGTGTTTGTAGAGCTATTTGGGAACTCTCCTCTGGATTATTCATTATCTGTTCTGTCCCCTGATTATCAAGATTGGGAATTGAGATACCCAGATTTGCCATTTTTCTTGTGTTTTTCCGGCTTACTCTGCCCATTTGAGATGAAAATAACACCAGTTTTGTGCTAGAACACTATCTTAAGGCAAGAATCAACCAAAGTCTGAATTTGCACAGTCAATAGTCTACAGATACAATCTAGTTCAACAGATACATCTATTCAACATCAAACAACTATATGTTAATGGGCTACGAACCACACAGAATTTGGAGAACCAGAAATGATTAGGGTTAGGGAGAGATGTGGGTAAAAAATAGGAATAGAGTTATGTGGGGAGGCACAGGGAGAGTTAACTAATTCCTAATCTCAAAGCAGGAATTAGGTTGGGTAGGATGAAAGTAGGGGGAGAGAAAAAAAGAAGAAAGGGAAAGGGAAAGAAAAGAGACCAGAAAAAAATAGAAAAGTAAAAATTAATAATAGTATACAGAAACTAAAACAATCTATTTAGAGAAGAAGGTGACTATATTGAGAGAAGGGGAGGGATATAAAGGAGATGTGAAAAACTTAAAAATAAAAATGCTTGAAATATTATATAGGTATAAAGAGGTAGTACTGCTTTTAAGGAATGTAAGTCTCAGAGGTTTTGAATTGAGTAATAAATTTGTGGATTAAGTGTGTACACAATGGGGGATAGGGTCTAATAGTCAACTAAGGGTTTATCTGAAGATGTTCGGGACAATAATTAAGTCACATAAAGAAGAACGAAAGAGAGGAAAAGGTGAAAAGGATAAGAAAGGAAGAAAAAAAAGATCAGAATTTCAGTAGAGCTAAAGAACAAACAAAAAATAATTAAAAAAGAAAAAAAAAGAAAACAAAAAAGAAAGAAAAATGCATACTCATGTTTCCCTAAAATAAAAATTATAAGAGGAAAAAAAAGTTACTGGAAAACAATTTTTTTCAAAAAAAAGGCAAAAATGAAAGATTAAAAAAAGTTATAGAAAAAAAATTTTTTTGAAGAAGAAGAAGAAGAAGAAGAAGAAGAAGAAGAAGAAGAAGAAGAAGAAGAAGAAGAAGAAGAAGAAGAAGAAGAAGAAGAAGAAGAAGAAGGAGAAAGTTCTTTGTTCTTTGATTTTTTTTTTTGGGAGGGGTGGGAAAAATCCTGTAACTCCCTTGTGTCCGTAACCAGCCTCTTGTTGGAGTCTGTGGTCTGCTTGTGGTCCTTTGGCTTGGTTGGTTTCTTAAATCAGTTTGTTCGAACAGGCAGAAAAATGCTCTGCTTTACCCAGGATGTTGCAATCTTCCTCCCAGGCTAGTTCAATGGGAGGCAGATCTGCTTTGAGTATCACAAAAGAGGGGGATGCAGTGATGAGGTTAGGTTCTGGGTAGAGTTGAGGCCTTTCAACACACAGTAGCTTTTCCCGGGGGCTAGTTTGTTAAAAACTCACAGAGCCCAGCCTGGAGCCATTCTCAGGGTTTCTGTTTACTGAATTTCAATTGATTGTCGAGGCTGCTAGAGGAAGGGGCAGCCTCTGGCTGTGGTTACCCAGTGAGGAAAGCCACTCCTAGGGCTGGCGCCTGAGCTGGGTGACTTTTCCCTGGGTGGAGCTGAGTCTGGCAGGTCATGCTGCAGTTGAGTTCTTGTGACTTGCTAATTGACTCATTTTATTCCAAGGCTTGAGTTGGGGCTAGCAGCTCCGCTGAGCTTTGTCGGTATTCAAGATGGAGATCTCTGGTACTGGAGGATGGGGGGGGTGGCCTTCCCTCCTCTGCTCCCTGAGAAGGAGTGAGGACGTCAGGCTTCTACTCACGCCGAGTCTTGGTTCCTGGATTGTCTCTGGTCTGGGAACTTCAGGATGAAGATGTCCGCTCCTTGTCGGTTCTTGCTGGTGTTGAGAAGAATCCACTCGCCCACTGCGTCTGGCTCTTTCGTCCTGGACTCTCTGTGGCTCAGGTATAGCGTTTGCGATCGCTGCTGCCACCACTGCCGCCGACGCGACGGCTGCTGACAAGAGCTCAGATGTGTCTCCTTGCCTGGATTTTCCCTCTCTAGCCTGACTCTGTCCTGTGATGGCACACTTGGTGTGATTCTCTGGCTTAGGACTGTTCACTGGAACTCTAAAACTGCTTTCTATGTGAGAGCTTGTTTAGACTCCAGCTTCTCCTCCGCCATCTTCCTGGAACTCCCTCTGAAATACTTTTTTCTTTCCGCAGGTTTATTTAAACTTGACCATAGCAAACATAAATTGTACCATGATACATAGCACTTATTAAAAAAGACCAATTTTTGTGTATCAGAAAAATATAATTATGAATAAAATTTTATTATATAACCAAAATTTCAGTCTGTGAATAAAATTTTCTTGAAGACATAATATTTAGCATTTATGTGAGATAAATAAATACCATAATTTTAATAAATTTGTATGTCATGCCAGCTAGGAAAAATAAGACATCTGGAACTAGTAGTTTGTTTACATTAAAAATGAACATACTAGCAAATATTAGCACAATTATTTATGGCATTTAATACTAGTAATAATAATGCAAAATTCAAGGTAACTAGATAAGCATATGCCAAAACTGTAGTGAAGTTTAAATTTTTTTCTTTAGATTAAATTTAAAAAAGGAAAACTTGAGTTTTACCACTTTCCTATTACCGCTCTTTGAGTCTTACTTTTTCTAATGTGGTATTTTAAAATGATAATCACAAAACTGTACTAAATCTTTATATTTTCAGATATTCTCTGAATATCTTTATAAAGGAGTAAATTATCCCTTTCTCAGTATGTAAAGGACATAAAACCAAGCATAGGCTAGGAAATAATCTGAATCTTCACTTTTTACTTTTAGAATATGTAGGATTCCCTAGCACGTTGTCAGTGGCTCATGTATGTAGGATTCCCTAGCAGGTTGTCAGTGGTTCATGCCTGTAATCCTTAGTAACTCAGGTGAATGACGTATGAGAATTGCAGTTTGATGCGAGCCCTGGCAGGTAAGGCTTTGAGACTCCACTTGCCCTCCAGAAAGTAGCACTAGCCTTGAGCAAAGAGGAGCTCAGAGACAGTGCCCAGGCTCTGAGTTCAAGCCCCAAGGCCTCTACCCTCTTTCTCTAAAGTCTATAGACTTAGAGCTATAAGTGTCTAAGGGTTGGAGGGAACAGAGGAAAAGAAGGGTGGAATGGATTTGTACCAATTTTTTACTTAAGCTCAGAATGTTTTAAAATCAGACAGTGTTATAGAATTGCAGTTTAGGATCAATATCTCATTGTTGCACAATCTAGAAAGTCACTTTAGAGCTGATTGATGAGAATATGTTTTAAAAAGCATTTGAAAAATCAAGAATTAGAAGCAAACATAATAATGAAATATTTAACTGCTTTGGAAGAAACTTTTTTTGACCTCAGATATGCCATTTGGTATATAATGACATTTGGTACACGGTGACATTTGATTCACTGTGACTGGGAGGTAGTCAATTTTACAGAAATTTGTAGTGCATCACTTTAAAGCTCATTAATAGACTATTGCAGATTCTTTTCTCTCTCTTTTGATCTACTACATTTCTGGCAAATAATATTGTTTTATTCACCACAGTTTATATGTTTATGATAGATTTACAGACGGAATACAAGTTTCTGGATAAAGACTTAGATGTAATATTTGCATCTTGTAGATTGGTGTATGTTGAGTTGCAACCTGGTGTTATAAAGTCTGGTACATGAAGCTTGTCTGATGGCTTCCAAACAACATAAGAAGTCATTTCCCCAGTGTTTTTCAGTTCCTGAATTCCTACTACTATGTGTTGAAATTGGAGCAATTTTGTTCATACAACTGTATTTTCTGTCTCAGGAACCTGCTCACTTTCTTCATATATAACTTGTTTTATTTAATTATTATTTATGAATGTGTATTCAGGAAATTTATTATTAGTTTTTTATTGTTTAAATGTCTATTGTATTTGACCTGGTCTATAAATTCCATAAGAACAAAGATCTCTCTTGTTAACTGTTGCATTGTTTCTCACTCAATGTTGACATGCACATTACTGATCAGTAAATACTTATTGAATGAACGAGTCATGGACGTAAGTACATTAACAAGAGAAACAAGATAGTTTCCAATGGAAGTTCATCTGTAAATATGCATTAATAGCTCAGTGGTGGTGCCACACACCTGCAATCCTAGCTACCTCAGGACACTGAGATCTGAGCATCAGGGTTTGAAGCCAGACTGCACAGAAAATTCCATGACTTATCTTCAATTAATCATCAAAAAGCTGGTGGTAGAGCTAAAACTCAAGTCATAGAGTGTCAGCTTAGCAGCCAGCTACTATAAACCCTATTGCCAGCATAAAAAGAACATGGATAAATGACATTACAAAAACTATATACAAATAATCATATTTGCATATTTTATAAAATGTTTAATACAAGTGTACAGGTCTTTGTTTTTTTAAATAGAAGTATGAAACTGAACATATATGTACAGAATAACATTAACATCTGCCAACTGGATTGCCTTTGTCTTTATCCTTGACATATTAGTCAGTCATAACTGAACTTGCTAGCGGTCATAGTCAGTACTTGGTAGGCCTTAAAATAATACAGATCTTCTAAGAAAATGAGTAGATAACTAGGAATTGATTTTTTGAAAATTGTTTATTGGTTTTTACTGAACATACGTGTTTTTCTCCCTTCTTCAACATGCTTCATTGAAAATGTCAGTAAAGGAATATAGAGTAGTATAAATTTGTACGAGCACCAAAGAAGGGAGAAATAGGTCTAAACCCATTTGAAATATATGCCATTAATGCCTTTATGAAGCCTCTCTAATACATTTATTTTTAATTCATATCATAGCTCTCTTGCTCTTAGGAACACAAGGTAGTATCTATCTATTGTTTGCTCAGATGTCAATGTCAACAGTAGAACCAGTAACATAAAAGCACAGAATCTATAAAATTGTTGTCTTAAGCAGACCACTCAGAGGTCATTTAAATTATGAAAACTAAAAGGAGGGCAACTCTGGGAATGCACATGTTGAGTAATCACCAATGACAGAAAAAGTACTCTAAATAATGACATTAAGAATACGTTTTAGGGCTGGGAAGGTGGCTCATTGGTAGATTGCTTGCCTTGCATGCATGAGACCCTGGGTTTGATCGCTTAGCACCACATAAGCAGAAAAAGCCAGAAGGGGTGCTGTGGTTCAAGTGCTAGAGTGTTATCCTTGAGCTTAAGAGCTGATAGACAGTGCACAGGCCAGAGTTCAGGCCCCAGACTGAAAGCAAACAAAAAATTACATTTTAGTGAATGGCAAACTAATCTGAGATTAGTAAAGTTCTACTACATTTCATTTTAGATTTATGCACCAACACTCTGAAATGAAATTATCTCTGTTGGCTTTGATAAAATGCTTGTACCGGATTCATTAAATGAGTGAAGAAAGTTTCTTTTCATTTTCTAGTTTCCAAAAGAGTTTGTATACTACTATAACATAATCCTATAGTGTTTTTAATATATGTTTTTATTGTAAAATTACTCTACAGAGGGCTTACAGTTACATGAGTAAGGTAATGAGTACATTTCCTATCTAGCATTGTTACCTCCTCCTTTGTTTTTCCCCTACCATCACTTCCTTCCCCACCTCTCCCACGCCTCCCTCCCCCGTCCCTGAAGTTGTAAATTTTGTTTTCAACATAGTGTCTTGTACATCTCATTGTTACAATGGGTCAACCTTTCTCCTTATTTCAGAACTTTGTTTTTTGCCTTCCCCTCCCCAAATTAAAAAAATGTATATACAAGATTCAGAACACTGACATCAAATACAATGAAAACAGGGGTTATTCCATGGGGGAAGAACATATAAAAGAAACAAAAAAATCACACAGTACACGATAAGTACAATAAAAACAACAGCAACAAAGATAAAACCTCTTGTGTTCCTATCTTGGGGTTCATTTTGAATCCTAGAGTTTTTGATTAAATACTATAAAAATGTCTGAGTAAGAAAAATAGTTTTGTGAGGAAGTGGCGCTGTGGTTCAAGTGGTAGATCACTCGCCTTGAGCTGAAGAGCTGAGGGACAGTGCCCAGGCGCAGAGTTCAAGCCCCATGACTGACAAAAATAAAAATCTGAGAAAAATAGTTTTGGAAGTGGGTGAGGGAAGGATGTAAGTAGATTTCTAAGTATAAATTCAAGCTTTAAGTGTAGTTTTTGCCTATTAGTAAGTTTTCTTTTTGTTCAAATTTGGAAAATATATTTTGAGAAAATTACTAATATTTTCTGTTATAAAAGACTTGCAAAAAATTTATACTATTCTCTCATTTTCACTTAATTTTCATTCTTTTTTATTTTTTTTAAATTTTTTTATTTTTTCCTCTGTGCAACTCTCTTCAGTGCCAGTAGCCCACAGATCGAGGCCAAGGCATGGTTCAGGACCACAGTTTGCTCTGACATTGGACACTATGAAAGACCCAGGGGGACGGGCCTGCCATCAATCCAACCCATGCATTCATTCTATTTTTTTTTAACAAATTTTTATTTCCCATTTCATGTTCTAGGCCAATCTTCATGATTTCAGATTTTTTCAAGTACAATAGTTAGCTTTTATCACCTTTCAGTTTCATATTTATTTTCTATTTTACTCATTTCTTCCTTATTTTTTATTACTTTTTCTGAACTTATATAAAGTATTAGGCTGGAAATTAGTTGTTTAATTTTTTACGTTTATACTAATGTAAATGGCAATGATATTAAAAATATATCTTAATATCCTTACATAAAATAAATTCTGTCTTGCATTTTTGTATCTTTTGACTCCAGAATTTATTGTTTATTTCCTCATTTTTTCCTTGTTCTTAATGATTTATTTGAAATACATGCTCCATTTTGCTAGCAGATAAAACATTTACTAGTACAGTTTTGCTTTTCTTCCCTTTTTGTGTTGTAGTATTTGATATTCAATTTCTACTTTTTTTTTTTTTTTTTTTTGGTCAGTCGTGGGGCTTGAACTCTGGGCTTGGGTGCTGTCCCTGCACTCTTCAGCTCAAGGCAAGCGCTCTACCGTTTGAGACACAGCACCACTTGCGGTTTTCTAGTGGTTTATTGGAGATGAGTCTCTTGGACTTTCTTGCCCGTGCTGGGTTTGAACCACAATCCTCAGATCTGAGCCTCCTGAGTAGCTAGGATTACAGACGTGAGCCACCGGCACCCGGCTTCAACTTCTACTCTTAAGGCAAGTTCACTACCACTTAAGTCATATCCTTAAATAGTTTACATTTACTTTTGTTCTTCAGGTAGGATTGCACATTTTTGTTTAGTGATTCCACTTTGCATCTTGAATAGTTGGGCTCACAGGTTTGCACCTGCATACTTTGCTTGTTTTTTAACTTTTTCAATTTTTTAAAAAAAATTATTATTGTTTTAAGATATTGGTACAAAGTAGTTGCCATTAAATGAGCATTTTATGGATACAGTCCATGTTGATCAATATCACCCCTTTCAACATTCTCACCTATCCCTTCCAACCCATCCTCTTCCCTCACCTTCTTTTTAAATATTATTGTCAGGGCAATATACACAGGGGTTACAGTTATATAAGTAAGGTAGTGATTACATTTCTTGTTTAACTTGTTACCCCTTCCCTCATTTTTCTTCCTCTTTCCCTCCCTCCCAGTCGCCACCCTCCTGTAGGAAAAATCGTATTAATTGAAGTAAGCCAGACCCAAAGAAACATAGGTCCCATGGTCTCCCTTATTTGTAGTAATTGATATATGTCTTGGATACTCTTAGCAGATGAGCAGAATAGCTCAATATCTATGTACATAAGACCATATAAGATGATGCTAAGCGAAATGAACCCAAGAACTGGACAAGAGTTTTTTCTTTGTTGTTGTTCTTACTGTACTATGTGATTTCTTTTTTTCTTTTGCTTTTTTTTTCCTATGGTTTATCCCCTGTTGTCACTGTATTTGATTTTGGTACCTTGGGTATTGTATATACGTTTATCTGAACTAGCAAAGGGAAGGGCAACAACAAAATGGTGAGACAAAGCACAAAGGGAGAACTTATGCAACAGTGATACAAAGGACAAAGGGGGAACCTATGCAACAGTGATACTCACAAAACAACATGTTGGAAATGACCTGTACAACTCTGCTTGTATTTTTGTTGTTGTTTGTTGTTTCTCTGCTTTTAAGTTTACTGATTTTTTTAATTTTGTTGTAAAGATGCTGTACAGAGGGGTTACAGTTACATGAGTAATGAGTACTTTTTTTCTGAGCATTGTTACACCCTCCTTTGTTGTTCTCCTTTCCCTTCCCTCCCCTACCTCCTGAAGTTTCCCCACCACCACCAAAGTTGTAAAGTTAATTTCCAATATAGTGTTTTGTGGGTATCATTGTTGCAATAGGACATCCTTTTATTTATTTATTTATTTTTGTCAGTCATGAGGCTAGAACTCTGGACCTGGGTGCAACTCTGCTTGTTTTTTGAGAGAAGATCTTCCTAATTTTTTCCTGGGCTGGCTTCTAATTGTGTAATCTTCATCTCTCTGATTTCCAAATACCTGAGATTATACACATGTACTACACATGCCTGACTCATTTTCTAATTTAAATGGCTTTGGGTTTCTTTTTGTTTTCCTAACTCATTGGTAATTGATAATACTTTCTTTTATGTGTCAACATTAGAATATGCTCTAAGTGTTCCTTAGGAATGTATTTCATCTAATTTTGGGGCTTTGAGTTATTACTAATTTGTAGACAGTGAATTTGTTGTTCAGTCGTTCTGTAGGCTTAATTTGTATTTCAGAATTTGTAATTCTCAAAATTTTTGAGAGTGGTGTGCTAAAATCTCCCACAACACATGATTGTATAAAAGCTATTTTATTTCTCTTACAATTTGCCTCAACCATTCTTATGAAATATCTGAATATAAAATCTAATAAGAACAAAAGACAATGCTGAGAGACAGTCATAGATCTCTACTATTAATCATACTGTGCTGTAATATTATAAAGCACTGCATTAGGTTTGTTTTTGTCTTGATGAAAATGTGCATAGCAATTTCAAAAGTCCTATTACATACCTAAAATTACATATTTTAATGACATTGATCAAGATTCACTGTATTTATAAGCTATTTTGTTGAATGACAACTTCTTTATACAACTACTTAAAGATAGAAAAAATGTTCAAAGAAATAAAAACAGCTTGATTCTTTTTTGGTTAGATACTAAAAAATGAATATGGAAAGCTGTTCTTTATTCTAGAAAAGGGGTCAAGAAAATATAAAATAATTTGTTTAATTTATTTTCTGTAAGTCTTCAGTTACTTATGGCCCATGATAATTCTCATTATCTTGTAGAGTAAGAAAAAGTTAATCGATCATCTTCCTGATCACAAAAAGAATATTAATGATCTATATCCTTCTTCCAAACATTCAGAATAAGTTCTGAAAAATACTGAGGATGAAGAACAATGTTTGTTAGTTTTTAAGAACATCAAATCAAATCAGACTAACTATTGTGTTCTTGGCTAGGTTACCTCTTATCTAATTTTTCTTGTTAGTTAATTATTGGGGTGTTTAATTATGTATCATAGTAAAATGAGACAATAATAACTGTTAGGCTTGTTGAGATGATTTGATAATTATCAAAAGAGTGCTCCAGATAGGTGACAATGTTGTCCGACACCTTGTATTCATATACTGTTTTTTAGATGGGAACTTCTTTGTACAACTAATCAGAGATAATAATAATAAAAAATAAAATAAAAATAAATAAAATAAAAAATAAAAAAATAAAATAAAAATAAAAAGGGTGCTCCAATGAATCCCTAACACATGTAAATAATCTGTAGAGGTTAAACCATCACTAGGGTAAATATTATTGTCCATATTGAATCAAACTATAAAAATAATCATCAATTTCATTTTCATGATAAAATATTGAAGAATCAATATGATGGTCACATTTTTCCAGTGTGTGGCTAGGTATGCTTGATGGAAGAGTGGGCAATGTGCGATGAATGTGCATGGAGGCAAAAACTCCTTGTTTATATGTGCTGTTGGTTTTTCTTTCTTATCTGTTATATCTGATTCAAATTCATTCATTTATTTATAGAACTGTAATTGCACATACTTCCTTGTTATTTTGATTAATTGATATATTTAAACTTGATCATATTCTATGGGATTCTATTTAATGTTTATTAATATAGTACTTTCTAGAAATAACATTTTACTGTTTAATTGTTTTATGACACTGCAATTTGAACTCATGCCCTCATGCTTGACTCTTTCACTTCAGCAATTTTTCAGATTTGGTCTTGTACTTTTGCCTATACCATCTTAGATCTGCTTGTGCCTACTTTGTTGCTGGAAACAGAGGTATGTACCATCACATTAAGCTCCTGTATCTCCTTACCTTTTTGTCTGAGTTGGTCTCAAAATGTTGTCCTTCCAATTTCTACCTCTTGAACAGCCATTATTACACCAATGAGCCACAACACCTGATCCTCCTCATTAAATTTTAGTCAGGTATTGCATTGTATATAGTAAGAAGTAGTGTGTTTCATAATTAACTAAATGTGAATAAACAGTATTTGTTTAATTTGGAAATTTTATGTATCTTTCAAATAGGACACTTATATTAACAAATCTAATCTCTAAAAGTCCAGAAAAAATTAATATTTCAGACAAAACTGTCTTAAGTTTACAAATGTTATTAAAATAATCCTGAACATTGGTATCTAATATTTACTGGAAACTGACACATTTATTTCAATAATATATTATTTTCTTAGCAAAGACTTCAATAGCATATCCAATGGTATATTATTCTATTTTTCTTAGGAAATACTTTAATTTTTATGCACATTTTTGTTTTCCTTATTACATTGTTTTTGTTTTGTTTTGTTTGTGTGGTACTAGTGTTTGAACTCAAGCTCATGCTTGCTAGGCAGATAGGTTGTCTTCAGCCCTCCTCATTATACATTTAATAAGGGATTGTGGTACAGATACCACATTTCATAAGTTTCATTCTAGGCCACTATCATGGCATGCCATATGCTTACAATGGTATAAACATGCACAAAGAATATAATTTGGAGAAAATGGATTTCCTGTTTATTACTTCAAATGAGATACTCCACATCATTACTGCTAATCATCATTCTGATTCTGAAATGTTAGTGAACACTGAATAAATGAAATTAATATAAATTACATATAATGCTTGGTGTCCCCTAGGGCTTAAATTTTACTTTCTTCTTTATTGTGTTTGAGGTTATTTCCTCTTAGGTAGTGATACTGTCTACTTGCAATATTTCAGTGTCTATGTTCTCATTAGTGATACAAATCCTGGCTTGCTGTATTATTGCATTTGCAGCAGAATATACTATACTGAATCTCTTTAATTAAGAATCTTCTCTACCTCTGCCCCCATTCATTTAACAGTTTTGGAAAGGAATTGTCTATGGTTGGGTTTATGCTTCACTTCTCTCAGCAAGAATTTGACATAACCATGAATAGAAAATTCAGAAATTTTGATAAAGCTGTCTTTTAATTATGCAGTTAAATATGCCCAATATTTTAGGTTCTTCTATCTAAAAATAATGTAATTGCATATAGTTTTGTGCTGTCTGTCTGTCTGTCTGTCTGTCTCTCTCTCTCTCTCTCTGTTTATCTCTCTGTTTTCCAGTACTGGAGCCTGAACACAGGGCCATGTGTTCTCACTCAGTTTTCTTACTCACTACCATTTGAGCCATATCTCCAGTGTATATTTTTTACTGCTTAAATTTTTACTTCTAATGTTGCATTGAATTTTTATCCTCTGGATCTTAACCTACTTACTACTTATGATTACAAGCATAAACTACCAGCACCTGACCTATATCGCATTATTATGTCTTTCTACTTAGTTGAATTATTTTTAGTGAGTTTTAAATTTAGTGAGTTTTAAATTTTCCTAGGTATTCCATAACGATCTATAAGTTTCCTTGTTTATATTTCCAAGTACTTTTAATTATTTTCTCTATTTAAAAAATTATACTGGGTAATATATCTGTATAATGTTGAACAACAGAAGAGGTTGTGAACACCTTGGTATTTAATAAAAATGGCTCTATTGTTTACTCATTAAGTAAAATACAAGTTTTAGACTAAAAAGTCACAGGTAGAAACAAATAGACTAATTGTAAATATATGCTAGCTCATCTGTTCAGGGTAGTGGTAGATGAGGTTTAGGGAAACAGAAATTTTTGATGTCTTGTTCAGGTATCAACACTGGTGTGTGGATGTAACACAGAAGAGCAGGGGAATCCCTTAACTTCATAACTTTTCATTTGCACAACTAATTGCATCCATGTAGTGTTTCATCACCTAAACTGTAAGGTTCTTGATAGTAAGGAACTGTAGTGTAGTGGTTAAAATATCATGATTTGGAATCAGATTTCTTCCATGTAAGTGCAGGCTTCAACATTTACTATATAGACATTAACAAAAGTACTTTTTTCCCATATTGGTTTCTTTCCCTAGATCTACAAGTGGTGATCATTATCATCATCATCATTAAGTGTTTGTGAGGATTAAACAGCAAACAAAGAAGAAAACAAGAACAAAATCTTTAGTACAGTGCCAACACTTATAAGGACTCAAAGATACTATGATGAAATAGTTCTGTATTATTAATAAACTTTCATATCTTTCAAGAACTCAAGAAATACTATTTCATCTATTATTGACTCTAAAAGTTCCTCTTGACATAAGACATCTACTTTAAGTCATTTCTTCATATTGCAAGTACTTAAAAGTTTTTGCTTCATGACAGGGTAAAGGTTGAGCTTTTAGGACAGTGGAATTTTTGAGTATGTAGTAAACTAAATGCATCCAATAAATTGCAGACCACATATCTCTTATGATACAAGAGTTCTGATGGATGTTCCTGGTAAACCTGAATGGGAAAACACAAGCAGTTTCATTAATTCAGCAGCTCTATTTGTGTTAATGAACAACATTTCAGCCAAAGTAATCAAATGGCAAAATTTTCTTTCGTACCAAATCAACAAGGTGGCTATCATTTAATTTGTTGTCCTTTCTGTTGTGACTGAAAGGTGAATAGAAATGATGGTCTTCCCTTCAAGTTCTTTTGTGAACTTGAATAGAAATTTAAGTTCTGATCAATGGATTATATTTTTCATCATTTATTTGGTTAAACTTTTATCACATAAATAAAAAATATATATTACTTAGGATGCTTTAAGTGAGAAAATATTTAATTAAAGAATACTTAGGCAAGGAAATCTCTGTGTTGTTTAGAAATAGCTCATTGTTGACTAAAAGCAAACATAGTATAAGTTCCCTATCATTATTCTATATTAAGTTTGAGTATAGCTCTTTTAGAAAGTGATTCTCAGAAAGATCAGTGCTGCTGAGGCCCTTACAGTTTCACAATATTAATGGATTCAGTTTTGTTTAAGGTTAAATTTTCAAATATTTTTATGAAACAATGACAAGGTTACAACTTAATTTTGAACTCAGTACAACTTTATAAAGTGTCCATATTATACAGTTTTTTATATATATGATTATTTATTGTCTTGAGTTGACAGTCAAATTTAGCACAAAGAAAATTAAAGAGTCATCTTGTTACAGTTTACACTATAATAATTATGATTAATGCCTCTTGTTTTTGATGCATGCAATGATGACAGTTTATAAAATTTGATAACTTGGTTTGACTAATCTTGGACTTTGATATGTATGTAACATGAGGGATATCTGAAGAAATTTGTTATAAATAAACTAGGTTTGGTTTTGTTTTGTTTTTGGTTGTAGGGATTGAAATCTGGGCCAGGGCGCTGTCCCCAGTTCTTCAGCTCAAGGTTAGCACTCTACCACTTGAGCCACAGTGCCACTTCCGGCTTTTTCTGTTTATGTGGTGCTGAGGAATGGAACCTAGGGCTTCATACATGTGAGGCAAGCACTCTACCACTGAGCCCCTTCCCAGCCCATAAAAAACTAGGTTTTTAAAAGATATATCATGGTGTATATGCTTGTAAGAAGATTAATATTTAATTATCTTTCCTTTGATTAATCTGAAGTCCATTAGTAATGGACATTATTATTCTTTTGGTTTCTGCATCATATTGTACATAGATATTACATTTCACTTCAGTTATAATACAAATACTTTTGTATTTGTCACTTAAAGTATCATATTTCTGAGTTCAAAGCAGTTATCTCTAGAAAACAGAAGCTATTTCCTGAGCTATGATTATGCTTAATGGTTCATAAATGTCTGCATAGTAATGCTCATTTACTTATCCTTCTTGTTTATTTTTGTCCTTACTAGTTATTCTTTAAGGCTCTTATACAATGCAAATCAGTCATTCTATATCCCTAAACCAGAGCACTGAATTTACATCAGATTATTTTGTTGCCTGTACTGTATCCATTTTTCAGATGTTTTAAAATAAATTGTTGCAACCAAATAATTTGAGGGGATGAGTGGGATTGGTTAGGGGTGGGGAGAGTGGAAGAGGCAACACTAGTCAAGATGCACTGTACTCATAAATTGACATGTTGCATTTAAATTTTTTTGTACAAGTACTTAAACATTAAAAACTAAGTTGGTCCAGTTTCCAATAGATTATAATGTTACCATTAAATAAAAGGGTATTGATACATGTCATTTATATTATCATGAGCAGGAAAATGTATGTATTTTTTTTTTTTGTCGGTCGTGGGGCTTGAACTCTGGGCCTGAGCGCTGTCCCTCAGCTCTTCAGCTCAAGGCGAGCGCTCTACCACTTGAGCTACAGCACCACTTCCGAAAATGTATGTATTTTTAAATGAAATAAAACAATGCTACTTTAAAAAATAGGTCAATATATTTATAAAACACTCACAAAAATACCTTTCATGTAATTTTTAACAGAACCACAATATAGGTTCTTACCTTACAATCACAATTTATTTTTTTCTTGGATCATTGCTATTGTGGAAAAGATCCAGGAAACATTAATTTCTAGAAGCAACAACTGAAGTAGTAACTGATTTGTCTGTTTGCTGTAGGAAGAATTTTATGCAAAAGAAGATAGATACTAGAATCTAGAAGGTTATCATCATAAATCAAGGATATGTATAGGGATGGAAAGAACAAAAAAGACATTTATATGAAACTAGAATTGTATGTGAGATTGAATTAAGTATCTAAAATACAAGAGTTTGGTTCAGTACATTTCTAAGAAAGATACTCAATTTAATTCTATAAAACAAGACTGAATCCAGATTTTGAGGTGTGAAACCCGTCCCCCATGGCATCTTTCTGCTTTCATTAAAGTACTTGACATCACCAGTTTAAGTAAATTCGATTATTTTTATTCTGTGTCGAGAATTTTTGGTTCAAGGCATGTTACTTGAGCTGAATTAATCAGGGCAAAATGCTGTGATCTAAAGGTTTTTGCTTTTGTTTGGCTTTGGGATGAAATAGGAAGCCTGGGACTATAGTAGCTGTTTGAATTATGTGTTCTCAATAGAAACAGTCCTTTCTAGTTTAGAAATTTTATACCTCATGAAATTGGTGGATGATTATTTTCTTGATAATTGAATGTAGGAATAAAAAGGAAGAAATCAGAAGTCATTTATACATTGTCAAAACAGTGTCACCATTAGGACAAATGACTAGAGCAATAAACGACAAAAAGAGAACGACAAAAAGAGAAACAAAGAACGAGAAATGTTTCTAAAAAATGAAATCAAGTGGGAATCCTTCTCCACATCCCTCAAGCCTAGTAGGAAATGGCCTTTCTCTGTTACTTGCCTGCTATGGTTGCAACAATTACAATAAAATCCCTTGCCTGGATTTTACTTCCACTCTTAAACAAATCATTATAAACTATTTTGTATATGGTGGTTAGAAATGTTATAGAAACAGGAATGTAAGTGTTACCACTAAAGGTTTGCAAATTTTATAGAGCTTTTAATATCCAGTGCTTCTCACATGCACATACATGACTCAAGTAGTCATTCTTTATTTGGAAAAGATGACTTAAATCAATTACTACTATTATATAGTTTTATGAATTTAGATTCCTAACATAAGAAAAATCACTCTAATAATCCAACATTTGAAGTTATAGGATAATAATAAATTGTTTATGGTTTCCTTTTAATCAGCCAGCCAGTTTGAAGCCAGCCTCCCACAAAAGTCTTATCTCCATTTAACTACCAAAAGGGGAAAAAGCCATAAGTGAAGCTCTGGCTCAAGTGGTAACCTTGAGCAAAAAAGCTCAGAGATATGAATTCAAGCCCCAAAGGCCAGAACAGACAGACAGACAGACACACCACCACCACCACCACCAACAACCAAAAAGCTCAGTGCCTGATCATACTTCCTGAGAGTAGCATCAATCTTTAAAAATGTCTTGCCTGTAATGTAATGTTTTATATTTATTTATATTTATGTTTATTCTCATATGAAATAGAAGTGTGTCTTATCTAGGTGTTATTGAAATGTACAGCACAATTCATTTTTAATGAAGTAATAAATCTATGAATCAGGCATTGATCAATGAAGTGACAGTGAAAGCAGAGCATAATAGAGGTGTATAGATTTCAGGTAAAGTTATACAGTCAGATTTATTATAACCTGCTGTATGACATAACTACCTTTCACCATAAACTATTCCTTTGAAAACCTTAATTACATATCAGATGATGAAATAGTAATGTGGCATCAGACAAAAGAAATATTATGCTACAACATCTTTTTCACTCCAAGCTGATAATTTGAAAAACCTTCAAGGAGAATTAAAAATATTATGTTTAGTGATATATTTCCCAATTATTATTATTACCTTCATTTCCATGGAAATTTTTTTATTGTTATTGTAGAGGTGATACACAGAGGAGTTACAGTTACATGAAACAAGTAATGACTAATGAGTGTAATTCTTTTTGAACCATTTTCCCCTTCTGTCTCTCTCTCTTAGTCTTTCCCTCCCATCCCCACCCATATCCAGTTTTTCCATATATTGTCAATATCACTTGTATTTGTTCATCCTTGTTCTACCATTTTTGTGCCCTCCCAGACCCTCCCAAATACAAACAAACAAGATAATAGGAAAAGAAAACAAAAACAGCAACAATGGCAAAGAATATCTCTCGTTTCCTTTTCTTGGAATTCATTTCATAGAATAATATTGTATACGATCATCTGTAGATAACTACACCACATCTATGCAGAGCCTTTCTTGGCCTCTGTATGTTAATGACAAGGGTCCTATATAATTTAATATTTTCCAGTGTTATTTATTTATTTTAGTCATTCAGTGTGTTTATTTGTAGATTTATAGTCAAATTGTAGTTATCACAAATGAGGGAAACCATGCAGCCTATTTTTCTTTGGCTCTGGCTTACTTCATTTAATATAATTTTTTCCATCTTTCTATTTCCTTATAAATGGTACAATATTGTACTTTCTTATGGATAAGTAAAATTCCATTGTGTAAGTATATAGTATCTATGTATCTATGTATCTATGTATCTATGTATCTATGTATCTATGTATCTATGTATCTATGTATCTATGTATCTATGTATCTATCTATCTATCTATCTATCTATCTATCTATCTCACATTTTCTTGATCCTTTTGTCCAAAAGAACATCTAGATTGATTCCATATCTTAGCTATGATAAGTAATGCTTCAATAAACAAGGTTGTGTTGGTGGCTTTAGAGTGGCTTTGCTTTTGATCCATTGGATAAATGCTCAGAAGTGGAATTGCTGGGTCATAGAGAAGATCTATGTTTCAACTTTTAAGGAAGCTTCATACTGTTTTCCAGAGTGGGTTGAACAAGTTCACATTCTTAACAACAGCATAATAGGGTTCCATTTTGGCCACATCCCCACCAGCATTTGTGATTGATACGTTTCTTGATAATGGCTATTATAACTGTGGTGAGGCACAATATTGTTTTGATGTGCATTTCTTTTATGGCCAGAGATATTGAACATTTCTTCGTGTGTCTAATGGCTATTCTTTTTTTTCTTCCTCTGAGAAGTCTCTCTTTATGTCTTTAGCCCATCTAGTGATTAGGTTGTTGACTTTTTGAGGGTTTACTTTTTGGGGGCTTAATTTTTGAGCTCTAAGTATATTTTAGATCTGAGGCCCTACTCTGATGTATAGCTAGTGAAGATTTTTATTGTGATGTAAAGAACAAGGTGAACATGTACTGGATCATAATATCCACTAAAATCCAGTAGAAATAAGGGCAAAAATCTCATATATTGCACACATTGGTTGTATTTAGTCATTAAGCAGCTGTAAACATTTATAGTAGATAAAATAGATTTTCCTGGGACCCAAGTTTTTACTTAAAAGGTCATTAAGGAGATAGAAAAGTTTGTCGTAATTTAGCTGACTATTTGCATTAAAATGTTTGAATCTCTGCTTTATAGCTTTCATAATTCACTTTTCATTAAGATGGTGATGTTAATAGACTAAGACTCTGCCTGCTATTTTTGGACATTCTTATTGATGTATTCCATAGTTATATTCACTAAAATTTTATAATCACTCAATTTTTTGGCATCTATTTATAATATATTAACCTCTTATTTGTTTAAAAAGATATGACTCTTAAAATTAGTCAGATTTGGTATGTAGATACATGCCTGTAATCCCAGAACTCAGGAAGTAGAGGTAGGAGTACCTTGAGTTTGCAATTAGCTTAGGCTACCTGACAAGATCTTTTTCCAGAAAAAAACAAGGGTTGGGAAATCAAATAACTTGTAGTCAGAATTCAATCTGTCTGCTAGCTTGATTTACAAGCCTCTCTTTTATAACAAATTTTATGCTAGATATTTTGTATAAATTCTTTATTATATTATTTCTCCTACAAATCTTTGGGCAAAGGCACAATAATAAAAATCATTACTCAAGGTTTAGTCTGTAAAGTGGGAAATCATATTAGTTATTTCAAGCAAAAAGATATTTAATAAGTAGAATTAGGTACTTACAAAATTATTAGAAAGGTGAAGGAATGAGCATTTAGGTCAGAGCATTATCTTTTGGGTTCATTGCCACTGAGAATCAAAGTTGCTACTGTGCAGAATTGGAAAATTGTAGGAATCCTCTGAAGACTTTACAGCTCCTCTTCAATTCACAAAAGATTGAACAGCATGAGAATACAGAGATGACTTCCAGACACTCTCATCTGGGAAACACAAGCATCTGTCTGCCACAACTCTCAGAGAAGGAAGAAGAGAGCTGGTGCCTCTCTTTTTCCAAATTTTAAGTTGATGCATCTCATTTATAAAATTTGAAATACATATATAAAATAATATAGGTTTAGTAATCAAGGCTGGTAATCTTGTTCTTACAATAGAGGGAGGCAGATAAGGTAATGTAAAGACTGTAAAATGCCAGCATGTAATATTCACCACAGTCCTTTCCTTTTAAAAAATTATTCCAAAACACACACTTCTGCAAGAATAGGAAACATCTCTTCTACCAAGCATATTGCAGCTGTCATCAAAATCAAAAGAGACCCAAAGTCCTTTCCTATTGTCATACAGCCTAAAGAGTAAGTTCTAAGTTTAAGAACCTTTCATAATAGGCAAGAAAAGGGGCAAAAATAATTATTTCCCCAAATTTAAATAGCTACAAAGAAAAAAACGTGAGTATGCTTGATGTAATCCTTGTTTCCACAATTTCCACTTGGAATTTAAAACCACTTTTTCACTCTGCATTTCATGTTTATTCATTGAAAATGAAACTTTCTGCTGTTCATAGTTATTTGCTGATGAGGCAAACACAATTTTATTCCTGAAGAGATTCACCTATTAGTAGTGGTGCTGAGGTTGGGCTTTAGTCTTCTATTAATGTTAGCCACTAGACTTGGAAGTATGAGGACACACATTATACATTCCCCTGGTTTTGAAACCTTTCTTCTGGGTGCAGCAGCAACTCTACTTCTTACTGATAATTAGGTTCAATCACCTAGCCAGCATAATGTATCAATATCTTGATTCTAGTTTTCAACCATGGTTATGATAGTGTTTGTGCTTTATTTTCATTCTGTGTCAATGTATTATTATATGCCAATGTGTTCACAATGTACATTGAGATTTTCTATTTTAATATATGTAGAAATAATTTTAGAGGTTCTTTTTACTGAAAAATAGCTTTGAAGATTTGTTGTTGGGGGATTCAATTTTTTAAGTTCCAGGTATATTTTAGATATGAGACCCTTGCCTGTTGTATGGCTAGTGAAGACCTTCTCCCAATCCATGGGCTTTCTATTGATCTTGCGAGCTATGTCCTTTGCCATGCAGAAGCTCTGCAATTTCATGCAATCCCATTTGTCCAACCTTTCTTTGATTTTTTCTGTTTCTGGGTCTCTATTAAGAAAATTTTGGCCTGTGACAAGGAGACCTAGGGTTTCTCCTATTCCATCCTGTATTGTTTTCAGACTGTCTGCTGTGGCTCCGAGGTCTTTGATCCATTTGGAGTTCATTCTGGTGCAGGGTGCTATATAAGGATCTACCTTTAGTTTTCTACAAGTAGTGAACCAATTTTGCCAGCACCATTTACTGAAAATACTGTCTTTCTTCATTCTATTTTTTAGCTTCCTTATCAAAGATTAGATAGCTATAGGTCTGTGGGTTCATTTCTGAGTTTTCAATTCTATTTTATTGGTCCTGAGGTCTGTTCTTGTGCCAGTATCAAGCTGTTTTGATTACTATGGCTTTGTAGTAGAGTTTGAAATTGATATTCATATTCCTCCAGCAATATTCTTTCTGTTAAGGATCGTTTTTGCTGTTCGGGGTCTTTTATTGTTCCATATGAATTTTGTATTTCCTTTTCTATTTCCTTGAAGAATGAGGTTGGCATATTGATAGGTATCACATTGAATTTGTAGATAACCTTGGGAAGTATTGCCATTTTCAAAATGTTGATCTTTCCAATCCAGAAGCATAGGAGTTTTTGCCACTTTCTAAGTTGGGTTTGATTTCCTTTTTCAGGTTTTTCAAGTTTTCATCATAGAGGTCCTTTACTTCTTTGGTTAAGTTAATTCCTAGGTATTTTATTTTTTGTGGGGCTATAATGAATGGAGTTGCTTTCATGATTTCAGCCAGGCTTTTCTCATTGTTGGCATACAGAAAAGCCATTGACTTTTGAGGGTTAATTTTATGTCCTGATACTTTGCCAAAGTTTTGAATCACCTTGAGTAATTTGGGAGTGGAGTCTGTGGGATTCTTTAAATACAAGATCATGTCATCTGCACAGAGGGACTGTTTTACTTCTTCTTTCCCTATTTGGATCCCCTTTATGTTTGCATCTTGTCTTATTGCTGTATCTACTGCCCAATAAATAAGTGGGCTGAAGACAAAGAGAAACTTCTCTGAAGAGGAAAGAAGAATGGCTAAAAGACATATGAAGAAATGCTCAACCTCTTTAGTCATAAAAGAAATGCAAATCAAAACAACATTGAGATACCGCCTCACCCCAGTTAGAGTGGCTATAATAATCAAGAACTCTAATAACAGCATATGCTGGAGGGGATGTGGACAGAAGGGAACACTACTGCATTGTTGGTGGGAGTGTAAACTTGTTCAACCACTTTGGAAAGTAGTATGGATGTTCCTCAAAAGACTCCACATAGAGCTCACCTATGACCTAGCAATCCCACTTTTGAGCATTTACCCAAATGTTTACAAACAAGACCATACTAAAGTTACCAGCACTACTATGTTTATTGCAGCATTATTTACCATAGCTAAGAGATGGAACCAACCCAGATACCCCTCAGTAGATGAATGGATCAAGAAAATGTGGTATATATACACAATGGAATTCTATGCCTCCATCAGAAAGAATGGCATTGCCCCATTTGTTAGGAAATGGAAAGACTTGGAAAAAAATTAAGTGAAGTAAGCCAGGCCCAAACAAACATAGGTCCCATCGTTTCCTTTATTTGCAATAACTAGTGTGTGTCTGAGTCAAGCAGAAAAGGTCAGATAAGTTGATGTTAGGGGAATGAACCCCAAGATAAGTATTCAATTTTTTTTCCTTTCATGCAATTGTTTCTAACATATTTATAAGATGATTTCTTTGTTGCTTTGTATGTCCCCCCCCCATGGTATAACCCATGCTTTCACTGTATCTTATCTTGGTATAATTTGTGGAGGGAAAGGGAAAAAACAAATCGTTTACTAGGGATACAGGTGGACCTATTACAACAATGAGATGTACAAGTCGTTATGTCCAAAAACGAACTTTACAACTGTGGTTGGGCGTGAGGGGAGGATCGGGTGGGGGGAGGGGGGAGTATGCGAAGGGATGGGAAGGGGACACAAAGAGGAGGCAACAATGCTTGATAAGAAATGTACTCATTATTTTGTCCATGTAATTGTAACTCCTTGTATTGTATTCTCACAATAAAAAAAAGAAAAATAGCTTTGTTAAAAATTGATTCTTGAAAAGATGGACTTACACAGTTAAATCTCTCACATTTCAAGTTGTCTCAGACAGATATAAAAATTTCCCTGATCCAATGGAGAAAGCAGATGACTTACTAATATGGCATACTTTTAGATATTTAAAATTTACGCTAAGCCAGGTGCTGGTGACTCACACTGTAATCCTAGCTTCTCAGGAGGGTGAGATCTGGGGATCATGGTTCAAAGAAAGCCCGGGTAGGAAAGTCCATGGGACTCATCTCCAATTAACCACCAGAAAACCAGAAGTGGTGCTGTGGCTCATGTAGTAGAGCACTCGCCTTGACCTGAATAGCTCAGAGATATTCAAGCATCACAACTCACAAAAAGAAAAAAAAGGAAAATAATTACCCTGGAAATATGCAAATATTTTTGAGTGGAACTCTACTATACAAAATATTTTTTAAGTAGATGTTCTAACATGAAATAGTCCATGAAAATATAATTTGATCACTCAAGATGTGCTTTGGAATGAGTTGTAGTATGACAGATAACAAGATATTGACCATAGGAATTTTTATTTCGCTTAGGCATTATTGAACCAGTAATTTGAACAGAGTCCGGGACCTGAGTAATTGCCAGATATTATTGGATAGATTCTGTTTTCTTTGAGTGCATAATATGATGAGAAGTTTGGGTCTTAGTATTAGTTACTTTAACATAGTTCTTGTACAAATACTTGAGAAAAGAAAGAAATAATTATTTTTGGCTAGTGTTCCAGTCCAAAGTCTTTTGGCTCCATTCACTTGCTCTGGTATTATGGGTGTTGGAAATGTGTGGTTGAAGAGTTTATTCACCCCATAACCAAGAGGAAACAGAGAGAGAGAGAGAGAGAGAGAGAGAGAGAGAGAGAGAGAGAGAGAGAGAGAGAGAGAGACAGAGAGAGAGACAGAGACAGAGACAGAGACAGAGACAGAGACAGAGACAGAGACAGAGACAGAGACAGAGACAGAGACAGAGACAGAGGGAAACAGCAGACAGACAGACAGATAGACAGACAGAGAGAAAACCAGAAAACCAGGTATGATAGGCATGTGTCCTGGACCTACTCCTTTCAGCTAGACCTGAAATCCTAAAGTTCTCATGACTTCTTAAAATAGCACTGCCAACTGGAAAACAGGCATTTCACACTCAAGCCATGACACACTTTCATTTAGTGATTTGAGATTTAGAAATATAATGGTATTAGTATACATCTTTAAAATTAACAGGATGGATGAGTTCAGCACACCTGCAAATAAATGGGGATGAGCATGTCATAGAGCATTACTGAACAAGCTTATGACATCAGAGAAATTGCAAGAAGCTGAGTATAAATAGAATAAAAATGGAAAGCAGCTCTTAGAAAACAAATTTAAGAAAATTAGACTATAGTTAGTGTAGAAGAGGGTATATTTTGGGGGAAAAGGCTGAGGGAAAGAAAACAATTTGAAGCCTATTAGAGGAGTCCAGCAGAACTCAAAGGTTACCTGGACTGAGATATAAGAAATGGGATGTTAGGGCTGGGAAGGTGGCTCAGTGGTAGAGCACTTGTCTTGCATGCCTGAGGCCCTGGGTTTGATTCCTCAGCACCACATAAGCAAAAAGAAAAAAAGCCAGAAGTGGTGCTGTGGCTCAAGTGGTAGAGCGCTAGCCTTGAGCTGAAGAGCTGAGGGACAGAGCCCAGGCCCAGAGTTTAGGCCCCACTACCAGACCCCCCCAAAAAAACAAACAAAGAAATGGGATGTTAGGGAGGAAAATGGCAGAGGAGAAGCTGAAGGCTAAACAAAATCTCACATAGAAAGAGTTTTAGTGTTCCAGTGAACAGTCCTAGGCTAGCGAATCACATCAAGTGGGCCATCACAGTACAGAGAGTTTGGCCAGAGAGGGAAAATCCAGGCAAGGAGACAGATCTGAGCACTTTCGGTAGCTGCGGTTGTGGTGGCAATGGCGGCAGCTGTAGCCACCATACCTACATCAGAGAGAGTCAGGAACAAAGGCGCCAGATGCAGCAGGTGAGTGGATTTCACTAAACACCAGCAAGAACTGAAAAGTGGCAGATATTTTCATCCTGCAGATTGCAGACCAGGGACAACCCAGGAACCAAGACTCTGGCATGAATAAAGCCCTGACATCCTCATTCCTTCTCAGGGAGCAGAGGAGGGAAGGCCACCCCTAAGCCCCCCCCACCAGAGACCTCCATCTTTGATACTGACAAAGGTCCAGCTAAGCAGCTAGCTCTACCTCAGGCCTTGGAAAAAAACAAGAGTCATTTAGTAGGTCATAGGAACCTGACCTGACCTGCCATGCTCAGCTCCACCCAGGGGAAAGTCACCCAGAACAGGCAGAAGAAGCTCCGCCCATGGAGGAGTGACTTTCTTCACTGGGTAAACAGAGCCAGAGGTTGCCCCTCCCTACAGCAGCCTAGACAATCAATTGAAATTCAGTAAACACAAACCCTGAGAATGGCTCCAGGCTGGGCTCTGTGAGTGTTTCTGGAGCTAACCCCTTAGGGAAAATCTACTGTTTGCTGAAAAGCCTCAACCCTACCCAGAACCTAGCCTCATCACAGCATCTCCAAACTAGAGGAAACAGGCATCTCCCTCTTTTGTGATTCTCAAAGCATCTCTTCCTCCCTCTGAACTAGCCTGGGAGGACCATCACAAATCCTCGGTAATACAGAGCATTTTTCTGCCTGCTCAAACAAACTGACTTAAAAAAACAATCAAGCCACAGGAAAACCAAACACCACAAGCAGACCAGAGACTCCACCAAGAGACTGCGGACATGCCGACACAGGAGATATACAGGATCCTCCCATTCCCCCCCCCCAAAAAAAAAATCAATGTTTGTACCTTTTTTAAATTTTTATTTTTTTAAATTGTTTTCTATTAATCTTTTTTTTCTCTCATAATGTTTATTTTAGGTGTATATGTGTGTGTGTGTGCTTTTTTAAAAAAAATCTCTTTTGACCTTTTGGTCCTTTTTTTATTCTTTTCATTTTTTTTCTCTTTCTTTCTTTATTGTGTGACTTAATTGGTGTTCTGCTCATGCTCAGATATATACCCAACACCGATTATTAAACCTTATCCCCCATTGGTTACCTACTTAATCCAGAAATTTATTACTCAATCACGATCTCTTAGGCTTAAATTCTTTTTTTTTTTAATTTAAATTTTAATTTTTTTGAACATACTGTACAGAGGGGTTACAATGACATGGGCAAGATAATGAGTACATTTCTTATCAATCATTGCAGCCTCCTCCTTTGTTTACCCTTCACATCCCTTCCCAGCCTCCCCCCCTGCCTCTCCCACCCAATCCTCCCCCTCTTCCCCCCCCCCCACCAAAGTTGTAAAGTTCGTTTTTGACATGACAACTTGTACTTCTCATTGTTGCAACAGGTCCACCTGTATCTTTAAACGACTTGTTTTTCCCCATCTCCTCCACAAATTATACCGACATCAAATATAGTGCAAGCAGGGGTTATACTGTGGGGGAGGGACATACAAAGCAACAAAGAGATAATCTTACAAATGCGTTAGAAACAAATGCATGAAAGAAAAAAAACATTAAAATACATATCTAAGGGTTCATTTTCCTAACATCACATTATCTGACCTTTTCTGCTTGACTCATACATATACTAGATATTGCAAATAAGGGAAACCATGGGACCTATGTTTCTTTGGGCTTGGCTTACTTCACTTAATATAATTTAGCATTATTTACCATAGCTAAGATATGGAACCAACCCAGATGCCCCTCAGTAGATGAATGGATCAAGAAAATGTGGTATATATACACAATGGAATTCTATGCCTCCATCAGAAAGAATGACATTGCCCCAGTTGTTAGGAAATGGAAAGGCTTAAATTCTTTAATAGCAGTATTATATCTTTATACCTATACAATTTTCAAGTAACTAATTTTAAGAATTTTTATTTTTTAGTTTTCATGTCTCCTTTCTAGCCTTCCCTTCCTCTCAAACTATCATTTACTTCTCTCAAAATCACTTCTGTAAACTTACATAAATTTTTTTTGGGGTCCAGTCATGGGGCCTGAACTCTGGGTCTGTGCGCTGTCCCTCAACTCTTCAGCTCAAGGCCAGTGCTCTACCATTTGAGCCACAGAGCCTCTTCCTGAGTTTTTTGCTTTCTGCTTATGTGGTGCTGAGGAATTGAGTGCAGGGCCTCATCCATGGAAGGCAAGTGCTCTACCACTGAGCCACCTTCCCAGCCAAACTTACATTTTTGAGTGTTTCACTTTTTAAATTTAAATTTTTGTTTTTCCATTTTTCCCTTAAAAAAAAATCTCTCTCCTATCATTCTGTCCAACCCATTTCCCTCTCTGAGATTAGAACTTGGTTAAACTCACTCTCCTTTTACCTCTCTACATCCCTCTAATCCTATTTTCCCCCACATTTCTCCCTAAAGCTAATAATTTCTGGTTTGCCTAATTCTTTTTTGCTGTTCTTAGCCCATTAATCCATAGTTGTTTGATGTTGAAGATTGTATCTGTTGAACTAGATTGTATCTGCAGCCATTTTGATTGTGCAACTGCAGGACTCTAGTTGATGCTTGCCTTAAAATAGTGTTCCAGCACAAAACTGGGCAGAACAAGCTAGAAAAACACAAGAAAAATGGCAAGGTCAGATATCTCAACTCCCACTCATGATAATATGGTGACAGAACAGTTAATGAAAAATCCAGAGGAGAGTTCCCAAAAAGCTCTACAAACACTACTTCTAAACATGGTGAATGAAAATATTGAAAACCTGCAAACGACTCAGTGTGAGCATGATAAGGAGATAGAGGAGACAAACCAAAGATTAATATAGGAATCTCATGAGTGTGAGCTAGCTACTCAAAGATTGATAGAGGACTTGCATGAGCAAGTTGAGAACAGTCAAAGAGAAAGAGAGGAATAGTGTTAGAAGGCTGAGAACAGTCAAAGAAAACTACAGGATTTGCATGAAAGTGAGGAAGCTACTCAAAGAGTAATACAGGAATTGTGAGAGCCACATGAGACTAGACAAAGATCAATAGAGAAATACATGGAATCCATGAACAGACAGCTGACAAAATTTAGGGAGACCACAAAGGAAATGATGAATGGAGCCCAACAGAAGGAAGGGAGTCCAAGGAAATCATAACATATCAAATAAGTGATTTGAGAATAAACAATGAACACCAAATTAAGGAAGTAAAGAATTTCATACAATATCTAAAACAAAGGACCAACAAAGAATTTGAAGCCATCAGAGCAGAACAATTAGAAGGAAAAGAAATAAAAAAAACAAAATAGAAAGTCATGACACTAGGTTAGACCATGCAGAAGGTCGAAACTCAAAGATTGAAGACAGCCTAGATATTATAGAGAAAGAACATACAACTATCCAAGACAAATCCAAGAAATATGATAGATCTATTCAACATTTGGAAGACACTATCAGAAAGCCTAATCTGAAGATAATGGGTGTAGAAGAGCACCTAGAGACAGAAGTTAATGGTTTAGGATATTTGTTTAACAGGATCCTAGCAGAGAACTTCCCATACATGCAAAAAGATAGGCTTTTCAGACACAAGAAGCTTTTAGAGCCCCAAATAGACCAGACCAGAACAGGACATCCCAGGGTCACATTATAATCCTCACAGGATCAATTCAGACCAAGGAAAAGATCCTTAAAGCTGGCAAGGAGAAAAGATCAATCACCTATAAAGGAAAACAAATTAGAATCACCTCAGATTTCTCAGCAGAGACAATTAAAGCAAGAAGAGCCTGGAATGATGTATGCCATGCCCTAAAGACAAACAACTATCAACCAAGAATGCTGTACCCAGATAAACTCTCCTTCATAACCGAAGGTCAAATAAAAATTTTCCATAACAAAGAAAAACAGAAAGAATATATCTCCACCAAATCAGCCCTACAAAAGATGCTTAAAGACGTCCTAAACATAGAAAACCAACAAGACCAGAATAAAGGCTGGGAAAATGCACCCAAACTGAGAATCCAAGAACCATAGGGAGAACCCAGTTGCCACAGCCCCCAAGAAGGTGGATAAAATGGCAGGAACTCCCAAACACCTCTTAGTCCTAACTCTCAACATTAACGGACATAACTCTCCAATTAAGCATCATAGACTGTCTAGTTGGATTAAAAAGCAAGATCCTTCTATCTGCTGCCTTCAACAGTCACATCTTGCCCGTAAAACCATTCAGATTTTGAAAGATAAAGGCTGGAACAAAATCTGCCAAGCAAACAGCCCCCATAAAAAGACAGGAGTTGCAATCATATCAGATAAAATATACTTCAAATTAAAATTAGTGAGAAGAGATAAAGAATGTAGCTAAATACTAATTAACAGATCTCTCTTTCAGGAGGATATTACTCCTCTAAATACATATTCGCCAAACAACAGAGCACCTAAATTTATCCAAGAAACACTACTTTCCCTCAAATCTCACATAGATCCAAAGACATTAGTTGTTGGAGATTTTAACACACCACTATCCGTACATATCAAAAACTCAACAGAGAAACTGCAGATCTAAACAACTGCATAGATCAACTAGATTTAATAGACATCTACCAAATATTTCACCCAGCAGCATCAGAATACATGGTTTTCTCAGCAGCACATGGAACTTTTTCCAAAATAGACCACAGTTTAGGTCCCAAAGTAAACTTGTCCAAATTCAGAAACATTGAAGTTATATCTTGCATTCTCTCAGACCACAAGGGAATAAAATTAGAACTCAAAAACAAAAGCCACCAAAGAAAGTCCTGTAACACATGGAGGCTGAACAACACACTGCTGAATCACCAGTGGGTCATAGAAGAGATTAGAAACAAAATTCAAATGTTCATGATATTCAACAAAAGTGAATACACAAATTACCAGCTCCTCTGGGACACAGCAAAGGCAGTACTCAGAGGCAAGTTTATAGCTCTGAGTTCCTACATCAACAAATTGGAGAGATCTGAAACCAACAATTTAATGAGACATCTGAACTACCTTGAAAAAGCAGCAAAATAAACCCCAATCCAGTAGACAGAAAGAAATTATTAAAATTAAATCAGAATTAAAAGAATTAGAAACCAAATAAAACATAAAAATGATCAACGAAACGAAGAGTTGGTTCTTCATAAAAATTAACAAAATTGACAAACTCTTAGCAAATCTTATTAGAAAAAGAAGAGATCAGACCCAAATAAATAAACTTAGAGATGAGAATGGAAACATCACCATAGCAAAAAACAAGATTCAGAACATTTTAAGGGAATACTTCTCAAAACTTTATGCTATAAGTTTGAGAACTTGGCAGAAATGGACCGTTTCCTAGCAAATATTGACACGTCAATATTAAATCACGTCAACTTAAACCATCTTAACAGGCCCATATCCAGCATTGAAATAGAAACAGCAATAAGAGACCTCCCATCTAAGAAAAGCCCAGGACCAGATCGATTTACAGCAGAATTCTACAAGGCCTTCAATGCAGAGCTCACTCCAATACTCCTTCAACTCTTCAATGAAATTTAAAGAGAAACTTCACTACCTAACTCATTCTATGAAGCCATCATAACCCTCATCCCCAAACCAGGCATGGACTCAACAAAGAAAGAGAACTATAGACCCATTTCTTTGATGAACATTGATGCAAAACTTCCCAAGAAAATGTTTGCCAATCGAAGTCAACAATTCATCCAAAAAATTATATATCATGATCAAACACAAGAACAGACCTCAGGACCAATGGAATAGAATTGAAAACCCAGAAATGAACCTACAGACCTATAGCCATCTAATCTTTGATATGGGAGTTTAAAAAGTAGAATGAAAGAAAGACAGCCTCTTCAGTAAATGGTTCTGAAAAAATTGGTTAATCACTTGTAGAAAACTAAAACTAGATCCTTATATATCACCCTGCACCAGATTCAACTACAAATGGATCAAAGACCTCGGATTCAAAGCAGACACTCTGAAAACATTACAGGATGGAAGATGAAAAACCCTAGATCTCCTTGGCACAAGCCGAAATTTTCTTAAAAGAGACCCAGAAGCACAACAAATCAAAGTCAAATGGGATTGCACGAAATTGCAGAGCTTCTGCATGGTAAAGGACATAGCCAGCAAGATCAATAGAAAGCCCACAGACTGGGAGAAGATCTTCACTAATCATACAACCGACAAGGGTCTCATATTTTAAATATACCTGGACCTCAAAAAATTAAATCCCCCAACATCAAATTCTCAAAGAAACAACTGCCCTATAAATAAGCGGACTAAAGACTTACAGAGAAACTTCTCTGAAGAGTAAAGAAGGATGGCCAATAGACACATAAAAAATGTTCAACCTCCCTAGCCATAAAAGAAATGCAAAATCAAAAGAACATTGAGATACCACCTCAAAAGAACATTGAGATACCACCTCACCCCAGTTAGAATGGCTATAATCAAGAACTCTAATAACAACAGATGCTGGAGGGGATGTGGACAGAAGGGAACCTTATTGCATTGTTGGGGGGAGTGTAAATTTGTTCAACCACTTTGGAAAGTAGTATGGAGGTTCCTCAAAAGACTCCACATAGAGCTCCGCTATGTCCCAGCAATCCCACTTTTGGGCATTTGCCCAAATGATCACAAACAAGACCATACTAAAGCTATCAGCACAACTATGTTTATTGCTGCAGTATTTACCATAGCTAAGATATGGAACCCACCAGATGCCCCTCAGTAGATAAATGGATCAAGAAAATATGGTGTGTTTATACACAATGGAATTCTATGCCTCCATTGGAAAGAATGACACTGCCCCATTTGTTAGAAACATAGGTCCCATGGTTTCCCTTATTTGCAATAATTAGTATGTGTCTGAGAAAAGCAGAAACGGTCAGATAAGTTGATGTAGGGGAAATGAACCCCAAGAAAATGATTCAATGTTTTTTTTCTTTTTTGCAATTGTTTCTGACATATTTATAAGATGATTTCTTTGTTGCTTTCTATGTTCCTTCCCCATGGGATAACCCCTGTTTTCACTGTTTGTCATGTTGGTATAATTTTTGAGTGGAAGGAAAAAACAAATTGTTTAAATAGGAATACAGTTGGACCCATTGCAACAATGAAATGTACAAGACGTTATTTGGAAAACCAAACAAAATTTGGTGGGGGGGGGGAAGGGAAGGGGGCGCTGCGGTGGGGTGTGTGTGTGGGAGAGATGGGAAGGGATGGGAAGGGGAAACAAAGGAGGAGGCAACAATGCTTGGTAAGAAATATACTCATTACCTTGCCCATGTAATTTTAATGCCTCTCTTCGGTATTTTCACAATGAAAAAAAAAAAAGAAATGGGATGTTAAAAAACTTGACAAACTTAAACTGTAAAATCAAGTAGATAATATTTAGTGGATAATTCTATGGTCTAATAGCTAGCATGTCTAGCCCATTCATTTGGACTATGGCATATTTGTATTTGTAAGTAAATAAACATATGTTTGATTCTGTGTTTTGGGCTCATAAAGGTAATTGGAGCAAAGATAATTTTCAATTCATGAATGAAAACACAGGATATTGTCTATGTATCTTTTTGCTATTACTTTTAAACATGTATATGTGAACATGCACAGCTCTGAATACCTTACCTAAAACATACAAAAATACTGCTCAAAAACTTTTGCATTGGGGATGGGAAGGTGGCTCAGTAGTAGAGCGTTTGCCTTGCATGCATGAGGCCCTGGGTTCGGTTCCTCAGCACCACATAAGCAAAACAAACAAACAAACAAACAAACAAAAGCAACGCTGGAAGAGGTGCTGTGGCTCAAGTGGTAGATTGCTAGCCTTGAGCTGAAGAGCTGAGGGACAGCGCCCAGGCCCAGAGTTCAGGCCCCACGACCGGACCCGAAAAAAAAACTCCCAAAACAAAAACTTTAGCATTGGTTTCCAAATGCTAGTCTACCTACGACTGGACCCAAAAGAAACCCCAAAAACAAAAACTTTAGCATTGGTTTCCAAATGCCTGTCTACCTACAAGTGGGCTAAATAAGAGTATTTTTTGAGAAAGGCAAATTTCTGGATGCTATATTCTGTGTGTGTGTGTGTGTGTGTGTGTGTGCGCGCGCGCGCGTGCGCGCGCGCTCGCCAATATTGGGGCTTGAACTCAAAGCCCTGTGCCTGAATAGCTGACATTGTAGTTCTGAGCCATCTGGCTCTGGATGTTACATTGGTAATCAACATCCCTTGTGTGAGACCAGGAACCTGTTTTTTAAAGCAGTAAGCCAGATACTTATAATATTGATGGATTTATCAATCAAGATGATGAGCTTTCTGTTGACCCCGGACTTTGAATAACCATTTCACATGTGCCTTCAAAAGGAATGCAGAAAAAAACTGTCCTACCTGGTGAATTTGCTAGGCATAGTTTCCATTTCCATGATTTTCTCTCCAAAGCAAGAGTGAAGAGACAGGGCAGGGTGGCTTCCTTCACTTACAGTTCTGCTTCTGCAGCTGAGAGAGAAAAAAGAGAATGCATCTAAAATTGTGGCCATTAAAAAAAATTCTATTTTCCTACATAGCAACCTTAACTTTTCATCTTTTTCAATAATTTGCTCTCAACACTACTAGCTCACTCACCATGAAATACTTTATGTATACCAATAAGTACATAGTTAAATAATACTTGATATAATTCCTTATGTTAAGTCAAACAAAATGGGAAGATTTTAAGGAAGTTTAGAAGCCAACTCTTTTGTTCAAAGAATCATATTTATTAGTCACTTCAGTTATGAATCTCGTTTATTATGATCAGTGCTCAGAATTAATTAATTTTTCATGTAGGTCATACTTTGTTTCAGCTATTAATTAAAGTTCCTAATGTGATAATAAAATATATTTAATGCATATCATCTCTTTTTAAATGAATAAAATTTACTAATTGTTGAAATAATTCAAACTTTAATTATTATCATGCATTTAACCTTATCATTTCATTAGTTACAGAAATCTTTTTTGCAGTTCCTCTTCAGACTTCCTCTAATTCCTTGAAATTTTAGAAAGACATTTTCTGATTGCAGAATCACATGAATTCTACTTCCCTACAATGTAATGAGAAATTAGCTTGATGAAATAAATGTATATGAATGAAATATAGCCAGGATAATCGTTTGAGGTGTGATTTTTTTAATTTTGAAGATTATCTCTTAAGCACTAGCATATATCTGCTTGCTAGAAGCATGAAGCTAACTTTGTGCATGCAAAAAGCTCTATTTTTGTTTTTCTTGTCAATAGAATTTTAAATACTAAAATTTTCCTTTGGTTTTCTAAGATAATACAGAACACTTCAAATTGGAAAACACCTGAAAATTTTGAATATTACAAAGTGCCCTCATATTGTAAAAGAAATTTATATTTATTTATATGTTATTATGAATTTCTTCCATAGTCTCTCATCATATGGTCTGATATATTCTATGCATTTCAAAGTTTCACTTTTTATATTTAAACCTACACTGTATCCATAATTAGTGTTTGTTTATTGTATGGATTCTCTTACTTTTCTATTGCTATAACCAAATACCATAGACCAAGTAATTGACACAATAGATGTCTATTCAATTTTGGATTTTGCAGATGGGAAGTCCTAGAGTAGTCCTTTGACATATGAGGTACTTACTGCTGCAACACAACATGGAAAGAGGATGTGTAAGAGCAAGAAAGAGAAAACACGAGGGACAGCTAGGTGTATAACAACCTGCTCTCTCAAAATCTAGCTTATTTCCGTTGCATTGACATTAATGAAGGCTAGGTCAGGCCCAGCACTCCCTTGGCTTGCTTGCTCAAGCCTAGTACTCTACCACTTGAACCATACTTCCAGCTCTGATTTTTATTGGTTATTTTGTAGAAGGGGTCATGTGCTTTTCTGCTTGGGCTGGGTTCAAATCACAATCCTCCAGGTTTCAGCCTTCTGAGTAGCTAGGAGTACAGTTATGAGTCACTAGCACCTGGCTAAACTTCTTTTCTTATTCTTTATTATGTAATTTTGAACTCATTGCTATTAGAATTTATTTTCATTAAAAAATCATGGGCAAAGTCCCGAAGGGAGCTTTAAGCATTTCTATCAGCCATGCATCATTATCTCCTGTGCACTACATCAGACCAATGTTGTTGTTGTTTCATCTGGTAAGTCTTTGCGCCATGCAAGTAATATACATCCAATATCTTAGGGGTTTTGATTCACCAGTGAAGACTATTTTGACATTTCTATACAAAACCCAGGCTTTTTGTTGTTTCTTCTGTTGATGGAGAGAGCTTTCCTAGAGTACTATTCTCTTGAGGGTGCAGTCTTGAGAATCTTACCTTTGTATAAGTATCTTACTTTTTTGCCAGACCTTGGGCTTGAACTTAGGGACTGGGCACTGTCACTGACCTTCTTTTGCGTTAGGTCTGTCCAGGAGATCAGCTCCCTCCCTCTCCTCTTCCTAAAAGACATCATGCAGCCTTACCAGAAATCACTTGCCTGAAACCAGTAATCACCTGAATGTCAATCACCTGACTGTGAGACAGTAAAGGACCCCAGACTCCAAGGTCAATTCCATGTGCACTGAGGTCACTCCCTGAACTGCCAAAGTTATTCCTCCTTCAGACAGTGAGAGGTTCCCAAGGATCTGAGATCACTTTTCCATCTGCTGTGGTTACACTTCCTCCCTCCCTGCCTTTCCTCGATATAATCCCACTCAACCATTAGTCCCTCCTGTCTTCTTCTCTTTCTTTCTTTCTCCCTCTTTTTGCTTCTCTTCTTTCTCTACATACCGCCATCTTGTGCAGGCCAAGAGTTTACTCTTCCACCAATAAACTCTTTTCTGCCTGAACTATGTGGAGGTCTCCTTTCTCTGTACCTTACACTTGCTACTGTTGTGTGTCCTAATCTCTGACATGAAAATACCTCTTTCAGCTCTCACTATATATTTTCTCATTGTTCTCAAAAGCAGTGGTGACTAGGTAGAAAGGGGATTCTAGATGCAGCATAATGGCATACTCAGCCTAATGGTCTTCCTTCTAGTCTTATATTTATATGACTAAAGTGTAACCCAATTAAATTTCTGTATAATAATAAAAATGTGATTCTTTGTAGATTTCTATTAAAACATGGGTTTCCCCACTTGATGTTACTGTTATTTTGAGCTAGATAATTCATTGTTGGAGGGGAATGGGACTTGGTTCTGTGCACCATACATAGGACAGTATCCATGTGTCTATCTAATATATTCCAGCAGCAATGCCCATCAATGCTCTAGCTGTGAAAATCAAAAAGATCTCCAGACAATGTCAAATATCCCTTGAAGTTCAAAACTGGCTCTGATTGAGAGTCAGTGCTCTGGACCAAGAGGTAACTGCATCAATATAAAAACCATTCATCATCATCGATTCCATTATGTCTTTGCTATTTTCCACTAATTATGTAGGCATTTGGAAGCAAGTGGCTATGGGACCCTCATAGTACTGAGCATAGTACTTTGTACATCTTTGTTGATTACTTCTTTGAATATATTAAACAACTTTCTATTATTGCTTATTATTAACATAAAATCAATTTACATGATTTAAAAATTCATAAAACATGTGCTGCCTAAGGAAATGAAAGCCAAGTTCATTCTAGAGAGAATCTTTTATTCAAATGTTCCAACCAGACTTCTTAAATATAACATGATGTATACTTCTTAATTTCTTGGCACATGGTTAAGTTAATTTAACAAAATTAAATGCTTTTAAATGAGAAATTTATTTAATCTTTATGTTTTTATTTTTTATACAACAAAAATATGGTTGGATGCATTTGTCTCTATAAGGCATTTATTTTTAACTGGTTTTTCTCAGATGATTAATTTGTTAGTAATAAGGAGCTATTTGAAATAATGGTCTGTGTCCTTAATATTATGGCCTCATTCTCTTGACAATATGAAATCAAGGCCAACTTGTTGATGATGATAGTGTGTTTATAGAAGGTGCTCAACAAGAAGGAATTTTTTTATGTTTTTTAATTGTAAAAATAGCATACAGAGGGGTTACAGTTGCATGAGTAAGGTAATGAGTACATTTCCTATCAAGCATTGTTTAAAGTAGGGAAATAGTAGGTAAAAGAAGAGTGGGTAAAAACCAAGAAGAGTGCATTCCATTTATAAAATGAAATACAATTTGCTTTGGGTCATAACCTAAATTACTGTCACATGATTTTCTTCAGTTAAAGAAAGGTTATATCAGAACAGCTAGTGAGTATCATCAATGAGTAGGAAATAGAGCATGACTGCAAAAATATTAGGGCAATTGGAAATAATGAATAGGAAATGAAATTTTCCTATTCAAAATTCTTTTTCTCCAGTTCTCAGCATGAAGAAAAGCTCTAAGTATAAAACATAGTTTTTGTTTTTGTCAAATACTCCCTAAATCTTATCAAATCTATTTTAAATATAGGGACATTTGGTGTGATTCTAATTCATATTATGTTTCTGGTCACTATGTTCAAGGTCTATAATTTAAATCATTAAATATTTCAAAGGATCTTACAAAATTATAATAGAAATTTCTAATATATAGTTGAGTTAGAATAATTAACTGACTATTCTAATCAAATGTTGTGACATAATATTAAGTGATGACAATAATTTGATACTCAAGAGTTAATAAAATGCTATGTGCTTGAAATTCTGCCATTGGCATTTGGAATTCAATGTGGTAGAATATTTTATTAGGATTATGAAATAGTTTTTAAAACCACATTTGATCTTAGATCACTAGTTTTACGGCATTGGGCAAAGTAGCTCAACTTTCCATGAGATGAAATGCACCCTTTTCTCTGAAACTATATGTTTGGTAAGAATAAAATTTCCATAGACTACTCTACTTTTCATCATATGAGTAATCAGGACATATTTAGAGTCTCCTAAATGTTCATTTCATTGATGGACTAAAATCATGGCATCATTTTTAATTTTTGTTATCATATGAAAATCCATGCTGAACTGTTTAAAGTATGTTCATTTCTGAGCTCAACTGTAGACCTTCTGAATTGAATCAGACTCTGATATCTATAGTTTAAACACACAGAGAACTCTCCAGTGTTTCTTTATGACTTGCATCTGGGTTGAAGACAACTTCTGTAGGGTTTGGGTAAATTGTGTAAAAAATTATCCAACCTATTTGGAGATATGACAACATCAATATGTATAAAGAAAAGGCTAAAATCAATAAGTGGAGTTGAGAATGCAGGATGTGAGTTTATTTGAAGTTGTAAAAAACAAGACAGGGAGCATTGTGAGGTTCAGGGAAAAGGAGGAAAGGAAATGTCAGAGCCATGCTGATGTGCAGATGAAAGAAGAGCTGCAAAGCTTTTACAACAATGAAGCCTGAGCTCATTAGAATAAAAGACTGTACTTCCTGGATACTTAATTCTTGATTCATTTTTTCCCCTTTTTTAACAAATAATATTAACTTGGTAATTTGGTTATATATATTTGTATAAATAATATATCTTATAAATAATATGTTAACTGTATTTTTTCATATCATGAAGTATTGTTACTGTAATTCCTCATAGGTATCTTTGATATCAAACATTATGATCATTACGGTAACCTTAGAGCTATTTCCAGGGCACATTTTTTCCTAGTAAAAAGTTTAAAATACTACTTTCTGAAATTGTGTGTGATCTCAGTTATTCTAAAGCACAAATATCTGCATAACATTAACACACTTAACAACAATCCGGAGTATGCATTTATAATTTCCACATTTTTGCTCTTACTGAATTGCTTTGTAATCCTTCAAAACTTTTTCATTTATAAATTGGTGTATATCTATCTTAAATGTTTAAGTCATATACACACAGATGAATAATTATAAATTAAATTTCAGTGTAGTTAACCCCAAAGTCAAGAAATGAAAATCTGTAAGAATCCCAGAAAATTCCTTTCAGATTAAAACTTTCTCTTCTCCAACAAATCATTACAATGATGGTTTTTCTGACAAGTATTTCTTTGCTATTATTTTATTTCCTCGAGTGTTTGTTCCCAATATCTTATCATTTAAAATTTCCTTGCATTAAACTTTCTCTGAGTGTTTTATTTTTGTACAACATTTGTCTATGAGATTCATCCATGTTGTCACAAATAGCTTTAGTTAGTTCATTTTCATTGCTCTTAGCATTCAGTTGGATGAATATCCCACAGATTATCCATTTTATGGTTGACAGTATTTGGATTGTTTTCAATCTTCAGCTATTTCAGACAATGCTGCTTTTTATTTTACATGTGCTTAGTGCATGATGAAATTGATGGATCACAGGGTACATGTGTCTATGCTTTAATAAATAATGTCAATCTAGACGCTGAAGTGGTTTTTATATTTCCATCAACAAGGTATAAAAATTCTACCACAATACTTGGAATGTTTTTGGAGTCTTTATATGCTTTGTCAAGCAGTGGGGGTGTTAAGGCTTCAATTTGTATTTTAAATTTGCATTTACCTGATAAATGATAAGGCTGAGCATCTTTTCTAATATTTATTGGCATGTAAAACTTGAATTTGAACTCAAAGTTTCGTGGTTGCCAGTCAAGCTTGAGCTATTCCTCCAGCCTTTTTGGACTTGTTATTGTTGAGCTAGAGTCTTGCTTTTTGTCCAGGATTACCTGGATGTGATCCTCCTATTTACTATTTACACTTCCCATGCTAGTTGGGAAGATAGGCTTGTGTCACTAGATTCCATTTTTTTTTTCTTAAGATGGAGGTCTTTTTTTTTTTTTTTTTTTTTTTTTGCTATTTCATTCAAGTGTTCTAGTAACTATTTTTTAAGTTTTTTTAATTTTTAAAGTTTTTTATTGTGAAAATATCATACAGAGGGTTTACAATTACATGAGCAAAGTAATGGGTACATTTCTTATCAAACATTGTTGCCTCCTCCTTTGTTTCACCTTCCCATCCCTTCCCATCTTCCTGCCCCCTGCCACCGCCCAGCTTCCCCTCCTTCCTCCCCCCCTCCACCAAAGTTGTAAAGTTCGTTTTTCCACATAACGTCTTGTACATCTCATTGTTGCAATGGGTCCACCTGTATCCCTATTTAAAATTATTTTTTCCCCTACTCTCCACAAAGTATACCAACATCAAATACACTGAAAACAGGGTTATATCGTGGGGGAGGGACATACAAAGAGACTTTACCTTTAGCATGGTCCTATATAGAATTTATAAATATATGTGAATATTTAAAGGTTGAAGAATTAGAGACAAATATACATTTTAAATTGCATGCTCTGACAGTATTATCTTTTTGTACAGTGGCTGATTTGTTTTGATTTTGTACAAAGTGCCATCATGCAAATAACTATCTCATTCCATGAAGGGACAGAGGCCCCTTATAGCATTCTCTATGCCATTTGTGCATACAATTGATTGCAGCTGTATCCAGAAGAAAGGGAACAAATCTTTCGCTGATTCTACTGCCAAGAAGTAGATTAAATTTGGAAACATATCATTGATGGGCAATTTAAACTCAGAAATATGGGATTTGCCTACCTAAAGCCAAAAAGCAAAGATAAGAGACTTTACTGGTATCAGTCATGATTCTTGTTTAGAGTATGATAGTATGAGCATTTACATTTAACAAGTGACATTTTTGCTCATTTTTCATAATTTCCTCTTAAAGTGGCATTTTTTCAAAATGCTGTACTTTGTCAAAGGCAAAGTTCATCTTCCTTGAAAGCAAGAACTATTTGTTAAAACAAGTTCAACCACTTTGGAAAGTAGTAAGGAGGTTCCTCAAAAGACTCCACATAGAGCTCCCCTAATACCCAGAAATCCCACTTTTGGATATTTACCCAAATGTTCACAAACAAGGCCTTACTAAGGCTACCAGCACAACTATGTTTATAGCAGAATTATTTACTATAGCTAAGATATGGAACCAACCCAGATGCACCTCAGTAGATGATGAATGGATCAAGAAAATGTGATATATATATATATATATATATATATGTATATGTGTGTGTGTGTAATAGACACACACACACACACACACACACACACACACACACACACACAATGGAATTCTGTGCCCCTATCAGAAAGAATGGCATTGCCCTATTTGTTAGGAAATGGAAAGACTTGGAAAAAATTATATTGTTAAGTAAACCAGGCCCAAAGAAACATAGGTCCCATGGTTTCCCTTATTTGTAATAACTAGTATATGTGTAGGACAAGCGGAAAAGGTCAAAAGCTATGTATATATAACCATATAAGCTAATGCTAAGAGTAATGAACCCAAAAGTAGAGACACAAATGGTTTTGTCTTTCTTGCTGCTGTTCTTAATGTACTTAAAATGTACCATGTGATTTTTTTGTTTCATTTGTATGTTCATCCCCCATGGTATAACCCTTGTTTTCACTGTATTTGATTCTGGTACCCTGAATCTTATATATACAATTTTCTAATTTAGGGAGGGAAAGGCAAGTAACAAAATACTGAAATAAGGATGCAGATTGAGCAATTGTAACAATGAGATGGACATGACACTATGTTGAAAGTGAACTTTACAATTTCACAAATAGGGGAGGGAGGAGTTGAGGATGTGGGGAAAGAAGGGATGGTAGGGGAAAACAAAGGAGGAGGTAACAATACTCAATAGGAAATGTACTCATTACCATACATATGAAACTGTAACCCCTCTGTACTGTGTTTTTACAATAAAAATATATACAAAAAAGTTTATATGTGAAACTTACATGCAGCTACACAACACAGACATGTGGATAGAAGCAGTCTGGGTAATGTGACAATAGAGAAGATATTCTGAACAAACTTGTGTGAAATAAGAATGAAAATATACTTTATTTATTTAAAAATATATATGAGATTATACCAAGAGAAAGTATTACTTATTTGTTTTATGTTTAAGAACTGTGAGTAGCGTTGTGTCAGAATGATTTTATCTCAAACACAGGAAAGAATCTTCACAGTCTTTTGTTTTTACATTTATATTCTGGCCTTGTTTTCCTTTTTCTATTGTTGACTTGGCCTAATTCAACAAAATGGCTTAATTTCCTCTATCAGAAAGATTTTTATTTTTAGTCTGAAGAAATCTGTTAGGGATTGTTGTGTTGTCAGAAATCCATGCCCCTTTCAGTCAATGAAGGCACTGTAAACATGACTGTGTAGGATGTCAGTTGAAGTTAGATGGCTATCCTGGAAGTTTCTCAGAGAAATCTGACAAATCCTTGGAAGAGAAGTTAGAATATCTAACAGATTTCATCAGCACCACTCTGTCAGATGGAGGAACATAAAAGTACATCAACCAGGCAGAATTGGCAGTATTATGCACATTTGTGAGAGAACATTGAGATGAACTTATAACAATCATCAAACAGGTGTAGTCAATACTGCTGTCATGGGAACAAATTTTTCTCCAGACAGCAACATGTCAAAATAAAATCCCATTGTCAGAGACCAATGGGAAAACTGAATTAATGCAAGGATTTAGAAAATTGGGAAGGGTTGAAAAGCTCAGTTGGAAAAAAGAACTGCCATTGAGTATTGCACACATGCATGTCTGCATTGATCCCCTTCTCCTACATTAGTTCATGAGTACATTTTTCAGTAAATGCTACTTTTATTCTCTTAACAGCTTACTTCTGACCTCTGTCTCCTTCCCCAATAACTGCAGCTATTTTTGAAGGCCAGGTTAGCATAGCAGAATATAATTATCTCCTTTCCCTGAAATCTGTGCAGCAATTTGACTTTTGTGGATTGACCCTGGTGAACAGGGTCAAAGAATTGTGCTATAGGGATCAGAAGACAACTTGCGCTGAGTGCAGATAATAGATCACTTCTGGAATGAGCTCCTTCTGGGTATTCAATCATCATTTAAAGATGTATTCTAGTGACATGGGCAATTTAAATGAATATTAAGGTAATTAGATAACACAAGTCTAAACAGCCCACTTTTGCCTGATCTAATCAAATATATCAGAGAAAACTAAGAGTTACATCTCATTTATTTTGACTTCCCATAAAGATCTCTGTCCTCTTTTAATTAATTAATTTATTTATTTATTGTCAGTCGTGGGGCCTGAACTCTGGGCCTGGGTCCTGTTCCTCAGCTCTTCAGCTCAAGGCTAGCACTGTATTTGAGCCACAGCACCACTTCCAGCTTTTTCTGATCATGTGATGCTGAGGAATTGAACCCAGGTCCTCATGCATACAAGGCAAGCACTCTACCACTGAGCCACCTGCCCAGCCCCTCTTTTCCCTATTTTAATTCCCACATATTTTATGTTAGGTGCTTCTACTGTACTAGTAACTATATATCTTCTCTCTATATATGTATAATATATTGAAGATATCTAACTATAAAAATGCTTGGTTTTATTTTGCTTGCAGAAACATTAAATAACTTTTTAAAGTTAAATTCTCTTTAACCTAGTTTTTATTTCTCAGGCGCCTTGCCTAATTCAATGTTAATATTAAATCTCATTGTGATCCAAATATTTTTATTATTATGCATGGTTCTTTGAAACATAATGCAATATGATCTAGTATGCCCATTTAAACATAGAAATAGCAATAACTAAGCATGAGAATACAAATGCATTAACATTTTCAACTTGTTAATAATACTGATGTAGATCAGATCAATGGCTCAGTGTAGAGTGCTCACCTCAGATGCATGAGGCCCTGCGTTCATTTCCTCAGCACCACATAAGCAGAAAAACGTTGGAAGTGGTGCTGTGGCTCAAGTGGTAGGACGCTAGCCTTGAGCTGAAGAGCTGAGGGACAACGCCTAGGCCCAAAGTTCAGACTCCACGACTGACAAAAAAAAAATTAGTGTTAGAAACATAGAAGATAATTCAATAAACACATTACAAAATCTAAGACTCTGTAAAATAGTGAACCATACACTTGTTTGGTATACCTGAAACTAAAATAAATTGAGTATATTTACAGCTAGGAAAACTTGATCATAAAAGTGGGCATTAGCTTCTATAATAATTATAAAATAGATGCTGAATTAGAAAATTGAGTAAAGCACTATTTCTACTATAAGAAAACCATTGGACTTTTGTGAAATTTGTGCAAACAATTAGGAATATCCACAGAATTAAACTTAGCCAAAATGAATAAGTTAATGCTAAGGGATTAAGTTTCAATAGAATCCCAATGTTTTTTACTAGTAAAAACGATTTCTAGATGATAACCATTATAATGATTCTTTTTAAATGTTTTAAATTTTTATTTTCAGTTATTTATTTTTTCTGAGCGACAACAATCTATTTTTCATTTCGATAAGCATCATTTTGTATGGTAATATGCATATATCTATTAAGCTTTTGTGATTCTCTTCTAAGAATATCCTAAACATACTCTAGGTAATGAAAATGAGGGAAACCATGCAGCCTATGTTTCTTTGGGTCTGGCTTGTTTTGTTTAACATGTTTTTTCCAGGTCTTTCCATTTCCTTATAAGTTAGGTGATGTCATTATTTCTGATGGAAGCATAGATCCATTCATTTACTGAAGGGTTCCATATTTTAGCTATGGTAAGTAATGCTGCAATGAACATGGTTGTGCTAGTAATTTTAATGTGATCTTGTTTGTAGCCCAGTGGGATTGCTGGGTAATATTGGAGGTCTATGTGTAGTCTTTTGAGAAAGATCAATACTGCTTTCAGAGTGGTTGAACAGTGTAGCAGCATTCCCTTTTGGCCACATCCACATCAGCATATGCTATTATTAGTTTTCTTGATAATGGCCATTCTAACTGGGGTGAGGTGGGATCTCAAAGTTGGTTTCATTTGCATGTCTTTTATGGCCAGAGATGTTGAACATTTCTTCATGTGTTTATTGGCTATTCTTTTTACCTCATCAAAGAAGACTTTCTTGAAGTCTTTAACCCACGTATTAATAGGGTGGTTGTTTCATTGAGGACCTTTTATGGGGGTGGGTGTTAATTTTTGAGCACTAAGTACATTTTGAATATGAGGCCCTTGTCTTGTATAGCTAGTGAAGATCTTGTCCCAATCTGTGGGAATTATATTTATCTTGCTAACCATGCCCTTTGTCATGCAGAAACTCTGCAGTTTCATGGAATGCTGTTTTATCTAGCCTTTCTTTGATTTGTTGTGTTTCTGGATCTTTATTTAGGAAGTTTTGACCTATGTCAAGAAGCCCTATAGACTCCCCTATCCCTTCCTGTAAAGTTTTCAAGGTATCTGCTTTTACCTTGAGGTCTTTGATCCATATGGCCTGGTGCAGAGTGATATATAAGTTTTCTACATGTATATAATCAAATGTGCCCTGATCATTTGTTGAAGAGACTGTCTTTCTTCCATTCTATGTTTTCAGGTGTCTTATCAAATATTAAATTCCCATAGGTCTGTGGATACATTTCTGGGTATTCAATTCTATGCTATTGGTCCTCAGGCCTGTTTATGTGCCAGTACCAAATTGTTTTTACAGCTTTGTAATAGAGTTTGAAGTTTGGTATTGATATTTCTCTAGCACTGTTCTTCCTGCTAAGAATTGTTTTTTCTATTCATTGTCTTCTATTATTCCATATGAATTTTTGGATTGCTTATTCTATTTCATTAAAGAATGTTGTTGGGATATTGATAGGTATTGCATTGAATTTGTAGATAGCTTTGGGCAGTATTGCCATTTTCATGTTGTTAATTATCCCAATTCAGGAGCTTGGGAGTTTTTTCCACCAATTCAGGAGCTTGGGAGTTTTTTCCACCTCCTTAAGTCTGTTTTAATTTCCTTTTTGAGGTTTATAAAAATTTTTTAGAGGTCCTTCACATCTATGGTTAAGTTAACTACTAGGTATTCTTTCTTGAGACTATTACAAAAGGAGTTGATTTCCTGATTTCATCCTCGCTCTTCTCATTCTTGTCATACAGAAATGCTATTCATTTTGTAGGTTAATTTTATACCCTGCTATATTGCCAAAGTTTGCATCAGCTCAAGTAACTTAGGAGAGGAATCTATGGGGTATTTAAAATACAGGATCATGTCACCTGCAAAAGAGGGGCAGTTTTATTTCTTCTTTCCCTATTTGGATCCCCTTTATGTTTGAGAGACAATGATCCTCATTTTTTATTTCATATTCAGAACTTATCATCAAGAGAAAAGGCAGGGGCGGGAATGTAGCTTAGTGGTAGCATGCTTTCCTAGCATGCATGAAGACCCGGGTACAATTCCTCAGTACCACATACACAGAAAAAGCTGGAAGTGGTGCACTAGTCTTGAGCAAAAAAAGCTCAGGGACAGTACCTAGGCAGTACCTAGGCCCTGAGTTCAAGCCCTAGGACTGGCAAAAAAAGAGAAAAGGCATCAGAATTTCACTATTAATTCAATAAGCATTCCAACACTTATAGTGAAACCCAGTGACTATCCATAAATCCTTCAGATGAATATAACCATCCTCAACACATTTTCAGCCTTCTGTCAATTGCAATACAAACTATTATGACTTATGATATTGCTTATGAATGGAAGAAATCAAGTTGGTTCCACCTTTGGCTAGTGTGAAGGCAGGAAAACCCAAAGAACAAATTCCATGAATCTTTTCTGTTCAAAACTGCATATCTTCTATTTAGTGAAAGATTTCAATAACTGACAGTAAGATGTTATTATAATACATACATCAAATAAAAGCTGAATCAACAATTAGATATTAGATGCTTTTCAACTGCAATAAAATAATGCTTAATTCCTTTAATTCTGGTATTATTTACCACTGTTTGTTATATACCCTTGTCATCAACTTTCTTTCATCTTCAATTGCCAATTTCCTTAACTCTCACTTATTATTTGTGAAGTTGCATGTATAATAAACTTCTGTGTTCCCTTAGTTTTAATTCCATGATGATTCTTAACTGTAAAGAATTAGATGAAGGTTCCAGGAAGATGGCAGAGGAGAAGCTGGAATCTGAACAAGAACTCGCATAGAAAGCAGTTTTAGAGTTCCAGTGAACAACCCAAAGCCAGAGAATCACACCAAGTGTGCCATCACAGGACAGAGAGTTATGCAAGAGAGGGGAAACCAAGGCAAGGAGACACATCTGAGCACTTGCTAGCAGCCACCGCCGCGGCGGCAGGATCACGGCGGTGACCGCTGCTGCGGCCAAACCTCAGCCACAGAGAGTCTGGGACGAAGGAGCCAGACCCAGCGGGCGAGTGGATTCTACTCAAAACCAGCAAGAACCGACAAGGAGCAGACATCTTCATCCTGCAGTTTGCAGACCAGAGACGACCCAGGATCCAAGACTCAGCATGAGTAGAAGCCCGACGTCCTCACTCCTTCTCAGGGAGCAGAGGAGGGAAGGCCACTCCTCCCCGCACAGCACCGGTGATCTCCATCTTGGGTACCGACAAAGCTCGGAGGAGCTGCCAGCTCCAACTCAGGCCTTGGAATAAAACGAGTCATTTAGCAGGTCACAAGAACTTAACGGCAAAGTGACCTGCCAGACTCAGCTCCATCCAGGGAAAAGTCACCCAGCTCAGGCACCAGCCATTGGAGTGGCTTTCCTCACTGGGTAACCAGAGCCAGAGGCTGCCCCTCCCTCTAGCAGCCTCCACAATCAATTGAAATTCAGTAAACAGAAACCCTGAGAATGGCTCCAGGCTGGGCTCTGTGAGTTTTTCACAAAATAGCCTCAGGGAAAACCTACTGTGTGTTGAAAGGCCTCAACTCTACCCAGAACCTAGCCTCATCACTGCATCCCCCTCTTTTGTGATTCTCAAAGCAGATCACCCTCCCATTAAACTAACCTGGGAGGGGGATCTCAAAATCTCAAAAGCAGAGCATTTTTCTGCCTGTTCGAACAAACTGACTTAAGAAACCAATCAAGCCAAAGGACATCAAGCTGACCAGAGACTCCAACAAGAGGCTGGTTACAGACAAAAGGGAGATAGAGGATTCTTCCCACCCCTCCCAAAAAAATAAAAAAAAAATCAAAGAACTTTTTTTTTCTTCTTTTTCTTCTTATTCTTTTTTTAGTACCTTATATATATAATTTTTTTCCTTTTCTAAAACTTTTATTAATCTTTAATTTTTGCCTTTTTTCAAAAAATAATTGTTTTCCAGTAACTTTCTTTTTCCTCTTATAATTTTTATTTTAGGAATACGTGAATGTGCGTTTTCCTTTCCTTTCTTGTCTTCTTTCACTTTTTCTTTCTTAATTATCTTTTTGTTGTTTTGTCTAGCTCTACTGAACTTCTGATCTTTTTTTCTCCCTTTCTTATCCTTTTCACCTTTTCCTCTCTTTTGTTCTTCTTTATGTGACTTAACTCTTGCTTGTCCTGCACATCCTCAGATAAACCCGTAGTAAACTAGTAGACCCTAACCCCCATTGTGTACACACTTAATCCACAAATTTATTAATCAATTCAAACCTCTGAGACTTAAATTCCTTAATAGCAGTACTACCTCTTTATACCTATCTAATATTTAAAGCATTTTTTTTAAAGTTTTTCATATCTCCTCTATGTCCCTCCCCTTCTCTCAATATATTCACATTCCTCTCTAAATAGATGGTCTTTAAATCACCTAATAATATTAATTTTTATGTTTCTATCTTTTTTCTGGGCTCTTTTCATTTCCCTTTCCCTTTCTTCTTTTTCTCTCTCTCTCTGCTTGCATCCTACCCAACCTATTTCCTGCATTGAGATTAGGACAAAGTTAACTCTCCCTGTGCCTCACCACACCAATCTATTCCTATTTTTTACACACATCTCTCCCTAACCCTAATAATTTCTGGTTTTCCAAATTCTTCTCTGAGGTTCGAAGCCCATTAACATATAGTTATTTGATGTTGAATAGATGTATATGTTGAACTAGATTGTATCTGTAGAATATTGACTGTACAAATGCAAACTTTGGTTGACAGTGCCTTAAGCTAGAACTAGCACAAAACTGGTGCTATTTTCATCTCAAATGGGCAGAGTAAGCCGGAAAAATACAAGAAAAATGGCAAATCCGGGTATCTCAATTCCCAATCTTGATAATCAGGGGTCAGAACAGATAATGAATAATCCAGAGGAGAGTTCCCAAATAGCTCTACAAACACTGCTGGCAAACATGATAAATGAGAAGTTTGACAACTTACAAAGGATTCTGTATGAGCGTGATAGGGAGAGAGAGGAGGCATTCCAAAAGTTCATACAGGAATATCATAAGCGTGAGGAAGCTACTCAAAAACTGATACAGGATTTGTGTGAACACCTTGAGAATACTCAAAGAGAAAGGGAGGAATGGCGTGAGCAGGCTGAGAACACTCAAAGAGAACTGCAGGAATCCCACGAACGGGAGGAAAGAGAACTGCAGGAATCTCACGAACGGGAGGTAGCTAATAAAAGAGTAATACAGGAATTGAGAGACCAGGTAGAGAATACACAAAGATCACTAAAGGCATTCATGGAATCCATTAACAAAGAGCTGAAGGAAGTCAGGAAGACCACAAAGGGAATGCTGAATGGAACCCAACAGAAGGAATGGGAGTCCAAAGAAACTATAACCAATCAACTAAGTGATTTGAGAACAAACACTGAACACCAAATTAAGGAAGTAAAGAAATTCATACAAGACCTAAAACAGAGCTTCAACAAAGAACTTGAAGCCATCAAAGCTGACCAATTAGAAGGAAAAGAGATAAAAAATAAAGTAGAGAGTCTTGACAGCAGGTTAGACCATGCAGAAGATCGAATCTCAGGGATTGAAGACAGCCTAGATATTATAGAGAAAGAACATACAACCATCCAAGACAAGTCCAAGACATATGATAGGTCTATCCAACACCTGGAAGACACCATCAGAAGGCCCAATCTAAGGATAATGGTTGTAGAGGAGCACCTAAAAACAGAAGTTAATGGTCTAGGAAATTTGTTTAACAGGATCCTAGCAGAGAACTTCCCAAACATACAAGAAGATAGGCCTATTCAGATACAAAAAGCTTTTAGAAGCCCAAATGGACCAGATCAGAATAGGACATCCAACAGTCACATTATAATCCACACAAGATCAACTCAGACCAAGGAAAAGATCCTTAAAGCTGTCAAGGAGAAAAGGTTAATCACCTATAAAGGGAAACCAATTAGAATCACCTCAGATTTCTCAGCAGAGACAACCAAAGCAAGAAGAGCCTGGAATGATGTATTCCATGCCCCAAAAACAAACAACTATCAACCAAGAACACTGTACCCAGCTAAACTCTCCTTCATAACTAAAGGCCAAATAAAAACTTTCCACAGCAAAGAAAAATGGAAGCAATACATCTCCACAAAACCAGCCCTACAAAAGGTTCCTAAAGATGTCCTACACGTAGAAAACCAACAAGACCGCAATAAAGGCAAAGAAGCTGCACCCAAACTGAGAATCCAAGAACCACAGGAAGAACCCAGTTTTCGCAGCCCCGAAAAAGGTGGATAACATGGCAGGAACTCCCAAATACCTGTCAGTCCTATCTCTTAACGTTAACGGACTGAACTCTCCAATTAAGTGACATAGACTGTCTAGTTGGATTAAAAAACAAGACCCTTCTATCTGCTGCCTGCAGGAGTCACATCTTGCCCGTAAAAACAAACACATTTTCAATGTTAAAGGCTGGAACATATTCTACCAAGCAAACAGCCCCCATAAACAGGCGGGAGTTGCAATCCTAATATCAGATAAAATAGACTACAAATTAAAATCTGTGAGAAGAGATAAAGAAGGTCACTACATACTAATTAAAGGATCTCTCCTTCAGGAGGAAATTACAATTCTAAATATCTATTTGCCAAACAATGGAGCACCCAAATTTATCCAAGAAACACTACTTTCCCTCAAATCCCATATAGATCCAAAGACATTAATTGTTGGGTATTTTAACACACCACTCTCCCCACTAGATAGATCAACTCGGCAAAAACTCAACAGAGAAACCGCAGATCTAAACAGCTGCATAGATCAACTAGACTTAACAGACATCTACCGAACATTTCACCCAGCAGCATCAGAATACACGTTTTTCTCAGCAGCACATGGAACGTTTTCTAAAATAGTCCACATTTTAGGCCACAAAGCAAACCTGTATAAATTCAGAAACATTGAAGTTATACCTTGCATTCTCTCTGACCACAAGGGAATAAAATTAGAACTCAACACCAAAAGCCACCAAAGAAAGTCCGGTATCACATGGAGGCTGAACAACACACTGCTGAATCATGAGTTGGTCATGGAAGAGATTAGAAAGGAAATTCAAATGTTCATGCTATTCAACAAAAATGAACACACAAATTACCAGCTCCTCTGGGACACAGCAAAGGCAGTACTCAGAGGCAAGTTTATAGCTCTGAGCTCCTACATCAACAAATTGGAGAGATCTGAAACTAACAATTTAATGACACATCTAAACCTCCTTGAAAAAGATCAGCAAGATAAACCACAATCCATAGATGGAAAGAAATAATCAAAATTAAATCAGAATTAAATGAATTAGTATCCAAAAAAACTATAGAAAGAATCAACAAAACAAAGAGTTGGTTCTTCGAAAAACTTAACAAAATTAACAGACCCTTAGCAAATCTTATCAGAAAAAGAAGAGAACACACCCAAATTAATAAACTCAGAGATGAGAATGGAAACATCACCACAGAAACAACCAAGATTCAGAACATTATAAGGGAATACTTCTCAAAACTTTATGCTAATAAGTTTGAGAACTTGACAGAAATGGACCTTTTCCTAGCAAATATTGACATGCCAAAACTAAACCAAGATGAGTTAAACTATCTTAACAGGCCCATATCAAGCATTGAAATAGAAACAGCAATAAGAGACCTCCCAGCTAAGAAAAGTGCAGGACCAGATGGTTTTACAGCGGAATTCCACAAGGCCTTCAAAGCAGAGCTCACACCAATACTCCTCCAACTCTGCAATGAAATTGAAAGAGAAAGCTCACTACCGAACACATTCTATGAAGTCATCATAACCCTCATCCCAAAACCAGGCAGGGACTCATCAAAGAAAGAGAACTATAGACCCATTTCTTTGATGAACATTGATGCAAAACTTCTCAACAAAATTTTGGCCAATCGACTTCAACAATTCATCCAAAAAATCATACACCACGATCAAACAGGATTCATTTCAGGGATGCAAACCTGGTTCAATATACGCAAATCAATTAATATTATTCATCACATCAACAGTAGCAAGAATAAGAACCACATGGTTATCTCAATAGATGCAGGAAAAGCATTCGACAAGTTCCATCACCCCTTTATGATGAAGGTTTTGGAAAAATTAGGAATCCATGGAACATTCCTCAATACAATAAAGGCTGTATATGACAAACTTACAGCCAACATTATACTCAAATGTGAAAAACTAAAGCCATTTCCTCTTAACTCAGAAACAAGACAAGGATGCCCACTCTCTCCACTTCTCTTCAATCTAGTATTAGAATGCCTAGCTACAGCAATTAAACAAGATGCAGACATAAAGGGGATCCAAATAGGGAAAGAAGAAATAAAACTCTCCCTCTTTGCAGATGACATGATCTTGTATTTAAAGAATCCCATAGACTCCACTCCCAAATTACTCAAGGTGATTCAAAACTTTGGCAAAGTAGCAGGTTATAAAATTAACCCCCCAAAATCAATGGCTTTTCTGTATGCCAACAATGAGAAAAGTGTGGCTGAAATTAGGAAAGCAACTCCATTTGTAATAGCCCCACAAAAAGTAAAATACCGAGGAATTAACTTAAGTAACAAAGTGAAGGACCTCTATGATGAAAACTTTAACATCTTGAAAAAGGAAATCAACACAGAACTTAAAAAATGGGAAAACCTCCCATGCTCCTGGATTGGAAAGATTAACGTCTTGAAAATGGCAATACTTCCCAAGGCTATCTACAAATTCAACGCTGTACCTATCAAAATTCCAACCTCATTCTTCAAGGAAATAGAAGAGGCAATCCAAAAATTCATATGGAAAAATAAAAGACCCCCGAATAGCAAAAAACTCTCCTCAACGGAAAGAACACTGCTGGAGGAATATCAATACCAAATTTCAAACTCTACTATAAAGCCATAGTAATCAAAACAGCTTGGTATTGACATAAGAACAGACCTCAGGACCAATGGAATAGAATTGAAAACTTAGAAATGAACCTACAGACCTATAGCCATCTAATCTTCAATAAGGGAGCTAAAACAACAGAATGGAAGAAAGACAGCCTCTTCAGTAAATGGAGCTGGTAAAATTGGTTAACTACTTGTAGAAAACTAAAGCTAGATCCTTATATATCACCCTGCACCAGAATCAACTCCAAATGGATCAAAGACCTTGAACTCAAAGCAGACACTTTGAAAACATTACAGGATGGAATAGGAGAAACCCTAGGTCTCCTTGGCTCAGGCCGAAATTTTCTGAATAGAGACCCAGAAACACAACAAATCAAAGAAAGGTTGGACAAATGCGATTGCATGAAGTTGCAGAGCTTCTGCAGGGCAAATGATATAGCTAGCAAGATCAATAGAAAGCCCACGGATTGGGAGAAGATCTTTACTAGCCATACAACAGACAAGGGTGTCATATCTAAAATATACTTGGAACTCAAAAAATTAATTCCCCCAACAACAAATCCTCAAAGAAACAACTGCCCAATAAATAAGTGGGCAAAAGACTTAAAGAGAAACTTCTCTGAAGAAGAAAGAAGGAAGGCCAATAGACACATGAAGAAATGTTCAACATCCCTAGCCATAAAAGAAATGCAAATCAAAACAACATTGAGATATCACCTCAGTCCAGTTAGAACGGCAAAAATCAAGAACTCTAACAACAACAGATGCTGGAGGGGATGTGGACAGAAAGGAACCTTACTTCATTGTTGGTGGGAATGTAAACTTGTTCAACCACTTTGGAAAGCAGTATGGAGGTTCCTCAAAAGACTTCACATAGAACTCCCCTATGACCCGGCAATCCCACTTTTGGGCATTTACCCAAATGTTTACAAACAAGACCACACTAAAGCTACCAGCACAACTATGTTTATTGCAGCATTATTTACCATAGCTAAGATATGGAACCAACCCAGATGCCCCTCAGTAGATGAATGGATCAAGAAAATATGGTATATATACACAATGGAATTCTATGCCTCCATCAGAAAGAATGACATTGCCCCATTTATGAGGAAATGGAAAAATTTGGAAAAATTATATTAAGTGAAGCAAGCCAGGCCCAAAAAAACATAGGTCCCATGTTTTCCCTTATTTGCAATATCTAGTATATGTATGAGTCAAGCCGATCAGGTCAGATAATGTGATGTCAGGAAAATGAACAATTAGACATGTACTTTAATTTTTTTTCTTTCATGCATGTGTTTCTAAAGCATTTATAAGATTTTCTCTTTGTTGCTTTGTATGTCCCTCACTGACAGTATAACCCCTGCTTTCTCTATATTTGATGTCAGTATAACTTGTGGAGGAGATGGGGAAAAACTAGGTGTTTAAGGATACAGTTGGACCTGTTGCAACAATGAGAAGTACAAGTTGTCATGTCCAAAACGTGCTTTACAATGTCGGTGCGGGGTGTGTGTGAAGGGGGGCAAAGAGTAGGATTGGGATTTGGGGGCAGGGGGGAGGCTTGGAAGGGATGTGAAGGGTAAACAAAGGAGGAGGCTGCAATGCTTGGTAAGCAATGTACGCATTATCCTGCCCATGCAATTGTAACTCCTCTGTACAGTATGTTCACAAATAAAATAAAATTAAATAAAAAAAGAATTAGATGATTTGAATTATATTTCTTTTTTACTAAGGTGATGTACAGAACAGTTACAGTTACATAAGTAAAGTAATAAATACATTTCTTATTGAACTTGTTACATCCTCCCTCATTTTTCTCTTACTTTCTCTCCCCCCAACTACCCCAAGTTGTACACATCATTTCTACCATTTTGTCTTGTGAATATCACTGTTGCATCAGTTTCCTCCTTTTCCTTTGTCTCCCAATTCTGTTGTTCCCTTTCCTTTCCATAATTCAGATAAATGATTATATAATACCAGGGCACAAAAGCAAATACAGTGAAAACAAGGGATAAACCATAGGGGGAAGAACACACAAAAGGAACAAGAAATCACACAGTACATTAAAAACTACAACAGTGAAAAATGTCTTGTGTCCATGTTGGTTTAAGAGTTACCTTATTTGGTATATATTAAATTATTTCAAGAATGAAAGTTTATCTCTAAAAAGATTTTATTAATTATCTAGTAACATTACTAAAACAAAAACAAACATTTTAGTTAACAATATTGTATTTCTTAATGATCTGGTATAATAACATGTCAATGACAGTTGATAAACATTAAAACCTAGCAATGATGTCCTCCTTAAAATTAGCATTCAAAAATAGATTACCAGTGACAGAAGTTAAGGCTGTCTCTGAGAAGTGACTTGATAGATATGTGTGTGTTTGTGTGTGTGTGTGTGTGTGTGTGTGTGTGTGTGTGTGTGTAAAGATTTAAGGAAAAGTATTTGTATCTAAAGGTTAAAATATTCAGAAGTTGCTAGAACCAAGGACAAAATGACAGGTTGTCTTTAGACCACATAATGATTCCATAGTTTTCTGAAGTTCACAACGTTTAATTCAAGAGTGGAAACTGGATCTAACAAATATAATTTGCTCGCCTATAGCCAAATAAGGTCACATGATTTCAGAACTGGAGTAGACTAAAGTTAGATTTTTGTTGTTGTTGTTGTTGGTTGTGGAGCTTGAAATCTGGGATGGGACGCTGTCCCTGAGCTCTTCAGCATAAGGTGAGCTGTCTACCACTTGAGCCACACCGCCACTTCTGGTGGAGATAAGAGTCTCATGGACTTTCCTGCCCAGGCTGGCTTTGAACCATGATCCTCGGATCTCAGCCCTCTGAGTAGGTAGGATTACAGGTATGAGCCAACAGTTTCCAGTTAGTATTTTTAACAACCAATTCATATATAAGAGAACTGAAGGGAAGAGAAATTAACTCACATTTTTTGAGCATGTACTGAGCAGAATGTACATTATGCATAGCATCTCTCCTATTTACTATACATACTATATACAACAATGCTTATTTGGAAAAAATATACTAGGCTGGTCCAGTGACCATTTTTGCAATGTTTGTTTTATAATTTGTTTTACCCAGTGGTTATTTTTGTAGTACATTCTTATATAGCATTCAGAAGATAGAGAATAGCTATCATTTCCAAATCTTGGGCACATCCCTGTGACAGTGTAGGATATAACTTGATTATTTTGTGTAGCTTTTCAATTAAACTTGAGTTCTGAAGGGATTTTGGTTTAAAAATGAAGAATGGTAGGGAAATATCTAGGCATTTACAATATAGTAATATTTGCTAAGAGATATGGATTTAAAATTAGGTTATTTTGAGTAGAAACTGGAAAGAAATTAGTTTGGAAACACTGAGGATATACAACAAATGATTCATTCAGCAGGTAATGGGTCATATAGGTCAGAGACATGTTTAAACTGCTGATCCCACTGGACAAACTGACAAAAGAAATCAGGTAATCATTTCAGGTGTTTCCAGTCAATTAAATCAAGGTTTGTATAAATATTACTTAACAATAGAATTGTACAATTATTACTTTAAATTATTAAATAATTTTGCATTAGACAGAGCTGAATATGAATCCCTTTGTTCACTTTGAATGTGAAAACTTGGACTAGAACAGAACTGGTAGCCTTTATTGTACCAACCGCTTCTAATATCTTTAAAGCATTTATTACATAGGCTGAATCTGATATTAAATTAAAGGGACAGGGGAAAGCTTTAAATACTTCAATTACAATCATCAACTCAACAATCTGTGGGTTACCAGGGACAAATTGATGCTGCACCGGGTCTTGGTTACCTGCGACGTATACCCCGCATCACGTTTTGGAACCATCCGTAAAAATATTTATAGCCCCTCCAATAGGCTTTTGGGCAGTTACCTTTGGAAAAATCACTGGATGTTCTTTTACAAATCTCAGTAGGGGGTCTTTGGGCAAATGATTATCAATATCTCCTGGAAACATGCATTTCAAAATGGACCAATTATCAATAGTGGCACATAAAGTCTGAACTTGGTAGGCATTGTAGGGAACAATGATGGAGTGCGGATAAACTCCAAAAAAACTGTAAACTCTGTTGAACTCCTTGCAGAGCTAAGCCCGCCACCGCCTCAGGGTAATACTCCAGCACTTTTCTGGGGGAAACATGAGAGTGTAACCACATCAAAGGCCCCTCTTGCCAAAGTACCCCAGTTGGTAGGGTCTCAGTGGGAAGAATGCATAAATCAAAGGGTTGGCCATCTTGTAGCCTGTTTAAACAGGCGGCACTTAAGGCCTCCTCCACCCTTTTGAGCGCAAATTGGGCGCTCTCAGTCAGGTCGCGTGGGAAGTTTAAATCTATATCTCCTTTTAACATATCAAATAAGGGTTTTAATTCATAATTTGGCAATTTCAAATACCCCCTTATCCAATTAATATCCCCCAACAATTTTTGAAAATCATTTAAAGTCTTTAAGTTATCTTTTCTCAGGGTCAATTTTTGGGGCATGATCGACCTAGGATGTATCTTAGCTCCTAGGTACTCCACCACTCTGCCTGTTTGTATTTTTTCTGGTGCTGGATAAAGACCCTGTTCCCTTAAAGCCAAAACTAATTCTGCATAGGCCTTTTGTAACCCAGCTTCTTCCTTATGAGCTATCAAAATGTCATCCATATAATGGACCACCCTGAGTTTAGGATGCCGTTCTTTAACAGGAGCTATAGCCCTGCCGACAAACAGTTGACACATAGTGGGGCTGTTGGCCATACCCTGTGGCAGCACGACCCACTCATATTTTTGGTCAGGTTCCTCATGGTTACAAGAGGGCACAGTAAAGGCAAAGCGCTCACAATCAGTGGAATGCAAGGGGATAGAAAAGAAACAATCTTTTATATCTATTACTATAATAGGCCAATGGGCAGGGAGTGCAGAAAGCAAAGGTAACCCTCTTTGTACAGGGCCCATAATATGCATTTGTGCGTTTATGGCACGCAAATCATGAAGTAATCGCCATTTACCCGACTTCTTTTTTATCACAAATATTGGAGTGTTCCATGGTGAAACTGAGGGTCTCACATGGACCAGGGCTACTTGTTCTTCTACCAGTTTATGAGTGGCTAAAAGCTTTTTGGAGGATAGAGGCCACTGAGCTACCCATACCGGTTCCTCTGTCTTCCAGGTAATGGGAACTTGATTCTCAGTGGCCCCTATGAAAAACCCAGCCCATGTCTGTCAAGTTTTTGGTGGACATCAATAGGCTCTTTACAGCCTTGCAAGTTTTTTCCCAGTCCTTTCCCTGGGCAGTAGCCCATTTGTAACATCATTTCCTTTGAGGTAGGAGAATATTCGTTACTAAGGCAAAACCCCATCTCTTTTAGTAAATCTCGACCCCACAGGGAGACAGGCAATTCTAAAACATAAGGCTGGATGTTTCCAGAGTGTCCTTCTCCATCCTTCCAGTTGAGGGGTCTTGCACTTATGTCAGGAGCTTTGGCATAGCCCAACCCTCTCAGGGTTTGTCCTGAGGCCTATAATGGCCACCCTTTCGTCCAATCCTTTTTGGCAATAATGCTACGATCAGCCCCTGTGTCTAACAGTCCTATAATCCTTTTTCCTTCAATCTCCAGCTCAAGCGTGGGTCTCTGGTCTAAATCCAGGGCTAGGTACACTGACTCAATTCCGGAGGAGCCAAAACCCTTTTTACCTCTCTCAGACTGTATGGCAGGAAAATTTTGATGTAGGCTAGGCAGGAGTAACAATTGGGCAATTCTGTCTCCAGGGGAAATTGCTACAATACCTTTTGGAGCTTCTACCATGATTTTAACTATACCTGTATAATCTGGGTCAATAACTCCTGGGTGAATTTTAAGCCCTATAAGAGTAACGGAAGACCGGCCAAGTAGTAACTCCACTGTGCCTCGTTCTAAAGGACCTTGAAAATCTGACTCTATTAACTGAACGCCCATTTGCAGGGTTAGTACGAGTCTGGTGGTGGCGCGGATGTCCAGTCCCGCCAAGCCTGTAGTGGCTCTCCGCGGTTCTTTGGATGCCTCAGGGTAGGCCATCCTTCTTGGGAAATTTCCTCGTTTGGGCTTTCCATTGCCCCATACATTTGCGGGCCCTGGGGACAGGGGCCTCTCTGTCCATTTTTTGGCTGCATGATGGGGCCCAAGAACTGGCCATTAACATCTTTGACTGATCTACATTCACTGGCCCAATGCTTTCCCCTTTTACATCTGGGGCACAGCCCTGACTGTTTACCCATTGTAACTCCTCCAGCCCTTCCGGTTCCTCTTCTCTCTGGGCAATCTCTCTTAAAATGACCAGCCTTGCCACACTTAAAACATACTCCAGATGTCACTCCAGAGCCCCCCTGCCTATTTGAATACTGGAGTACTGTGGCAGCAAGGCCTGCATTAGTTAGAGGTCCTCCCAGCTCCCTGCACACTTTCATCCATGCCTCCCACCCTCTATTTTTATACGGGGTAATGGCGGCTTTGCATTCTTTGGTGCATTGCTCATAGACTAATTGTTTTATAAGAGGCATAGCCATGTCAGGATCCCCCAAAATTCTGCCTGCTGCTTCCACCATTCTAGCTACAAAATCTGGAAAAGGCTCGCTAGCCCCCTGCAGGATCTTGGTGAGATTGTCGCTAACTTCCCCCTTATTTGGTAGTGATTTCCACGCCCTAATGCAAATATCATTTATCTGTTGATACACTTCAGGGGGATATCCTATCTGAGCACTAGCAAAGCGACCTTGTCCTAAGAGCATGTCTCTGTCCCAAGCCTGACGTCCGTTCACTTGATTGATGGCTGCCTGTTCATTACAAAATTCCAGCATAAATGCCTGGACTCAAACATGCCCGTGCTAGGCTTGCCCAATCAGAGGGGGTCAGGCAATATCTCTTTATAGCTTCCACTTGAGCTACAGTAAAAGAGAGTGTAAGCCCATACGTCTGAACAGACTCAGCCAGGGACTTAATTACTTTAAATTCTAGAGGCTCATGGAATCTCTGTTGATTATTGTCTTGAAAAACTGGGAAGGTGAGTTCTGCTCAAGCAGTTTGCCAAGTGTCCAGGCAAAACATGTGCCCATTGGCTCCATGTTGATATGGAGGAGGAGCTAAAGGGGTCTGACCGGAAGTTCTTTCTACGTCCTCATTAAGTGCAGGTTGGCTTAGCTTACGTTCCCCTTGTTTTATACGGCTCCTTTTCATCTGTTGAATAAGTGCTCTCACTTCTTCCTCCTCTAACTGGCTGGAACTCCCTCTTTCCGATTTTAGCTCGGACAGATCTGGGTATTGACGCCCCCTTTTGTCTTGTTCACTGTCTCCCCTTTCACTGATCGCCTCCTCTGACCTCTCCTCCTGTAACTGCTCCAGTGCTGACTGTCCATTTTCTATAATCTCACAGCAGCTCTGATCCTCCAGGCAGCCACTAATCAATTTCCAAATGGGGCGGACTCCTGCCTTTAATGTGCCCTCTTCATAGGCAAAGTCCAAATCCCTCCCTAATTTGTCCCAGGAGGCTATTGTAAGGCTCCCGGAGACTATGAACCAAGGAGCTACAATGTTGCATTCCTCAAGGAACCTCTGTAAAGTATCCTTTTTTAACTTTAGTCCTTTTGAGCGTAGCAGCTCTTCCAGGGCCAGAAAAATTGGATGTGACGTAGTGACGCCCATCTTAGTTCTAAAAATTTTATTTTTTGTTACTTTCACTTTAGGCCTGTGTTTTATTTTTTTCCCGGGTTTCAGCTCTCTCTTTTACAGAGAAGAGCCCCGTATTATGCCCGCTTTAATCACGGATTCCCACTTCACCTGGGAACTTACCCCCGCTCTTGTCGTGGATTCCCCCTTTTCCTGGGAACTTACTGGTGCACCACCCTGACCGCAGAGAGTTCTGAAGCCCCATGCAGGCCGCCAGCTGTCGCGACCACCTCGACCAGCAAGGAAGACGCGACCTGGGATTCTTCTCAATGCGGTTTATTCAGGACCTTGCTACAAGCTTCTCTCCCGCTTCTCTTCTGCCCACTTCTTCCTGCTTCTCCTTCCCCCCCACCCCCCCCTGCCCCCGCGGTCCGGTTATAAGCCTCCTGGATGGCCAATCCTGAAGCGCCACGTGGCATATTCTGATAGGGCTGCAAACACGGAAGCAAACTAGGAGCCAAGGAATAGCCATATAAGGAGTTGTTTTTTACAGAGAGCACTTGTCACTGGGAAGACGGAAGGCGGGAGCCAGCGCCATACAATGTTGCTTTTGCGGCCACACCTTACAGTCGCACCGTCTTTGGTCGCAGCTCCAGCAGCTCTCCACAGGAAGAGATGGGGGTGAATGATGAGAGGATTGATCAAGGTATATTGTACTTATAAGCTGAGTTGTTGAATGGTAACTCCTTTATACAACTACTTAAAGAGAGTAAAAATATAATTTAAAAAATCTTCTTCGCCAGGCGCCGGTGGCTCACGCCTGTAATCCTAGCTACTCAGGAGGCTGAGATCTGAGAATCGTGGTTCAAAGCCAGCCCGGGCAGGAAAGACCGTGAGACTCCTATCTCCAATAAACCACTAGAAAACCGGAAGTGGCGCTGTAGCTCAAGTGGTAGAGTGCTCGCCTTGAGCTGAAGAGCTGAGGGACAGCGCCCAAGCCCAGAGTTGAAGCCCCATGACCGACAACAACAACAAAAATCTTCTTCATGTTCTTGGAAAAAGTTTCATAGCTAGTTTAACTATTTGGTAGAATTCTCTAGTGAAGCTATCTCGTTCTGAACTTTTCTTTGTTGGGAGGGGTGTGTTTGGGAGTGTGTTTAGTGGGGTAAGAACACTTAAGGTGAAGTCCACCCTCCTAAAAATCCTTGATCACATAATACAATACTGTTAACATAAGGATGCTGTAGTATAGAAAAATTTTATAACTTATTTGTCTTGTATAACCCAAACGTTATATCCATTTAACAGCAACTCCTCCTCTTCCACATTTTGCAACGCCTGGAAAATGCCATGTTGCTTTCTGCTTATATGAGCTTGATTATTCAGAATACTTCACAGAAGTAGAATCATTTAATATTAACTCTTGTGCAATGCAAAGTTTCATTTAGTGTGATGCTTTCATTGTTCATTTGTATATTGTTACTGTATGAGGATTTCCATTTTAAAGTCTCTATAGTATTCCACTGCACATATACACCACACTTTTCACTATCCATGCATGGGTCTATGGACATTTAAGTTGTTTCGCTATTTTGAGCATACTGAAAAATTCTCTATTGCATATGAGAATGGTTATACCTTTTTGATATTTTGATTTTAATACTTTTGTGAGTATACCTAATAGAGAATATTATTTTGTGAGTAATACTGTTTGCTGTAGTAACAGACTATTTTACATTACCAAAAGTGTACAAATTTACCAGTTTCCCTGCATCACTGACAACACTTGTCATCTTTGACTTTGATAAAATCTACCTTATCATGCATTAAATTGTGGTTTTGATTTGCATTTCTCTGATTAGTAATATCAATACTCTTCATTTCTTGCTGATCATTTGTGTATTTCCTTTGTGTAAATGTGCATTCAAATCCTATGTTCATTATTTTTTTTGCCTGTAATTTTTCTCCTATTGATTGGTAGTTCTTGATGTATTTTAGGTGGAAATCCATTTCAAATACTGTACAAATATTTTTTCCTATTCTGTGTAGTATTTGTTCTCTCTGTTTATTGTTTCTTTTTCTGTGGACAAGCTTTATACATAATGCAATTAGACTTCTCTGATTTTTCTTTTGTAGAGAGTTCTTTGCTGTTATATCAAAGTAGTCATTCCAAAGAAAATTTTTCTTTGTTTCCTCTAAAAGTTTTTAGTTTCAGTTCTTATGTTTAATTCATTTTCAATTGATTATTTTGTTTATGGTGTAAGTTAATGTTTCAGTTTCATTATTTTGCATATTGATATTTAGTTTTTCAACATCATTTGTTGAAGACACTGTCATTTACTCACTGTACTCATGATATACTCATTTGTCTTTGTCATCTCTTATTTTTAACATATTTGTGTTTTTATATCTAAAATGAGTCTTTTACAGGAAACAAATAGATCATATTTCTTTCTTAGAACCATTCAGCTACAACTCTATATCTTTTGATTAGAAACTTAAGTTCATTTACATTAAAAATAATTATTGATAGGGAAGGCTTTGTTACTACTGATTGTTATTTTATGGCTAACATATGGACATTTTTGTTCAATGCCATGGATACAAAGAAGGTCATGTGCATTCTAGGCAGGTGTTCTACAACTATGGTACATAATCAACACAATTATATAGCTCTTGTTCTTCTTTTCCTCTCTTCTCTGCATTTGTGTGGTTTTTATTGAGTTTGTATCTTTTGACTCATTTCTATTTTTCTTTTGGGTATCATTTATAGTTATTTTCTTTTGTTACCATAGAAATTACATGAAATATTTCATAATTGTCTAGTTTAAGCTGAGAAAGCTTGAATTCAATTGCATGCAAAATGACAATGGTTTTACTTCTCTCACTCTGCACTACACATTACATAGCATTGCATTGGAGGACAGTAATCTATTTTGTTCATTTCCAAAATTTAGGAGGATTTTATCAACAATCCTGTGAATACTGAAAGGGAGAAATTAACAAAGCCATGATCCACAAATCAACATACTAAAATAATTCTATCTATAGTAGTGTATAAGAGCTGGAAAACAAGTATTCTGAAAGGGAGGGGGAAAAGAGAGGGGAATAAAGATTAATATCAAAATAAATTATATATTATGAAAATAGCAAGATGAAACCCAATGAAAACTGGGAATGTATGAGGGGGCTGACTAAGAGTAAGAAAGGGAATGTATTTCATCAAAGTAAATTATATGTATGCATGAAATGTACTCCTTTGCCAGAAATCAATGGCTCACATTATATCTATCCAGGATGCTGAGATCTAAGGATCTTGGTTTGAAGCCAGCAGGAGCAGAAAATTCTGTGAAACTCTTACTTCTATTTAACTACCAAAATACTGGAGGTAAGTGGTAGAGTATGAGTGGTAAGCTGAAAAAGCCTACCAAGAGTACAAGACCCTTAGTTCAAGTCCCGGTAGCAATCTGAAAATCAGGTGAACAGATGTTCTAATAGGAACTGTCATGGAAGGTGAGGGGTTTTGCTGCTGCTATAAAGTGGGAGAAAAACAAAGGAGGAGGTTACAATGTTTAACAAGAAATGAACTCATCACCTTATTATGCAACTGTAACCCTTCTGTACATCACCTTGACCAAAAAATTGAAGTAAAAACATAAATTCTGAAGTCCAAATTCGTGAGAAGCAGTCTTTAATATCCACTTGAAAGAGATTATGGTTTTCTTAGCTCTAGGAAGGAGAAAGACTTTGCTTTTCGAGGACCTTTTCGTTCTATGCAGAACTTCAACAAATTTTATGATGAGCACCTCTAGTGAGGGCAGATCATTACTAATTCAAATTGTAATCTCTTCCAGAAACACTTCATAGACACATCCATAGATATTATTTGTTGTTGTTGATAGGACTGGAGTTAGGATTCAGGCTCTTTTTAGGAATACACTGTAGCACAGAATCATGTCTCCAGTAAGAGATCTTTAAACAATTTTTTGAGTATTCACAGCAAGACATACAAGACAAATAGAATTAAACATTAAAATTTTTATAAGACAAAACACAATAATGAAAAATACATATTGTTGTCTCTAGATTGAGGTGGGGTAGTAACATTAACTGAGAAAGGTACAAAAGGAAACCTCTGAGATCACAGAAATATTCTCCATCTTGTTAGATGGTTGGCTTATATACTTGTAAATTTAACAATACACACCAACCTATAATTTTATATAACTATTAGATTATAGTTAGAAAGGTCTCATTACATTGATATATTTTAGGGTTAAGCTAACAAGTAGATATTTATGAACCTTATTTTTTACAGTACAAAAAAGTACAGATAACAAAGTTCTAGAATTGACTAGAATTTACCTTATGGTTTTGGATGGAATTTGGAGGTATAAATGAATATCCAACTCTGTGACCCAGATGGCTTGGAAGAAATTACACATTAATAGCAATGCATATAACTATGGTCAAAGTTTTGATTTTTAAATTCATTCTCTACTGAAATGAACAGGATTCCATGAAGACTGGCTGATTCTAGAATGAAGTCATAGAAAGTATGGGTTGATCCAGAACATTTCATTGTTCCAGAAAGTAAAGAAATACCCAAATGACAATGGAATTACATGAAAGTATTTTCCATTGGCCAAATGTGGGATTATTCAGAAAATTAAAACTAGACGGTGTTGGTTTCTAACTCATTAAATAAAATAAAAATCAGAATCAATACCAATAATTAATAATTAATTTACAGTGAAGAAACTTGGAATTCAATGTCTTAATGAAGTGATTAAAGTTAATACTATTGATGATAAGACATATCAACATAATGAACCTCTTGATGTACACTTAAAATAAATCACCTGTATGCTAGCTATGCCAAAATGCATAACTTGAATATAAGGAAATATTAAACACTCCCAAATTTAGGGACATTTTAAAAATTACTTCCTTAGGAGATGTGAGGAAGATGGCAGAGGAGAAGCTGGAGGCTAAACAAGCTCTTGCATAGAAAGCAGTTTTAGTGTTCCAGTGAGCAGTCCTAGGCCAGAGAATTACACCAAGTGTGCCATCACAGTACAGATAGTTTGGCCAGAGAGGGAAAATGCAGGCAAAGAGACAGATCTGAGCATTTGCTGGCAGCTGCTGCGGAGGCGGTGGTGGCGGCGGTCGTAGCTGCCATACTTGCAACACAGAGAGTCCGGGACAAAGGCAACAGATGCAGCAGACCAGTGGATTCTACTCAACACCAGCAAGCACTGACAAGGAGAAGATATCTTCACCCTGCAGATTGCAGACCAGAGATGACCCAGTAACCAACACTCCAGCAGCATGAGTAAAAGCCTGACATCCTCACTCCTTCTCAGGGAGCAGAGGAGGGAAGGCCCCCCCATGCCCCACCCCACTATGAGAGATCTCCATCTTTGATACTGACAAAGGCCTGGCTGAGCTGCTAGCACCAACTCAGGCCTTGGGAGAAAACAAAAGAGTCATTTAGTAAGTCACCGGAACCTGCCCAGACCTGCCAGGCTCAACTCCAACCAGGAAAAAGTCACCCAGCAGAGACTAAGGAAATATGCCCCCAGGTGTGGCTTTCTTCACTGGGTAAACAGAGCCAGAGGCTACCACTCCCTATAGCAACCTAGACAATAAATTGAAATTCAGTAAACATAAACCCTGAGAAAGGCTCCAGGCTGGGTTCTGTGAGTGTATCAGAATACTGTTTGCTGAAAGGCCTCAACTCTACCCAGAACCTAGCCTCATCACAGCATCTCCAAACTAGAGGAAACAGCCATCTCCCTCTTTTGTGATACCCAAAACAGATCTCCCTCCCAGTGAACTAACTTGGGAGGAGGATCACAAAATCCTGGGTAAAGCAAAATTTTTTTCTGCTTGCCCAAACAAACTGATTTAAGAAATCAATCAAGCCATAGGAAAACCAAACACCACAAGCAGACCAGAGACTCCACCAAGAGACTGGTTACAGACCCAAGGGAGATACAGAATCTTCCCATCTCCCCCCCTCCAAAAAAAATCAAAGAACTTTCTCTCTATTTTGTACCTTATTTTTTAAATTTTTAAAAAATTAAAAAAAAATTGTTTTCTATTATTTTTTCTTTTCTTCCTCATATAATTTTTATTTTGGGTGTATATGTGTGTGTGCTTTTTTTTTTTTTTTTTTTTAGCTCTACTGACCTTTTGGTCCTTTTTTTTCTTTCTTTCTCTTCTCATTCTTTTCACTTCTTCTCTTTCGTTTTTTTCTGTGTGACTTAATTGCTGTTCTGATCATCCTCAGATATGCCCATCGTCGATTATTAGATCTTATCCCCCAATGTATATGTCGATTATTACATCTTATCCCCCAATGTGTACACACTTAATCCAGAAATTTATTACTCAGTTCAAAACCTCTTAGACTTAAATTCCTTTATAGCAGTATTACCTCTTTGTACCCATATAATATTTTAAAACATTTTTATTTTTCTAGTTTTTCATGACTCCTTTCTATCCCTCCCCTCCACTCATCCCATCCCCATTCTTCTCTGAATACTACTTCTTCAAACTTGCAATTTTTAAGGGTTTCACTTTTTAATTTAAAATTTTTGTTTTTCCAATTTTACTTGTCTTTTCTTCTTTTTTTAGTATTCTTCTTTTTCTTTTTTTCTCTCTCTGCTATCATTCTATCCAATCCATTTCCCTCTTTGAGATTAGGACTAGGTTAATTCCACTCTCCATCACCTTCCCACATCCCTCTAATCCTATTTTTCCCCACATTCTCCCTAAATCTAATAATTTCTAGTTGCCAAATGCTCCTTTGCTGTTCTTAGGCCATTAAGACATAGTTGTTTGATGTTAAATAGATTGTATCTCTTTTTTTTTTCTTGGTCAGTCATGGGCTTGACCTCTGGGCCTGGGCACTGTCCCTGGGCTCTTCAGCTCAAGTCTAGCACTCTACACTTGAGCCACAGCACCACTTCCAGCCTTTTCTGTTTATGTGGTGCTGAGGAATCGAACCCAGGTCCTCACACATGCGGTGAAAGCACTTACCACTGAGCCACATTCCCAGCTAGATTGTATCTCTTGAACTAGATTGTATCTGCAGATTTTTGACTGTGCAAATATGAACTTTGGTTGATGCATACCTTAAAATAGTGTTCTAGCACAAAACTGGTGTTACTCTTATCCCAAATGGGCAGAACAAGCCAGAAAATCACAAGAAAAATGGCAAATCTGGGGATCTCAACTCCCACTCATGACAATCAGGAGACAGAACAGATAATGAATAATCCAGAGGAGAGGTCCCCAAAAGCTCTGCAAACACTACAGGTAAGCAGAGTAAATAAAAGAGTGGAAACGTGCAAAGGTCTCAGTGTGAGCATGATAGGGAGAGAGAGGAGGCAAACCAAAGATCAATACAGGAGTCTCATGAGCGTGAGGAAGCTACTCAAAGATTGATACAGGAATTTCGTGAGCAGATTGAGAATACTCAAAGAGAAATAAAAGAATTGCATGAGCAGGTTGAGATCAGTCAAAGAGATAGGAATTGCATGAGCTGGCTGAGAACAGACAAAGAGAAAGTCAGGAATGCTGTGAGCAGGCTGAGAACACTCAAAGAGAACTAAAGGAATTGTGTGAATGTGAGGAAACTAATCAAAAAGAAGTACAGGAACTGAGAGATCCGGATGAGAATAGACAAAGATCAATGGAGGCATTCATGGAATCCATAAACAGAGAGCTGAAAGAAATCAGGGAGACCACAAAGGGAATGCTGAATGGAGACCAACAGAAGGAATGGCAGTCCAAGGAAACCATAACCAATCAACTAAGTGATTTGAGAATAAACACGGAACACCAAATTAAGGAAGTAAAGAAGTTCTTACAAGATCTAGAACAAAGTTCCAACAAGGAATTTGAAGCCATCAAGCCGACCAATTAGAAGGAAAAGAAATAAAAAACAAAGTAGAAAGTCTTGACAGTAGGTTACACCATGCAGAACATCAAATCTCAGGGGTTGAAGACAGCCTAGTTATTATAGAGAAAGAACATACAACCATCCAAGACAAATCCAAGAAATATGATAGATCTATTCAACATTTGGAAGACACCATCAGAAGGACTAATTTGAGGATAATGGGTGTAGAGGAACACCTAGAGACAGAAGTTAATGGTCTAGGAAATTTGTTTAACAGGATCCTAGAAATTCCCAAACATTCAGATACAAGAACCTTTTAGTACTCCAAATAGACCAGACCAGAACAGGACATCCCAGGGTCACATAATAATCCCCACAGGATCAATTCAGACCAAGGAAAAGATCCTTAAAGCTGGCAAGGCGAAAAGATCAATCATCTATGAAGGGAAACCAATCAGAATAACTTCAGATTTTTCAGCAGAGTCAATTAAAGCAAGAAGAGCCTGGAATGATGTATGCCTTGCCCTAAAGACAAACAACTATCAACCAAGAATGCTGTACCCAGATAAAATCTCCTTCATAACCGAAGGTCAAATAAAAATCTTCCATAGCAAAGAAAAACTGAAAGAATATATATCCACCAAACCAGCCCTACAAAAGATACTTAAAGATGTCCTACACGTAGAAAACCAACAATACCAGAACAAAGACCAAGAAACTGCACCCAAACTGAGCATCCAAGAACCATAGGAAGAACCCAGTTGCCACAAGCCGGTAGAAAAAATGGCAGGAACTCCCAAATACCTCTCAGTCCTATCTCTTAACATTAACGGGCTTAACTCTCCAATTAAGTGATATAGAATGTCTAGTTGGATTAAAAATCAAGAGCTGTCTATCTGTTGCCTTCAGGACTCACACCTCGCCCATAAAAACAAACACATTTTGAATGTGAAAGGCTGGAACAAAATCTACCAAGCAAATGGCCCCCATACACAGGTAGCAGTTGCAATCCTAATATCAGATAAAATAGACTTCAAATTAAAATTTGTGAGAAGAGATAAAGAAGGGCGCTACGTACTAATTAAGGGATCTCTCCTTCAGGAGGATATTACAATTCCAAATATCTATTCGCCAAACAAGGGAGCACCCAAATTTATCCAAGAAACATTACTTTTCCTCAAATCTCATATAGATCCAAAGATATTAATTGTTGGGGACTTTAACACTCCACTATCCCCACTAGATAGATGAACTCGGCAAAAACTCAACAGAGAAACAGCAGACCTAAACAACTGCATAGATCAACTAGATAACAGACATCTACCGAATATTTCATGCAGCAGCATCAGAATGTACGTTCATCTCAGCAACACATGGAACATTTTCCAAAATGGACCACATTTTAGGTCACAAAGCAAACTTGTCCAACTTCAGAAACATTGAAGTTATACCTTGCATTCTCTCAGACCACAAGGGAACAAAATTAGAAAACAACACCAAAAGCCACCAAAGAAAATCCTGTAACACACTGCTGAACCACGAGTGGGTCATGGAAGAGATTAGAAATGAAATTCAAGTGTTTATGATATTCAACAAAAATGAACACACAAGCTACCAGCTCCTCTGGGACACAGCAAAGGGAGTACTCAGTGGCAAGTTTATAGCTCTTTGTTCCTATGTCAACAAATTGGAGAGATCTGAAACCAACAATCTAATGAGACAGCTGAACCTCCTTGAAAAAGCAGCAAGATAAATCCCAATCCATTAGATGGAAATAAATGATCAAAATTAAATCAGAATTAAATGAATTAGAATCCAAAAAAAACATTGAAAGAATCAACAAAACAAAGAGTTGGTTCTTCAAAAAAATTAACAAAATAGGCTCTTAGCAAATCATATCAGAAAAAGAAGAGAACACACCCAAATATATAAACTCAGAGATGAGAATGGAAACATCACCAAAGAAGCAACCAAGATTCAGAACATTATAAGGGAATACTTCTCAAAACTTTATGCTAATAAGTTTGAGAACTTGGCAGAAATAGACATTTCCCTAGCAAATATCGACATGCCAAAACTAAACCAAGATCAGTTAAACCATCTTAACAGGCCCATATCAAGCATTGAAATAGAAACAGTAATAAGAGACCTCCCATCTAAGAAAATCCCAGGATCAGATGGTTTTACAGTGGAATTCTACAAGCCCTTCAAAGCAGAACTCACACCAATATTCCTCCAGCTCATCAATGAAATTGAAATAGATAGTTCACTACCGAATTCATTCTATGAAGCTATAATAACCTTCATCCCCAAACAAGGCAGCACTCATCAAAGAAAGAGAAATATAGACCCATATCTTTGATGAACATTGATGCAAAACTTCTCAACAAAATTTTGGCCAGTCAACTTCAACAATTCATCCAAAAAAATCATACACCAGGATTAAACAGGATTCATCTGAGGGATGCAAAGCTGGTTCAATACAGGCAAATCAATTAACATAATTCATCACATCAACAAGAGCAATGATAAGAGCACATGATTATCTCAATTGATGCAGAAAAAGCATTTGACAAGATCCAACACCCAATCATGAAGGTTCTGGAAAAATTAGGAATTCATGGAACCTTCCTCAATACAATAACGGCTGTATATGACAAACCTACAGCCAGTTTTATACTCAATGGTGAAAAACTAAAGCCATTTCCTCTTAACTCAGGAACGAGACAAGGATCTCCACTCTCCCCACTGCTCTTCAATGTAGTATTAAAATGCCTAGCTATAGCAATAAGACAAGATGTAAACATAAAGGTGATCCAAATAGGGAAAGATGATTAAAACTCTCCTCTTTGCAGATGACTTGATCTTGTATTTAAAGAATCCCATGGACTCCGCCCCTGAGCTACTCAAGGTGATTCAAAACTTTGGCAATGTAGCAGGGCATAAAATTAACCCTCAAAAGTCAATAGCTTTTCTGTATGCCAACAATGAGAAAAGTGTGGCTGAAATCAGGAAAGCAACTCCATTCATAATAGCCTCACAAAAAAATAAAATACCTAGGAATTAACCTAACCAAAGAAGTTAAGGACCTCTATGATGAAAACTTTAAAAACCTGAAAAAGGAAATCAAAACAGAACTTAGAAAGTGAAAAATCCTCCCATGCTCCTGGATTGGAAAGATCAGCATCATGAAAATGACAATAGTTCCCTAGGCTATCTACAAATTCAATGCGTTATCTAACAATATTCCAACCTTTTTCTTCAAGGATATAGAAGAGGCAATAAAAACATTCATATGGAACAATAAAAACGATTCTTAACAGAAAGAACTGTGCCACAAAGCCATTGTAATCAAAACAGCATAGTACTGGCACAAGAACAGACCCCAGGACCATGGAATAGAATTGAAAACCCAGAAATGAATCTAAAGACCTATAGCCATCTAATCTTTGATAAGGGAATTAAAAAATTAGAACGGAATAAAGACTGGCTCTTCAGTAAATGGTGCTGGCAAAATTGGTTAACTACTTGTAGAAAACTATAGCTAGATCCTTATATATCACCCTGCACCAGAATCAACTCCAAATGTATCAAAGACCTCGGAGTCACAACAGACACTCTGCAAACATTACAGGATGGAATAGGAGAAACAGTAGCTTTCCTTGGCACAGTCTGAAATTTTCTTAATAGAGACCCAGAAACACTACAAATCAAAGAAGTTTGGTCAAATGGGATTGCATGAAATTACAGAGCTTCTGTCTGCATGGCAAAGGACATAGCTCGCAAGATCAATAGAAAGCCCACGGATTGGGAGAAGATCTTCACTAGCCATACAACAGACAAGGGGCTCATATCTAAAATATATTTGGAACTTAAAAAATTAAATCCCCCTAAAACAAATCTTCAATGAAACTACTGCCCAATAAATAAGTGGGCTAAAGACTTAAAGAGAAACTTCTCTGAAGAGGAAAGAAGGATGGCCAATAGACACATGAAGAAATGCTCAACCTCCCTAGCCATAAAAGAAATCCAAATCAAAACAACATTTGGATACCACCTCACCCCAGTTAGAATGGCTATAATCACGATCTCTAATAACAAGAGATGCTGGAGAGGATGTGGACAGAAGGGAACCTTACTTCATTGTTGGTGGGAATGTAAACTTGTTCAACCACTTTGGAAAGCAGTATGGAGGTTCCTCAAAAGACTCCAATTAGAGCTCCCCTATGACCCAGCAATCCCACTTTTGGGCATATACCCAAATGATCACAAAGAAGACCACACTAAATCTACCAGCACAAGTACGCTGCATTATTACAGTGGCTTATTATTGCAGCATTATTTACCATAGCTAAGATATGGAACCAACCCAGATGCCTCTCAGTCGATGAATGGATCAAGAAAACGTGGTATGTATACACAATGGAATTCTATTCCTCCATTAGAAAGAATGATGTTACTGCATTTGTTAGGGAATGGAAGGACTTGGAAAAAATTATATTAAGTGAAGTAAGCCAGGCCAAAAGATACACAGGTCCCATAGTTTCCTTTATTTGCAATAACTAGTATAAGTCTGAGTCAAGCAGAAAAGGTCAGATAAGTTGATGTTGGGGGAATGAATCCCAAGATAAGTATTCAAATGATTTTTTTAGTTTTTCTTTTCCTTTCATGCAATTGTTTCTAACATATTTATAAGATGATTTCTATGTTGTTTTGTATGTCCTTCCAACACGGTATAAGCCATGCTTTCACTGTATTTGATGTTGGTATAATTTGTGGTGAAGAAGGGAAAAAACAAATTGTTTAACTAGGGATACAGGTGGATCCATTGCAACAATAAGATGTACAAGTTGTCATGTTGAAAAATGAACTTTACAAATTTGGTGGGGGGTAGGGGTCATCGGGTGGGGGGAATGGGGGAGTATGGGAAGGGATGGGAGGGAAGGGGAAACAAAGAGGAGGCAACAATGCTTGATAAGTAATGTACTCATTTTCTTGCCCATGTAATTGTAACTCCTCTGTACCGTATTCTGACAATAAAAAAATTACTTCCTTATTATTTAAAAAATACAAAGGTCAAAAAAGACAAATGCTGAAGAATTATTCTAGACTAAAGGAGTTATGGAAATAACTGTCATATTTAATCTTGACTTAATCCTACACTAATAAAACTAGGTACAAATGAATAAATGTCCCTTAACTGGGACATTTATTATTAAATACATAATAGTTACATAAGGTAATTTTTTAGAAACAACAAACGAGTATTTAGGAAAGTAGTAAAGCACTTCACAATGGCTCCAATATTCTGTTAAATGATTTAAAAAGTCATATATATATATGACATAATATATACTATACATTATATATTATAAATATAAATTATGTGGTTTTAAATACAATTTGTATGTACAAATTATGCATACATGATCTTTGTATTTTATATGTTTACTGACAAAGTAAAATTATATGTGAATCTGGATAAAGCATATACATAAATTCCTGTACTAATTTTAAACTTTTCAAGTGTAAAATTATATAATAAAAAGTTACAACATTGTTGTTTGCTTAACTGTTGATCAGTCATTTGGAACTATACTTTTGTACAAGTAATTTGCATCTACCAGATTACTTCAGTTCACCTATATAGTGAGCCTGGAAATTTCATGGAGTTTACAAGAATCAATCTAAAAAATTTGCAACATTACATGGAAAAAGCAATTTAAATATAATACAAGCATCATTTTACCTTTGAAATACATTTCCATTCTGTTGAATATGAATCTCTGGTGTAGTACTTTCTACATTCTCTTAAACGACCTTTTTTGGTATCACCTGGAACTTGTTGACAATGCAGAATCTTAGGCTTCACTCCTGACCTTCCGAATAGGACTCCACATTTTGAAAAGATCCGTAGACAATTAGTGTACACTGTGAAACGTCCATAGTTCTGGTTTAATTAATTCTGATGGCCTTCCAGTTGTGGGAACCAAATCCTTTAAGCACAGAATTTGTTAGAATGGGGTTGAGAAGGTCCATATGCACCAGAATTATTAAGTGCTCAAGGGCTAGAAGTTGGATCTCCCGATTTATAAAAAAAAATCTCATTCCTAAAAATATGTCTTATGATTTCTCAAGTTTGGAAAGCATTCTTCTAAGGCCTTGGGCATTAGTGCATCACTCTAAACGTTGTCCTCCCTGAATGCCACTCAAGCAGCATTCTATCACCTACCTGGTGCTACAGTTTGGATATTAATTGTCCCAGAAAGGTCCAAATGCTGAACACTTGATCTGAGCTGATAGTGCTATTGGGAGGTGATAGAAACTTTAATAGATGGGGACTAGTTACAGAAATACATAATTGGAAGTGTACCTTTGAAGAGTATATTTGGAACCAGCCCTTTCATGTCTCTTTTTGATTCCTGGTTGCCATGAGTGAGAAGCTTTTCTCTGCCACATGCTCTCTGATATGATGCTTTTTTGTTACCACAGACAAAATAACAGTGGAGGTGACTGACCATGGACTGAAATCTCGAAATTTAATTTCAGGTATTTTTGTCATAGTTACAGAAAGCTCAGAAAGATACCATGGGAATTTATAAATATATATTCTTCAGTGCTATTCCAAAAATATTAAATTAGAAACTTTAAGAATGGGGCCTGACAATCTGCTTTAGCAAGCCCTCTGAGTTATTCTGACTTACACCAAGGTTGAAGAATGTCTGTGGCTTAATTACTGTTTACACAGTGTACTAGAAATGGCTAATGTAAGATTATTATCTCTCTAGACAGGTTAGTCCTATCGCTGAGACTAAAAAATTTCATTTGATTTTCCAAATTAGTTTAACCAAATTATTTTAAAATCTCTTGTATTCTGTCAGTACATTGGTAGGAAAGCACATCTATTATTGTCCTTCTATTTGTGCAATTATTTTGTTTGAATTTTACTTGCAAGTGCACATGTCCTTTTTTGTTCCAGTTCATGCTTAATATTAAATAACGTAGAGTACTGCACATAACTTGTTCCTGTTATTCTATTTTATCATCACAGATGAATGACAAGTGTAGCCCTTTCAAATCATGTGCAAGTGACTGGTAGCCCAACTGCATTTGTTGTCCACCAACTGTTTAGTTGTGAAAAGCATAGCAGTCTATCTGACAACTTGAATCAATGCAGTGTTAATGTCAGAGAACATATGGGCAGAACAGAGTATCAAACTCTTGCCCCATCAGTTGAAACAGCTGTGGTCTATAGCTTGCCAAGATAAGGTCAAGAAGGGCAAGCAAGCTTTGCAGAGAAAAAAAAAAGTAAAAGCAGAACAAAACATATGTTTCTTTAAGTAAGCTGATTCCACTGCATGTGAGAGATTTGACAGTGAAAAGGCCCAAGAAATAGTTCTAGAGGTCAGATTTGGAAAGAAATGTAACACTGAGGAAATGAAATAAATTTTGAGAACACATTTTTACCTGTGTTCTCTCTGCATTTGTGGCTGTGACATCACAATGATACATACTCTGTCCGACTTCCAAGTTTTATAGAATTTCTTGCTGTTCTGAATTAGCACCTAGATAAACAGCTTCAAGTCTACTTTGTTGAATTATGTTCTGATAGCTAGTCTTGTACTCATAATTCTTTCCGTGATGGGTATACATGTGAGAGAATACATTCTCTGGAAATTTGATAGACTGCACTCATGACCTAAATATAGCTGTTAAATCAAAAGGAAATGAATGGTAAGATATCCATGTCATTAAGGTCGATGTATGTGCACTGGAAAAGACTGTAAAGAAATACAGCAAGATGCTAATGATAGTCATGTCTGAGGGGTAATGTTTTTATTCTTTGTAATTCTAATGGTTCTCCAAGTTACCTCTAATAAAATATATGACTATAAGATATAACTTAAAAGTTGACAGGGTTTTTTTTAATAAAAAGAAGTGGGTTAAGTGGAAGCATTTCACTACTGCTTAAGAGCATTGCCTTTGCCAGAGTAGTGCAGTCTTGGAACAGCATAACTGCTATTGCCTGGCATGTCTAAAATTCATTTACTACGTCTATTGGTAAGTATAATAAGTTTCTGTGGGTTCTAAGCTTTAGCAGATGCTGATAACAGACAAGTAGCTATTTGAAGAATTTTTGTAATTGTTCTATAAATTTAAAATTATCTGAAAATACAAAGTCAAAGAACTGTGTTTCCCCAAAGTCCCTTAAGTAAACTATAGGAAACTTCAGTGGTTTGAGAGGGCACAAACATGTCACAAATTTAAGATATATTGTGATACTGAAATTAGTTATCATGATCCTTACAGAAATTATTTTACTTTCTTACTGTGTAATCTTCAAAATACACCTATGCCTCAAACTTGGAACCAGTCAGTTAGTGGTTGGTGGCCTTTGTGTGTTGGCAGATACTTATTTAGTATCTGAGGACAATTTATCACAGTGAGTACACCTTCAGGTTGTTGATGTTTTGCTGCTTTTATTCATTGAATTTGCTTTTTTGTTGTTATCTTTGTGTTATAACACATTCTTTTGACAAGCAGGCATCAATAGCTTCAGAGATTTGTAGGGGTATAACATTTGAGACAGAAATGTTAATGAATGATCTCAGAATTTCTAACAAAAAAATGTAAACTGGGAAGAATAATCCATTAAAAGGAAAAATTGCAAGAAGTATGTACTATTGAAAAGCTGAGTTTAAATGATTTGTTGTATTAGTATGCTGTCTGAGATGAAACTCTGTAAAGAGTAGCTGCAAGAACTATGATGTTTTCTTTAATGACATTTCCACAGAATATTTCAGGACATATTTAGTAAACTGAGGGTATGGATTAAAAAAATTATTACCACAGACATTGTGTCCAGAAACCTAAACTAAATGCTAAAGAGTTGTATAAATTAGGAAAACTGGAAGTGGCGCTATAGCTCAAGTGGTAGAGCACTAGCCTTGAGCTGAAGAGCTGAGGGACAGCGCTTGGCCCAGAGTTCAAGCCCCATGACAGACAAAAAAAAAAAAGGAAAATAAATTCTAAAAGCTTTAATTTGCTCACTAATAAAATGGAGGTAATGAAATACTTAAATAGTGAAGATTGAAATAAATAATACTTACAACAAATACAAAAGTTTCAATAAGCATCTGACAAGAAGAGATAATGTTATTGCTTCAATTGTTATTGCCACTGTATTATTGTGACATATTGGAAAAACTACCTGTAGCAATGTGTAAGAATAAAAACATATCAAAAAATAAAATAAAATTCAATTGCTGAATATGAAACTTGTTACAAGATTACCAGATGATGACTACACACAAAAGTTTTGGAGAGGAGCTTGGAAGGTGGTTCAATGGTAGAGTGCTTGACTTGCATGCATGAGGCCCTGGGTTCAATTCCTCAGCACCACATAAGCAAAAAGAAAAAAAGCCGGAAGTGGCTCTGTGGCTCAAGTGGTAGAGCGCTAGCCTTGAGCTGAAGAGCTGAGGGACAGTGCCCAGGCCCAGAGTTCAGGCCCCACGACCGGACCCCCCAAAAAACTCTTTAAAAAATTCCTTTATCAATTATTGTAGTATTTAACATTCAAGGTTTCAGCATGCTCAAGATTGAAATGAAAACAGAATCTTCAAATAGGGCCAATGTACTCAATTTAAATGTTACCTACATATTGAGATGCATAGCTAAAAGAAATGAAGAATGTATGATAGAGAAAATGTATTGAAAGAAAATGAGACCAAATGTAGAGTATTTCTCATTCAGTTTTCTTTCTCATTAATATCACTTTGGATTGCAGAGGTGCAAAACCTGGAAAATAAAGTTTGCTGGCAAGAAAAAGTGGTAGTGAACTTATGTAAATGGCAGGAATTCCCATGGTGACATCCTTTTTGCAGTTGCAGGGAAAATAACTCTATGAAAGTTTAGATTGTAATTATTACAGCTGGTGGGTTTCCTAAAGCCACAGTCATTCAAAAATCATTTGTAATTGCTGGTGTACTTAATATGAACGTTTGAACCACAGCAAGCAGGGACTTCTGTTTTTTTTCTCATAAGTCACAACTCTATTCTTTTGCCCTTTATGCTTTTCTATAAACTTTTATGAAATGGATTATGTTTCTTTTTTACCTGAACTATTCAGTAAGCGCTTCAGCATGCTAACAATATATGTGCTACTTTAAAGAGTCTGAATACCTGAATAACAGATGAATTTAAAATTTGCATAGGTTGTTAGACAACCATGTACATTGTCATTTCTATTTTGGTAGATAATGATTTATACAAAATCCTGTCCCCAGTTTACCAGTGTGTGTGTGTGTGTGTGTGTGTGTGTGTGTGTGTGTGTGTGTGTGTGTGTAAGAGAGAGAGAGAGAGAGAGAGAGAGAGAGAGAGAGAGAGAAACAGAGAGAGAGGTGGTAGAGGAGGGAGAGAGAAAGAGAGACAGAGACAGAGAGATGCAGAGACAGAGAGAGAAACAGAAGTAGCATGATGTGTAGTTTCTCCAATTTAGTGTGCATGTGAACCTCCTGGGAATCTTGTTGATAATGCAGAATCCCAATATTATTTAGCAAGGTTAGAATGGAAAAAACAGTTTTCAAATAAAAACAAGAAAAAATCTAGCCCATTCAGTTGATCTTGAGCAAGCTACTTGAAATCTATTATTACTTCAATTATTGGATTTTTGTTCCCCTGTAAAGATGGGCTAAAAATTGTGAGGATTCAAATAAGAATATATAAAGCTCCCTCTACTTTTAGAAACTCTATAGGCAATACTCATAATATTGTTATTAAGATGATGATCTAGCATGCACAACATATTGAAGGAAAAGAAATGTTAAATAAATTGGCTTCCATATTTCACAGTGTGAAATCTCAAAGCTTGCTCAAGTCTGACCCTTTTCGACTCTTTTAACTGCACAATTTGTCCCCTTAGTCTGACAAAGAATAATAGGATACTAATATCATTTCTATTTTCCCAAGTTAGTTCAGAACAACTTGCCTGGATTACATCACTGTCAATTTTATCACTTTTTCTTCTTCTTAGTAATGGGTAGTAGTGCATAACCTTTAGGATGTTATTGCTTTCTCTTTGTCCTGTTTAGAACCTCAGATTATTAACAAAAAACCTGTTCATAATTGTTCAAATCTTTGTTTTGGTTCTTTACCCAAAGCAGCATTGTAATTATAACAATACTCTAGTTCTAACTGGAGGTAATCATGTGCAGGTCCTCAGATTTATTCCAGTCCCCAAAGAGGCAACCAGATTGTTTTGGCTCTGCAAATAAAAATATTGCAATAAATTCTAACAATGTTTTTGTCAAATATTTAGTCTTTGCACATGCAGGATCCTACATAAAAATCCTTTACACATACATAAAATAATTGCTTTATGCACTGTCAGCTTATATTATACTAAAATGACACACTTAATAAATAGCATAGATTGTGAAGTGAATATCATTCTCATAGGTATAGGTGGTTTAGTACCCAGCAGTCCCATTTCCTTGAATATATTCTATACAATATGGATTAGTTCACAAGATTCCATCGCACATTGAAGTGTTATGGGTGGAAACTGAATTTTTTCCTTAGTTGAGTCTGAATGTCTGATTTCTACATTGATTTCTTTGTTTTTTTTCTTTTTTTTTTTTTTTACTTCTCATCCTCATTGGATGGTTCTGCAATTCCATCAGTTGACTATTAGTTCTAGTTGGACCTATTTTTCTAAGTTCTTTTGAACTTATTTTTTTAATACTGTTGACTCTTTTCTTGTACTGATTTCTAATAAGTGCAAATAGGAAGCAGTTTTGTTTTTTCATTTTCCATAGTGATTTGCACCTGTAATGTTTTACCATTATGTTTCTGATTGATTTACTGCCATGAAATGATGCTCTTTGTATGATTAAAGTATATCTATTAAAAATTTCTAATTGCTTAATAATCCCTGTAAGCATAACTAACCTCAGTAAAATGTGTCTGTGATTATTTTATTCCTGTGAATTGTTAGTATACTATTTGTTAACAACAGTTAAAAATAACTGCATGAAAACTCATTGTGTGAAATACTAAAAGTAATTCTAGTTTAAATCATATTGTTAATGTAGTCACGATTGTCTAATAATAGTCTCAAACACTAACAGGAACATTGGGGAATTTGTAGTCTATTTAAGAAAGCAAAGCCTACTTAAAAAATCCAGAAATCTTTCGATATAAAAGGTCTTTGAGTTTCATTTTGCTTATTTTGTCATTAAGTTCTCCCTACAACTTCATAAAATAGCCATAATATTTCAAAATGAGTATTTCCAATCACAAGGTTTCGTTTCTTCTGAGGCAGTAGCTCATTCTGTGTTAAAGTTCTGCCTGTTCGATCTTCTATGGACTGTGTTATAACTGACCTCCAAGTAATTTTTAACCATTGGTCCTGTTTGTGTCTCAGAACTTTATAAACTCATTCTATTTTCTCTCTACATAGAAGTAATTATATTAGCTCAAAATAACTAACATATTGTCTCTTGTTCATCCCTTAAATTTCTCTAAGATAAACTACCCTAGTCTCCTAAGAAATTTTTCCTGTTCAAGAATGTAGTTTTAATCATTTTTAGTCTCCTAAATGTTGGCCTTTTAATATGCATTAAATGTAAAATAAGAATATAATATTGTATACAATAAAAATAATAGAGGCTATGAAAGTATAGAAAAAATACAAAATAAGGTCTAAGTGGTCTGGGAAGGTGGCTCAGTGGTAGAGTGCTTGCCTCGCATGCATGAGGCCCTGGGTTCGATTCCTCAGCATCACATAAGCAGAAAAAGCCAGAAGTGAGCTGTGGCTCAAGTGGTAGAATGCTGGCCTTGAGCTGAAGAGCTGAAGGACAGTGCTCAGGCCCAGAGTTCAGGCCCCATGACTGGCAAAAATAAAAAATGTCTAAGTGATAGGGTGGAGTTTGGTGAATGAATTCAAATTTGCACTGTGTTTTAGATACATGACAACAATGAATGAAAGAGTGCAAAGTCTGTGGCTACTCTAGTAACCATTCATTCTGATCAGTTAAGCTTAACTGAACATTTAATACAGGTATCAAATTACTGCATTGATGCACATAGCTATTGCTCTTATGTGATATTCTTTTAAGAATATCTTCCATTGGTTTCACTCTGTGTGAATTCTTAGAGACCTGTATGGTTTATCATGCCCTGTTTTTTTTAACCATCCAGTGAGTTTACTTGTAGATTTATAGGCATATTCCAGTTACCACAAATGTTGGAAATATGCAACCTATGTTCCTTTGGGTCTGGCTTGCTTCACTTAATATAATTTTTTCCAAGTCTTTCTATTTTTGTACAAATAGTACATTATTATTCTTTCTGATGGAAGCATAAAATTCCATTGTGTGTGTATATATATATATATATATATATATACATATATATATATATATATATATATCACATTTTCTTGATCCATCTGGGTTGTTTCCATATCTTGGCTATGGCATACAGTGATGCAATGAACATAGTTGTGCTGGTATCTTTAGTGTGGCACTGTTCATGTTCTACTTGCTAAATAATCAGGAGTGGAATTGCTGAGTCATGGGGAAGCTCTATATTTAGTCTTTTTAGGAGACTTCATAGTGCTTTCCAGGGTGGTTGAATAAGTTTACATTTCCACCAAGAGTGTATCAGGGTTCCCTTTTGGCAACATCTGTGCCATAGTTGTTGAAATAAATTCCTGGAAATGGAATCAAGAGGATTTTCCCCCCTTGTTGCTGTTTTTGCTTTCTTTTTTCTGTTGTCTCAATGGTTTGTCTGTCTTTGGGAAGGTACGGGGAGGGGGTACAGAACAAATGCAGCAGTGATACTCACTAGACACTATATTTAAAATGAAGTATACAACTTGTGGGTGAGCATGGGATGGAAAAACTGGGAGAGAGTGAGAGAAGAGGTGACATTATTCAAAAAAGAAATGTACTCTTTACCTCATATAACTGTAACCCTTCTGAAGATCACCTTTACAATAACAACAAAAATACATTAAAATTACTACAGTGAAATTTATTAAAATATATAGTGTGTGAAGTCCTGGGTTTGATCTATGGTACCAGAAACAATAAATAAATAAATAAACAACTCAATTTTGATAAACTTTTTCCCATGTTCTCTCTCTAACAAATGATGGCTAATTTTAATGTGTTTCCATGTAAAGCAAGTGGCATATATATATATATACATATATATATATATATATAAATTCCAGTGGCTCCCTCAGTATCAAGAACACATCATGAAGTTTTATATGTATTGTTTTAAATAATGAGTTGACTTTATTGCCATATGATTTTCTTGCCATGAACTGAATGCTTTTAGAACAGTAGTTACTTCTGATGAAAACTTCAACATAAGTATATTTTTATTTCATTGAGGTCCAGGACCCAAGGAAACGTAAATTTTCTAAACTTAATATTGACCTATACAGACTAGGTGTGATAGGGTTAGGGAAAGTATGGAGGAGATTGGGACAGGGCAAGTAAAGACACATTGGTGTATTTTTGAGAGAGAAGGAGACATGGCTGTGGGTTAGTTCATGGAGGATACTAGAACAGATTTCTCTTACAAGATAAGCTGTGTTACATGTGATAACCTGGTATTTTATGTTTTTTTGGCAAGACTATGTGGTAGTAATAATGTTTGTATCTGCTTATGTCAGAGAATAACTGTCTGTTGGAATAGGTGAACTATTTGAATGCAAAACTAAGAGGATGCTTCTCAAACTAGTAAAGTTACAGATATTGATATGTAGAGACATTTCCCATAATAAATAAATCCCCATAGTTTGAAAATATTGTCTTTATTCATTATTTATCCAATAATAACTATCATATGTCTGCACAATAGTAGAAACTGGAGATAGCCAATTAAAAGAGATGACTCTCCTTTCTTCTCTCTGTCTCTCAAGACTATACAGTTTAGACAAAAGACAGGCCTTAATAAAATAATCATATGTATAACTGTCATCATAATCATTCCAAAAGAAAAGAACCAGATGGTATGAAAGAATAATGGTGCATTATGCTCTTTGGTGTATTTTGTGTGTTCTCTATTATATCCAGAGATAACAGCCAGCACCTGCTAATGGCCTCAATGGCATCATCTTTAAGAAGTTGTTTCTTCCTTTTAGCCTTATAATACTCAAGTCATGCATAATTTGTGATTAGCCATTTACACATCTGTCTCCCCAAGTACCTTGTGTGCTCCTGGAGAGCAGGAACCCATTTAATTTAACCCTGTACCTCTAGTCCAGTGTTTGGTACACAGAGTTGGTTCAGTAAATTTTAGCTGAATGAATAAATAAATCCTACTGTGATATATTACAGTTAAAATTATATCACAAGTGATGACTTTTCAGCAACAGTGAAGGGCAAATTGCAAGACAATTCTATTTCAAAGATATTCTATCTTTCATATCAGATGGAAATACTTTGTTATGGATTAAAACTTGGTATGTTCCACTCTTTGTGTGGTCATTAATATTTGTTTCAAATTCAACTTGAGATCTTCAATCAAAGTTACTTTGTAAATAACATATTATTTTGAAAATAAATCTGCCATTTGATAGCCAAGTCCAATTAAATATGGGGTGAGAAGTCAAGTTTTAAAATTCTAAATAAATCTCCAAAGTGCTTTCAGTGGATATATTAAGCAGATTGTGATGTTGCTAAATTTAAACCTGATTATCACCATGGTAAGAGGGGTTGTATATTGTCCAATTATTATTTTTTATCTGGGGTTGGGTGGTAGGTTAATCGCTTTTAATACATCCTCACTTTACTGCTTCCTTGGTCCTTTTGCTTTTTAGTTTTACCACCATCTCCTCTTCTCCAAAAACCTTGTCTAGAGGCTAAACTAGTCTGCATACATTCAGCATATTTAACTCATACCCTAGAATGAGATAGGGATATTACAGAAGCAGGGCTATGAATAGAATTTAGAAAGGTATTTTTTTCTGCTTGGCCTCCCATAATAAATATGGATAATTCTGTAGATGATTATACTGCAGTAAGTGTGCTCAAAGATAACTCTGAGCCAGACAGTGATGCAGCCTTTGAGACATCGCTGACCCTCATAGTGGAGGATGCAATTCATTAGCCAGCTTAAATTTGATCAAAGAAAGGATAGACTCCCACAAAAGTGAAATTGTCCTTAATGAACTGCTAATTGTTTACATGCACATTGAAGTTGCCTGGTGCTGTTTCTTCTAATTTTACTAATGTATTCCTGCTGTGGCCCTGCTGCTATGATGGCCTCAAGCAAACTATCAAAAAAATGCAGGTGTGCTTAGCAGGTATAATAAAAGTATAATAAAATGTGCATAGCAGGTTTGTCAGTTGATCTGCTCATATAAGCTTAAGAACTTCACATTTCTATAAATTAAGAAATGAATCACTAATGCCCTGATTCTCTGATTGCCCTGTCTTCATCATTTTCTCCCCAGGCCCAGACTGACTAGGCTCTTTTACAGGAGTTGGAGCTGACTCATTATCCCACATTACTTTGTCTCACAGAGGGCATCATTTTATCTTATGCACAAAGAGACTGACAAGTGACATTGTTGCATTGATTTTATTGTATTAGGCCATGGAGAGTGCTTGCTGTGATGAATATGTGATCTGGGACAGGAGTTTGCATTTGGGACTTGCAGGTTTGTAAGGAGAGACAGGGAGATAAAAAGGAAGATTTTAAATAGGCATGTAGAGAATGGTGAGAAAAGTGTTAAGAGAAAGTACACTTGCTATATATGTGAGAGGTTTTTATACATCAAACAATACTGGAGACCTATAGATGGTTCTTAGGCAAATCTAGACATTTCATATTGCAGAGTGGTTTTTAAGCTTTGCTAAAACTGTTGACAGAAAGGCTTTTCTATTTTTGCTCATAGTTCTAGACTTGTTGGTAATTTTTGTTAACCAAGAAACTTAGGAATGTTGTAGGGATGAGAAAAGGATTGGCTTCTTGTCAATACTAAATTGATAAAGCAATGCTTTTTCCCATTAAATCCCAAGTAAAAGATAATAACCTCCTATAATATATGAGCATATCCATGTACGTATACATGTGTGCATATGCATATACTTCCATTTACTAGTAGGCCTTGAATGTAAGTCCAACAGGAATAGTGGAGATAACCAGAAATTCATTGGAAAAAAAGATTCACATCATCATAAATGATGAGTCAAGGGTAATTTGCAGTTCATTTTGACATATTTAGGTGAAAAAATAAACTTATGAATTGAGTATTCAATGTCTATTTCTTTTGTCAGAAAACAACTTGTTTTGTTATAGCTATTAGCTATTATGAAAACAGAAATATCAAAGCTCATCATACAAACAGAGCTCTTACACTCAGCAAAGCATGTAAATACTGCAATACTTTATTATGGCTAAATAATAGTACTTCTTAAGACACTTGATGGCATCTGTTAAAACTTGGGTTTTCTAGAACAAAGTCAAGAAAGTTTTGCCATTGCCTCACATATGAATTTTCTTATCATAAACTATGGATATAAGAACGAGCCCATTATTTTTTAAAGAAAAAAATTTAGTTTCCATTTCCTATAGTTAATTTCAATAAATGTTATTTTATATGATCAGAAGCAGAGAAGCATTGTTCCTTTTTGTTCTTCCTTTCTCTCTTAGGAGTATCCTCTTCTGTTTTCACTGTGCGTGAATGCCTAGAGTCTTATATAATTTATCATGTCCTGGTGTATTTTAGATCTAGCTTCCAAATATGAGAGAAAACATGAGCTGTTTCTCTCTCTGAGCTTGGCTTGCCTCACTTAACATGATTTATCCTAACCATATCCCTGCAAATGATGTAATATTATTCTTTCTAAATAGCCATTATTTTCTAAATCAAATGAAATCTGATGTTCAAATTCCCCTCATAAAGGTCATGGAAAACATTTAATATTATACAAATAGACTATGCCTTTCCACCTCCACAGAGTCATGTGGAAATTGTTTAACCCAGAATGAATTATAAATGTCTCTGCCAGTGTATGTATTAGCAAAGTATTTTCATTTGAGGGTGGTGGTACCAGTTTGTCTCTGACAATCTCCCACAGAATTTGGGGCTAGGGATACATCACATGTTCTCTAGCTAAACAGAGCTCATTCAATTATATTTTTCTTTCTTCCCTACCATTATGCTTTGTTTCAAAACTTGTATCTCAGCTACCAATAACCAAAAAAAAAATTGTCACCTTTCCAGTCTTGGATCCTTTCAAAGACCTGGACTTAGCTCTCAATCTTGCTTACATCTTATAGAGCATCTCTCCACCCAGTCTCTCCCTGGGATGATTTCATATTATCTCTTCCTAGCCTTGGAAATATTGAAATAAGACTATTTTATTTAGCACTATCCTGCTAGCAGTAGTTTTAATTAAAGAAAAGTTTGTTTTTAGTTGTTACTCCAAAGTGAATATGCACATGTGTAATGTGTGGGGGTCCATAAAGTTGCAGCCTCTTATATTATTAACGAATCATGAGAACATTAACAAAAACAACAAAACAAAACAACAATATCAAAAGGCCAGAAAGAAACAGAATATTGTAGATTTTTAAAAAATAATCCAGTACTTGGATTTGAACTGAGGACTTCTTGCTCTTGCTTGGCTTTTTGCTTATGGTCCTTTACCAGTTAAGCCACACCCTTAATTCCAAATTTTTGCTATTGGAGATAAGAGTATCATGGACTTTCCTGCCTGGCTAGCTTTGAACTTCAATCCTCAAGTCTCAGCATCCTGAGTAGCTAGGATTGTAGGTGTGAGTTTTCTGTGTCCAGCTAGATTAGAAGCTTTTGGTCAATCTTTCTTTTTTTAAATTAATTAATTTATTTTTTTATTGTGAAAATACTGTACAGAGGGGTTACAATTACATGGGAAAGATAACGAGTACATTACTTATCAAGTATTGTAGCCTCCTCCTTTGTTTCCCCTTCCCATCCCTCTCCCCCCACCCCCCCAATCCTTCACGCCCACCCTCGCACCAAAGTTGTAAAGTTTGTTTTGGACATAACGACTTGTACGTCTCATTGTTGCAATGGGTCCATCTGTATCCTTATTTAAATGATTTGTTTTTCCCCTTCCCCTCCACAAATTATACTGACATGAAATACAGTGAAAGCAGGGGTTATACTGTGGGGGAGGGACATACAAAGCAACAAAGAAATAATCTTATAAATGTGTTAGAAACAATCACATGAAAGACCAAAAATTGGAATACATATCTTAGGGTTAATTTCCCTAACATCACCTTATCTGAACTTTTCTGCTTGACTCAGACATATACTAGTTATTGCAAATAAGGGAAACCATGGGACCTATGTTTCTTTGGGCCTGGCTTACTTCACTTAATATAATTTTTTCCAAGTCTTTCCATTTCCTAACAAATAGGGCAATGTCATTCTTTCTGATGGAGATATAGAATTCCATTGTGTATATATACCACATTTTCTTGATCCATTCATCTACTGAGGGGCATCTTGGTTGGTTCCATATCTTAGCTATAATAAATAATGCTGCAATAAACATAGTCGTGCTGGTAGCTTTAGTGTGGTCTTGTTTGTAAACATTTGGGTAAATGCCCAAAAGTAGGATTGCTGGGTCATAGGGGAGCTCTATGTGGTCTTTTGAGGAACCTCCATATTGCTTTCCAAAGTGGTTGAACAAGTTTACACTCCCACCAACAATGCAGTAAGGTTGCCTTGTGTCCACATTCCCTCCAGCATCTTTTTTTATTAGAGTTCTTGATTATAGCCATTCTAACTGGGGTGAGGTGGTATCTCAATGTTGCTTTGATTTGCATTTCTTTTATGGCTAGGGAGGTTGAGCATTTCTTCATGTGTCTATTGGCCATCCTTCTTTCCTCTTCAGAGAAGTTTCTCTTTAAGTCTTTAGCCCACTTGTTTATTGGGCAGTTGTTTCTTCAAAATTTTCTTAATAGAGATCCCAAAACACAACAAATCAAAGGAAGGATGGACAAATGGGACTGCATGAAATTGCAGAGCTTCTGTATGGCAAAGGACATACCTAGAAAGATCAATAGAAAGCCCATGGATTGGGAAAAGATCTTCACTAGCCATACAAAGGACAAGGGTCTCATATCTAAAATATACCTTGAACTCAAAAAATTAAATCCCCCAACAACAAATCTTCAAAGAAACAATTGCTCAATCTTTCTTAAGTACTGCTCCACAGCACAAACTTATTTCCTTTACAAATTTTACTGGTCTCTCACTGACTGTCAAATCAAACCAAATTCCCTGACCTTTAAGATACAGCCTTGATTTACCTTTTCCATTTTTTGTACTTTGTTTCATGATATTCTGTTATGTGAACATCATCAACTACATGCCTTTGTTTTTACTGTTTTTTGCTCATGGTCTTTGTTATCTGCCTTTTCAGATAATAGCATACAAAGTTCAGTCCACGTGCTCTTCCCACCAGAACTTCTTTCTTGATTTATTTGTTTTCATTTCTTGCTCCTTTGAACTTCAGAACATTTCATTTGTACTTCAGTTTTTCAAAGTCTCATACATTTTACCTTAAATTGTGAGAGTTTATATTTTTGGTATAGCTTTTCAGCTAGAGTGAATATGTCCTGAGGGCAGACACTGTGACCAAGGGCTGACAAGTCTCCTAGTAGAATGGCTACACATTCAACAATTAATTTTGAAATTAGTAGATCAAATCTCAACTTATTTTTAGATCTGATACTGTTTTCATCTCCTCACAGTACCTCTAGTTATTTTGAAGCTATACCTGTTTTTATACATGCTAATTCATCTCTCCGACTGTTCCTACACCTTGGTCTCCTACAGAGTAAGGGCACATCCAGCCATTTGTTTCTTGTTATTTAGATTGAGAATTTCTTGTAGTTTCCTTTCTGATTTGTAATAGACAAATAAACCATTTCTTTGTCACGTTTGCTATGTTTCTCTCAGAGTTACATTAAACTACTGGAAAAGATAAGTTAATCCTAAAGCCTAGCTTGCATTTGTCTTACATTGAAAACTTGACAAAGACGCTGGCATCACAAGAGTAATTCTATCAAAGGTGTAATAGACTTTTTATTTTATAAATTAATGTGGGAGGGCTATTTAATTTGGAATGAGATTAATTTTACCTTTATAAATGCTAGTTCCCTTGTTTTTAATATTTTTCACTTCAAGTACTTTTTTCAGTGGGGTTAGTTCCACTTAGTTTGTGCCATTATTTTACATTTGCTAATACCAAACATAACACAGATCCTATTGTATCTTTTCTTTAAAATACCTTCATTATAATAACCAATTATTTTATAAATATTAAAGACTGTTGTTCAATTTAATTCTGCAGGGCACATCACATTTCTATTTTTAATGCTTAAAATCTCCTCCTTCCTATTTAGCAACTAGTTAACAGCAGTTGATTTTATGTTATACAAATGCACTTCATTCTCTCTTTTTTGTTTCCATACTTTCATTTCCTCTTCAACTGTGTAGTCATTTTGTACTTATTTTTGTTATTTACCTATCACCTAAAACAGAAAATACACAGTAAATGTTTGATAAAAGATATATTAATGAAGTATAGCATGTTATACCAGGTACAAACTATTTCATTCAATATATTCAGTACTCTTTAAGGATAGCATTGGCAACTTATTCTGTTTAGTTTCCTTCCATATTTTAATATAGAGCCTACTGAATTGAGGTAGTCAAGATCAAAGAAGGTGGAAGGGATGACTGATCAAGGTGAATTGTACACAAAAATTGAATTATTGGGTTGAAACCCTATGCAGAATGATTTAAAGATAATACCAATAAATGAATAATAAATATTCAAAAGTTCTAATTCCAATAATGACTTGCTCTGAACAATAAATCATTACCTTATTCAACATGTCCTAGTTGCTTTGTGTGTAAAAGACACTTCACTACTTCAAAATGTTTCCCATTTGTCATTAAAAGGGGAAAATTTCTAGATTTTTGTCTATCTATATTGTCTAGATATTTTTCTGAGAGATGAGAGATCATATAGAGGATAACACTAGAAATATTTTAAAGATAAGGAAATGATGGTTGATAATACACTTACACAAGTTTGTGTCTTTTGGTTAATTTTGTATTCTTGTTAGATAAATGTGACTGTATATAAGACATTAACTTCCATTTATCTTTAATTTCTCAGTTAAAAGACAAAAAAAAATCTCATTCCTGTCTGGCACCAGTAGCCTAGGACTGAGCTTCTCAGGAGTTACTCAGGAGGCTGAGATCTCAGGAATAAGGTTCAAAGGTAGCCTAGGCAGGAAAGTCTATGAAATTCTGATTTCTAATTAACCACCAAAAAAGTTGGAAATGGAGCTGTAGTGGTAGAGTGCTAGTCTTGAACAAAAAGGTCAGGGACAGTGCCCAGGCCCCTAGTTCAAGCTCCAGGAGTAGCATGTTTGTGTTTGTGTGTGTGTGTGTGTGTGATATGCACGCACACACACACAAATTCAGCTGTAATACTATGGTGAATGCACTTTTGTTTCCTTATTATTCAGATCTATCATTTTTACTATAATGTGTCTAGAACTGTTTCTCCTGATATCTTGCTTGTTAGGTGTTCTATATGCTTCTGTTATGTAGGTAAGATGGTCTTTTTTGAGATGGGGAAAATTTTCACTGATTATCTTGTTGAATAGGTATTGCATTCCCTTGCTTTGATATTCCTCACCTTCGTCCACTCCAATTATTCGAAGGTTAAATTTCTTGGCACTATCTGCTTGCTCTTGAATTTCCCTTTGGCATAATTTAAGTGATTTTTCCATATCTGTCATTTTTTGGTCCAGTTGGTGTATTCTTTCTTCTGTATCTGACACTCCATATTCCATTTCGTTCACTTTGTTAACTGTGACTTCCATTGTGGTTTGCATGGAGGAAATGGACTCATTTATGGATTCGATGTTGGTTCTCAAAGTAATAATCTCACCTCTTAATGAGGTGTGTACTGCCTCTATTTTGGCACTGATCTCACCTCTTAGTGAGGTGTCTGCTGCCTCTATTTTTGCATGCATCTCCTGTTTGATATCCTTAATCTCTTTCGATATTTTGACCCTGTGTTCTTTCAATTTCAGGTCTATTTCTCGATTTATTTCTTGAGTCATTGCCTCCAACATCTCTTGGATGTAGCTTTTGTCTTCCATTCCTGCTTTGCTCCCACTGGGCTCTCCCCTGGGTGGCTGCTGGCTTTGGAGAATAGCTTGCTATCCTGGGTGTTGATAAACCTTGTAATTTTTCTCTGTGATTTTCGCATTGGGATTCAGGGATTATTAGAGACTAATCTGAAATTTTGGTCAATAGGTGTCTGTCTTTGCTTTGTTGTTGTTTCTGTGTTGGTAGAGAGAGTCTGTACCTGATATTGATTCTATTGGGGGCCGACCTCCAGCTGCTGGTCTGACCCACATAGGGTTCTCAGCTCTCTGCTGTAGATCACTGGCAGTTCCCGCCTTTAAAAGGGTTGAGTAACCTAGACTACTCCTGTTTGCTCCTACAGATGCTTTTGGTGAGATAGGATGTGCTGGATGCACTCTCCCAGATGCTAGAGTCTGCTATGTGCTCCTGATGTGTTTTTTTGTTTGTTTGTTTTTTGGCCAGTTGGGCTTGGGTGCTGTCCCTCAGCTCTTCAGCTCAAGGCTGGTACCCTACCATTTGAGCCACAGCACCACTTCTGGCCCTTTCTGCTTACATGGTGCTGAGGAATCAGATCCAGGGCCTCATGCACCCAAGACAAACACTCTACTGCTGAACCTCCTTACCAGCCTGAGCTCCTGACTATTATCAGGTGTTGGCAGCCTGTGTTGTCCAATTCCCAGCCTTGAATATATGGGTCGGGTTCTGGTGGGGTTTGGGTTTCTCTTGTCCTGAACCCCCGTGCCTTTGCTGTCACAGGCGTGATTCCCAGGGGGTGCAGTTCCCTGTTTTACTCCCCTCTGCTGAGGCATATGCTCAGCTTGTGACTTCAGTTGGGAGGAGTTGGTTGTGTTGCTCAGGCACCGGATCCCGAGGCCTGGTCCCAGCCCCAGGCCTGGGGCACGCCAGTTGGACCTGTGATGCTGTGTATCCCACCTAGGTTACGCAGCCTGGAGTACACAGTTCAAATTTCTTCCACTGTTTGGTGTCTTGACCCAGGGGTGTTGTTTCTGGCTTGGGCATTTAAGCTCCCTTCCAGGGGCGCTCTTGCTCTAGCCTGGCCAGCTGAGTGTGCTCCATGGGCTGGTGGAGCTCTCGAACAGTTTCCAGTTTTAGTGGGTCCTGTGGTCCAGGTGTTGGGGTAGGGGGTCTGGGTCAGGGTCTGGGGATTCCCACCAGCTCTGGTCTTCCTTGAGGGATACACTGTCCCCTGCGGGGTACTCACCCTGGAGCTAGTTGTTTCTGTGTGTTGTAGGTTGTTAGTTGCCATTGCAATTAGAGTGCAATTGAAGTGGTTGTGGGCTGTGCTGGGTGGGGGGTGGCTCTGTGTGTTTCTCTTCTGTCTCTGCCTCAGTTGATGCTGTTCGGGTCTGCGCCGCAGGATGGGCCTCGGGCCTCCGGCCAAGAGTTGGGGAGGGGCCTCCATGCAGGTTCTGTGTGCTGGGGTTTCTCCTCTGTCTCTGCCTCGGTTGATGCTGTTCACTGTTTGGGTCATGCCTCGGGATGGGCCTCCGGCCTCTGGCTAAGGGGTGGGGGAGAGGCCTCCGTGCAATTTCTGAACACTGGGGTTTGTCTCTGTGCTTTCCGGATCAGCACCAGTTTCTTGCAGTTCTTCTGCTCTGGTGTTCTGTGGATGTCCCATGTAGCTCTGGGTTCCCACCATGAAGCCAAGTGGCTTGGCCGGATGGAGCCTCTCTGCTTGGATGGATCTGGTGAATGCACTTTTAAAGTTGTTGATGGCAAGTTTTTGTTAAAGGATCTCAAGTAGCTCTGGGTCATGAATAAAAATAATAATCCATTCTTGAATTTGACTTTTGATCTACAGACCCAGCGTATAAAATCTTGAAGGATATTTGTTTTTATTCTAAAACAACAAGGCTTTGAAACTATTTATAAGGGCAAGTCTTTCATGTAGCAGCTTTGCCTAGTCATGTTATCTAGAGGAAGTCAGCTGATACCTTGATCAATGCATGCTGTATGAATGTTTTAGTAGATGGCTAAACATTAACTTCTGAATAAATTGACAAAGGAATAGGTCACAACAGGTAGTCATGAAATGATTTAAGTATATCTGCTAATATTTACTAGTTACCTACCAGCAAGCTGAAAAAATACCTGAAATGTACAAAATATATGCTCATACAAAATCGAAGCCAGGCTGGTGGCTCAAGCCTGTAATCCTAGCTACTCAGGAGGCTGAGGTCTGAGGATCGCAATTCAAAGCCAGCCTGGGCAGGAAAGTCTGTGAGATTCTAATCTGTAATAAACCATCAGATAACTGGAAGTGGCACTGTGGCTCAAGTGGTAGAGTACTTGCCTTGAGCTGAAGAGCTGAGGGACAGTGTCCTGGCACAAGAGTTCAAGCCTCACAACCAATTTTTAAAAAATCAAATTTTGTTTTCATTCTATGAGGCATTCAATGTTTTACCACTAAGCTTTCCAACATCTGATTTTTACAAATTAAATAAAGGTCACCTGTCAAAATCCTGATTGCCTAAGAAGAAAGGGTGAAAGGGAGAAAGGGATGAGATACTAAATGGAATAATTGTGTAAAACTCACTTCATAGAATAGGATAATGAACGTTTATGATCAGTGAGAGTCAAAACCCCTGGTGAGATCAAAGAGGTATAAGTGAATAGTGAGTAAATAATAGGTGCAGAATATTGATTTAATATTGTCTAAAATATAGGGGCTAGGAATGTGACCTAGTGGTAGAGTGCTTACACCGCATGCATGAAGCTCTGGGTTTGATTCCTCAATACTACATTAACAGGAAAAGCCGGAAATGGCTCTGTGGCTCAAGTGGGAGAGTGCTAACCTTGAGCAAAAGAAGTTCAGGGACAGTGCCCAGGCCCCAAGTTCAAGCCCTACGACTGGCTGTATATCTTTATCTATATCTATATCTACATCTGTAATGCTTAGAACTTAAATATCAAATATTGTTTATATGTAACAATGAATAAAAGCTTTCTTTTGCTCCACATTTATTTTGCAAACCCAGAGGTCCAGTATTTACACTATGTAAAGCCTGTTTAATCTGGATAATATACTTATTTTAATTGTATGTAAGAAGTTATTAAAATCTATGTGGAAAATATTCAAACCTATTTAGAAATCATCATATGTGTCAAAAAACATCAGTTAACCTTTATTCAGATATTTTTAACTCAAGCAAAGATTTCTCTTTTTGTTCTAATCTTAGAAGTTACAGAAATGAATTGTACAATACATACTATTTTTATAACTGATCATCTTTCTGTTGACCTTATGATAAAATTAGATGTTAGAATGTGGACAGTCTCATGAGAGATTAAATATGCTTTTATTGTAAGAACATACTGAAATTAATCACCTTGAATCATACTCTGACCTTGATATAATGATAATATATCAATACAATATAACTATCAACATTTTTTCACCTTTGATTTTTGGTTTCCTTTTGTTGAAAGAAAAAATAAATTTGAAATTAAGGCAATGCTTTAGTAAGGCTTAGTCATTCGGGTAAGAGCATGGAATATGTTCCTTCTAGTTATATAATTCTATAAACCAGCACATAGCTGTGAGTAAGTCTCTCTGGGCCCTTGGAGTTTTTGGTTATAAGTTTATATTTTGAAATATTAGTTTTAATTCTAAATACATGAGAACATTAACATTCTGTTCTCCTGGCATTGTTTATAAGAGGATGGGAATATCTTATGCAGAATGGTAGAATAGTACTTGGAAAGAATTTTTATATTTGACTCACCAATTAGTAGAATCCTTCTTACTCTATGTGCTTCATGAGGACGGCTACTTTTTAAGTTTGGACCAACAGGTCCTTAATTCAAAATAAATGATATCTTTTAATTCCTGTCCTTAATGCTTGACTAAGTACGAGATTTTCAGAAGTCAAAATCTTTCCTTTCAGCAATTGGCAGTTGAGAGGAAGCAGTCTCGAGGAGAAGGAAACATAATCATTCTGAAAGCTGCCATTTTCTGTAAAAAGTGAGAATTGGTTACCTTATCATTCAAATATTTCATCTTTTTCATAAATTATAAATAATCTAGAAAAGATTCAATTAATATCCAAGTGATTTTCCATGGTACCCTTAAGACAAACATTGTTAATCACATTTGCTTTGTGTCTTATGTAAAGAGCAAGGATTTCATCAAAGGAAACACATTTTCACCCACTGAAATATATTTTAAAGTCTCTCTGCATATTTAATATTACCAGTTGACATTTTGCATAACCAAAATGTAACATTAGTTTCTTCAGAGACTTAGATGAAAGCTCAATTTCTTGAGTAGAACTTAACAGTGGCATAACTAAGGTACAGCAAGGAAGGAGTGCTAATTAGCTAGAACATCATTCTGTTTGTGCAACTCCCACTGAAAGCAACAGGAATCTTGCAGCAATTTCATTTTCTCATAGCATTCTCAGATTTTAAAAACATTTTATCAAAATGCAAATGCTATATTTTCATACAAAGTGGAAGAATTTGCACAGTCCAAAATAATTTTGTATGAAATTTTACATGAGAAACCATCTCTGTTATTTAATCAGATTGAAGATAGCAACCTAGAGAAAGAGAAATTAAACAGTTTCTTTCCTGCCTGAGCCTCTGACTGTGTCTTCATTGGCAAGGGCAGGTAGAGGATGAAATTTTTTGTGCGTATATTCAAATTGGAAGCATAAGTAAAACAAACTTTATTATTTATTTCTTTGATCTTTGTTACTTAAATGTTTATTTTTTTAAAAAATATTTTTTCTTTTTTTATTGTGAAAATGCTGTACAGAGGGGTTACACTTAAATGGGCAAGATAATGAGTACATTTCTTAGCAAGCATTGTAGCCTCCTCCTTTGTTTCCCCTTCACATCCCTTCCCAGCCTCCCCTCGCTCCCCCCATCCAATCCCCCCCCACCAAAGTTGTAAAGTTTGTTTTCGACATGACAACTTGTACTTCTCATTGTTGCAATGGGTCCACCTGTATCTTTATTTAAACGACTTGTTTTTCCCCTTCTCCTCCACAAATTATACCGACCTCAAATATAGTGAAAGCAGGGGTTATACTGTGGGAGAGGGACATACAAAGCAACAAAGAAATAATCTTATAAATGCATTAGAAAAAAAGGATGAAAGAAAAAAAACATTTAAATACATATCTTAGGGTTCATTTTCCTAACATCACCTTATCTGACCTTTTCTGCTCTACTCATACATATACTAGTTATTGTAAATAAGGGAAACCATGGGACCTATGTTTCTTTGGGCCTGGCTTACTTCACTTAATATAATTTTTTCCAAGTCTTTCCATTTCCTAACAAATGGGGCAATGTCATTCTTTCTGATGGAGGCATAGAATTCCATTGTGTATATATACCACATTTTCTTGATCCATTCATCTACTGAGGGGCTTCTGGGTTGGTTCCATAACTTAGCTATAGTAAATAATGCTGCAATAAACATAGTTGTGCTGGTAGCTTTAGTGTGGTCTTGTTTGTAAACATTTGGGTAAATGCCCAATAGTGGGATTGCTGGGTCATAGGGGAGCTCTATGTGGAGTCTTTTGAGGAACCACCATACTCCTCCAAAGTGGTTGAACAAATTTACACTCCCACCAACAATGCAGTAATGTTCCCTTCTGTCCACATCCCCGCCAGCATCTGTTGTTATTAGAGTTCTTGATTTTTGCCATTCTAACTGGAGTGAGGTGGTATCTTAATGTTGTTTTGATTTGCATTTCTTTTATGGCTAGGGAGGTTGATCATTTCTTCATGTGTCTATTTGCCATCCTTCTTTCTTCTTCTGAGAAGTTTCTCTTTAAGTCTTTAGCCCACTTATTTATTGGGCAGTTGTTTCTCTGAGGATTTGCTGTTGGGGGATTTAATTCTTTGAGTCCCAAGTATATTTTAGATATGGCTAGTGAAAATCTTCTCCCAATCCGTAGGCTTTCTATTAATCTTGCTAGCTATGTCCTTTGCCATGCAGAAGCTCTGCAACTTCATGCAATCCCATTTGTCCAACCTTTCTTAGATTTGTTGTGTTTCCGGGTCTGTATTCAGAAAATTTTGGCCTGCACCAAGGAGACCTAGGGTTTCTCCTATTCCATCCTGTAATGTTTTCAGAGTGTCTGCTTTGACTCCGAGGTCTTTGATCCATTTGAGTAAAACAAAATATTTTAATGAAACTAATATTGTATCTTATTGAATGAGTGCACATTAACAAAACTGAACAAGTCATTGTTACTCTAGATGTTATGCATGTCCATTATATTGAGTTTATGCTCTACTTATGTTTTATTTAAAGCAATTTTTTCTTAAAAGTGTATGAGGAAATTTCTAATCAAGTAATATATATATATATATATATATATATATATATAGTAAAGATACTGTACAGTGGGGTTATAGTTACATGAGCAAGATAATGAGTCCATTTCCTATGGAGCATTGTTACCCCCTCCTTTGTTTATACCCTACCATCCCTTTCCTCTCCCCTTCCCAACTCCTCCCCCACCATCATCATTTTTAAAGTAGCATTTTCCCTAACCTCCCAGCTAATTGGGTGATAGGCAAAGAAATTTTCTCTTCCAAAAATTATTTGAATATTAACATTATCCTTAAAGATTGAGAGAAAATCATTGTTAAAAATAAACTTTTCAAGTTAGAAAAGCTGCATAGATTTTGTTACTTTTCTCCCATAGGAAATTATTGTGTGCTAATTTCTTAGGGCTTCCATAAGAATGTATTGAAAGCTGGATGGCTTAAAATAATCTGGGAAAAACAAAGGAGGGCTTAACAATGTTGGATAAGAAATGCACTCATGTAACTGTAACCCCTCTACACAGTATCTAACAATAAAAAATATAACAAAATAGAAACTTGTTATCTCAAAGTTCTAGTGTTATACAAGGTTGCGTTGTGGACCTTTGCTGTTTCTAAAAATACCCTTTAACCTACATAACATAATTTGTGTTAATGACGGCCTATGGTGCCATGAATAGTAGGTTTGATTTATTAACCACTAATATGAAAATAAGCCCAAGAATCATGACCATCACTCTTTGTATTTGTACATGTCGCTTGTTTTGCATTTTGAACTTTATCATTTTTGGCCCAGTTTTAGGTTCACAGTAACCTGGAGCCCATCTGGACTCCTCCACTACCAGGTTCCCATAATTTTTCTGATAGAACATTTGTTTCCATTGAGGAACAATGACAAAAAAAATCACACCATTTAAAAACTCAAAGTCCATAGCTTACATTTGGGTGTATTCTTTTTTAATTTAATTAATTTATTTTGCATTGGCAAAATTTTAAAAAGTACACTTAAAACACATAATAAAAACAACATACATCAGCTTCAGGGCCTGGAGGATGGTTGCGGTGGTGACGAGTAGCAGCAGGAAAGGCGCAGACTTGTCATGTGGGACTTAGGTGTCAGGACATGGAGCATCGAGGTTGACTCTTCACCACACTGAAACCATTAGGAAAAATCCTTGTGGTTAACAGCAGAGGCTTCAGAGTGTGTAATCTGTATTCAGGCTTAGAAATTATTTTAAATGGCGACTGATACGTCTCAAGGTGAACTCGTCCATCCGAAGACACTCCCACTTATAGTAGGAGCTCAGCTGATTCACGTGGACAAGTTAGAAGGTACAAGACAACACAATGCCAATTTGAGGGGCTCTGAATTCCACACAGGAGACTCCACCCAAAAGCAAGCTTGTTGAAGGAGAGGAAGACAAGCCAGAGCCAAGACGTCAGTTCAGAGGAATCTGTCTCCACTGTAGAAGAACCAGAGAATGAAACTAGACCTGCTACATTTAATGAGACAAAACAGCCCAAGGGGGAGCCTGATAAGGAAGAGAAGGAAGAAAACAAGTCTTCTGAGGAAAGGAAAAAGTGTGAGAAAGATCAGCCCAAAGAAAAGGAGAAGAAAGTGAAAAACAAAACAAAACAAATATTTCCTGGGCTACCCTTTCTGCCAGGCAGTTAGCCAGGGCCCAGAAACAAAAGAACAATGGGTTTCTTTTCTACGTCCTAAAATGGATGCAATCTTAACTGAGGCTATTAAGGCATGCTTCCAGAAGAGTGGTGTATCAGTGGCTGCTATTCGAAAATATATCATCCATAAATATCCTTCTTTGGAACTAGAGAAAAGAGGCTAGCTCCTTAAGCAAATACAAAAAGAGAATTAAGTAGAGGAGTCATCAAACAGGTAAAAGGAAAAGGTGCATCGGGAAGTTTGTTGTGGTCCAGAAATTAAGAAAAACACCTCAGAAGTCTAGAAACAGAAAGAAGAAGAGTTCTACAGTATATCCAGAACCACAAGTAAAATTGGAGGATGTGCTCCCCTTGGCCTTTAGTTGCCTTTGTGAACCCAAAGAAGCTTCTTACAGTCTCTTCAGGAAATACGTGTGTCAGTATTATCCTATGGTTAGAGGTGAAGAATGCCCTGTAGAGAGCAGTAGAGCAAATAACTGGCAAAGGTGCTTCGGGAACATTCCAGCTGAAGAAATCAGGGGAGAAACCCATGCTTGGTGGAAGCCTGATGGAATATGCAATCTTGTTTGCCATTGCTGCCATGAATGAGCCGAAGACCTGCTCCACCACTGCTCTGAAGAAGTACATCTTGGAGAACCACCCAGGAAACAATTCTAACTATCAGATGTATTTGCTGAAGAAAACCCCGCATAAATGTGAGAAGAATGGGTGGATGGAGCAGATCTCTGGTAAAGGATTCAGTGGCACCTTCCAGCTCTGCTTTCCTTATTTATTACCCCAGCCCAAGAGGTCTATTTCCAAAGGAAGAGCCAGATGACTCTAAAGATTAGAATGAAGATGAAGACTAGTCATCAGAAGAAGAATCTGAGGATGAACAGCCCCCACCTAAGAGAAGGTTGCAGAAGAAAATTCTGGCCAAGTCCCCAGGGAAGACTGTATCCATGAAGAAGAGAGGATCCAACCCTGCACCTAAAGTCCCAGGTGTCAAGCAGGGGAAAGCTAAAACCCTACACAAGAAAGCCCCTCCTAAGGCCAAACCTCCTGTCAACAAAGCGAGACTCTCACCCTCAGTGGTAGTAGCTCCTCAAAAAGCCTGCAACCAGTACAAATAAGAAGGTGAAATTGCCTGACATGGGTAAATCCACTATTAAGAAGTCTTTCAAGACAAAAATATGAATTGTCACAACTATGTTTATTGCAGCATTATTCACCATAGCTAAGATATGGAACCAACCCAGATGCCCCTCAGTAGATGAATGGATCAAGAAAGTGTGATACACACACACACACACACACACACACACACACACACACACACACACACACATACGCACACACAATGGAACTCTATGCCTCCATCAGGAAGAATGACACTGCCTCATTTGCTAAGAAATGGAAAGAAAGACTTGGAAAAATTATATTAACTGAAATAAGCCAGGCCCAAAGAAACATAGGTCCCATGGTTTCCCTCATTTTCAATATAGTATATGTCTAGGACAAGCAGAAAAGGTTAAAAGCTATGTACATATGACCATATAAGATCATGCTAAGTGAAATGAACCCCAAGATAGGAACACAAGCGTTTTTTACCTTACTTGTTGTTTTTAATGTACTTAAAATGTACTAAATGAATTTTTTTGTTTCTTTTGTATGTTCTTTCCCCATGGTATAGCCTCTGTTTTCACCTGATTCCAGTTGCCTTCATCTTCTGTATACATTTTTCTAATTTGGGGAGGGGAAGGGAAACAACAAAATGCAGAAATAAGGATAAAGTTTGACCCCTTGTAACAATGAGATATATAAGACACTATGTTGAAAATGAACTTTAAAACTTTGGGGCAGGGAGAAGTTTGGGATTTGGGGAGGGAAGGGATGATAGAGCAAAAACAAAGGAGGGGGTAACAGTGCTCAATAGGAAATGTACTCATTACCTTACTCATGAACTGTAACCCCTTTGTACAGTATCATTACAATAAAAATATATTTAAAAAGTAAATTGTATAGGAAGAAAGGTTATCATGATAAAATTCAAAAGTCTAAATATTTTATGAGTCAGCACGCATTTGTTTTAGTTTAATGCTTTTAAATTTAAGTTTTTCCTTCCATGTGGATTTTGTGAGGAGGAAACACAAACCAATCTAGGTATTTGTTAGCTTTAGAGCACTGTTGCTGGTCCCTGCCCCTTCTCTCAGTCACTTTAATTTCTTTAGTAATCCTGGACTCCCCTCCAAACTATGGAACTTGTACTACCCTTTTTGCTCTCCCTCCTTCTACCTTCATTCTGTTTTTTTCTTTTTATTTTATTTTTTTGTTTTTTTTGGGGGGGGGATCTGGTCGTGGGGCCTGAACTCTGGGCCTGAGCGCTGTCCCTCAGCTCTTCAGCTCAAGGCTAGCGCTCTACCACTTGAGCCACAGCGCCACTTCTGGCCTTTTTTCTTTTTGCTTGTGGTGCTGAGGAATCAAACCCAGGGCCTCAGGCATGCAAGGCAAGTGCTCTACCACGGAGCCACCTTCCCAGCCCTCTTTTTTATTTTTTTTGAGTGATTTGATTTGGCTTTTCTTCCCCTTCCAATTTTATCTAAACAGTGCAGAGATATTTTTATATTTGTAGAAAGCATCAAAAACAGGATACTGGTCAGGTGATAGAGGAGGCAGACTAGCACTGACTGAATTGAAAAGCCTTCCTAGAGAATTTACGTATACCTAAAATAACTAATCCTATATCTAAAAGGCACTCCACTAACCCTTTCTCTTCAACAGTAAACCCAGTAGTATTTAGCCAATTTCCCCTTGGTCAGCTCCTCGGTATTTCCACAGGCCCAGAGCACTGCAATCCTTAGAGGTGAGCACAATGTCTGCCACTTGACTTACAGCAATGGAAAAGTATGCAAATATATTGAATCTGATTTCTGGTGTTACCTATGTTACCAAAAATCAAGGCATATAAAGTCTCCTTGTTCAAATGTTGAAATACATTTTTTTAATATTTGGAGCATGAATTATCACTTCCTGCTTTTCTTAAAAGGAAATGTTGGAGAGTTACATCATTTCTAATGTAGAAATGTTAAGAAACACAATTTGCTAACATAAAGTAGATGTCAGATTCATCTGTGGGTTTCCCCTCCTTTCCAGAGCACATTTGATATTAAGCAAGTGGCTTCCTTTTTGAAATAGTTTTTTTAAAAACTAGAAAAAGCAAATGAAGCCCTACTACCTAACCCTTTTTTATTTCTGTTTGTTTCAGTATTGTGAAGTTGTCTTAAATAGCACTAGCTTTCTACTTGAGAAATCCCAATTTCTGGTTGTCATATATCTTCCTTGTGGCACTTGACATTTTAATTGTCTTAAACTTTTTGGTGTACATCTTCTGACCCCTTGAGTGCTGCCAGATGCAAAAAGGTGTTTGTTTTACATTCATTCCACTTCCATTTTCTCCTGGGATCCTTTTGCAGCATAAGTATAGCTGGGAAATGGACTTGAGAAAATTGGCTTGAATTAGATCATAATCATGTGTGATCACATCATGAGTTCATTGGAATTTGTGTTACCTGTTAAGGCAATCTTTTCTGTTTTAGATCTTCCTCTTTATTGTACATATATTTTGAAAAATATGAATCAACATGAAATTTTAAAGGCTGCCAAACAAAAAAAATACATATATGAAAATGGAACCAGGTAACTTGAGAGGATGGATGGGGTTGAGGTAGATGAGGGTGAAGGGATGGAATAATGGAAATTATGACATTGTTCAAGATGCATTGTACACATAAAGTGACTGGTTGAATTGAAACCTCTTTGTACAATTACTTAAAGATACTAAAATAAATTAACTTAAAATTGAACAAAAACGTTCTGGTGTTTCAGTGTTGATTGCTTCTGAGGCCAGTCAGGGAGAATTTGTTTCGTGACTCTTGCTGTGCTCTGGTGGTTTGCTGGCAATCACTCTGCCTCCATCTTGACTTGATAGACACCCATGTAACTGCTTCATTACACCCTCTTTCCATTTAGTGTGTCTCCCTCTGGGCTCAAAATGTCCCCATATTTAGAAAAAAGTAGTCATATCAAATTAGAGCCTAATGAGACCTGACCTTAATTTTATCACCTGCAAGGATATTCTTTCCAGTTGAAATTATATATACTAAAATTTTAGAATCTTGATTTCAGGATCTTGGGGCAAATGTCATAATAGACCAAATGAAGAGTGGAAATTTGAAATTTAGAGCACAAAGAAAAATATGAGAGTACAGACCTCTTGATGACAGATTTACATTAATGGAACAGACATAACTATAATTTTTCAGGTAGGTCAAACATATTTAGGCAAGATAGTTAGGAACAAGGAGCCATTAAAGGTTTGGCTGCATGGATAACTTCATAGTCCCAAATGAGTCAACACATAATTCATGGACAGGGTGATCAAAAACTTCACAAATTGCTACCTATACTGTTTTGTTTATTATGAATATGTATACTCATAATGACCACAAAGAATCAAGCTTTCTATAGTGATTTTTCTATTATGACTACAATATAAATGACAGCATAGATGCTTACTTATTCCATGTAAGCTATTCATAATGTATACTAGAATTCAGCCAAAGAATTAAGCCAAACTCCTACCTTGAACTGGACTTGCATGATGGAGCAATGTACTACTTCTAGATTCAGAGTAGACATAATTTTAATTAAAGTTTGAAGATACATTATTGTTATATTTAAATTAGGATTATCAGACTAAAAGGGTCCTAGCTATTTAATTAATAACTAGGTTGATTATTTAATAATCCTAAATTGGTTGCCTTAAAATTGTTCAATAGTATTTCCTTATTAATATATAATTTATTATTTTAATTTTACTTTTGTCAATTGTAGTTTAGTAGAAAATTTTGTTTAATTTTTATTAAACTAGTAATTTAATTAGTGTTTAGGAATTAAGGCATAAATTATTTTTATTTTAAATTTAAATTTCTGTTAAACTTTATACTATGTAACAAAGTTCAACAGAGGGATGTATCACTACTTGATATCACTGTCTCTAAATTCTGGGCAAAGAAATCAACTTGGAAAACAAAGTCCTCAGAAGAATTAAAATATAATCTAAGGCTATCAAATGACAGCAACATCACAGAATGCATAAACATAAATGTGTGTTTAACAGGCTTATCTAAAAAATATAACCATGCAACATATTCCACAGAAATATACTGGTGGCTTTTGAGAGTAATGATAAGCCTTAGCATCAGCTGAAAAATTCCTATCTCTTCATGTAGTGAAATTTAAAATTTTTTAAACATGTTTAATCTGCATTACATTTTGCAACTAATTAGTTCAAGTTCAAAGCAGTATTCCTCTAAATTGTTGCCTGTCTTCAAGCCCTTATGGAATTCTTCCATGGAAGAAAGTCTTTGAAGTCACAGATGCTCTGTTGAAATAAATGATCGAAATTTATTCTTTTATATTTAACAAAACAGACATTACCAATGACACTATCTTTACAAGTTTTATTCAAATCCTTAAACACTTTCTTTCTTCTAAGTATCTAAATGAATCATGGGCTATCAGATTAAATAAACAATAGAACATGCAGTTTTGAATTGTCAAGTAGTAATGAAGCATCAGTGAAAAACAAGTATACTTTTATTGCATGGAATGGCTTAAGAGCATAGCACAAGGAATTTTCAAACATAGACTAAAGCTGCTACCAGCTCACTATGTGACTTTAGGAAATCTGTCTTCTTTGGTTCTTAAGGTACTCATTGATAAACCGAATGGGTTTGGCAAGCTAGTTACCACAGTTCTATTTTTAACATTCTTTATCTTTATGGCCTAATGCTTCACTTTAGTTTGTGACTTTTCAGTACTTCATTTTTACTCCTTTGGATTATAAAACATACATATAGAAAATAAAATAAAATAAATGGATGGCTTAATGAGTTGTCATGAGAGGAGGAAGTTTATAACCAGCATACTTGTTGAAAAATTAATCTTTGTCCACCATCCCATAAGCCCCATCATGAACCCCATTTCAATATCAACTTCCTCTTCTTCCTCTCTCTCCTCTTTTTCTTCCTTCTCCTCGAATAAATTGCTACCTTCACCTTTTAACCAGTCCTCTGTCAGGCACCAGTGGCTCATACTTGTAATTCTATCGACTTTAGAGTTTTGAGTTCAGGAGGATTGGGGTTCAAGGACAGCCAAAACATCAAGCTAGATATGGTGGTATGTGCCTGTCATGCACAGGAAGCTGAGAACTAGGGCTCCAGTCTAGGCAGAAAGGTGCATGAAACTAAATGGAAAGAAGCTGGATGTAGTGCAATGCACCTATCATTCCAACTGTGATGAAATGCATGAAATGGGTGCATCACAGTCCAAGTGTATATCTCAGAAAGGAAATGAGACCCTATCTCAAAAATAAAAGTCTAAAAATGGGCTTGACACATGGCTCATGTGGTAGATCTCATATACAGCAAGCATGAAGCCTTGAGTTGAAACCATAAAAACTAAAAAAAAGTCAATTCTATCTTTGCATTCCTTGAAATCAGGTATTATTTTTCTTTATAAATTAAAATTATTGAGGTAAAATATACATAAAATAAAGTGCAGATATCATAGTTCCATTGCCATTCATGTAACCAGCAGGCAAATTAAGATTTAGAATACTTCAGTTAATGAGGGAGAATAAGAAAGTAATAAAAGAAATGAATATGGAAAGGACATATATGTATGTATGTAAGCATCATAATGAAGTCACTTACTTTGTTCAAGTCAATGTATTTTAATAAAATATAAACAAATTTAAATGTAAAAAGTATTTCAGAGAGAACTCCAAATGTTTGTTTTTGCCCTGTTGAAGTCAATTCCAACCCATCTCTATTTTCAGTCCCTGGCAACCACTGTTTGAGCACGGACTATGTGGAAGTCACTGTGTTTCAGAGAATGAAATTAGGAATACTTCTAGATGCTTCTAGCAAGCATTATTATGACTTTTATCATTTTTGTTTTTCTCACCCATAAACCATTCAACAGCAAGCACAGAGCAAGGCAACCACTCAATACACACACACACACACACACACACACACACACACACACACACACACATATAATGAAAATTTACTGACAAACAATTGCATAACAAATCCTGAAAATAATATAGTAAACACAAAAATTCTATATTTGTTAGTACATAAAATACAGGGGAGTTTTGAGATAAGACTAGAAACTTCAGGTATATTGTGAAGGTCTTTGAATATCAGGATGATACTTCTTTATTGTTTGGAAGTAGGATATCATCAAAAGTTTTAACACAGGAGAATGATATGATTATAATTATACTTTAGGAATATCCGTCTAATGGTAGAGTGTAGGTATATGATAAAGGCATAAGCAAGAATTGGTAAAAATCAGTAAGTACATAATTACAGAGAGCTTTTTTTAACCAAAAACACTGGCATTATCTTTTAGTTATATATACCATGGAGGCATATCATTACACATTTGAGAATCCTCAGAGGTTGCTAAACATAGTGATAAATCCTGCAGAAATTCTTCAGCTGTTTATCAAAACTTTAAGGTGTGACATTTCAGAAAATTATCTTCTTATCACTATAATATTTTTATTTAAATCTTATAAAATCTAGATAAGATAGTTAATCTATCTGAATGTCAAATTTGTCCATTTCAAAATGTATTTTTTAATAAAATATTTCTTCAAAAGGTATTCATTATAAGGCTATTGTATAGATTAAGTAAAATAATTTTTATAAAGCACTTACTATTGTGTTTTTCATACAGGAAAAACTCAGTAAATCGTAAATACTATTGTCATTCTTCTTCTTCTTCTTCCCCTCCTCCTCCTCCTCCTCCTCCTCCTCCTCCTCCTCCTCCTCCTCCTCCTCCTCCTCCTCCTCCTCCTCCTCCTCCTCCTCCTCCTCCTCCTCCTCCTCCTCTTCCTCCTCCTCCTCCTCCTCCTCCTCCTCCTCCTCCTCCTCCTCCTCCTCCTCCTCCTCCATTTGGCAACAACACTTCATATAGCTACTGTTAGCCTGAACACAGGAACTTTACTCTGGAGTCCATTTTCTTGGGTTTCAAGTTTTACGTACTGACTTTCTATTGAGCTGCAATATACTTCATAACAATTGTTGTTTTGTCTTAAAAAGATAGTAAGAGGGGCAGGGAAGTTGGCTCAGTGGTAGAGTGCTTGCCTCACATGCATGAGACGCTAAGTTCTATTCCTCAGCACCACATAAGCAGAAAAAAAGCCAGAAGTGGCGCTGTGGCTCAAGTGGTAGGGTGCTATATAGCCTTGAGCTGAATAGCTGAGGGACAGCTCAGAGTTCAGCCCCCACAACCGACAAAAAATATAGTAAGAATATTAATCACAAGTATTTCTAAAAGCATATATCTAAACAGATAAAAAATGATAATGGTTTTACTTTGTCTTTCCTTGTTATCTGATCTTCTCTTTAGTCTATTCTTTTTATAACAGTCTAATATCAAGGTTGAAAACCAATATTCCATACTCATTTTTTTCTTATTTTATTCATTTCTCTTTGATTCTATTATATATATAATTGTAAAGATGCTGTACAAAGGGGCTACAGTTACATGTGTAAGGCAATGAGTACATTACTTGTTGATCATTGTTACCTCTTCCCTTCCTTGTTGTTGTCCCACTATCCTTTCCCTCCCCTACCTCCCCAGTCCTCCTCACCCCATCCCATCCCCCCCCCCAACCTGAAGTTGTAAAGTCCATTTCCAATATACTGTACTGTGGGTATCCTTTTTGCAATGGGTCATCCTGTGTCCTTGTTTCAGTGTTTTGTTATTCCCCTTCCCCTCTCCAGATTAGACATATGTATATACAAGATGCAGGGTAGCAAAATCAAGTACAGTGACAACAGAAGATATGCCATAAAGGAAAGAACGTACAAAGGAAACAACAATAACAACAAAAAATAAAATCACAATGTACATTTAAAGCAATAACAATAAAGACAGACCTCTTGTGTTCATATATTGGGGTTCATTTCACTTAGCATCACCTTATATGGTCATATGCACATGGCTTTTGAGCTTTTCAGCTCATCTGACTCCCCTCTCAAGTTACTCGAGCTGATTTGAAGTTTTAGCAAAGTAGCAGTGTATAAAATTAACCCTCAAAAATCAATGGCTTTCCTCTATGCCAATAATGAGAAGAACACAGCTGAAATCAGGAAAGCAACTCCTTTTGTAATAGCCCCATCAAAAATAAAATACTTAGTAATAAACTTAACTAAAGAAGTGAAATACCTCTATGATGAAGACTTTATAAACCTGAAAAGGAAATTAAAGCGGAACTAAGGAAGTGGAAATACACCCATGTTCCTGGATAGGGAGGATTAACATTGTGAAAATGGCAATATTGCCAAAGGCTATCTACAAATTCAATGCAATACCCATCAATATCCCAACCTCATTCTTCAATGAAATAGAAGAACCAATCCTTACTCATTTCTTACACTACTGGTTTTCCATGACCAGGTGGTAGTGGACTATTTCAGTCTTATTCATGAGCTGTGTAAAATGAGTGAACTACAATTCCATCTTGTATATGGATATGGCTTTTGATGAATGGATTATTTTTCCAGAATATTTTACAATGCACGTGTGTAATGTTCTCTATAAGTCAGAGACAGTTGTCATTATTTTGTATAGAAAATCATAGTTTAGGGTCATGCTGTGTAAGTAAAAAACCCTCCATTTAGAAATGGTCAATATATTAAGATAAACTTGGAGTAATATCTGATAAATAGGTAACTATAAGTTTCTAACTCTTACCTCACCTGTTAAAACAATAAACATAACAAGACGACAATGGCATTTTGTCAAGGAAAGGTAAAAGAATAACAGACCCTTGAAATCCTCTAGTACACAGAAACCCAGTATGACCAAATAGTTCAGAAAATGAGAGGGGTTGGGGAGGTAGCTCAGTGGTAGAGTGCTTGCTTTGCATGCATGATGCCCTGGATTTAATTCCTCAGCCCCACATAAGCAGAAAAATCCAGAAGTGGAGATATGGCTCAGGTGGTAGATCACTAGCCTTGAGTTGAAGAGCGGAGGGACAGCTCCCAGGCCCAAAGTTTAGGCCCCATGACTGGAAGCAAAACTAAACTAAACTAAACAAGAAAATGAAAAAGCTTTTTTCTGCCATCCCATTTCCAAGATCATCTCAGAACCATAAGTATATTTCCTTCTGAAGCAAAAAGGTAGGCAAGCATTCTTCAGCACCTTTGAAACCAATGCAGACACATACTATCCTTACCACCATATAATCCTACAGTCCTTGCAGGCAAGAAGTATAGCTGAAGGAACTGTATGGAACCACACATCTGTACTTTCCTTACAAAGTATCAAACATGGTACCCTACTATCTCTGGTTCAATATGGCATTGCTTGTGTCATCATAGAACTAGAATTACTACAGATATATGTCTTGCTCTAGGGGCCAGGTGGTCACTGCAGCTTTTTATCCTGGGGATCTTGCTGAACACACACCCATCCTATAAAGTCATACACTATTCCCCAGCTCAGCTACTACTGTGTTCTGCACCAAGCTGTGTGAAGCCACTCTATTCTTACTCTTCCAGGTCCAGTTATTCCTTGCTCCTGAGACCTGAGCTGCCTTTACGTCCTGTGTTCAGAGAAATGGAGCCTTGGGTAAAGCTATGTAGTGCAACTTCCCAGAGATAAGCTAATGTGGTGCCTTAGTGTCAAAAAACAAAAATCTACTACACGATTTCCCTGATCCCTTGATTCTGAGCTGTGAAAGCACCTCACTATCATAGGAAGTGGAACAGATACTGTTATGCTTCCCACTCTACCTCACTTCACAGGTTCCAAGCCATAGTCAAACTCTTCTATTCTTGATTCCTTGCTGCTGCAGCACCCAGACTGACAGAGCTTGATCTACCACTGTGTCCCACCATCCTATGGCCCAGGGTCATCCTTAAATCCCTTACTTCCATAATCATTCAGTTCTGAGAGCATAATTGCAACTGCCCTCAGTACATCTTAAAGTCATGCTGAAGTTGTACCTTATTCCGTAGAGTCAAAGTCTTGGTTACATCCCTGAACCTGGAGCCTGACATGCTGGGTGTAACTCAGAGACCAAGATTTTGACTGTGTGTGATCTTCAACCACGCAACTTGGAAGATGAACTGGTACCTCAAGTCCTAAATGCCATGGCAGTTCTATAAAATTTTGACCCTAAAACCCAGGCTCCATAGCCTGTACTGTGAGCCCCGGTCATCCTGCAGTTGCCTATTGAGAATGATCTCAACTTACACTTCCCACTTGGATTAAAAAAAAAAGCCCTGTCTCTAGGACCCTAACAACTCGTGGCACTGCTGCCACGAATAAGGAATATGATATCACCCAATGTACACAATAAATCTCATATAACTAAAGCCAATGAGTTAAGAAAAGGAATAAAAAATGATTTTAAGGAAACAGTGTGATACAAGGCAGATAATGCAATGAAATAAAATAAGCATTTATGAGTTAAATTTGAAGTTCAACAACGAGAAATAATTTAAAAGAACAAAACAGAAACGTTGGCATTAGCAAACAAAATAAATGAATTTTAAATTTCAAGAGATAATTTCAAGGACAGATGATCAAGTCAAAGAACAGGTATACATCAAGACAAGTCTGTTGAAATTATCCAAATAGAGAAAGAAAAATACGAAAAAGAGTCAAGAAAATTTACAGGATTTGTGGGAAGTACTAAATAAAGCTAATATTTGTTTTGTGGAAATTTCAAGAAAAGAAACAGATGGAGGTAAAAGTCTTATTTAATGCAATAGTTATTAAAACTCTCAAAGCCTTAAAAGGGAAACAGACATCTATATCCATGAAGCACAAAGATCTCTACACAAATTCAAATGAAAGAGCTCTTCAACAATGACATTATAATTAAATTGTCAAAAGACAAAATAGAGGAAAATTTTGAAAGCAGCAAGATAAAAGTGACATGTCGGGTATAAATGAATTTCTACATTAGACTATCAGAACATTTCTTGGCAGAAATATTGAAGACAAAGAGAATAGAATGTTATATTCAAAGTGCTAACAGAAAAGAACTGTCAAACAAGATTACTATACCCAGCAAACCTGTCCTTCAAAAATTAAAGAGAAATAGAGCCTTTTCTAAACAAGCAAAAGCTGAATGCATTCATCACAATGTGTAACAGCAATTAAGGGAGTTTTAAATTGGAATAAAAGGGACACTAATCATGGATTGCAAACATAGAAGTATGGAACTCATCAGAAGTAAATAGTCTGTCAAATCTTGAATGCACTAATATTTTGATGTTGCTATGAAAATCATATAGGTTGGTCTTGTAAATAACTGTACTACAACAATTTATTAACAATACAAAATATAAACATGTAAGTTGAAGCATGTTTCGGCAGGGTAAAAGTATAGAGTGATGTATATGATCAAAGTTAACTGGCTATCAGCTTAATCTAAATTGCTGTAAAATGCAAAATCATCATACCTTAGCACTGAAGAAAACTTCCAAATTACAGAAGGAGATAAGAAGGGCAAAAAAAGGATCTACAAAATAACTTGAAAATAATGATCCAAAATCAGTCTTAAGCCTTTGCCTATTGAAAATCTTTAATATAAGTGTATTAAATGCATTAATGAAAAGACAGTGTTGGAATGGATTAAGAAATAAAAATAAGGGCTGGAAGCTTTACAATGTCGGTGTGGGGGGGAGGGGGGTATGATTGGGTGGAGGGGAGGGGGGAGGCTGGGAAGGGAGGTGAAGGGTAAACAAAGGAGGAGGCTGCAATGCTTGGTAATAAATGTATGCATTATCCTGCCAATGTAATTATAACCCCTCTGTACAGTATGTTCTCAAATAAAATAAAATAAAATTTAAAAAAAAATAAGGGCTGGGAAGATGGCTCTGAGGTAGAGCGCGTGCCTTGCATGCATGAGGCCCTGGGTTCGATTCCTCAGCACCTTTTGCTTATGCAAAAGGAAAAAAGCCGGAAGTGGCTCTGTGGCTCAAGTGGTAGAGCGCTAGCCTTGAGCTGAAGAGCTGAGGGACAGCGCCCAGGCCAAGAGTTCAGGCCCCACGACCAGACCCTCCCCCCCCCAAAAAAAGAAAGAAAAATAAACAAAGTCAAGGAAGGACAGGAAAGTGGGAGAAAATGAGGGAGTAACAACATTTTACAGGAAATGTACTCAATACCTTTCTTATGTAACTGTAACCCCTCTATACATCGCCTTTACAATTAAATTAAATTAAATTAAAATAAAATCCAAAGTCTAACTTTGTCCTGCCTAAAAGAAACTAGTTTTCAATGGAATAGAATCCAAGGACCAGACCTGACCTCAAAGACTTATAACCACCTAATCTTTGATAAAGTAGCCAAAATTTATATATAGAATATTACATTCAAAAGCATCAGAAAATAAATTCTTTAATGAAAATGGAATATTGTTTAAAGTAGATATGTATTAGCTCATGAAACAAGTCTAAAAAATTAAATGACATTAAAATCAGATCACTTCTAATAAAAATGTTATGAAACTAGAAAACAATGCTAGGACTATTGGATACTAAATAACATATTCTTGAATTATTGAATATTATCAGGCAAAGGAAATACAGCATACCAACACTTCTCATTGAATAAAAGCAATTCTACATGGTGGTTTATAGCAATAAATGCCTAGATTAAAACTAAATAAGCACCTCAAATAACCTAAAGATGTGCCTTTAAAGAACTAGAAATAAAAGAACAAAATAATTCCAAAGTTACTGAGAGGAAGGAAAATGAAAAGCACAAATAAACCAAAAAATAAAAAAGCATAGAGAATAATAAAATTGAAAGTTTGTGAAAAATATAATCCATAAACCATTAGCTACGATAAAAATTATGGACAAGACTCAAATGAATAAAATAAGAAGCAAAAATGGAACATCACAATGGACACCTCAGAAATTAAAAGGATCCAAAGGAGATGATTATGAGGAATTGCATGCCAATACATTAGATATCTCAACTGAAATTGCTAAATTCCTAGAAAAATTAAGTCGGGTATAAATAAATTGAACCAAGTAAGTTTTAATGCATATTTATATTCTACTAATTATATAATTTTGTGGAAGTAGGTATTGAGCTTAGCTTCTCATATTTACTAAGTATGCACACTAAACTTGAGCCAGACCTCCAATCCTTTAGCTTTTTCATTGAATTTTCAGATAAGATACCATGTTAACTTTGTGTATGCTGACATTAACTTATGATCCGCATCATCTCAGCCTCTCAAATTGCTAGGATTGCAGGCAAGGACCAGCTGTCTAGCTTTAGCACATACGTATAAGTAATACAGAATATTATTTTTTAGTGTAGGAATTAAAGGAAAAATAAATAGATAAATGAGTCTAGAATAAAGATAAATGTGCCCCAAACTTGGAAGAATTCTGATTAAGACCTTGGAAATATACATTTTTGTTGTTGCATATGAGTTTGAACTGAAGGCCTTATGATTGCTAGGTATGAATTTTATTACTTGAGTCACACCATCAGCCCCCTTTACCTGAGTTATATTTTGTGATAGGGCCTTGTATTTTTGTCTGGTTTAGCCTCAACCATAATCTTCTTACTTATGCTTCCTGTATAACTGGGATGAAATGTGCACATAAACATGCCTAGCCTCTGTTGTTGGAATTGAGATGTCTTGCTTACATTTTTCCCAGCTTAGCTTGCAACTATTATTCTCCTGATATTCACTTTCTAAGTAACTAAGCATCCTGTATTGACAGATGTGAGTTCTATATTATTAATTATAGCTACTGCCTTAAATTTTTTGCTTCTTTCACTACCACAAGGTCAAAATGAATGAGCAATGAATGATGTCTCCATGTCCACCATATTTCTCTTATGTTCTATATGTACCTACTCATCTATTCTATATGTGTCTACTAAGGCACTTCGAGAATTTACAAAATAGGTTATATTTGTTTATTTAATATAATTATATAGAATGCTACTTGTACATAATATATGACATGGTGGAAAAGATAATTACACAAATTTACATGGCTAATTTCAATGTCTTATAAACTACCATTAAATACAACTTGATTTCTGCAGGTGTTTATTAGAATTTCTTACCAATTATCAGTAGCAAAATGAGTGATCATTATACCAATAATGAAAAAAAGGATGTTCACAAAATTGGAATGTACATATTGAATATTACATATAGTATTAACTTTAGTGCCTACTTGGAGGCTATGTAAGGACAAAATGCCACTGTAAAAATCTGGGGAAACAAATTATACTTGAACACATTTATAGGACAGTGAGATCCTTTTATAAGAATTTAATAAAATATCCGAGTGGCAAGGAATGTTTCTTCTTCCTCATTGATGTCAATTGTTAGATTACTTCTAGATTTTTAAATCCAAATTCATTCTTGCTGGTTTTGAAATTTTGTTTAAAGTTGTGAGTCTTTATCTTTACTTGACCTGTGCTGTTATGTCTGTGATGCTTTTAAATTCCTTTCAAGTTATATAAGATTTTTTTCTTTCTGGAACCTGGTAATTTTAAGATTAGAATTCTTTGTTTGAAAGGAAAAAAACCATTGACTGACCTCAATCCTTTCATTTTCTATCTCAGTTTTATCTAAACCCCATGATACTAACAAGGTCCAAAATTTTTAAAGGTACAAAATTTTCTACCATTCCTTTTTAGAGAAAATAACATCAACCAAAATCTATATCTGTGTGAAAACATTTTTCTTTGTGTTAGTGGAAAAGTTATAGTGGCTCTTGAATTTCTTTATGTAATGGTGTTAATGTCTTGACCTCTGTTCAGGCTTCACTTACAGTTAACATTAAAATATTACTTATCTTCAGTATTACATATCTGTATAATGTATTTTTCCAATCTGAGTATTAGAACAAAATTCTATGATAGTTTGTAATTTCTGAAGAAGAAAAAAAGTAGATTATAGTTCCAATTCAAGGTTTTAGTTAAAAAATTTTACCATGAATATTGAAGAATTCAAAGAATTTGTCAAAAAGAAAAGGAAGAATACATGGTGAACGTGAAGCAAACAACTCTCATGGAGGGTACAAGGAAAGAAAAGGAAATATTAATGAAAAATAAAATTGCATGAAACATCCATCAAAGTGTCCCCAGGTCAGCATAAAGAGCATAGTGTAAAAAGAAACAAAATGATGGAGAAATGGAAATAAAACACAGTACAAATAAAACTTACATTAATTACTATTTCTTATACTCAGTGAATAAAAGCCGATTATATACAGATATTATTCTAGATTTAATAAACAATAGTTATGAGCGTCTGGAAGAAGATGGTGGAAGAGAAGCTAGAGGCTAAACAAGCTCTTGCATAGAAAGAAGTTTAGTGTTCCAGTGAATAGTCCTAGGCTAGAGAATCACACCAAGTGTGCCATCACAGTACAGAGAGTTTGGCCAGAGATGGAAAATCCAGGCAGCTTGGTCAAGGAGACAGATGTGACCACTTGCCAGTAGCTGTGGGTACAGTAGCGGCCATGGCCACTATACCAACAGATAAAGTCTGGGACAAAGGCACCAGACTCAGCTTGTGAGCGGATCCTACTAACCACCAGCAAGAAGTGACAAGGAGCAGAAATCTTCATCCTGCTGATCCCAGACCAGGGAAGGCCCAAGGACCAAGAGTCTGGTGTGAGTAGAACCCTGTCATCCTCACTCCGTCTCACTGAGCCAAGGTGGAAAGGTAGCTCGGCCCAACCACTAGAGAAGATCTCCATATTTGATAAGGACAAAGGCCCAGCTGAGAAGCTAGCTCCAACCCAGTCCTTGGAAGAAAACAATTGGAGCAATTATCAAGTCACAGGAACCTGATCTGACTTGCCAGGCTCAGCTCCACCCAGGGGAAAGTCACCCTTTCCAGGCAGAGGAACTCTACCTCCAGAGGAGCGACTTTCTTCACTGGGTAAACAAAGCTAGAGGATTCCCCTCCCCAAACAATTGAAGCTCAGTAAACTTAAACCCTGAGAATGGCTCCAGGTGGGGCTCTGTGAGTGTCTCAGGAGTTAGCCACTCAGGGAAAAGCTGATTGCTGATAGGCTTCAACCCTACCCAGAACCTAGCCTCATCAAAGCAACTCCAAGCTAGAGGAAACAGCCATTTCCCACTTTGGTGATACTCAAAGCAGATCTCCCTCCCACTGAACTAGCCTGGGAAGAGGATCACAAAGTCCTCAGTAAGGCAGAGCTGTCTGCCTACTCAAACAAACGGACTTAAGAAACCAATCAAGCCACAGGAAAACCCAATACCAGAAGCAGACCAGAGACTCCTCCAAGAGACTGGTAATGGACGAGGGGAGATACAAGATATTCAACCCCCCTCCCCCAAAAAACCAAAGAACTCTTTTTTCTACCTATTTTTTAAATTATTTTTTAAAAAATTGTTTTCTTTTTTTTCATAATTTTTATTTTAGGAGTGTGTGTGTTTGTGTGTGTGTGTGTGTTTTATTTCTAATTCTCTTTTGACTTTTTGGTCTTTTTCTTTTTCTCTTTTTTTCTTTGCTCTTTCTTTCTTTTTGGTGTGACTCAATTACTGTTCTGCTCATCCCCAGATATAGAACTGTCATTGATTATTAGACCTTATCCCTCATTGTGTTCATACTTAATGCAGTTTATTGCTCAATTCACAACCTCTTAGGGGTAACTTCATTAATAGTAGTATTATTTCTTTATACCTATATAACATTCAGGAATTCTAATTTTAAGAATTTTTATTTTTTATTTTTTCACTTTTCCTTTTTATCTTTACCCTCCCTCATCCTATCATTTTCTTCTCTCAAAAATAATTTCTCTATACTTATATAATTTTTATGCGCTTCATTTCTTAAATTAAAAATTTTGATTTCCATTTTTCTTTTTTTTTTAATCTATCATTTTGTCCTATCCATTTCCCTCTCTGAGATTAGGTCTTGGTTAAATTCATTCTCCTTTCACCTCTCCACATCACTCTAATCCTATTTTTCCCGACAATTGTCCCTAAACTTAATAATTTCTAGTTTGCTGAATCCCTCTTTAATGTTTTTAGCCCATTAATCCATAGTTGTTTCATGTTGAATAGATTGTATTGGCTGAGATAGATTGTATCTGCAGCCATTTTGACTGTGCAACTATAGGACTCTGATTGATGATTGCCTTAAAATAGTGTTCTAGCACAAAATTGGTGTTACTTTCATACCAAATGGGGAGAACAAGACTGGGAAACACAAAAAATTGGCAAGTCCGGGTATCTCAGCCCCAACTCATGATAATCAGGTGACAGAACAGTTAACAAATAATCCAGAGGAGAGTTCCCAAAAAGCTCTACAAACACTACTGGTAAACATGGTAAATGAAAAGATTGAAAACTTGCAAAAGACTCAGTGTGAGTGTAACAGGAAATGAGATGTGCAAACCAAAGATTAATACAGGAACTTCATGAGCATGATAAGGCTAACCAAAAATTGCTACAGGAATCTCCTGACCATGAGGAAGCTGCTCAAAGATTAATCCAGGAATTGTGTGAGCAGGCTGAGAACATTCAAAGAGAAAGACAGGAATTGCACGAGCTGGCTGAGAAATGTAAAAGAGAAACAGGAATTATGAGAGCAGGCTGAGAACAGTCAAAGAGAAATATAGAAATCACAAGAGTGAGAGGAACCTAATCAAAGAGTAATGCAGGAATTGGGAGAGCAGGATGAGAATAGGCAAGGATCAATAAAAGCATACATGGAATCCATAAACAGACAAATGAAGGAATCCAGGGAGACCAAAAAGGGAATGCTGAATGGAGCCCGTCAGAAGGAAAAGGAATCCAAGGGAACCATAACCGGTCATCTAAATGATTTGAGAATAAACACTAAAGACCAAATTAAGGAACTAAGAAGTTCATAAAAGATCTAAAACAAAGCTCCATCAAAGAATTTGAAGCCATCAAAGCCACCAATTAGAAGGAAAGGAAGTAAAAAAACAAATTAGAAAGTCTTGACCATGCAGAAGATCAAACCTTGGGGACTGAAGACAGCCTACATGTTATAAAGAACATATAACTATCCAAGAAAAATCCAAGAATATGATAGATCTATTCAACATTTGAAAGAAACCATCAGAAGGCCTAATCTGAGGATAATGGGTCTACAGAAGCACCTAGAGAGAGAAGTTAATGGTCTAGAAAGTTTATTCAATAGGATCCCAGCAGAGAACTTCCCAAACATGCCTATTCAGATACAAGAAGCTTTTAGAACCCAAAATAGACCACATCAGAACAGGACATCCCACTGTCACATTATAATGCACACAGGATCAATTTAGACCATGGAAAGGATCCTTAAAGCTGTCAAGGAGAAAAGATTAATCACCTATAAAGGTGATTATAATAACCGCAGATTTCTCAGCAGAGACAATTAGAGCAAGAAGAGTCTGGAATGATGTATGCCATGACCTAAAGACAAACAACTATCAACAAAGGACACTGTACCCAGCTAAAGTCTCCTTCATAACAGTAGGTAAAATAAAAACCTTCCTTAGTGAAGAAAAACTGAAACAATATATCTCCACCAAACCAGCCCTACAAAAGATATTTTTTTTTAAATTGTATTTTATTTTATTTGAGAACATACTGTACAGAGGGGCTACAATTACATGGGCAGGATAATACATACATTTCTTACCAAGCATTGCAGCCTCCTCCTTTGTTTACCCTTCACTTCCCTTCCCCGCCTCCCCCCTCCCCCCACCCAATTTTACCCCCCTCCCCCCACCCAATTATACCCCCCTCCCCCCCACACACCGACATTGTAAAGCTGGTTTTGACATGACATTTTGTACTTCTCATTGTAGGATACCCTACACATAGAAAACCAACAAGACCACAAAAAAGGCCAAGAAACTGCACCCAAACTGAAAATCCAAGAACCCAGTTGCGGTGGAAGGAACCACCAAACATCTCTCAGCCTTAAATCCCAACATTAATGGTCTTAACTCTCCAATTAAGGGACATAGACTGCTTAGATGAATTATAAAGCAAGATCTTTCTATCTGCTGGCTTCAACAATCACACCTGGCCAAAAAAAGCAAACATTCTAAAAGTGAAAGGTTAGAATAAAATCTACCAACAAATGGCCCCCGTAAACAAGCAGGAGTTGCAATCTTAATATCAGATAAAATAGACTTCAAATTAAAATTAGTGAGAAGAGACAAAGAAGGTCGCTACATACTAATTAAGGGATCTCTCCTTCAGGAGGATATTGCAATTCTAAATATCTATTCACCAAATAACAGAGCACCCAAATTCATCCAAGAAACACTACTTTCCCTCAAATCTCACATAGATCCAAGGACATTAATTGTTGGGGATTTTAACACACCACTATGCCCACTATATTGATCAACTGGTCAAAAACTCAACAGAGAAACCCAAGATCTAAACAACTGCATAGATCAACTAGATTTAACAGACATATACCAAGTATTTCACCAGCAGCAAAAGAATACACGTTTTTCTCAGCAGGACATGGAATATTTTCCAAAATAGACCACATTTTAGGACACAAAGCAAATTTGTCCAAATTCAGAAACATTGAATTTATGCCCTGCATTCTCTCAGACCACAAGGGAATAAAATGCCACCAAAGAAACTCCTATAACAGATGGAGGCAGAAAAACACACTGTTGAATTACCAGGGGGTCATGGAAGAGATTAGAAAGGAAATTCAAATGTTCATGATATTCAACAAAAATGAACACAAAAATTACCAGCTCCTCTGGGACACAGCAATGGCGGTACTCAGAGGCAAGTTTATAGCTCGGAGTTCCTACATCAACAAATTGGAGAGAACTGAAACCAACAATTTAATGAGACATCTGAACCTTCTTGAAAAAGATCAGCAAGCTAAACCTCAATCCAGTAGACAGAAAGAAATAGCTAAAATTAAATCAGAATTAAACGAATGAGAATCCAAAAAACCATAGAAAAAATCAACAAAACAAAGAGTTTGTTCTTCGAAACAATTAACAAAATTCACAGACCCTTAGCAAATCTTATCAGAAAAAGAAGAAAACACACCCAAATAAACAAACGTTGAGAATGGAAATACCACAAAAACAAACAATATTCAGAACATTTTGAGGGAATACTTCTCAAACCTTTATGCTAATAAGTTTGAGAACCTGGCAGAAATGAATCTTTTCCTAGCATTTATCAACATTCTGAAACTAAACCAAGACGAGTTAAACCAACTTAACAGGCTCATATCAAGCATTGCAATAGAAACAGCAATAAGAGACCTCCCATCTAGAAAAGCCCAGGACCAGATGGATTTACTGGGGAATTCTACAAGGCTTTCAAAGCAGGGCTCACACCAATACTCCTCCAACTCTTTAATGAACTTGAAAGAGAAAGATCACTACCCAACTCTTTCTATGAAGCCATCATAACCCTCAGGTACTCATCAAAGAAAGAGAATTATAGAAACATTTATTTGATGAACACCGATGCAAAACTTCTCAACAAATGCCGGGCGCTGGTGGCTCACTCCTGTAATCCTAGCTACTCAGGAGGCTGAGATCTGAGGATCGAGGTTCAAAGCCAGCCCGGGCAGAAGAGACCGTGAGACTCCTATCTTCAATAAACCACCAGAAAACCAGAAGTGGCTCTGTAGCTCAAGTGGTAGAGCGCTTGCCTTGAGCTGAATAGCTGAGGGACAGCGCCCAGGCCCAGAGTTCAAACCCCATGACTGACCAAAACAAAAAACAAAAAAAAAAAAACTTCTCAACAAAATTTTGGTCAATACACTTAAACAATTCACCCAAAAAATTATACACCACAATCAAACAGGATTCATTTCAAGGTTGCAAAGCTGGTGCAATATACCCAAATCAATTAATATAATTCATCACATCAACAAGAGCGAGGATAATAACCACATGTTTATCTCAATAGATGCAGAACAAGCATTTGACAACATCCAACACCCATTTATGGTGAAGGTTCAGAATAACTAGGAATGCATAGAACAGTCCTCAATACAATAAAGGCTGCATATGACAAACCTACAGCCAGCATTATAGTTAATGGTGCAAAACTAAACCCATTTCTGCTAAACTCAGGAATGAGACAAGGATATCCACTTTCTCCACTTCTCTTCAATTCAGTATTAGAATGCCTAGCTACAGCAATAAGACAAGATGCAAACATTAAAAAGATCCAAATAAGGAAAGATGAAGTAAATCTCTTCCTCTTTGCAGATGACATGATCTTGTATTTAAAGAATCCCACAGACTCCACTCCCAAATTACTTAAGCTGATTTGAAACTGTGGCAAAGCAGCAGGATATAAAATTAACCCTCAAAAATCAATGGCTTTTCTGTATGCCAACAATGAGAAGAGCGCCGCTGAAATCAGGAAAGCAACGTCATTCATAATAGACCTACAAAAAATAAAATATCTAGGAATTAACTTAACCAAAGAAGTGAAGGACCTCTATGATGAAAACTTTAAAAACCTGAAAAAGGAAATCAAAACAGAACTTAGAAAGTTGACAAACCTCCCATGCTCCTGGATTGGAAGGATCAACATCGTAAAAATGGCAATACTTCCCAAGGCTATCTACAAATTCAATTCGAAACCTATCAATATTCTAGCCTCATTCTTCAAGGAAATAGGAGAGGCATTCCAAAAATTCATATGGATCAATAAAAGATCTCGAATAGCACAAACACTCTTTAACAGAAAGAACAGTGCTGGAGGAATATCAATACCAAATTTCAAACTCTACAAAGCCATAGTAATCAAAACAGCCTGGTACTAGAACAAGAAGAGATCTCAGGACTAATGGAATGAAATTCCCAGAAATGAACACATAGAACTATAGCCACCTAATCTTTGGTAAGTGTGCTAAAAAAATAGAATAGAATAAAGACGGCCTCTTCAGCAAATGGTGCTGGCAAAATTGGTTAATCAGTTGTAGAAAACTAAAGCTAGATCATTACATATCACCCTGCACCAGAATCAACCCCAAATGGAGTCAAAGCAGACACCCTTAAAACATTTCAGGACGAAATAGGAGAAACCCTAGGTCTTCTTGGCACAGGCGGAAATTTTCTTAAAAGAGACCCAGAAACACAACAAATCAAAGAAAGGTTGGGCAAATGGGATTGCCTGAAGCTGCAAAGCTTCGGCATGGCAAAAGACATAGCAAGATCAATAGAAAGCCCACGGATTGGGAGAAGATCTCCATTAGGCATACAATGGACAAAGGTCTCATATCTAAAATATACCTGGAACTCAAAAAATTAAATCCCCCAACAACAAATCCTCAAAAAACAACTGCCCAATAACTAAGGCATCCAAAGACTTACAGAGAAATTTTCTGAAGAGGAAGTAAGAATGGCCAGTAGACACATGAAGAAACACTCAACCTCCCTAGCCATAAAAGAAATGCAAATCAAAACAACATTGAGATACCATCTCACCCCAGTTAGAATGGCTATAATCAAGAACTCTAATAACAACAGATGCTGGAGGGGATGTGGACAGAAGGGAACCTTACTGCATTCTTGGTGGGAGTGTAAACTTGTTCTACCACTTTGGAAAGTAATATGGAGTTTCCTCAAAAGACTCTACATAGAGCTCCCCTATGACCCAGCAATCCCACTCTTGGGCATTTACCCAAATTCTTACAAATAAGACCACACTAAAGCTACCAGCATGACTGTGTTTATTGCAGCATTATTTACCATAGCTAAGATATTGAACCAACCCAGATGCCCCTCAGTAGATAAATGGATCAAGAAAATGTGATATACATATATGTATGTATGTATGTATGTATGTATGTGTATATATATATATATATATATATATATATATATATATAAAATGGAATTCTTTGCCTCCATCAGAAAGAATGACATTTCCCCATTTGTTAGGAAATGGAAAGACTTGGAAAAAATTATATTAAATGAAGTAATCCAGGCCCAAAGAAACATAGGTCCCATGGTTTCCCTTATTTGCAATAACTAGTATACGTCTGAGACAAGTAGAAAAGTTCAGATAAGATGATGTTAAGCAAAATGAACTCTAAGATACGGATACAAGGTTTTTTTTCCTTGCTATTGCTTGTAACGTATTTATAAGGTATCATGTGATTTTTTTTGTTGCTTTGTATGTCCCTCCCCCATGGTATAACCCCTGTTTTCACTGTATTTGATGTTGGTATAATTTGCGGAGGGGAAGGGAAAGACAAATTATTTAAACAGGGATGTATGTTGACCGATTGCAAGAATGAGCTGTACAAGACACTATGTCGAAAAACGAACTTTACAGTTTAGGATTGGGTGGGTGTGTCGGATGTGGGGGGAGTGTCATTGTGGAGATGAGATGGAAGGAATGGAAAGGGAAAAATAGAGAAAACAATGCTTGATAAGAAATGTACTCATTACCTTGCTCATGTAACTGTAACCCCTCCTCATTATAGCATTCTCACAATAAAACCTTATGTAAAAATCATAAAAAAAGAAACAATATATTTTTTAAATGTCAGTATAAATGAAGGTTACTTTCTGCTTACAAAGGTCTATGCTTAGTAAATAAAACATACCATAATATGAAATAATAACGGATAATTATAAAAATATCAACCAGGGAAGAAATGAAATATCATAATTTTGCATTTTAGATGTATTTAGATATAATAGTACTTGTACGAGCAATGTCAGTGACCCAGAACAACATTTTGTAAACAAATAATTCTAAGTATGAAAACTTCTGATCCAAGGACTTGCCAGATATATTCAAGGAACTTTGAAAAGATTTGTTTTGGAAAGAACTTGGGAAGAATAATACAGAGGGTAAATTAGAGAGGCAAAAAGCAGGTTGTATAGTTTTATTGGTCACAGTGAAAATCCTTGACTTACTACAGATAATCATCATGGACATTTAAGAGGAAGAGTAACAATATCTGACATGCTTTAACAGAGTTACTTTGTACTATGTGGACAAAAGTTTAGAGAGCTAGAATGAAAACAGGTAGTCAATGGAAATCTTATTTTACTAATTTAGAAAAGAGATGATGATGATGATGATGATGATGATGATGATGATGATGATGATGATGATGACGACGACTTGGATCAAGGTATTTACATAGTCGTAGTAGAAATATCCAGTCCTGGAAATATTTTTATATTAAGTTCAATAGAATGTTGTATAGAACTGAGATAATTTGTGAGATAATGTGGAGTATCCTGGGTGATACCAAGGTTTTTTGACAAAAATAACTGAAATGAACTAGGGCAGAGAAGAATTTGGGAAAAGTTTGGGAGAAAGAATGCTGAGAACTCAGCTCCCACATGTTAATCTTCAATGACTATTAATCATCCAGATGGAAGTATCTAATAAACATCTGGATATAGAAATCTAGAGCCTGAAAAAGTGTTAGATGGGAGACAAAATGTTTGTACTTTTCAGGAACTAGAATGTAGAGGAAGTAAACACAGGTAGAAAGGAATACTGGGTTGGTACAATAGTTTTAAGTTGAAGATAAGATATAAAAAAACATTAAGATGAAGATTAATTGTTCAAACTCAAAGGGAAGTGATAAACTACTTAATGAAGTTGCAGACATGAGTGCTAACAAATACTAATGACAAATATAAGAGGAAGAGTGCAGAGAAATTACCATTGCATTTGAGATAATTAGCAAGGATGAAAGAATCCATTTCCATGGGCACCTAAATTTGAAAATCAAAACCAGTTCAAGAGAGAATGGGAACAGAGAATGGGAAAATAGAAATAGGAGTAGAGACAACTCAATTTTTTTCCTTTAAGGAAAAGAGAAATACAATGTCATAGCTGGAAGGGAAATAGGATTGAGAGAAATTTGGAAGTATAGTGACAAAAACAATAGCTTCTGTAGTCATGGGAAATATTCAGTAAAGAAGAAAAATTTAATGATGATAAAGAGAAGTATATTTGGAGCAACGTTTTTGGATGGTGGAGAGAAGATTACAGTTTATTGACAACGGGAAGTCTAGACTTTGACTGGGAGCATGGAAAACCACACATAGAAGTGGAACGGATGGAAAGTATATGGGTACAAATACAGACGGGTCTGTAAATGTGTTGATGATGTGAAAATGTGCAATTCTCAATAGAATAGGAAACAAAGTCATTATCTGGGAGTGAGGTCAATGAAAAAAATGCTTAAAATTTTAGGAAAGAGGAGCAAGTAGACAGTTCATGCCTAGAAATGTAGTAGAGCAGTAATAGTACTTGAAAATTATGGCAATCAAGCCACTAACGGTCTATCTAAAATTATTAGTGTGTTTGGATGGATTATGTACAACCATATTAATTGTCATATCATGTTCAGGGATAAATACTTGGAGAATTTGATTTCACCAGTTATAATTTCACCAAGTAACTAAAATGATATTAAAGAAAGAAGGATGTAAGGTATAGAAATGCATATGCACAAAGATCATTTTATAAATTTTTTTGGGTTTTTTTGGGGGGGGGTCCGGTCGTGGGGCCTGAACTCTGGGCCTGGGCGCTGTCACTCAGCTCTTCAGCTCAAGGCTAGCGCTCTACCACTTGAGCCACAGCACCACTCCCGGCTTTTTTTCTTTTTGCTTATGTGGTGCTGAGGAATTGAACCCAGGGCCTCAGGCATGCAAGGCAAGCGCTCTACCACTGAGCCACCTTCCCAGCCCTCATTTTATAAATTTGGAGTTCAGACTATCAAGAAAGAATAAGGTGAAATGTTTGGTGTTGCTGACTCATGCCTATAAACATAGCTACTCAGGAGACTGAGATCTGAGGATATTGGTTTGAAGGCAGCCTGTGCTGTAAAGCATGAGATTCTTATCACCAATTAACTACCAATAAAAGCCAAAAGTGGAGTTGTGTGGTTCCAGTGGTAGAGCAGTAGCCTTGAGAAGAAAAAAAACAAAAAACAAAAAACAAGGGATAGTGCCCAAGCCCTGTTCAAGTCTCAGTACTGTAAAATACAAAAGAGGGAAAGAGTACAAGAAGGGAGTGAAAACCAGTGAAAATTTTTAAGACAAATTATTATGGATGTTAAGGTGACAGAGAAAGTTAGCTGAAAAGATGTCATTGAAGATGAAATTTAGTGTATTGAAATTAAAGTAGTTGTGTTTAACACTACTGTCAGAAAATTTAATTCCTATGACTACGGGGTAGAATTATTGAAGTAGGGTAGATAACAAGATTACAAGAGAAAAAGAGGTTCAGGAATAGTAAGGCTTATTTAGTGGAAAGATCTAGGTTCATTTTTAAACCATAAGAATCATGACAGCATTGGGGTTGGGGGTGTAGCTTAGTTGATTGAGCTCTAGTCAATGAGCAAAAGCAGTCACAGGTACCAAGGTCAATCCCAGTCTCAGACTTAGCAAAAAAAATAAAGAAAGAAAGAATTACGAGAGAATTTAAGAGAATGGCCCTAAGACAAAAGCCGAAGAAATAAAGGCAAATGGATTAGGGACTATAAGATTCTAGGACCAAGAATGATTTTGCTAAAACTCTAACCATGATGAATCTTCATTGGGAACATGGCTCACCTAAAGACCAAGCTTCTGGTCAGATCCATCTAAAACACAGAAGATAAAGCTCTCCAGTCCAGTCTGTGTAAAATAGCAATGGCTAACTTCAGTGGGACTGCCAGAAGAAATATTAGCACCTAGCGATATAGGAGCTTTGGATAAAATGAGTACTTCAAAAATAAGTTAATCTGAGGTGGTGGGGTCTGCGGGGGTGGGGGGCGGAAGGGGGAAGATGGTGGCACTCTCACAGGTTGCTCCATTACGGGTCTCTGACCAAAAGAAGATCTAGGGGCACAGCCACACTTTACCTCAAGAGATCCACTCCAATCAAACACTAAATTCCTAAAGAGTTTTTCTACTACAAGACTATCCTAGCAGGCAAATAAGGAAAGGGAAAAGAGAAACAGTGAACGGGACCTTTGTGGAGCAGCTGCACCACGCAGCTCTGCGACATGCCACTCCCAGACAGACTTTAAGCAGAGGAGCACCCAAAAACCGAAGAAAATGCTCAACAGTAGAACCACGGAAGGTTAGGAGGGAATCTGGTGAAGACCTCCCAGCCCGCGAGCAGTCCCCACCCCAACATGTTCCCTCCCCCCAGGTTGGCTACAGGGAAGGAGCAAACACAGCAATACTGCCATTACAGTCACCAGAAATTGGCACCACCGGGTAAGGCCCCAAAGTCAGCCCGTGACTGCAGCTGTGGCAGGGTCCCCATGGGCCCCAGCCAACCCCCCACAAGACTCCCAGAAAACCACAGCTGCAGCCAGTCCATCACTCTAAGCTCTACGTGCCAACCGCTCTGCCCACTGGGCACTCTGATGGGACCTGCTCCCTCTCTGCTGCCACCCTGTGCAGACCCCAGGCTCTCACAGCTGCTGTACCACCAAGCTGCTACAGGCATTTCCAGAGACACACCTAACAGCTGCAGGCTGCCATCCCCAAGGCTGCCCACTGCTGGCCCACCCCCTCCAACCGCCTCTGCCTTAGACCAGCATGGTGCCCCGCAGCCCACACCAGCCTGCTGCACCAACCTCCACTCGCCCCCCCAGCCCCAGGACTCCCCACACTGCAACAGAGGAGGCCCTTCAGCATCAGCAGAGCCACCCCTCTCCACTTGCACCTGCCAACACCCAGACCCTCTGACTGAGAACCTACCAACTCCATCTTACCCGCTGGCACACCACCAACTACAGACCTCATGAGTAACCCAACTGGGTCCACTCCCTGGGTGGCAATTACCTGTGGGATCCAAGCCCCCTTCCAAAAGGGAGAGATCATACCATAACAGAACAGGGACATAAGCTCTGTTCCACCTGGGAAAGCCTGGGAACATAGCTCCAGGCCAATGATAGCAGTCTACAAACCTGAAGCCCCCCAAAACTCGCTCCCACCAGGCCTGAGAAGGGGACTATAGATAGCAGGCACCTTCCCCCATCCAAAGATCATCTGCTCCCATCCAAGCCACAAGGAAAGTGAACTACAGCAAGGCATACAAGGTTCTATCAGGAATCTGCTCTGAGGACTACAGGGAGGCTAAAGCTCCCCCCCCAAAAAAATCCAAAAAACCCATTCTTTAGTTTTTTTATTCTTGATTTTGTTTTGTTTTGCTAGTTGTTATGTCTGATCATTTGTTGTTTGTTTTTATTTCTATGTGTTATTTATGTGTATTGTGATTTAGGATTTGCTATTCCACTTAAAGCTTCTATTTTTCATTATTATTTGGTTTTATTCTGTTTCCAATTTCCTAATTTGTAAGGTTTTTTTGTTTTTTATTTATTTTCCTCTCACTCTCCCCTTCTCCTTTCTCCCCACATTATACTACTACTCCATCAGAGCTACCCTGCCTAGTTCTATACACAGAGTAAGGTCTCCTATATGTGTAAACAATAATTACAGGAGTTAACATAGATTAAGTGGCTTTCCAATAATATATGAATAATCTTTCTCTAATCTCAGAAAGTCTCCCAAATACACTTATATGCAACTTCTTTATCTTACTTTCATCTTGATCTCTCAGCTACTCCCTACATAATCTTTCTTCGAATTCTTTTCCACTTCTTACACTTGGTAACAAGGTCTTTGTTCTCCTCGTACTAAATATATCCCTCCCCTAAGCTGTTCTTACCCCTCTGCTATTATTATACCCACATTCTCTTCTGAACTTGAATTCGTATCTCTCCAATCCTAACCCTTCACTTCTCCATCTGCTCCAGCTCATTGATCCCTAATGGTTTATATCTGACCCAACTTACAGTTGCTTCTATATATGACCACAAAATTGGATCCATTTGACTATTTTGAGTACAAGGGGCCAATCTTTTTAACTCTAAGGAGCAGACTACTTATCAGCCAAACCCAGGTGGTCTCAAAAGTTACAACTATACATAATCTTGACCCTGAAGCCATAGTATCCATCTCCAAGCAAAAAAAGAAAGCTAAATAGGAAAACACCTACACATAACTTTGAAACCCTAAGACCTATACATCTACATGACACCAGCTTGGCTCAGGTCCAAAAAAAAGACTCCTCCTACTGTCATATCAGTGTGGTTCCTGTTACCAAATGGGTATAAGCAACTTCAGAAACACAAGGAACATGGCCAATCAACAAACCCCAACACCATCTCCACATAAACAAGCTACAGAGCAGTCCCAGAATGACCTAGAGGATAATGCTCAAGATAGATAAAAAGCATGGCTGGTAAACCTGCTGAATGAAAAATTGGACACCCTGCATAAGGTTATCAGAGAACGCAATGAGGCCAACCAGAAGCTAATAGATGACTTCATGGCCTCCACAAATAAAATGGAAGTCCAGCAGAGGGAGAAAGACACTAATGAAAAGATAGGAACCCAGATTAAGGAGTGGAAAGAAAGGTCTGAGAACCAACTCCAGGAGGTAAGGCAATCTATTCAAGATTTAAAAGAAAACCTTAGTAAGGAGCTGGCCACCATTAAGAAAGACCAGCAAGAAGGTGATAGACACCGAAGGATAAAGCCTTCAAAGTAGAATGGAAGAGGTCAAAAAAAGAATATTAGAGGCTGAAAGGAGTTTAGACTCCATAGAGAAAGAGCACATAATTATTCATAACAAAACTAAGAGGCATGACAGGTCACTGCAGGAAATACAAGATACATTCAGAAAGCCTAATTTGAGAATAATAGGTATACAAGAGGGCCTGGAGAGGGAAGTCAATGGATTAGGAAGTATATTCAGCAGAATCCTAGCAGAGAACTTCCCAAATATACAAAAGAACAGACCATCCAGATACAAGAAGCTTTTAAAACCCCAAATAGACCAGACCAGAACAGGTCATCCCACTGCCACATTTTAATCCATACCAGCTCAATAGCCACTAAAGAAAGAATTCTTAAAGCTGTCAGGGAGAAGAGAACAATCACATATAAAAGTAACCCAATCAGAATTACCTCAGACTTCTCAGCAGACACCATAAAAGCACGGATGGCCTGGAAAGAAGTATGCCACGCCCTAAAGTCAAATAATTACAAACCAAGAATAATCTACCCAGCTGAGCTCTTATTCATAGCAGAAGGACAAATAAAAACCTTGCACAGCAAGGAAAATCTGAAGCAATATATTGCTACCAAACCAGCTTTTCAAAGAATCCTCAAAGATGTTCTACATATAGAAAACCAAGAACAGAACACAGGAAATGAAGCAGTCCACAAACAGAGAAATATGTAATCACAAGACAGCCAAGGCACAGTTTCCCCAAAAAATATGGATAAAAAAGTAGAGACAGACAAATACTCCTTAGTCCTAACCCTTAATATTAATAGTCTTAACTCTCCAATTAAGCAACATCGATTGCCCAGTTGGATCAAAAAGCAAGATCCTTCTATCTTGTCTGCAAGAGACATACCTTGCCCATAAAAACAAGCATATTCTGAAAGTGAAAGGCTGGAATACAATATATCAAGAAAATGGCCCCCATAAACAAGCAGGAATTGCAATCCTAATACCAGATAAAATAGACTTCAAACGTTCATAATATTCAACAAAAATGAACACACAAATTACCAGTTTCTCTGGGACACAGCAAAGGCAGTACTCAGAGGCAAGTTTATAGCTCTGAGTTCCTAAGTTAACAATTGGAAAGATCTGAAACCAACAATTTAATGAGGCACCTAAAGCTCCTTGAAAAAAACCAACAATCTAAACCCCAGTCCAGTAGACAGAAACAAATAATTAAAATTAAATCCGAATTAAATGAGTAAGTGCCCAAAAAAATCTATAGAAAGAATTAACAAAACAAAGAGTGGGTTCTTCGAAAAAAATTAATAAAATTGACAGACCCTTAGCAAATCTTACGAGAAAAAAGAACACATCCAAATAAACTTAGACCCAGGCCCAGAGTTCAAGCCCCACAACCGACCAAAAAAAAAAAAATTCATACCAAATAAACTTAGAGATGAGAATGGAAACATCACTGCAGATGCAGCCAAGACTCAGAATATAATAGGGGGATACTTATCAAACCTTTATGATAATAAGTTTAGGAATCTGAACAATATGGACAAATTTCTAGCAAATATTGACATGGTCAAACTAAACCAAGATGATTTAAAACAACTTAACAGATCCATATCAAGCATCGAAATAGGAGCAGCAATAAAAGGCTTCCCACTCAAGAAAAGCGCAGGACCAGATGGATTTACAGCTGAATTCTACAAGACCTTCAAAGCCGAACTCACACCAATACTCCTCCAACTCTTTAATGAAACTGAAAGCAAAAATTCACTACCACATTCTTTTTATGAAGCCAGCATAACCCTTATCCCCAAACCAGGCAGGGACTCATCAAAGAAAGAGAACTATAGACTCATTTCTTTGATGAATTTCGATGCAAAACTTCTCAACAAAATCTTGGCCAATCGACTTCAACAACTCATCAAAAGAATCATACACCATGATCAAACAGGATTCATTACAGGGATGCAGAGTTAGTTCAATGTACACAAAACAATATAATTCATCACATCGACAAGAGCAAGGATGAGAACCACATTGTTATCTCAATAGATGCAGAAAAAGCATTTGACAAGATCCAGCACCCCTTTATGATGAAGGCTCTGGAAAAACTAGGAATCCATGGAACATTCCTCAATATAATAAAGGCTATATATGACAAAAATCTGAAAAAGGAAATTAGCTCTGCTTTAATTTCCTTTTTCATGTTTTTAAAGTTTTCATCATACAGTTCCTTCACCTCTTTTGTTCAGTTAACTCCTAAGTATTTTATTTGTTGTGGGGCTATTACAGAAGGGGTTACTTTCCTGATTTCAGCTGTGCTCTTCTCATTATTGGTATACAGAAAAGCCATTGATTTCCGAGGGTTAATTTTATACCTGGCTACTTTTCCAAAGTTTCTGATCAGCTCAAGTAACTTGGAAGTGGAGTCCATGGGGTTCTTTAAATACAAGATCGTGTCATCTGCAAAGAGGGAGAGTTTTACTCCATCCTTCTCTATCTGGATCACCTTTATGTCTTATTGCTGTAGCTAGGCATTCTAACACTAGGTTGAAGAGGAATGGGGAGAGTGGACACCTTGTCTCATTCCTGGATATAGAGGAAATGGCTTTAAGTTTTCGCCATTACGTATAATGCTAGCTCTAGGTTTGTCATCACAGGGACACAAGAGGTGTTTTTTTTTTCCTTGCTAGTGTTTTTAAGGTATTTACAATGCATTATGTGATTTTTTTGTTTCTATTGTAGGTTCTCCCCCCATTGTATAACCTCTGTTTTCACCGGATTTGATGCAGGTGTTCTGCACCTTGTATATATATATTTGTAATTTGGGGAGGGGAAGGGATATTGCAGAACACTTAAATGGGGATTCAGGCTGACCCATTGTGATGACGAGATGTACAGGACACTATATGGAAAACGAATGTTACGTTGTCGGGGTGGGGGGCGGGATGAGTTTGGGAGGTGGGGAGGGAAGTGATGGTAGGGGGAAAATAAAGGAGTTGGAATCAATGCTCACTATGAAATGTACTCATTTCCCTACTCATGTAACTGTAACTCCTCTTTACAACATTTTTACAATAAAAAATAAGTTAATCTTATAGTCAGAGTTAACAGATAGTCTTCTAGATCTCAAGGTTATTTTCTTCCATTATACATTCTCATTTAGAGAATTATTGAGATCTCTATAGTCTGATTTCATATGCCTACAAATTCAACAAAGATGATAAAAAAGTGAGTATATGACCTATATAATATTTAGGGCATATTTGTAAGAAATTATCTCTGTATGTGTGAAATTAAAATTTAATTTGGCATTCTGGGTTATTCACAGAGTCTGATAATCCTGTGAATAAGAAGTTGTAGTTATCAGCTTCTTGTTTGTGGATGGTTGGTTTTCCTTCTTTGGATGTGATTGGATGGTGGCAACTATGTTGTGTCTTGAAGTAGGGAAATGGTTTTGATGGGAAGATAGTGCAATATAATTTACAATACCCAACACTGTTCAGACATGCAGAATTATTTGAAGATTACATACATTTTCTGAATTTAACTTTATGTGTATTTTGGTGTGAACAAAGTAGCACTCATTATACCTGATTTTTAGACTAAAATTCACCAATAGAATTATACTATTGGGAAAAGAGTTTTTATTTTATTTTATATTTTTACAGAGCACAGTTGTTTTCACCTTATGATTGTGTAGGGTGTTACAATTTTTTTTTCACCTTCAATTAAAATGTCTAAATCCTACTTCCATCTTTATCACCTCTGGATTTGCTTTCTTTATATTTATATTAATGGTAATACTTTCAGTCCAGTCTATTTCATATAATTATTATGCCTAAATGAAGTAAAAATTATGTATGATCTGTAAGGTATAAGATATTATTCAACATGGGAATAGTTATCTTTAACTTTTTTTTGTACCTAAAAGCGTTAAATGACATATAGCAGTGAAAAATATCAATAGGGTTAAATTATGTTTTTTTTTTTTCCCTTTCAGAGAATCAGTCATTTTCTGACTAGTTTTGAAAGTAGAATATATTCCATTGCTGTATGATTTACTTTCCTGGTACTTTGGGTCTATAAAAGTAATTGAAATTTAGGTGTTCTAAACTAAGTAAGAGAAAAAAGTTAAAATGTATCTTCTGAAATATTACGTGAGTTAATGTGAATAAAGATTATGTGACCTTATATGACCTGTTAACTTATGGAAGTATAACAAATGCAGTTTATTATGGTGTTGGCAAATGGTATATGTTTTGAAAATACTATGGAAGAAATTTCATTCAGTTAGTAGATGAAGTTTCAGTAAAATCTCATCCAGCAAAATTTAGGAGAAAGAAAATTCCCAAGTTCTTTCATGGCTAAGTAAGCTGATCCCTATAGCAATTAAATCTTTCACAATGAAATGTGAAGCATTGTGAAGGAATTTTAATAATAGCAATAGTTTCAGGTCTCAGAGTTAATGATTAAAATCTCTATTGCCCATATTCAATTTGTAGATAGGCAGCAAGAAAATCATCCATATGTCATTTCATCTATTTCTATGATTCAAAAGTTCTATCTAGGATATTACCTTAAATATCTATTGGTAACATAAAGGAACCAAACCTACCAAAAACAAGTGGAGAGGGCTATATAATTATATATTAATAAAGAAACATCTTGCTTTTAGCTAAATCGTTTAGACTAAAATTATTGACTCTAAGTCTTTTCCCATTGCCTTCCCTACATTCTCCCCTTTGCCTTCTCCTTTGAGAGCTATTTTCAAATACTCTTTTTGTTGCACACTAAAATGAAGACCTCATGTATTTCTTGTTTTTGCCTTTTAACACTGTTGGTTGTGTCTACTTACATTAGTTTATTAGAATATTTTCATTTTGAAGTTATAAAATGCTTATTTAGTCTTTATGATATCATGGCAGTCATTATAGATTTGCATAAAAAACTTCTGAAAACCAAAATTGCTGTGAAAATCAAGCAAGGAGAAATTTTCTATTGGGGGCAGTTCAATTTTGATTCAATATTTTTTCCATGAAAGCATTGTAAGGTTCCTTTTCTTCTATTTAACTTTTATGTCAGCTGTATTCTCACAGCCAACCTGCATGAGTAACAATACCCCCATCACTTTATTGAAGGAAATATATTCCTTCTTACTGTACTGAAACTCATACTCAATAATGAATTCTGGGTTGCAAAAGAGGATTTACTGTTTCTACCTGTGTGCAGTGTGATATGTTTTTAAAAATATTACAGTCTATTTGGAAGGAAGTGTGAAAAGAATTGTTTCCTTAGCAGTACTCTATAAATAATTTCATGGAAGGAGAGGCTTTCTACTATATTGATCATTTTTGCACAGTATTGTAGTGCCTGTAGAATGTTAGTGGTATTTGTTGACTTAATAGTCAAAAGAACTTTAAAAAATTCACATGTAGTCTCACCAATCAGCAAAGCAGATGTTGATATATTTCAGTGCATTAATTTTCTCTGTCACTTTATTTCCTTTATTTTACACGAATGTATATATACATTTTTCATTGTTATTGGCATTTTTTCAATGTTACCAAATTTTCTCCATTAATATTCTCAAAGTTTTCTAATTGTAGCTACAAATCATACCACAATAAATTGAAAACAGGGCTAGGAAGGTGGCTCAGTGGTAGAGTGCTTGCCTCGCATGCATGAGGCCCTGAGTTCGATTCCTCAACACCACATAAGCAGGAAAAAATAAGCTGGAAGTGGCACTGTGGCTCTAGTGGTAGAGCACTAGACTTGAGCTGAAGAGCTGAGGGACAGCGCCCAGGCCCAGAATTCAGGACCCATGACAGACCTAAAAAAAAAAAATCGAAAACGTGGAGAAATAAAATTTGTTTTCAGAATAATAAGAACTACTTCAATATTATCATACTTAAAAGACATATGCTTTTCTTTCAATCAGACATTAATATTTGCATCATTCAGCACTTTTGTATTTTTTTCATTAAACATTTTATGCCATCAGTTGTTATTATACACAACCTAATGTTTAATAACTGAAGCAAATGCCACATTAAGATTAACTTTAAACCAATGTGACAAATTTAGATGTCTATATCTTTGTTAATATTTATCTTAGAAAATAGCTCATAAGAACTTGTGGATATACCCAAATGATCACAAAAAATGCCATACTACTATGGCGAGGGTGGGGAGTGGAAGGGAGGGGGGAAGGGGGAGGGAGATGGGAGGGCAGGGATGATAAGGGGAAACAAAAGAGGAGGCAACAATGCTTGATAAGAAATGTACTCATTACCTTGCTCATGTAATTGTAACCCCTCTTATAGTATTTTCACAAAAAAAAACATTGTGAAAATACCATACAAAGGGGTTACAATTACAAAAATAAAAACAAAAAAACCCAAACTTATTAACCAATGAATAAAAAATAAAAATAAAAATAAAACATGGCCATACTAAAGCTACAGTACAACTATGCTTATCGCAGCATTATTCACCATAGCTAAGATATGGAAACAACCCAGATACCCCTCCGTCAATGAATGGATCAAGAAAATGTAGTATATATATATATATATATATATATATATATATATATATATATACAAAAGAATTCTGTGCTTCCATAAGAAAGAATGACACTGCCCCATTTGTTAGGAAATGGAAAGACTTGGAAAAAATTATATTGAGTTAATAAACCAGATCCAGAGAAACATAGGTCCCATGATTTCCCTTATTTGCAATAATTAGTATATGTCTAGGATAATCTTATCATATGAGCAGAATAGCCCAATAGCTATGTACCGTATAAGATGATGCTAAGTGAAATGAACTCCAAGACATGCAAACAAGAGGTTTTTCTTTGTTGTTTTTGTTTTTAATGCACTATGTGATTTCTTGTTTCTTTTGTATGTTCTTCTTACTATGGTATATCCCCTGTTGTCACTGTATTTGATTTTCGTACTCTGGTATTATATATATGTTTATTTGTATTAGGGAAGAGAAGGGGAACAACAGAATGGCGAGACAAAGGACAACGGCAGAACCAATGCAACAGTGACATACAGAAGGCAGTATGTTGGATATGATCTACACAACTTGGGAGAGTGGGGGGAGGGAAAGTAGGAGAAAAATGTGGGAAAGGGTAACATGTTTGACAAGAAATGTACATATTATCTTATTAACTTTAACTCCTCTATACATCACCTTGATAATAAATAAACAAAATAGAAAATGAAATTGCACTAAAAAAAAGAACTGTGGATAAATTCTTGACTTATCACTAGTTATTTCATCTGTAAAAATGTTTTATCGTTATTTCCCAGAGTTATAAATTTAAAGCTTTGAAGAAAAGTGTAGATGAGTCTCTTCTCAGTCTACTTTTATTAAGAATAATTCCATTTTTAGAAATCTTGCGAATTTGAGAGGTTAAAATTGGTGGCAAATCTTTCCCCCATTTGTACCTCTTTTTTCCTTGTTTTTTTTTTTTTGTGCCAATTCTGGGGCTTTAATACAGGACCTTGTACTCTTCTGTTTTGCTCATGACTGGCTCTCTACCTCCAGTCCCAACTCTTTTCTGGTTAATTATAGTTAAGAATCTCAGATTTATCTATCTTTTCTGGCTTTGAACCATGATACTGAGATCTCAGCCTTCTGAGTATCTAGAATTATAGTTGTGGGCTGCTGGCACCCTGCATGATTGTATCTGTTAATGTAGAGATGTTTTAAAAATTGAGTGGTCAACCTAATTTAACACAATTTAGATGGTTCAACTTAAGATTTTTTCATCATTCTGAATGTGTTGGAAATTATTATTATCTTTAAGGGGTACCATTCAATTCAACATTTCCATTTACAAGTCAGTGCATCTTGATCATTATCACCCTTAACTTGTTGGACTTTACTTAATGAAAGTTATTTGAAAATTTGCTCATACCTCATTTTATATATTTTACATGACCATACATTTAAAAGCATAAAATAGGAAGATGAAATGATGCTATATACCACGTTTTTATTCATTTTTATTCACTTTTTTTTGTCAGATGCGGGTCTTGAACTCTGTGCCTGGGCGCTGTCCTTCAGCTCTTCAGCTCAAGGAGAGTACTCTGAGCCACAGCACCACTTGTGGTTTTTTTGGTGGCAAATTGGAAATAAGAGTCTCACGGACATTCCTGCCTGGGATATCTTTGAACCACCATCCTAAGATCTCCTGAGTAGCTAGGATTACAGGTGTGTTTTATTTTTAAATTTAATTTTATTTTCAAAGTGATGTACAGATGGATTACAGTTACATTCATAAGATAGTGAGTACATTTCTTGTCGAGCTTGTTACCTCCTGTTAATTCACCTACTTATTCAAAACTATTCATCAAATGTCTCTTATGGGCCAAATGCCATGGTTGGCTTTAGAGATATTTTAGTAAATAAAGAAGAAAATACCTACTGTCATAAATATTATGGTCTGAGGAGAGCGAGAAACAAATAAACAACAGGTGTTATATATTATTTGCTAATTTGTGTATGTTATCTGCTAATTTGTTTCAACATATAATGTATATCAGTTAGGGACATATGTAGAAAAGGAAAAGCAGAATAAGTGGTCAAGTTGATAGATATTTTTCTTTAGAGTGCTAGCTAGCTTACTTTGGGTTTCATAGAAAGAGTCTGAGATGATGATTCTTGGACAAGCAGTTTGAGAGACTGCCTTCAGGAAACATGTTAAGGGAATATGAAGATGATAGAGTAATGGAAAAGGCTAGGCAAAGACATCACTCAATTGAAATCTCATCCTAAATTGATTCCAGAGGAAGCTCTTAAATAAACATCATAGTTTTTGGACTCTTTTATGGAACATGATCAAATGACAGGCTTTGTATTTTGTTATAGTACATACATTCTAGTATATTACCTCCCTTATCTATTTTTCTTTGACATTGATTTTGGAATTCTGGTCCCTTCACTTAATTTTATGTAATTCACCATCTTTTAAATTTTTTTTATTGGTAACGTACTGTACAGAGGGGTTACAGTTACATGAGTAAGGTAATAAGTACATTTCTTGTCAAACGTTATTACCCTATCAGCAACATGTTACAGCCACTAAATAAGAATCATGCCAAAGAGAAGTGCCACAATATTATCAAGCTGTTCTTTTTCCATTTTTATTTTCGACTGACTGAACTGATACACTCAGGATGTATTCTCAGCACAATTCTTGCTAACACATGTGAACTGAATTGTATTCTTTGGAATATATATGACCTACTCCCCAGGTAGATCTAGCAGGCCCCTAGAAGGAACAAGCTAAGCCTTGAATGTAGTTATTAGTCTGCCCTTGAAAGAGGAGTGATAGAGGCAGAAGCTGAGAAGGATCAAAATAATGAGGTAAGACTTTTATGTTGTTTGAGGCTTGGGTAATCTTTAAACAAGAATTTCTTCTAATAAAGGATGATGGGGAAAAGTTTCAGGTCTAGAATGGTAAAAGAATTATGTAAAGCAACTGTTCTGAATTCTGGGCTTCAAAATGCTTATGTAAATCTACCCAAATAGTAGTCTTGGTATTTCAAGGCCTTCTCTATCTGTGCCTTGATTTTGGCATTGAGAGGCTTGCCTAGATTAAGAATTCACAGCCTCTCATGCTCAGTCTCATAATTTAATGGGATCATTAAGCTATAGGAGTAATCTTTAAACAAGAAGTTTTTATTTTGAGAATGTAAATGAAAAGTTTGGTTTTGACTTTATAATATTGTGCTATTAACATTGTGCTGTGTACCACAACAAACTTTTTTGCTTAATATGTGAGTTTGGAGATGCCACTTAGAATCAATTGGAAATATAGAGTACACAATTGTATACACAAAGATGACATTTGTAATTTATTAAAATAATTCCTTTCTTTTTTTGGTACTGGCCCTGGGACTTGAACTCAGGACCTAGGAGCTGTCCCTGAACTTTTTTGTGTAACACTATCATTCTACCACATGAACCCCAGCCCACTTAGGACTTTTTGGTAGTTAATTGGAGATAAGTTAGAGTTTGCTGCCTGGACTGGCTTTGAGCCATGATCCTCACATCTCAGCCTCCTGAGTAGATAGGATTACAAGCATAAGCCAACAGTGCCTGGAATCATTTCATTTTGTAACATTGAGATTGCTCCTATTATATGCTTCTATTTATTACTCTTATTATAAACAGCATGACCACAACTATCACATAATACATTTTAATAAACATAGTTATATATGCATCTAGTATTTCAATCTAATTATCATTTCTGTGATTAATGATAAGTTTTAGGATCTTTATCTGGTTGTTGCTTTCTTTTCTTTTATTATCTTATTTTTGTCAAATTGCTTATTAGTTAGTTAGCTAAAGCTAACATAAAATGGTACCACAGACTGGGTAAAATAAACAGCAGGAGTTTCTCACAGTTTTAGAGTCTAGAAGTGGGAAATCAAGGTTTTGACAAGGTTGATTTCTTCTGAGGCCTTTCTCCTCATCTTGTGGATTGCCATTTCCTACCAGTGTCTTGACATGCCTTTCTTCTTTAAATTTGTATCCTAATCTCTTCTTATAAGGATACCAGCTATTCTGGATTAGGATCCACTGTTGTGACCTGTTTATAATTTAAAATTACTTACTGAAAGCAGAATCTTTAAATGAAGTCACATTGGAGTTTACAGTTTCAACATACAAATTTTGAAGGACAATTCAGACTATAGCACCAAGGATAAAAACTTTTTCTCAAATATATTAATAGCATTTTTTCTAGTATTTCTACTGTTGACTTTTGAGAAGGAAAGTTTTTGTCTACACGTTTAAAGTTAGCTCCTTAACTTATCTGAATTCAGATATGTGACAAAAATATGGGGAAGCTGTAATTTGACTCTCTTTCCAGTTAGTCCAATACATTCATAGCGTTTATTTAAAATTTATCATTGTTCATAATAATTGGTGACTTATTATAGTATTTTGGTAGACAGGGCATTGTCTATAACTCTTAATTTTTAGATTTATCTGTTTGAGTTCATTTTTTTCAAGGTTAAATTTAGAGTCATTAAGTTTTCTTATATAAAAATCCATTGAGATTGTTGTTATAAAATATTTTTATTTCATTTTAGAGCAATTGTTTGACAGTTTATAGTTTTGGCTCCTTTAACAATGTAATGTTTTCCAATTTTTTTAGGTTTTTCCCTTATTAAAGATATTCTGCATATTTTATGTTTTTACTTTACCATTTTATTGAGCTCATGTTATTTTGAATAATTTATAAAACAATGTTCATTTTTTTTGTCGGTCATGGGGGCTGAACTATAGACTTGGGGTCTGTCTCTCAGCTCTTCAGCCTAAGGCTAGCACCCTACTATTTGAGCCACAGTGACACTTCCAGCTTTTTTCTGCTAATGTGGTGCTGAGGAATTGAACCAAGGGCCTCATGCATGTGAGGCAAACACTACCACGGAGCCAACTTCTCAGCCCAGTGCTGTTTACTTTTAAGTATATGTTAATCTATAAATAGTGATAAGTATGTCTTCTAAGAGTTATTATTGATATTTCTATTTTATATATTATTGAATTAATCAGAATATTCATACAAATACTTGGTGGTAACAACCATCTAAAATTATTTTTGCTATAACTTTACTAAGACTTTTGCATGAAACTGCAAAAAATATATATACACACAAGCACACACATACACACACACACACACAAAACTGCCTCTTGTGGGGTGTTCAGTAATTATTCTTAAATGAAAATATTTATCATTTAAGTCCCTTGTATATAGCCTGCATTTCATATTATGCTTCAAATAAGCAAAAGACAGTTGATACTTTCTACACTGACAAGATGTTGTAAAGTAGCAGTTTTGTTGATCGTGGAGCTTGAACTCTGAGCTTGGACGCTGTGCCTGCATTCTTCAGCTCCAGGTGATTGCCCTACTGCTTGAGCCACAGCGCCACTTCTAGTTTTCTAGTGGCAATAAGAGTCTCACGGACTTTCCTGCCTGTGCTGGCTTTGAACCATGATCCTCAGATCTCAGCCTCTTGAGTAGCTAGGATAACAGGTGTGAGACACCGACAGCCTAGCTCTTTTTTTGGGGGGGGGGTCCGGTCATTGGGCCTGAACTCTGGGCCTGGGCGCTGTCCCTCAGCTCTTCAGCTCAAGGCTAGTACTCTACTACTTGAGGCACAGCACCACTTCTGGCTTTTTTGCTTTTTGCTTATGTGGTGCTGGAGAATCGAACCCAGGGCCTCATGCATGCAAGGCAAGCGCTCTACCACTGAGCCACCTTCCCAGCCCCGCATAGCTCATTTTTAAACTTAAATTAATTCCAATCAGCCAACGTTATTGTGCCCCTGTACTATGAGAGAGTCTGTGCCAAGAGCTGAGGAACTAAACAAATTAGCTTTGATCTTAACCTCAACATTTCCTTTCTATTTTGAGAAACAAATAAACAAACCAACAGACAATAAATTGTGGTTTACTCAAGATAGGATAGGAAAACAAAAGAAAGTTAATTCATTGTAGCCTTTATTAGTGGCAAAGGTTGTCTTTTTTTTTTTTTTGAGAGGAAATGAAAGAGATAATGTATCAGATAACAAGATGAATCTTAAAAGATGAGTGGGTGTTTGGCAGGAAACAAGAGAGAAAAAGCTGTTCTATGTAGAGAAAGAATAGCCTGAGGAGATCCATGGATATGTAGGCATAGAATGTTTTAGTATATGAGGTTTATTGGTAATTCGATATAATTTGTCTTGACTGTTGAGGCATCAAACAACATTCAAATCAAAATGAAATATTCATTACATTTTTATTATCTACCACTTTCAAGTATTTGTGATTCTTCACTCCTCCCAAGTTTTAGTGCAGATCATTAAGATTTGACTAAAATGAGTATGAAGTAATATAATTAAATGAGCTCAGCAAAAGTGCTGCATAAATAGAAGGGATTATTGATTTACTATTTATTTTCATTTTTCTTGTTAGTATGGTGGCAGGGATTGCTAGTGTTGCCCCAGTATTCTTTCTCCTTTTCATGTACAGGAATAGTATTTTTGGGGTACATGGCCATCATGCCAAGCACAACATTTCTCAGTATCCCTCACAGGTGTATAAGGCTAGCTCTTTGACAACATTTTGGAATGGCAGCTGAGGTAATGTACTCAACCTCAAGCCTATTCATTTCAAAGGAAGATTGAAACACAAAAATGATTGCAAAAGCTGTACAGCTCTCTTGGGCAAAAAGAGAGTAGCTGTGAGTTAATGAATTTAGAGCAGTATGTTAGGAGCCAGGATCCCTGCTGATCTTGAAGTGCTCTACTGAAATTTTTATATACAAGGAAAGTAAACTTCTCTCTAGTGTGAAATAACTATTATCTGTCAGTAAGTAAGCCACGTGATCAAATTAAAATTCTATCTTGGTAACCATGATTAATGTTGATAAATCAGAGAACTCTGCCATGGCACTCCTCTCCATTTGTAAAGAGAATAATATAATTTTAAACTTCTTTAGTTTTAATACCTCAAAACATGTAGAAAATATTTCTATAAATTGACACACCAAACAATAAAATCCTGTAGTATTCAGGACAGTAATTTTTATACATGTGCCAAAAAGTAATTCATCTAATTCAAAATATACACTGATTAAGCTCGCTCTGACCTATTGTTCTTGAGATAAGAAGTAGCTGGGTGACTTTCTGCCTGATAATATTGCTCAGAACAATCAGTATGAGAAAATCAAGGTTGGCAATTTAGCAGATGGCTTGAAAACACTTTTCCTTTAGACAAGGAAAGCAGATCAAGCTGAAAATACACTTAACAGAAATGTTGACATGTTAAGGTAGTACAGCTGGAATACTGCTATCAGATACATCAATAACTAAAGGATGATCTCTATTTTCCTGTGGTACACAAAGCAATAAATGGCTGCGGAGATTCATTAATTGAATTACAGCTAAGGGCTTTAATCAATCTTAAAAGCTGCTTATTGTAAGAATACCACAATGAAACCCACATATCAAAGTAGAGAAAATTCTTTCTATTCAAATAGCAGGTTTGGAAAACATCATAGTTTCTGGGAAACATCCCAGCCAGATGCTGATTAGTCAGAATAAAAAAAGATCAAAGGTATAGTTTAAAAAGAATGTTTCTTAAAATATCAGCTCAAAAGATTGAATAATGCTTAATAAAGAATTTGAAGTGGTAATTTTAGAAATTATGATCTTTTTGTCTGATTGGAGATTTAAAATATCCATTTCAACAAATTGTATCAAATTTGATTTCTTTGCATCATTGAAGCCACAAATACACACACACACACACACACACACACACACACACACACACACACACACACACACACACACAGAGGGAAGTATAGGAAACACTAAAAGAGGAGACAAGAGGCCTGGGTTCTCATCCTGCCCTGTATTGAAATCTTGTAAATTCTATAAGTCATTTCAATGAGATTTTGCAGTTTATTCTCCAAAATCTTAACTTTGAAAGAAAACATTTTAGAACATTTAAATTGCAACTAATTTTGATTCATATCTTAAAACTGAGACCTCGATGTAATGAATGAAAGACTTTTTCTGATTAGGATTGATAAAGAGCCAATTATGGGTATATCTGCCTGATTGGAATCATTCATAAATGTAAACAACTCCATCCTCAGAGTGTAAAGGTGGTTACATCTTATTATTATATGCACAAATGATGAGTTTTATTGAAAACCACAGCTTGCTCATAAGTGTTACAAATAATGTAAATGGATTTGCTTTTCTTAGATTTAAGAGTGGAATGGTACTTATAACACTGGAATGGTGCAAAACATTTGATTTAGCAGAAAGGAATTTTTATGTTTCAAGTTTTACGGGCTTTTGGTTTTTAGGAGAACTTCATTAAATGGATTGTAACCATATATTCTGAACTCATAGCCCATATAATAGGCTGTTCTGTAAAGTCACCTTTCTTTACACAATTTCAAGGCATTACAAGAGTGGTCTAATGTCATTATCTATTTGTGGTCATTGAAGAGTTTTAGTTATGGAAATCTCAATTCCCTAGTCCACTAAAAAACATTAAATGAGAAAGGAGGAAGGAGCTAGGCGCTGGTGGCTCATGACCATAATCCTAGCTACTCAGGAGGCTGAGTTCTGAGGATCATGGTTCACAGCCAGCATGGACAGGAAAGTTAGTGAGACTTATTTTCAATTAACCACCAAAAAGTGGAGTGGCGCTGTGGCTCAAATGGTAGAGCACTCACCTTGAGCTGAAGAGCTCAGGGACAGAACTTAGGCCCAGAGTGTTTAAGCCCCACAACCAACACAACACACACACACACACACACACACACACACACACACACACACACACACACACACACACACACACACACGAGGAAGTAATCATGAATCATACTTTTAGTCACCTGAAATGGCCTAGTAATTTTTAAAAAATCCTAAAAGATATTGGATCTGAATTAGTTCTGGGAGTAGACTGAAAACTCACCATATTCTTTAAAGATTTTTTTGTATGAAAATATTATGAATTTTATTTCATCAGTACAGGAGAATACCCTGAAGCTTGCCCCAGTAATTGGCAATATTCAAAATGGCACCAATCAGAAATAAATACTTGTGTTAATCTTCAGACTCAGTAATTTAATTAACATGAATTTTCCCCCTTAAATATCATATTCCATGTCATCGTATTTGCTAGATATTTTTAATTGAGTTAGACAGATGGTTGTCTCCATTTGAAAGACAAGACAAATAGCCAAAAGTTTTAAATGACATGTTTTTATTGGAAATAGGCATTTGGGAATTTCCTACATTTGAAATGTTATATCTTTTTTAATGTTTTCAGTTTCTGAAGAAAAGTAAGTTTGTTTTTAAAATGTTTTTACTTTTTGAAGAAAAGTAAGATACTATTTCCAAATTTACAAAATGCTGACTCATTCATTGTTAAACCTAAAGCTTGAAGTAATATTTGTATACTCTGAGATACACAAGTGACTGAAATAGATGTGAATTAAGGAATTGGGGGTTCAACTGTGACCTATTGAATAGAAACACTGAAGACCTAATCCCCAGCGTATATACTGTGATGCTGAAAATGATATTTTTGCGATTATAAAGAAGTTAAGGCGAAAGCATTTAGTAAAATGTTGACCTAATGATTTTGTCCTTGCAAGTAGAAAGTGACTTGAAGATGGACATAAGTATAGTGGTTAAGGCCATGTGAAGAGAAAATTATATTGGGATGATGACACTACAAGCTGGAAGAGAGGCATGGGAAAGATTCTGTCTCAGAATTTCCAGAAGAAACTAAACCCATTAGCATCATAATGATGCTCTTCTCACCTTTTGAATGATGAGAGAATAAATGTCTGTTGTTTTAAGCCACCTGATTGTGAGGATTGTGCTATAGCAGCAAAGAGTTGACAAGGGATTTAGGAAAATAGCACTATGGAAAATAGTACACAAGAGATTTAGGAAAGCAAAATTATGGGAGAGAACAAGGAAGAGGAGTGAGACTTTGAAGATCACTTTCTTATACAACTCAGTGTATGCTGCAAATCTTGGATTTGAAAATGTATGAAACCATTTTTAGCACATTGTGGATATGAGATTTTTTTTTACATTATTTTACTTTACTTTGGGAAGACACTGCACTAGAAAGTTATATGAATTTTGGAAAAATTCTTAGTATTCCATACACCCAAGAATTTAAAAATAGCTTGTAATTTTGAAGAAAGAGGCTGGGGTAGTGGTGTTTATCTGTGACCCCTGCTACTTGAGATGCTGAAAGAGGGGGATTGTGAGTTTGAGGCCAGTAGTGATAGAAAGACTGTCTCAAAAACAAGGGACTGTGGGTATAGCTGAAGTGGTAATGAGCTTTCTTACATGAGGCCCTGGGATCAACTCTCAGTACTGAAAAAAAGTTATCATATTGACCTACTAAACAGAAGCCAAATGGTGTGTGTATCTATGCATTTTTGTGCAATCCGCATAGTTCTCTTATTGAAATAAGTGCATTAATAGTTTTCTCTACTCCACTTTTAGTGATATTAAGTAACCACCCTCATATGCACTATGCTTTGTATTTCTATCAATGCAAGAATATTACAGTAGAATCTATTAACCAATACTTATTGGGTCCCTATTATGGTAAGATATTTTCCAGTTGCTAAGGATCAAAAATGAACATGATGTCATATTCAAAGAACTTGCCTTAGTTGGTGAAGATACTTAACACAATACAAACAATGTTTCCAGTATTGTAACTAATTACAAAATATTGAGGTAGGGGATGCTAAAAGGTGTCATGTAGTAGACTTGATTTTGCTCCTAGAATCATAGCCTTACTTTTTAATGTTCCATACAGACTGTATTAGAAGATGTCATGTTTTACATTATATTTTGATAACTTTAAAACAAAATATAAATTTAGAATAAATTTAGGTTTTGAAGGATTATAGTTTTAAAATATGGACTATACCTCTCAGATTTTGGAGTTTTCGCAGACTTCAAATGTGATTATTTAACAGGCTTAAGTTTGGTTAAAGTAAAGCTTAGGTACTCCAGTTTGTAGCAAATAAATGGCATGTAAAATCTTGGCAAACTTACCATTTGGACAACATGAAATTTTCCCATCCAGCTGGTCATTAGGCTTTTCCAACTGTAAATATCTTTTGCAATCTACTTTAATAGTAGCATATAGTTAGCTTTAGAAAGATCAGAGATATTGAGGGGTAGTATTCCAGCACAAATATCAAAATCCTAAGAAAGTTAACTCAAAGAGACATATGTCCCCAACATCCTTCATGACAATCACCTTCTGGAGTTCTGGAGAATGATAAAAATAACATGGCATTATTGTACATATTTTTTCTTCACATCTGTAGCTTAGAAATCACTCCAAAAGGATGGCCAATAGACACGCGAAGAAATGCTCAACCTCCCTAGCCATAAAAGAAATGCAAATCAAAACAACATTGAGATACCACCTCACCCCAGTTAGAATGGCCATAATCAGAACTCTAATAACAACAGATGCTGGAGGGGATGTGGACAGAAGGGAACATTACTGCATTGTTGGTGGGAGTGTAAACTTGTTCAACCACTTTGGAAAGCAATATGGAGGTTCCTCAAAAGACTCCACACAGCGTTCCCCTATCACGCAGCAATCCCATTTTTGAGCATTTACCCAAATGATCACAAACAAGACCATACTAAAGCTATCAGCACTGTTTACTGCAACATTATTTACCATAGCTAAGATATGGAAGCAACCCAAATTCCCCTCAGTAGATGAATGGAGCAAGAAAATGTGGTTTATATACACAATGGAATTCTATGCCTCCATCAGAAAGAATGACATTGCCCTATTTGTTAGGAAATGGAAAGACTTGGAAAAAATTATATTAAGTGAAGTAAGCCAGGCCCAAAGAAACATAGGTCCCATGGTTTCCCTTATTTGCAAAAACTAGTATATGTCTGAGACAAGCAGAAACGGTCAGAGAAGTTGATGTTAGGTGAAATGAACCCCAAGATAAAGACTCAAATGGTTTTACTTTCTTGCTATTGTTTCTAACATATTTATAAGATGATTTCTTTGTTCTTTGTATGTCCCTCCCCCACGGTATAACCCGTTTTCACTGTATTTGATGTTGGTATAATTTGTGGAGGGGAAGGGAAACAACAAATTGTTTAAATAGGGATACAGGTGGACCAATTGCATCAATGACATGTACAAGACAACAATGACATGTACAAGACGTTATGTCGAAAAACGAACTTTACAACTTTGGCGTAGGGGGGGTGGGGAGGGGGAGATGAGAAGGGATGGTATAGGGAAACAAAGGAAGAGGCAATAGTGCTTGATAAGAAATGTACTCATTACCTTGCTCATGTAATGTAACCCCTCTGTACAGTATTTTCACAATAAAAAAAGAAATAACTTCAAAGAAATATGCCAAATAACTAGAAAAAATACTGCTAATGCTTGATTGACTATTTCAAGATAAGAGTATGTAAAAAATTTCAATTTGTAAATCAAATTTAGGTATATTTTATAGATTATCTTACATATAATTTATCTTAATAAGTCAATTATAAATATAATGCATAGAAGGTAATATAAAGTAATGATTAATCAATCAGATTAATTTAATTTGATTAATTTAACTAATTTATCTCCACTCTTTTTTTACTTATTTATTTTATTATATTTAAGTAGTTGTACAAAGGAATTGTCATTTACCAAAGAAACTTATGAACAAGATGTTTCTTGATCATCATCACTACTTCAAAACTCTCACCATCAGTCCCAACCTACTCCTTCCCTCACTTTTCTTAATTTTGAAGGATGTGCATTGAATTCTTGACTGCATTCCGTCACCATCTCCTCTTCATTCAATCCACACCTGTCCTTGAATTATGGATACATCCGTCCATATATATATGCAGAGTTTCTAGGATAAAGGATGACACTTTAAAATGAAGAAGATTGTAATATTTAAATAGAATTTAAAGTATAGTTCAGTCTTTTAAAGAGCTCCATTTGGAATGTAAAGATTTCAGCATGGATTTACTTCTTTATTGAGAATCTCTTCCTTTGTGGTAGTTCCTTGCCATCATAGTAAGTTTTCTGGTATTGTGAAATGCAACATTAGTAAGTAGAAGGTATAACAGTCAGCTTCTCCCTATAGTCATTTTAATGTGGACATATTAATTATCATGTATTAATAATAATATTGCATGTAAGCATTGTCTAAACAAAGACTTAATGTCAAAACTATGAATAATATAACAATATGCAGGATATGATTATTCACTAATAGATGAAAGAGACAACCCTATCACATGTGCCATTTTTAAGTTTTGTTTTCTTTGCAACAACTTAATTTGAGGAGAACTAATAATTGAATATTCCTATTAAGTGAAAAATGTAACAAAACAGGTTTTGGATTTGCCCACTGCATACTCACTACTTAGCAGAACAAGTCAAAGATGCTGACTATGTATCTCAGTTTACAACCTGTCTAAGCCCATGATGCTAAATCATTTGAGAGGAGTGAGTTTACCATCTTCTGAAGACTCTAGGGTTGGCTTTATTACAGTTACTAATGATAAATTGGGCAATAACCAGAATCCATTGACAGTAAGAAAGAAACTACAGTGTGGAATTTACATGTGAATATCGTAAGTGAAAAATGTTCACTAATAAAATCTGGTCTAAATGTCAGATGGGATTTCTTTATTCCTTTTGATATTTTCAAAAACCCATTTCCTGCACCCCAGGCATTTGAAAAGATATTCCTGACTTGAGTTTCTTATTCTGTATCGATTTATTTTTGTCCCCTGATGCTTATGCTCTTGTCATAAAACCATTCTCAATTTTTGACTGGAGATCATTAGGAATTTGTTTGCAATACATTTTTATCTATATATACCATATAATCTGGATCTTATGACATATTGGAATGTGCCCAGTAAGAATATAAAGGATAATCAATCACATTCATCTATAATGTGCCACAAGTAGCTTACTAAAGCCCTAAATTGTTGAGATATTAAGCAAATCAGAGCAAATAAGAGAACAGAGATATTGTATTTGTAGTCTCAATTGAAGATTGAGAAATTAAAGACAGAAAAGATTAACAACTGTTTAAATTCAAAGAGCCTTGAGAATCAATTCTGATAGCAAATGCCTATAAGCCAGAACATGGAAGACTAAGGCAGAAGAATCATGTGTTTCAAGTGAACCTGGATTATAGATCAATCCCCCAAAAGATCCCTTCATCTATATTGGAGCAAATGCTTTACATATGCCACAACAAGAAACATAAAGACCTTTAGGAAAACAAAGGTTCTATATTTCTACTTTATTCTGTTTTAAAACAATCTGATGGAAATGTAAGTATGGCTTATTTCATGGGTTGTCAGTCATCCTTCAGTAATCTCGTCTATATAGAAAATACATCTCTACAGCTTCTTGACTTATTTCCTTACCATAAATAATCCATAATATAAATTCCAAAAATATTTTTAAAAGTCTGAATGTTAATGTTTCCCCTCTGAAATTCATATGTTGACAGTCTAATTCCCAAGATGATGGTATTAGTACTTGAAGTCTTTTACAGATATTTAGATCATGAGATTGGAGTCCATGTGAAGTAATAATACCCTTATAAAAAGAGGCCCTAGACAGATTCCCTGTCCATATCTGCCATAAGAAGTAATAGTGAAAAAATGAATGAATGTCTAGGAGGCAGGCCTTGATTGGACACAAAGTCTGCTAGTACATTGATCTTGGACTTTTCAGCCTCTAGAACTGTGGGAAAAATATTTGATTGCTATAAAACTACAATCTGATATTTTGTTAGAGCATGTTGAATGAAATCAGACATGCTGCAACATGGAAATTTGTTGATAAATAATTTAAATAGTGATGTTTATGAGTTATTTCTGTGATCTTGCTATGCCATATATATCCAGGTGATGATTCAATTGATATGACTGGATATCAGGCTGTCTTTATTTCTTTAAGCATTCCTATGAGTGCTACGTGCAATGTTCAATATCATTTCTCGTGGTTATATATAGTTCCATATGCCCTCCTGAACTGATAAACACGTATGGGTATTGAGAAGATTAAATACTTTTCAATTATATAAATCTTATCTTCTCCTAGAGGTCAGGATAATTTCATTGACTTTGTAGGTGTAAGACACTTGAATACAGTGATTAAGTGTGTAGGTTGTGGAATCCAATGGACCTGTGTTTGAATTTAAGAGCATCAATTTACGTGATCTCAGAGGTTGAATGGTATTTAACTTCTCTTGATATTTGTTTTTCCCATCTGTAAAACTGTGAGAACACTGGTAACTATCTCAGTGTATTGAAGAGAGTGATAGTAATTTAGTTACTATATTTTATAGGGCAAACACAAGGCTAAATGTATAGTGTGCAGTGAACAAAAGTGGCTGTAACTGCTGTTATTGCTGTTATTAGAAAATCTGAAATCCCACTGACCAAAACCAAGAAGGAGAAAGAACAGGGAAAGAATGAGGAATAAATGACATGTCTCCTCTGTAGGTAGCACAACAGAATAATGGCTTATAAGTCCTTCCTTCAAATTTCTCAAGTAATTCGGAAGAAAGTAAAGTGTTCTTTCTGGTTTCTCATTGATGTCTCTCCTTTGAACCACCAGGCTTATTAAATAAAAGCCAATGCATGACTTTGCAAGCATTTTGCTTTTCCTATAAAGCATATTGCACATTCTTAGGAGACATTTAACCACAAATTGATGATACACATATTCTCCAATCATTACAACTGATTTTTGAGAAGCCTTTTGATGTTCAAATGTTTTTTATACTTGTTATAACCATACATTCTACCCTATAGAAAGGTAAGTGATTATACTTCATAATAAATGTTTTAACATTTATTTATTTAATATTTATTTAACATTTATTTCACATAAAACTATGAATTTGTAGATTTTTCAGGGAGGAAGATAGAGGAGAGGGAATATTTTAGACATTTTAGAATATGCACTACTGTCAACACACAATTTTTCCAACACATACAGAACATTTTGGAGTGAGGTGATTAGAAATACAACAGAAATTGATTGTTTTTTATTCTCTGGAATGCCCAAAGAGTACTGAGAAAGACCCATCTGAATGTATTGAACTAATATATGGACATGGAGTACCATAAACTAAATGACAAATAGATAAGACTAAAATAGCACTGGAAAATAGCACTGATACTGGTAAGAACAGATCAAAATAGATATAGACTTGATTTTAGTCATGATTCTTGTAAAACAGCTTAAAAGTGATGTTTCAATTGCAGATATCATGTCTATATGGCTACATACAAGCATGTTATTCATTATTTTCCAGACTCTAACAGTTTTTAGTTAGTAACAGGTTAGATCTAATCTACTTACTCCCTAGGCAATTAGGTAAGTACTTTGTTTGATACACAGTATGAAGTAAGCTTCTGTGCAGCCTTCACCAAGGTTCTGATCCACAATCCTGCCTAGTAGCTTATTTAGTATAAAATTACTTTTACTAATCTAGCATTCCATATTCTTCTGAGTGTTCCTACACATGTTAAGTATTAGAGTGTAGAATTTCAAAATAAAACTCATATGTGAAAGGCAGATGTCCAAAGCCTTGCCCTCAAAAGTTCAATGCTAGTAGCATACAAATTGTCTCTCAAGAGAACATGTGTGTGCAATTAATTATAACCAAAAGCCATAATTATTTATTTCTTGGTGATAAAAAAATTCACAGTTGCCAAAATATTTGAAGACTACCTAACAGTATAATTGAACTCTGTAGACTCTTATTTAGAATCAAAGTTATAGTCAAATTTAACTTGGAGAGAGTGGAATAAAAATCAGAAATATTAGGTAGATTAAATTTTAATATCATAAGGTTTAGATAATCATAATAAAATTGCTCTTATGATTATTGACAAAAATTCTTGGTTCTGTTGGAAACAGTACTCTGCTCTTCATTTTCACATTAGAGGTAATTATAACTATTAAAGGAGTGTATCATTCCAGCCTTTTATCAGTCAGACATTGCTGTGTGGACCCTATCAACTTTCACCTTTGTTACTCTTCTTTTCCTGTTCCAGTGACTCATCATTCCTCACCACTTTCTGATGTTTCTTTGATTTGATAATAAACTCAAGCAAATTAGAGTCAAATCAGTCAGAGTCCCAGCAGGAAATAATACACTCCAAATGGTTTAAACTAAGAGATGTTAATAGACAGATATGAGTCACTCAGTAATGAGCAACAAGAAGTTGTTACAACTACTAATCCTGAAGGGATTGCCATAACTAAGAGAGCTCAAACCAATGGGGAGACAACCTGGCACCAACTGTAACCAATGAAGGAGCTCAAGGACTGCTGAGGAAAGGTGTTTAAGTATCCAGAATTTAAGGAAGAATGAATAGCTGACAGTTTTCTCCTTCTCAAACTTCCTTGCTAGTACCTCTTGTTTGTCTAAGTAAATGGAAAGTCATCGGCAAGATGGGATGGGTAGTTCAGTTCAAAGAAGACAGCCTTCTAGGGGACAGAGCAGGAAAGAAAAATGGAAGATGTAGGTAGAAGTGGTGGTTGTGGAGGGGAGAACAAAAGCTAATAATCAGTAAGAAAGCCTTTATGCATTTCTGTCGAGATTGTTTATATTTGCATTCAGGCTCACTGTGACTTCTAATATGAAAATCTTTATTTTTTTGCCATATCTTGGTCACGTTTTTTCCTATGATTACTCAAGTGTTGAAATCATACATTAGAAACTTAAGACTGGTTGATGCAGAAAGACAAGTACTATATATTGTCTCTCATATGTAAAAGCTTTAAAAAAGTTGACCTAGTTATAAACTATTTATTAATAGAGATTGAAAATGGAGTGACAGAGTCGATAAAGGAGGTTATATTTGATCAAGGCATGCAGTATGAATGTGTGGAAATATCACACCAAGCTCCATGAACAACAAAAAAATGTCAATCAACAATAAATGTTAAAAATGAAAATTAGAATTGGTTTAACTTCTGCTTCATGGTCAGAACAGAATCAGAGTTCATTCACAGAGGCAACTAAATTGCTTGATTTCTTGTCTTTTTTCATGAATTCTGTATTCTCCTTGCCTTGAAACCAGAGAATAAGCAAGTTTAGCTTTGTCTATATTTTATAGCAAAATAAATGAAAAAATAAATGTTTTGTAATTTATCTAGAAATAACAGAAAACATTGTTGTCATTTTTTGTGAAGAAAATCAGTTTTCTACACTTTAGAGATACCAAAAGATTAGTTCATTCCTAGGACAATGAAATTAATGAATATCAGGAACAGCTCTAAGTTAAACTTTCTTATTCCCCAGTCACAAGGAGAATAATATCGCTAGATGATGAAACAATGGTAAAAACAAAGCATAATGGAGAGAGCCTTATGATCCATGCTGCTGAATGAACCTTGATTACAAACTAAGACATAGCGGCTTCTTTAAAAAATACATAATTTTATTGTTACTATTAAGGTGTTGTAGAGAGGGTTTACCATTTCATACATCAGGTATATTTCTTTTCTTTTTTCTTTTTTGGTACTGGGGATTGAACCCAGGATGTTGCGCTTGCTAGGCAATCACTTGGCCATTGAGCTACATCCCAGCCCCATCAGGTATATTTCTTTTATGACAAAGTCACCCCTTCCTTTGCTTTAACCCAGTTTCCCTCTCCTGTCCCTTCTCACATATTACATAGGTCATTTTTCATGCACTGAATAGCATGATTGCTTTTGCTCACCCTTCCCTTTATGTATCCCTCTCCTTACCCTCTCTAAAAAGAAGAAAACTCAAAAGCAAAAGCAAACACCACCACCACTACCAACAGAAAACATTTTTCCATTGCCTGAAGTTTATTTCTTTTTTTTTTTTATTTTTTGTGAACATACTTTACAGAGGGGTTGCAATTACACGGGCAAGTTAATGAGTACATTTCTTATCAAGCATTGCAGCCTCCTCCTTTGTTTCCCCTTCCCATCCCTTCCCAGCCTCCCCCTCCCCCCCATGCAATTCTCCCTCCCCCCCCAAAGTTGTAAAGTTCGTTTTCGACATGACAACTTGTACTTCTCATTGTTGCAACTGGTCCACCTGTATCCTTAAACGACTTGTTTTCTCCATCTCCTCCACAAATTATACCGACATCAAATATAGTGAAAGCAGGGTTATACTGTGGGGGAGGGACATACAAAGCAACAAAGAAATAATCTTATAAATGCATTAGAAACAAATGCATGAAAGAAAAAAACATTTAAATACATATCTAAGGGTTCATTTTCCTAACATCACATTATCTGAACTTTTCTGCTTGACTCATACATATACTAGATATTGCAAATAAGGGAAACCATGCCTGAAGTTTATTTCTAGTGGTTGCTTTTAATCATGAGGAAATGAATATTACTGCTGAACTGCACAGACAGAAGTTCTGACCCAGGGAAAGAAAAAAAGGAGAGAGTTAGAGTCAATAATATTTAGTTGAAAGTCAAAATCACCAAGTGATTTCTAGAGAACAACAAAAAAAAGGAGAGATCCAGGCGTTGACATTGCTTTCAAATATCCATGCATTAAAAGAAGTTTACCATTGCTTATAGCTAATATATACAATAAGAAAGTGAATGTTTACACAAATAAGAAATTCATGAGGGCAAGCTAGCAGGAAACATAAAAACACTAAAAACAAGAGGTTATGATTAGATTTTGTTGGTCAAACGATGTTTTCTAAAGCACCTATGTTTCTGTTTTATTTTGTTTTAAAAAGAAATGTATGATTTTATAGGTACCAACCAGACAAAATTATAACATGTTTCACTATGTAAATTGCTTATTTTATGTACTTTGAATAATTTTATTATATTTCTGAAAGTTAAGATTCATTTTTTTTACAATTGGAAAAAGGAAGTGAATGTTCCCTTATGATTCCCCAATCTATATTTTGGAGGGATGATACATCTTTTCCACTGATGCTTGAATAATTATTATGTAGCACAGACCTTTGTTCCGTATGTTTAAAACACAATAAAATATTGTCCTGACTCAAGGAATTTCTGATTTGTCCTTCAAGGGAAACATAAGCACATAGGATTAGAAATTATGTGAGACAATGTGTAATTAAGCATCTAAATGTACAGTACACAATGTAATAACTGGAATATCAAAGAAGGCTGGAATACATGGGAGAGATGACAAGAAGTGAAATTGACTGATACTCACACATAGGTAAAGTTAGCTTGGAAAGCTCTTCGCATATATAGTAAGACATGAATTTTAATTTTCTATTGCAATTTTTATGTTTAGATTTTAACAATTAACTTTTTACCTGCTAACTTAGTTATGCTTTGTTATGTAAGAATTTGTAATTGTTTCCATATATTTTTTCTATTGAGATTTTGAAGCTCTTTGTTTAGTCTGGCTATTAATTCATTATCAACATAATGATGTTGTTCTGTAGATCATATTTTTCACTTAATTATTTTCTTTTCCATGTTGAAATATTTTAGTGTTATATAGTCCTTCTTGTTTTTATTTCGTTTCCTGCACTTTTAGGGTATTTTGTAAAATCATTGTTCCCACTCTTTTGTCCTGAAATATTCCCCGTTTTCTTCTAACAGCTTCAAAGTTTCATGTCTTATATTTAAGTATTTAATCTATTGAAAATTAATTTTGTACCTGATGAGAGACAAGGATCTTCATATAATTTTCTACATGTGGAAGATTATTTCTATACCATTAATCTGTTTTAAAACTTTTTGCTATAGTCACTTTTAAACATAATTTACATTTATAGTGTACTGTAATATTTTTTCAAATAGTTATCTGTTCTTTGTGTCTGATTTCTTCCTAAGTTATTGAAAATACTTTTCAGAAAACAAAATCTCCCTGTGATCATTTTTATTATTTTTTCTCCATTATTTTCTACAACTTTCAAGTATAATCACATCCTCCTACAGATAACCTGTACTCTAGATAACCTATATATTTGCCATGTTTTTACTTTTCTTCTTCAATGTGTCTATTTTCTTTTGTCATCTTTACTTATTGAAAATTTCTACTCATCATTTTAAGATCATATAGCATCATATTTTGATTCCTGATAAATACTTATAATGATCAGATCAGTCTGTATCATTTACTGTATTATTTTTTGTAAAGATACTGTACAGAAGGGTTACAGTTACATGAGTAAGATAATAAGTATAGTTCCTATCGAGCATTGTTACCCCTCCTTTGTATTTCCCCTACTATTCCTTCCTGCCCCACCTCCACAACTCCTCCTCCTCTCTCCCCCTCTAAGTTGTAAAGTTTGTTTTCAACATAGTGTCTTCTAGGTCTCATTGTTATAATGGGTCAACCTGCTGGTAGGAGTGTAAACTTGTTCAACCACTTTGGAAAGCAGTATGGAGGTTCCTCAAAAGACTAGTCGTAGAGCTCCCCTAAGACCCAACAATCCCACTTTTGGACATTCACTCAAACAATCACAAACAAGGTCATACTAAAGCTACCAGCACAACTATATTTGTTGCAGCATTGTTTACCATAGCTAAGATATGGAACCAACCCAGATGCCGCTCAGCAGATGACTGGATCAAGAAAATGTGATATATATATATATATATATATATATATATATATATATATATATACACATACACACACACACACACACACACACACACACACACACACACACACACACACACACACACATACACACAATGGAATTCTATGCCTCCGTTGCCTCATTGTTAGGAAATGGAAAGTCTTGGAAAAAAATTACATTAAGTGAAGTAAGCCAGATCCAAAGAAATATAGGTCCCATGCTTTCCCTTATTTGCAATAACTAGTATATGTCTAGTATAATCTTACCAGACAAGCAGAAAAGGTCAAAAGCTATGTACATATGACCATATAAGATGAAGCTAAGTGAAATGAACTCCAAGATAGGGAAACAAGAGGTTTTTCTTTGTCGCTGTTTTTAGTGTACAATGTGATTTTTTGTTGTTTCTTTTGCTTGTTCTTTCCCTGTGGTATAACCGCTGTTGTCACTGTTTTTGATTCCAGTGCCCTGCATGTTGTATACACATTTTTCTCTATTCTTTTTATGCTACATTACTTTTTTGCATTCTTTTATACTTGACTGTAGAATCTTTGAGAACAGATGCAGTATTGGACTAATCTTTTCCTCAGTATTATGCAACATAGTGCCTAGGATGTCTACACACATATTACTTATTTTTATTGTCTCTGTGACCAAATACCTAACAGTTAATGAAGAAAATATATTTTGTGGCACATGGTTTCAGGTAGTTCATTCCATGGCCACTTCGCTTATTCTGGTCATATAGTGAAGCAGAACAATGTATCATTGGTGCCGGTAGCTGAGAAGGGTCTTTGCCTCATGACAGCCAGGAAGCTAAGCAAGCAGTTTACATTATTAAATATAGAAAGGAGAAGAGCAGTAATAGGAAGGATCTAGAGCAAGGAACAACCCTCCATGTCACCTTTCCAGGTGCTTTCTTTCTTCAGTCAGGCTTTACCTTTCACAGTTCAACCATGTCACAGTAGTCTATTCAAACTTTGAATTTGTCAGTGAATTAAACCAACAATTATGTCAGAGCCCTCATGATCTGTCTCTGCAATAAATGCCCTTACAAATATACCCATCCAATAAAGTTCAAAACAATGAATAACCATCACACCATTTTTGTCATAAAGTAACTTGGGTCTCTGGGAATGCCAACATACTGGGAACAGAAATTTTGCTTGTATGTCTGAAAACTGACATTATTGTTTTATCTGTTAATAGAAAACATGAAACTGGATATTGATTACAATAAGGACTTAAAACATTAGTGAAGATGGATGTTGTTGGTATAGAGTATGGGCACCTTGTTTTTTAATGAGCAACCCATTTCATAAAACTTTTTAAAAGTTATCTGCACAACTTATAAAAAAAGAAAAATGAAAATTCAGTTCCGTTATATTATGGTATTATTCACAAGCATGACTCCCAGTTCACTAAGTATCTCTTAGTAGGTATTCTCTATCAAAGGATCTATTTCAAAACTACAAGAGGTAATATACATTTTAATTGGATCCCTGTTCTCTATCTATCGACTGCAAATGAAATAATTACTTAACATTCTGTCTCCAAGATTTTATCCATTTTTAATGTCTGAATTCACCTTTTTAATGACTGAATTCACCTTTAAAAAGTTCAGCACTTATGAGCAATTACGAATATAAAAATAAAGTAATGATGTAATAAAATACTGTACATAAAATGATACAGAAATATAACTGGTGGTTAATTAAGAGATAATACTTGTAGTATTGAATAGTGCCATAGGATAATCATCCTCTGGCACAAATATTAAGGTGAGGGAAAGTGATTATTTTATGAGTAGATAAGTAATTTATAAACCTTAAATTCATTATCTGTACTGAATTCATTTCTATGGATGCTACTGGATGGCAAAAAATAATAGAACATGGAACAGTGTTACTTTAGGTTTGAGTACTGTCAGAAACAAATGCTTTCCTGTCCTCAGACAAAACACAACCTCTAATGGAGATAGTATTTCTCATTTACAAAATTGACAAACATTTGTGTTTTAATTACCTCATATGGTTTTGATGACTGAAATAAAGGTAAAGGCTGAAGAATATTGGCAAGTCTTGGTATATACATTTTTGATATACACTACACAGAAGGGCTGTGAGCTGCACAGGAATTGAAGAAGTACTGTCACAGTCAGGAGACAGATTATGATCATCATTCTTCTAACTTTGTTCATAAACATGTGTGGTTAAGAAATGGTGTAAGGGATGGGATGGTGGCTAAGTGGAAGAGTGCTTGCCTTGGATGCATGAGGCCCTGGGCTTGATTCCTCAGCACCACAGAAGCAGATAAAGCCAGAAGTGGTGCTATGGCTCAAGTGGTAGAGCACTAGCCTTTAGTTGAAGAGTGCCCAAGCCCAGAGTTCAGACCCCATGACTGACAAAAAAAAGAAAAAAGAAAGAAATGGTGTAAAACAGACAGTAAAAATGTGGACTTTTCATACTTCATACGGTATTTCCAGAACCATTTGTAAAATAGACTCCGCAGATCATTTCTGAGATTTGAAATATCTAATTTTAGTAAAAAGAATATTTGAACTAATTCTAAGAAACAATCACAAAGAATATACAATTCACATATTTTAAGGTTAAGACCAATCTACTAAAGTGACCAAATGAAGAGCAATTAAAAATGTGATTCAGGTGACTTTCAAAATAATACTTTGTAATGAAACAGAGACCATCTCAGAAAGCCTTTTTAAGGGTTGGTATTTTGCCTGTGTCATTTACTAATTTAAAATGAATAAATAAATGGAGGGACAGAGGGTGAACAAATGTAGCAGTGGTAACTCACTATGCACTATGTTGAAAATGAATTATCCAACTTGTGGGTGGAGATGGGAAGGGAAAACTGGGAGAGATGTGGGAAGATGTTACACTGTCCAAAAAATGTACTTTTACCTGATTTATGTAACTAACCTCTCTATACACCACCTTTATAATGACAATAAAAATTAAGCATAAATAAATGAATAAATATCTTCTAAGACTAATTTTACAGACTTCTATGTAATTAATGCATTGAAAATCAATTATATGAATACAAACAATAAAGAAACAATAGTCATAATGGCAAATGAGTTAGTATAAGTACTGCACCAAAATGTATATTTAGATGAGGTATCAATGAGGTTTATTCTAATTTTTTTTTGGCTTAGCATGGTTATATATGCCTGAAATGCCAGCTGCTCAGGAGGCTGAGGCAGGGGGATTGCAAGATCGAGCATAAGTGAATGAATGAATGAATGAATGAATGAATGTTAGGCATTCTGAGAAACCTGATTTCAATACCTAGTACCATGAAAAGTAAGTTTTTGATGATGACTCAATGATAGACATTTATATCTTGAACAGTTTTCTCCCCACACAACATGATACATTTATTCTTTCTTGCAATTAAAAGTATATTCCTTCAAAGTATATATTCATATGAGAAAATGATCTCATGAGAACACATGTACTTTGTAATTCATATTTGTATGAATTCCAGAAAATTCTTGTGGAATATATATTAATATTTAATAACAGCTCAAATGGGTCTAAAACATATTTCATCATCATCATCATCATCACCATATATTCTCAGTAAAACATTCAAATATCAATGAAAAGGACAATAATTTCAGCCAATTATGTTAAGTTTTAGATGGTAACTCACCATCTAAAATACTATGGTCTCTCTTTAAGTCCCTAGCGGGGTGGTTGTTTCTTTGAGGATTTGTTTTTGGGGGATTTTATTTTTTGAGTTAAAAGTGTATTTTACATATGAGACCTTTATCTGTTGTATGGCTACTAAAGATCTTCCCCAGTCTGTGGGCTTTCTACTGATCTTTCTACTGTCTTTTGCCATGCCGAATCTCTGCAGTTTCATGTAATCCCATTTGTCCAACCTTTCTCTGATTTGTTGTGTTTCTGGGTTTTATTAAGAGAATTTGACCTGTGCTAAGGAGTCCGAGTGTTTATGATTCTTCCTGTAATTTTCTCAGGGCATTTCCTTTTGCCTCGAGGTCTCTGATCCATTTGGAGTTGATTCTGGTACAGGGTAATATATAAGGATCTAGCTTTAGTTTTCGACAGGTGAATATCCAATTTTGCCAGTACCATTTACTGAAGAGGCTGTCTTTCTTCCATTCTACTTTTTTAGTTCCCTTATCAAAGATTAAGTGGTCTGCCAGTTAATTTCTGGGTCTTCAGTTCTATTCCATTGGTCCTCATGTCTGTTCATGTGCCAGTACCAAGCTCTTTTGATTACCATAGCTTTGTAATCGAGTTTGGTATTGATGTTTCTCCAGCAGTGTTCTTTCTGCTAAGGATTGTTTTTTGCTATTTGGGGTCCTTTTTCTTCCATATGAATTTTTGCATTGCTTTCTCTATTTCATTGAAGAATGAGATTGGGATATTGATGGGTATTTCATTGAATTTGTAGATAGCCTTTGGCAGTATTGCCATTTTTCACAATTTTAATCCTACCATGGGAGCATGGGAGGTTTTTCCACTTCCTTAGTTCTGCTTTTATTTCCCTTTTCAGATTATTTAAATTTCATCATAGAGATTATTCACATCTTTAGTTCAGTTAGTTTCTAGGTATTTTTTGTGGGGCTCTTACAAAAGGAGTTGCTTTCCTTGTTCCAGCTGCAAGCTTCTCATTATTGGCATACAGAAAAGCCATTGATTTTTGAGGGTTAATTTTATACCCTGCTACTTTGCCAAAGTTTCTGATCAGCATGAATAACTTTGGAATGGAGTCCATGGTGTTCTTTAAATACAAGATCATGTCATCTACAAAGAGGGAGAGTTTTACTTCATCTTTCCCTATTTGGATTCCCTGTATGTTTGCCTTATTGCTCTAGTTAGGAATTCCAATACAATATTGAAGAGAAGTGGGCTAAAAAGAGACTTCTCTGAAGAGGAACTAAGAATGGCCAAGAGACACGTGAAAAAATGCTCAACATCTTTGGCCATAAAAGAAATTCAAACCAAAACAACATTGAGATTCCACCTCACCCCAGTTAAAATGGCTAGAATCAAGAAATGTAACAACAGATGCTGGAGGGGATGTGTTCAAAAGGGAATACTACTCTACAGTTTGTGGGAGTGCAAACTTTTTCAACCACTTTGGAAAGCAATATGGAGGTTCCTAAAAGGACTACACATAGAATTCCCCTATGAACCAGCAATTCCACTTCTACCCCAAGGGCCACAAACAAGGCCACACTAAAGCTACCAGCACAACTATGTTTATTGCAGCATTGTTTACTATAGCTAAGATATGGAACCAGCTCAGGTGACCCTCATTAGATGAATGCATCAAGAAAACATGGTATATATAAAATGGAATTCTATGCCTCTATCAGAAAGAATGACACCTCCCCATTTTTTAAGGAAATCGAAGGATTTGCAAAATATCTTATTAAGCCAGACCCAAAGAAACATAGGTCCCAATATTTCCCTTATTTGTAATAATGAATATACATCTAGGATAATCTTAGTAAATGAGCAGAATAGCTCAATATTTATCTACATATGACCATACAAGATAATAAGTGAAATAAACTCCAAGACATGTACAGAAGAGGTTTTACTTTGTTGTTGTTCTCCATGTACTACGTGATTGTTTTTTCTTTTGTGTTCCCCCCTCCCTATGGTTTATCTCCTGTTGTCACTTCATTCAATTTTGGTACCCTGAGTATTGTATATATGTTTATCTGAACTAGGGAAGGGAAGAACAATAACAAAATGGTGAGACAAAGGACAAAGAGGGAATCTATGCAACAGCGATAGTCAGAAGAAAATATGTTGGATATGATCTGTACAACTTGGGAGGGGGGTTGGAGGGAGAAAAAGAGGGAGAAAAATGAGGGAAGGGGTAACAAGTTAGACAAGAAATGCAATCGTTACCTTTATTACATAACTGTAACCCCTCTGTAAATCACCTTGACAATAAAATTAAAAAATAAATAAAATATTATGGTATGTTAATTTTAAAAAAGGCTTTCACTGTGATGTTATATGTAAGGATACTTAAAAATTTACCCCTCTATTACACTATTTTAATCCTTCTTTGCTTTCCACTTTTTCAAACAATATTTAATGGGTTTCTTTATGATACCTTTGTGTGTGTGTGTGTGTGTGTGTGTGTGTGTGTGTGTGTGTAAAATGTGTTTTCCACCTGTTCCAGTTTTTTCTCCTTTCCTCCTATTGTCTTGTTATTATTATTGTTATCATCATCATCATCATCATCATCATCATCATCATCATCAAGGTTTCATGTTAAAATTCCCATATGATCTAATAGATGACATTAAGCTTTTTGATCTTGGCTTAGTTCATTCAATATGTTCTCCAGTTCCATCTATTTTTCTGAAAATAAAATAATTCAGTTTTCTTTATGTGTAGATATGCCACATTTTCTTTATCCATCTTTAGTTAGAGGTAAAAAGCATTGGTTGACATGAGTATCTTTTAGATTATGGAGGATAGTTTGGAATCCTATTGATGGAGACCATGTAGACAGAATTAAACATAGCTTGTTTCATGAAGGAATTTCATTGAATTGGATAAACACCAGCATGCATGTGCCTGAGACTAGGAGAAAAGCATATTCTCTGTTCTTGCTTGGAACATTCCATGGCCCAGTCTGAAACCAAAGTCCCAAGACCCAAATATAAGACAATGATATTTTTACTTCAAAATGTTTTATAGATTTAAAGAGCATAGAGATGCAACATTGACAAAGGGAGGATGCTAACATTGAGTATTTTAGCCATCAAAGAAATTTAACAATAAGACTTCAATTCACGGGGCTGGGAAGGTGGCTCAGTGGTAGAGCACTTGCCTTGCATGCATGAGGCCCTAGGTTCCATTCCTTAGCACCACATAAGCAAAAAGAAAAAAGTCGGAAGTGGCACTGTAGCTCAAGTGGTAGAGCACTAGCCTTGAGCTGAAGAACTGAGGGACAGCACCCAGGCCCAGAGTTCAGGCCCCACGACCGGACCCCTTCCCCCCCCACAAAAAAGACTTCAATTCACATGGAAAAAATGGTTTATCACACACACACACACACACACACACACACATACATGGGTTAGAGTAGGACTCTCTAGATATGGCTGGAGAGAGATTGATGAGTATCTAGAACGAACCATTGCAGGGTGAGTACCAAGCTAATGGAATGTGACCTTTTATGTAATGGAAGTAGGGAAATCCTGGGGAAATTCTAGTGCCAGCTCAGTTTCAGAAGACTGAATATTGAGAACATAAACGAAACTTTTCTACAATTACAAACTAAGGTCATTTTAAAATTTATAAAAGTTTACGGATATTTAGTGAGAAGATGTAGGTAATTGATTTGCCTTGTCGAATCCATATTGTTTTGTGAATGCACTCATCCATTTGTTAAAAAAAAATTTTAGAAAAAAGCATGTGGTCAAAGAGAATTTTACATTCATTAATCCCATTCCCCTCACCCAAGCTATAACAGTACTATTATGAAGTTCATATTAGTATAGGAAACAAGATATTTACACTTTGTGCAGTGGGTATATCTGAATGATATCTGAGTCTTAGAAACTATCCTTTCATTTTTTAATCCAGCAATATTAATTTTCTAAAAATTATCCCTCACAGAATCATCATTTACTCATTTATAGCATTTTATTCAACAATAAAGTAAACTTAAGAGAGAAAAAGTGTTTTCTTAGAGAAAGACAGGTTATTTTTTATGATATCCTAAATAATACAAATGAATGATGAAAGACATTGATTAAAGTCTTTTAAGATAAAGGAATAATTAGGATTTTAAATTTAATGTTCCAAAAGTTATTGAAGTAATATAAAATCATTATTTATGTTCATTTGCACCTATTAGTTGAATGTGAATTAATAATGTATATTTATCTTATTCTTTATGAGAGGTTTTAATCAGTTATTATTATCTTGAAGTTATTAAATTCAATTAAAGAACTAAATGTGATAATTTTTGCTTTAGGCATCAAAGTCATTTTCGAGTTTAAGGCAAATAAGAAATGTTTTTAAATTGATGCAACTTTTTTATATTAAGAGAACAAGTTAAACTCAAAATGCATGGAAAAGCATTTATATTTTAATTTGAAAAAATGCCAGTGGAAACACCTTTACAAAGATATATCAATTTGCAGCTATAAAAGCCAACTGTAGTGTCAGGAAAATAAGTTACCACAAGAAATTATTTGGGAAACAGTGGCATCACCTTTAAAAGTTCAATCACATATTCATTGCATGCAATCATTTATTAAAAGTCTAGTCTGTCTGTTGTAATTTGATTTTGATAAGCCACTAAAGTTGTCCCTATCATTCCTCTTCAAAACTCTCTGTATTGGTTTTTCTCTTTTTCTTACAACATTGCTATTAGTAGGGGTTTCAATTGTGTAAAGAAAAGAATAGCAACAATTCTGTTGATTCATTGTTAAACCGAAAGCTTTGTAGAGTCATTTGAAAGGTATGTAGTATGGTAACAGATTAGAGTTCAAGAAGAAAGGGAAGAAGAAAATAAATGTAAATATTAGTGAACTTATTGATTTCATTCATCTTACTTGATAGATAGGATGACTAAACAAAATATCCAAATTCAAAGGCATCAGTTAACCAAGAAACATGAGTACAGTAAAGGAAGGGAAAAATAATGTTACAATGTTGAAGGAAGAAAAAAATCTACTCTTTCTTCATGAGTGAGTTTTCGTTTTTCTTCCTGAGCCATCATAATAAGCATTTGATAAATGTCCATTTATCTTTAAGAGAAAAACCATATTTAAAATCTTAGTTCAGGAGTTATCTTTCAAATAGTCTTTTTTTATTGTGAAAATACTGTACAGAGGGGTTACAATTACATGCGCAAGATGAGTACATTTCTTATCAAGCATTGTAGCCTCCTCCTTTGTTTCCCCTTCCCATCCTTTCCCATCCTCACCCCTCACCTACCACCCAATCCTCCTCCCCCACCACCCCACACCAAAGTTGTGAAGTTCGTTTTCAACATAACGACTTGTACATCTCCTTGTTGCAATGGATCCACCTGTATCCCTATTTAAACGATTTGTTCAAATAGTCTTAATAGGGAAAAAAATTATCACATTCCCCATACAATCATTAAATGTCTTGGATTTAACTTTCTAATAGTCATAGAGAAATACTAAAAAGCTCCATCATGAGCAGTAGCAAATTTATGACAAAATAGTGTATCATATATATTTCCCCAGCAACATATAGAATAGTTTATATGAACATTTCACTATAGATATTGATCTCAGTAGAAAGCACATTATTCCAACTACATATATGCAGACTTAAGATGAAGCTATTAGCAGGGCGCCGGTGGCTCACGCCTGTGATCCTAGCTACTCAGGAGGCTGAGATCTGAGGATCGCAGTTCAAAGCCAGCCCAGGCAGCAAAGTCGGTGAGACTCTTATCTCCAGTAAACCACTAGAAAACAGGAAGTGGTGCTACAGCTCAAGCAGTAGAGCACTCACCTTGAGCTGAAGACAACGCCCAAGCCCAGAGTTCAAGCCCCAGGAATCACAAACACACACACACACACACACACACACACACACACACACACACACACAAAAGATAAAGCTATTCTCAGAGGGATTCCATGATATTAAAATGTGTGTGAAGTTGTGAAAAATTTGAAAACTGGAATGAAGGTTGAGAATATGGATATTTATAACTGTTAGTATGCATGTCATCAGTCATACATATACATATGGAAGTTTCAAAAAGAATTGGAATTGGTAAAAGAACAAATACTGCTTTTTTCATTTTATATAGGAGGCTGATCTTTCACTTATCTCCATTGAGTAGACTATCTATTCCAGATAGCTGTGCTAGAAGGCATTTGTCTAGGTAAATTGTGTTATATTTGTATTGAAAATGAAAGGAAAAGCACAGATTTGCTGAATTGGGAAGAGAATTACTAGAATTACTCTGTGTGTGTGTGTGTGTGTGTGTGTGTGTGTGTGTGTGTGTGTGTTCGGTGTGTGTGTGTGTGTGTGTGTGTGTGTGTGTGTGTGTGTGTGTATAGCCTGTGTGTACTTATAGTCTTCAAGGACACCTTAGACATTCCACGTCTTAAACAATAAGCAATAATTTGTGGCTTTAGTGAAAATATAATTAGTATTTGATTTAATCCACAACCCTCATGAATAAGAAGTATGAGAGAAAGAAAAGATATAGCCTATATATTAAAAGATACTTATTAGTGGAGTAAGAAGATATGGAATTTGGATGACATGGCACAATAATAATAACAATAACTAAGTTTTTAGTTTATGTTCTGGTAGGAAATTTATAATTTTAGCTAATACAATGTTAAACAAAAAATATTGTATGGTACATATTAAACCAGAATTCAATCATGGGGTAATAGAAGGAGCACTGCAAGGAATACTTTCAGATGGAGAAACTTTGAAGCGAGCATGAACAACTGGTACTCTTAGCCCAAGAACAGCATGTAGGGCAGTAAATGGCAAATTACTTAAGAGAAATCACCAAGAAGAGTCCAGCAAAATCAGTCTAGCAGGATTATTGCTGAAGCCAGGTTATGGTGATAAGACATCAGTTAGGAGGTAATGGGCAATGAAGAAGCCAATCAGATATGCAGATATTTGAGTATGAATGATTCCTGAGTTACTAGCACTCTTCTCTAAATAAGAGTTCTATAATTAGAGTTCTTGGCTAAAATTAGCTTTTCTTTTTTCTTTTTTTTTTTTTGGGGGGGGGGTCCAGTTGTGGGGCCTGAACTCTGGGCCTGGGCGCTGTCCCTCAGCTCTTCAGCTCAAGGCTAGCACTCTACCAATTGAGCCACAGCACCACTTCCAGCTTTTTTTCTTTTGCTTATGTGGTGCTGGGGAATCGAACCCAGGGCCTCATGCATGCAAGGCAAGCACTCTACCACTGAGCCACCTTCCCAGCTCCCTACAATTAGCTTTTCTAAGAAAACATCTACATGGCCTTAGTAGAAGGTTAAAAAACCTGACTAAAACGTTACCAGGAAAAGAAACTTGTTGACACTCATCACAATACCAGTAGAGTAAGTCAGTCATAAAACTGACAATAATAATAATAATATATTATATATATTATATATTAATATTTTATAATATATCAATGCATACTATATATTATAATATAATTATATAATATGATTAGATAATATAATAATAATAATTATTATTATTATGGGGCTGGGAAGGTGGCTCAGTGGTACAGCGCTTGCCTTGCATGCATGAGGCCCTGAGTTCGATTCCTCAGCACCACATAAGCAAAAAGAAAAAAGCCAGAAGTATTGTTGTGGCTCAAGTGGTAGAGCGCTAACCTTGAGCTGAAGAGCTGAGGGACAGTGCCCAGGCCCAGAGTTCAGGCCCCATGACTGGACCCCCCCAAAAAATAATAATAATATTATGTTTACTGTTGTTTTCGTTATTGTGGCTCAGAAAACAGTATGTCAATGTTGAAATTGTCATAAACAGAGTTTTTCTCTGGTCTTCCCCTGCTTTGTTTTCTACCTCCAAGACAAGCTATACAAATGACAGGTTGTTCCTCCCAAGGCATATCATAAAAACTAGATGCCTTTTTACCCAAAGCTAGTCTTAAATCCTAAAATATAACTTTTACTTTCACTTGCTTTTCTGTCTTGGAGCTTGCCATAAAATATTCTCTGATCTGCTTTGTCCAGTAGTAGATCATAACATTTCCATTCTATAAATGGAAGGAAGCAATGCAGTAAAGTGTAGCCAAGAAAAATCTGAACACATTGGCCTTGCTGAGTTTTTCAGTCCATTTCTATTATATCATATGATTTTTGTTAGCCATAGCTGTACAGCTATACTGTTTCATTGAACGCATGCATAAAAATGGAGAGATCACATTGGGTATTTGCATCTTCAATTTGAAGACTGCTTGGCCATCTAAAAACTATGGCCTTTTTTTATGCTTGTCTCTTGTTAACCTGTCATTTCTTATAGAATTTCTAGCCCAAAATGTCAAAATAAATGCCTTTCCACCAATACATTGAGATGATCAGAAATAATTCATTGAAGTGCAGAGCTACCAATGATCTCCAGTGGTTTAAACAGCTGGGATATTTAGTTTGTGTTATCTAGACATGGCTATTTGTCAATATACTTACAGAATATATACTTACAATATACTTACAGAAAAATATTCTTTATCGCTATGTATGATCACTAATTACAAAAGGCAATCAGTTAACATTCAGAGTATTTTATGTGTTTCGTGCCATTTAATGGAAACAGTATTGCTTCTTTTGTGATTCTCATTCAAAATTACAAACACCTGCTCTGGATATGCACCTGTGGTGTCCCACACAGAATAATTTGCACCAGATAATGTGGATGCTTGACTGCTCTAGTCAAATTGGATCTAGTAATTAGTACTGTTGCAAAATCCTAGTATAAATGGAAAATGGCCAATATGTGATAAGAGGAGGAAAGCTAAAGCACAAGTCTATCACTCAGCCTTGTATCTCTTGCTAATGTTTTTGTCTGACTTTACATATTACTATTATAAGACAATTCCTTACATCTTTTTCAGTGGGAGTAAGAAAATCTTAAAACATAAAATTTACCACCTGTTGCCATCTTCTCACCAATATATTTTAATGGAATTATAAACCCCAGAATTCTTGGTTTGTACTGAAGTCCATGGCCAAGTGGGAAGGTCCAAGTACTTATGATCAAATCCATTAGCAAAATTTGTAAATCTGCTCATCATCTCATAGTTGGGAAAAATCTTTAAGGTGATTTAGTAGCAAAAAGGGAATGTGAGATTCAGAAATGTGATTTGCCCAGGATAACATCTTGCCTCAAATTCTGTCTTGATTCAGAATGCCTTCAACTTCATCTGTAATTGAGGAAGCAGCTTTCTACTTTTTTGTATTAGTTACAGCTAAGAAGTATGCTCAAGAAAAATATTTTCTGAAAAATATGATTTAAGAGATAACCCACTTAATGTCTATAAACTCATTGCTTATGCTGAAGAAAATATGTGATGATAATGCATCACCTATATTTTATTACAAGAATTCTCTCTTGAATTGTAATAGACTTCTGTAGTATAGTGTGCCACAGACATTAGACTATATGTCTAATTTGATTTTGTTAATTCAGGTTTAAGTGCAGGCACTTAGTCCATAACTTAGAAAGTTTCACCAAAAAAGAAATATATTTTTACATCTGTGGGACAAAGAAAATAATCACCTCCAAATAGAGCACACTCTACCTATTTGAAAGAGATTGAAGACTATCAAAAAGAAGAAAATGCCTCGTTTTCTTACATTGAATAGTAACATTAAATATTTATTTTCATTAACCCTGTCATTTTATGAATCCTTTATAGTGTTGCTACACATTGTCATAACATAATTTAATTCAGGATGCTGTTCCCATTTGGATGTTTTTGTGCAAATAAAGACAAATAGTGGCTTTATTTATCTGACTAATTGATGTAGAAAATAGCTTAGAATTTGTCCTCTGGGATTTTAAACTATTCTAAATAAGTGTGTGTGTGTGTGTGTGTGTGTGTGTGTGTGTGTGTGTGTGTGTGTGTGTGTGTGTGTGTGTGTATTTAAGGCTTTTTGTTTCTAAACGTTGTATTGTTTAAAACCTCTCCTTGAAATACTTTTCTATCTTCCCTTCCTTGTCTTTCATTTTTCTTCCTCTGGTCTTCTATATACCAGAGTTTATGTTTCCCTCAATCACTCCTGTTTGTCTTCCTTGGCTTCCTTCCTTTGACATTTCCTTATTGAAGATCCTAGATGCTACAGGGATTAAGAGCTCAAATTCACAGGATGGCTAAAAGAGATAGGCTTATCACAGATTGGCAGTGAAGCCAGCTATACATTCTTAGTGCCTCTGAAGTAGAAATGTTTTCATAGTTTGGTAACTCAGACTTTCTTTGAAACAGGTGCCCTTAATTTTTCTCCTGCTAAATTCAGAGTGGCTTTATTGATATGACTTAAATGTCTTTGATTTAGATTTCTGACAGGGAACTCTCAGAGGTTTCTGGGTTTAAAGAGGGAAGAGCAATTGGGTAATAGAAATGATCTTTGAAGAAATGTGGAAAATGCACAGAAATGTTCCTTCCTATCATCACAAAAGGTTCCCAAGCAAGTTCATAGGAATTTCAGGAGAGATAGGTATGTATAGTGTCCTAACATTCCCACTTACTTCAGATCTCCACCTCGTTTGTAAAGTAATCCAAATTAAATGTTTACTGACATGATCATTAAGAATATAAATAGACATGTGAATCTGAATTTGTAATCAGTGTCCATAAAAGCAGAAATATTTTACTATTCATAACTGTACTCATCTCTTGAGGAAAAATAGCATTGCTCTCTTGTTTCAACCCTTGCATAAAAAAGTGAAATATATAAACACAAGAAATAGCCCAGAAAGGTTTGGTAGTAGCCTTGGAGAACATTTGTTTTCTTGTTCCTTGTGAATAAAACTTCTGTTAACAAAAACCCCTTTTGTTCTTCAGAAAATTGTGCCCTACTCTACTAAGGTTGCATTTAAAAACTCATAAGCACTGTTCTACATTATGGTTTAGTAATGAGTTAATAATAGGCTTGTGGAAATAATTAAGCAATACTTCGCTTGATTAACTGCACGTTAAGACATAACTGCCAACATATAAGGAATGTTTAGGCTAAGATATTCTTGTTCATTTTTATATACAGTATTGACTTGCTCTTTATTCATCATAATTTGTGTATCATTTGCTAAGCAATTATATTCCTAATCATATTGTGTTTTATATAGTAGAACTGACCTACTCATAAACATATTTTAAGAAAAATAAAGACAATTTCCATGATAGATCTATATAAGCTTATTTGAAACCATTTAGATTTAATTTGTCTTCAAATTGCCATAAATTGTATACATCTTCCTGCTGTATTGTTATTCACTGGAAATGTAACTCACAAATGGCATTTGCACTCTAAAATTGTCATAATCAGCAGTTCTTTTTAACTGCTCATAACAGTTTGTAATTTCCTCTTGAATTCTGCTTGCCTTTATTACAAAAAGTGAAACTGGATAGAAACCATGTACATAAATAAATATAGTGAAATATAATTTTCTAATATGTAGTCTACAAGTTACTAAAATGGCTTGCACACTTAATGTTTCTTTGTACTTCAAATGAAGATCTCTTTTTTATACCTTTTCTATCTTTGTGTCCTCGCCTGGAGAAATATGTTATACTTTTCACACAGTATCAGGAACATTTCTATGCCTTCCTCTGTAAGCATGTTGTAGTGTCTAGTTTGTTATATCAATTCTAGTTAATTGTTTCATAATGAAATATATTCTAGACTTAAAGCAATACAGTGGCTCAAAGCAATAGCACACCCAAGTACTGGTGGCTTATGCCTGTAATGCTAACTACTTAGGAGTATGAGATCTGAGGATTATGGTTTGAAGCCAACCCAGACAGGAAAGTCTATGAGACTTTTATCTCCAATTAACAACTAAATATCCAAAAGTGGAGCTTGACTCAAGTGGTAACACACTAGCCTTGATCAAAAAATGAAAGGGACATGTTCCAGGCCCTAAGGTCAAACCCCAGTATTGGCACCAATAAAAGGGAAAACAATCAAATTTGCTATTTTCATATGGTGATACAACCTAAATTTTGTAACAATCTAAATTTAGCAAAACAATTTAAGTTCTGTAGCATAACAATTTATATTCTGTAGTATAATTTTGGTATTATAGAAGGAAGAACACTTAATTTTGGTATTATAGAAGGAAGAACATTTTTGTGTCTGCCAGTGCTGGGGCTTGAACCCAGAACTTGGGTGCTGTCCTTTTGCTCAAAGCTACTTCACACTCCACCACCAAAAAAGCATATGTGGAGCTGTGGCTCAATTAGTAGAGCACTAGCCTTCAGAACAAAAGCTTGGGGACTGGCACACACACATATACACACACAGAAAATAAACTACTTGTAGCAGTAATATTAATATTGGTAGAAATTTGTGGGTCACATACTTGCCAAGGTAATGGCTGGTCTTTTGATTAAAATTTGGAATATCTCTCAAAATCTAGTTTCATAAATTCTTGGCCTTCAGATTGAATTGATTAAGAGGAAGGGCCTTTAACACAACCTTTAACATTGAAGAGGTGAGGCCAGGTGGGATCAATGAAAGTATGCCCTTGGAGGGGATTGTGGGGCCCTGATCATTTCCTCTTTCTTTTTTGCTTTCCCATAACTCACTCTTCATTGCGATGTACTTTTTTACCACAGACCCAAAAGCAGAAGAGCTAACTGATCATGAGCTGTATCTTCCAAAAGTATGACACAAAGTAAGCCTTTTCACAAGTTAATTTATCTCAGGTATTTGTTATAGGAGTGGAAAGTAAACTAACACACCCTGACAATTCAACTTGAACTATAAGCCTATATAATTTGATACCAGAGGATATATTTGCAATTTTTTTCAACATAAATGATGTATTGGCTACTCTTTGTTTCAAGATTCTGTCATTTTTCAGGACTTTTTACATGTGTCTTGAACTCCATACAGCATTACCTTAATCAGACTCTGTACATGGAAAGTGGCATTCACCAGCAAAGGGGTTCCCACACAGAAATCTAAGACTTTTTATGATTTAGCTTTGCAACACTTAAATATTACTTATTTTAATTGGAAAATAAGTTCTTAAGTAGACTCCATCTATCAGTAAAGGTAGGTATACATATATAGACAGGGAAGGAATTAATGACAGTCTTCTTGGAGAAAAACTACCACACAGTCTCAAGCTTTTGAGGGTAATATTCTATGTGTAATTCATGGAAGTTTCTTCAATGTTCCACAGAGTGCTTGGCATATAGTTATGTTAAGCAATTAAATAGTTAGCTGTAAGTTCTCAATTGTAAACAGAAGACTCAATGACTCTCAAGTTTACTGAAATTACAATTGCCTGATAAATATTTTATAAAGCATCTCATGCTGGTATTTCAAAATTATACTTGTTTATGGTAAAGCTGTTAAAACAGTGTTGCTTTCCTTGATTTCTTTATTAATTCATTCTTCTAACATCATGATTCAACAGCTAAGGTTCACTTTCTACCATCTCTACAGCCTTCTACTTCCAGTATCTTACATTGATTCTACTCTTTTCAGATTCCTCTATTTGGATCCCATGATTGACACAGTACTTTAGGCTTTAAAAAACCTTTTATAGGTCTCTATTAAGAAAATTTATGCCTGTGCCAAGGAGACCTAGGGTTTCTCCTATTCCTTCCTGTAAGGTTTTAAGTGTGTCTGCTTTGACTCCAAGGTCTTTGATCCATTTAGAGTTGATTCTGGTGCAGGGTGCTATATAAGGATCTAGCTTTAGTTTTCTACAAGTGAATAACCAATTTTGGCAGTACCATTTACTGAAGAGGCTGTCTTTCTTCAATTCTATTTTTTCAGCTTCCTTATCGAAGATTAGGTGGCTATAGGTCTGTGGGTTCATTTATGTGTTTTCTTTCTTTCTTATGGTGAAAATACCGTACAGAGGGGTTACAATTACATGGGCAAGATAATGAGTACACTTCTTATCAAGCATTGTAGCCTCCTCTTTTGTTTCCCCTTCCCATCTCTCACCCTCCCTAACCCCCTAGGCCAAAGTTGTAAAGTTCGTTTTTCAACATAACGACTTGTGCATCTCATTGTTGCAATGAGTCCACCTGTATCCCTATTTAAACGATTTGTTTTTTTCCTTCCCCTCCACAAATTATAACAATATCAAATACAGTGAAAGAAGGGATTATACCGTGGGAGAGGGACATAAAAAGCAACAAAGAAATCATCTTATAAATATGCTAGAAACAATCACATGAAATAAAAATTTAAATAATTATCTTGGGGTTCATTTCACCTGACATTTTTCTGCTTGTCTCAGACATATACTAGTTATTGCAAATAAGGGAAACTATGGGACCTATGTTTCTTTGGGCCTGGACTACTTCACTTAATATAATTTTTTCCATCTTTCCTTTTCCTAACAAATGGGGCAATGCCATTCTTTCTGATGGAGGCATAGAATTCCATTGTGTATATATACCACATTTTCTTGATCCATTCATCTACTGAGGGGCTTCTGGGCTGCTTCCATATCGTAGCTATGGTAAATAATGCTGGGATAAACATAGTGGTGCTGGTAGCTTTAGTGTGGTCTTGTTTGTGATTATTTGGGTAAATGCCCAAAAGTGGATTGCTGGGTCATAGGGGAGCTCTATGGAGGAACCTCCATACTACTTTCCAAAGTGTTTGAACAAATTTATATACCACCAACAATGCAGTAGGGTTCCCTTCTGTCCACATCTCCTCCAGTATCTGTTGTTATTAGAGTTCTTGATTCTAGCCATTCTAACTGGGGTGAGGTGGTATCTCAATGTTGTTTTGATTTGCATTTCTTTTATGGAAAGGGAGGTTGACCATTTTTTCATGTGTCTATTGGCCATCCTTCTTTCCTCTTCAGAGAAGTTTCTTTTTAAGTCTTTAGCCCACTTATTTATAGGTCAGTTGTTTCTTTGAGAATTTGTTGTTGGAGGATTTAATTTTTTGAGGTCCAGGTATATTTTAGATATGAGACCCTTGTCCATTGTATGGCTAGTGAAGATCTTCTCCCAATCTGTGGGCTTTCTCTTGATCTTGCTAGCTATGTCCTTTGCCAAGCAGAAGCTCTGCAATTTCATGCAATCCCATTTGTCCAACCTTTCTTTGATTTGTTCTGTTTCTGGGTCTTTTTAAAGAAAATTTCGGCCTGTGCCAAGGAAACCTAGGGTTTGTCCTATTCCATCCTGTAATGTTTTCAAAGTGTCTGCTTTGACTCTGAGGTCTTTTATTCATTTGGAGTTTATTCTGCTGATATATAAGGATCTAGCTTTAGTTTTCTATAAGTAGTTAACCAACTTTGCCAGCACCATTTACTGATGAGGCTTTCTTTCTTCCATTCTATTTTTTTTAGCTACCTTATCGAAGATTAGATGGCTATAGGTCTGTAGGTCCATTTCTGGGTTTTCAGTTCTATTCCATTGGTCCTCAGATCACTTCTTGTGCCAGTACCAATCTGTTTTGAGTACTATGGCTTTGCAGTAGAGTTTGAAATTTGGTACTGATATTCCTCCAGCACTGTTCTTTCTGTTAAGGGTCGTTTTTGCTATTTTGGCTCTTTTATTGTTCCATATGAATTTTTGGATTGCGTCTTCTATTTCATTGAAGAATGTGGTTGGAATATTGATTGCTATCGCACTGAATTTGTAGCCTTTGGAAGTATTGCTATTTTCGATGTAGATTCTTCAAATCCGGGAGCATGGGAAGTTTTCTACTTTCTAAGTCCTGTTTTGATTTCATTTTTCAGGTTTTTAAAGTTTTCATTGCAAAGGCCTTTCATTTCTTTAGTTTATTCCTAGCTATTTTATTTTTTGTGGGGCTACTATAAAAGGAGTTGCTTTCCAGATTTCAGCCACGCTATTGTCATTGTTGGCATGGAGAAAAGCCATTGATTTTTGAGGGTTACTTTTATAACCTATTACTTTGCCAAAGTTTCAAATCAGCTCCAATAATTTGTGAGTGGAGTTTGTGGGATTCTGTAAATACAAGATTGTATCATCTGCAAAGAGGGAGAGTTTTACCTCATCTTTCCTATGTGGATCCCCTTTTATATTTGCATCTTAAATTTTCTTAATACAGACCCAGAAACACAACAAATCAAAGAAAGTTTGGACAAATGGAATCATAGGAAGCTGCAGAGCTTCTATATGGCAAAGTACATAGCTAGCATGATCAAGTAGAAAGCCCAGAGTTTGGGATAAGATCTTCACGAGCCATAAAACGGACAAAGGTATCATATCTTGAGAGGAAATGGCTTTAGGTTTTCACTGTTAACTATAATGCTGTCTGTAGATTTGTCATATACAGCATTTATTGTATTGAGGAATGTTCCACGGATTCCTAATTTTTCCAGAGCCTTCAACATAAAGGGATGTTGGAGCATGTCAAATTCTTTTTCTGCATCTATTGGGATAACCATTTGGTTCTTATCCTTGCTCTTGTTGATGTGATGAATTTTATTAATTGATTTGTGTATGTTGAACCAGCTTTGCATCCCTGAATTGAATCCTGTTTGATCACGATTTATGACTTTTTGGATGAATTGTTGAAGTTGATTGGCTAGAAGTTTGTTGAGAAGTTTTGCATCAATATTCATCAAAGAGATGGGTCTATAGTTCTCTTTCTTTGATGAGTCCCTGCCTGGTTTTGGGATGAGGGTTATGATGGCTTAAAGAATGAGTTCAGTTGCGAACTTGCTCTTTCAATTTCATTGAAGAATTGGAGGAGTATTGGTGTGAACTCTGCTTTGAAGGCCTTGTAGAATTCCACTGTAAATTCATCTGGTTCTGGGCTTTTCTTAGATGGGAGATCTCTTATTGCTGTTTCTATTTCAATGCTTGATATTTGCCGGTTAAGTTGGTTTAACGGATCCTGGTTTAGTTTTGGCATGTCAATATTTGCTAGGAAAAAGTCCATTTCTGTCAGTTTCTCAAACTTATTACTATAAAGGTTTGAGAAGTATTCCCTTAAAGTGTTCTGAATCTTGGTTCTTTCTGTGGTGATGTTTCCATTCTCATCTCTGAGTTTATTTGGGTGTGTTCTCTTCTTTTTCTGATAAGATTTGCTAAGGGTCTGTCAATTTTGTTAATTTTTTTGAAGACCTGACTCTTTTCTTGATTCTTTCTATAGTTTTCTTGGATTCCAATTCATTTAATTCTGATTTAATTTTAGTTGTTTCTTTCTGTCTAAGGGATTGGGCTTTAGCTTGCTGCTATTTTTTTAGGATGTTCAGATGCCTCATTAAAGTGTTGGTTTCAGATCTCTCCAATTTGTTGATGTAGGAATTTAGAGCTATAATCTTGCCTCTGAGTAGTGCCTTGGCTGTGTCCTAGAGAGCTGGTAATTTGTGTGTTCATTTTTGTTGAATATCATTAACATTTGAATTTCCTTTCTAATCTCTTCCATGACCCACTCATGATTCAACAGTGTGTTGTTCAGCCTCCATGTCTTACACGACTTTCTTTGGTGGTTTTTTGGTGTTGAGTTCTAATTTTATTCCCTTTTGCTCTGGGAGAATGCAAGGTATAACTTTAATGTTTCTGAATTTGGACGTTTGCTCTGTGACCTAAAATGTGGTCTATTTTGGAAAATATTCCATGTGTTGCTGAGAAAAACATGTATTCTGATGCTGCTGGGTGAAATATTCAGTAGATGTCTGTAAAATCTTGTTGATCTATGCAGTTTTTTAGATCTGCGGTTTCTCTGTTGAGTTTTTGCCAAGTTGATCTATCTAGTAGGGATAGTGATGTGTTAAAGTCCCCAACAATTAATGCCTTTGGATCTATGTGAGATTTGAGGGAAAGTAGTGTTTCTTGGATAAATTTGGGTGCTCTGTTGTTTGACGCATAGATATTTAGAATTGTAATATCCTCCTGAAGGAGAGATTCCTTAATTAGTATGTAGTGACCTTCTTTATCTCTTTTCACTAATTTTAATTTGAAATCTATGTTATCTGATATTAAGATTTCAACTCTTGCCTTTTTATGGGGTCCGTTTGCTTGGTAAATTTTGTTCCAGCCTTTCACTTTCAAATTATGTTTGTTTTTATGGCACGATGTGTTTCCTGAAGGCAGCAGAGAGAAGGATCTTGCTTTTTAATCCAACTAGACAATCTATGTCACTTAATTGGATAATTAAATCTGTTAATGTTGACAGTTGGGAGTGAGAAGTGTTTGGTAGTTACTGCTATGTTATCCACATCCTTGGGGGCTGCGACAACTGGGTTCTTCCTATGGTTCTTGTATTCTCAGTTTGGGTATAGTTTCTTGGCCTTTATTCTGGTGTTGTTGGTTTTCTATATGTAGGATATCTCTAAGTATCTTTCATAAGGCTGGTTTGGTGGAGATATGTTTCAGTTTTTCTTTGCTATGGAAGGATTTTATTTGACCTTCAGTTTTGAAGAGAGTTTAGCTAGGTACAGTGTTCTAGGTTGATAGTTGTTTGTCTTTAGGTCATGGCATACATCATTCTAGGCTCTTCTTGCTTTAACTGACTCTGCTGAGAAATCTGAGGTTATTCTAATTTGTTTCCCTTTATAGGCAATTGATCTTTTCTCCTTGACAGGTTTAAGGATCCTTTCCTTGGTTTGAATTGATTCTATGCAGATTATAATGTGACGGTGGGTTGTCCTGTTCTGGTCTGGTCTATGTGAGGTTCTAAAAGCTTCATGTATCTGCATAGGCCTATCTTTTTGCATGTTTGGGAAGTTCTTTGCTAGGATTCTCTTAAATAAATTTCCTAGATCATTAACTTCTGTCTCTGGGTGCTGCTCTACACCCATTTTCCTCAGATTAAGCTTTCTGATGGTGTCTTCCAAACACTGAATTGATGTATTATATTTCTTGTGTTTGTCTTGGATAGTTGTATGTTCTTTCTCTATAGCATCTAGGCTGTCTTCAATCCCCAAGATTCAATCTTCTGCATAGTCTAACCTACTGTGAAGTCTTTCTACTTTGTTTTTATTTCCTTTCCTTCTAATTGGTCTGCTTTGATCGCTGCAAATTCTTTGTTGGAGCTTTGTTTTAAATCTTGTGTAGACTTCTTTACTTCCTTAATTTGGTGTTCAGTATTTATTCTCAAATCACTTAGCTGATTGGTTATGGTTTTCTTGGATTCCCATTCCTTCTGTCTGGCTCCATTTAGCATTCCCTTTGTGGTCTCCCAGAATTCTTTCAGCTCTCTGTTTATGGATTCCATTAATGCCTCTATTGATCTTTGTCTAGTCTCATCCTCATCTTTCAATTACTTTATTACTCTTTAGTTAGCTTTCTCACGTTCATGCAATACTTTCAAGTCTCTTTGACTGTTCTAAGTCTGCTCATGCAATTCCTGTCTTTTTCTGACTGTTCTTTGCTTGCTCTCACAATTCCTGTATTAATCTTTGAGTAGCTTCCTCATTCTCATGAGTTTCCTGTGGTAATCTTTGGTTTGCCTCCTCCTACTCCCTATCATGCTCACACAGAGTCCTTTGCAAGTTTTCAATATTTTCATTCACCATGTTTATCAGTAGTGTTTGTAGAGCTTTTGGGGAACTCTCCTCTGGATTATTCATTAACTGTTGTGTCACCTGATTATCATGAGTGAGATTTGAGATATCCGGACTTGCCATTTTTCTTGTGTTTCTCCGGCTTGTTCTGCCCATTTGGTATGATAATAACAACAATTTTGTGCTAGAACAATATTTTTTTAATTGGCCGTGGGACTTGAACTCTGGGCCTGGGCGCTGTCCCTCAGCTCTTCAGCTCAAGGCGAGCGAGTGCTCTACCACTTGAGCTACAGCACCACTTCCGGTTTTTCTGGTGGTTTATTGGAGATAGGATTCTCACGGTCTCTCCTGCCCGAGCTGGCTTTGAACCATGATCCTCAGATCTCAGCCTCCTGAGTACCTAGGATTACAGGTGTGAGCCACGAGCGCCTGGCCTACTAGAACAATATTTTAAGGCAAGCATCAACCAGAGTCCTGTAGTTGCACAGTCAAAATGGCTGCAGATACAATCTAGTTCAACAGATACAATATATTTAACATCAAACAACTATGGATTAATGGGCTAAGAACAGCAAAGAAGGATTTAGGAAACCAAAAATTATAAGGTATAATGAGAAATGGGGGGAAAAATGTGATTAGAGGAATGTGTAGTGGTAAATGGAGAATGAATTTAACCAAGTCCTAATCTCAGAGAGGGAAATGGATTGGACAGAATGATAGGAGAGAGATTTAAAAAAAAGAAAAAGAAAAAATGGAAAAACAAAAATTTAAATAAAAGTGTGAATCTCTTAAAAATTATGTAAGCATAAAGAAATGATATTGAAAGAAAGAATGGATAGGATGAAAGGAGTGGAGGGATAGAAAGGAAACATGAAAAATTAAAAAATAAAAATCCTTAAAATATGTTACTGGAATATTATATAGGTATAAAGACATAATACTGCTATTAAAGAAGTTAAGCCTAAGGCTGGGAAGGTGGCTCAGTGGTAGAGCGCTTGCCTTGCATGCTCAAGGCCCTGGGTTCGATTCCTCAGCACCACATAAGCAAAATGAAAAAAGCCGGAAGTGGCACTGTGGCTCAAGTGGTAGAGAGCTAGCCTTGAGCTGAAGAGCTGAGGGACAGCGCCCAGGCCCAGAGTTCAGGCCCCACGACGGGACCCAAAAAAAAAAAAAATAAAGAAGTTAAGCCTAAAAGGTTGTGAATTGAGTAATAAATTTCTGGATTAGGTATGTATACAATGGGGGATAAGGACTAATAATCGATGACAGGTATATATCTGGGGATGAACAGAACAGCAATTAAATCATGCAAAAAGGAAAGAAATATAGAAAAAAATGAAAAGAATAATATTAAAGGACCAAAAGGTCAAAGGAGATTTTTTTAAAAAGCACTCACACACATATACACCTAAAATAAAAATTATAAGAGAAAAAAAGATTAATTGAAAGCAATTAAAAAAATGAGAATTATAAAAAAGGTAGAAAAAAGAGTTCTTTGATTTTTTTTTTGGGGGGGGTGGTTAATGGGAAGATCCTGTATCTCCCCTGTGTCCATAACGAGTGTCTTGGTGGAGTCTCTGGTCTACTTGTGGTGTTTGGTTTTCCTGTGGCTTGATTGATTTCTTAAGTCAGTTTGTTTGAGCAGACAGAAAAATGTTCTGTGTTACCCAGGATTTTGTGACCCTCTTCCCAGGCTAATTCAGTGGGAGGGAGATCTGCTTTGAGTATCACAAAAGTGGGAGATGGCTGTTTCCTCTAGTTTGGAGATGCTGTATGAGGCTAGGTTCTGGGTAAGGTTGAGGCCTTTCAGCAAACAGTAGCTTTTCCCTGAGAGGCTAGCTCCTAAGACACTCACAGAGCCCAGCCTGGAGCCATTCTCAGGTTTCTGTTTATTGAGTTTCAATTGTTTGTCTAGGCTGCTGTAGGGAGGGGCAGCCTCTGGCTCTGTTTATCCAGTGAAGAAAGTCACTCCTCCGGGGGCTGAGCTACATCTGAGTGGGCGGGGTGACTTTCCCCTGGGTGGAGCTGAGCCTGGTAAGTCATGTCAGGTTCCTGTGACCGGCTAAATGACTCTTTTATTTTCTTCCAAGGCCTGAGTTGGAGCTAGTTGCTCATCTGTGCCTTTGTCAGTATAAAACATGGAGATCTCAGGTGGTGGGGGAGGGGCAGCCTTCCCTCCTCTGCTCCCTGAGAGGGAGTGAGGATGTCACAGTTCTTGGTTCCTGGGTTGTCTCTGGTCTGCAATCTGCAGGATGAAGATTTCTGCTCCTTGTCAGTTCTTGCTGGTGGTTGTAGAATCTGCTTGCCTGCTTCATCTGGCACCTTTATCCAGGACTCTCTCTGTTGGTATGGCAGCTATGGCTGCCACCACTGCCACCGCTGTCACCACAGCAGCAGCTACTGGCAAGTGCTCAGATATGTCTCCTTGCCTGGATTTCCCCAGTGTGGCCAAACTCTCTGTACTGTGATGGCACACTTGTGTGATTTTGTAGGTTAGGACTGTTCACTGGAACACTAAAACTGCTTTCTACGTGAGAGCTTGTTTAGCCTCCAGCTTCTCCTCTGCCATCTTCTGCCTTAGAGGAATCTTTTGACAACTTTATTTCTCAAATTTCAGTGTCATCCCTTTATGGAATTTATGCTCCAACTTTCTCAGGTTCCCCATAATTATAAAGAGCCAGTCATGTTTGCCTTTATTGGGATTCTTTATAGTTTGAGACAGTAGCCACACTGATGGGATTCTAAAAGTATCTATGAGATAGTTTTTATTCGAGATTGTGTTTGTGTGTACATGCACACACACACACACACACACACACACACACACACACACACACACACGAAACACACACCCAAATGGTTAAAAGTCACTGTTCACTGTTCTGGGTTCATCTTTCCTCTCTTGATAAAATTAATCTTAGCTATTTGTCTGGAAGATTGTGAGGTCACTAGTTTATCCTTATTTGACAAGTAGTGCCAATTAAGATTTATTATAATATTTTACTTTTATTATATGGGAAATACACAACCTCAAAATTATTTATTTATTTTGGGTGCTGGTGTCTCACAACTGTGATTCTAAGTACTAAAGAGGCCAATGTCTGAGAATCACAGTTCAAAGACAGCCCAAGAAAGAAAATTCATGAGTCTTTTATCTCCAATGAACCACACACAGAGAAAAAGCTGTAAGTGGAGCTGTGGCTCAAGTGGTAGAGCACTAGCTTTGAGCATGAAGGTTCAGGGACAGTGCCCAGCTCCAGAGTCTAAGTTCCAGGATAGGCAAATATCAAATATATATATATATATGTATATATATTATAAATATCAAATGTATATATAGGATGATACTTTCTAATGTCAGAGCATATTCTATATATCCCAGCCCTAGCTAATGTTAGTTACCACTTTCCATCTGTAAATATTTGCTTCCTACTCTTAAAAAATGTAGACCCACTGCAACAATAAGATGTACAAGAAAGTATGTTGAAAACAAATTTTAAACCTTTGGTGGGGGGGATAGTTATGGAGTTGGGAGGAAAGGGATGGTAGGGGAAAACAAAGGAAGAGGCAACAATGCTCAATAGGAAATGTACTCATTACTTTTCTCATGTAACTGTAACCCCGCTGTATAGTATTTTTACAATAAAAACATACAAAAATGTAGACAACAATATTACACTAAAATATTTTATGGAAAATACTTAGATAATGCATATTAACCACTTGCATCATAAACAGTACAAATACATATCAAGTAAATAACACATAGTATTCATAATGCAGGGTCTGCTCTTCCAATCACCTTTTGTACTCTTGGGCAAGTTACTTAACTGTCCTATACCTTAGGTCCTCATCTGCAAAATGGGAAGGCTGAAAAACAAAATAGACACAAAGTCTTAGAACAACGACTTACACTGAGTCAACTACTAATGTTAATTATTCTTATCAATGTTATGTATGCCAGACTGGACTCCACATTTGCATGTATTTTTTATAATGATTTTTATCACAGTGAGAAATGACTACAGCTAATAAAGAATGCTGCTTCCACATGCATGTTTTTGCTTGTTAGGATAAATAGCAAATACAATATTTTGCTTTTTTGGTACTTAAATCTAAACTCTTACAAGCTTTTTCTAAATGTTGCCTTCTACTTATTCTTGTCTTTATGAGAACATGTGGTTAAGGAGAAATTGAGAGGTGAAGAACATTTTTAAAAAATTTTTAAGCCTTATTATACTCCTAGAAATATCTTCTGGATTTTTTAATTCATTGGTGTCACATTTAAAATTAGCTACATTTGTTTTCTGGCTGGGTTGCTAGATCTCAGAGAGTCATTTGGCTCTTCTCTATCTTGTTTTGAGGTTCCCAGGATGATAGCGAGTTTCATTGTAGTAACTTTAACTATCATTATTATCCATTTCCATTCTTCTGGATGATTCATAGGACAATACTCACTGCAGCCAACAAAATATACCTCCCACTGATATTCTACAAGGGCTGCATTACCATGGTAATGAAACTGAATTCCTTATTTTAAGGGTAATATAATGAACTATCTTTCTTTTAATTATGCAAAACATCAAAGTAGCATTTTTTTCCCAAAAGTAGTTCACAGTACATATTTCCTTTTATTTCCTGCTCATCACCTGCAAAGTCTTTTACATCTGGCTTATGCTACTCTCTTCACACTTACCTCTTAATGCTTTATGAGAATCTCTCTTTTCATCCTTCTGTCCCTCAGCTCCTTGCCAATGTAAGATGAAGGTGAATGCTATTGTCTGTGTCTGCAGCATACTGTCTTTGTCAAGGTACATCTTGTCTTTTTTTGTTGTGGTTTCAACGTAAATGTCACTTTCTTAGGGAGAGCCTTCTTGACTCTTCAGATGCAAAAACATTCCCAGTTTTGTCCTCACAGAGATGTGACCCAGCCAAGTTACTAGCTCTTACTATTTGTATGAATGATGGTCAAATGTGTTTCTCCCCCATTAGAATATAAATTTTTGGAGGGCAGACTCCTACTCCCTTGCTCATGGTTCTTTTCTAGACACCTACTACTGGGCTTGTTACTTTGTATGTCTTCTCTAAGTGCTAAATGTATGAATGAGGTCTTGGAAGAATTGTACTGGCTTTGACTTTGTAAGGAATAAATGTTTTTATTAAGGATACTGTCTTACTGAAAGATTTTTCTGTAATCTTCTGTGCTCAAGTCCTAATTTCACAGTCACATGATATGGGCATGTTTGCAAATAAGCAGAAAGGATATATAATATAATTTATAACAGAATCTATTTTACAAAGGTATGAAAAATGCTTTTCACATCTATATATGTCAAGGCCGTTTTCTTTTTGCTTATGTGGTGCTGAGGACTCGAACGCAGGGCCTCAGGCATGCAAGGCAAGCGCTCTACCACTGAGCCACCTTCCCAGCCTTAAGGCCAGTTTTCAACTAATATAATTCATTGACTGTATATTAATTGAATTTGCTGCAATAGGAGGGCATTTATACCAGAAATAACAATAGCCACAGAAGGCACTTGCCTCATTATAGTGTTTTCTTCTAGCATGGCTATGTAATGCTTATTAAGATATAGAAAATCCCTGTCAAATTCACACAGTGAATACAAAGAAGGATATTCCTAGGAGAGGAACACAAAGTTACAATACCTATGTGCATCTGATCATATAAAATAATATTTATCAAAATTAACTCCACAAAATGGTACCAAGATGTTTTTTTGCTTTGTTGCTTTTTTGTTTGTTTTCTTTTCCTTTTGTCTTGTTTGTTCATTTATCTGTCTTTGGGACAAAGAGTGAACAAATGTAACAGTGATACTATATACTATGTTGAAAATGAACTATACAACTTGTGGGTAAGGATGGGAAGGAAAAATTTGGAGAGAACAAAGGAAGGTGTGGCATTGTACAAAAAGTAATGTACCTATTACCTGACTTATGAAACTGTAGCTCCTCTGTACATCACCTTTACAATAATAATAAAAAATGCATAAAATACACAAAAGGGAGTCCCTAACAGCCTAAGGTGTTAGCAGATAATAATAAACAATAAACAAGCAAGAGCACACAAGAAAATAAAGTACAGATTTTGGAGTCAAATCTGAGTTCAAAATACAAATTTCACTGGCTGTGAGAAATTTTATTTTCTACATTTCTAAGATGAGCTTGTTAATATTTGTGGAAAGTACAAGGATTGCATAAAAATTCAAGAGTATAGTTTTATATAATATGTGCTAGCTTTTATTATAATTGAGAAAAATAAGAAGAGAAAGTCACATATAGGACAGATATTAAACACAAGGAAAGGATAAAATAACAATGCATATTTGCCTGGGGACAGGGTTGGCTTTTGAGTCAAGTAAGCACTTAGTGAAGCTAATGGAGGCATAGCAGGTTAAATTATAACAGCATATGCTGAAGCCTTAACACCCAGTATTTCAGAGTAGAACTGTACTTGAAAATGGGTCTTTAAAAAAGTTAATGGAATTAAAATGAAGCTGTTATGGTGAGCCTTATTGCAATCTGATTAGTGTCTTTATAAGAAGAAGAGATTGGATACAGACATTTTAGATATAGGATTCACTCTGCGAGGTGACAACCTGGAAGCAAAGTACAGACTTTTTATAATGAAACTAACTCTGCTGACAATTTCAACTTCCCTATCTTAATTTTCAACTCCCCTATCTCTAGAACTGTAGGAAAATATTTTCTGTTGTTAAAGATACAGAGATTTAAATACTTATGGCATTCCTAACAAACTAGTACAACCATAGTTTGCTTCATTTTTAAGATACCCATGAGATATGACATAAAAACATCCACTGTAGTACTTAGTTCATAGAAAATGCTGCCAATATACCCGTTGAATCTATCAACAAAAGGTAAAATAGCTCAATATTTAAACTTAATATGGTGAGCTATTTTAACCTCTGTAGTGTTAGTAACTATTTTTAGGACATTTCACATAAATTTCACCTAAAGAGAAGAATTTAGAGTAAATGAATTTTACTTTTCCATAGACTTGGACGTTGATTTCTTGAATACTTTGATTCCTTCATATGTTGCCAGGAGAAATATAATTTCTGTTCTGGATTTCTAGATACCCAGAGCAATGTTTTATCATCTCAAGATAAATTTTATGTACCAGTGAAGTATTTTTAAAGGACAGGCATCAGAGGAAGCAGTTCCTGCCATTTTATGCATTCAAATATTTAACAGTACAATTTGCCATTGTTTTTGCCATGACACAACTCTAATGTCAATAAATGTGGTATTTAAATGTTTGTTGACTATACTGTATAAAGATTACATTAAAAGTACTAATTTAGATGAAGTGACAAAGTAAAAGAACAAGCCACGGGCAAGTCTGCTTTCTGATTAAAAATCTTGTATTAAGTGAAGTAAGCCAGATCCAAAGAAATATAGGTCCCATGCCTTCCCTTATTGGCAATAACTAGTATACGTCGAGTATAATCTTACCAGACAAGCAGAAAAGGTCAAGGGCTATGTACATCTGACCATATAGGATGATGCTAAGTGAAATGAACCTCACTGTTGTTTTTAATATACTATGTGATATTTTGTTTCTTTTGTATGTTCTTCTTCCATGGTATAACCCTTGTTTTCACTGTATTTGATTCTGGTGCCCTGAATCTTGTATATACATTTTTCTAATTTGGGGAGTGGAAGGGAAATAAAATGATGAAACAAGGAAACAGGTTGACCCATTGTAACGATGATATGTACAAGATACTATGTTGAAAACGAACTTTACAACTTGGGGTGGGGGGAGGGAGGAGTTGGGGAGGTAAGGAAGGAAGAGATGGTAGGGGAAAAACAAAGGAGGATACAGCTATGCTCGATAGGAAATGTACACATTACCTTACTCATGTAAATGTAACCCCTCTGTACAGAATCTTTACAATAAAAAGAATCTTATCTTATGTAATTGCATAGCCAAAAGAAGAAAGAAAAATCGTAAGTTTGGCCTATTTTTGGTTTTGGTCAGAAGTAAAATTTATACTTGAAATTCATGTTTTCTTGATGATTAGGCCTCAAGGTTAGACCCATGTGCTGTTGCAAGATAAATTGTATTTATGTGAATTCTTCTAAGAAAGGTAATATTTATTTCAATTTTTAAATTTTATCATGTAAAACACTTTAGAGTTATACAATAATGGCAAACATTTTAATACAATGTAGACAAGATCATTTTTTATCTTCTGCTCTTGAAACCAACAAAAGATAAATACTACCTATACATTGAAATCTGTCAACTTGATTTTAAACTGAAAATAGGTAATAATTTTCTGTAAAGTTTGCTTTATAAGATTGTATGAGCTTGATTAAACTGAGTTTCACAAGCCCAATTAGACTATTTGCTTTGATTATGTTGGTATTAAAATTATAATTATTGCTAGCATTTATATGGAGCTGTTAATCATCCACATAGTACTTTACATACTTTATCTATATTAACTCACCGTACCTTCACAAAAAATCAATTGCATCCTCACAAGAACCTTATTTTGTTTTTTGTTTTGTTTTTGCAAGTCCTGGAGCTTGAACTGAGGGCCTAGGCACTGTCCCTGAGCTTCTTTTACTCGAGGCTAGCACTCTACCACTTGAGCCACAGTGCCACTTCCGGCTTTTTCTGCTTATGTGGTACTGAGGAATCGAACCAAGGTCCTCATGCAGGCTAGGCAAGCCCTCTACCACTGAGTCACCTTCCTAGCCCCAAGAACCTTATTTTGAAGATAAGAAAGCTGAAATGCATAGATATATGTGTTTGGCTCAAAACAAAAAGATTGTCAGGCCAGGCGCTGGTGCCTCACGCCTGTAATCCTAGCTACTCAGGAGGCTGAGATCTGAGGATCACCGTTCAAAGCCAGCCCGGGCAGGAGAGACCATGAGACTCCTATCTCCAATAAACCACCAGAAAACCGGAAGTGGCGCTGTAGCTCAAGTGGTAGAGCGCTCGCCTTGACCTGAAGAGCTGAGGGACAGCGCCCAGGCCCAGAGTTCAAGTCCCACGACCGCCAAAAAAAAAAAAAAAAAAAAAAAAAGATTGTCAGTCTCACGATTGAAACTTAAATCCAGAATCTGTGCCTCCAATTCCACTGTGAGCTGTCTCCCCAAAGGCAATAGCCCCAAATTGCAACAATCTCCATGAATTATCATAGCCTTTTACCTATGTTTGATTTTCTTTCCTCAAGGCTTGTTAACCCTCAGACAAGAAATATATTCAGATTTATCTTTGGAGAATAACGTGTGAGGTAGGAAAAGAAATTGTTCTTAATAACTTGAAAATAATCCTACAAAACCTATTTTTGGATGCATAAATATGAATTTGCCAATACTTCCAATCAGCTTCAGTTCCAGATGGCCTGCTGAATGTGCAAATTAGGATCTGAGCCCAGACTCCATGTAAAAGGTAACAGGAGATTTGAGATGTTGTCCATTTTAACATTGTCCATTTATTTTGTCCATATAGGCTTTACATTTTAAACATGCCTAATTCAAATATCTGCAATCTAAAATACTTAAAAATCCAAAGTTTTTTGAACACTGTTTCCTATTATGCTTGTTTAGCCAGTAAAACAGTTGTAAATAATCCAAATATGAGAACATCCACAATCTGTAAGAGTTTTGGTCCCAAACATTTCAGATAGCATATACTTCATGGTGTGTGTGTGTGTGTGTGTGTGTGTGTGTGTGTGTGTGTGTGTGTGTGTTGTATTGTGAAAAGTTTAAGATTTGTTTCATTTAAGTATTTGAGAAATCATACCATTTCATTAGACAGTAGTCTAGTCTCTGTGCTTTCTTAGCTCCTTCAGGAAAAATACAGATTTTTCAGTCAAAGCAATAAATAGTTTATTATTTAAGTTCACATTTTATATATCTAGTTATCTTGTGGGCCGTGCCATTTCCAGATGGATTCTGGTATGTTTTTGACTAAAATCATCTTGTCCCATTCTTATAACCTACTCATATTTTAATGTTCACATATTTTTGAATCCCCAGCCATATAAATAGAAGTACTAAATAGGCATATTATATTGATATTTGAGCAGAAACCTCAGGCAAACTGCAGACCTGGAACTATACTTGACCAAAGGAGAAAGTCTAACAATGTCTTTAGTAGGGAGCTTAAAAATCATGATGCCCTCTTGTATATACATTTTTCTAATCTGGGGAGGGGTAAGGAGATAACAAAATGCTGAAACAAGGATACAAGGTGATCCATTGTAACAATGAGACAAACAAGAATTTTGTTGAAAACAAACTTTACTACTTCAAAGGGGGGAGGGAGGTGTTGGGGAGTTGGGGAAGGAAGGGATAGTAAGAAAATACAAAGGATGGGGTAACAATGCTTCATAGGATATGTACTCCTTACCTTACTCATGTGAATATAACCCCTGTATAAAGTATCTTTTGAGTAAAAAAAATGTAAAGAGGAAGAAGAGGAGGAGGAGGAGGAGGAGGCGGAGGCGGAGGCGGAGGCGGAGGCGGAGGCGGAGGAGGAGAGGAGGAAGCACAAATTTTTACAACTTGCCCTTACAAGCTTGAAATAAATGTCTTTCAGACTTGAAAAAAGTCATGATAGCCCAAATCAAGCCTCTGTTGTGACCTGAGTCTCAACAACCCAGACCCATAACAATCCAGAGCTCAATAACCCAGATCTTCTGAATTGCTCACTATTTATAATTAGGATACAATTTCTGTGTTTTGGCTGAGCATTAACTTGTCTGATAGAATTTGATTCACAAGCTATCTGGTACTATAATCACCAAAATTTTGCTCCCTGTCATGAAAAATAGATTCAAGTGCTCTTATTTGGAGTTTTTCGGTAGAGTCTTGCCTTAGCTTTATCGACCACCCCAAACTATAATGCTTTGCCTATCAAATATTGCATTATCAATTGCCCCAGAATTAAAAATTTCTATGCATTAGCCTATTTATTTAGAATAAGACTATTCAACCAAGTTCATGTCTATTGTCAAAAAACTGACTTGCCTATATGACAGAGAAGACTTTTTGGTTCACATAAGATAAAAAAACATGTATATAATATATATATATATACAAAATGCATATATATGCACACATGTATATATGTATATAGAATAACTTCCCTCTTCTTAGCCTCTAATACCCACTACAGTAGTCCATCCATCTTTATAAGGAGCACACATTCAAAGACCCTTAATAGTTACCTGACACAACAGAAAGAATGAACTATCTATCTATCTATCTATCTATCTATCTATCTATCTATCTATCTATCTATCTATCTATACACTCTATTTTCGTACATATGCAAATATAAATGTAATGTCTTTTCCATCTGTAACTGAGAATTAACTATGCAGTGTGACTATAAATTGCAGTTTGAAATATGACAGCAAAATTAGCACAGATAGTTTTCCTTCTTTACAATTTCATGGAGAGAAGATTTGTTTTTACCATAGATGTATCAACTTCATTGTGTGAATTTTTTTCCTTGCCTAATAAGTAGAGAACTTCCACTTTTGTTTCTAACGCATTTATAAGATTATTTCTTTGTTGCTTTGTATGTCCCTCCCCCACAGTATAACCCCTGCTTTCACTATATTTGATGTCAGAACAATTTATGGAGGGGAAGGGGAAAAACAAGTCGTTTAAATAAGGATACAGGTGGACCTGTTGCAACAATGAGAAGTACAAGTTGTCATGTCAAAAACGAATTTTACAACTTTGGTGGGGGGGGGGAGGATTGTGGGGGGGGGCAGAGGGAGGCTGGGAAAGCATGGGAAGGGCAAACAAAGGAGGAGGCTACAATGCTTGATAAGACATGAACTCACTATCTTGCCCATGTAATTGTAACCCCTCTGTACAGTATTTTCACAATAAAAAAATAAAAAAAGAACTTCCATATCTTTGCTTGAAGGAAATATTGTACATCTTTTTTTTGGATATCAAAAATGTACCTGTTACTAAGGGTAATGACAGTTAATGGATATAACTAGTGTACTACTATGACTACTATATTTGTTACTGAGATTATTACTAGTGAGTTACTAGTGGGTAGTATATCCACTAGACAAATGTCTTGGACAAAAGGATAATATCTTCCCAGGAAGGAAGCAGCAGGCAGTGTGAATGTTCATCATAGTAACCAGAATGGAAAACAATTTAAAATTTTTAAAAGTTTATTTATTTGTATATTTCTACAAGTTTATATTCACATTTTTGAACTGTGGGTAGCAGAAACCTTGGAATGTACAACTGTGTGTAAATTTGGAAAATTACCTTCTATTTTCTATGCCTGTAAATGTAAATCTGATTAATCTCAGGAGTCACAAAAATTTAGAATTATAAAATATATTTTCTGGGTGGGATCTCTCTTTCTCTCTCTCCCCCCACCACATATACATATATATATGTATATATATATATATATATATATATATATATATATATATATATATATATATATGTCAGTGATAAAATGTTTCTTAGCAGGTGCAAAACTCTATGTGCCATTTCCAAAACTGGAAAAAATAACATAAAATTTCCTTTTCTGTCTGGTGTATGACAGTAAGGATAATGTCTTCAAAATTCAACTATGTTTCAGAACTTGCCCTAATTGCATTCTTTTTAACACAGAATAATATTGTGTTGTATGTACATACAGAATTTTCTTCATTAATTGAGTGACATTTTTATTACACTTTGGATATTGTGCATAATGATTCTATGAACATGGATATACCAATATCCCTTCTCATTCCTACTTTCTGTTCTTTGGGAGTGTATAACCAAAACTAGAGTAATAAGATTTTATATGGTAATCATGTGTAATTTTTGAGGAATTGCCATATTTTTAGAGCAACTGCACCATTTTATATTCCCATCTGGAGTGCATGAATTTCTCTATATCTTCTCCAACAGATTTGCCCTTGTTTTGTCAACCCTAATAAATATGAAGTAGTATATAGACTTAAGCATTTGATTTGTTTCTCTAATAACTAATGGTACAAAATATATTTTTGTTTGCTTACTGTCCTTTTATAAACTCTTCTTTAGAGAAGTATATACTCAAAACCTTTGGACATTTTAGAATTTTTTGTTGTTTTACTTCTGATGTTTTTATTAAAATCTAGTGGTCTTTAAATATTCTAGGTATTAATGGCTGATCAGATATATGTTTTAAAAATACTTTTACCTATTTTGTAGATTACTGATAGTATTCTTTGATCCAAAAGTTTTTAATTTTAATAAAATTCAATTGATTTATTTTGTTTTTGTTACCTATGTGTTTAGTCTCATACCAAACTTTTATTGCCAAATCAAATATCACCAAGGTTTCCCCTGACACCTTTTCAAGTCTTATATTTATATTTTTTATTTAAGTGTACTCAATTTATGTACATAGTATTAGGTAAAGGCCCAAATTCATTCTTTTGTATGTAGCTGTTTGATTTTCCCAGTACTGGTTCTGAAAAGACTCTCCTTTCTCTCCTGAGTGATCTTGACATCTTGGTCCAAAAAGTTAGTTATTTATAGAGATTTATTTCAGAGGTCATTACTTTATTCCATTGCTATATATTTCCTTCTTTATGCAATTACCATGCTGTGTTGATTACTGGATTCGTCTGACTTCTTTTTTTTTTCTAATTTTTTTCACGCTGTGTCCCTTGAGATTCCATATGAATTTTAATTTGGACTGTTTTTACTTCTACAGAAGTCATCATTTGAGTCTATTATATGCATATTTAGCCTTTCTTTTGCTCTCCAACATGGCTTATCACTTTGTAGAAGAGGTTTTCTGGTAGCACGTTGCAGCAGCAAAAACAAAGATGTGAAAATGTCAGAGAAATGAATACTCAGTATGTAGATGAAAACCACAGTGCAATTCAGTATATCCCCCCCCTGGAATTTCTACCATAACATATATAAATTATCAAGTGTTACAGGGCATAGCAGAACTTTTACTTATATATACTAACAGTGGAAGTATAAACTGTTACATGTATTTTTCCAAGTATATAATAAAACTAAACATATTCACAGCAAGTATCCACCAAACAAAGAATAGGTCCTATGTACAAAAAGCCAGACAAAAAGAGTTTAAGTACTATGTTAGTCCTCCTTAATTCCTTCTGATGATAAACCATGACTTCTGAAGCTCTTCTTCCCTTACCCCCTTCTCACAGTGGTATTCCATATCCTGCAGTTGAGCATTCCTTTGACCCAGTTTTAGGGTTTGCTGATTTTCTGTTAGAATTGTTATTTAAAAAAAATCCTTTTCAAACATTGTTAAAGTATATGAAGAGGCTACATGTCTTATGCTGGTTATTTCCTACAATTATTTGTGGAAAGAGAACTTGTATTGAAAGAGCTCTTTTTCATTTATATTCAGTTCTTAACGCTAGGCTTAGAATATATTGAGTGTTCAAAAATGCTTGTTGAATTAAACATTTGAATGAATGACCTGTAACTCTTTTGTGACATGTGGTTATTTTATGTGTAATTTCTTAATTAAATGTTTTTATATGTTACTAAAATGAAGAAAATTATGATTCTGGCAAGCCATGGGACAGATTCTTTGGAACAGGTAAACTTTTTAACTCAATAGTTATACTGTTTTGTTAACAACTTATTTGGCCTGGAAACACTTCCATGTATTGGACTTAACTCAAAATTTTGTCATGGAAATCAACTGAAAATTAAGATTTGTTTTACATAAATTAGTTTTACAATGACATTTTTGGAAACACATCTGTTCTATAAAGAGAAAAGGTATTACTTATAACGATAGGTTGCTCTATGCATTACGAATGACATAGTTCCTCTTGTGTCTAATGAACTTTCTCTTTATGTGCTTGCCAGTTGGCTGTAGATGCCAGTAATTTAGAATCATGGCTCCCAATCAAGCCTCATTTCTATATTGTAATATCCTTGGCTACATCATGTTACAATGTAAACCATAGCACCCTTTGCCAGGGAGGATAATCACAGACCTATTCCAGTCTTTGCTATTGCTAAATGTCATCTGTGTAAGTTTTGGTAGGCTAGCTGGGAGCCATCTGTACTGTATTTTCCTGGTTACCATCAATTTTCCCATCTATTAGTATTCAACACTTCCCAGGTATGAAATCATAAACTAAATATCTCTTTAAAATCTGTGACTATTTATGGGAATGAAATGAGAAAATGATACATATTTTAATTAAATGAAGAAAAATGGTAAAATAGAAATAGTTTTGCCAGGCGCCGGAGGCTCACACCTGTAATCCTAGCTGCTCAGGATGCTGAGATCTGAGGATTATGGTTCAAAACCAACCTGGGCAGGAAACTCCGTAAAACTCTTATCTCCAATAAACCACTAGAAAACTAGAAGTGACACTGTGGCTCAAGCGGTAGAGCACCCTTCTCAAGCTGAAGAGCTGAGGGATAGCGCCCAAGCCCAGAGTTCAAGCCCCATGACAGACAAAAAAAAAGAAAAGAAAAAGAAATAGTTTCACTATAGGCTAGTAGACAATTTTCATATTGCAGATTATTTGTTAACTTTATCTGATATTTAGTAGTACTTCAATAGTAACAACAGACTTGGTTGCCATCTCTAGGTATTTGTTGTGTGTGTGTGTGTGTGTGTGTGTGTGTGTGTGTGTATGTGTGTGTGAGTGAGTGTGTATGTGCTGTATTTCATTTTTTCCATAAAGTTGTAGCTCGCTGTGGGGTAGAGAAAAAATCATGAAAGTAACAACTAGTAGTAGAGGTAACTATGACTTTTAGAAATAGCCCCTATGTTCTACACCAGCCCTTTTTAAACTCTAAGTTGAGAAATATTAGTGTGTTATAAAATCAAATTAGTAGAAAATTGGAAGCAAATTTTAAAATTATAATAGGGTATAATAGACTAGAAAACTCTATTATGCATAACATGTAGTTTGTGTATTAATTTGTGAATCTTGGTTTAATATTTACACCTGTATGTACACTAAGGTTATAATATGAAACATGTTTCATGCTATGTGGTAAGATTTTAAAACACTGAAGTCTTATTAGTTAGATATAGATTAAAAACTATTGCCTGCCCTGTCCTTTATAATCTTGTCAAAATAAATGATGAGGCAATTTTTTCTGATTTGAGAGGACCCCAAACTCACTAGCATGGTGCATTAAAATAAATTAGAAATTTTCCTTTGAGGTTGTTTGCTGAAAATACTAATATCATGTAATGTTATGATTGTTCTAAATGAATTGCCTCAATTAATTTACACAATACAATTATAGAACAGTAGTTATATATCTCCATATATTGATAAGTCAAAAATAACATTTCTAGATAACTCTCCAGTTTGAAAATAAATAGAAAGTATTTAGTTAAATTAGGATTTCTGGGAGGACTTTTGAACACCTGGGGTTTTCAACTATAAAAACCAGCTTAAAGCACAAAGTCCTTCTTGCACCAACTCTTCCCTTTCCCAGAGCTTGTTATTTATGGTTACTGTGAAGTTACTACTCCAAATCCATAGTTCCTGGAGGGCTTAGGCTTTGCTTAGAAACCTGTGATATTCATTTAGGTTTCTCTAACATGACACTTGTGCAGTTACTCATAGCATACGTCAAGCTATTTTGGTCTTCTGTTATTTTTGTTTCAATGAGAAAATTGTGTAGGCTATTTGATGATTCACTCATTTCCAACATCTATGACTTGAAACCAATCAGGTTTGTCTCATCTGCAGAGCCTGTGTTTGTGTCCATCTCTCCATGAGCTGTTGTTTTTAATCCTCCATTTGAGTCTATATGCTCCCTGGCTTCCAGATATGTCCATCTACTAAACCAACCACTGGTTTTTACCTGAATTAAGAAAAAAATGCTTTGATCTTTCCGTGATGTCACGTGATGTCAAATTAGAATCATGAGTAAATTTTTCACTTTTTTCATCTAAGCTTGCTATTTTATAGAAAGGGTATGAGATATATGATTATGGTTACAGCTATGTGGCAACTGAACTGTTCATTTTTGACAAAATAAAGTGGCATTTTGAGTTGCAGAACCAACTGTTTACTAGACTTGCTTACCCATAGGATTAGAAGGAGTATAATTGTAACTATATACACAAAATACATGGTCTATTATTATATACTCTTTCAGTGGTCAATGATGATCGCCACTTTATTGATCCAGCTGTGTTGATTGAAATTAATCAGAAAAGTGGCTGAAATTAATGGATTTACAATGCTATCAGTGTGCTGCTACCTAAAGCTTGCATAATTATTTTTAAAAATTCTATTTATTTTTTTGCTCTATTGTGATATTGGACAAATTTTCTCTGTTAAAATGGGCACATATTTGATAAACAACAATGAGCCCGTTAGTGTGGTAAATACAATAGTGTAAACGTCACTGATTGCATTTGTAATGGCAATCAATTTTCTTCTCTAATTACATTAATTATAGATTTTCATAACTTCGCAATTTGCACAGGATTTTACTCAATTAGCTTCACGTTCTATTTCAATACAACACTTTTGCCACTGTCATAAATCTTTGGAAGGCTAAGTTGTGGAGATAGTGGCAAGTGAAAATTGATCTGTACTTTGGAATTCAGTGGGAAATCATGTCTTTTTATTGATTACTAAAAGAGTCATTAATTTATGGAAGCTGCTTAGAGATTTTTGCAAGGTTAGAATTTGTTTCAAAATCATTCTCAATCCTAACTACATCTTTCCTTGGAGAGAAAGACAGAGACACACATATAAGGAGAGAGAGAGAGAGAGAGAGAGAGAGAGAGAGAGAGAGAGAGAGAGAGAGAGAGAGAGAGAGAGAGAGACAGAGACAGAGACAGAGACAGAGACAGAGACAGAGACAGAGAGAGACAGAGAGAGACAGAGAGAGACAGAGACAGAGACAGAGACAGAGACAGACAGAGAGAGACAGAGAGAGACAGAGAGACAGACAGAGAGACAGACAGAGAGACAGACAGAGAGACAGACAGAGACAGACAGAGACAGAGACAGAGACACAGAGAGACACAGAGACAGAGACAGAGAGAGAGACAGAGAGAGAGAGAGAGAGAGAGAGACTGGAAAGGACAATGTAAAATTGCAAAATGATTCTGTGTTGCAGTTTTTAAACAGAGTAGATAAGGTTTTTATCAAGGTCAGTAGCAACCTTACCAGGCCACAATCTGGTTGAGTAATTGGTTTCTGACAGTAATCTTCATTCTCTCAGAAATTTAACTGACAGAAAACAACTAGGTATTCAATGTAAAAGCAGATGGCTCACCATAAGATTTGAAGTAGCAAGTGAAAAACAGTCCAGAGTAAGCATTTTCCTTGCTTTCAAAATGGAATTATTCTAAAGGCACAGTCTGAATTTTAGGCATTAATTAAAATAGCATAAAATGGTGTCTAGAACTAGTTTCTAAAAGGAAACAAGGGTTCATATGTAGGAACCTCATAATTTTTCATTTAGTTTATGGTACAAGATTTCATTTTAGTCATGTGCAATATGTAATGGAGGTTCTGTCTACCTCTAGATTTCAAATATGTGTTTTGTTTACCTTATCTTATCATCATTTAAAGCTTTGAAGTATCTGTGAATAGTTATGTAAGATAAAAAATTGGATATAAATAACGCATCCTTTTTTACTTTTACTTTTTTAAATTCTGAAATTGTTGAAATAGTGTAGGCTATGTAATCACAGAGAGCTTCAGAGCTTTTATCTGGGGGTAGGAGATTTGAACACTAGCAATGTAATACGTCTGATAAGGACAAGAACCTAGAATTATTGCTACAAGATTTTTATTTCTATGGTAACCATGATGTCACTGCTGCCTGCATGCTTAAATCTTTATCTCTAATAACTTGAGCTGATCTGTTAGAACAGAAAAGCTAAATGAAAGCATAAAGATAATTAATAGAATGTAATCACCAGATGCAATCATATAGATAGTGTTTTAGGATATGAAAAGCTGAATCTTAGTTGGTCCTAAAATTAAAAATGTAGCTTAGAGTTTATTTTATTCAAAAGAAAAGCATAGATTTTTAAAAATATAGTAGCTATGACATGAGCATAAAGGAGATGTGAAATATAGTAGAGAAGCAGCTATCCATATGGAACAACCTTTATGATTTACAACTACAGAAGAAGAGAGACCAAAGTGAGGGAAATCATGTTTGGAGATTAATATTTAATTCCTGTTAAAAAATCCAAAGCTTGTATATCAAATACATCTTAACAGTGATATGATTAAAAAGCATATTCATTATTTTGTTGCACTTCATGTTCTTATTTACTATTTATGCTCATTTTCCTACACTGTGTCATTGTTCCCTTCTTAATGCTGCAGGAAGAGAATGGCTATTGCTATTGTTCTTTCACAAAGAAAATTCAGCCATTTGCTTGCTGAGCTCTAATCTGTCCTCTCAGGAAGGCATGAATGTCTTATCCATATAGGCAAGGAAAAGAAGAAAAGCTGTGTAAAGTCCATATTCTAAGTGAAGAGAAAAATATTGTAGGGATTAATAACAACCAGAAGCCTCCCAGAGCATATGCAAGGGAATTTTTGGGTGACTAGGAGAGAGACTTTTACTCTATTCTCTTTTCATTATTCCTCAGCAAAAAAACTAAAAACCTTCAGTGAAGGCAATGAGTTAGAGAAAACAATGAGAAACCTACCTGTTTTGTTTTGCCTTCCTGGGTAAGAAGCCTGGTTCTCAAGTCTGAAAAGACAGGGTCACAAAATTCATGGTAATTGTGGTAGCAAATGGAGACAAGTGGGAGAAGCATTCTCATGGTGTGAAAGGACACCATCTCTCCTTCCTGAACTTCATTAGCTAGTCCAAGGTTTGGTCAGGATGAGGGCCTCCTGTGTGGTCAATATTTGTAACTCTTTTATATGTTATTTTGTGCAGCAACTATATTGAGGTGCTAGCTGGCTGGTTCATTGGTTTCCAAACTAATGAAAGTCATTGTTTAGGGTCTAATGTTTTAAATACTTCATGGCAAGTAATTCTTCCAATAGATAAATGGAACTTGTCTGGTTTGATCATATGCCTGCCAGCACTAATATTTTCCTATTGTTATCTGACTACTGCTATCAACTATATAGACATTAGAGTGATAAAAATGAGCTCGGTTGGCATATAAGCTCAAAATCTAGCTGACTATGAGCTCTGTAAATCTCTGTCTTATAAACACTTCTATCCTTGGTAACATATTGAGAGAAGAGACAAAATAAGAATAACACTTTGCACTTCACTGACAGTATAGTTATTCAGCTTTCAATGCGCAAAATGCAACATTTCCCCAAAGAAAATAGATTTTTGTATTTCTAGGACAGATGTGGTATCAGTTAAAACTACATCTCGTCATTTACACATTTCTGTGTACAAAAGTGCAAACATAAATTTTCATACATAAAGTAATTGCTAATTGTATAATAAAAAATACCCTAGACTGATAATATTGAGTATAGTGGATACAAATGTTATATAAAGTTATACTTTTCTAACAGAAGATGTCTGAGATTATATGCTTGACAAAGTACAGAGAACATCACATGGATCTAATCCATGCTCACATTGAGAAAAGGTTTAAAGAATTTCTGTAATTACTTGTATAAAATACCGTGTAGAAAATAAGATTGGAAAATCTCTTTTGTAATGTCCTCTAATGATATTAACATGTGGCTAAATCCATAATAAAAGATACCCTTTACATATAGATTGCCTAGGTTTCATTCCCACCTCTGCTAAGTACCAGAAGCAGTTTGACCCTAGAAACTTACTTTTTTGTGTTCCTATTCCCACATTACAGCAAATTTTAGGGTGCAAAAAATCATCAATATCCATATGTAAGTTCCTTAGCTAATGTTCCTTAGGAAAGTTATTATTCAATAAATTTTAGCTACATTTTTAAAATTCTGAGTGGTTACTTGGTTCAAAATTTCCCAAAGTCAAAATCTGATAGCTATGGTGGGTAGAAAGGAGGTTAAAAAGGCAAATAGTACTCCATATTTCAAAACATTATATTTACAAATGTATTTAATGTATAAGAAGGATTTTAGAGCAGCTTCTTGTTTTTGCTCTCTATGTTTTCCTCACTGCCCTAGTTTCCCAAATTACTACTCTGTACCTATTTTCTTAAAATATCAGGTTTTTTCCCTCACATATGGCCATGGGTTTTCTGTTTCATCATTCTAAATGGCCCAAACTACAGTGGTCCTCAATGCCCAGGGATGGAAATGATGAAAGCTTTTCTTGTAGCATTCCATTCTCTGACTCATAATCTATTTCTTTCAACTCTGTCTAATGCTTGATGGATACTCCAACCATCTAACAGTGACATCACTGTTAGATTTGAGTGAATTTCCAAGATCAATATGTTTTGTTGTCATTGACATTTTTTGCTATCTTTGGCTTATATAGTCTCACAGGTTTCTCTCCACTTCTTCACTTGCTGTTTGATAAAATAGAACATATTTTTCTGTATCTCAAATCTAGTGACAATAACCACTTCAGAAATACAATTAAGGAAGTACCATTGGTATAATCATCGAATGTGGCAACAGTTAGGCATGGGGAAGGAAATGAAAGCTCAGGAGACTCCAGTGTACACAACACACTAAAGATAAGTGGGTAGAAGCTAAGTTTGATTCCATCATTTACTAGTTGAGTGATTTTTCATAAATTGGATCCAATCTGAACTTTTGATCTTATAAAACGGGTTAGTGATCATATATATTTTGAGATTTTATACACATCGAAACGCATGTTGATAAATAAACTTCTTTGTAAGTGATACATTTCTGGACAAATATTTGCAGTGGTGGTTACAATGATTTATATAATACCCTATAGCTGAGGTGATGGTTATGTAAGATTTTTGGCAACAGTCTCCCTGTTGTTTATTCTGCTTATCTATCTCAATCCTTCAGAACTAACATAGTGCCTTAAAGCATCAGCAACCAGCACTTGTTTTGGTCATGAATCTGAAATTTGGAATCAGTTTGAAAATATTGAAGTCTGATGGCTAAAGTCATCTGAATTGCCATTCACGTTTGGCATTTGGGCAGAGAAAGAAGAGAAAGACAGAATGACAGATATAGAGACATAGAGACAAGATTGACAGAGACAGAGAGCAGAAACACAGAGAGATACAGAGACACAAAAGAGAAAGCAGAAATATACAGCAAAAGAGACAGAGAACTAAGAACAGGCTGAATTTGCCATTTGTGAGCTAAGAAATTGCATATTACTACCATACTCTATTTGAGAAAAGCAATTCACGAAGGCCCCTCTTCCTTTACAGGAAGAAAATAGATTGCTGCCCGTTTATGGGTAAGTCTTAAACAACATGTAGACCTTCATAGATACTAGTCCTACCATTATCACCAATGCTAACTGGCATTTTTACATGTTTAGTTCATGTTATCTAGTAAACTGTTAGTATCATTGAATCCACATTCAATAGCTATAACATAAATACTGTTCTACCCATTTTCAAGATGAAATAAAAATGTTGCTCAGAGAGTTTAAATAGATTGGCCAAATTTACTAATGGGAAGAATTGCAATTAAATTCAAAGTCATGTTAGCCATTACAATAAACATTCCTTTGCTTTGTGCCATTATATTTGTATGATGAAAGGGATTCACTGTTTATGTTTTTTTGGAATGTAACATAATTACTAAATGATGAACCAGAGAGGAAAATTCCTTTAGTGTTGTTCTTGTAGATGAAAAATTAGATACCTTTAAATGCTACTGCATTGCATAATATGAACTTGCTACAAAGTCTTTTTGGAGTGCCCAACTTTGGTCAATGAATATTTGTTCAAAAGCCATGACAATGAGTACTCTTTTAATAAAATCAGTTCTCAGGAACATGTAAGACATTTGGTGTCAGAGTAAATATTCTAGGACTTAATCTGTCACCGAAGAGGAACCTCTAAAGCTATGTTGTTTAAACAAATAGAAAAAATAAAATATGTAACTGTAACCTCTCTGCACATCACTTTGACAATAAAATTAAAATAAAAAAGAAAGAAAATAGATAGTGGCCTAAGTTTCCTGATCTGTGCCTCTGCAGCTATGGCAATTACAACCTTCTACCATATGATAGTTGAGAGACATTAGATGTAGTTACTGTGTTCGTATATTTCCATAACTCATACCACATATTATAGTAATTATTGTCACCGTCAATCAACTGTTGAATATTTCCCAGCCTTGTTTATAGAGAGAGCAGGTTGTACCATAATTTGATGGATTTAAAAAAATAATGCCAACATTTCGCTTTTCCTAAAGTGCCTTCATTGACAGTGTGATGTCATTAATTTAACTGATTAAGTGCACAGCCCTGTGTTTTTCTTGGCTCTGCCAGCATAGCCCCATCCAGGGTGGTAATTAGATTTGGGAGGTAAACAGCTGTATATGGAAATATGGAATAAATTTTCAGAGGCCCACAAAGAAGAGAATTTAAATTGTTAAGAATATTGTCTGTGATATATAGGTTAAATAAAATTGGTGAAGTAACATTGGTAGAATCATTAGCCATGTTTTGGGGACATAAAAAATTAAAAAATCCAAAAATGTAAAAAAGATAGTTGTATATATACTTTGTCCAACTTTTACATCAGTACTAAATGAGTTTTGACTACAGTGTAGCAAAGAATGATCCCTTTAAAATTAATATATTAATATTAGTGAAATATTTATAATGCAGTAAAGATTAAAATATTTTTATGTTCATGTATTGCTTTAGTCTATAATGTATAAATGAAACAAATTAAAAATCATTCATAAGCTGATTAATTTTGATCCATGAGATCAATTAGTAAAGTCCATCTCGATAAGAATGCACTGTCTTGGAATTCGTGTCCTAATTTGTACATACAATATAAACCTAAGATACGGTAGTATCTGTATATCAATCACAAATTTCTCTTTAATGGTCTTTCATTTCTTGGAAAAGAAAAATTTATAAAGTATTTAAACTGAAAGATTAAATCTGTTGCCTTGTAAATTTTTCTTTCTCTGTCTCTGTCTCTCTCCACTGAAATGCTCTCTGTGTTTTGTTTGTCAAGTGCAGGCTAAACTGGGCTGCTAGTTATCCATGAGGATGACACATGTTTGCATTCTACACAAAAAGATATTTTAATGATCATATGGGCACTTGATGAACACATAATTATCTTATAAGCATTTGAGATATTTTCAAAAAAATATTTCTTTTAAAAAGAACTAGGGAAATGAAATTTTTGTCACTATTTTCTAGTTCCCCTTACCTTCCTTAATTCAGATAAACATATATATAATGCACAAGGTACCAAAATCAAATACAATGACAACAAGGGGTAAGCCATAGGGGAAACAAAGAAAAAAATGAAAAAAAATAACTTTATATAGTAAATTAAGAACAATAATAACAAAGAAAAATCTCTTGTTTCCATATCTTGGAGTTTATTTCACTTAGCATTATCTTGTATGGTCATAGGTACATAGCTGTTGAGCTCTTGTGAGCCTCTGCTAAGACTATCCTAGATATATACTAATTATTACAAATGAGGGAAAACATGGAGTCTATATTTCTTTGGGTCTTTCCCCTTCCTTACAAATAGGGTGATGTCATTCTTTCTGAAAAAACCATAGAATTCCATTTTGTATATATACTACAATTTCTTATCCATTCATCTACTGAGAGGCATCTGGGCTGGTTCCAAATCTTAGCTATGGCAAATAATGCTGCAGTGAACATGGTTGTGCTTGTAGGTTTAGTCTGGCCTTGTTTGTGGTCATTTGGGTAAATGCCCAGAAGTGGGATTGCTGGGTCATAGAGGAGCTCTATGTCTAGTCTTTTGAGGAACCTCTATAATGCTTTCCAGAGTGACTGAACAAAGGGAAAGCCAATGCAACAAAATAGTCACAAGAAAATATGGTGGAAATGAACTTTACAATGTGGGGATGGGTTGGGAGGGAGGGATAGTGGGAGAAACATGAGGGAAGGTGTAACAATATTCCATAAGAAATGTACTCACTACCTTATGTATGTAACTGTAACCTCTCAATTTGACAATAAAATTAAATTTAAAGTTTGTTTGGTTCATGATTTTAAGTCCATTAGTTCATGCTAAGATTGAAGAAACCAAAGTTGATGTAACTACCTGCTGAGCCATAGCTATATATTTCAAGATAATTCCTCTTTTGATAGATTTTTCAAGAAGTTACTCTCATTTTTTCACTGTATCAATATAGTTCCAGCTATCTAAGCACTTATGTTTCAGAGGTCAGGGACATAGAATCCAGATTACAGGTTTAATATCATGGAAAAATTTTAGATGTTATTAAATAGCAAACAGATCTTAAATTTTCTCAAGGTTTATGAGTTTACTAAATGAAAAATGGGACAGAGATGAGATGTTCACCATAATATACTTTCTATACAAAATCAGCTGAGGTGTTTATGATTACTAATGCTTTATACCACAAAATACTATACTCAAAAACTTTTATTATTTTGACTATTTGAAGGATTCATGATATTGAGATTGCACTTCTATAGAACCTTGATAAAGTTTCACTCCAAATGTTTCATTAATTTCTATACAATCTACATCCTAAACAAAAGAGAAGATCTACTATTAGATGTCAGGTAAATTAATTTTAGAGTAGTGTTGGGGGAAGAAGTGAATATATTGACTGTTCTATATTTTTGTAGCCCAAATGTAAGCTTATCATTGAGTGTATGCATCTGCTCTGAAGATTTTTTAAACAATTTAAAATAGTTTTAAATAGTTATTGTAAAAATTTGACTGTAACATATATAGTCCTTCAAAGTATACAAAGGGTTAAAAATTATAGCATGATTAGCTGAGCGAGCTTTAAATTTATACTACTCTTTTTTTGCTGAAAAAAATAATAATACATTCTGGCCCAAAATACTTTTTTTAGAGCCTAATATGTGCTTCCATAATACAGCTCATCACATGCAGTTACAATTATTGTTTACCAACATTTTTACCTGACTAGAACATGTTTATTAGGAGAAAAGAGATAATGGCTTTACTGAGATATTCACATTTGCCATACATTATATTAAAAAAAACCTCCAAAAAAGAAAAAAAATAGAATAGAAACTTTTAAGCTTCTTATCTCTATTCCAATAATGAGAACATTGAGGCTGAAATCAAGAAAGTAAATCCTTTTGTAATAGCTGCCCCCACCAAAAAAAAATACAACTCTTGGAATTAACTTACCCGAAGCACTGAAGGACCTCTAGAATTAAAATTTTAAAAACCTGAAAAATGAACTTAAAGTAGAACTAAGGAAATGGAAAAACCTCCCATGCTCATGGATTAGAAGGATTACCATGGTGAAAATGGCAATATTGTCAAAGGCTAGCTACAAATTCAGTGCAATACCCATCAATATTCCAACAACATATTCTTTAATGAGGAAGCATTTCAAAAATTCATATGGAATAATAAAAGACCCCAAACAGCAAAAACAATCCTTAGTAGAAGGAACAGTGCTGAAGGAATATCAGTACCAAACTTCAAACTCTATTCCAAAGCTATAGTAATAAAAACAGCTTGGTTCTAGAGCAAGAACAGGTATGAGGACCAATGGAATAGAACTGAAGACCCAGTAAAGAACCGGCAGATCTATGACTACCTTCTCTTCAATAAGGGAGCCAAAACACGAATTGGAAGAAAGACTATTCAGTAAATGGTGCTGACAAAATTGGTTAAACAGTGTAGAAAACTAAAGTTAGATCCTTAATGGATCAAAGACCTTGGTGTAAAAGCAGATACACTGAAAACATTACAGAAAGGAATAGGAGAAACACTAGGGCTCCTTGGCATAGGTCTAATTTTCTTAATAAAGACCCAGAAACACAACAAATCAAAGAAAGGTTGGACAAATGGGATTGCATGAAACTGGAGAGATTCTGCATGGCAAAGGACATAGCTAGCAAGATCAATAGAAAATCCATGGATTGGGAGAAGATCTTCACGAGCCATACAATGGACAAGGGTCTCATATCTAAAATATACCTGGAACTAAAAAAAATAAATCCCCCAACAACATATCCTCAAAGAAACAACTTCCTTATAAATAAGTGGGCTAAAGACTTAAAAAGAAACTTCTCTGAAGAGGAAAAAAATGGCCAATTGACACATGAAAAAATGGTCAACATCTCTGGCCATAAAAAATGCAAATCAAAACTACATTGATATTCTTTCTCACCCCACAGTTAGAATGGCCATTATCATGAAATCTAATAACAGATGCTGGCGGGGATGTGGACAAAAAGGAATTATACTAAACAATTAGTGGGAGTGTATACTTGTTCAACTTCTCAAAAGCAGTATGAAGACTTTGTTGTTGTTGTTGTTCCTATGTGAAGTTATTTTTTCTTTCATTTTCCCCCCTATGGTTTATCCCTTGTTGTCATTGTGTTGGATTTTGGTGCCCTGTGTATTATATACACATGTATTCAAATTAGGGAAGGTAAGGGGAACGACAAAATGGTGAGACAAAGGACAAAAGAGTGAACCAATGCAACAGCGATACTCAGAGGACAATATCTTGGAAATGATCTGTACAACTTGGTGGAACTGGGTCTAGGGAAAGTGGGAGAAAAATGAGGGAGGGAATAACAAGAAATATACTCAATACCTTGTGTATGTAACTTTAACCCCTCTGTACATCACTTGTGCAATAATTATGTTTAACATATAAATAAATAATAAAATATGAAGAGTACATGACAAAAATTACCTATATAAAATATTACAAATATCTGATAATACAAAACAAGTAGTAATCACTTCAAAAAGCAGATGACAAATTAAGTATATTAATTTGGCAAAATGGATTCTTAAAGTTCATACATTTTAAAAGGAAAAATATATAATACCCTAGAAAGGTAAATAAGTAGTAAAATAGATTATTTACAGCAGGTAAAATTAAAATGAGGATTGAGGGGCTGGGAAAGTGGCTCAGTGGTAGAGTACTTGCCTTGCATGCCTGAGGCCCTGGGTTCGATTCCTCAGCACCACATAAGCAAAAAGAAAAAAGCCAAAAGTGGCGCTGTGGCTCAAGTGGTAGAGCACTAGCCTTGAGCTGAAGAGCTGAGGGACAGCACTCAGGCCCAGAGTTCAGGCCCCACGACTGGACCCAAAAAATAAAAATAAAAAATAAAATGAGGATTGAGGATTTAGTTCACTAGTAATTTACCTGCCTAGCAAATGCAAGGCCATAGGTCCTACCTCTAGAACTGGATTAGAGATAAGTTTAAAATGATCAATAAAATGGGAAAACACATGCTACCTCATTAATGGTAATCAAAAAAGATATAAATCCAAACAGTAAAGTGCCATATTTTGGCCCAACATAGTGGATAATTTTAATCTCTCAGTGCTCAATCGTGCTGAGGAAAGTAGTGAAACTGTAAATTGATAAGAAATAATTTCAAATATATATCAATATTTTCAAAAAGATTTTTGCTATTTAACCAAGCATTTCACCTCTAAAAATACACCTTAAGGAATAATAAGAGCTTTAAAAAATGATTTATATACAGTTGTTCATAACATTATTTAAATTACAAACCATTAAATATTTGACAATAAGGATCTGATTAAATAAATTTGAGGATAGTCATATTTTCTAGTTATGAAATTTTTATGGGTGGAGGAAAATGCTCTCAATATAATTATATAAAATGAGTCATATAAATGAATCTAAGGCATTGTTCTAGTGAATGGGGGGTTTGGCAAATAACAAAAACGAACAATCATGGATGGATAATATAAAAATATAGGCTATGACCATATGACCATATAGGATGATGTTAAGATAATGTACCCCAAGACAGAGACACAAGTGGTTTTTTTCTTTCTTGCTATTATTTTTAATGTACTTATAATGTACTATGTGATTCTTTTGTTTCTTTTGTATGTTCTTCCCCCACAGTATAAACCCTGTTCTTACTGTATTTGATTCCAGTGTTCTGTATCTTGTGTATACATTTTTGTAATTTGGGGAGAGGAAGGGATATAGTGGAATGCTTAAATTGGGATAAAGGTTGACCCATTGTGTGCAGGGCACTATGTTGAAAATGAGCTTTACAATGTTGGGGGCAGGAGACGTGAAGGGAGGAGTTGGGGAGGTGGGGAGGGAAAAGACTGAAGGGGAAAATAAAAGGAGAAGGTAACAATGCTTGTTAGTAAAGGTACTCATTACCCTACTCATGTAACTGTAACCCCTCTTTTCAGTATTTTTACTGTGTGTGTGTGTGTGTGTGTGTGTGTGTGTGTAGTAGTAGTAGTAGTAGTAGTAGTAGTAGTAGTAGTAGTAGTAGTAGTAGCTGGATGCCAGTGTCTTACACCTGTCATCCTAGCTACACAGGAGGCTGAAATCTGAGGATCACCATTTAAAGCCAGCTCAGACAGGAAAGTCCGTGAAACTCTTATCTTCAGTTAACCACCAGAAGACCAGAAGTGGCACTGTGGCTCAAGTGGTAGACCTCTAGCCTTGAGCTGAAGAGCTCAAGGACAGTGTCCAAGCCCAGAGTTCAAGCCCTACAAGTGACAAAAAATATTGCATTGCTTTAGATACTACAGATGCATTGAGCAATTAGGTGACAGATACAAGGTCTCTCAGTTCCAAAACAATTGGGTGTTGTTGTTTTTTTTGTCCTTGTAAAGTAGCTAGCTCATGGTAAATACCATATCACCTGAGTGAAAAGATGTATGTACCTTTACTGCAGGTCCTCTCAGTCTTAGTTCAAGTGAATTTCTACAAGCATGATTATAAGGTCTTTTACTGTAGCTTATAATTCTGAAGCAATGTTTTGTGGTTTATATTTTCAACACTTGGCTACTTCCGGTCATTCTGTATGGAATATTAAAATATGTACTTGCAGTCACTGAGCATTTAACTAGAGTAAGAAATATGGAATGCCATTATGTTTCATCAGTTTGATTTAATGTTATAAAATTAATGTTTTAGTGATTTAGGAAGTAATTACACCAAGATCAGAGGTTGTGCTTTCTTAGTGTTCAAATATATACAGAATTACTCAATTGGCCATGGAATAGTCAATTTTGTAGTTTGGATATCCTAATGATTACTTGTGTGGCAATCTATCAGTTTAAATGTGCTTTCATCCAATTTGATTGTTATAGGGATAAAAAAAACTCGATTGACTATGGCATGATACATTATTTTAGAGTCATAGGCAATGCAGTGTAAAGCATTTAATGTAGTACCTTGAACATTAGAACACTTAATAATTAAGTATAATAATGACAGTAAAAGCAAACTTAACCACAATGTCATTGGTTCTAAACACTAAGCAATTTTAATTTGAAAGCAGAAAAACTTATATGGCACTTCTTAAAGCTATTTAATTTACACCTCAAGAAGCCCTGGATGAAAGTATAATACTTCATTGTTTGAGATTTTTTTGTTTCCTTTTTTGTCATGGAAACAGGCTATACTGGTATATTTTAATTTTGTAGCCTGTTCCCTATGGAAATACATTAAATAACTCTTTCAATCTCTTATCATGATAATGTTTATAACAGTCTCTATAGACTTATTTAAATTATGAAACTTTTCTGCATTATTTATGTCTGAATGTCTACTGTCAAAATGCTTGTCTATTCCACAGCATCAATGGCACTCCCTCTAGTAATTGATAGACTGAATCATGTTCCTACTCCGGCTCATAGCTTTAGATCATACCACCCAATGTGACTATCTGTAGAAGGTCTTTAAAGGAAGTAATCAAGCTTAAATGAGGTCTTAAATGTGGGATTCTAATTTGATGGACTTGCATACTGTTAACTAAGAAGTGACAACAAAAATTACAAGGACACAGGATGACCCATTGCAACAATGATAGTCACAAGACACTATGTTGGAAATGAACTTTACAACTTTGAGGGGAGGAGTGAGGGAGGTGGGTGCAGGAAGGGGTAATAGGGAAAAAACAAAGGAGAAGGTAATAATGCTCCACAAGAAATTCACTCATTACGTTGCTCATGTAACTGTAACACCTACTTAAAGCATCTTTTGTTGTTGTTGTGGATCCTGGGGCTTCAACTCTGCAGACTGGGTGCTTTCCCTGAGCTCTTCAGCTCAAGGCAAGTACTCTACAACTTGAGCCACAGCTCCACTTCCTATGCAATAAAATAAAATTACAAACAAAACAAAAAATAATTAATGCTACCATAGCAGGCACTGGTGACTCATGCCTGTTATCCTAGATACTCAGGAGGCTTAGATCTGAAGAACGCTGTTCAAAGACAGCCTAGGCAGCAAAGTCCATGAGACACTTATCTCCAATTAACCACCAGAAAACTGGAAGTGGCGCTGTGGCTCAAGTAGTAGAGCTGAGAGCTGAGGGACAGCACCCAAGCCCAGCATTCAAGCCCCAAGACTGATGAAAAAAAGTTAGTGCTACCAAGTGAGTGTAGTGGTGAACACCTGTCATCCCAGGCATGGTTAGAAGTTTAAATAGGAAGATTGTGTTACAGGCCAGTATGGACAAAAGTAAGACCCTATATCAAAAATAAGTAGAGTTAAAGGAGTTATGGCAGGAGTAACCTGAAGTTATAGCTTAAGTATTAGAGTACTTTCCTAGCAAGCATGCAACCCTGAGTTCAAATCTCAGTGCCACTAAGGAAAAAGAGAAAAAGAAATATGTTATAAATGCAATTAGTCATTTATTTTAAATATTATAGTATAAATATAAAAATGAAAATTCACTCAGGTGAATCTTTTTTTTTAATTTAATTTTATTTTATTTGTGAACATACTGTACAGAGGAGTTACAATTACATGGCCAGGATAATGCGTACATTTCTTACCAAGCATTGCAGCCTCCTCCTGTGTTTACCCTTCACATCCCTTCCCAGCCTCCCCCCCCCGCCCACCCAATCCCAATCCTACTCCTTCCCCCCTTTCCCCCCCCCCCCGCACCGACGTTGTAAAGCTCATTTTGGACATGACAACTTGTACTTCTCATTATTGCAACAGGGCCACCTGTATTCTTAAACAACTGGTTTTTCCCCATCTCCTCCACAAGTTATACTGACATCAAATATAGTGAAAGCAGGGGTTATACTGTGGGGGAGGGACATACAAAGCAACAAAGAGATGATCTTATAAATGCATTAGAAACACATGCATTTTCCTGACATCACATTATCTGACCTTTTCCGTTTGACTCATACATATACTAGATATTAAAAATAAGGGAAACCATGGGACCTATGTTTCTTTGGGCCTGGCTTACTTCACTTAATATAATTTTTTCCAACTTTTTCCATTTCCTAACAAATGGGGCAATGTCATTCTTTCTGATGGAGGCATAGAATTCCATTGTGTATATATAGCACATTTGCTTGATCCATTCATATACTGAGGGGCATCTGGGTTGGTTCCATATCTTAGCTATGGTAAATAATGCTGCAATAAACATAGTTGTGCTAGTAACTTTAGTGTGGTCTTGTTTGTAAACATTTGGGTAAATGCCCAAAAGTGGGATTGCTGGATCTGTGTTGATTTCCTTTTTCAAGATTTTAAAGTTTTCATCATAGAGGTCCTTCACTTCTTTGGTTAAGTTAATTCCTAGGTATGTTATTTTTTGTGGGGCTATTACAAATGGAGTTGCTTTCCTAATTTCAGCCACACTTTTCTCATTGTTGGCATATAGAAAAGACATTGATTTTTGGGGGTTAATTTTATAACCTGCTACTTTGCCAAAGTTTTGAATCAGCTTGAGTAATTTGGGAGTGGAGTCTATGGGATTCTTTAAATACCAGATCATGTCATCTGCAAAGAGGGAGAGTTTTATTTCTTCTTTCCCTATTTGGATCCCCTTTATGTCTGCATCTTGTCTTATTGCTGTAGCTAGGCAATCTAATACTAGATTGAAGAGAAGTGGAGAGAGTGGGCATCCTTGTCTTGTTCCTGAGTTAAGAGGAAATGGCTTTAGTTTTTCACCATTGAGTATAATGCTGGCTGTACGTTTGTCATATACAGCCTTTATTGTATTGAGGAATGTTCCATGGATTCCTAATTTTTCCAAAACCTTCATCATAAAGGGGTGTTGGATCTTGTCGAATGCTTTTTCTGCATCTATTGAGATAACCATGTGGTTCTTATTCTTGCTCATGTTGATGTGATGAATAATATTAATTGATTTGCGTATATTGAACCAGCTTTGCACCCCTGAAAGGAATCCTGTTTGATCATGGTGTATGATTTTTTGGATGACTTCTTGAAGTCGTTAGGCCAAAATTTTGTTGAGAAGTTTTGCATCAATGTTCATCAAAGAAATGGGTCTATAGTTCTCTTTCTTTGATGAGTCCCTTCCTGGTTTTGGGATGAGGGTTATGATGGCTTCATAGAATGTGTTGGGTAGTGAGCTTTCTCTTTCAATTTCGTAGAAGAGTTGGAGGAGTATTGGTGTGAGCTCTGCTTTGAAGGCCTTGTAAAATTCCGCTGTAAAATCATCTGGTCCTGGACTTTTCTTAGCTGGGAGGTCTCTTATTGCTGTTTCTATTTCAATGTTTGATATGGGCCACTTAAGATGGTATAATTCATCTTGGTTTAGTTTTGGCATGTCAATATTTGCTAGGAAAAGGTCCATTTCTGTAAAGTTCTCAAACTTATTAGCATAAAGTTTTGAGAAGTATTCCCTTATAATGTTCTGAATTTTGGTTGTTTCTGTGGTGATGTTTCTGTTCTCATCTCTGAATTTATTTATTTGGGTGTGTTCTCTTCTTTTTCTGATAAGATTTGCTAAGGGTCTGTCAATTTTGTTAAGTTTTTCGAAGAACCAACTCTTTGTTTTGTTGATTCTTTCTATAGTTTTTTTGGATGCTAATTCATTTAATTCTGATTTAATTTTGATTATTTCTTTCCGTCTACTGGATTGGGGTTTATCTTGCTGCTCTTTTTCAAGGAGGTTTAGATGTGTCATGAAATTGCTAGTTTCAGATCTCTCCAATTTGTTGATGTAGGAGCTCAGAGCTATAAACTTGCCTCTGAATACTGCCTTTGCTGTGTCCCAGAAGAGCTGGTAATTTGTGTGCTCATTTTTGTTGAGTAGCATGAACATTTGAATTTCCTTTCTAATCTCTTCCATGACCCACTCTTGATTCAGCAGTGAGTTGTTCAGCCTCCATGTGATACCGCACTTTCTTTGGTGGCTTTTGGTGTTGAGTTCTAATTTTATTCCCTTGTGGTCAGAGAGAATGCCAGGTATAACTTCAATGTTTCTGAATTTAGACAAGTTTGCTTTGTGGCCTTAAATGTGGTCTATTTTAGAAAACGTTCCATGTGCTGCTGAGAAAAACGTGTATTCTGATGCTGCTGCGTGAAATGTTCTGTAGATGTCTGTTAAGTCTAGTTGATCTATGCAGCTGTTTAGATATGCGGTTTCTCTGTTGAGTTTTTGCCGAGTTGATCTATCTAGTGGGGAGAGTGGTGTGTTAAAATCCCCAACAATTAATGTCTTTGGATCTATATGGGATTTGAGGGAAAGTAGTGTTTCTTTGATAAATTTGGGTGCTCCATTGTTTGGCGAATAAATATTTAGAATTGTAATATCCTCCTGAAGGAGAGATCCTTTAATTAGTATGTAGCGACCTTCTTTATCTCTTCTCACAAATTTTAATTTGAAGTCTATTTTATCTGATATTAGGATTGCAACACCCGCCTGTTTATGGGGGCCGTTTGCTTGGTAGATTTTGTTCCAGCCTTTAACATTGAAAAGGTGTTTGTTTTTACGGGCAAGATGTGACTCCTGCAGGCAGCAGATAGAAGGGTCTTGTTTTTTAATCCAACTAGACAGTCTATGTCCCTTAATTTGAGAGTTCATTCCGTTGACGTTAAGAGATAGGACTGAGAGGTATTTGGGAGTTCCTGCCATGTTATCCACCTTCTTGGGGGCTGCGAAAACTGGGTTCTTCCTATGGTTCGTGGATACTCAGTTTGGGTGCAGTTTCTTGGCCTTTGTTGCGGTCTTGTTTGTTTTCTATGTGTAGGACATCTTTAAGAATCTTTTGTAAGGCTGGTTTGGTGGAGATGTATTGATTCAATTTTTCATTGCTATGGAAGGTTTTTATTTGGCCTTCAGTTATGAAGGAGAGTTTAGCTGGGTACAGTATTCTTGGTTGATAGTTGTTTGTTTTTAGGGCATGGCATACGTCATTCCAGGCTCTTCTTGCTTTGCTTGTCTCTGCTGAGAAATCTGAGGTGATTCTAATTGGTTTCCCTTTATAGGTGATTAACCATTTCTCCTTGACAGCTTTAAGGATCTTTTCCTTGGTCTGAGTTGATCCTGTGTGGATTATAATGTGATGGTGGGATGTCCTATTCTGGTTGGTCTATTTGGGGTTCTAAAAGCTTCTTGTATCTGAATAGGCCTTTTCTTTTTGTATGTTTGGGAAGTTCTCTGCTAGGATCCTGTTAAACAAATTTCCTAGATCATTAACTTCTCTTTCTAGGTGCTCCTCTACAACCATTATCCTTAGATTAGGCCTTCTGATGGTGTCTTCCAGGTGTTGGATAGATCTATCATATTTCTTGGACTTGTCTTGGATGGTTGTATGTTCTTTCTCTATAAAATCTAGGCTGTCTTCAATCCCTGAGATTCGATCTTCTGCATGGTCTAACCTGCTGTCAAGACTCTCTACTTTATTTTTTATCTCTTTTCCTTCTAATTGGTCAGCTTTGATGGCTTCAAGTTCTTTGTTGAAGCTTTGTTTTAGGTGTTGTATGAATTTCTTTACTTCCTTAATTTGGTGTTCAGTGTTTGTTCTCAAATCACTTAGTTGATTGGTTATGGTTTCTTTGGACTCCCATTCCTTCTGTTGTGTTCCATTCAGCATTCCCTTTGTGGTCTCCCTGACTTCCCTCAGCTCTTTGTTAATGGATTTCGTGAATGCCTTTAGTGATCTTTGTGTATTCTCTACCTGGTCTCTCAATTCCTGAATTACTCTTTGATTAGCTTCCTCCCGTTTGTGGGATTCCTGCCGTTCTCTTTCCTCCCGTTCGTGGGATTCCTGCAGTTCACTTTGAGTATTCTCAGCCTGCTCATGCCATTCCTCCCTTTCTCTTTGAGTATTCTCAAGTTGTTCACGCAAATCCTGTATAAGTTTTTGACTAGCTTCTTCACGCTTATGATATTCCTGTATAATCTTTTGGGATGCCTCCTCTCTCTCCCTATCACGCTCAGACAGAGTTCTTTGTAAGTTGTCAAACTTCTCATTTATCATGTTTGCCAGCAGTGTTTGTAGAGCTATTTGGGAACTCTCCTCTGGATTGTTCATTATCTGATCTGACCCCTGATTATCAAGATTGAGAATTGAGATATCCGGATTTGCCATTTTTCTTGTGTTTTCCGGCTTACTCTGCCCATTTGAGATGAAAATAGCACCAGTTTTGTGCTAGAACACTATCTTAAGGCAACCATCAACCAATGTTTGCATTTGTACACTCAATAGTCTACAGATACAATCTAGTTCAACAGATACATCTATTCAACATCAAACAACTATATGTTAATGGGCTTCGAACCGCAGAGAAGAATTTGGAAAACCAGAAATTTTTAGGGTTAGGGAGAGATGTGGGTAAAAAATAGGAATAGATTGGTGTGGGGAGGCACAGGGAGACTTAACTATGTCTTAATCTCAATGCAGAAAATAGGTTGGGTAGGATGTAAGTTGAGAGAGAGAGAAAAATAAGAAAGGGAAAGGGAAATGAAAAGAGACCAGAAAAAAAAGTAGAAATGTAAAAATTAATATAGTTATGGATATTGAAAGACCATCTATTTAGAGAGGAATGTGAATATAATGAGAAAACAGGAGGGAGATAGAGGAGATGTGAAAAACTTAAAAAAATGCTTAAAGTATGATATAGGTATAAAGAGGTAGTACTGCTATTAAGGAATTTAAGTCTCAAAGGTTTTGGATTGAGTAATAAATTTGTGGATTAAGTGTGTACACAATGGGGGATAGGGTCTACTAGTTAACTATGGGTTTATCTGAGGATGTGCAGGACAAGAGTTAAGTCACATACAGAAGAACAAAAGAGAGGAAAAGGTTAAAAGGATAAGAAAGGGAGAAAAAAATCAGAAGTTCAGTAGAGCTAGACAAAAAACAAAAAGATAATTAAGAAAGAAAGAAAAAGAGAAAGAAGACAAGAAAAGAAAGGAAAACGCACATTCACATATTCCTAAAATAAAAATTATAAGAGGGAAAAAAAGTTACTGGAAAACAATTATTTTTTCAAAAAAGGCAAAAATTAAAGATTAATAAAAGTTTTAGAAAAGGAAAAAAATTTTTTTCTATATATAAGGTACCAAAAAAAAAAAAAAAAAGAAAAAAGAAAAGAAGAAAAAAAAGAAGTTCTTTGATTTTTTTTTTTAATTTTTTTGGAGGGGTGGGAAGAATCCTGTATCTCCCTTTTGTCTGTAACCAGCCTCTTGTTGGAGTCTCTGGTCAGCTTGAGGTCCTGTGGCTTGATTGGTTTCTTAAGTCAGTTTGTTCGAACAGGCAGAAAAATGCTCTGCTTTACCCAAGATTTTGAGATCCCCCTCCCAGGTTAGGTTAATGGGAGGATGATCTGCTTTGAGAATCACAAAAGAGGGGTGATGAGGCTAGGTTCTGGTAGGGTTGAGGCCTTTCAACAAACAGTAGCTTTTCCCTGGGGCTATTTTGTGAAACACTCACAGAACCCAGCCTGGAGCCATTCTCAGGGTTTCTGTTTTTCAATTAATTGTGGAGGCTGCTAGAGGGCGGGGCAGCCTCTGGCTCTGGTTACCCAGTGAGGAAAGCCACTCCAATGGCTGGTGCCTGAGCTGGGTGACTTTTCCCTGGATGGAGCTGAGTCTGGCAGGTCACTTCGCCGTTAAGTTCTTGTGACCTGCTAAATGACTCGTTTTATTCCAAGGCCTGAGTTGGAGTTAGCAGCTCCTCGGAGCTTTGTCGGTATCCAAGATGGAGATCACCGGTGCGGTGGGGGGGGGGGAGGGGTGGCCTTCCCTCCTCTGCTCCCTGAGAAGGAGTGAGGACATCAGGTTTCTACTCACGTCGAGTCTTGAATCCTGGGTCGTCTCTGGTCTGCGAACTGCAGGATGAAGATGTCCGCTCCTTGTCGGTTCTTGCTGGTGTTGAGTAGAATCCTCTCGCCTGCTTAGTCTCGCTCCTTCATCCCGGACTCTCTGTTTGAGCACTCAGGTATGGCCGTGGCTGCGGTTGCCGCTGCGACCCTGCCACCGCCACGGCGGCTGCTGGCAGGTGCTCAAATATGTCTCCTTGTCTTGGCTTCCCTCTCTTGTCTAACTCTCTGTCCTGTGATGGCACACTTGTTGTGATTCTCTGTCTTAGGACTGTTCACTGGAACTCTAAAACTGCTTTCTATGCGAGAGCTTGTTCAGATTCCAGCTTCTCCTCTGCCATCTTCCCGGAACCTCCCTCACTCAGGTGACTCTTTTATTCATTTTAACATCTACAATCTTATCACTTCAATGTCTAATAAAGACCATTTTTAATGACATATTTTCATCCTTTTTTGTTCTAAGTGTTCAAAAATATTACATGTATTTTGCACTTAATGAATATTATGATTTCCAATAGTCTTAAATTCAACATGTAGCGAGTGTCCACTGTATTGCAAGGACAAGTCTGGTCTATGTTAACTCTGAGCTGGCTGGGAATTTGAATTCATTGTGTTCTTCATGAAGCTTTTCTTTTAGATAACCCCGAAGATAAACTTTTCTGGACTGCCAGTTTGACCTTGTTAGTTCAATCGAATGAAATCTTCTTATTTGTTTCCAATAAGGGATTCCTACGAAGAAATACTATTCTAATCTTTTTCAAACCATTATAATTTCAAAGGTTTTTCTTTTAAATGTCTTTCTATACTCCATTGGATATACTTTTATTATAACTTTTATAAAACTTCAGGACATTTATAACATAAGGAAACAAACTTAGGTTGATTCCAGATCTGCCACTTGACAAGTTATTTAACAAGTTATTTTTTAACCGTCTTCATATTTAAAATTAAGAGCTACATGAAATAATGTTTATAAAATTATATAATATCTTAGAACATTGAATTTCACTTGTAAGCATTCTATAAACAGTATCTTGTAATGTTGTTAATATTATAAATAACACATCCAAATTTAGTTTCAGTACTCTTGCCTAATAGAATAAGCTTTCAATGTATTTGATTAAATTCATTACTTAAATCCTGCCATGTAAGATAACATATAAACTTGCTCAAGCTTCTGACTTTCACAGAATAGAAACACAAGAAATATTATAATTAACCAAATTAATTGAGCAGTATCAGGTTAAAGTCTAGAAAATTAGTAGTAGATTCTAATATTTCTCGAAAATATATGTAATCAATTTTAGACTTACTTCTCCATAGAAAACAACTAAGAAATCTATACTTCTGTGGTCCTTCCCTGGCCTTATTATGAGCACTCAGGAGCATCTGTAGTTCGTGATTTGTTCTTATTGTTTAATGGGAATAAAGAACATTATTTGATAACCTACTGTGAAACACCTGGTCAAAGCAAAAAACCCAGATGGAAAACATAAAAAATCAATTGTCCAATACTCATATAAACACACAATTCTTCCTGGAATGCTTGAAAATTTCCAGCAGTCCTTAAGCAACTGGGCAGAGATTTACAATATCCAAATGTTTTAATGGTTTGAACTCCCATGATGAGTTACTGGTAATTTTTTTTACTTGTTATCTTTGTCTCCTCAGTGATGTCCTTCCTATAATAGTAGTAGGATTGGAACTGCTGTTAACATAGGAAATGTCAAGGTCTTAAGTGGATAGCTGCATGAGAAATATTGCTCATTTATATAAGGCTAGTATGGAAAGTCAATTGAGAATTTAAAAGACTTACAAAATACTGCTTTTTCTCAAATGAAAAAAAGTAAATGTTTCAGTTTTGCAGCTTATACAGAATATTCTCTTTAAGGATGAATAATGTTTTTCCCAACAATAACTCATTCTTTTTACTTTAAATTTTATTGGAAAGGTGATATACAGAAGGGTTACAGTTACATAAGTAAGTTAATGAGTACATTCTTTTTGAATAATATCACCCCTCCCTCATTTTCTCCAACTTTCCCCCACCTCCTTCCCCCAAGTTGTAAAGTTCATTTCCAAGACAGTGTCTAGTGAGTGTCACTGTTGAATTGTTTCACCCTTTGTCCCATCATTTCTGTGATTCCCTTTCCTTTCATCAAATCAGATAAACATGCATATAAGACAAAGGGTACAGAAATAAAAAACAGTATAAGACAAAGGGTACAGAAATAAAAAACAGAGAAAACAGGGAATAAAACAAAAGAAAAAATGCAAGAAAAAAGAACTAGCTGCACATAGCACAAAAACCCTCTTATTTCCATTTGTTGGAATTTATTTAGATAAGCATCATTTTATATGATCATATGCACAGTTATTGAGTTATTGTGATTGATTCTTTAAATTAAACTTGTAATTTCAAGATAATTGTCACCAGTAAATTTTTACTTCTGATTAATGTTTCTATATTAGATTGACATGGGGACGTAAATGGAATTCTGAAGTGCAAGTTTAACCCTTTAAGGATTACATATACTGAGGAAACTGAGTTGCTTTGTCACTTGTGGTAAGGAGCATTAGTTTTAAGGAGATATATTTGAATTTGAATCCTTGCTTTGCCACTTCTTAATTCTTTGATCTTTGTTTATTCATCTATAACCTCAACTTGATAATACCATATAAAATTCTTGTGAGTAATGTGTGGATTATTGTCATTATCATTATCAGTATCACCATTCTTTTCATTCTATATAGTTCAACTACGTTCCTAATAATTAGGTAATAGGCTATAATAAACTATGGCCTTAAGCAATTAGCAATTAGTAAAACCTTGAGTGATATTTTCAAAGAAGCCTTGTAAAATAAAGCAAATATAACAAATGTTGTCAATTAGTGATTCAGTTGAAATTCATGTGAGTTCTTTTTAATCTTCTTGCAATATTATGTCAATTTGCAATTTAATAAAGAAATTAAAAGTTAAAAGGTACTTAAACATATAATTTATTTGAATTGTTATAATGACCTTGAGAGTCTATGATTCATTTTATTACAAAGGTTATAGAGTACACAACCTCTATTGGGTATTGTGCTGGTTGATACATTTGATGTTTTTTTCTTTTTGTTTGTTTGTTTTTTGGGTCCGGTCGTGGGGTCTGAACTCTGGGCCTGAGCACTGTCCCTCAGCTCTTCAGATCAAGGCTAGTGCTCTACCACTTGAGCCACAGCGCCACTTGAGCTTTTTTCTTTTTTCTTATGTGGTGCTGAGGAATTGAACCCAGGGCCTCATGCTTGCAAGGCAAGCGCTTTACCACTGAGCCACCTTCCCAGCCCCTTGTTTGTTTGTTTCTGTTGATAATTTCTCTAATACTGAATGGATCATCACTGAAGAGTGGAACAAGCAAAAGAGAAAGGCAGTATTTCAAAAATGAACTAAAAACAGACAAACTGAGGGGCATGGCTCAAATAAGAGTGTTGAGTTCAATCCTCAGTATTGAAAAATAAAGAGGAAAGAAAAGAAGAAAAATAGACAGAAAAAGATGTATTAATATTAAGCAAGTTGGCGTCAACACTCAGGATATGATGATGGCTTCAGATAGGGGGCTCTTTATGGTATGTGATCTCACTGCATCCGAGACTTACTTTTGCCATCGCAAGTCTTTAGGTTTTTGCTTGTTTGTTACTTTCTGTAATTCCCTTCTCAAGTTAAATCCAAGGTTTTTACTGAAGATTGATCATTGTAGTGTCTTTCCCAGACTATTGAGAACTAAGTAAATCTTTTCAAATAAAATCTCTTCCATCCTGGAATTAAGGAAATTTAATCTTTACAGAGTTTCAAGAGTAAATCTAAAACAACCATGAAAGTGCCTTTACACTGCAAAGAAAGCCTTGAGTAAACTTTCATGTGCTTCCATATCCCCTTTCATCAATAAATCAGGTAAGGCTCCTGAAGTTTCACAAACATGTCAAGGAAAACTATGTTGGTTTCATTTATTATTGAATTTAAAGTAGGATCATCTGTGGCCAGGAAGGCCAAATTCCATACATGAAGCCCTTTGGAGTATATCCAGAAAGGCAATGCTGTCCTCTTGGTTACAAGAAAAAGAACTGTCGGTTATGTCTGTCTGTCACCTTCTGCAAACAAGCCATTTATTTGAATCATTTCCATCTGGGGGAGATAATAAGACTTGTATTTACTCATTTGGAAATCATTTGTCAGGACAAAGGATAGAAAAATATTTGGATATTTGCTTTCAGAATTATATAATGCAATTTCAAAAAGCACTAGAGGAGAGTGTGGAGGAAGATAGAGGAGAAGAAACACGAGGCTAAACAAGCTGTCACATAGAAAGCAGTTTCAGTGTTCCAGTGAACAGGCCTAGGCTAGACAATCACAGCAAGTGTGCCATCACAGTACAGAGAGTTTGGCCAGAGAGGAAAAATCCAGGCAGCTTGGTCAAGGAGAGAGATCTGAGCACACTTGCCCATGTCCACCATGGTGGCTGCTGCTGTGGCTGCCATATCAACAGACAGAGCTCATGACAAAGGCACCAGATGCATTCTACTCACTACCAGCAAGAACTGATAAGGAGCAGAAATCTTCATCCTGCTGATTGCAGAACAGGGATTGCCCAGAAACCAAGAGGCTTGTTTGAGTGCCCTTAAGACATCCTCACTCCGTCTCATAGAGCAGTGATGGGAACATAGTACCTCCCCCACCACCGGAGAAGATCTCATCTTTGTTACTGACAAAGGCCAGGGCAAGGAGCTAGCTCCAACTCAGGCCTTGGAAGAAAACAATAGGAGCCATTCCACAGGTTACAGGAACCTGACCTGTCCTGCTGGGCTCAGCTCCACCCACGGGAAAGTCACCCTTCCCAGGAAGAGGAACTCTACCCCCAGAGGAGTGACTTTCTTCACTGGGTAAACAGAGCCAGAGGGTGCCTGTTCCTACTGCAGCCTAGACAGCAGGAGCAGTAAAAGACAAACAATTGAAACTCAGTAAACATAAATCCTGAGAATGGCTCTAGGCTGGGCTCTGTGATTGTATCAGGAGCTAGCCCCTCAGGGAAAACCTACTGATTGCCGATAGGCCTCACCCTACCCAGAACCTATCCTCACCACAGCAACTCCAAGGTAGAGGGAACAATCATCTCCCTCTTTTGTGATACTCAAAGCAGATCTCCATCACACTGAACTAGCCTGGGATGAGGATCACAAAGTCCTGGCTAAGGTAGAGCTTCTTTCTGCCTGCTCAAACAAACTGACATAAGAAACCAATCAAGCCACAGGAAAACCAAACACAACAAGCAGACCAGAGACTCCACTAAGAGACTGGTTGAGGAGACAGGGGAGATACAAGATCTTCCCCCCTCCCCAAAAAACAAAGAAAACTTTTTTCTACCTAATTTTTTAATTTAAAAAAGTTTTCTTTTTTTTCTTTCATAATTTTTAAGTGTGTGGATATGTGTTTGTGTGTTTCTTTTAAATCTCTTTTAACATTTTGGTCTTTTTTTTGTTTCTTTTCTTGTTAGTGTGACTAAATTGCTGTTCTGCTCATCCAGATATATACCCATCTTTGATTATTAGATATTATACTTCATTGTGTACATACTTAATTCAGAAATTTATTACTTGATTCATAAACTCTTAGGCTTACCTTTGTTAATAGTATTATTATTTCTTTATACCTATATAATTTTTAAATATTCCATTTTTAAAATTTTTTATATTTTTAATTTTTAATTTTCCTATTTATCTCTTCTCATCCTATCATTTTCTTCTCTCAATATCATTTCTTTATACTTATGTAATTTTAAATGATTCAATCTTCAAATTTATATATTTTTTCTCTTTTGTGTATTACTTTATTTCTCTCCCCTCATTCTATCCTATCCATTTCCTCTCTGAGATTAGGACTTGGTTAAATTCACTCTTTCCTTATACCACTCAACATTCCTCTAATACTATTTTTCTCCACAATTCTCCCTAAACCTATTAATTTCTGGTCTGGTGAATCCCTCTTTAATGTTCTTAGCCCATTAGTCCATACTTGTTTGATGTTAAATAGATTGTGTCTGTTGAATTCGTATCTGTAGCCATTTTGACTGTGCAACTACAGGACTCTGGTTGATGCTTGCCGAAAAGAGTGTTCTAGCACAACACTGGTATTACTTTCGTACTAAATGGGCAGAAGAAGCTGGAGAAACACAAGAAAAATGGCAAGTCCAGGTATCTCAACTCCCACTCATGATAATCATGTGACAGAACAGTGAATGAATAATCCTCAGGAGAGTTCCCAAAAAGCTCTACAAACGTTACTGGTAAACATGGTGTATGAAAAGATTGAACACCTGCAAAGGATCAGTGTTAGTGTGATAGGGAGCTAGACAAGGCTAAACAAAGATTAGTACAGGAACTTCACGAGCATGATGAGGCTAACCAAAAATTGGTACAGGAATCTAGTGAGCTTGAAGAAGCTAATCAAGGATTAATACAGTAATTACATGAGCAGGCTGAGGACAGTCAAAGAGAAATACAGGAATTGCATAAGCTGGAATAGAACAGACAAAGATCAATAGAAGCATTCATGTAATCCACAGACAGCTGAGGGAATCCAGGGAGACCACAAAGGAAATGCTGAATGCAGTCCATCAGAAGGAAATGCAGTTCAATGAAACCATAACCATTCAACTAAGTGATTTGAGAATAAACACTGAAGACCAAATTAAGGAAGTAAAGAAGTTCATACAAGATCTAAAACAAAGAATTTGAAGCCATCAAAGCCGACCAATTAGAAGGAAAGGAAATAAAAAATTAAGTAGAAAGTCTTGACAGTAGGTTAGACTACTCAAAAGATAGAATCTCAGGGGTTGAAAACAGCGTAGATATTACAAAGAAAGTACACACAACTATCCAAGACAAATCCAAGAAATGTAATAGATCTATTCCACATGTGGAAGACACCATCAGAAGGCCTAATCTGAAAATAATGGGTGTACAGGAGCACCTAGAGAGAGAAATTAATGGTCTAGGAAATTTATTCAAAAGGATCCTAGCAGAGAACTTCCCAAACATGCCTATTCACATACATGAAGCTTTTAGAACCTCACATAGACCATACCAGAACAGGATATCCCACCATCACATTATAATCTGCATAGGATCAATTCAAACCAAGGAAAGGATCCTTAAATCTGTCAAGACCAATCACCTATAAAGGGAAACCAATTAGAATAACCTCAGATTTCTCAGCAGAGACAAAGCAAGAAGAGTCTGTAATGATGTATGCGATGACCTAAAGACAAACAACTATCAACCAAGAACACTGTACCTAGCTAAAGTCTCCTTCATAACAGAAGGTCAAATAAAAAACTTCCATAACAAATTAAAACTGAAACAATATGTCTCCACCAAACCAGCCCTACAAAAGATACTTAAAGATGTCCTACACATAGAAAACCAACAAGACATATGTCTGAGTCAAGCAGAAAAGGTCAGATAATTCAATGTTAGGAGAATGAACCCCAAGATAAATATTCATTTTTTTGTTTTTTTTTCTTTCATGCAATTGTTTCTAACATATTTATAAGATGATTTCTATGTTGCTTTGTATGTCCCTCCCCTACAGTATAACCCATGCTTTCACTGTATTTGATGTTGTTATAATTTGTGGAGGGGAAGGTAGAAAACAAGTCGTTTAACTAGGGATACAGGTGGACCCATTGCAACAATGAGATGTACAAGTCGTTATGTGGAAAATCGAACTTTACAACTTTGGTGGGGCTTGGGGGGAGGATCGGGTGGGAGGAGGAGGGAGTATGGGAAGGGATGGGAAGGGGAAACAAAGAGGAAGCAACAATGCTTGATAAGAAATGTACTCGTTATCTTGCCCATGTAATTGTAACTCCTCTGTACGGTATTCTCACAATTAAAAAAGAAAGAAAGAAAGAAAACCAACAAGACCACAAGAATGGCCAAAAACCGCACCCAAACTGAGAATCCAATTGTCCCAGCCCTCAAGAAGGTGGATAACATGGCAGGAACTACGAAATACCTCTCAGTCCTAACTCCCAACATTAGAGGTATTAACTGTCCAATTAAGCGACATAGACCTTCTAGTTGGATTACAAAGCAAAATCCTTCTATCTGCTGCCTTCAGTAGTCACATCTTGCCCATAAAAAGAAATATTTTCTGAATATGAATGGCTGAAATAAAATCTACCAAGCAAATGGCCTCCATAAACAGACAGTAGTTGCAGTCCTAATACCAGAAATAAATATACTTCAATTTAAAATTAGTGAGAAGAGATAAAGAAGGTTGCTACATACTACTCTAAGGTATCTCTCTTTCAGGTGCATATTACAATTCTAAATATCTATTCACCAAAAAATGGAGCACCCAAATTTATCCATGAAACACTACTTTCCCTCAAATCTCACAGAGATCCAAAGACATTTATTGTTGGGGACTTTAACACACCACTATCCCCACCAAAACTCAATAGATAAAACACAGATCTAAACAACTGCATAGCTCAATTAGATTTAACAGTCATCTACTGAATATTTCACCCAGCAGCATCAGAATACACCTTCTTCTCAGAAGCACGTGGAACGTTTTCCAAAATAGACCACATTTTAAGTCACAAAGCAAAGTTGTCCAAATTCAGAAACATTGAAATTATGCCATGCATGCTCTCAGACCACAAGGGAATAAAATTGGAACTCAACTCCAAAAACCTCCAAAGAGAGTCCTGTAACACATAGAGGCTGAACAATACCCTATTGAACTACCAGTGGGTCATGGAAGAGATTAGAAAGGAAATTCAAATGTTCATGATATTCAACAAAAATGAACACACAAATTACCAGCTCCTCTGGGACACAGCAAAGGCAGTACTCAGAGGCAAGTTTATAGCTCTGAGTTCCTACATCAACAAATTGGAGAGATCTGAAACCAATAATTTAATGAGACATCTGACCCTCGTTGAAAAAAAACAGCAACCTAACCCCCAATCCAGTAGATGGTAAGAAATTATTAAAATTAAATCAGAGTTGAATGAATTAAAATTCAAGAAAACATGGAATCAACAAAAGAAAGAGTTGGTTCTTCAAAAAAATAATCAAAATTGACACACCCTTAGCAAATGTTATCAGAAAAAGAAGAGAACACACCCAAATAAACAAACTAAGAGATGAGGATGGAAACATCACCACAGAAACAACCAAGAATCAGAACATTATAAGGGAATACTTCTGAAACCTTTATGCTAATAAGTTTGAGAATCTGGAAGACACGGACAATTTCCTAGCAAATATCGACATGCTGAAATGAAACCAACCTAACAGACCTATATCAAGCATTGAAACAGAAACAGCAATAAGAGACCTCCCATCTAAGAAAAGTCCGGGACTGGAAGTATTTACAGTGGTATACTACAAGGTCATCAAAGCAGAACTCACATCAATATGCCTCCAACTCTTCAATGAAATTGTAAGAGAAAATTCACTACAGATTTTTTTTTCTATGAAGCCATTGTAACCCTCATCCCCAAACCAGGCAGGGACTCATCAAAGAAAGAATACAAGAGACCATCTCTTTGATGAACATTGATGCAAAACTTCACAACAAAATTTTGGCCAATTAACTTCAACAATTCATCCAAAAAATCCTACACCATGATAAAACAGGATTCATTTCAGAGATGCAAAAGTGTTTCAATATATGCAAATCAATTAATATAATTCATCACATCAACAAGAGCAAGGATAAGAACCACGTGATTATCTCAATAGATGCAGAAAGACCATTTGACAAAAACCAACACCTCTTTATGATGAAGGCTCTGGAAAAATTAGAAATCCATGGAACATTTCTCAATATAATAATAAAGGCTGTATATGACAAACCTATAGCCAGCATTATACTTAACGGCAAAAAACTAAAGCCATTTCCTCTAAACTCAGGAACAAGACAAGGATGTCCACTCTCTCCACTTCTCTTCAATTTAGTATTAGCATGCCTAGGTATGCTCCCTCTTTGCACATGACATGATCTTGTATTCAAACAATCCCACTGAATCTACTCCCAAATTATTCGAGCTGATCAGAAACTTTGACAAATAGGAGGGAATAAAATTAACCCCAAGAAATCAATGGCTTTTCTGTATGCCAACAATGAGTCACTGAAATCAGGAAAGCAACTCCATTCATAATAGTCATACAAAAAATAAAATATCTAGGAGTTAACTTAACTAAATGAGTGAAGGACCTCTACGATGAAAACTTTAAAAACGTGAAAAAAGAAATCAAAGCAGAAGTTAGGAAGTGGAAAAAACTCCCATGCTCCTGAATTGGAAGGATCAATATCATGAAAATGGCAATACTTCCCAAGGCTGTCTTCAAATTCAATGTGATATCTATCAATAACCCAAACTCATTCTTCAATGAAATAGAACAACATATTCAAAAATTCATATGGAACAATAAAAGGTTCCAAATAGCAAAAACATTCCTTAACAGAAAGAACAGTGCTGGAGGAATATCAATACCAAATTTCAAATTCTACTACAAAGCCATAGTAATCATAACAGCTTGATACTGCACAAGAACAGATTTGAGTACCAATGGAATAGAAGTGAAAATGCAGAAATGAACCCACAGACCTATAGCCACCTAATCTTCGATAAGGGAGGTAAAAAAATAAAATGGAAGAAAGTCTCTTCAGTAACGGTACTGCCAAAATTGGTTAATCACCTGTAGAAAAAGAAGCTAGATCCCTATATATCACCCTGCACCAGAATCAACTCTAAATGGATCAAAGATCTCAGAGCCAAAGCAGACACTATGAAAATATTACAGGAAGGAAGAGAATAAACCCTAGGTTTCCTTGGAACAGGCCAAAATTTTCTTAATAGAGACTCAGAAACACAACAAATCAAAGAAAGGTTGGACAAATGGGATTGCATGAACCTGCAGAGCTTCTGCATGGCAAAGGACATCGCTAGCAAATCAATAGAAAGCACACGGATTGGGAGAAGATCTTCACTAGCCATACAATGGGCAAGGGTCTCATATCTAAAATATCCTTGGAACTGAAAAACTTAAATCCCACAACAGCAAATCCTCAAAGAAACAACTGCCTGATAAATAGTAGGGCTAAAGACTTAAAGAGAAACTTCTCTGAAGAGGAAATAAGAATGGCCAATAGACACATGCAGAAATGCTAAACCTCTCTAGCCATAAAAGAAATGCAAATCAAAACAACATAGAGCTCCCTATGACCCAGCAATCCCACTTTTGGGCATTTATCCAAAAGATCACAAACAAGGCCAAACTGAAGCTACCAGCCCAAATATGTTTTTGTAGCATTCTTCACCGTAGCTAAGATATGTAACCAACCCAGATGCTCCTCAGTAGATGAATGGATCAAGAAAATATGGTGTGTGTGTGTGTGTGTGTGTGTGTGTGTGTGTGTGTGTGTGTATATATATAATATATATATATACACATATACATATATATATGTATATATATAAAATGTGGTATATATATAAAAATGTAGTATATATATATATATATATATATATATATGTACATATGTGATGAAATTTTATGCCTCCATCAGAAAGAAGGACACCGCCCCATTTGTGAGGAAATGGAAAGACTTGGAAAAAATTATATTAAGTGAAGTAAGCCAGGCCCAAAGAAACATAGGTCCCATGGTTTCCCTTATTTGCAATATCTAGTATATCTCTGAGTCGAGCAGAAAAGGTCAGATAAGGTGATGTTAGGGAAATGAACCCTAAGATATGTATTCAAATGTTTTTTTTCTTTCATGTGATTGTTTCTAACACATTTATAAGATTATTTCTTTGTTGCTTTGTATGTCCCTCCCCCACAGTATAACCCCTGCTTTCACTGTATTTGATGTCGGTATAATTTGTGGAGGGGAAGGGGAAAAACAAATCGTCTAAATAGGGATACAGGTGGATCCATTGTAACAATGAGATGTACAAGTTGTTATGTCAAAAACAAACTTTACAACTTTGGTGGGGGGGGAGGAGTGGAGAGGATTGGGTGGGGGGGTGGGAGGAGGATGGGAAGGAATGGGAAGGGGAAACAAAGGAGGAGGCTACAATGCTTGATAAGAAATGTGCTCATTATCTTGCCCATGTAATTGTAACCTCTCTGTACAGTATTTTCACAATTAAAATAAAAATAAAATAGTATATATTGGAATTAAATTTATCCCTATTTGTTGATGAAAATAACTCATATACATTTTCATTTTTATTTTGTTCATTACTGTGAATAAGACTCAATTCTTATAAAATTTTGATTATAAAACCTTGTTTTTTTATTATGGCAATAAAATAATTTAAGTAATAATAAATTTATGATTTTAATACAACTTTATCTTATAACTCATGCAACATTCCTGATCAAGGAAGGACTCACTCAGACATGTAAATGACAAATTCAGACATCTTGGACACCATTCAGTCACATGGAAATCATAACTTTACACCATTTTGTTTTATAATTATGGAAGTTCACTTGTCAGTTTAGGAAGATAGAACATATTTTCCTTTGATAGTTTCTAAAATTTATAATGTAAATATTCAATTATATAACATATAGGTCTTCTTTTTACTCTTGCCCTCGGTTAAGTGTCATGAGTCAGGTACGTTTTGCAATAAATTTTTTTTTCTATTTAGTTGTTGACTTGTGTTTAATTTTTTCCCATATAAGGTGATCATAACGAAAATGTCTATGAAAATTTTTGCGTTTACTATCTTTTGTGTGCATGTGGATTTGTTTTTGTTTCTGTTGAGGAATTTGTTATGAATGGATTGTAGAACAATATGTGTTCAACTTTTTAAGAGATGTTTTCCAATAATTATCATATGTAATTTTAACTTTTTATAATTTCATTGGGAATGTATAGAAGTGACATTCATTCTTCATTCATACAAACACCAAGTTTTATTGATATTTAAATTTTTAGCCCTTACAGCAAGTGAAAAATCATGTTTTAATTATAATTTTAATGCATATTTCTCTAACTTCTGTAATGTATAATTATGCTGATTTTTTACATATGCTATTTGCATGTCATTTTGTGAATTGCATTTCAAGTTTTTCTCCATTTTCAGTTATATATTATTGAGTTCAGTAGTTTTTTACATATTATGAACATATATTCTTTGACAAAAGTATGTATTGCAAATATTTTGCAATTGTCTTGTGTGTTTCATTTTACTGATTGTGTTTCTTGATGAATTAAGGTAAAAATTTTAGTTAGACTTTTCATAAAGTCACATTTAATTGTCTTCATTTGGGATAAAGTTTTTGATATCCTAAACAGTATGGTGTTTGCAATGGTAATACATGTCTACTATTCCTATTACTCAGGAGATTGAGTCAGTGAGATATGACTTCAATACCAGATATACAACATAGAAGGCCTTGTCTCAGAATATTGCTTACCTGAATATCACAAAATATTCCCTTTATGCTTATTTTAAAAATTAATACACCGAATTATTTCGTACTTGTCCTGGGGATTGAACTTAGGGCCTAGGTGCTGTCCCTGAGCTTTTGTGATCAAGGTTATCACTCTACCACTTGAGTCACATCTCCACTTCTGGCTTTTTTGGTGATTAATTTGAAATGAAAGTCTCATGGGCTTTCTTATATAGCTAAGATTACAGGTGTTAGCCACCCCCAGCAATGAATCTCATTTTTAAAGTGGTTTCAGTTTCACACTAAAATTGAGAGGAAACTATAGAGATTGTCCATCTGACCCCACCCCTACATATTCAAAATATTCCTCACTATCTACATCACCCTCCAAAGTGGTATTTAGTACAATTGGTTGACACATTATTATAATTTAAACTGATAATTTAAAATATGGTTTGCTTTTGATGGTGGAATTTCTATTTTTTGGACTAATGTGTAAGGAAGTATATCTACCATTATAGATATATGCATGTATATACCAAATAGTTTCACAACTCTAAAAATCCAGTCCATTTTCCTGTGAAAGGAAAACTGCACAGAAGAGTAAAGGACATTTAAAAAAAAAGTGTGCTTTAGAAAGGAGAGGACAGTGTATCTGAAAGACTAAGGAATATTTTATTAAAATCAACAGCTAGCTGGAGATGGAGCCAGGATTTAAAGCATGAACTACCAAATATCAACTCATTCTATCACCTCCTGTGATCTTTTTTTTTTTTAATTTTTATTTATTTTTTATTGTGAAAATACTGTACAGAGGGGTTACAATTACATGGGCAAGATAATGAGTACATTTCTTATCAAGCATTGTAGCCTCCTCCTTTGTTTCCCCTTCCCATCCTTTCCTAGTCTCCCCCCCCTGGCCCCCCCTTCCTCCCCACCCCCACCAAAGTTGTAAAGTTCGTTTTCGACATGACAACTTGTACTTCTCATTGTTGCAACGGGTCTACCTGTATCCTTATTTAAACGACTTGTTTTTCCCCTTCCCCTCCACAAATCTCCTGTGATCTTTTATCCTGGCTTTAAAATTTATTCAGTGGCAGGACTAGGAGGCATCTTTAGTTTGAAGGGTCATTGGGACTTCAATTAAGTCTCTTGCTCCCCAAGATAAAGATTGCAAAATACTATCTCTACTCATGTCTGATGATGTTAAGATACAAGGCAAATTTTCAGGTTTTACGTAGCTTCCAGACAGGTAATAAGATGAAGCTATTTCTCTAAGAAGATTTTTGAATGAAAAGAAAGAAATAAACATCACTGTCTTTCACTTCACTCTTTTCCTTTATGCTCCTATTTATAATATAACCCCAGATAACCACTGGCCCTTTTTGTCTTCTCTGGAATATCATATAGTTGCAATCAGAGAATGTAGCCTTTTCTTATTGACTGCTTTCACTTAGCATTTAAAGTTTTACCATGCTTGATAGCTCATTTCTTTTTAGTGCTGAATAATATTCCATTCAATGGATGTCTCATTTTTTATCAGTTTACCTATTGAGAAATATCTTGTTGTTTCTGAATTTTATGAGTTGTTGACTCAATTTGTTATATGCATTTGTTTGTTCAATTTTGTGTGGGCATGCATTTTTATTTTTTTTAAATACTAAGGAGAGTACCTTACTAGGTCAGTTCGTATGAATATATTTTGTTTTGTAAGAAACTGATAATCTGGGGGCTGGGGAGGTGGCTCAGTGTTAGAGTGCTTGGCTTGCATGCATGAGGCCCTGGGTTCGATTCCTCAGCACCACATAAGCAGAAAAAGCTGGAAGTAGGGCTGAGGCTCAAATAGTAGAGTGCTAGCCTTCAGCTGAAGAGCTAAGGGACAGTGCCCAGGCCTAGATTTCAGGGCCCACGACTGACAAAAAACAAAACAATTTTAAAAAAAGAAACTAATAATCTGTTTCAAAGGTGACAGTACCATTTTGTGTTTTCACCAGCAATGAATGAGCGTTCCTATTCTTCATATCCTAGCTTGAATCTGTGTGATTGTTTGATCACTGTTCCTGATTTTTGCCATACTAATAGATATATAGGGCTGTGTTAATATTATTTTAATTTGTTCTTGTCTCATCCTTAAGGCCTAAATATACTTTCATTTGCTTACATAGCATTTGTCTTCTTTAGTATATTAGTTAAGATTTGTGACTCCTTCTGTTTTCTTTTTTTTTGTTTGAAGTATTCATAATGATTTTTTATTTATTTTTATTTTTTTATTTTTATTTTTTGTGAACATACTGTACAGAGGGGTTACAATTACATGGGCAAGATAATGAGTACATTTCTTATCAAGCATTGCAGCCTCCTCCTTTTTTTTACCCTTCACATCCCTTCCCAGACTCCCCCCCCTCCACCCAATTCCCCCCCCAAGTTGTTTAAGGATACAGGTAGACCCGTTGCAACAATGAGAAGTACAAATTGTCATGTCGAAAACGAACTTTACAACTCTGTTTTCTTTTTTTAAAACAAGAATGTTCTTTACTTACACAAAGCATTACAATCTTCTCAAGTCTTCAGTCACTTATCAACAAACTTTTCATTCTATTAACTTAACAATTGTCCAACTATATTACACCACTTGTCAACCCCAAGTGCTCAAGTAAGATAAGAATGTGCTTGGAGTACTTAATGGAAGAGCAGACTAAGAAAAGCCAACACAGATACTTTAGAAGCAGTTACAGTTACAGAGAAGGATGTGTGTGTGTGTGTGTGTGTGTGTGTGTGTGTGTGTGTGTGTGTGTGTGTGTGTGTGTGATTCCTGAGCACCATCAGATTTTTTTCCCTTAAAGTTGAGGAGTTTAATAAAACCATTATTAAGACACGGCACTAAGGAATCAGAAGAAAATGAACCTTGGGATACAAGCAGGTATTCAAAATTCTTAAACTGGCAAACAAAGTGAGAAAAAGAAAGTGGGACTAGAAGGCAGAAAGGTAAAAAACAAAGAACAGAAGCATAGAGGAAGAAAGTTGTGTCTAGGAGAAATAAAGTCTAGAGCAAGTCACAAATTAAGAGAATGCAAAGCCACACCCAGTCTGGGAAATTGGCCACACCCTATCTCATCTGATCTTGGAAGCTAAGCAGGATTGGGCCTGGTCGTTCTTGGATGGGAGAAAGCCTGGCATTTTACCACTTCCAGAGGTGATAATCCTACAGGTTTACATTGGTAGGCAGTGAGATACATGTAGCACTAAATCATGTGTTTTGTAAAACCTCAGTGGCACCTTTGCATGACCAACTTTGATCTACACTGCTATTTTAAGTACATAAGTACCCAGAGTGCAGGTACCCCAGCAAGTTAAGACAGGTGGCTGTCATCACTAGATGGACAGGTAACAAAGAAGAGCTGCAGCAAAGTGGGCTTAGTGAAATACAAACATAATGTTATTGTGTCAAATAAAGAGATGACAGACTGGATTTCATTATTCTCCCAGCTTTCCAGTAGTTTCCTAAAGCTGAAACATTCAGGCTAATAATCTTTCTTTGGTGCTAGGGAAGGAACCTAGGACTATCCATAGAAGAACAAGCTAGGCAAGTGCTCTGTTACTCAACTATATCCCCAGCCACCTGGACATTCATAATAAGCTACTTTTGCCAAATACTGGACAATCAAATGTAGGTTGATCATGATCAAAGCTCAAATTTGTCCTGAGCCTTCACTATGATCTGAAACACAGCCAGCAGCATGGAAATTATTATTACTTTTATGGAGGGACAGGGAGATAGGGATCAAAACATTACCTAAACCTACACCTGAGTAAACAGAAGATTTCAACTGGCCAAGTTAATTAGAATTCAGAATCCTCCTTGCTAAAAAGTCATAAATTTCAGACAGATCGAACAAATCAGGATTTTGCTACTCAGATGTTCTGAATCTGGGAGAGCTGGTTTGGATAATTCTTTTCAGTTTTTATTTTGATCTCAGATACTTGTGCCTAAGACCACTTACTCAGAAGGGAAAAGCTTCATATAAACACAAGGTATTTCAAGGTGCTATTTTCTACAATGCCATCCTGCCCAATCTATTCTATTCAGTTGTCTACTTTCTCCTCTTCATTTTGCTCATCTTCTTTCGGGCTTTCCTCATTTTCTTCACTGTCCTTATCCCTGCTCTTATCTGGCTCTTATGAATCTGTTCTTTTTTTTTTTTGTCTTTGTACTCCTTTTGCTCTGAAGTTTCCTTCTTGCCTTTCAGCTCCTGCCCATAGGCTCCTAGAGCTTCTTTTAAGGGGGTAATGAACTGTTGGAACTCCATTTCTCCAATGGCGGGGATTACATCACTGGCATTGAGTGTCTTGCGCTTCCCTTTCATTGCAAAGTTATTGGCACAGGACATGGCATACAGCACGAAGACTCTGGCAGCACGGGAGATGGCGCTCCAGGCCTCCTTGGATGGATGTTGACTCCATCTGGGAGTACCTCCTTGAGAATTCTAGGGATGACAGCAGATTTAGGTCCTCAGGCCTCTGCCATTGCCACCATCAGGGCCTGAGTTTTCTCTGCCCCAGGCCTCCTTCTTCAGGAGCATTCGCTTCTGTTTTTTTTTTTTTTTTTTTTTTTTTTTTTTTTTTTTTTTTTTTTTTTTTCGGTCTTGGGGCTTGAACTCTGGGCTTGGGTGCTGTCCCTGAACTCTTCAGCTCAAGGCGAGTGCTCTACCGCTGGAGCCATAGCACCACTTCCTGTTTTCTAGTGGTTTATTGGAGAGTCTCACGGACTTACTGCGGAAGCTGGCTTTGAATCATGATCCTCAAATCTCAGCCTCCTGAATAGCTAGGATTACAGGCATGAGCCACCGGCGATTGGTTTTTGTTTTCTTTTCCTATCCCAACTATGATATTAATTAGCACTTAGATGTATGTGTTCTCAGGAATCAATTTTGGAGTATTTGGAATATAAGAATCTAGCTTATATCTTTTTCTCTTTATTCATTTGTTCCTTTTTTTTGTCATGAGGCTTGAACTCTGAGCCTGGGTGCTGTCCCTCAGCTCTTCAGCTCATGGCTAGTGCTCTATTACTTGAGCTCAGAGCCACTTCTGCTTCTCTGGTGGTTTATTGGAGATAAGAGCCTCGTGAACTTTCCTACCTGGGCTGGCTTTGAACCATGATCCTCAAATCTCACGCTTCTGAGTAGCTAGGATTACAGGCGTGAGCCACCGGTGCCCGGCCAATGTTCCCATTTTTATTAGCATCAAATAGTTGTAAAGTTGGTTCTATTTTGACATGTCCATATGTGCAAATAGCATTATTTTGATCACACTCACTACTGTATAACTGTCCTTGCTCCTTCTTCTCCCATCCCAAACCAATCTCCATGGGCCTCAGTATTCCATTTTCACATGTGTACATAAGGCATTCCAATCATATTAACCATCATTTGCCCTCTCCATTTGCTTCCCAAAGTAGTGCCCATAACCAATATCCTGGATAGGACTTTTCTATATTGTCCTTAGTCTCATGCTCTGGTTGTTCAAGAACAATTTATTTAAAAATAATTCTATCCTTATTGAATTGTTAGTTTACTTTCTTGCCTTTACTTTTCATGTCTGTGTATGTGTGTGTGTGTGCTTTCATAGTTCTTTTCTGTTGTTTAAGAAAACTTTTGTGTTTTCTGATGGCTGTATCTATGATGATAATATATGAAATATTTAGCTTCCTATTTACTTAGTCTGCACTTAATGAAAACAATTGCTGAAAACTATTTATGTCTAATTGAAAACTTGTTTCTTTCCCTCCTTTCATTCAATATTAAAAATAATATTTTTATATTTATTGTTTTGTTAGTTTATGGTTGTGATGATTTATAATATTAACTTCCAAATATTTTAGGTAATTCAATCAATAGAGCAAGGCTGATTCCCATGTTGTTTCTGCCTGATTATGTGAGATCATTTTTTTCCAAAATTTTATTCCTTATTAGTATAGAGATGGAATTCATTACCATAAATTTTACCCATTTAAAATGTACAATTTTCTGGGCGCTGATGGCTCATGCCTGTAATCCTAGCTACTCAGGAGGCTGAGATCTCAGGATGGCGATTCAAAGCCAGCCTGGGGAGGAAAGTCCATGAGACTCTTATCTCCAATAAAGCACTAGAAAACCTGAAGTGGCACTGTGGCTAAAGTGGTAGAGCGCTAGCCTTGAGCTGAAGAGTGCAGGGACAGCACCCAAGCCCAGAGTTCAAACCCCATGACCGACCAAAAAAAAAAAAGAATAAAAATGTACAATTTGGGCTAAAGGTAGAGTTCAGTGTTTGAGTATTGACTATTATTTCTCAAGAAAGACACTGTGTTTAATCTTCATCACCCAAAAAAGAAATTTCAACTTTCATTAATATTATTATATTCACAGTTATACACGTGTCATTAAAATTGAAGTTTACAATATTCTCAATACCTCAAAAGATATTTCATTCTTATTAAGTTTCTTCTTATCCCCTCCATACCACCTTCTAGAAACTTCTAATTTCTATCTCTGTGAATTTTTATATTCTAGACACTTTCTGCCCCGGCTAGCCTGAAACTGTCATCCTTCTGATCTTCTGATCTTATCCTCCATGAAGCTGGCAGATAGTTGTGCACCACCATATCCAAAAACTTGTTGAGAAGTAGTTTCATGTGTAGGACTGAGCTGGACTTCTATGTAGCCAAGAATACACATGTGAGTCACTAGCATCAAGCTCATTGTGAATAATCATAATATGATTCTCCATACATAGGCTTTTACATGAACCTATGGTTTCAATTCTTTAGATACCCTGGTGACATTTGCATTTTAAAGAACAATATGTAATTTGAATAAAACTAAGCTAATTTCTTTTCATAAATCTTATCATATCTTGTAATATGAACATCAAACAGATAAATTATGTAGTATTTCTAAAACTTTAATTACCATGGATCCTTCCTAAGATAGGTAATCTATTATACTTCTCTTCTATAGAGTTCTAGAAACTCCTTACAATAAAAAGGCATCGTCACTGCAGAATACAGGGGAAAGGATGCTTAAAAGGATCCCCAAATAATAAAGCTTTGACTATTCAGAAGTTACAAAAGAGAGATTGAGATCTTTATAATCAGGTCATATAGCACTATCTGGCCCAGCTTCGGTTTGCAAAATTGTCCTGGAGGGGATGGCTGGGGGACAAGGTGGGCACATTAGAATATATTACTTAGACTATATAGGACTATTTTTCATAATATTTGTCAATATGTATAGATAAGGAAATCCTTGGATTTTTGTCAATCCTCTATGACTTATCAACTTTAAATTCATATAGAAATATTCCTGTTGCAGGCAGTTACAGTCACCAAATATGTTTTTCCTAATTGGCAAAAGTGACATGGAAAGACTCATAGGGAATAAAAATTCTATTTTTAAATCAATGAAACCATCATTCTTCCAGTTACTCAGCCTTAAGAGCTGGAATGGGCTATGGCATTGATGTCTTTCTTACCTCCATATTAAATTTATCTTTGAGACCTGCTTTGTTGATTTTTGCATTCTTTCCACAATTCTAACTCAAAACCTTCATTCCTCTATTCAAAATCATTCTTCTTGTTGCAGTCACCTTTGTCTTCATGAAAAATTTTTGTTTTTCATTTGTAAGTATACTTTGCTCTGGCACCTTCAGGAATACAATATTCAAATACTTTTGTATAGAATTCAAGGATTTCCATTTCCAATCACTCCATACATTTCTAATACTGCTGGAAATGTTCTGCTGTCTCCTAACAGTATACCATTTCTGTACTGAAGCAGACATGCTGCCAAATAGTTAAATTTAGTATTTATATTCATTTTTTCTTTTCCTGTACCTCTTTATCTATCTAAAAATCAGTCAACAATCCAACACTAAGAATATGTCTGTTGTTAGGAAACATGACATAAAAACACATCACATAGTGATAACTATTTTGGAATAATTATTTATTGTTTTACTGACTTGGGACTAAGTCTTATGTGTGCTTATGTTTGAAGAATTCTAGTAAAATAAATGCATTCAAAGAATGAAGTTATGTCAAGTGACCATATCTTTTTTGGAGAGAGTTTTGTGAGGCAATTCTCTCTGTGTAGCCCAGGATATTCTCAAACTCATGATCCTCTTGAATGCTGGGATTGAGGGTATAGACTCCCACTCCCAGAAATTGACCATCTTTAAAAACAAATTAGAGCTCCACTCTTTAATATTCAAAAATATATAAAAGTTACATATATATATATATATATACATAGTCTAGTTTTACAATATTACTCAAATTATACTGGTTTATCTTTTTGAAAGAATATTTATCTATATAATATTGTATCTATGCAAAAGTCACTGATTTGTAATTTAAAAATTATTATCATCACAGTTTTGTTAGAAAGATGCTAGTGACATTTTTACGTTTTGAAAGACGTAGTGTAATGTTTTATGCAATACTACCTTCAAAACTTAGCACTTTTCTATCTCAGAGAATTTCATATTTTTAGCTGCCAAATGAATAATTCATGTTTGTGATAAGCTGAGATGTTATTCTTTTTTGGAAGAGAGGGGAACTCATTTTTGATGATCCTAAGTTGTTTATCAGAACCACCTTGAAAGTGTTGCCTTGATTTCTTTATTGACTAATTATAATTTGAACATATTTTGGCATAGTCTTATGGTACAGGATCTGATTGCAGATGTCTAGTGTAGCAAATTTCTTCTTTCTTTATAGTTTTCTTTAATGTACAATCTTTTGAAAATACTAGCATTTGGAATCGTTATGTGAGATTGATATCTAACCAACTTCTAAGGAAAATTAACAGGCTGTGTGTGTGTGTGTGTGTGTGTGTGTGTGTGTGTGTGCGCGCGCGCGCGCGCGCGCACAAACACATGTGCACGCTGCCAGGATGGGAGGGTGATTATAGAGTAATGGGCAAGGTTATAGTGCAATAGAGTTTTCTTTAAAAGGCACAAAAATAACTCATCATTAATATGCATATGAGACAACAGCATGATAGTTGCCTGGAAACAACCAAGTGGGAGTCAAATAATGAAGGACTCTGATGCCTTAGTGAACTAAACTGAACTTTGAAAGTACTATGAAAAGGAAGGAGCTTATATAATTCTGTGTTTAAAATTCTACCTGTATTTAATTTTTCTGTATTTAATTTTAATATATTTTTTCAATGTAACACATAGAATCAATATTAATTGCTCACTCCAAAGTGTTTAGGAAAATATACTAAGGGCTGAAATAAATATTATATAGGGCCATTTGAAATCATGTAAATGGTATCTCCTAGGACATCCCTTTTCTTTACACACTCAAAGCATTACCCTGAAATAGTCTATCCGATTGACAAAGATGCCTGTTAACTTGACAGTTTAAGGCAATGCTTAAAAATTCCCTATAATGAAATCATGAAACAGAAATGACTTCAGAAAGTTTGGAGTGTGTGATAGAATTCTACTCTGTGGTTTTCAATGAAAGATACAAGAATATTATACAGAGGGATGAGAGAGTCCCTCTGGCTAAATTCCCTTCCTGGTAATAATATGTATTAAACTTGACTTGAGTAAAAAGACAAATGCATATGCTTTTATAAAAGCAATATATTATTAGTGTCAGAAAAACCTAGGAAAATAAGATGGTCCAGAAATTCTAACATTTTATTGTACAAAAACAGAATTCATAAATGGGTTTTTAATACTCTGTGTGTGTGTGTGTGTGTGTGTGTGTGTGTGTGTGTGTGTGTGTGTGTGTGTGTGTGTGTGTGTGTATGTGTGTGTGACTAGGCCTTTAATTCAGGGACTGAGTACCATACAAAAGGTAAGTTTTTAAGGCTGGTACTGTACCATCTGAGCCGTACCTCAACTTCTGGCTTAATTTATGCTGGTTAACTGTAGACAAAGCATAAACTTTCTTGTCCAGGCTTGATTTGAACCATAGTCCTCAGATCTCAGTGTCCTAAGTAGTTAGGATTACAGATGTGATCTACTGGCACACTGCTGAGTTTTTAAATGTTATTACTAAATACCAATTTTAAATACTGCATTAGTACTAAAGCATTTGTTGGTTACTATCATATAATAAGATAGAATATAAATTCATTTATTTGAACAATATTTATCAAAAATAGATAGAATGTATTATTTGTTGTGTCCATGAGAAAATGATAAAATAATATTGCATTGAAGATGGAGCTCAGAGCCTGATATCTGAGGAGAAATGCTGTGAGAAATGTGAGTAAATAACTGCAATAGTGCAATTAGATACTGTAAGAGAAAGTTGTGCAATGTTTTCCTGAAATGTAGAGAAAATAATAAATTATGAGAAAATTCAGCAAAACATATTTGCATTGAATTTTTGTGTATCTTTTTATTACAAAGGTGATAGAGGGGTTACAGTTATATAAGCTAAGTTATGAGTATATTTCTTCTTGAAGAGTGTCACTTCTTCCCTTGTTTTCTCCCTACTTTCCTTCCTGAACCCCCTTACCCTAAAAGCCACATAGTTCATTTTCAATATAGTGTCTAGTATGAATACACTAAAACTACTAGCATAACCATGTTCATTTCAGCATTGCTTACCATAGCCAAGATATGTAATCAATCCATATGCCCCTCAGTAAAGGAATGGATCAAGAAAATGTGGTATATATACACAATTGTATTCTATGTACCCATCAGAATGATTTTCTACCATTCATAAGGAAATGGAAAGACTTGGAAACAATTATCTTATGCATTGACTTTTATATGATAAGTCAGACAGTTTACCTGCAAAGAAAGGGACAAAAGGTATTCCAAGGCTAAATAAACTCCATGTAAAATGGCAAAGAAACTTGTAAAAATCATTAGATAAGAAGAAAGCATAAACAATTGTAACTGAAATGCTGGATATCTATTGCTGCAACTATTAGAGTTTCAGTACCTAGTTGACCCAAATCTGCTGATCACCAAAACGTGACAGGAGCTTTGTAAAAATGTCAATTATTTGATCCAACTCCTGGGAATTTGGATGCAGTTGTTTTGAGATAGAAATTACCTGTGTAAAAATGGTTCCTAGTTTGTTATAGAGATTAACTAGATTTTGGAAACTACAGTTTTACTTAAATTTTAATGAGTATAGGAATCATTAAAAACTGTAAAATGTTGATTTATTAGTATAGCATGTGGTCTGATATTTGGCATTTGTTACAAGTTCCCAGGATGATGACATTGTTGCTGATGCATGCACTGAATAGTGATGTTCTAAAGCCTCACTAAGCAGAAAAGGGAAATGCTGAATCATAGAATGTTTATTAACCAGGGAAGTAACATGACTAGATTGTATTTTGAAACACTCACTATTTTGGCAAATGGATTTGTGTGTTGAACAAGAGTAGAGACTAGAAAAAGTATTAGTGTGTAATTGCCATAGTTTGGGAGAATACTATGAATACAGTTTGAGAGTCAACAACACATGGGTGTCATGTGAAACCATAGAAGCAATAAGATCTATGTGGAAGAATATGCCTGGAAATAAAAGAACCATCCTAAGAATCCTAGGAATAGTAATATTTAAGAAGCAAGATGAAAAAGAACTGCTTATAGAAGATAATGGAAATAATTGATTAGAAGTTTAACAGGGATATAATGAAAGAAACCCTTTAAATTATTAATTTATTTTCATTAAAGGGATAATGCACAGGGGGATTACAATTACATGGGATAGGTAATTAGTATATTTCCTTTCATACAGTGTTGCTGTTCCCTCATTTTCTCCCAGTCCCTCCCTCCCATCTCCACCCACAAGTTGTATAGTTCACTTTCATCAGTGTCCAGTGAGCTCCACTTTTCACCCTATTTCCATTGAGTTCTGTGTCTTCCTTCCCACCTTGCTGAAGATATACATGTGAATATACCACAAATAAGGTAAAGAAGACAGAATCATCACAAACTAAAAACCTTTTTAAAAAAGTCTTTTGATTCCATATCTTGGAGTTGGTTTCAGTATGTAAAATATTTTATATAAACATGAAGAGGCACTAAGGCATTGTTCCTTTGAGTTTCTCTCCTAAGAGTATCTTCTTTTGCTATCACTGTGTGAGAGTCTCCAGACTCCTATATAGTTTATCACACCCACATATATTTTAGATCTAATTTCTACATGTCAAAGAGAAAATATGCCGTTTGTCTCTGAGCTTGGCTTACCTCACTTAACATGATTTCTTCTAGTTCCATCCATTTCTCTGCAAATGGCATTATTTTATTCTTGAAAGAAATTCCTTAATTCCTTCTCTTTTCTTTGATACCACCTTCATCCTTATACTTTAATACTTTTAGTTTAATGTTTTCATCTCTTTCACCTTTCAATTAGTCTCCATCCAATAGGAAGCTGCTTTAAACTCACCTATGTTTGATTTATATGAGTAGCAGGTGATGGTTGTGATTTTTGACTTGATTATATTTATGTGAATTTTTGGACTTAGATGATACTGAAATGTGTTGACACTTTAGAGGATGTTATGATGAGGTCGAAGCTGGTTTGAACATGGGAAAATTATGAACCCAGTTGAATAAGTGACCAGAAAGCAGACTGCTATAAATTGAATTGTGTCTGACTAATGATACATTGATGTTCTAAACTCTAGTACCTGTGAATATGACTTTATTTTGAATTAGGTTCTCTGTAGATAAAATTGACTTCAGATAAAGTTATACTGAATTACAGTAGGCTCTATGCCAGTGACTGATGTTAAGAAGAAGAGAAGAATTTCCATAGACATGTGAAGACCAAGGCAGTAATTGGGGCTGTGTTGGCTACAAGCCGAGACACATCATGAATTAGTGACATCCATTGAAATCTAAGAAGAGGCAAGTACATATCCTCTATTAGAGCCTTCTGGGGGAAACAGCTAGACCAACACCTTACTTTTTCACTTCTAAGGTGATGGAATTAAGTTTGGCTTTGTGAAGCCATCTAGATTTTGGACTTTGCCATGATAAACCCAGGAAATTGTTACAGTTCAAATCCTGCCATCTTGTGGAAAATGTTTCAGTGACTTTTCATTGTCATTAATATAAAAGCAAAACCCTTTGACAGTGTCATAATCTGCACTCTGAGCTTTGCCTGCCTGATCTCCAATTTCATTACACACAGCTGTCTCCTTGCTTTCCCACTCTCTAGCTACATGAGCCTTCTTTCATATATATATTATCTCCAGATGAATCATGACCTTCCTAATGACTGTTAGAACCCCCCAACTTCTGTTCTCACTACACTTTGTATAGACACTTTGCATTTTTATGTGATTATAATTAGCACATCTTTTTCACTAGACAGTAAACCCATTGAGGCTAGGAATCATGTCTGGTTTTGTTCAGTGCTTGCAAACTTTTTTCCTGAGAAGCCTACTGTATAAACCAGGCTGTCCTCAAATTCTCAATCATCCTACGTTAGCCTATCTAGCAACACCTAACCTGAGTTTTCAAGAGTCTATCAGTTTTAGAAAAGGAAAAAACTGTCACTTCTTTCAATTAAGCAATCATTGGTGACTTTAGCAGTTTACATTGCATTTACACCTTGGATTGGCAATTAATAATATGCGTATATAATTCTTTGAATTTTGAGAGTTACATGGAGACTCCATTTGAAAAGAAGATAGCAGCTATAAGAATGGAAGGTTTGGTTGCTAGGATAAGCAGAAAAAGACAATGAAGAGGGAAATATAAATGATACCAGAAAGGAAGAATTCAGTAGCAATGTGTGTAAAGAACAATTTCAAACATATTGATTTATCTTAAGATTTGAAGAATTATTGTTTCCAAAGCCCACCTCTCTCTATATTTTAAGAAAATAGGAATATTTAATGCCATGTACAGATTTTCAAAACAGAAAAAATGTATGATGTACCATAGCATGTGCTATCTGTGTGACTTTTGTCAGGTAAATTAATCCCCTTTGCTACTTATTCTCATTATTTAAAGAGGATAATAGTCCTTATAGTATTATTTTGAAGATAAAACTATCAAAATAGTCTCTTCAACTCAGTAAGTATTCTGTGATAGAAAAGATGTTCAAAAGAAAGAAAGAAATATATCATATTCTTTTTTTATTGTGAAAATGCTGTACGGAGGAGTTACAATTACATGGGCAAGATAATGAGTACATTTCTTATCAAGCATTGTAGCCTCCTCCTTTGTTTCCCCTTCCCATCCCTTCCCATCCTCCCCACGCCCCCCTACCCAATCCTCCCCACACACACAAAAGTTGTATTCTTACAGTGATTAATCAAATTATGAGATTACAATGAATTATTGTTGTCCACTGTCATAGCTCAATGTACGTTTTTTTTCAGTAGATACATACTATTTTTAATCAATGAGGACATAGACACTGCTGAGAAGAATAAGACACTTCCATGAACAAGTACTGCTATTTATATTGCATACTGACATTGACTGGATTTCTATGGCTTTAGTTCCCATCAATATAACCTAGAGTTGATGGAAGGTATTTCTTTGTATTGGAAGCTTAGAAATGCCAGAGTCCCTTGTGATTGAAATAAGCAAAAAAGGCCTATCTATTACAGTTGATTACCAGGTCTTTGCAGTTGTGCTCCAGAATTTGTTGGGACTCTTTCCTTAAGTCTATACTCATAGATTTACCTTCATGGCATTCATATTTCTAGCTGGAAATATTGCGGCAGCATTGTTTTAGTTGGCTGAGTTGAAAGAATTTCATTATTCTTTTTGAAATAAGTTACAGAGTTATGGAAAAAACTAAGTACCTGTAGTCCAATAATGTCCATTATTTGCTTCATTTTTAATCCTCTTAATTCCCACTTTTTCTTTACTATCCATATAGTAAGCTTAGCTGCTGGCAGAAACAAAATATTTCATATTTATTCCACATGTACATTTACCACAGAATATCAGGCACAGAATAGGTAAACAAGAATAGAAACTACTATAATTTAGAAAATTAACAAATATTACCAGAGTAATGTCCCATAATATAATCTATTGACTAAATATTCTATATGTATTTGTAAAGAATTTTTATTCCAGTATTATTGACTGGAATGTTCTGTAAATAGCAATTAGATTAAATTGATTAATAGTATTTTATAAATCTTTTATACCCTTAATTATTATCTGACCATCTAGCCTATCAAAGAGTAATATTTAAGTCTGACTACATTTTGTATATGTCCATTTCCACTGTACTTATATCAGTTTCTCTTTCCTGCAATATGAATATTTGTTATAAGGTATATAAACAATCAAGATTGTTCTGTCCTGTTGATATGGCACTTACAATCTCTTGATTCCCATCTCACTATAAAAAATAACCTTCTTTAACCCTACAATATTCTTTGCCCCAATTCACTTAGTTAATTATAGATTTATCTACCCCAACTTTCTTTTGACTAGGATTAGCACATAGTACCTTTTTCATCATCTTTTTTTTTTTTTTTGCCAGTCATGGGGCCTGAACTCTGGGTCTGGGCTCTGTCCCTCAGCTCTTCAGCTCAAGGCTAGCGCTCTACCACTGGAGCCACAGCACCACTTCCGGCTTTTTCTGTTTATGTGGTGCTGAGGAATTGAACCCAGGGCCTCATGCTTGCAAGGCATGCACTCTACCACTGAGCTACCTTCCCAGCCCACTTTGTCATCATCTTCATTTTGATCTTATATATGTTTTTGCATGATTCTTTCAGGCATTATATGGTTGAATATATATATATATATATTCTATATATAATAGATTATATTCACTATAAAATAACTAATTATATAATATATCATATTATGTGATATAATACATCATATATAAGTAGCTATATTATGTACATGAGCCACCAGTGCCTGTCTTTAATATTATTTTTCATCCAATGTAACAATTTTTAATTAAGTAGTTGTATAAAGGATGCTATCTGATGAATTTTGACATTTAACTTAGTGTGATTACTACTATTGTATTTTAATGACTATATTTGGTATGATTATTATCAGATTTGTCTAACATCTTGGTAAAAAATTTACTATTTGAACTCTCTGTTCTTTAGGTCTTTTCTCTTGTCTTTTTGCCATTTAATAGATCATCTTTTTGTATGTATGTTTTGAGTGATTCCTGTGGTCCTTCTTTCTGACTTACTAGAAATAGCTTTTGTTTTTTTTCTATTCCAGTGTTTGCTTAGGTTTTAGAATATACACAGTTAACATGGTGATCTCACTTCAAGCTATACTTTTTCACATATGGTATACTTTGGTTTTATCTTTTCTGCTTTTATGTGATTCTAGTTACATATTATAAATTCTATAATAAATTCTTATTTTGTTAACCTGATTCCTTTTAAGTGAATTAAGTTTAAAATTTTTACATTTCCATACATAGTTCATATGTATAGTTACATCTACCATTATGGAAGGTAATAATTCCTGTAGTTTCAATGTACTGGCGTTTGATTCTTGCAGCTATTGTATCTGTGAAGATATGTTCACCTGTATTCTTTAAAAGTTATCTTCACTATATGGAATTTTAGGTTGACAGATGTTTCTTTGCTTTCATTATTCTAGATATTTTTCTCTGCTGTCTCTCCAATTATCAGTAACAAGTCCGCTGTGGTAGTATCCTTTCCCACTACTATACATATGTCTCATTTCTCTAAGTGATGTAGAACTTTTTTTTCTTTGTCATTAGTTTTGAACCATTTGATTATGGTGTGCTTTGTGTACTAGTCTTCATATTTTTATGCCTGGGGTTCATTGATTTTTGGATCTATAGTTTTGTACTTCTAAAGGAATTTTATGAAATTTGGCCATTATTTTCTCAAATAATTTTTCTCCTTACTACCTCTTCTTAAATGAATAAATGATAATAATAAATAAATAAATCCAATTACATGTATAAGACAATGCTTGAGGTGGTCCTGTACATGCCTAATATTCTTCATTGTGATTTATATGAATATATATACAAATATATTAAGGTGTTAGGTCTTCCAGTTGACTTCTCTTCTGTATTTTATAATTAGATGCTAATTCAATATATTATATTTTTGTCTCATGCATTATAATTTTCATCACTACAGAGTGTATAAATTGTAAAAATATATTTTCAAATTTATAATTTTTTAACTTAGGAAATAAAACTATCAAAACTCCTTTAAAGGCCTCTTAAATTAATTATAATATTGATGCTAATTTTTGATCAGTTTCAATTGATTACTCTTACTTCCTATTGTAAATTGCTTTTGATTTAGATTATTTTTATAATTTTTCATTAGATGCCAGACATTATGGATTTTCATCTTCTTGGGTACTGGATATTTTTCTATTCCTATAAGTATTTTTTAACTTAGTTCTATGTTGCAATTAATTGGTAGCAATATGGTACTTTCAAATTTTGGCACCAAATTTGTGTCTACCCAAAATTTCAGAATGAATTATTTTTTTACAAATAAGATCTTGGCAACTGAATTAGTTGAATTTGTTTAGAGTGGGCTCTAAATACAATGAATTTGGTCTTTTTAAGGAGGCCATATGAAAACAAACAGCAAAGAAGTCAGTGTGACAGTTGGAATGATACAGGTAACACGTCAATGAATGCCAAGGATTGTTATCAACCACCAGAAGATATAAGAGAACCATGTTCTCTAGGAGCCTCCAGAAGAGATTAGTCTTGTTTACATCCTAGTTTCAGATTTCTGACCTCCTGAATTGTTGGAAAATATAAACTATATACGAAAGAAATTTACAGATCTTTTTTGGTGCAGGTGAATTGGTTGAAGAAAATATACTATAATCCATAAACACATAATTTTACTTGGGCCAAATTCATCCTATTATTCTTTTTTAACTCTCTCTCTCACTCTTGCTATTTTTTTCTTTTTACTGGTCCTAGGACTTGAACTCAGGACATGGGCACTAACACTGAGCTTTTGTGCTCAAGGTTAGCACTCTAACACTTGAGCCCCAGTACCACTTTGGGATTTTTTTGGTGTTTAATTGGAGAAAAGACTCTCACAGACTTGCCTTTTTAGTCTGGCTTTGAACCACCATCCTCAGATCTCAGCCTCCTGAGTAGCTGGGATTACAGGCATGAGTCTCAGCTGACAGTTGGCTTTTTAATACTTGTTGATGTGTTGCATTATGCCATTTTATGCATATATAATGTACTTATGCTATATTCACAAAACAATGTGTACTTTGACCTTATACTCCATCATCCTGTTCTTTCCCCTTTTCTCCTCCCACTGATTTTCTCCCTCATCAATCTTTTTTGTAATCATGAAATTATTATGATGATTGCTAGTATATCTTGATGTTAAGATTTGTTAGGTGGAACCATCTCAGAATCTAGTATAGAACTAATTATTTTCTAGTGAATCAAGACCCTTGTAACTACTCCAGAACACAAGAATTATGATGTCTTACATTCTGATTGACGAGAATAGATACTATTTGTGGCTCTATAGTAAAGTTTGAGGGGATTTTTTTGTTTGTTTGTTTTGTTTTCGGTCATAGGGCTTGAACTCTGGGCCTGGGCACTGTCCCTGAACTCTTCATCTCAAGGCTAGCACTCTACCACTTGAGCCTCAGTGCCACTTCCGGTTTTCTGGTGATTAATTGGAGATAAGAGTCTTACAGACTTTCTTGACAGTACTGGCTTTGGATCTTGATCCTCAGATCTCAACCTCCGGAGTAGCTAGGATTACAGGCATGAGCCAACGGTGCCCTGCCTGAGGGTTGTTGTTGTTGTTGCTGTTTTAATACATCTTCAAAAAGTTTTTTTTTCTTTCTTTTTTACTTTTTTTTAAATTTTATTTTATTTTATTTGTGAACATACTGTACAGAGGGGTTACAATTACATGGGCAGGATAATGCATAAATTTCTTACCAAGCATTGCTGCCTCCTCCTTTGTTTACCTTTCACATCCCTTCCCAGCCTCCCCCCTCTCTATCCCAATCCCAATCCCAATCCCAATCCTTCCCCTCCCCCCCACCCTCCCACCCCCGCACCGACGTTGTAAAGCTCGTTTTGAACATGACAACTTGTACTTCTCATTGTTGCAACAGGTCCACCTGTATCCTTAAACGACTTGTTTTTCCCCATCTCCTCCACAAGTTATACTGACATCAAATATAGTGAAAACAGGGGTTATACTGTGGGGGAAGGACATACAAAGCAATAAGGAAGTAATCTTATAAATGCCCTAGAAACACATGCATGAAAGAAAAAAACATTAAAATACATATCTAAGGGTTCATTCTCTTAACATCACATTATCTGACCTTTTCCGCTTGACTCACACATATACTAGATATTGCAAATAAGGGAAACCATGGGACCTATGTTTCTTCAAAAAGTTTTATCAGTAATCTGCTGAAAACTCAAAGAAGACCCTCTCCAGATTTGGGGTGGGGGTTGTTCTCCTCTTGAGCAAATACTCAATACCTCAGTATTCTGTATTGAGAAATTCTGCTTCTTTTTTTCTCCCTGTATTTTCAGCTGTGGGTCTTCAAGTTCTGGAACCTTTAAGGCTTCACCTTTGTTTCTACTGCGTAGGTCATGTGTTGAATCAAGATTTAAATATTAAATGCCTCGTATATGCTCATCTCTTGAATGTTTGGACCTCAGTTGGTGGTGCAGTTTTTGAATACTTCAGGAGTTAAGGCCTAGCTAGATAAAGTCACTGAAGACATACCTTTGAAGGTTATACCTGGGTCCTCTCTCTCTCTCTCTCTCTCTCTCTCTCTCTCTCTCTCTCTCTCTCTCTCTCTCTCTCTCTCTCAATCTCTCTCTCTCATGCTCTCTCTCTTTCTCTCCTTCAGTGTGTCATATTCTTCTGGTGCCATGATTTCTGCCTTGCCTTGGGCTCAAAATCAATATAGCCAAGGGTTATGAGCTGAAACCAGGAGCCAAAACAAATAATTCTTCCCTTTTTATTGTTTGCTCAGGCATTTGTTACACAGAAAGAAAAAACTGAAAATCTGGAAATTCTTCACAGGCATTAAACTAAGACAATTGTAGGTTTCACCTTATTTGCTTTCCATTTTCACCAATTGCTATCCTTTGTTGCCTGTTGTTCAATATTTCAATATTTAAAAAAATACTTGATAGATTGTGCATCTAATTATTTCCAGTTCCTGTTACTGTATCATGCCAAATTATGACAAGGCTGTAAAAACATTTTAAGCATTTCCCAGGAACTGAAAGGAAGAAGAGCAAACTGTCCAGTTATGGCCAAACAATTAGGTAGTGATGGATTCTCTGGCATCTGGAGGTTTGCAAGGTATAATTTCTCATGAAAGGCATGGAGGCAACATCACCACCTGATCAGAAGTGTGTCTTTTCTGCTGATCAACATTGATCCTAGTGTTGAACCAGTGCTAACATTATGTCAGGTGTTCATAGGCTTAGTGTGATTATTAAATTAGTGAAAAAAAGTGCTTTAAGAAGCCTTTGCTTTGATTGTTCAAATTGTATTTTTCTATGTGAAACAGATGTTGTGAATTGCAGCTTTCTCATTTTCTCTCACTACTATACAGGTAAAAACCTTTCATTATTTTTCTGTCACAGAGTTTTCCCAATTACTTGTTTTCCTTCTTAGATATTTGGATAAAGCTAATTCTAAGGACAATACTAAGTGCAAATACCCCGAAGATTGAGAATGTGTTTTAGCAGTGTCAAGATTAATGTGGATGATGTAAGTTTAAAGAACTGTGGAAGAAAATTTACCCACTATGGTAACTTTTAGCAAGATAGGTATCATGATTCACTCATAAATCATGGTAAAACCTTATTAAGAATTTTAGTTTTTTACTCTGAGATAGTTTTTTACTCTGACTACTATGGGCAGGGGGGAAAGGCATAAGGAAGTTAGAATGAAATCACAAAACCTATAATGAGGCCTCTGCAGAAATTGAGGTGTTAGATGTCACTTGTCTGGTCCATGGTGTTGGCATTGTAAATAATGAGAAGTGGTCAGATTCAAATACATTTTGGAGATAGAACTAATTGTATATGATAAAAGAGAGTAATACAAATGAATATGATCTTTTAATCTCAGATGTTGGGAAATATAATATAACACAGTAATAGAGAAGAAAAATAGGGTCAGTTTGGAAATGGAGTGTTATATTAAGTTTCATATCAAAAGATATCAAATAACATTTCTTTATACAAATTTGGACATTAGAAAAACAAAGGAAAATTCTACAAATTAAAAAAAGAAGAAATGTAGAGTGCCAAGTTATACTGCCAGGCCAACAGTTTAAATATAATAAGAACCAGAAAGTAATCTATGTATTTGTAAAGATACAGCTCATTGATGACCCTAAAAATACTGAATCTGGTGAAAAAGCCTTTTTGAAATAAGGTTAAAAGAAAATGATATGTCATACTTGGCTGCAAAAATCCAAAAGTATCCAACATCCTCACAAAACACCACAGATCAACAGAAGAGCAAATTAAACCACACATAATACATTTTTAGCCAAATGAGAAGATGATAGAAAATACTACCAAAATCAAATTTGAAAGGGAAATACATGTTAAATACATGAATCAGAAACATGTAAGACATCACCTTTACCAATACTAGTTGTCTTGCCCAAAATGCATTTGCTGGATTTATTAATAATGAATGACTAGGAAGTCCAAAACAAAGCAAGTTCTCAAAAATGACTATCCTTCAAATATTTAAAGAGGAGAAACAATTGAGAGTGAAAAGTCCTCCTAGGATAAAAGCCAAGTGAAAGTATGAGGTGTGGAGTCCAAGCTCTGATACGAATACAAAAAAAAAAAAAAAGAGGGAATCACTTCATCTAAGAGGGATTATCTATTGTATGGATGGATGAGATATGATGGTACATGATAATGATGATCAAGATGGTAATGATGAAGAAAATTATGCATAGCTTGAATCCTTGTCCATTCCACTACTGACCATTTATTTTAAATTGTTCCAAAAATGTTCAATTCTGAATAAAATATATTCATGTGGGAAATATGATAGTTACAATTAATATACACTGAAAGAAAATAAATGACAGGAGAGTAAAACAGACTCTGTCAGGGGTTGAATACCAGCCAGAGAGATGACAATGAATGGAAAGCATGAAAGATGATGAATATGGTTGAAATACTTTATATTTGTGAATGGAAATTGAATATTGACAGACTTTATGAAGAAGAGGGTAAAAGAAGGGGGGAGGATGATATGGTACATTCTTTGCATGTATGGAAATGTTATAATGAAATCCTTTTTGCACAACTAATATATAATTATAAAAATAAAAGAAAATGGAACCTAAGTACAAAAATGTTTAATTTTTAAAAATTAAGGTAAAAAGTTTAAAAACCAAGTTTTTTGGTAGTTACGTTACCATGTACAACATTGTCATAAGTATTACTTATGTTTCAGTGTTCAAAGTCAAATCAATGTAAATTAAATTTCTCCTGTAAAAAGTAGGTGGCATCAAGAAAAATTCAATATAATTAGAAAAAAAGCTTGCTAAGACAGAAGGATAATAACCTACATAATCTTTGCTATAGTGACAAAAAAATACCAGGGGAATTGGGTAGTTCTTAGACTATTTTGAAGGAAATAAAACATTTTAAGCCTGAAATTATAGAGCTATTGAAATGTCAATACTTACTATCATTCTTTAAAAAAAATTCTAATTTGGAAGCAGAAATATCATTTTTGTTAAGAAATACTGGGGTTTAGGTGGGGAGGAGGCTTTGCTTGTATTAAGGAGGGACAATTTTGAGTATAGAGACTAGCTATCCCAGAAAATAAAGGATGGAATGAAAAAGGAAAAAGAAACCTAGAAGTAAAGGCACTGATTTGTCATTAGGAGAAAAAATGACTGTTTTAGGCTATTGGGTACAGAAACTGTTAGAACATTGAGCTATAGAATTTGCAAAGAAGGGTTTATGGTTCTGAAAGAAGGGGCTTTTAACTGAAATGTAAAAAGACAAAAAGAAGAAACATGCATTTTTCCATATTTTGCATTTCTTTTCTTTGTTTCTTTTATCCTTTTCTTCTTCTTCTTCTTCTTCTTCTTCTTCTTCTTCTTCTTCTTCTTCCTTCTTCTTCTTCTTCTTCTTCTTCTTCTTCTTCTTCTTCTTCTTCTTCTTCTTCTTCTTCTTCTTCTTCTTCTTCTTCTTCTTCTTCTTCTTCTTTTTTTTTTTTTTTGGTCAGTCATGGGGCTTGAACACAGAGCCTAAATACTATCCCTGAGCTCTTCAGCTCAAGGAAAACACTCTACCACTTAAGCCACAGTGCCCCCTCCAATTTTCTTGTGGTTAACTGGAGTCTCTTGGACTTTCCTGCCTGGGCTGGCTTTGAAATACAATCCTCAGATCTTGGCATCCTGAGTAGCTTGGATTACAGGTGTGAGCCTCTAGCTGCTGTCTTACATTTCTTGATTCTTTTTTTTTTCTGTCATCCTTGGATAATGTATCTCCTTAGTAACATCTGTGATTAATATCATGGTGATATTTTATTTTTTTAAATTTTTTTGTTAGCCTACATGAATAGGACAAGGAGAATTTCATTTTGACAATGCATACTTGCATACAATGTATCCTGATGGTGCTCTCTATTACCCATCCCTCCTTGTAAAACAATTTCAAATGATTTATTTTTTTCTATTATTATATATTTAAATGAAATCCTTGACCATATTCATCCTCATTCACCCTCTCTAATGCCTTTCCACCCCCTTGCTGATACTCACCTTGAAAAGTGAACTTATTGTAATTATTTCATAACTTAATTACATGACATTCATTTTTTTCTGCCTGAATGGTTCCAAGGGTTCTTACTGGATTATTTTAGATATGTATGCACTGTAATTTAATCTAAATGGCTGTCTTTATTGTGTTCTCTTTCCCCACTCCAGGGGAAAGAGCTTTCATTGAGATTCATTGATCAACAGCTTTCATTGAGATTCCTTATGATATCGTCGTACAAAGTAGGAATTGTTTTGATTCTCCATCTTTTATCTTTTCCCCACTCCTCTTCCCCTCTTCTATAGTCACATAGTTATGGTCTTGTTATAGCTGCATATATATATATATATATATATATATATATATATACTACATATTTACACACATATGTGTGCATATGTATATATGTGTGTAAATATGTACAGATATGAATATGTATGTCTTTTAGGTCTAGTTTCCAGAATTAATAAGAACATTTGAAGAACCAATGTGGTTCATAAAAGTACATATACTGAGTATATTTTTAAATTATGGAAGTTAAAATAAGATCTCTGTCTTCCAAAGACATTATAATTTAAAGTACAGTGATTGTCTGTAGAGGTATCAATGGACTGGATATATGTACTTACAAAGATAAGATACCAGGTAATGCTATCTACAAATAACTACCATAAGCTATCCAATCAAATCTTATTGTCATGAATAGCTGATGTAGTAATATATAGTTATTCATATAGTAATACTTCAGATTGTGCTGTTCAATTGTTTATTAAAAAGTGCCAATTAAAAGTTATATTCATTGTTTTACTTTTTGAAAATTTTATTGTGCAGAGGGTGCACCAGATGGAGGTGTGGGAGGAACTAATGATGGAGATTGATTATATAGGGAGAGGGTAGGAAGGTGGTGTGGCCACAGCAAATGTGGATGTGACCACAGAGGAAGAGGAAGTGACCTCAGAGTCTGGGGGCCTCCCACTGTCCCCAAGTATGCCAGTTACCTGGGGTACAGATGTTGGGTAGGGACTTCTAGGGAAGGGGCCTCGTGTGTGCATGGAGGGAGAACAACGGTAAGAGGACATTTTTACCTGGGCAGACTAACAACTTTAGTCATTTTGTATATTTCAAAAGTTATCATTAAGAAAGTCAATCTAAAATCTCATGTATACTTTTCATTTAATATTATCTAACAAATTATTGAGGAAAAATTAAGAGGAGAATTTTGACTATGAGGGTGGGTATAATTGAGGAATGAATTAACTGGAGTTTAGGAGACCTAGAATCAGCTGTTTTAGTAATATATTGGATAACTTGAAAAGGAAAAGTACCTATATCAGACTTGGGCCAGTGGGCCTCAGGAAGTGTAAATTTACTAGTTGTACCACATACAAGCCCAGGACCCATTTCAGAAGCCCTGCTTGAGCAAGAGATAACCAGCTATTTCTGCTTCTGTAAACACGCTTTCTGCCACAAGTTTCCTGCTCCTCCCTAACTGCTATATCGGCTTCAGCAACCCCAAATTTAAACCCACCTATTAGCAGCTAGCACAGCCCCTGTAATCTGACCCCTTACATATAACCTCTCTACTGGAGTTCACAGAATTTCTGGTGTGAGCTCTTCTTTGTCTCCCACATTCCAAGCATAAAATAAATTAGAGTCCTTATTCTCAGTGTCACTTAATTTCCGACAACAAACTAAGAAAGCCACCTATTGTGTTCATTCTTATTTTGCACACTGGTAAAATGAAATTATTTAATTAACTAGTCTCTAATGAACTTGGCAATGGTTTCTACTTCCTGAGTAATCGGTAGTAACTCTGTGTTGTGATCCTTTGTATACACTATTTGAAGGACATAACCATACTAGTTATCCATTTTATAGGAAAAAGAAATAGAATTAGGTGTGAGAAATAAAACTTAAGGGCAACCATAATAGTAAAAATGCAATGGAAATTAAATATTAATGCATTCGTAAATGAAGGTGTAGATCAAGATTTACTGATTTGAAAAGATTCATTTTGGGGCTGTCTTTTTATCTTCATTCATGGAGTGATTTGCTAGATTCTGACATACTGAATGATATATTCTCCATTTCCTACTCAAATAAATTTCTCATTAAATTATTTTTGACAAGAACACACTAATGAAGGAAAACATGGGGAACTATAATCTTCCCAATCTTTATGGGAAAATAATGACAACCCATGCATTGCTAGTTAATTACTTAATTGCCAGACATCACCTAAGCTGAAACAGAATGAAAAGAAAACAAATCCCTGGTGCCTTGTGCTGTTTTCACAGCGGGATCTGGGAACACAATATCTGGTATAAGCAGGAAGGGACTACACCATGTGTGTATAGACAAAGTTTATTGAAACATCACATGCTTATATACAACACACAAGCAGGAGAAGTAAATCATCAGTCAGGGGGCAGAGAGTTAATGTTAAAAAGTATTACAGGAGCACAGACAATTAGAGTTTAACTTTATGACAGAACCTTTGTCTGCATGGAGGAAGGGGTGTCCTTTCTTCCCCCAGAAGAATGTATGCCTGCATGCACCCTCATGGCACATAGGAGCTCAGATTGAGTTACTCAGGTCGATGGGTCCCAGTTAAGATACTGAAAAAGGAATTTGGTTAATCCATTGAAAATAACTATGGAATGTAAAAAAATAAAACAGATGCAGCCCATCTTCTTGATATGAACAAGAAATGTCCAGGGTGCATAAACAGTCTGTTTTGCAACACTGTGTAATGCCTTCCCATATGCTGCTTTCTTTAGTTTTTGCTACTACTTTTGCTACTACTGCTACTTTACTTTTTGCTACTAGTTTTTTTTCCCATATTAATGTTTACATAAGGGGGAAATATTTTCTGGTCTTTAGAAAACTGACAGAGAAGATAATATGTTAAATGCTAAATATTAATTTTAAGGGTTTTAGTGTTCATATAATTGAGCCCAACAACTATATGCATTGGCTCAACTTTGAAGTACTTTCAAAAGTTCTTGCTCTAAAGGCCTTAACATGCTTTCCTGTTTACAGGAGATATGTAAATCCCTCTCCCTGTGAAGACTCCTTTCCAAGATCCATTATGTCCTTAAAAATAAGCATGGTGTGCATTGGTTTAAATCTGATTATATGCTGCTTAATTGCATGTCTTTTTGCTTCTTGTCCTTCCTTCCTACCTTCCTTCTTTCCTACCTTCCTTCTTTCCTTCCTTCCTTCCTTCCTTCCTTCCTTCCTTCCTTCCTTCCTTCCTTCCTTCCTTCCTTCCTTCCTTCCTTCTTTCCTTCCTTCCTTCCTTCCTTCCTTCCTTCCTTCTGTCTGCCTCTCTTTCTCTTTCTTTCACACTCTTTCTTCTGAATCTACTGTTTCAGTAATATGTTGGGTGACATTAGTAAAATTATATTATCATTTCTTTTCTGACTATCTTTCCTTCTATAATACAGTGTCTTTAGTTGGTGGATGTTAAAAGAATCATTTTTCTTTCTTCATTGCTCTTATTTCTTATACTCTCTCCTCAAGCCAAGATAACTGTTGGTTTCAATTAGTATTTCCCTGACACAATTCCTTCCTTCATCATTAGTTAAGACATTTATTTATGTGAATCATTTGTTTCTAAAGTTACTTTGTTCTAACTTGAAATTGTGGAAATATAGTGATGAACTATCCATAAGGGAACCTGGCATGGGATGAGAGGGTATCTCCATGCTCTTCTATGGACAAAGTTAACTATAATCCTGGAGATAGCAATCCAAAGTTAGGTATAACCTTGTCAAATTTTAAAGTATAACTCCCATTGAAAATCATCTGCCATTGTATTCATCAGGTTCTTAAGAGAGCCAGATGTGCACATACATATAAAATGAGAAAGAAAGAGAGATTCAGAGAGAAAGAGGCAATTATAAGATGGATCTTGCAGTATTGGAGGCTGAGAACTTGTAAAACACAAGATCTTCAGGGGGAGTTGGCATCTGGAGATAAAGCTTAGTTCTAGTAAGAGTTCAATAGTCTGAGAGTCAAGAATGCTGATTAGCTGGGCACCAGTGCCTCATTCCTGTAATCCTAGCTACTCAAGAGACCAAGATCTGAGAATCGCAGTTCAAAGCCAGCCTGGGCAGGAAACTCCATGAGAATCAATCTCCAATTAGCCACCAGAAAACCAGAAATGGCACTGTGGCTCAACTGCCAATTAGCCACCAGAAAACCAGAAGTGGCACTGAGGCTCAAGTGGTAGAGTGCTAGACTGGAGCTACAGAGCTCAGGGACAGTACCCAGGTCCAGAGTTCAAGCCTCATGACCGACAAAAAAAAAAAAGAAAGAAAACACAAGAAGAATGTTGATTACATAGTTTCAGTCCAGTTACCAACAGACTCAAGACTCAGGAAGAGCCAGTGTTAGTATTTCCACTTGAATCCAAAGACAGGAAAAAATAGCATTGTCCAAGTTTTAAGGAAGTCACACAGAAAAAAATGCTCTTTTGCTCAGGGAAGAGTAAGCTTTTTGTTTTATTCATTCCTTCTACTGACTCGATGAAAGTGTACCTACATTAGGGAGAACAATCCTTTAGTTTACTGATTTAAATGCCAATGTCATTCAAAAATACTCCTAAAATCTTATGTAGAATACTGTTTGACCAAATATCTGGGCATCCTAATGTCTTAGTCAAGTTCACTCATTACATCAAGATTTATAGCTATAATCTACTTTATTCCATCAAATTTTGCATAGTAACTCTAGAAGACTCATTTCTATGGCATTTTAAACATGAGAACAGTGACGAACACCGTTGTTAAGTATTTTATAGATGGTAACTTATTGAATCCTTATACCAACATGAGACATAGATCTTAATTATCCTATTTGTAAATTAAAAGAAGAGAACTGAGTAATTCTGTTAAGGTTACATAACTAGGAAGTATCAGATTTCAGGCTTCAACCAAAGCAGAATAGGTGTATCATCCAGGCTCCCAACTAGTGACCGAAAAAACAAATGAGTTTTAGATGTGGACTAATTTGTCCAAAGCTACAATTCACATTGAATTGAACTAAATTCCACATTAAAACTTAAGTTATTTTTAAACAGGGTGCTGATGGCTTACAACTGTAATCCTAGTGACTCAGGAGGCTGACATCTGAGGATCATGGTTTAAAGCCAGGCCAGGCAAGAAAGTCTGTGACACTCTTATCTCAAACAAACTACCAAAAAAATCTGGAAGTGGAGCTGTGACCTGAATGGTAGAGCACTGAATTTAAGCAAAAAGGCTCTGGAAAATCATCCAAGCTCTGAGTTCAAGTCCCAGGACCAGAGAGAGAGAAAGAAAGAGAAAAGAAAGAAAGAACTTCAGCTATTTTTATAACATTTATTTTCTCTTCTTATTCTTGTACAGTTTATGATGGTTTAGATACGATAAAAATTTGCTTGAGTATATTTTACTGATCTTGTCAAATTATTTTTTTATTTTATTTTAAAGATGTTGTATGGAGGGGTTACAGTTACATGAGTAATGCAATGAGTATATTACTTGTCGAGCATTGTTACCCCTTTCCTAGTTGTTGTCCCACTGTCCCTTCCCTCCCCCACCTCTCGCACTCCTCTCGCACTCCTCTCCACCCCACTCCTCCGCCCAAAGTTATAAATTTCATTTCTAATATACTGTCTTGTGGGTATCATTGTTTCAGGGAACCATCCTGTGTCCTTCTTTTAGCATTTTGTTATCCTTCTTCCCCTTACCAGATTAGGCAAATGTATATATACAAGATGCAGGGTATGAAAATCTAGTACAGTGACAACAGGGAATATGCCATAGGGGGAAGAGCATAAAGGAAACAAAAAAATCACATAGTACATTTAAAACAACAACAAATACAAAGTTCTGGTGTTGATATCTTGTGGTTCATTTCACTTAGCATCATCTTATATGGTCATATGTACATAGCTTTTTGAGCTCATCTGATAACATTATTCTATATGTATATTAATTATTACAAATAAGGGAAACCATGGGACCTAAATTTCATTGGGACTGGCTTACTTCACTTAATATAATTTTTTTCAAGTCTTTCCATTTCCTAACAAATGGGGTGGTGTCATTCTTTCTGATGGAAGTATAAAATTTCATTTATATATATATATCACATTTTCTTTTTTTAGTATATATTTTTATTGTAAATATACTGTACAGAGGGGTTACAGTTACATGAGTAAGGTAATGAGTACATTTCCTATCCAGCATTGTTACCTCCTCCTTTGATTTTCCCCTACAATCCCTTCCTTCCCCACTTCCCCAACTCCTGAAGTTGTAAAGTTCATTTTCAATATAATGTCTTGTACATCTCATTATTACAATGATACCACATTTTCTTGACCCACTGATCTACTGTGGGGCATCTGGGTTGGTTCCATATCTTAGCTATGGTGAATAATGCTGTGATAAGCATAGCTCTGCTGGTAGCTTTAATATAGCCTTGTTTGTTTTGATTTGGATAAATGCCCAGAAGTGGGATTGCTGGGTCATAGGGGAACTCTATGTGTAATCTTTTGAGGAACCTCCATACTGCTTCCAGAGCTATTGAACAAGTTTACACTCGCACCAACAATGCATTATGGTTCCCTTCCGGCCACACTCCCTCCAGTATCTGTTTTTATTATAATTTTTTATTCTAACTGGGGTGAGGTGGAATCTCAACGTTGTTTTGATTTGCATTTTTTTATGGCCAGAAAAGTTGAGCATTTCTTCTTCCTGTGACTATTGGCCATTCTTATTTCCTCTTCACAGTGTTTTTCTTTTATTGCAAAGAAGTGTACAGAGGGGTTACAGTTATATAAGTAAGGAAATTAGTATAATTTTTGGCAAACGTTGTTCTCTCTTTCTCTTGCTATCCTTCCCCTTGACTCCCCTCTCCCCCAAGTGGTAAAGTCCATTTCCATCACTGTTACATTGGTTTACCCTTTGTCCTTTGTCTCACCATTTCTGTCACAATATTAAGAAAATCATTTATCTATTTGTTCTATTACTCTTTAGAGTTTGTTTTGATATGCTGCATGTCTGAATTTGTATCTACACATTTTTCATTGTACACTCATGTATCAGAGTCAAATAAAATACATAAAAGACAATTAGGAAAACTCTAGATAGAATATTTGCCAAAGGTTTTCCTTCTTCTATTGAAATATTAAAAGCAACAATAACAACTACTAGAAACTGACTATATTAATCTTACAGGAACTATGGAAAATAATCAAACACCTAGATCAACTTAATTGAAGCACAAAAAAGAAGCCACATCAAGAAGTGATAGGAAATTCCTAACATTTTTACTACTATTTGTTCTACTTTTCTGAAGTATGGCCTTAGTATAGCAAGCAGCCATTCTGTTCCCAGTTCCCTGCTTGAAATGGAAAACAGAACATAAACTAATGTTCCAATCTATCTAACCCAAATGATTAATTTCTCTTTTACTAATTCAGAGCTCAGATGTGGAAAAGAATCATCAGATTTAGGTGGGAATATAACAGAAAGAACCAGGTAATATTTATAGAAATTACAGAGGAGCTACATACTTAGTGTTATATGAGAATTTGATCAAGGAGATAGAGAGAAGCTACACTTTAAGAGCTCAAACTGGGAGTCTGTATTAAAATGCTGGCAACGACAAATGGACTCCTGTCCTAAAGATTGCAGCCTCCAATGCATGCAGTGAGAAGAAAGCTTATATAGGCCAAAAGCACATATGGTATGAGGAATTAAACATTCCAAAAGGGTTTGTAAAGGGATGGTAGGGTAAAAACAAAGGAGGAGGCAAAAATGCTTGATAAGAAATGTAGTCATTACCTTGCTCATATAACTGTAAACCCTCTGTACAGTATTTTCACAATAAAAACCTTATTTAAAACAATAAAAAAATAAAATAATAATATCAAAATGAAAAAAGGGTTTACATAAGTAAAGTGAATCAGATGAGGACACTTAACCCTAACAAGTGCTATATATAGGCAAAGCAAACCATCAACTGGAACAATCAGGGGCAGTCAAGGGCTAGTTATCCAGGTGGAACAATCATGGACAACCTAGGACAAATATCTCTGGAGAAAGACTTTCAGGGAGCTTAACAACTCATGACACCTATATTCCAAAGAATGTCCTATATCATTTCTAGAGTTATCAGAAAGTCTCCATTATCCACTAATATCTCAAGATGGCACCAGTTAGACCCACTATCCATGTTTCACTAGCTACAGAAACACAGGAATAGAGAGTGCATCGAGGCATACAACACACTATGTAAGACCAGCAAGCACAATCTTATATGGGTGATTTGAGGAAATGATGGAATTTAAACATAGCCATATATTCAGCAAAATGAGGAAGCATATACAGATATAAGTAGGCTACATATTCAGAACAACATACTGAGAATGTCTTAAGCATTTGCTGTTAAGCTATTCAGGATGAAAGTGTCTCAGAGTATTTGTTCAAAACTACGCCAGCAGAGAACTTAAGACTCACCTTGAGCCCCTGAATAAATACCTTGTTCAGAGTCAGGACATTGTGAACAACGATAGCAACAATAAAATGGTTAACTATATCTGAAATTAGTGCTATACAATCCTTACTCAGATGATTCGAAACCCTTACCATGTAAGAGAATCAGTTGTATGGTGTGCTTTTCCAAAAGAGCATTTCTTATACGCAGGTATTCTGATTTATATTCCTAATTCATTCATATTTAAAATATTTCCTAATAAATAAAGAACAAAATTTAAAGTTTCATATTTTTATTTATAGTCACTGATGGCTCTTTAGCTTTTGCTATTATTTCAGAATATGTAATCAATCTTTATATTTATTACCAGTAAGTAACTGTGTATTTATAATGTGGAGAAATTCAAAAATTTCTTTAATCTCATATTGCATGACATTAGTCTGAAGAAACTTTGAATAAATCCTGATTTAGTCACTTAATAAGTTGATACTTCTTGACTCTTGGGAACTCGTCATCACTGGCTCTGACTCACCAAAATATCCAATTAAATAATCTTTTCACAAATGTATACGGTCAGTTATTTTGTATATATTCTCTATCTCTGGGGATTCTCCTCAGTGCTTTTGCTAAGTCTTTCCTATAAAGTATGTACACATTTGTATATTTGGCAATCACTTCCTATCCCTTCCTTATAAGTCATCCTTGCTATCAGCTCTTACTCTAGAAGCTTGTTGAAAGGCATTTCCTTCTCAGGCCTGTTTTTGACAGTCAGGTGTTCACTACTGTTATATCCAGTTTGTCACTATTGTAGTAGCTTCAGCTCACACTCACAAACTCTATAATGTTAGAGATTGGAAAAATATATAAAATTTCTCAGAAAATATGTAACATTTTTCACCATGGAAATTAAATTGATACTTCTTAAAAATTTAGACTCTGGACTCTCATCTTCAGTTTTACCCAATCTGATTCAGTAGGAATACAATCTAGAAATCCAACTTTAACAAGCTCTCAAGTGATTTTACTGTATCCTAAAATTTAAGAGCCAATGATTAAGAATGATTCCGAGTTAAAAGTGTATAATTTGTGGAGGGGAAGGGAAAAAACGAATTGTTTAAATAGGTATACAGGTGGACCCATTGCAACAATGAGATGTACAAGACGTTATGTCAAAAAACGAACTTTACAACTTTGGCTGGTGGGGGGGTGGTTGGGAGAGGGAGTGGGAGATGGGAAGGGATGGGAAGGGGAAACAAAGGAGGAGGCAACAATGTTTGATAAGAAATGTACTCATTAACTTGCCCATGTAATTACAACTCCTCTATACAGTATTTTCACAATAAAAAAAAGTCCAGAATCTAAGCCTGGCATGGGAAATACATATAAGAAAGAAGTCAAAAAATAATAGAGATGTGTTAAAAGAACAATTTATCCAACTGACAGAGAATAGCCAGAATAACCTGAGTGACAGAAAATGATACAATTTTATAGCTGGATGCCAATGATTCATACTTGTAATCTTAGCTACTCAAGAGGTTAAGAATAGAGGATCATGGTTTGTGAGATTCTTATCTCCAATTAACCACCAAAAAGCTGGAAGTGGAATTGTGGCTCAAATGGTAGAGTGTTAGTCTTGAGTTAAAAAGCTCAGGGACAATATGCAAGGCCCTGAGTTCTAGTCCCAGGTTTGTATATATACATATATATTAATCTAAAGTATAAAATTAATATGCATGAGGCCATAGTTTTATAAAAAATAAATCAAAAAAGGAGACAAATCTACCTTGAAGTTTTAGTTCCAATAATTTATGCAGATACGCCATCTTCAAGGAAGGAGAAAATCACTTCTGTTTTCCTCAAGTGCATGTTCCACATAGTGACTGCTTTCCAAAGAAGTAGTATGTTAATATGGAAATAGGTTTAAAAAACATCAGAGTAGGCAATCCTCATACACACAGTTCACCACATATTCATTAGTAAAATCATCAGCAAAATGTCATGCTTGCACAAAGAAGTAGTATGCTAATATGGAAATAGGTTTAAAAAACATCAGAGTAGGCAATCCTCATACACACAGTTCACCACATATCATTAGTAAAATCATCAGCAAAATGTCATGCTTGCACAGACTAGCTCTGGAGTTTTTATATAAAAGACTGCTTAATTCATTATTTTTGACATAATTCTTCAGATTCTTCTAGGAAAACATCTCTATGACACTTCATTGTGCAGGACTCTTGGATTTAGAGATCAAATGGTTTTTCTTGTTTATTTTTTTGTGAGAAGTGTTGCTCCTACTCTCCTATATTACTATAGCCTGCTTCTGAAATAAGATGTAGTCCACATTTTCTTGATCCATTCATCTACTGAAGGGAATCTGGGTTAGTTCAATATTTTAGCTATGGTAAATAATGCTGCAATAAACATAGTTGTGCTGGTTGAATGTGGTGTACATATACAATGGAATTCTATGTCTCCATCATAAAGAATGGCATCACCCCATTTGTTAGGAAATGGAAAGAGTTCGAAAAAATTATATTAAGTGAAGTAAGCCAGGCCCAAAGAAACATAGGTCCTATGGTTTCCCTTATTTGCAATAACTAGTATATGTTTGGGACAAGCAGAAAAGTTCAAAAGCTATGTACATATGAACAGATGAGATGAAGTTAAGTGAAAAGAACCCCAAGATAGAGACACAAGTGGTCTTTTCTTTCTTGCTATTGTTTCTAATGCATTTATAAGGTACCATGTAGTTTTTTGTTGCTTTGTATGTTCCTCCCCCACGGTATAACCCCTGTTTTCATTGTATTTGATGTCTGTCTAATTTGGGGAGGGGAAGGGAAAAATCAAAATGTTTAAATAGGGATACAGGTTGACCCGCTGTAACAATGAGATGTACAAGACACTAGGTTGAAAAACAAACTTTGCAATTTAGGTGGGGGGGAGTGTAGTTGTGGAAGTAGGAGGATGGTAGGGGAAAAACAAAGGAGGAGGCAACAATGCTTGATAAGAAATGTACTCATGACCTTGCTCATATAACTGTATTCCCTCTGTACAGTATTTTCACAATAAAAAAACTTACTAAAAAAACTTGCATGGGCTCCCTACTACAAACAGAATATTTTTTTAATAACTTCAAGATTCTTTATTTACAAAAAGGTGTAGTCCACAACACAGACCAGAAGGCCAGTAATTTCTTTGGTTTTCAGAACAAAGAAATAATCAATCAACAAATTACCTCTATGTAATTGTTACCAACTTTAAACAAATTGGTTGGCTGTAGACCCTTGCTGTGATAAGATGGGAATGGCATCTCCAATTTGTGACCTTCTTTCTTCATCCCCATAATCCTAATCTAATCATAAGGAAAACAGAAAAAATAATGAGGACATTGGGATATCATACAAAATACCACATTAGTTGTCCAGAAAAATATCCAGTTCATCCAAAATAAGGAATCACTCACTAAAAATCACAGCCAAGAAAAGTCTAAAGAGACATGACAACTAAATATTATGTTATCCTAGATGAGATCCTGGAACAGAAAAAGATATTAAGTGTGCAGAAAGAAAATAAGAATAAAGATTTTAGGTAACAATGTATCAGTATGTTTTCATTAATTGTAACAAATGTACCACCCTAAGATATTAAAAGGCAAACTGGCTGTCAGGAAAATGGTAACTCTCTGCTATATATATATATGTGTGTGTGTGTGTGTGTGTGTGTGTGTGTGTGTGTGTGTGTGTGTGTGTGTGTGTGTGTGTATGAATATATATACACACACACACATATATATATATGAATATATATATATATAATGTAAAGTTAAAGAATTTCCAAAATAAAAGGCTCATTAAAAAGCTAATTTGCCATGAAAAAAAGTATTTGGAAGATGTGGTTAAGGTTATTCAGATTAGCTCAAATGAATGACACAGTTTTTTTCACAATAAAAAGACTGGTTTGAGTACCTATTGAAAAATTGGAGAAATACATTCATATAATTCCCAACACTTGGTAACTCTTAAGTCAGTTTAAAAGTAATTTGTGGTAATTATATCACCCACCTTTTCTGCTTGATTGTCATTTATCATCATTATTTGTAGTAAATTCCATCAAACCAGGTCTCCAAAGATGCATGGTACTTCCATTTACTGAATTTATGTATTAGAATAGGTTATGGTCTTAGAATAGTATTTGACATATCATAAATCTTTCATAAGTGTTCACCATTAATGTTCTTAATGCTATAAAGGAATTTAGCCATCACCACCTTGTGTGTAAACATGTATATGTGTGTATATACACACATAGAAACAATTGTCATGAGATATGTACAGTTGTTCATATCAGAAATGTTTGTTGATGGTTATTCCATGCTCAGTGATCTTGATAGCCTAGATTAAGCAGAATAATGACAGGAATCTGGAGAATTTATTCCATGAAATGAATGCCAGGTGATCAATTATCATAATTAAAGATCTCTGATTAGTATTTTAAATATAGTTAGCCCTAAATTGCAGGAATATTAGTTTTCTTTTCAGCATAATTCTGAATACTCATCCTTCTTCTCAAGATACAGTTTACAAAACAGTGTCTTACACATTTGCTTATTTGATTATAACAACAAACTCATGCTGTAGGTAGGAAATTGCTCTCCTATCACCCAGCAATCCCACTTTTGGGCATTTACCCAAATGATCACAAACAAGACCATACTTAACCTACCAGCACAACTATGTTTATTGCAGCATTATTTACCATAACTAAGTTATGAAACCAACCCAGATGCCCCTCAGTATATGAATGGATCAAGAAAATGTGAGATCTAGCTATATATAGATATATATATAGAGAGAGATGTATATAGATATACACATAATGGAATTCTTTGCCTCCATCAGAAAGAATGACATCGCCCCATTTTTTAGGAAATGGAAAGCCTTGGGGGAAAAATATATATTAAGTGAAGTAAGCCAGGACCAAAGAAACATAGGTCCTATGGTTTCCCTTATTTGCAATAACTAGTATATGTCTCGGACAAGCAGAAAAGGTGAAAAGCTATGTACATATGACCAGATAAGATGATATTAAGTGAAATGAACCCCCAAGATAGGAACACAGTGGGGTTTTTTTGCTATTGTTCCTAAAGTATTTATAATAAACCATAGGATTTTTTTGTTGCTTTGTATGTTCCTCCCCCAAGCTATAACCCCTGTTTTCACTGTACTTCATGTCGGTGCCCTGCATCTTGTATAAACACTTCTCTAGCTTGGGGAGGGGAAGGGAAAATACAAAATGCTTAAATAGGGATACAGGGTGACCCATTGTAACAATGAGATGTACAAGACACTAGGTTGAAAACGAACTTTACAATTTAGGCAGGGAGGGGTGGAGGAGAGAGGGGGGAGTGTAGTTGTGAAGGTGGGAGAGAAGACATGGTAAGGGATAAACAACAAAGGAGAAGGCAACAATGCTTGATAAAAAATGTACTAATTACCTTGCTCATGTAACTGTAACCCCTCTGTACAGTATTTTTGCAATAAAAACATTAAAAAAAGAAAATAGAACAAAATTCTGTTGCATCTATGAGGGATATATTACCTGTGATATGATTTCTACCTTCACAGTTTTTTAAAAAAAATAAGGTTAGAATTGCATCTGCTCCTTATATTTTATGCTAGCATTTACAACAATTCATTATATGTACAGAATTCTCGAGCTCTAAAATTAAATATAACAAAAATTTGTGGAGTTTTGAAAATATTTCTGTATACTTACTAACAATGCTTCTGAGTATTATCTTCTATTACAGAGAGAAATAACTGCCTTATAGCAAAGATATTTTATTTTATAACAACCTACATCAAAAATAAAAGCCCAGGCCTTCAAAGGCCTATCAAAGCAGAATATTTATCAGATAATTCAGTATCTTTTATTCTTCTCAGACTCATACTGTTCTGCTGCACTGGTATGGATGTTAGCTTAAATTTTTTATACTTTGCTATGGAGATATGTTCCAAAATATCTTTGTTTGGTCCAAATATGTAGTACCCAGAATCTAGCTATGTCTAAATAACAAGTATCTTCCACATGTGTTCAAAAGGCATTAGTCCTTGAAAACGTTAAGTAAAAAATACAGAGTTCTATTGTTATTGTTACTTTCTTTTATTACAGTCCTTCAAGTTGGCTTTACTGTTGTGATCCTTCAGCCTCATCCTCCTAAGAAATTGGATTATACACATTTGCTACTGGCCCAGCTGTTATTGCTATGCATCATACAGAAGGAATCCAGCATTATTTTGGTTACATCTTCCAAAGGTAAACAAACTGATGTTTGTTTAAGTATTTCAAATCTATACCAAGTTACTACTTTATCAGAGAAATTTCTCCTACCAACCTTTTTTATTCTGGTCCTGGGACTTGAATTCTGGGTCTGGGCACTGTCCCTGAGCTTTTTATGCTCAAGGCTAGTACTCTACCACTTGAGCCACAGTAACACCTCTGACTTTTTAAGTGATTAATTTAAAAGAAGAGTTTCATGGACTTTCCTGCCCAGGCTGGCTTCAAACAGCCATCTTCAGGATCTGTGTCCTGAGTAGCTGGGATTACAGGAGTTAGCCACCTTCCCCCAGCAACTGCCAACCTCTTATAGAACAATAAGTGTCTTTGCTTTTACTATTGTCCCACATTATTGCTTGTTTTGTTTGTTTTCTGCTGGTCCTGGGGCTTGAATTCAGGGTATGGGTGCTGTTCTTGACCTTCTTTATTCAAGGCTAACGCTCTACTACTTGTGCCACAGCAACCCCTGCTGGCTTTTTGGAGCGGGGAGGTAGTTTATTGCAGATAAAAGTCCCACAGACTTTCCTGTCTGGGCTGGCTTCTAACTGTGATCCTCAGATCTCAGCCTCCTGAGTATCTAGAATTACAAGCATGAAACACTGGCACCTGACCCACATTATTTTTTAATACAGTATATATTTTCAGCTCTCCAGCTCTTCAAATGACTCTTTCAATTATAACATGTGAACCACGAGAATCACGAGTTTTCATTGCTTACCTTTAACTGCACAACCTAAAAAGATGTATTTTGAAAAAATAGCATACAATCAATATTTGTTGAATAAATGAATGCTACAAAGGTAAGTGAGAATTTTGGAGGGAATTAATTTTTTTCAGTGTTGGAGATTAAACTCTGAGTCTCACAAATGTTATGTGAGTGCTCCACCACTGGGTTACTTCTCCACCTCTAAAGCTAACTTTTGAAATAGCAAGTGAGTATAATCATGAAATAAAATCATGAAATAACCAGTAAAGTAGTATATCTATCAAAAGAAATATCATAAAAAATTACACGTTTTAAAATGTGCATTGAATTGTTTAAAGCAATAGCAGCTTTTTCTGTGGCTATAGAATTTGGTGGTATGGCTGGCTCACCAGGGGAGCTATTTTTAGCTCTAAGCTAAAAATTGCTTCTAAAATTAAAGGAATATGGCTTTCATACAAATTCTTACACAGACTTAGGGAGCGTCAGAAAAAATGCAGGACAGAATAGACAACCATACACAGAATATTTGACACAGAAAGAATGCTAACTTGAAGAAGTTCATTACTGCATTCACAATGATGTGATTTCTGGTGTGAAAAGTACCTGCAGAAAGAATTTTTCCAAGCATATTGAAGGAGAGTAAAAATTCAAAATAGATATAGATGGTAGCTATAACTAAAAAATATTATGTGAAAGTATACTAAAAATTTGAAATTTGAAATATTTGAAATATTTCAGATGAGGAGAGGAAACATAAAACACAAACATATAATTTTAATAGAAAATATAAGCAGATTCCTGATAACAATTATACAATTTCCTGAGAAAAGATTGTTAATAAAAAGCACAAGTTGGGACCATAGTCTGATTTTAATTTTGTCAGTTTTCACATCATATGTTTTGGAACTCTCACATAAACTTTGAGATTAATGTATACTCATTTTAAATGAATCCCTTTATTATGAAATCAATTTGTTAATCATTGTGAATATTCTTTATTTTAAAATTTACATACAATAGAGAATTCCATTTTCTTTTGATTATCATTAGTATGGCATGTGTCCTCTCATTCTTTTATGGTTAACTTATCTTCATGTTAAATTTATATTTTATAGTATGTGAAAATAAAGATAGGTGTTTGCTTTTGTTTTTGGTGTTTGATACAGGATAGTTTAGGATGAAAGCAATTTTGAGATCTTCCTGTCTCAGTACCCAGAGTGTTGTGCTTACAAATGTGCACTACCACTTCTACCTGGGTCTTTTTATCCAATCAGAGAGTTGCTGACCATTAATTGAGGTGTATAAATAATTTTTATTAAATATAATAATTAACATGCAGTTTGAATTAGCACCTCTCTATTATTTTCCTTTTCTTATTTGCTTAATCTCTTTCTGCTTTCTTGATATCTTTGATGATTTATTTTACCTTCTTGTTGGTTTCTTCTAGGCTCCATATTGGCTAAAAATCTGTTCTTTTAGTGATAACTTTCGATTTACATTGTATAAAGTTTTAACATAATAGACAAAAGTGATATTGCATTTATTTTATACTATAAAAACTTTAGTTTTTCAAATGATATATATCATAATAAATTCTAATTATTTACATTTACAATCAGTTAACTTTAAAAGCTAGTAAGGATGAGAAATACCCTTATTATCTAATATAACAGTTACTATTCTAGGGGGGGGTTTCTTTCCTTTGTGTAGACCTAGATTGCTATCTATTATAAAATTTCCTTCTGCTTGAAGGACTACTTTGGAAGATCTGCTACTGCAGATCTTTTGTATGTCTGAAATCACCTACATTTTTCCTTCATTACTTCAGGGTATATCTATTAGTGTATACATGTAGCATGATTTTGTCCCTTTAGTATGTTAAAAGATATTTCTCCAATTTCTCTTTTAGTAATTTTAATGCTTTATCTTTTTAAGTAGTCATATGAAGGGGTTTCAATTTTCTTTCTCTTGCATTGTTCCTGAAAAAAAATTGGCTGTCATACTTACCTTGTTTTCTGTATGCAAAATTTTTTGACTGCTTTTCAGACATTCTCTTTATCACTACTTTTGGTAAATAGTTTATGGTATGTTCTGATGCGATTGTCTGTGGTTTCTTTTAGTTTGATTTATGATAGTTTATATTCATTTTCTATGTAGCCCAGGCTGGCCTTGATCTCATATACCTATCTCTATTCATAAGTGCCGGGATGATAGTCATGAACCTTATACCCATCTTCTTCATATATCAATGCTTCTGGTCCATTGAGCTTTTTGACTCTGTGGGATCATAGTTTTCATTAAATCTAGTAAATATATAATTGTCATTTTTCTACTTCCTTTTATCTCTCTCTCTCTCTCTCTCTCTCTCTCTCTCTCTCTCTCTCTCTCTCTCTCTCTCTCTCTCTCTCTCTCTCTCTCTCTTCTCTCTCTCTCTCTCTCTCTCTCTCTCTCTCTCTCTGTGTGTGTGTGTGTGTGTGTGTGTGTTGAACTCAGGGCCCAGACACTGTCCTTAAGCTTTTTTGCTCAAGGCTACTGATCTATCATTTGGTTTATAACTCCACTTGGGCTTTTTAAGTGGCTAATTGGAGATAAGAATTTCACATACTTTCCTGTCTGGACTGGCTTTGAACCTTGATTCTTAGATCTCAGCCCCCTGATTCCTAAGATTGAACCATCGGTGTCCAGTACTGCTTTCTTTCACAACTCTAAATACACATACTTCAGAATATATTAGCTTGTCTCACAGTTCATTGTTGCTATTTTTAAGTATTCTTTCTCCCTACATTCATTTTGGATAGTTTTTATTTCTGTACCTTCTAGCTTACTAATATTTTGTTTTTATAATACTTTATGAATTGTGAACTGATCAAATTTATTTTTTCATCTCAAATATGATAATTTTAAAGTCTATAAATGTATTTTGAATTCTTTAGAGTATCTTCTGTATTTCATCTTTCGGTTATATGTAGATATTTTACTGTACATCTATGTTAATTATTATCATCATTGTTAATTCTTGTTTATATTGCTTAAACTGATTTTTTGTCATTATTTACTGTTTCTTTGTTCGTATAGTAATATTTTTACTACTTTATTTTTTGATTGATCAAATCAGGATAATTAACATACACATCCCTTTAAACTTTCATCACTTCCTGATGTTGAGTACCTTTAAAATTATCTCTTCTATTTTGTTATTAACAATGAATTATTTTAAATTATTTTTACCTGCTGTGCCACAAGTACAACAGAATCTGTTCCTACTAACTATAAACCATGCTTGCATCCCTGCAAGATTTTATGCCCTGTCAGATACTCTGTATTTTACCACTCACAACCTTAATATTTGCATTCCTATAAATATTCTTCAGCTTTCTTTCTGTATTGTCACATAACTTGGAAATAATTTGATCTTTGGAGCACTTATTTTAGAAAAATGTATTAATCAAGAACAATGTTCAGTCTGGAGATGATTATACCATAGTATGAAGAAAGAGCATTTTGATCACATTCCCCACATTTTTTTGTCTGGTTACAGGGTAAAGTTATTATTTCTAACCTTGTGTGAGCACCACTATTTTGATTATATTACCTCTAATCCTTTATGGCAGTTCTTTCCATAGTCCTGTATAGTTTTTAAACACACATGTGGTGATCAATATCTGTTGAATACTGGAAGAAGACCTTCTGTGAATCTTAGAAATTTTCTCTTTGCATCTTTTTCAGCTCCTGTACTCTCTTCTAAACGCTCGAGCTACTCAGGTCTCTCTAGAATCTTGGCTGTGTTTCCTAAATTTATTGACTTGGCAAGAATACACAAGTGTTTCCTCTGTGCAGTGTTGCATTTCAAAATTTTTTCAACTGTGTAAGCAAAGAAATGACAAGTTTCAACCTATTTTATCTTCATGTCTCATCAACCACTTTTTAATTGCCTGCTGCACAGTTTCTTAATAAACATTATTTAATGTGTTTTGTACATGTTTATTATAGTTGTTTCAAACAGGAAGACAAATGGACTGTTTGGTATTCTTTTTTTTATAAAATTTTATTGTGAAAATACTGTATAGAGGGGCTGTATCTACATGAGTAAGGACATGAGTACATTTCTTATCTTTTGTTTTTCTTCTTTTGTTTTTTCCCTACCATCCCCTCCCGCACACCTTCACAACTACACCCCACCCCGCCACCTAAATTCTAAAGTTTGTTGTTCAACAATGTCTTGTACATCTGATTGTTACAATGGGTAAAACTGTAGCCCTATTTAAGCATTTTGTTTTTTCCCTTCCTCTCCCCAAATTATACCAACATCAAACACAGTGAAAACAGGGAATATACAGTGAGGAGGAGCATACAAAGCAACAAAAAAATTACATGATATATTATAAATATATTCAGAACAATAGCAAGAAAGAAAAAAAGAATTGTGTTCATATCTTGAGGGTTCATTTCAATTAACATCATCTTATCTTGTCATAGGTACATAGTTTTTGCACATTTCTACTTGTCCCAGACATATACTAGCTATTGAAAATAAGGGGAACCTTGGGACTTATGTTTCTTTGGGCCTGACTTGATTCACTTAAAATAATTCTTCCAAGTCTTTCCATTTCCTAACAAATGGGGCAATGTCATTCTTTCTGATGGAGGCATAGAATTCCTGTGTATATAAATACCACATTTTCTTGCTCCATTCATCTCCTGAGGGGCATTTGGGTTGGTTCCATATCTTAGCTATGGTAAATAATGCTGCAATAAACATAGTTGTGCTGGTAGCTTTAGTATGGTCTTGTTTGTGATCATTTTGGTAAATGCCCAAAAGTAGGATTGCTGGTCATAGGGGAGTTCTGTGTGGAGTCTTTTGAGGAAACTCCATACTACTTTCCAAAGTGGTTGAACAAGTTTACATTCCCACCAACAATAGATTCCCTACTGACTACATCCCCTCCAGCATCTGTTATCATTAGAGTTCTTGATTATAGCCATTCTACTTGGGATGAGGTGGAATCTCAATTTGGTTTTGATTTGCATTTTTTTTATGGCTAGAGAGGTTGAGCTTTTCTTCATGTGTCTATTGGCCATTGTTATTTCCTCTTCAGAGAAGTTTTTCTTTAAGACTTTAGCCCAAATATTTATTGGCCAGTTGTTTCATTGAGGATTTGTTGTTGGGCAATTTAATTTTTTAAATTTCCAACTGTATTTTATTTTTAATTTTTTTATTGTGAAAAAACTGTACAGAGGGGTTACAATTACATGGGCAAGATAATGTGTACATTTCTTATCAAGCATTGTAGCCTCCTCCTTTGTTTCCCCTTCCCATCCCTTCCCAGCCTCCCCCCACCCCCCTACCTAATCCTTCCCCACCCCCCCACCAAAGGTGTAAAGTTCGTTTTCGACATGACAACTTGTACTTCTCATTGTTGCAACGGGTCCACCTCTATCCTTATTTTATTAAGTGAAGTAAGCCAGACCCAAAGAAACATAGGCCCATGGTTTCCCTTATTTGCAATAGTTAGTATATGTATGAGTCAAGCAGAAAAGGTCAGATAAGGTGATGTTAGTAAAATGAACCCTAAGATATGTATTTAAATGTTTTTTTTCTTTCATGCATTTCTTTCTAACGCATTTATAAGATTATTTCTTTGTTGCTTTGTATGTCCCTCCCCCACAGTATAACCCCTGCTTTCACTGTATTTGATGTCGGTATAATTTGTGGAAGGGAAGGGGAAAAAAAAAGTCGTTTAAATAAGGATCCAACTGTATTTTAGATATGAGACCCTTATACATTTTATGACTAGTGAAGATCTCCCAATCCGTGGGCTTTCTATTGATCTTGCTAGCTATGTCCTTTGCCATGAGCTCTGCAGGTTCATGCAATCCCATTTGTCCAACCTCTCTTTGATTTGTCATGTTTCTGGGTCTCTATTAAGAAAATTTTGGCCTGTGACAAGGAGACCTAGTGTTTATTCTTTTCCTTCCTGTAATGATTTCAGTGTGTCTGCTGTGACTCCAAGGTCTTTAATCCATTTAGAGTTGATTCTGGTGCAGGGTGATATATAAGGATCTAGCTTTCTAGTTTTCTACAGTTAATTAATCAATTTTGGCAGTACCACTTACCGAAGAGTCAGTCTTTCTTCTGTTCTATTTTTTTAGCTCCCTTTTTGAAGATTAGATGGCTATAGGACAGTGGGTTCATTTCTGGGTTTTCAATTCTATTCCATTGGTCCTCAGGTCAGTTCTTGTGCCAGTACCAAGCTGTGTTGATTACTATGCCTTTGTAGTAGAGTTTGAAATTTGGTATTGATATTTCTCCAACACTGTTCTTTTGGTTAAGGATCGTTTTTGCTATTTGGGGTCTTTTATTGTTCCATATGAATTTTTGGATTGCCTCTTCTATTTTCTTTAAGAATGAGATTGGAATATCGATAGGTATTGCAGTGAATTTGTACATAGCCTTGGGAAGTATTGCCATCTTCACGATCCTTCCGATCCAGTAGCATGGGAGGTTTGTCCACTTTCTAAGTTCTGTTTTGATTTCCTTTTCCAGGTTTTAAAATTTTTCATCATAGAGTTCCTTCACTTTTTTGGTTAAGTTAATTCGTAGGTATTTTATCTGTTGTGAGGCTATTACAAAAGGAGTTGCTTTCCTGATTTCTGTTGCACTCTTCTCATTGTTGGCATACAGAAAAGCCATTAATTTTTGAGAGTTAATTTTTACCCTGCTACTTTGCCAAAGTTTAGAATCAGCTAGAGTAATGGGAAGTAGAATCTGAGGGATTCTTTAAATACAAGATCACGTTATCTGCAAAGAGGGAGAGTTTTACTTCATTTTTCCCTATTCGGGTCCCATTTATATTTGCATCTTGTTTTATCACTGTATGTATGCATTCTAATAGTAAAATGAAGAAAAGTGGAGTGAGTGGACATCCTTGTCTCATTCCTGTGTTTAGAAGAAATGGCTTTAGTTTTTCACTATTAAGTATAAAGCTGGCTGTAGGTTTGTCATATACAGCCTTTATTGTATTGAGGAATGTTTCATGGATTCCTGATTTTTCTAGAGTCTTCATCATAAAGGGGTGTTGTATCTTTTTTGTTTTTTGCCGGTCATGGGGCCTGAACTCTGGGTCTGGGTGCCGTCTCTCAGCTCTTCAGCTCAAGGCTAGCACTCTACCAGTGGAGCCACAGTGCCACATCCAGCTTTTTCTGCTTATGTGGTGCTGAGTAATCAAACCCAGAGCCTCATGCATGGAAGGCAAGCACTCTACCGCTGAACCACCTTCCCAGTCCCGGGGTGTTGTATCTTGTCAAATGCTTTTTCTGAATCTTGAGATAATCATGTGGTTCTTGTCCTTGCTCTTGTCCATGTGATGAATTATATTAATTGATTTGCATACATTGAACCAGCTTTGCATCCTTGAAATGAATCCTGTTTGATTGTGGTGTATGATTTTTTTGGATGAGTTGTTGAAGTTGATTGGCCAAAATTTTGTTAATAAGTTTTGCATCGATGTTTAACAAGGAAATGGGTCTATAGTTCTCTTTCTTTGATGAGTCCTTGCCTAGTTTTGGGATGAGGGTTATGATGGCTTTATAGAAAAAGTTGGGTAGTGAACTTTCTCTTTCAATTTCATTGAAGAGTTGGAGTAGTATTGTTGTGAGTTCTGCTTTGAAGGCCTTGGAGAATTTCACTGTAAATCCATCTGGTCCTGAGCTTTTCTTAGATGGGAGATCTCTTATTGCTGTTTCTATTTCGATGCTTGATATGGCCTTGTTTAGTTGGTTTAACTGTTCTTAGTTTAGGTTCAGCATGTTGATAATTTTCTAGGAAATTGCCCATATCTTCCAGATTCTCAAAATCATTAATATAAAGGATTGAGAAGTATTCCCTTATAATGTTCTGAATCTTGGTTGTTTCTGTGGTGATGTTTCCATTCTCATCTCTGAGTTTATTTGGAAAGGTCTGTCCATTTTGTTAATTTTTTCGAAGAACCAATTCTTTGTTTTGTTGATTCTTTCTATGTTTTTTGGGGATTCTAATTCATTTAATTCTGCTTTAATTTTAAATATATCTTTCCATCTACTAGATTGGGGCTTAGCTTGCTGATCTTTTTCAAGGAGGTTCAGATGTCTCATTAAATTGTTGGTTTCAGATCTTTCCAATTTGTTGATGTAGGAACTCAGAGCTATAAACTTGCCTCTGAGTACTGCCTTTGCTGTGTCCCAGAAAAGCTGGTAATTTGTGTGTTCATTTTTGTTGAATATCATGAACATTTGAATTTCCTTTCTAATCTCTTCCATGACCCACTGGTGATTCAACAGTGTGTTGTTCAGCTTCCATGTGTTACAGGACTTTCTTTGGTAGTTTTTGATTTTGAGTTCTCATTTTATTCCTTTGTGGTCCAAGAGAATGTAGGGCCTAACTTAATGTTTCTTAATTTGGACAAGTTTGCTTTGTGACCTAAAATGTGGTCTATTTTGCAAAACATTTTATGAGTTGCTGTGAAAAACGTGTATTCTGATGCTGATGCTGCTGGATGAAATATTCAGTAGATGTCTATTAAATCTAGTTGATCTCTGCAGTTGTTTCTTTCTGTGGTGTCTCTCTTGAGTTTTGCTAAGTTGATTTGTTTGATTTAAAGTCCCCAACAATTAATTTCTTTGGATCTCTATGAGATTTGAGGGAAAGTAGTATTTCTTGGATAAATTTGAATGCTCCATTGTTTGGAGAATAGATATTTAGAATTGTAATATATCCTCCTGAAGGAGAGATTCCTTAATTAGTTTGTAACGACCTTCTTTCTCTCTTCTCACTAATTTTAATTTGTAGTCTATTTTATCTGATATTAGGTTTGCAACTCCTGCCTGTTTATGGGGACCATTTGCTTGGTAGATTTTATTCTGGCCTTTCACTTTCAAAATATGTTTGTTTTTATGGCCAAGGTGTGACTCTTGAAGTCAGCAGATAGAAGGAGCTTGCTTTTTAATCCAACTAGACATTGTATGTTGCTGAGAGTTAAGACTGAGAAGTGTTTGTTAGGTCCTGCCATGTTATCCACTTTCTTGGGGGCTCTGACAAGTAGGTTCTTCCTATGGTTCTTGGGTTCTCAGGTTGGGTGCAGTTTCATGGCCTTTATTGTGATCTTGTTGTTTTTCTATGTGTAGAGCATCTTAAAGTATCTTTTGTAAAGCTGGTTAGGTGGAGATATATTGTTACTGTTTTTCTTTGCTCTGGAAGCTTTTTATTTGGCCTTCCATTATGAACGAAAGTTTCACTGGGTACAGAAGGTATTCTTGGTTGATAGTTGTTTTCCTTTAGGGCCTGGCATACGTCATTCCAGTCTCTTTTTGCTTTAATTGTCTCTGCTGAGAAATCTGAGGTTATTCTATTTGGCTTCCCTTTATAGGTGATTGATCTTTTCTCCTTGAAAACTTTAAGCATCCTTTCCTTGGACTGATTAATCCTGTGCATTTTATAATGTGACAGTGGGATTTCCTTTTCTGGTCTGCTCTATTTGGGGTTCTAAAAGCTTCTGGTCTCTGAATAGGCCTATCTTTTTGCATGTTTGGGAAGTTCTCTGCTAGGATCCTGTTAAATACATTTTATAGACCATTAAGTTCTGGCTCTTGGTGCTCCTCTACACCCATTATCCTCAGATTAGGCCTTCTGATGGTGTCTTCCAGATGTTGAATAGATCTACCATATTCTTGGATTTGTTTTGGATTGTTGTGTATTCTTTCTCTATAATATCTAGGCTGTCTTCAATCCCTGAGATTCGATCTTCTGCATGGTCTAACCTATTGTCAAGGCTTTCTACTTTGTTTTTTATTTCCTTTAATTCAAATTGGTCGGCTTTGATAGCTTCAAATTATTTGTTGGAGCTTTGTTTTAGATCTTGTATGCACTTCTTTACTTCCTTAATTTGGTCTTCGCTGTTTATTCTAAAATCTCTTAGTTGATTGGTTATGGTTTCATTTGACTCTTTCCTTCTGTCTGGCTCCATTCAGCATTCCTTTTGTGGTCTCCCTGGATTCTTTCAGCTGTGTGTTTATAGGTTCTATGAATGCCTCTCTTGATCTTTGTATATTCTCTTCCATCTCACACAATTCCTGTATTACTCTTTGATTAGCTTCCTCAAGCTCACACAATTTCTGTATTTCTCTTTGACTGTTCTCAGTCTGCTCAGGCAATTCCTGTGTTTCTCTTTGACTGTTCTCAGCCTGCTCACACAATTGTTGTATTTCTCTTTGACTTTTCTCAGCCTGTTCATGCAATTTCTGTATTTCTCTTTGACTGTTCTCAACCTGCTCACACAATTCTGTATTAATCTTTGAGTAGCTTCCTCCAGCTCACATGATACCTGTAGTAATTTTTGGTTAGCCTCAACATGCTCATGACATTCCCATATTAATCTTTGGTTTGCCTTGTCTTGCTCTCTATCATGCTCACACTGATCCTTTGCAGGTTTTCAATCTTTTCATTCACCATATTTACCAGTAGTGTTTGTAGAGCATTCTGGATTATTCATTAACTGTTCTGTTACCTGATTTTCTTGAGTGGGAGTTGAGATACCTGGACTTGTCATTTTTCTTGTGTTTCTCCAGCTTGTTCTGCCCATTTGGTATGAAATTAATACCAATTTTGTGCTAGAACACTATATTAAGGCAAGCATCAACCAGAGTCCCCTAGTTGCACAGTCAAAATGGCTGCAGATACAAATTCAACTAAATTCAACATCAAATAGCCATGGACTAATGGTCTAAGAACAACAAAGAGGGATTCAGCAAACCAGAAATTATTAGATTTAGTTAGAATTGTGAGGAAAAATAGGATTAGGGGAATGTGGAGAGGTGAAAAGGAGAGTGAATTTAACCAAGTCCTAATCTCAGAGAGGAAATGTATAGGACAGAGTGAGTGGAGAGAGATAAAGAAACAAGAAAAAAATGAAAAAAACCAAAAATTTAAATTTAAAAAATGAAGCACTTAAAATTATGTATGCATAAAGAAATTATATTGAGAGAATAAAAGGCTAGGATGAGAGAGATAAAAAGGAAAATTGAAAAAATAAAAAATTTTAAAAACGGAATACTTAAAAATTATATAGTTACAAAGAGATAATTCTACTATTAAAGAGATTAAGCCTAAGAGTTTGTGAATTAAGTAATACATTTCTGAATTAAGTGTGCACACAATGAGATACAATATCTAATAATTGACGATGGGTATATACCTGGGGATGAGCAGAACAGCAATTTAGTCACACAAAAAATAAAGCCAAAAAAGAAACAAAAATGGACCAAAAACTTAAGAGATTTAGAGAACAACACACACACACACACACACACACACACACACACACACACACACCACACACACACACACACACACACACACACACACACACACACCTAAAATAAAAATCATGAAAAAAAAAACAGAAAAAAATTTAAAAATTAAAAAAAATGGTAGAAAAAAGAGTTCTTTCATTTTTGGGTGGCTGGGGTAAGATTTTGTATCTCCCTTGTGTCAATAACCAGTCTCTTGTTGGAGTCTCTGGTCTGCTTGTTTTGCTTGGTTTTCCTGTGGCTTGGTTGGTTTCTTAAGTCAGTTTGTTTGAGCAGGCAGAAAGAAGCTCTGCCTTCCTGGGACTTTGTAATACTCCTCTCAGGCTAGTTCAGTGGGAGAGAGATCTACTTTGAGTATCACAAAAGAAGGAAATGGCTGTTTTCTCTAGCTTGTAGTTGTTGTGATGAGGCTAGGCTCTGGGTAGGGTTGAGGCCTATCAGCAATCAGTAGGTTTTCCCTGAGCTGCTAGCTCCTGATACAATCACAGAGCCCAGCCTGGAGCCATTCTCAGCGTTTATGTTTACTGAGTTTCAATTGTTTGTCTAGGTTGCAGTGGGGAGGGGCAACCTCTGGCTCTGTTTACCCAGTGAAGAAAGTTACTCCTCAGGGGGTAGAGTTCCTCTGCCTGGGAAGTGCAACATTCCCATGGGTGGAGCTGAGCCCATCCAGTCAGGTTAGGTTTCTGTAACCTGTGGAATGGCTCCTATTGTTTTCTTCAAGGCCTAAGTTGGAGCTAGCTGCCCTGACCAGACCTATCTCAGTATCAAAGATGGATATCTTCTCTGGTGGTGGGGGAAGGACTACGTTCCCACTGCTACTTCGTGAGAAGGAGTGAGGATGTCTTGAGGGTACTCAGCCAAGCTCTTGGTTTCTGGGCTGTCCCTGGTCTGCGATCAGCAAGATGGAGATTCTGCTTCTTGTCAGTTCTTGCTTGTGGTGAGCAAATTCTCTTGCACACTGTGTCTGGTGCCTTTGTCCTGGGCTCTCTGTTGATGTGGAAGTAGCAGCAGCTGCCACTGCATTGGACACCGGCATGTGCTCAGAACTCTGTCCTTGACCAAACTGCCTGGATTTTCCCTCTCTGGCCTAAACTCTCTGTACTATGATGGCACACTTGGTGTGATTCTCTAGCCTAGGAATGTTCACTGGAACACTAAAACTGCTTTCTATGTGAGAGTTTCTTTAGCATCCAGCTTCTCCTCCACCATCTTCCTCTGGACTCCCCTGTTTGGTTTTCTATATTTGTTGAAAGCAGAAATCTGATTCTGTACATTTTACTTTTTAATGATGTTGAATTAAATGCTAAGTTCATTTACAATTCTTCTAGTAAAGTTTTTTAAGACTATGCATTTCTTTCTGCATAAAATAAAACCTTTGCTAAACCTCATATATTTTACTTTTGCATCATATTTGTTACTTAAATTAAGAAAATAATTTTCTGATATTAAAGATAAAAATTTATAGTCTAGTTTCATTGGACTCATGAAATCACGTCATTTGAATTTCATACTTTGGGGCTTTTTAGAGATGTCCCTTCTTGAATAATTTAATAAGGCAAACATTTGTTAGCACTTTTACACATATCAACATTAGCTTTTTAACATATTTAATCCAAGTTAAATGAAGTATTGTGTATATTTATTATTCACTAGTTCATCTTCAGACCTCCTCACTTATCTGAGCTTCACGTTGGAAAAAATATTTGGTAGCTTTCCATTCTTCATATTAATATTATTTCCATCTCTGATAAAACAGGTTATTTATTTGTGGTTACCATTCTCAAAGCTTTGATTGACTGAAGCTAGTCAGCATATGCAATCATACAAGCAATAGTGGTTAGTTCAAGTAAGGATGATTCAGACAAATTTGAATTAGTACAATTTCTTCCAAAAAAGATTCTTCTTTCTTTGATAACATGGATCAAGGTAATGAATGAAGCTGTTGCAGCAATTTTATAGCTATAAGGCCAGTGTTTAAATCTGATAGATGCAAAGTTTTTGTTTAAGTCTAAAACACTATGGAATGTAATATAAAATGAAGAAAAATGGCTATAAATAATATAATTTTATCTATCTGGTAAGTGTTTCCTGAAGCTAGACCTCTTCCAAGTTTGTCAGTGATTAGAGGCAATAGACGTTTTCCTTTCTTTTCTTTTTTTCTCTTGTGTCCTCAAGTACACTTAAATCGGACTGTTTATAACTTGCAAGTACAGTATTGGGATATAGACCCTGACTGATGATTTTTATCATGATTGTCATGTTTGGTGTGGGGAAAATAGTTCTGTAGTATCCATTACAGAAAGATTCTATCTGTCTGGAGTTTGCAGTATGTTACATGTGCTCTAATACTCATGCATGGTAGAAGTAGGATTTCTTCAGATTCTTGTTTAGAAGCTTTTGTCTTTTTAAAATGGCAAAAAGGATTTACCATTTGTTTCCTAAAACAGCAGAATAGAAGCTTTAAGTGAGGAAAGGAAGAGATACCATTATAATCAAGCTCTCCAATAGCATACATTATCATAAATTTTCTTATAAGGAAGTAATATAGAAATGACTCATATAATAGAATATTCTAGTAGTATTCTTGTTTTGTTAAATACACTTAGAACTTATTAGGGTCACCTTGAATTATCAGTAATGGCAAAATTATATTAACACAATAACCTGTAATACATACTTAATAATAACAAGATATAAGAAAAACATGGGTTCCAGATAACATTTTACTAATGATGGATTATTTAAAAATATTATGTTTCCTCAGATTGTTAGTAAGGTAAGGATCACAAAAAATCCTTGATTGTATGGCTTATAAATAGATAAATTTCTTTTTCAATTCTTTTGGAATTGAAAAAGTTTATTAATATCATAAATTATAAAACTATGTTATTCATTGTAGGAGTAAAAAAAACTTTCCTTACACTGCCTTGTATTTGATAATAACTTTATCCTTATTTTAATTTTTGTTTAGATTTTCAAGGAATATTATGAGCTTCCTTTCCATAATGAAAAGAAGAAAATCCAAAACATAAAATGGTTTTGATTAATGTGGTCACCGGTAGCTCATGCTTGTACCCCTAGCTACTCAGGAGGCTGAGATCTTAGAATCACAGCTAGACAAGATAGTCCATGAGACACATGCCCAACAAACTTCCAAAAAAATAAAAAAAGAGCCTGAGGTACAGCTGTGGCTCAAGTTGGTAGACCAGTAGTTTTGAGCAAAAGAATCTCAGAGACAGCCCCCAGACCTTGATTTCAAACACTAGGATTGGCACACACACACACACACACACACACACACACACACACACACACACACACGCACACACACACACACACAAATAGCCCTGATTAAAGCATTTACAAATGGAAAAGATGTGCGGTATATTTTGCCTTGAAAAATTCTTAAGAATAGTTTTATAGATGAATTTGCATGACACTTCTTAAACTTGTGCTGTGATAGCAGGTTTCATGTTTTGAGAAAAATACTATATTTTATTTTTGGGTCAGTCTAAGAACACTAAAACAGCAGAAAATAGTGTTGAATATTCATTACTTCACAAGTAGCCTGGCTCTTGCTAAAGTCTAGGAGAAAATTATGTAGGATAAAACCATTTCTATTTTTTCAATCCTCCTAGTTGTATTATATTTGTTTCCTTCCCCCATTGAAATGCTTGCATTCTTTCCTGGTGAGTGATCTGAGGTCTTCAAAAACATCTCTAAAAGAAGAGATGCTGTAGATCTATCTACATTTCAAGTGTCATTCAGGTACATGCATATCTAAGTAGGCAGAGAAAAGGAGACATGATGGACAGTTTAAATGAAAGATATATAAACCATGTGCATATTTTGGAAGAACACATGGAAATATACATTTCAGTGATAAAATGGCCCATCTACTGTTTTAAGCAAGTGGAAAATATTCAAATTGAGTTTCCATTGAATCTTTCTCCTCCCTCTGTCTCTCTCTCTTCTCTTTTCTTTCTTCTCTCCTTCTCTCTCCTCTTCCCTCTCTCCATACTCCTAGGGATTGAACCCAAGATGTCTTGAAAGCTCTTCTACTTGATCCCCAATTACTACTCTCCAGTGGATCTCTTAAGGGCAGAATTGATCATTTTGTTCAATTATCTATATAATCAAACTTCTAACAACTGCTTAAAATGGAATACTATTAAATATGGCAGCTTCTTATTCTATTCTATACTCTTAATTTATATAACTGTGCTTGAAAATACGATCAAATTTCCCAGGAAGTTAAACAGCTTTGCTTTGCTTTTGAATGATGCTAAACTGAGATAATGAAATTTTGAATATTTTTTTCATTGTAGTTTATGGATACTGAGCAGATTTGAAAGAACCTGTTCTACAATTACTTGGATTATCTAGTAATATGAAGTCACTACAAAATTGTTTATTTTTTAAGTTTTTTTTTCTCTCTCTGTCTCTCTCTTTCTCTCTTTTTTTTTCTGAGATAGTATATCCCTATGTAATCCATGTACTCTAATGACAGGTGTTTGCCACCATGGCCAAAAGTTTAGTCTATTTGTTTAAATGTACTTAAAAAAACTGAAGCCACTTTTCAGAACAAAGCATTTTAATTTATAATTCCAATTTGTTTTAAATCATGTTCATATTGAAATGTGACCTCATCTGTGTTTGACCTTTATATACTGACCCATAAGACATCACTTGAAACTGTCGGTAATATGTCATCTCAATTAGCAGACAATTTAGAAAACAATCTCTGACATTCACATTTGGAAAAAAATGTTTCTAGTTTCTGTGTATGTACCAAGGTTCTCCAGACAAAGAAAAATAATCAATAATATATACCTTTATTTGTATCAAAATAGCTAGAGATCTGCTTCTGTAAATGGAGAGAGAGGGAGAAAGAGAGAGAAAGAGAGAGAGAGAGAGGGGGAGAGACAGACAGAGACACAGACAGACAGACAGACAGAGACAGACAGAAACAGAGACAAATTAAGGTTGATTGGTTCACATAATTGTCAGGACTGATAAGTCTGAAATTTGCATGTCAAAAGGAGTTGGTACTGCAGTTGTGAAGCAGGATTTCCTTTTGCCAGCAAACCATAATGTTTGCTCCTAAGACCTTTCAGCTGATTGTTTGAGACCCAGCCACATTATGAAGGGTTATCTTCTCTACTTAAAATCAACTGATTGTAGATTTGAGCTGTATCTCAAAGCACTTTCACCTAACACCTTGATTAGTGCTTGAATAAATAACTAGGAATTATATTCTAGCCAAGTTGACACATGAAAGTAAGCATCAAATATTTTACAAGGACATACAATTTTTCACTTCAAGTTCCTGAAATTGACCAGTTTCTTAAGCAATTATGCATTAGGCCAATTGTCCTTCATTTTTTCTTTAAATCATTAAGTGAATATTCATAGAGATTTATTTTCTTGAACTTTTTTCTTCTTTGGGAATAAACTACCATTAGTGTTACTGTTAACTGACAAGATTTTTTTCTTTCTAACTTATATATTGTTTTTGTGTTTATTTTTTCTGAAAATTTTAGTAATTGTCTTAGAGCACTTAAAGAATATGTTGTGTCCAATTTGATGAAAGAATAGTTTATCTTGCCTAATGGGCTAGAGTATTTTGAAATAGTCCATTTTCCTTATATGAAGCAAATAATTAACCCCCAGAAATATATTACATGTTTAAGCAACTTTATTCTCTTTTCCTCTTATTGCAGTTCTAATACTATGGTCCTACAATAATCCAAGATGTGATTTTTTAACAAAATGACAAATTTCATTGTGAGAAATCTCCTTTTTCATTTTTCCATAAAAATGAGGATGGATCCCAGGGTCTTGCACAGGTTAAATATGCACACTGAGCTACATCAACAGCTCTCTTGCTGCTCTTTTGATAATGATAGTAGCAAGAATGACTTCATCATTTTAGACTTTTTTGTTTATTAAAAATGATATTTAAATCATTCTTTAGAGTGTTGTAAATTATCCAGTAGATTTTATCAATAAATAAGTCTAAAGACAAAGTTAACTAAAAAACCAGTAGACTTGAACCGTTTTGAGCTATTGATTATTTATAATGATATGAGGAAATAATATTTTTGTTTTATGATTTCACTGAATAGTTAGGAATTCAAATCACTAAAAAATTTGAGTGATATTTAATAAGTACATTCCTTTAATTTTCCTTAGCCAAATGACTCTGGCTTTCAAAATGGGTCAGAATATATTTTCTAAAAAGGCTGATGAGATATAAACAAAAATAATCATGAAAGTTGTTGAGCGCAAGCACGTCCCTCAGAAAGAATGGCACCAAATTGTCCCAAACATGTACAGATTTAGTCATAATCTTTAACATTTTAATATCTAGTCAATTTTCATGTTGAAAAGCCCTAATTATGCAAATGTATTTTGGATACCTTTTGTAATCTGATGGCATTTTCCCAAGAGGTAATTGCTTTCATAAAGCAGCAACAAATCTAGAAATTTATCTTTGAAACTGTTAAGCTATGCCCACTTGTAGAGTTAGAATTTCAGAAGATTATGAGAGAAGATTATCCTGAATTTGCAAATCTAATGTCATGATTGTTATACTTCATAGGACATGCTCAATCAATAGTGACTTTTACTATAATTTCATACAGTAAAAGTAAGGGAACAGCTTTTATATGACAAGTGTGTAGAAAACAGGTAATTGATTGTATTGGTGTATTTGTCTTTTACATAGTATACCCATTAATGACAGACATAACACTGATGTCTTTATAATATGACATATTTTTATGACATGATTTAATCTTAAATTTTGGTTTTTAGAAAAGTGATTAGCCAACAGAAGTTACAGCTTTATCTTTAACATCTCAATTCATGTGTAATTTCATTTCCTACAGGCAACCTGTAAATACAAGGTTAAAGTTTCAGAAATGTGGATCTTAATAGCTTGTGATAAATACAGATCTGGAAATGTCATTAGAATAATTAAACCAAGAAACTGTACAACTGTGCTCAGAAAAAGAAAGTAAGACAGTCAACACAGAGATTCAGCCTTATGTTTTTGATTCTTGTTCCTCTATACAATCTTGTCCTGTGTTATCTAGATAATTAATGCATCAAATATAGCTTTGCTTTTTGACACAGTAGGAATAATTTGCTTAAGTTTTAATGCATGATGCACACAAAATAAGCAACAAAACAAAAGGAAAAGTAATTAATTTTCAAATCATTTGAAAAGATTGTGTATAGATAATAAAGGAAAAAAAAAAAGTATTACCAGGTAATGACTTGATATACTATCATTTGGAATAGGGCCTAACACTTCCTAAACTACAAATTCATTCAGAATGACAAAGTATGATTTTGTGTATTATGATAATAAACCTTATAGTAAAGTACCTTCTGTACTTAATATAAATGAATGGGAAATAAAATAACTCCAAATCTCATAAATACTCTGGAGATTTATTTTTGAATTCTCAGGCATTTGGAAGACTCCATATAAGTTGTCGTCATTCTTTGATATGGATTGTGTTGACTATTGTGTTGATTGCATTTTTTATTTTATTATTATTTATTTATTTATTTATTATTTTGGGGGGAGGTCCGGTCGTGGGGCCTGAATTCTGGGCCTGGGTGCTGTCCCTCAGCTCTTCAGCTCAAGGCTAGCGCTCTACCACTTGAGCCACAGCACCACTTCCGGCTTTTTTCTTTTTGTTTATGTGGTGCTGAGGAATCGAACCCAGGGCCTCATGCATGCAAGGGAAGCGCTCTACCACTGAGCCACCTTCACAGTCCCTGTATTTTTTTATTTTTACAATAGAAAAATATACTGCAAAGCTGGGCACCCGTGGCTCATGCCTATAATCCTAGCTACTCAGGAGGCTGAGTTTTGAGGATCATGGTTTCAAGCCAGTCTGGGTAGGAAAGTCTGTGAGACTCTTATCTGTAATAAATCAGTAGAAAACCAGAAGTGACGCTGTGGCTCAAGTGGTAGAGCACTCTCCTTGAGCTGAAGAGCACAGGGACAGCTCCCAGGCCCAGAGTTCAAGGCCCATGACCGACAAAAAAGAAAAAAAAAGAAAAATATATTGCATACAGTAAACAATAAAATTTCAGAAGTGATTTATTGAACAGCTACAATTCATAAAATTCCCATACCGCTTAACAGTTCATTCTAGTGTTCAGCAAGCTGGGCTTTCCTTGACTGCTTTTGCAAAGGAGGCAATGTCAACTCTTTATTGTGACCTGATAGAGCAATTTGATTTTCAAGGTCACCAAACTTAAATTCACTCACTCAAATTTTATAAGCTGATATCCGTGCTGTGTGCCACAGAATTGCAATGCAGCAAAATTCTAAAGTTGGAGAGGTTAATCTCCAGTGGCCTACCATGTACTCATTTAGGACCCCACTCTCCTGCTCCAGTAACATTCTAATACTTAAAGGATAGTATAATAGTGGGGGAGAGATTTTTGTGCTTCATAGATTGCCAAGTACCACTTGTATTTTGCCAAGGAAACCTCACTATTCTAATGTGACTATTCCCCAGAAAAATTATTAAGGCTAGTTTTTCTATAAAGTAGTATGCATTATTATTATTTGTATAAAAATTTGAAAATATATACAATTATTACTTCTTTTATTATATATCATGTACTATTAAAATAAAGCTTATATAAGAAACTTACATGGTAGAATATGGGTTAATAAATGGTTAAACACTTAAAAACAAGAGGAAGTCTTAAAAACTCACTACAGTTAGATAAGTAAAAGCATATATACTACACTGACTTCATTTCTTAAAACTTTAGAAAAACTGTTTTATAAAATGTTGAACTATTTGGTAGTGCTTTTGCTACTACCCTGAGAAGTTAAAACATTTTGGCATATCTCCTGTTCATTTTTGGTTCTTACAGGCATTTCCCATTCAGAGAGGCTTTCTACATATGAATATTCATGCCTTCACTGGCTTTCCCTGTTCTTTCAACTGATGTCTTACTAGTTGACATAATGAAAAGAGCGAATTTCCAAATCAAGCTTTTTATAGTCCTAAGAAGTGGTGAAAGATTTTTGAAATTATATGCATATAATGCATGTCATCAAAATCAGTGGCATTGTTAATGAGAATGTGCTCACAACACAGTCACTTGAAGAGAGGAAGTATTCCCCCCACCAGCATGATCTTCATGCAGAATTGAGAAACAAAGATGTGCAGACTATCAACATCTGTAAAGTGAAACTTATAAATTTATAATGGAATTAATTCCATCAAATTATAAATACTGAAATGCCATACTGAACTTGCTAACTCATTTTTGTTGTTGTTGATGTTGTTGTTGTTGCTGTTGCTCATAACAAGCTGTGCTGAATGACAGCCCATCGATATGTCAGGCAAGCAAAGAATGAGGAGGTTGTAATTTACTTAGTTTCTAATGCATATCCATTAGCCATATTGTCAGCGTCTTTGTGGAAACTAATTGTCCATCAGTTTCTAATAGGAGGATGAAGAAGCAAGGATATTTCAAATCTGTATAACAACCTCAAAAATTTCTCTGTATAAATTACATAAAGACATGTAAAATTCACCTATTTCATCTATTGTCTATGCACATATTCCAAAGTTGGCAACATATACTATCACAATTAGAATATTACAGTTATAATATGCTATTTTCTCTATGAATGAGACCTTTCATGTTCAATTAAGGGGAATAAATAATACATTTCTTTTACCAGAGCCAAAAAAAACAGCTTAGGAAAATAATCAAACTTGTTATAATTATTTCTCTACAATATTGTCAATAAAAAATGTATGTTTTTCTCCAACAAAAGACTTTATTTTTATATTTGTTTTCTTTTCAATTTATAAATGAATTGTTAGTATCACCAATTTGCAGAATTACCCTAGAAGGCAAAATTGTAATAAGATTTCATTTTAAAAATCCTTTCTGATTCAATAACTAAGTGTAGAATATCATAATGGAAGTCAATAAGAAAAGTTAAAGCAAACAAAGTTCCAAAGCAATGGATATTTCACATGTGATTAAGAAGTATATATGAGGATTTGTTGTTGGGGGATTTAATTTTTTGAGTTCCAAGTATATTTTAGATATGAGACCCTTGTCCGTTGTATGGTTAGTGAAGATCTTCTCCCAATCTGTGGGCTTTCTATTGATCTTTCTAGCTATGTCCTTTGCCATGCAGAAGATCTGCAACTTCATGCAATCCCATTTGTCCAACCATTCTTTGATTTGTTGTGTTTCCAAATCCTCAAAGAAACAACTGTCCAATAAATAAGTGGGCAAAAGACTTAAAGAGAAATTTCTCTGAAGAGAAAAGAAGGATGGCCAATAGACACATGAAGAAATGCTCAACCTCTCTAGCCATAAAAGAAATGCAGATCAAAACAACATTAAGATACCACCTCACCCCAGTTAGAATAGCAAAAATCAAGAACTCTAATAACAACAGATGCTGAAGGGGATGTGGACAGAAGGGAACCTTACTGCATTGTTGGTGGGAGTGTAAACTTGTTCAACCACTTTGGAAAGCATTATGGAGGTTCCTCAAAAGACTCCACATAGAGCTCCCCTATGACCCAGCAATCCCACTTTCGGTCATTTACCCAAATGCTTACAAACAAGACCACACTAAAGCTACCAGCACAACTATGTTTATTGCAGCATTATTTACTATAGCTAAGATATGGAACCAACCCAGATGCCCCTCAGTAGATGAATGGATCAAGAAAATGTGGTATATATACACAATGGAATTCTATGCCTCCATCAGAAAGAATGACATTGCGCCATTTGTTAGGAAATGGAAAAGCTTGGAAAAAATTATATTAAGAAGTAAGCCAAGCCCAAAGAAACATAGGTCCCATGATTTCCCTTATTTGCAATATCTAGTATATGTCTGAGTCAAGCAGAAAAGGTCAGATAAGGTGATGTTAGGGAAATGAACCCTAAGATATGTATTGAAATGGTTTTTTTTCTTTCATGCGATTGTTTCTAACGCATTTATAAGATAATTTCTTTGTTGCTTTGTATGTCCCTCCCCCACAGTATAACCCCTGCTTTCACTGTATTTGATGTCAGTATAATTTGGGGAGGGGAAGGGGAAAAACAAGTCGTTTAAATAGGGATACAGATGGACCCATTGCAACAATGAGAAGTACAAGTGGTTATGTCGAAAATGAACTTTACATCTTTGTTGGGGGAGGTGGGGAGGATTGGGGGGACAAGGGGAGGATGGGAAGGGATGGAAAGGGGAAACAAAGCAGAAGGCTACAATGCTTGATAAGAAATGTACTCATTATCTTGCCCATGTAATTGTAACCCCTCTGAACAGTATTTTCACAATAAAAAAAAATAAAAAAGAACACACACAAACAAATTATGAAGCTCTTTCTAATAAAACACAAGGTCTACAATTTATAAAAAAAAAAGAAAAGAAGTATATATGATAGAGATTGAGTGCTTTAGTGAGAAATATATCCTCAATATTTAGAGAGAATAGTGATCTACAGTTCATAGGTACTCAGCTCTTAGTTAGAGCTAAATGAGGTTGTATACAAAATCATTTCCATTACTTGTGTTTCATGACCTATGGTACACAATTGAAAGCCAGTCCACTAATTAGGGAACTTTCTATTAATTAGGGCATGAAATGAAACTGGCTGGCCCATGGTCCAAATGGGAATTTCCCCATGATGTACATTTTTATTCTATGTTCTAAAGAACACAGCAAGTAAGTTCTAACTCAGAATTGAAACAGAATGTTTAAATTGACCACCATTTGTCTCTATTGCTCTGATTGCAAATCTGAAATTCTGGGTTTAAGGTCTGAAAAAAAGGCTTAAACATTATGACAGAGGCAAAAGAGGTTTTCCTTAAAATAAAATGAATAATAAAACAAAAAGGAAATATATTTTCATTTTATGGTATGCAATGAATTATTTGAAATGGGGATTATTAAATGGACTGAAAAATGGACCTTACTTAATTATCTATAAATATGAAGTGTTGGGATAGTTACATTGCCTTGCCTTGAATAGCTTTAAATAAAAAATATCTTCAAGCACTTACATTGCTGCAGGAATTCTTTGGCCTTATACGTATCATTGCCATTCCTTCTGAAAAACTACCCACAGGTAGTGATAGCAAATGTTCCATTGTACAAGGAGATATGGGTTTTTCCACTTTGAGTTGATATTAAAAGAATTTGAATTGTAATTTCAACTAATAAGTTGTTATAACACATTTTGTATCACCAGTTACATTCCTGTGCCATTTATATTTGTGTTGAAAAAAATCTGAATTTTGGGTGAAAGTTTGAACTTAATAACTCAATCTCACAAAAACAGTATCATGAGATTTTCAAGTTATACAGCTGTACTTTTAGCTGTGTATCCTACAGGAACAGCCTGCATTGTATAGTTCATCTTGGTTTTTCCTTGCAGAAATATGCTATGTCTGGAACTATAGCTTTCTTAACATCTTTGGTATGCACACAGCTTTTAACATGTTGCTGATGATTAATTACTTAATATGTTAAATCAAGTTGGTTGTACATGTACTTGGTGTGTGTGTGTGTGTGTGTGTGTGTGTGTGTGTACTGAAACCAACCAAACACTGAAAAATGTGGTTAAGGGGATAAGGGTATAAGAATAAAATGCAGAAGATAAAGTACTTGAAAATGTACTGTATGCATCTATGACATTATAACAATGAACAAATTTGTATTAGTAACTGTTATTTAATTTTCTTGTTGTCAGTGGTGGAGTTTGAACTCAGGGCCTGGGTGCTTTTTCTGAGCATTTTTTTTTTTTTTGGCCAGTCATGGGGCCTGAACTCTGGGCCTGGGCACTGTCCCTCAGCTCTTCAGCTCAAGGCTACTGCTCTACCACTCGAGCCATAGCGCCACTTCTGGCTTTTTCTGCTTATGTGGTGCTGAGGAATCGAACCCAGGGCCTCATGCATGCAAGGCAAGCACTCTATCACTGAGCCACCTTCCTCGCCCTTTCTGAGCATTTTTTATACCACTTTGAGCCCACAACTCTACTTCAGTTTTTAGCTGGTTAATTGAAGCTAAGGGTCTGATGGGCTTTCTTGCAGGATTAGCTTTGAATCCTGATTCTCAGAATTCAGCCTTCTGACTAGTTAGGATAACAGGCATAAGCCACCAGCACCTGACTAAAAAATGTTTCTTTTTTTTTTTTTGCTTGTTATTTTTTTTTATTACTGTGAAAATACCATACAGAGGAATTATAATTACATGAGGAAGGTAATGAGTACATATCTTATCAAACATTGTTGCCTCATCCTTTGTTTCCCTTTAATGTCCCTTCCCATCACCTCCCCCATCCTCTCCCCCCCCCCACCAAAGTTGTAAAGTTCGTTTTTTTTGTTGTTGTTGTTTTGGGTTTTTTTGTTGGTCGTGGGACTTGAACTCTGGGCCTGGGTGCTGTCCCTGCACTCTTCAGCTCAAGGCAAGCGTTCTACCACTTGAGCCAGAGTGCCACTTCTGGTTTTCTAGTGGTTTATTGGAGATTAGAGTTTCTCGGACTTTCCTGCCTGGGCTGGCTTTGAATTGTGATCCTCAGATCTCAGCCTCTTGAGTAGCTAGGATTACAGGTGTGAGTCACCGGCGCCCAGCGAAAACTTTGTTTTTTGACATAACGTCTTGTACATCTCAATGTTGCAATGGGTCCATCTGTATCCCTATTTAAACAACTTGTTTTTTCCCTTCCCCTCCACAAATTATGCCAACATCAAATACAATGAAAACAGGGGTTATACCGTGGGGGAGGGACATACAAAGCAACAAAGAAATATAAATATGTTAGAAACAATCTCAAGAAAGAAAAAAAAAAACATTTGAGTCCTTATCTTTCGCCTAACATCAACTTTATTTAAATGTATCAGCTTACATATTTTGCTTTGTTTCCTCCTTGCTGGCAAGACAGAAGAGAATTAAGGTCTAACTATGGTTGTTTTAGGTTTTATTTCTTTATTTTTTTTAACTTAGCATTGCACTAGGGCCTAATGCTGTAGCAGGTAATCTGCTACTTGACTTTGAGCCATGCCCTTAGTCCTTTTTTTTATCTTAGTTTGTTTTTCCGGTAAGGTCTTTTGCTTTTGCCTGTGCCTTTCCCAATACTCAATCCCCCTTCCTCTGTCTGCAGGTCACCTGAGACAAAAATGTGTGCCACCACTCCTAACTTGTTTTTGAGACAAAGTTCAGTCTTGTCACTTTTTCCCTAAGTTGGCCCTGAGCTACAGTCCTCCTATCTCTACTCTTATTCCAGTTTTTTTGATTACCATTACTGATCCCTCCTTAATTCTTTTCTCAATACTTACAGTAGCTGCTTCTTGTTTTCTAGGAATATGTTATCTACCAGAACAAAACAGTATTTAAGACACAGATGTGGAGACTCAAAATTAAGGAATAAGACATAGGAACAGAAGAGTTATAATTAATAAATATCTACATGAGAATTTCCTTGCTACTTCTATTTATTTTTTAATTCTGGAAATTAACATCAGGGACTCATACTAGCTAGGCAAGCATACTACAACTTGAAGTACTCCTTAGTCCTTTTTACTTTGTTTTTACATACATCTCATGATTTTTCTCAGCTGGCCTCAGAGTGCAATCTTCTTACTTGTTTCCAAGTAGCTGGAATTATAAATATGTGCTACCATAGCTGCTCCCTTACTGAATCACACTACCAGCTCCATATATATTATTATATTCACTACTTTTCCATTCATTGGTGTCTAAAATGATGAATTTCACTTGTTCATTTTCCAAAAAAAACCAAACTTCTGCTGATTTCTTTCCAACTCCTGTGATTTTTAATGAAGTATATAAATAATAAAAACAAATTCTGAAGTTTCTTTCTCATAATTCTAGGACTTACATCTATTCCCAGAGTATAATTTCAAAGTCTTGGACCCATGATTTCAGAGATTATCCTCTTTTTTGTTGACTAAAACAGTAGCCTGGCTACCACATGCATTGTGCATTAAATGTCCAACCAAAGGCCATCTATTGGAGTGTGAGCTAGGATGGGGATGGAAGGCAAAGGAAGTTCTCGGCTATAAGGTCTGGTAATTAGAGATCCTCAGCATTTGAATTTGACTAGCTTCTCTTTCATTCCTGACATGAGCTATTTCATCTGTACCTTTAGAGTAAAAAAAAGTGAAGAATCGAATAATTGAATTACCCCAATAATCCAGACTCTGATTATTCCATTGTGTTTTGACCTCAGAATGTAATTACTGAGAGCAAAACTAAAGACTAAATATATTTTTATTCTATAAACAACTATGTTGCTATCCTTTGTTGCACCAAGCTTTAAAATGTAAATTGGATCTATTTAATGAAAAAACTCTGAGAAAAAATACAAGCTGTTAAAATGGAATATTATTTTATTTTGTATACTGTTTGTGTTTGATAGAATATAATGTTTGGGGAGCTGTCTGACTTTATTTATAGCTCTTATGCTTTCACCAAAAAGAAGAGATATTACAGAGCCCTTCTATTCTTTGTTGCTGTGTAGACGAAAGGAAATTCTAAGTCCTTCCACATTTGTCTCAGGATCTTCTTTTGACTGCTTGAGTTAGGCCATAAAGAGTTGTTGTTGAATGCTGATGAGACATTGGGTAAAGCCTCCAGCCAGTTTCTTTTACTCCTTTTTGTTTTTGTTTTTCCCTTTTAAAATTTCACTTGAGCTACTTTGTTTCAGAAAGTTATAAAGTTAAACACGTGTCTTGCTTTTAATCAAGAATGTCTAAGGTCAGTTAAAACCATTTTCCCTTGCTGTTTAAGATGTGTTTGTCACTGCTGGAAAAGGTGAATAGGTAAACATTTCAGTCATTCCTCATGAGAATAAATCATCTTGCTTAGATAAGAAACATGTATGGCAGAGTCCTAGCTGTAGCAGTCTCTAGGCTTGTTGGAATGTTTCCAGCTTTTGTGATGCAAATAGTAATTTATTTCTTCCAAACAGCAGGTCAGTCACAAGAATTTAGTTTCCTTCCAAAGTGGGGAAATGCTGTGATGCTTTTCTATGAGATTCCTATTTACAACAGCTTCTTAATGAGTTATGTCAGAGTAGCTGCTGATATGATCCTCTGGATATCAGGGCCTGTGAAGCAGAATGGTTAATGATGCACTCCTTGCTAGTTCCAGTGGAGAACATTAGAGATTGACTAAGAGCACCATGGATTAGAGATCAAATTTATAACAAATGGAACAGTGCCACCTTTTGGTTGTAAAGTAGGAACACAAATTAGAATGTTTTAGGATTTTGCAACTCAAAAGAGGTTATTTCGAACTGTTTGTATCTGATTTTTTGCAATCTATAAATAAGAATAAACTTATTCTTTTTCTCTTTTATTCATTTTTATCTCCATTGTGGAAACACTATAATGTGACCGTATGCATTTCAGGAGAGACTGAATTATGCTATATTTGAATTATGTTTTGCAAAGGAATGAAGTACACATGCATTATGCAGATAATATGAAGGGTACCATGGTTACCTTTGTAACACATGGCAGCTTCTTTTATGAAGTAACACTTAATCTAGGAAAAATTTACAAAGAATTTTGAAAGAAAAAACATAATGAAGCATTGACATTATTTGACTTGGATGCTGATTGTAATTTAAAAAATATTTGGGGTTTATTTTTTTCTTTCCTTACTTTTCCTTTCTTATTAAACAGTAAACAATAGATAATTGTAATATAATTAATTGAAAACTTTCACTATTTGTAGAGCAGTCTTAAGTTCACAGCTAATTTGGGAGTAAGGTAGAGGTTTGTTATATTACAACCCAACTTCACACATGTACTACCTCCTCCCTGGACCAGCAGCAACCTTAACTAGAATTATTATTTTGTTAGAATTGATGGTTTGACACTGGTGCATCATTTCTACTCCAAGTTCATAACTTATGTTACAGTTCATTCTTGCTGTTGTACATTTTATGAGTTTGGATAAATGCATGCCAATCCACCATAATAGTAACAATATTCAACTTGTAGAAGAAAGAGGCAATTTATAAAAAAGCAAGGTAGTATCAGACATTTAAAAAATGAAAATCCTATGGTATATCCTGATAGGTATCTACAAATAATCAATCTAGTTTCTCATACCATCTAGAGGGACAGTCTATCATTAATGATATGCATAACTTGCATGATCTGAACTCTAGAATTCTAGAAGAAATATAAAAATATGTTCACTCAGTATTTACTGAGAGAGAAAAATGTATACAGATTTTAAAAATTGGAATTTGTGTTCAACTCCCAATTCTAAAAGAGTACTGAAACATTAAATATTCCCAAGTATCCCACATCAGTTGTCATTATATAAAGGAAGTTTCCATGTATATTGAAATGTTTTAAATTTTTATTAGATGAGAATTTAATCCACATCTTTGTGTTCATTATGAGTTATTGGAAATAGTTTTTCTCCATGTGAAATAGAATTTTAGTCTTTTTAGTAAAAGTGCTAAAAAGTAATGATAGTGAACTGTTAGACGTTTCCAGCAGCAAAGGTTGGCATCTATTCATCTGGACACAGGCTAACATTTTTCAGAGTAATGGAGCATGAAAACTGTGTCTAGAAGGTCATCAGAAGTTGAACTTAATGGCCTATAAAGGGTATTAATATATTCATTTTTATTTTTCATGTACTCACTGTATTTTGGTATTATCCATCTGAAGGTTGAAAATGGAAAGAATTTTTTCCCCTCAAATTATCAATATTATATAGTCAAGTATGTTGTAAGTTAACTGCTAGAAAACAGGAAATTTCTGTCCCAAATATTAGTTAATTTGTTTTGGATATCAAATATATGCTGTCTCTCTAGGTTTCTTTAATGGTCTTGATTCTGTTTTGAGCCTTCATTATTGTGAATCACATTACATTTTTATCTTGACAGTATCTTAATCAACTTAAGCTACTGTAACAAATGACCATAGACTGAATGTCTTAACTGAAATATATTTCTCATAATTCTAGAGCCTGAAATGTATGAGATCAAAGTATGAACAGGCAATTACGTTCTGCAGCCTCTTTGTTGAAGCCCTAACTTTTAACATGCTATCTTACTCTGATTACATGTTGTGAGAAAGGGAGAGAGAAAAGGAGAGAGAGAAATAGAGAGACAGAGAGAGAATGAACATGAGTTCATGTTCCAGTCATCTCCCAAAGGCCTCATTTTTCACTATTATTACATTGAAAACTGGAGTGTAAAGCCTTCCACATAGGCATATTGGAGGTATGCAAACCTTCTATCTGTACTAGGTGGCTTCTTCATATACTTTAGGAAATAAACAGTGCTCAACAATAAAACTATAAACTAGATGTCATATGTGTAGAACAATGCAATAGGTACCAGAGAGGTTAAGAATATATTTGAATAAAGGGCTTTACCTTCCAAATGTTTTTATTTGTTATTAAAGTACATGCAAATAGATTTCAGTTGATTTGTGAATTAAACTTACTTTTCCAAATTAACATTTATAAATCAAATAAGAGCTATAATATTACAACCAATGAAACATATTTAAATGAAATTTTTGATATTCACATACATAGAGCTCAATTTAATATGTTTGTATATAAAATGTTCTTATTGTTGGAGGAAACTGAATATATTTAATTTTCTCTCTTCTATCTTGATTGAAAATGCTACAGACTAGTTGCATTTATTATGTTAATGAAGTTGTAGAATATTGTTATATTTGATATACTTTCTGCATAGATATGATGTACTGTTCATCAAAAGTAATGAATTTTTAGTTCTAAGAAAATGTATCAAATGATGGAAATTAAAAAGATGAAATACACACTTCTATTCAAGCCAACATATATTTAATTAAATATAATATGCTACTGAAGGAAACTGTCAGGTTGGAAATACTGCAAGATGTATGCAGCATTTTTAAATGTCTTGAAAATTTTTATAACTTTTCTGTGTGTATTGGTTTTCATTTCTAAGAAAACTACATCAAACTCACCTGCTATGTAATGTATTATAAATAAGGATAATATCTGATTGTAGATATTCAGGGCTCTGAAGAGGTTTAACTGGAATATCAAACAAAAATCAAGAGCTTGCTCTTTGATTAGCATTATCAAGCCCCATTCAGTAGCAAGGACATGTAGGCACAGCACATGGTAGGCCAAAATTTAGACTTATTTTTTCCAGTCACTCATTGCAGATATCCAGAGACAAAATGATACATCAGCAGAAACCAGATTTTTTTGTTTTGTTTTTATTTTATTTCCTTTTGAGCAGTGGATTTTGCCAGCACTGGGTAGAGATTTGCTGAACCATAAAATTTCTGCCTGCTCCCATGTTTTACTGTGGAGATTTAGAGCATGGGCAGAGATCTACAAGAACTTCCAGTCTCAAAAAAAATCCTAACTGGATTGAACCAGTACTCTACTAAATGAAACAAAGTGAAATAAAATGAAAATGCTTTTTTTGAAATATACTTTGCCTGATGAATGAAAAGTAAAAAGTGTATTAGCCTATAGTAGCCATTAACACGCTGAGTTTTTCTGCATAGGTATATTTAAAATTCGCAAAGACCTTATAGAACAAAGAATTGCTATATTTATTTATTTATTTGTCAGTCGTGGGGGTTCAACTCTGGGCCTGAGCATTGTCCCTGAGCAGTTTAGCTTAAGGCTATGGCTCTACCACTTGAGCCACAGTGCCACTTCTGGTTTTCTGTTGGTTAATTATAGATAAGTCTCACAGACTTTTCTGACCGTGCTGGCTTTGAATCACTATCCTCAAATCTCAGACTTCTGAGTAGCTAGGATTACAGGCATGAGCCACCAGCACCCAGAGAGCAATGATTCTTTTGCACAAAACCTTCTCGGAAAAAAATTACATAGGAGTTCTTTTAAAAACCAAGCTACAGTTTGGAGGAAGATGGCGGAGGAGAAGCTGGAGGCTAAATAAGCTCTCGCATAGAAAGCAGTTTTAGTGTTCCAGTGAACAGTCCTAGGCTAGAAAATCACACTAAGAATGCCATCACAGTACAGAGAGTTTGGCCAGAAAGGGAAAATCAAGGCAAAGAGACAGATCTGAGCACTTGCCAGTAGCCATGGCTGCAGTGGCTGTGGTGGCAGAGGTGGCAGCAGTAGCTGCTATACCTACAGAGAGAGTCCAGGACAAAGACACCAGATGCAGCGGGTGAACGGATTCTATTCAACACCAGCAAGAACTGACAAGGAACAGATATCTTCATCCTACAGATTGCAGACCAGAGACAGCCCAGGAACCAAGACTCTGGAATTAGTAGAACCCTGCTCCTTCTCAGGGAGCAGAGGAGGGAAGGCCACCGCTCCCCCACCACCGGGGATCTCCATCTTTGATACTGACAAAGGCCCAGCTGAGCAACTAGCTTCAAGTCAGACCTTGGAAGAAAACAAGAGAGTCATTTAGCAGATCACAGGAACCTGACCTGACCTCTGCCCCTGGAGGAGTGGCTTTCATCACTGGGTAAACAGAGCCAGAGACTTCCCCTCCCTATAGCAGCCTAGACAATCAATTGAAATTCAGTAAACATAAGCCCCGAGAATGGCTCCAGGCTGGGCTTTGTGAGTGTCTCAGGAGCTAGCCCCTCAGGGAAAAGCTACTTTTTGCTGAAAGGCCTCAACCCTACCCAGAACCTAGCCTCATTACAGCATCTCCAAACTAGAGGAAACAGCCATCTCACTCTTTTCTGATACTCAAAGCAAATGTTCCTCCCACCAAACTGGCCAGAGAGGAGGATCACAAAATCCTGGGTAACACAGAGCACTTTTCCTCTGCTTAAACAAACTGACTTAAGAAACCAATCAAGCCACAGGAAATCCAAACACCACAAGCAGATCAGAGACTCGACCAACAGACTGGTTACAGACACAGGATCTTCCCATTCTTCCCCCCCCCCAAAAAAAAATCAAAGAACTCTTTTTTGTACATTTTTTAAACTTTTTATTTAAAAATTGTTTTCTATTAATGCTTTTTTCCCTCTCATAATTGTTATTTTCGGTGTGTATGTGCTTTTCTTTTCTTTTTTTTTTAAATCTCTTCTGAACTTTTGGTCCTTTTTATAATTCTTTACATTTTTTTTCTCATTCTTTCTTGAGTAACTTAATTGCTGTTCTGCTCATGCCCAGATATACACCTATCATCGATTATTAGACCTTATCCCCCATTGTGTTGTTCAATTCACAGACACAGCCTCTTAGACTTAACTTCTTGAATAGCAGTATTATGTCTTTATACCTATATAATTTTCAAGTAACCATTTTTTTTTTTTTTGGTCTGGTGGTGGGGCCTGAACTCTGGGCCTGGGCGCTGTCCCTCAGCTCTTCAGCTCAAGGCTAGCACTCTACCACTTGAGCCACAGCACCAAATCTGGCTTTTTTTCTTTTTGCTTATGTGGTGCTGAGGAATCGAACCCAGGGCCTCAGGCATGCAAGGCAAGCGATCTACCACTGAGACACCTTCCCAGCCCTCAAGTAACGAATTTTAAGAATTTATATATTTTACTTTTTCATGTCTCCTTTCTATTCCTCCCCTCCTCTCATCCTATCCTTTCTTCTCTCAATATCATTTCTTTAAAGTTACATAATTTTTAAGTGTTTCACTTTTTAAATTTAAATTTTGTTTTTTTCCATTTTTCTTATTTTTTTAAATCTCTCTCCTATCACTCTTTCCAATCCATTTCCCTCTCTGAGATTAGGACTTGGCTAAATTCACTCTCCTTTTACCTCTCCACAATCCTATAATCCTATTTTTCCCACATTTCTCCCTAAACTTAATAATTTCTGCTTTGCCAAATTCTTCTTTGCTGTTCTTAGCCCATTAATCCATAGTTGTTTGATGTTGGATAGATTGTATCTGTGGAACTAGATTGTATCTGCAACCATTTTGACTGTGCAACTACAGGACTCAGGTTGATGCTTGACTTAAAATAGTGTTCTGGCACAAAATTGGTGTTACTTTCATACCAAATGGGTAGAACAAGCAGGAAACACACAAGAAAAATGGCAAGTCCGGGTATCTCAACTCCGACTCATGAAAGTCAGGCGACAGAACAGTAAATGAATAATCCAGAGGAGAGTTCCCAAAAAGCTCTACAAAAATTACTGGTAAATATGGTGAATGAAAAGATTGAAAACCTGCGAAAAGGACTCAGTGTGACCGTGATAGGGAGAAAGAGGAAGAAAACCAAAGATCAATACAGGAATATCATGAGCATGAGGAAGCTTCTCAAAGATTAATTCAGAAATTGTGTGAGCAGGTTGAGAACAGTCCAAGAGAACTACAGGAATTGCATGAACGTGAGGAAGCTAATCAAAGAATCGTACAGGAACTGTGAGAGTGGGATGAGACTAGACAAAGATCAATAGAGGCATTCATGGAATCCATAAACAGACAGCTGAAAGAATTCAGGGAGACCACAAAGGGAATGCTGAAAGGAGCCCGACAGAAGGAATGGGAGTCCAAGGAAACTATAACCAATAAGCTAAGTGATTTGAGAATAAACACCGAACACCAAATTAAGGAAGTAAAGAAGTTCATACAAGATCTAAAACAAAGCTCCAACAAAGAATTTGAAGCTATCAAAGCCGACCAATTAGAAGGAAAACAAATAAAAAAAGTAGAAAGTATTGACAGTAGGTTAGACCATGAAGAAGACTGAATCTCGGGGATTGAAGTCAGCCTAGATATTATAGAGAAAGAACATACAACTATCCAAGACAAATCCAAAGAATATGATAGATCTACTCAACATTTGGAAGAGACCATTAGAAGGTCTAATCTGAGGATAATGGATGTAGAAAAAGACAGAAGTTAATGGTCTAGGAAATTTGTTTAACAGGATCCTAACAGAGAACTTCCCAAACATGCAAGAAGATAGGCCTATCAGATACAAGAAGCTTTTAAAACTCCAAATAGACCAGACCAGAACAAGACATCCCACTGTCACATTATAATCAGCACAGGCACAATTCAGACCAAGAAAAAGTTCCTTAAAGCTGTCAAGGAGAAAAGATCAATTACCTATAAAGGGAAACCAATTAGAATCACCTCAGATTTCTCAGCGGAGACAAGGCAAGAAGAGCCTGGAATGATGTATGCCATGCCCTAAAGATAACTATCAACAAAGAATACCATACCCAGCTAAACTCTCCTTCAAAACAGAAAGTAAAATTAAAACCTTCCATAGCAAAGAAAAACTGAAACAATATATCTCCACCTAACCAGTCCTACAAAAGATACTTCAAGATGTCTTACACATAGAAAACCAAAAAAACCAGAATAAAGAACAAGAAACTGCACCCAAAATCCAAGAACCATTAGAAGAACCCAATTTTCACAGCCCCCAAGAAGGTGGATAACATGGCAGGCACTACCAAACAACTCTCAGTCCTAACTCTCAACATTAACGGACTTAATTCTCCAATTAAGCAACATAGACTGTCTAGTTGGATTAAAAAGCAAGATCTTATTATCACACCTTGCCCATAAAAACAAACACATTTTGAAAGTGAAAAGCTGGAATAAAATCTACCAAGCAAACAGCCCCCATAAACAGGTGGGATTTGCAATCCTAATATCAGATATAATAGAGTTCATATTAAAATGAGTGAGAAGAGATAAAGAAGGTTACAACATACTAATTAAGGTATCTCTGCTTCAGGGGGATATGACAATTCTAAATATCAATTCACCAAACAACAGAGCACCCAAATTTATCCAAGAAATACTGCTTTCCCTCAAACCTCACATAGATCCAAAGACTATAATTTTTAGGGACTTTAAACCTCCACTATCCTCACTAGATAGATCAACTCAGCAAAAGCTCAACAGAGAAACCACATATCTAAACAATTGCATAGATCAACTAGATTTAACAAACATCTACCGAATATTTTACCTAGCATTAGAATACATGTTTTCCTCAGCAGCACATAGAATATTTTCCAAAATAGACCACATTTTATGTCACAAAGCAAACTTGTTCAAATTAAGAAACATTAAGTTATTCCCTGCATAATCTCAGACCACAAGGGAATAAAATTAGAACTCAACACCAAAAGCCACAAAAGAAAGTCCTGTAACCCATAGAGGCTGAACAACACACTGTTAAATCACCAATGGGTCATGGAGGAGATTAGAAACAAAATACAAATGTTCATGATATTCAACAAAAATGAACACACAAATTACCAGTTCCTCTGGGACACAGCAAAGGCAATACTCAGAGGCAAGTTTATAGCTCTGCGTTCCTACATAAACAAATTGAAGAGATCTGAAACCAACAATTTAATGAGACATCTGAACCTCCTTGAAAAAGAGCAGCAAGATAAACCCCAATCCAGTAGACGGAAAGAAATAATTAAAACTAAATCAGAATTAAATGAATTAGAATCCAAAAAACTATAGAAAGAATCAACAAAACAAAGAGTTGGTTCTTTGTAAAAATTAACAAAATTGACAGACCCTTAGCAAAACTTATCAGAAAGAGAACACACCCAAATAAATAAATTCAGTGATGAGAACAGAAATATCACCACAGAAACAACCAAGATTCAGAACATTATAAGGGAATACTTCTCAAATCTTTATGCTAATAAGTTTGAGAACTTGGCAGAAATGGACCTTTTCCTAGCAAATATCAACATGCCGAAACTAAACCAAGAAGATTAAACCAACTTATCAGGCCCATATCAAACACTGAAATAGAAACAGCAATAAGAGACCTCCCATCTAAGAAAAGCCCAAGACCAGATGGATTTACAGCGGAATTCTACAAGGCCTTCAAAGCAGATCTCACACCAATACTCCTACAACTCTTCAATGAAATTGAAAGAGAAACTTCACTACAGAACTCATTCAATGAAGTCAACATAAGCCTCATCCCCAAACCAGGCAGGCACTCATCAAAGAAAGAGAACTATAGACGCATTTCTTTGATGAACATTGAAACAAAACTTCTCAACAAAGTTTTGGCAATCGACTTCAACAATTCATCCAAAAAAACATAAACCATGATCAAACAATTCATTTCAGGGCTGCAAAGCTGGTTCAATATATGCAAATCAATTAATATAATTCATCACATCAAAAAGAGAAAGGATAAGAACCCCCTGGTTATCTCAATAGATGTAGAAAAAACATTTGACAAGATCCAACACCCCTTTATGATGAAGGTCCTGGAAAAACTAGGAATCCAGGGAACATTCCTCAATACAATAAAGGGTGTAATTGAGAAACGTACAGCCAGCATTATACGTAATGTTGAAAAACTAAACCCATTTCCTCTTAACTCAGGAACAAGACAAGGATGTCAACTCTCTCCACTTCTTTTCAATTTAGTATTAGAATGCCTAGCTACAGCAATAAGACAAGATGCAAACATCAAAGGGATACAAGTAGGGAAAGATGAAGTAAAATTCGCCCTCTTGAAGATGATATGATTTTCGGGGGGAGGATGGAAAGGGATGGGAAGTGGAAACAAAGGAGGAGGCTACAATGCTTGATAAGAAATGTACTCATTATCTTGCCCATGTAATTGTAACCCCTCTGTATAGTATTTTCACAAGAAAAAAATAAAAATAATAAAAAAAGAATCCCATGGACTCCACTCCCAAATTACTCAAGCTGATTCAAAACTTTGGCAAAGTAGCAGCGTATAAAATTAACCCTCAAAAATCAATGGCTTTCTCTATGCCAACAATGAGGAAAGTGTGGCTGAAAAGCAACTGCATTTGTAGTAGCCCCACAAAAAATAAAATACCTAGGAATTAACTTAACCCAAGAAGTGAAGGACCTCTATCATGAAAACTTTAAAAACCTGAAAAGTGAAATCAAAACAGAACTTAGAAAGTGCAAAATCCTCTTATTTTAATAGATTGGAAGGATCAACATCTTGAAAATGGCTATACTTCCCAAAGCTATCTACAAATTCAGCGGGATACCTATCAATATTCCAATCTCATTCGTCAAGGAAATAGAAGACGCAATCCAAAAATTCATATGGAACAATAAAAGACCCGAATAGCAAAAACAATCCTTAACAGAAAGAGTAGTGCTGGAGGAATATCAATACGAAATTTCAAACTCTACTACAAAGCCATAGTAATCAAAACAGCTTGGTACTGGCACAAGAACAGACCAATGGAATAGAATTGAAAACCCAGAAGTGAACCCACAGATATATAGCCATCTAGTCTTTAGTATGGGAGCTAAAAACATAGAATGGAGGAAAGACAGCTTCTTCAGTAAATGGTGCTGGCAAAATTGGTTAATCACTTGTAGACAACTAAAGCTAGATCCTCATGTATCACCCTGCACCAGAATCAACTCTAAATGGATCAAAGACTTTGGAGTCAAAGCAGACACTCTGAAAACATTACAGTATGGAATAGGAGAAACCCTAGGTCTCCTTGGCACAGGCCAAATTTTCTTAAAAGAGACTCAGAATCACAACAAATGAAAGAAAGGTTGGACAAATGGAACTGTATGAAATTTGAGAGCTCCTGCATGGCAAATGACATAGGTAGCTAGATCAATAGAAAGCCCACGGATTGGGAGAAGATTTTCACTAGCCATGCAACAGAAATGGGTCCCATATCTAAAATATACCTGGAACTCAAAAAATTAAATCCCCCAACAACAAATCCTCTAAGAAACAACTGTCCAACAAATAAGTGGGCTAAATACTTAGAGAGAAACTTCTCTGAAGAGGAAAGAAGGATGTCCAATAGACACATGCAGATATGCTCACCCTCCCTAGCCATAAAAGAAATACAAATCAAAACAACATTGATCTTACAACTCATCCCAATTAGAATGGCTATAATCAAGAACTCTAATAACAACAGATGCTGGAGGGGAAGTGGACAGAAGGGATCCCTACTGCATTGTTTGTGGGAGTGTAAACTTGTCCAACCACTTTGGAAAATAGTATGGAGTTTCCTCAAAAGACTCCATATAGAACTCCCCTATGACCCAGAAATCCCACTTTTGGGCATTTACCCATCCTAAAGTTACCAGCACAACTAAGTTTATTACAGCATTATTTACCATAGCTAACATATGGAAACAACCCAGATGCCTCTCAGTAGATGAATGGATCAAGAAAATGTGGTATATATACACAATGGAATTCTATGCCTCCATTAGAAAGAATGACATTGCCCCATTTGTTAGGAAATGGAAAGACTTGGAAAAAATTCTTAAGTGAAGTAAGCCAGGATGAAAGAAACATAGGTCCCATAGTCTTCCCTTATTTGCAATAACTATGTCTGAGTCAAGGTGAAATGGTCAGATAAGTTGATGTTAGGAGAAATGAACACCAAGACAAGGACTCAAATATTTTTTTTCTTGGTATTGTTTCTAACATATTGATAAGATATTTCTTTCTTGCTTTGTATGTCCCTCCCCCACGGTATAAGCCCTGTTTTCACTGTATTTGATGTTAGTATACTTTGTGGAGGGGAAGGGAAAAAACAAATTGTTTAAATAGGATACAGATGGACCCATGGCAACAATGAGATGTACAAGATATTAGGTCGAAAATGAACTTTACAACTTTGGCACAAAGGGGTGTGGGGGGGAGAAGGGGGGCATGGTGGGGAGATGTAAAGGGATGGGAAGGGGAAACAAAGGAGGAAGCAACAATGCCTGATAATAAATGCACTCATTGCCTTGCCCATGTAATTGTTACCCATCTGTACGTTAATTCAAAATAATAAAATAAAATAAAATAAAATAAAAACCAAGGTATACATGGAAGTGCAGGCCCTGGGTAAGGCCATTACCGATGGGAAGAAAATAAAGAGAATCTGGCTAAAGATCACGTAAACCTTCATATTTTTTGCTTAAGATCAGGACCACTACATAACTTTTTTTCCTCTTTGTTATCCAACTTTTATTTATTTGTTACTGTAAGGGTGTGTATAGATGGGTAACCATTACATAACCTAGGTAATGAGTATATTTCTTTCTGAGGTGTCACCTTTTCCCTCACTTTCTTTCAGTTTTTCACTCCTGATCCTACCCCACAGGTTTATATTTATTTTCAACATAGTGTCTAGTGAGTATTATGGCTGCATCTATTTACCCTTTGTTTGCACCATTTCTGTGCTTCGTGCTTACCCTCTCCCAACAGATAAACTTACAAACAAAACAAAGGTACAGAAAACATAAACAGGGGCTGGGAAGGTGGCTCAGTGGTAGAGCGCTTGCCATGCATGCATGAGTCCCTGGGTTCGATTCCTCAGCACCACATAAGCAAAAAGAAAAAAGCTGGAAGTGGCGCTGTGGCTCAAGTGGTAGAGCGCTAGCCTTGAGCTGAAGAGCTGAAGGACAGCGTCCAGCCCTAGAGTTCAGGCCCCACGACCACCAGAACCTCCCCCCCCAAAAAAAAAATAAAACAAAAACAGTCACAAAGGAGAAAACAAAACTCCCAAATTAAAAAAAAAAACAACAACTAAACTAAATAACAAAAACCCCCTCACTTCCATTTCTTGGAATTCATTTCGATAAATAACATTTTAAGTGATCATATGAACATTGTTATTAAGTCTTTGTGATTCTATCCTAAGAATACCCTCGTTTGGTCTCACTGTGTGAATGTCTAGAGTCCTGTGTAATTTATCAACTAGGTATATTTTGTTATATCATTAGTTGTGGATTAATTTGGAAAAATTGAACTAAAAAAAGAATTACAATGGATAGGTACTATGGGAATTCTATGCACATTTTCAGATAGTAAGAGACAATTTAAAAGATGCTTTTGCTGGGCCCGTAAATTACCAAAAGCTAGCATTAAACCTGGAAATCTAGCCCTTCACTTGGCATCTGTGCTCTTTGATCTGAGCCTTCCTCTTTCAGTAACTTTACAATGAAGTCCAGGTAAAACAGGATTTGCAGATAAGCATTTTGGGACACAAGGCAAATTTCCACAGCAGGCAGACAATGCTATCTTTTCAGTATCTGATGGCGAAAGGTAGAACTTCTGCCCCCCCCCAAAAAAAACAGTGGAATACTCAAGACAGAACACCTGCAAAAATAGTAACTGACTTATTTGTGATTTCCCTTAAGTGGTGAAGTGCTAACTTCTTTGGAACTTCACTATGGTCAACCAGGCTATGCCTCTGAGTTGAAAATGGTTTAATTACATATACCTTTCTTTCCTCCTATCTCAATTCTCCCTATTTAAGCTGAAGCCAGTGTCCACCTTTGAAGGCAACTGAAGATGTATTAAGTGCTATCTTCCCATGGTTGCCATATAATAAATTCCCTTCCTCTGTTCTTCACTATATCTCTTTATTTAGCGTATGGGGGAGAATGTCATGATGGACCCAAAATTGGGCTCCTGGAGTTTGGATATAGGTCCTAAAACTTTTGTTTCATAATGACCGGATAATTGTCAGATTTATTCCCAACATATACTAAGAGTGTGCTGAAATACTTTGGTCATTTAGCTATTTTCTGTAGTGGACATTTTTATTTAGCAAAAAATATGTTAAATGATTTAGTTTTTCTGTAGGGTAATTAATGATTATAATTCTAAAAAATATTCAGTGACAAATGACTATCTAAGTTTTAATGTTTATTCTTTTAATCCCTCATATCCCAGAAATAAGTTTAATAATCAACTTCTTGGGTTTTCTTCCAGAGATATTATATGAATATATGTGTGTATGCAATCTTCATTTGTTTAATAATGATAAGAATATTATGCATCTTGTTCTGCATCTTCTTTTGTAAGCTAAATATGTATATTGAATATAATTCCATTGTAATGAAGTCTTTTATCTTTACTAGCCATTTTTTGATGTAACAAGTTTATTGTAACTTATCAATTATTGGAGGACACTTCCTTGTTTTCAATATTCCTATACTACAAGTAAAGTTATAATAGATATCTGGGGCATATCTGTGTGCATTTGGATTTAATGTTTTATTGTGTATATACATTTTAAGTTTAATACATGCAAATCACTATTAACTCAGTGTACTATATAATATGGTGAACATCAGGCACTGAAAGATTACTATGCCAACCTGCTGACGTGAACCAGTGTGGTCTTACATTTATTAAGAAAATACTTATTGAGTATCATCTATATGCCAGACCCTGATTCAGGCACTGAAAACATATCTAAGTTCTGTTCATTTGCCTTCTTCTAATAGGGAATTTACATGAGTGGGGACAGCATTTTCCAAGGTTGCCATTTTATTCTGGCTCAAGGCTCTTAAAGATAGATCTAGCTTCCTATATTGCTTGTATTTTACATTTCTTTTTTTCTACCAGTACACTTATTACAAGACTCAGCCTTGGGCCAAGAGAAAACTACTAGAATGTCCTCAAGGGGCATCATCAAAACATCACACTCTTTGAAAAATTAACTACATCTTCTTGATGTAAGTCATCATTCTTAATCTGAACACTTTTTTTCCTAGTAGTTGTTCTCCTAGTATATTCAACATCTCCAAAATTGATATTTCCTTCAGCATCACAGATTTATTCCTTGTATAAGCTAATGGATTGTCCCCTTTGGGTTTTCAGCAAGCACAGCTGCTTCTAGTCGGAAGTAATAAACATGATTCTTCCATCCATTTATGGGACCACAAAAATTAGCACCAAGCCTGTACTCAATAAATTGTTGGTTGGTTGCTGGCTCCATTCAGAAGTCAAAAATGGTAATGATGGCAGCAGCATATTTCAGCCAGTGATACAACAGGCATTTGTTTACAGCAGCTGGTTCTTTGGATGGACAAAAACCCAGATGGAATATTTCTGAGTGACTGAGCATTAGTAAGGTTATGTAGTGACCTGGCGCGCAGTCATATCTGCTTTGGGAAGATTACAGTTGGTTATTACCAGTGAAGAACTTGGAACAAGAAACCAGAATGTAAAGAAGATACTTTGACTATAAAAAGTGATTTAAAAGTGAATGACTATTCCATTTTAACTCATAATGTCTTAAGGTTATTTTGACTTTTAGAAAGTATGGTAAAATCGATTGTAAATTAGACTTACATCAGACATATATAAATCTATAAGTATAAGAAAATTTATAGAATTAAAATACACTGTATTTTACCCTAGCTACAGAAATCTAAAAATGTGATCATCATTGATAAAATGAAATATAGCTTTCTTCTTTAAAGGACTATATATTTTATAGAGACATTTTAAGTTGTACCACAAGTATTATTTATTTAATATGAAATCTTTAGCTTACTTAAATATTGTCCTTTGTCTTAATATGTACTTACTTTTCCCATATCTTTTGCCTAGTACCAATATTAAAGACAGTGTTACTAACAATTAGCATATTTTTTCAGTTAAGTAAATTTTATATTTTAAGTGCCTGTAAAAAGCACATGGATAAAACCTTATCTGGTGTTTTTTTCTACTCTTTTAAAATAAGTTTTTTATTGTGAAAATACTGTACAGAGGGGTTACAGTTACATGAGCAAGGTAATGAGAACATTTCTTATCAAGCATTGTTGCCTCCTCCTTTTTCCCCTACCATCCCTTCCCTCCCATCTCCACAACTACACGTGCCACCCCTCCCTCCCTAAATTGTAAAGTTCATTTTTCAACATAGCATCTTGTACATCTCATTGTTGCAATGGGCCAACCTGTATCTCTATTTAAACAATCTACTTTTTGGAGGAAAGTTCTGCTTGAATTCCCTAGTCTTCCTTTCCATTTCCATACAGTGCACTTAGCAGGGCACTGCTCCTGTTCTGCTGGTTTATCTTGGCAGTAGTTGTAATTCATGGGTAGTTTTTTCTAAAATGTCCTGCATGAGAGCTTAGAATATGGACAGATTGAATGGTGTGTGGGAGTGGGTTGAGGTGGATGGATATCTGTGTACTTTTAATACTCCATGCAGAGAACCAAGGGACAGGTAGCATTTTAACAATTCTCTATACATCTTATTTACAAGGGACTGCTGATTCTGATCACCATGAAATGTGCCACTGGAATCTAGGCTATAAGCTGCCTTGACTTCTCAGATACTCTGAGAGAGCAGTGTACTCATATAATCTCAAACTTAAAAATCTTTAGAATAAAATGTATTTGAATAACTATATTTGAATAACTATAGCAGATGGCATCATTTCTGTTGTTTACAATATTATGTATATATTTTATTTAACTCATGACAATAGTTTATTTTTATTTTTTGTGCCAGTGCTGGGACTTGAACCTATGACCTGGATCGTTTTTTTTTTTTCTGGTCCTGGGATTTGAACTCGGCCTGGGCACTGCTCACTGATCCTGAGCCTCTTTGTGCTCAGAGCTCGTGTTCTACCACTTTGAGCCACAGCAACACTTCCACCTTTTCTGAGTAGCTTATTGGAGAGTCCCATAGACTTTCCTGCCTGGGCTGGCTTCAAACCACAATCCTCAGATCTCAGCTTCCTGAGAAGTTAGGATTATATCAGCTACTTGTGCCAGGCTGCCTGAGCTATTTTGCTCAAGGCTAGGGATCTACCACTTGAGCCACAACTCCACTTCCAGCTTTTCTGCCTGCCTGCCTTCCTTCCTTCCTCCCTCTTTCCCTCCCTCCCTCCCTCCATTCCTTCCTTCCTTCCTTCCTTCCTTCCTTCCTTCCTTCCTTCCTTCCTTCCTTCCTTCCTTCCTTCCTTCCCTCCCTCCCTCCCTCCCTCCCTCCCTCCCTCCCTCCCTTCCTTCCTTCCTTCCTTCCTTCCTTCCTTCCTTCCTTCCTTCCTTCTTTCTTCTTCCTTTTTCTTTCTCTCTTTCTCTTGTTCCCTCTCTTTCTCTCTCCCTGCTTCCTTTTCCTCCTTCCTTCCTTTTCCTCCTTCCTTTCCTTTCCTCCTTCCTTCTTCTCTTTCACTCTGTCTTTCTTTTTTTCTGGTTATTAATTGGAGATAAGAGTCTCATAGACTTTCTTACCTGGGTAAGCCTTACACTATGATCCCAAAATCTCAGCCTCCTGAGTAGCTAGGATTACAGATGTGAACCACCAGCTCCCAGCATTACTAGTTGTTTTTTAAAGTACATTAATAAGCCCAATAACTAATATCCTTTTCCACATATCCTTACTTATCAAACATTTTGCCTGAAAAACCAGTTTCATTTACAAGCAATGATTGATAAAGTTCCATTTGAAGTTTTTCATTGGCCCCTTTATTTCTTTTAAGATTTATCATTTTATATATATATATATATATATATATATATATAACATATGTATATATATATATATATATATATATATATATATAACATAGATACAAATTAGGTATATCAATTAGAGTAAATTTAAGATACCTCCATATGCAAACACTGAATACTAATTTGTAGATATTGGGAGAATGACAATAAATCCCCAGCCTGTTTGTTTGTGCTCAAGATTTTGTTTGCCTAGAAAGAGCTGTACAATTTGAGCTCTAGCTCAAACCTTTTTGCTTTAGCTTATTTTTAGGTACGGTCTCCAGATTTTTTTTCCTAAGACAGCCTTGGAGATCGATTCTTCTACCTACTGCTTCCGCAGAGCTGAGATTACATGTGTACACCACAAAGCTAAGCCCAAATCTCTACCTTTCAACTCTGTTCAAACACAATATTTCCTTTGCTGAACAAATAAAAAGGAATTCAAGATCAGTTTTGATTTTTGTATATTTATGAAAATATTTGATGAATTTTAAAATACCATCTTTGTAAAATGTCTTTCATTTGCTAAAGGGAAGAGAAACATTCAGATACACTGTTCATCTCCATAGAATCTTGATTATAGAAATAAATATTCTACAGAACTCACCACTGATTAAAAACTTGTACCTGAATTCCAATAAGTTTAATTTACTGAATAAGAACGTTATACTTTGCTCCCTTATGGAGGTATTGCTTTCACATTCAGGGCATTTGAATATAATTTAGCAGATTCTGGTCAGTGAAATCTAATGGTTCTATGGTCAGACTGTCTGCTGCCTAATATGTTTTTAGTAGCTATCAACAGTAACTCATCTCTTAACTATGTAGAAAACCTAATTCGATGGGTTTTTAGTTTTGTGTCAAAATTATACTCCTTTTTTTAGGTTGACAGCCAGTTTTGGCATTTGGCTCTTCTCCAATTGTATTTTTGATAGACACTACTTCACATGAAAGAGAAAAGTAATCTTTAGACCATATCATTATGTGATGACAAACTGCCTCCAGAAATTTTGTTTCAGCTGCTGAGTTTGAGTTTGTTCTCATACTGTTTACTGAATCTATTAAAAATGAGAAATTCCATTATTTAAAAATTATTATTATTATTTTTTTTGTCGGTCGTGGGCTTGAACTCTGGGCCTGAGCGCTGTCCCTCAACTCTTCAGCTTAAGGCGAGCGCTCTACCACTTGAGCTACAGCGCCACTTCCTATTTAAAAATTATTAATTATAAATCATATACAAAAGAATATTTGTAAACTACAAGGCCAGAATAATGGATTGTAAGAAACATTTCCCTCATCTGGCCAATTTAAGATAAAAATAATTATCATTACCTGTGTGGCCTACCCATTTCTTCATCTGCTAGAGGCAGTCTTGTCCTGAATTTCATGGTTGTAATTCTTTTTCTTTTCTTTGTACTTTCATCACATGTATTTATATCCCTTGAAAATTATCTTTTCAATTTAAAAAACATACATGAATCCTACTATGGGTATTTTCCTATGGATTTATTTTTTGTGCTTTGTTTTTAAGATAAATAATATTTGAATTTGTTCATGTTGTCTCAAAGTTATAATTCTTCATTATTTGTGTCTGAGCAGAAAATTTCAGTATGTGGCAACTCAAAAATTGCAGTTATTAACTGGGCATGGTGGCACATACTTTTATTCCCAATGCATGGAAAACTGAGACAGAAGGATTTGAAGTTCAAGGCCAACCTGGGTTAAATAGCAAGATTCCTCTGAAAAACTGACTCACTAGTTCTACTGTTGGTGAGCATTTGAGTTATTTCTTATTACAAATAGTGCTTCTATGAACATCCATAGAACTACTGAGCGAGGCACACATTAAAGAATTTATCTAGTATATTCAATTCTTGCAGATCACAGGGTAAACACAGCTTCAATTTCAGTAAATAATGCCTTTGTTATCATCAATGGTTATGGATAAGTGCTACAATTGCTCTGCATGTATTACAACACTTAGTGACAATGTATTAAAATCTTTGTAACCTTTGATTATTGCAATTATAAGCAGGTAATTTCCCATTTCCTTTAGGAATGAGATTGAACTTCTTCCATTTAGTTATCAACAACTGAGCTTTCTCTCCTCCAAAGTGAATGTTTTTGACTATTAGAGTTTTATATTTTTCTGATTGGTTTAAAAAGCATATTGCAGCTGGTCACCAGTGGCTCATCCTTGTAATCTCAGCCACTCATGGGTCTGGGGACTGTGATTTGAAGGCAGCCCAAGCAGAAAAGTCTACAAGACTCTATCTCTAAATAACAAGCAAAGAGTAGGGCTGGAAGTGAGGCCCAAATGGTAGAATGCTAGCTGAATGCTAACCCTTTCCTTGTGTGTCACAAATACTTTTACTCACTATGGGATCTGTCTTTTCATTATGATGTTTCAGTCAATAGAAAATTTAAACTTAATGATTATCAAATTTGATCTTTTCTTTTATGAATGTTTTGATTTGTGTGATTTTCAAATATATTCTTCTCTATCTTAAATTCATAAAAATATTTTCTACATTACTCTGTATTTACATTTTAACTTTTTATATTTGCTTTCTAATCTATTTGATTTTTTTTTGCTTTGTTTTTTGAGATAGACATTTAGTCCCCATATAGAGTTACTTGCAAATCTATTGAAATATTCATCATTTTCCAGTAATATAAAGTGTTACTTTTGGCATAAATAAAGTGCTTACATATGTGTTAGTCATTTCTCATTGTTCAATTCTATTTTGTGAATTAATTTGCCCATTCCTCTATCAATATTAAATTGTCTACATAATTCTAATTTTGTAAAACTTGAAAAATTGTGTTTTTACTTCTTGATTATTCTGATTATTCTCAGTCCTTGGTCACTTTATATAAAATTTAGGATTATGCTGTTAACTTACCAGCACCCACATATGTGGGTGTTTTGTTGTTACTGCATTGAATTTGATTTTGAAGTAGATTGACATAACTACAACATTGAGTCTTGTAATGCCTGGTCACAGTCTATTTTATGTGTGTAAATTATTTTCTAAAATTTCAGAATATATATATAATTATCCATAAGTTTTACAATTAAGTTGATGTTTTTGATAATGCTTAGGTTATACTTGCATTTTCTAAAATTGTTTTTCCTGGGATGTAAATGTGTAATTGATTTTAGCATTTGTTTTTTATTATTCCATAATCTTATTTTGAAAGTATCCTGTTACATGATATTACAAAAATTACAATTTTTATATGTAGATTATATTGAGTTTTTTTCCAAAGATGATTTTATCATGTTTCAGTAATAGCAATTTTATTTTTTTCTTTTACAATCACACTTTTCCTCTTCTACTTTTTTCTTGACATAAGCTGTCTAGAAGTTTTTGTAAAACAGCTTTTTTTTAAATAACATTTTTTTGTTGTTAGTTGTGGGGTTTGAACTCTGGGCCTGGGTGGTGTTGCTCAGCTCTTCACTTCAAGGCAAGCACTCTACACTTGAGGTACAGTACCACTTCTGGTTTTCTGGTGGTTTTTTGGAGATAAGAGTCTCACGGACTTTCCTTCTCAGTCTGGCTTTGAACCGCGCTCCTCAGATCTCACCCTCCTGAGTAGGATTAAAGGTGTGAACCACCAGCACCTGGCTTCATTTTAATATTTTATCATTGACTACCACGTTTATTGAAGGAGTTCTTCTAAATATACTATATGAAATTAAAGAAGTTTCCTCCTACTTTGGTTTACTGAGTTTTATTTTGAATGCATAGAGTTTTATCAAGCAATTTTCGTCTGCATACCTTGATAGGATTTTACCCACAGAAATTTTTAATGAATCATTATATTGGATACCTTTTAGCTTTTTCATTTCCTTCCATTGTTTAGGTGGCAGGCCAGGCAATCAGCTTTCTGCAGGTGAACCTAACAGGTCTCACTTCTAATATACTTCTTATATCTCAATTTTTGCTTCCAAGACTTCTCTGCTGCTAAAGTGTACAATGCCTTGAGTACCTGTTTTAAAGTTCTGCACACACTGAAAGTGAAAAGGTTAATGCCCAATGGAACAGCCATATTTGGGATGAGTAAATGTGAGTGAGATTCTTTCTTTCTGGCTTTAGAGGGTACTGTGGAATGGTCAAAGCCAAATTGTTTGCAGTTGAGAATGCTCCATTTTATTGACCTGCCTATATTCCAGATTTCACTGTTTCCAAATAATTTCTTTCATGTAAATCTGGTATATGAGCAGCGGATGGAGTATGGGGATATCCTAAGCCAACATCCAATAAGCACAATGTGCTAGGGTAAACACAATGCTTTTGGGCTAAGTAATGTTTTCTTTGCAGTAGAATTAAGTACAATTTACTTATTTTGCATAAATGTCATGATATATATTGGTTTGAAATTTTTCTTTTCTTTGTAAAATTCTTATATCTTCATTTTGAGGAAATGAACCTGGAAGTACTTCCGGTTTTTCATCCAGAACTAAATTTTTAAAATAGACTGAAATAATTTTATTTATTGATTTTTTGTCAGAATTTTCTAATAAAAATCATCTCTTTTTAAATTTTGTTTATTTAGTGCTGATACGGGGGCTTGCATTCAGGGTCTCTCTCTCACTTAGCTTTTGTTCTAGAATAGCATTCTACAACAGGAGTCACATTTTCACTTCTGGCTTTCTGGTGGTTAATTGGGTTAACTGGAGAAACGAGATTCATGGACCCAGGGATCTGAGCCTCCTTAATATCTAGAATTACAGATATGAGTCATTGGTACCTGGTTGGCCTTGAAGTTTTTATTTTGAAGATATTTTTAGCTACAGAGTCCATTTAATATTTTCATATTTTATTATTGAGGCATTTTATTGATTTCATTTACCTACATTCATAATTCTTGAGAATAAAATTATTCTTATCTTTTTCCTTTTTCATGCTTAAAATTAATTTGTGACTTTCTTGCATCCTTTCCCCCCTTTTTTCCCTTTTAGAATTTTATTTTTGGTTATTTTCCTTAGTCTCTGGAAACACACTTTTGCCTTACCTTTTTTCTAAATTTGCTTTCTAGTTCTTTTGTTCTCATAGTTTGTTTAGATTCGTTTTACTGTAGTGTCTCTGGTTTCTTAAACTAGATGTTCACTCCATTAATATTCAGATTTTATTCTTTTTTATCATAACCACTACAGAGAATAGATTTACATTTGAGTACTGTATCAGGTTGTTGGGGTTATGTCTTAGGCATCAGCTCTGAGTCTCCCCATTTTGCTTTCACTCCTCTAGTCTATTAGGACTTCTTTACAATATGGTAGGATTTCATTAGTTGGACTTCTTATGTGTCAACTAAGAATTCATTGAACTGGAACATAAGCTGCCAATACCACTGAAGGCCAAGCTTGGAACCTACTGCCAAAGCAATACCAGACTGTCCTAACTTGAGAAGCTTGAAGAGAAATAAACTGCTTAAAGTATTTTAACTATACTTAGACACAAGATGAATCTCTAGAAATTTAATATAAACTATTTTTATAATCATTCAATATAATAACTATTCTAATTTTAATGACAATTTCTTCTTTAGCCTAAGAGTTATTTGATAATATGTCTTGTAATTTCTGTTTTCTCACAGGAATCAGTATTGAATCCATGGCTTCATACATGCTAAGCAAATTGTTTATCACTAATGCCACACCTCCAGAGTTACTAAACATACTGATTTAACTGCATTACTGAGATAAATTACTACGTAAAATTCTATAGGTTTTTGTTTATTGAAACTTAAATTTTAAGTCATAAGGAATAAAATTTTTCTTCGACTGAAATAATTGGTATTTACATCTATCTGTTAGAACAGATTTGTAAATTATATTGTTTAAATATATTTAGTGAATTCTTTGACTTTCCAATAAATAATGGTAAGGAGAGAAGCTAAAATTCTTCCACTATATTGTGAGATAAAATATGTTTCTTCTGAGGGAGTTCGGGAAGATGGTGGAGGAGAAGTTGGAATCTGAACAAGCTCTCGGATAGAAAGCAGTTTTAGAGTTCCAGTGAACAGTCCTAAGCCAGAGAACCACACCAAGTGTGCCATCACAGGACAGAGAGTTAGACAAGAGAGGGGAAGCCAAGGCAAAAAGACACATCTGAGCGCTTGCCATTAGCCGCCACAACAGCGGCAGGGTCGCGGCGCCGACCACAGGACACCCAAACCTGAACCACAGAGAGTCCAGGATGAAGGAGCCAGACGCAGCGAGCGAGAGGATTCTACTCAACACCAGCAAGAACTGACAAGGAGCAGACATCTTCATCCTGCAGTTTGCAGACCAGAGATGACCCAGGATCCAAGACTCGACGTGAGTACAAGCCTGACATCCTCACTCCTTCTCAGGGAGCAGAGGAGGGAAGGCCACACCTCCCTCCCAGCACTGGTGATCTCCTTCTTGGATACCAACAAAGCTCGGAGGAGCTGCCAGCTCCAACTCAGGCCTTGGAATAAAATGAGTCATTTACCAGGTCACAAGAACTTAACGGCAAAGTGACCTGCCAGACTCAGCTCCATCCAGGGAAAAGTCACCCAGCTCAGGCACGAGCCATTGGAGTGGCTTTCCTCACTGGGTAACCAGAGCCAGAGGCTGCCCCGCCCTCTAGCAGAATCCACAATCAATTGAAAACAGAAACCCTGAGAATGGCTCAAGGCTGGGCTCTGTGAGTTTTTCACAAAATAGCCCCAGGGAAAAGCTACTGTTTGTTGAAAGGCCTCAACTCTACCCAGAACCTAGCCTCATCACTGCAACCCCCTCTTTTGTGATTCTCAAAGGAGATCACCCTCCCATTAAACTAACCTGGGAAGGGGATCTCAAAATCTTGGGTAAAGCAGAGCATTTTTCTGCCTGTTCGAACAAACTGACTTAAGAAACCAATGAAGCCACAGGACCTCAAGCTGACCAGAGACTCCAACAAGAGGCTGGTTACAGACAAAAAGAGATACAGGATTCTTCCCACCCCTCCCAAAAAAAATTCAAAAAAAAATCAAAGAACTTTTTTTTTCTTCTTTTTTCTTCTTCTCCTTTTCTTTTTTCTTTTTTTTTTTTTTTTTTGGTACCTTATATATATAATAAAAATTTTCCCTTTTCTAAAACTTTTATTAATCTTTAATTTTTTCCTTTTTTAAAAAAATAATTGTTTTCCAGTAACTTTTTTTTTCTTTTTTTTTTTTTTTTGTCCGGTCATGGGGTCTGAACCCTGAGCTGGGCACTGTCCCTCAGTCTTCAGCTCAAGGCTAGTGCTCTAACACTTGAGCCACAGTGCCACTTCCGGCTTTTTTCTTTTTGCTTATGTGGTGCCAAGGAATCAAACCCAGGGCCTCATACATGTGAGGCAAGCACTTTACCACTGAGCCAACATCCCAGCCCAGAGTAAATTTTTTTTTCCTCTTATAATTTTTATTTTAGGAATACATGAATGTGTGTTTTCCTTTCTTTTCTTGTCTTCTTTCTCTTTTTGTTTCTTTCTTAATTATCTTTTTGTTTTTTGTCTAGCTCTACTGAACTTCTGACCTTTTTTCTCCCTTTCTTATCCTTTTCACCTTTTCCTCTCTTTTGTTCTTCTTTACGTGATTTAACTCTTGTCCTGCACATCCTCAGAAAAACCCATAGTTAACTAGTAGACCCTATCCCCCATTGTGTACACACTTAATCCACAAATTTATTACTCAATTCAAAACCTCTGAGACTTAAATTCCTTAATAGCAGTACTACCTCTTTATATCTATATAATATTTAAAGCATTTTTTAAAGTTTTTCACATCTCCCTATCTCCCTCCCCTTCTCTCAATATATTCACATTCCTCTCTAAATAGTTGGTCTTTTAATCTCCATAATTATATTAACTTTTACGTTTCTATTTTTATTCTGGTCTCTTTTCATTTCCCTTTCCCTTTCTTCTTTTTTTCTCTCTTTCTACTTGCATCCTACCCAACCTATTTCCTGCATTGAGATTAGGACATAGTTAACTCTCCCTGTGCCTCCCCACACCAATCTATTCCTATTTTTTACCCACTTCTCTCCCTAACCCTAATAATTTCTGGTTTTACAAATTCTTCTCTGTGGTTTGAAGCCAATTAACATATAGCTGTTTGAGTTGAATAGATGTATCTGTTGAACTAGATTGTATCTGTAGACTATTGACTGTACAAATGCAAACTTTGGTTGATGATTGCCTTAAGATAGTGTTCTAGCACAAAACTGGTGCTATTTTCATCTAAAATGGGCAGAGTAAGCCAGAAAAACACAAGAAAAATGGCAAATCCGGGTATCTCAATTCCCAATCATGATAATCAGGGGTCAGAACAGATAATGAATAATCCAGAGGAGAGTTCCCAAATAGCTCTACAAACACTGCTGGCAAACATGATAAATAAGTTTGACAACTTACAAAGGACTCTGTATGAGCGTGATAGGGAGAGAGAGGAGGCATCCCAGAAGTTTATACAGGAATATCATAAGCGTGAGGAAGCTACTCAAAAACTGATACAGGATTTGCGTGAACAACTTGAGAATACTCAAAGAGAAAGGGAGGAATGGCGTGAGTAGGCTGAGAACACTCAAAGAGAACTGCAAGGATCCCACCAACGGGAGGAAAGAGAACTACAGAAATCCCACGAACGGGAGGAAGCTAATCAAAGAGTAATACAGGAATTGAGAGACCAGGTAGAGAATACACAAAGATAACTAAAGACATTCATGGAATCCGTTAACAAAGAGCTGAAGGAAATCAGGGAGACCACAAAGGGAATGCTGAATGGAACCCAACAGAAGGAATGGGAGTCCAAAGAAACCATAACCAATCAACTAAGTGATTTGAGAACAAACACTGAACACCAAATTAAGGAAGTAAAGAAAGTCATACAACTCCTAAAACAGAGCTTCAACAAAGAACTTGAAGCCATCAAAGCTGACCAATTAGAAGGAAAAGAGATAAAAAACAGAGTAGAGAGTATTGACAGCAGGTTAGACCATGCAGAAGATCGAATCTCAGGGATTGAAGACAGTCTAGGTATTATAGAGAAAGAACATACAACCATCCAAGTCCAAGAAATATGATAGATCTATCCAACACCTGGAAGACACCATCAGAAGGCCTAATCTAAGGATAATGGGTGTAGAGGAGCACCTAGAAACAGAAGTTAATGGTCTAGGAAATTTGTTTAACAGGATCCTAGCAGAGAACTTCCCAAACATACAAAAAGATAGGCCTATTCAGATACAAGAAGCTTTTAGAACCCCAAATAGACCAGACCAGAATAGGACATCACACCAACACATTATAATCCACACAGGATCAACTCAGACCAAGGAAAAGATCCTTAAAGCTGTCAAGGAGAAAAGGTTAATCACCTATAAAGGGAAACCAATTAGAATCACCTCAGATTTCTCAGCAGAAACAATCAAAGCAAGAAGAGCCTGGAATGATGTATGCCATGCCCTAAAAACAAACAACTATCAACCAAGAATACTGTACCCAGCTAAACTCTCCTTCATAACTGAAGGCCAAATAAAAACCTTCCATAGCAAAGAAAAATTGAAACAATACATCTCCACCAAACCAGCCCTACAAAAGATTCTTAAATATGTCCTACACATAGAAAACCAACAAGACCGCAACAAAGGCCAAGAAACTGCACCCAAACTGAGAATCCAAGAACCTTAGGAAGAACCCAGATTTCGCAGCCCCCAAGAAGGTGGATAACATGGCAGGAACTCCCAAATACCTCTCAGTCCTATCTCTTAATGTTAACGTACTTAACTCTCCAATTAAGTGACATAGACTGTCTAGTTGGATTAAAAAACAAGACCTTTCAATCAGCTGCCTGCAGGAGTCACATCTTGCCCATAAAAACAAACACATTTTCAAAGTTAAAGGCTGGAACAAAATCTACCACGCAAACGGCCCCCATAAACAGGCGGGAGTTGCAATCCTAATATCAGATAAAATAGACTTCAAATTAAAATTCGTGAGAAGAGATAAAGAAGGTCGCTACATACTAATTAAAGGATCTCTCCTTCAGGAGGATATTACAATTCTAAATATCTATTCGCCAAACAATGGAGCACCCAAATTTATCCAAGAAACACTACTTTCCCTCAAATCCCATATAGATCCAAAGACATTAATTGTTGGGAATTTTAACATACCACTCTCCGACTACATAGATCAACTAGGCAAAAACTCAACAGAGAAACCGCAGATCTAAACAGCTGCATAGATCAACTGGACTTAATAGACATCTACCGAACATTTCACCCAGCAGCATCAGAATACATGTTTTTCTCAGCAGCACATGGAACGTTTTCTAAAATAGACCACATTTTAGGCCAAAAAGCAAACTTGTCCCAATTCAGAAACATTGAAGTTATACCTTGCATTCTCTCTGACCACAAGGGAATAAAATTAGAACTCAACACCAAAAGCCACCAAAGAAAGGCCGGTATCACATGGAGGCTGAAGAACACACTGCTGAACCAAGAGTGGGTCATGGAAGAGATTAGAAAGGAAATTCAAATGTTCATGCTATTCAACAAAAATGAACACACAAATTACCAGCTCCTCTGGGATACAACAAAGGCAGTACTCAGAGGCAAGTTTATAGCTCTGAGCTCCTACATCAACAATTGGAGAGATCTGAAACTAGAAATTTCATGACACATCTAAACCTCCTTGAAAAAGAGCAGTAAGATAAACCCCAATCCAGTAGACGGAAAGAAATAATCAAAATTAAATCAGAATTAAATGAATTAGAATCCAAAAAACTATAGAAAGAATCAACAAAACAAAGAGTTGGTTCTTCGAAAAACTTAACAAAATTGACAGACCCTTAGCAAATCTTATCACAAAAAGAAGAGAACACACACAAATTGATAAACTCACAGATGAGAATGGAAACATCACCACGGAAACAACCAAGATTTAGAACATTATAAGGGAATACTTCTCAAAGCTTTATGCTAATAAGTTTGAGAACTTGGTAGAAATGGACCTTTTCCTAGCAAATATTGATATGCCAAAACTAAACCAGGATGAGTTAAACCATCTTAAGAGGCCCATATCAAGCATTGAAATTGAAACAGCAATAAGAGACCTCCCAGCTAAGGAAAGTCCAGGAACAGATGGATTTACAGCGGAATTCTACAAGGCCTTCAAAGCAGAGCTCACACCATTACCCCTCCAACTCTTCAATGAAATTGAAAGAGAAAGCTCACTACCCAACACATTCTATGAAGCCATCATAAACCTCATCCCAAAACCAGGCAGGGACTCATCAAAGAAAGAGAACTATAGACCCATTTCTTTGATGAACATTGATGCAAAACTTCTCAACAAAATTTTGTCCAATCGACTTCAACAATTCATCCAAAAAATCATACACCACGATCAAACAGGATTCATTTCAGGGATGCAAACCTGGTTCAATATACGCAAATCAATAATATTATTCATCACATCAACATGAGCAAGAATAAGAACCACATGGTTATCTCAATAGATGCAGAAAAAGCATTCGACAAGATCCAACACCCCTTTATGATGAAGGTTTTGGAAAAATTAGGAATCCATGGAACATTCCTCAATACAATAAAGGCTGTATATGACAAACCTACAGCCAGCATTATACTCAATGGTGAAAAATTAAAGCCATTTCCTCTTAACTCAGGTACAAGACAATTATGACCACTCTCTCCATTTCTCTTCAATCTAGTATTAGAATGCCTAGCTACAGCAATAAGACAAGATGCAGACATAAAGGGGATCCAAATATGGAAAGAAGAAATAAAACTCTCCCTCTTTGCAGATGACATGATCTTGTATTTAAAGAATCCCATAGACTCCACTCCCAAATTACTCAAACTGATTCAAAACTTTGGCAAAGTAGCAGGTTATAAAATTAACCCCCCAAAATCAAAGGCTTTTCTGTATGCCAACAATGAGAAAAGTGTGTCTGAAATTAGAAAAGCAACTCCATTTGTAATAGCCCCCCCAAAAAATAAAATACCTAGGAATTAACTTAACTAAAGAAGTGAAGGACCTCTATGATGAAAACTTTAAAATCTTAAAAAAGGAAATCAAGACAGAACTTAAAATATGGCAAAACTTTCCATGCTCCTTGATTGGAAAGATTAACATCGTGAAAATGGCAATACTTCCCAAGGTTATCTACAAATTCAACGCAATACCTATAAAAATTCCAACCTCATTCTTCAAGCAAATAGAAGAGGCAATCCAAAAATTCATATGGAACAATAAAAGAGCCCGAATAGCAAAAACGCTCCTCAACGGAAAGAACACTGCTGGAGGAATATCAATACCAAATTTCAAACTCTACTATAAAGCCATAGTAATCAAAACAGCTTGGTATTGGCATAAGAACAGACCTCAGGACCAATGGAATAAAATTGAAAACCCAGAAATGAACCTACAGACCTATAGCCATCTAATCTTTGATAAGGGAGCTAAAACAATAGAATGGAAGAAAGACAGCCTCTTCAGTAAATGGTGCTGGCAAAATTGGTTATCTGCTTGTAGAAAACTAAAGCTAGATCCTTATATATCACCCTGCACCAGAATCAACTCCAAATGAATCAAAGACCTTGAACCCAAAGCAGACACTCTGAAAACATTACAGGATGGAATAGGAGAAACCCTAGGTCTCCTTGGCTCAGGCCGAAATTTTTTGAAGAGAGACCCGGAAACACAACAAATAAAAGAAAGGTTGGACAAATGGGATTGCATAAAGTTGCAGAGCTTCTGCAGGGCAAATGACATAACTAGCAAGATCAATAGAAAGCCCACGGATTGGGAGAAGATCTTTACTAGCCATACAACGGACAAGGGTCTCATATCTAAAATATATTTAGAACTCAAAAAATTAAAGCCCGAAACAACACATGCTCAAAGAAACAACTGCCCAATAAATAAGTGGGCAAAAGACTTAAAGAGAAACTTCTATGAAGAAAAAAGAAGGATGACCAATAGACACATGAAGAACTGTTCAACATCCCTAGCCATAAAGAAATGCAAATCAAAACAACATTGAGATATCACCTCACTCCAGTTAGAATGGCAAAAATCAAGAACTCTAACAACAACAGATGCTGGAGAGGATGTGGACAGAAAGGAACCTTACTTCATTGTTGGTGGGAATGTAAACTTGTTCAACCACTTTGGAAAGCAGTATGGAGGTTCCTCAAAAGACTTCACATAGAACTCCCCTATGACCCAGCAATCCCACTTTTGGGCATTTACCCAAATGTTTACAAACAAGACCACACTAAAGCTACCAGCACAACTATGTTTATTGCAGCATTATTTACCATAGCTAAGATATGGAACCAACCCAGATGCCCCTCAGTAGATGAATGGATCAGGAAAATATGGTATGTATACACAATGGAATTCTATGCCTCCATCAGAAAGAATGACATTGCCTCATTTGTTAGGAAATGGAAAAACTTGGAAAAAATTATATTAAGTGAAGTAAGCCAGGCCCAAAGAAACATACGTCCCATGGTTTCCCTTATTTGTAATATCTAGTATATGTATGAGTCATGCGGAAATGGTCAGATAATGTGATGTCAGGAAAATGAACTCTTAAGTATGTATTTTAATGTTTTTTTCTTTCATGCCTGTGTTTCTAATGCATTTATAAGATTATCTCTTTTGCTTTGTATGTCCCTCCCCCACAGTATATCCTCTGCTTTCACTATATTTGATGTCAGTATAACTTGTGGAGGAGATGGAGAAAAACCAGTTGTTTAAGGATACAGGTGGACCCATTGCAACAATGAGAAGTACAATTTGTCATGTCCAAAACGAGGTTTACAATGTCGGTGCGGGGGGGGGGGGGAAGGAGGGGGAAGGAGAAGGATTGGTTTTGGGGGGGAGGGGGGAGGCTGGGAATGGATGTGAATGGTAAACAAAGGAGGAGCCTGCAATGCTTGGTAATAAATATACACATTATCCTGCCCATGTAATTCTAACTCATCTGTACAGTATGTTCACAAATAAACTAAAATTAAATTAAAAAATATTTTTCTTCTATGACCATTTTTTCTTTGTATAATTTGAGGCTGTTATTGGCACATATGCATTTAGAATTGTTATATCTCTTTTGTAAAACTAGTCTTCTGTCATTATATAGTTACTATAAAGCATAATTTATTTGCTATTGGTATGGACTTCATAGTTTTACTCAAAATGGTATTTTAATACTTTTTCATAATATAATTTATATTACTTTTCCCCTTAGGTTTTTTTTTTCAGGTAAGGGGTAAGTTTATTCATCGTTCCGGCTGCACCAAGCCATCTTAGTCCTCCACACGGTGGGGAAAGGCCTGGGAAAGGGAGAGAGCTGGGAAAGAGAGAGAGAAGAGCTAGAAAAGAACAGAGAGAGAGAGAGCAGAGAGCAGAGAGAGCTAGAAAAGAGCAGAGAGAGAGCGTCTGGACCTGGGCTAGGCCTTATCTTGGGTATGGGTAGAGAAAGGTGTGGCCACATCAAATTCAGATGTGACCTCAGCAGATGCAGATGTGACCTCTTCCAGGTGGCCCAGTTGCCTAGGTAACGCAGGTACTGGGTGGAGACTTTGCTGCCAGGAGGGTGGAGTCTGCTAGCCATCCAGGAGCCGACCTTACATTCCAGCCTTTTAATAATCATGAAATAGGGCACGGATTCTCTCTGGCTACTTCCTGCTGACAAGGGGCATCATAATAGGGGTAAAAGGCTGGAATTTGTTCCCCTCCCAGGGAAGGCAGTAAGTAGCAGCTGTCCCTTGGTGGCATGACTCCTTAGATGAAGTCTGGAGTAGTCTCATTAGTATTGAGGGGCTCAAAAAAAATACTAGGGAGCAAATAAATGTCAAGAGGAAGGACTTGGGGTTGAAAATGTTGGTAGAGATGTCCCCAGCTACTTCTGACATCTGGCAACTAGGTAGAGAATCAGATGACAAAGGCAAGAATATAAATTCCTGTTCAGTTAATAGGTAGACAGGTATAGACATTGGATGGGCAGGCTTGTTCCACTGACCACCTGGCTCTGGTTAATTTTGAAAGGGCAGGCACAAAGTAGCTGATGTGACATCATCTCCTTACTCCTGTCCATGTTCCCTTGTTCCCCAGACTGGCTGAGTCTAGGTGCTCGTTGCTGGGATGGCTTGTCCCAGTTGGTATTCAAGGAGGATTGAACTCAAGGCCTGGGCACTGTCCCTGAGCAGTTCTGCTCAAGGCTAGTGCTCTACCACATTGAGTTACAATAGCACTTCTAGTGTTTGGCTGGTTAGAGATAAGAGTCTTAAGCCGTGCTTCCAGCTTTTCTCTTTGCAGGTTAGTTGGGAGATGGAGTCTTAGCGATTTTTCAGCCCGGGCTGGCTTTGAATTGCAATCTTTGCCACAAAATCCCTTTATTATTTCCAATTAAGGCAACAAGGAGATCAAGTAGAATAAGTAGATCAAGTAGAATAAGTCAGTTCTTAACAAGAACTGACCGACAAATATTCTGGAATGACAAAACTTCTTAGATGTGAGAATCTTAGCATAGATAAGCCCAATATTTTAGAGTCATGTAGTCAGTACCAGAATACATAACACAAAACAAAAAAGGCCAAATTCAAAACCTAAAATTTTGACAACAATGTTTATACGTCTTTGCTAAGCACATCAGATTGTTGGGCCTCAGTTACCAGGGCCTGTGAAAAGAGCAACTTGTTAGCAGGGCACCTTAGAATAGATGGATGGAGTAGTAAGTTTGGTCGAAGGTTAAGGGCCAGATGGGGCCAAACCCTTAACCCACCATGTGGCCAAGATGGCGAACTCAAGATGGCGAATTTCTGAAAAAAAATGTAAAGAAACCCTGAACAAATAGATCAAGCCTACATTGGCTAGCCTTTGAGAGGGAACCTGGGGGGGGGGTCCCCAGGACCTCAGCCTGCGTCGCACTCTTCAGGGCACAAGCCAAAATGTAGAAAAGAGAAAGGGAAAGTAGGGAAAGTTGGACATGACTGGCAGAGAAAGGGCAAAGAGAACCTGAAAGTAAACAGACTTCTGACCATTTATCATTGCGGTGGCAAAAACTGTCTACATTTGAGAATGGCATAAAAATGAGGCGCTCTGGCTTTCCAGGGAGTGCAAGGAGCATTTCAAAGAGGTTTCACGGTTCAGGCATGATTAGCAGCACCCCATTAAATGAGTAGGAGAGTCAGTCTGGTGAGTGAAGGAGAGCTGACCAGGCAGAAGCGGTGTCCCGACTTCCCCCAGAGCCCTCTAGAGAAAAGTGGCCAAGCCCCCCAAACCAAGCGTCCTCAGCTTCAGAGGTGACCGGCCTTTCAGCTAAAGGCCGGAGGAGCTCTCTGGCATGGTGCCAAGTCTGGACAGAGACTGTGCAACAGAGATCCGTAGAGAGTAGTTTCACTCACCAGAGTAGAGAAGTGGTGTGGACGTGGATGTGAAGGCAGCAATGGTATCGATGTGCTGTGTCCACAGCAGACAGATTGGTTCACAAAAGGCCGTCAGAACTGTGGGTATTCCTCAGAGCAAAAAGGGAAAAACAAACAGAAAAAGAAAAAAGAGGAAAAAACAGAGAGGAATACCACCTATCCTGACTTTAAGCCCTTTATCTGAGTCACGGCAACATTTATGTTAGGTTTTTAAAAAGAGGTGGCCGAGTAAGAACAGCACCATGCATGTGGTATTCAGGTAAGGGGTAGGTTTATTCATCATTCCGGCTGTCACCAGGCCATCTTGGTCCTCCACGTGGTGGGGAAAGGCCTGGGAAAGAGAGCTGGGAAAGAGAGAGAGAAGAGCTAGATAAGACCAGAGAGAGAGCAGAGAGCAGAGAGAGCTAGAAAAGAGCAGAGAGAGTCCCCTTAGGTTTTAATGGCATTTCTTATGAACGGCCTATAGCTACATGGCAGCCAATATCTGAAGATATTTGTCTTCTAGGAGGAACATTAATCCATGTAAATGTATTAGTATATTTGGACTTACGTATCTTGTTTCATGAATTTTGGCTCACCCTGTCCATATTGGTTTCTGTTTCCTTTTATCACTTATTTTGCTCTTTTTCCCATTTATCTTTTTCTCTATTACTTTCAAATTTATATAGTCTTCACCTGTACTTTAAATGATAACAACAGAACTTTAACATGCCTAGTTAATTATGAGTACCTAATTCAATCTGTTTAAATTCCACATATCAACAAAAGTCAGAGCAAATCAATATATTTTAATTATATATCATAACTCAGTAAAATATTCTTTCCTTCCTCCTTCTCTCCCTCCCTCCCTCTCTCTCTCCCTTCTTTCCTTTCCTTCCCTCCCTCCCTCTTTCTCTCTCTCTCTTTCTCTCTCTCTCTTTCTCTCTCTCTCTCTTTCTCTCTCTCTCTCTTTCTTTCTTTCTTTCTTTCTTTCTTTCTTTCTTTCTTTCTTTCTTTCTTTCTTTCTTTCTTTCTTTCTTTCTTTCTTTCTTCCTTTTCTTTTTTTTTCTTTCTTGTTGGTTCATGGGCTTAAACTAAGGCCCTCTCATTCTGGTTTTTCACTCATGACTGATAGTATGCCACATGAATCACATCCCATTTAGACTTTTTTTCTGGTTAATTGGAGGTACATATTTCCTTGGGCTGTCTTCATTTTTTTAAATCTATCTCAGTATTTTGATTAGCTAGGATTATGGGCATGAGCTACTGGTGGCCAATGATACTTTATTTTTATATAGGCACACTAACACTTTCTTTGCTATTTTTTTTCTGGTTGTGGGGTTTGATCTCTGGGCCTGGCCACTGTCAAGGCTAGCACTCTACCACTTGAGTCACAGTGCATTTTCCAGTTTTTGAGAGGTTAATTGGAGATAAGAGTCTCACGGGGACTTTCCTGCCTGGGCTGTCTTTGAACTGAGAGACCAAAACTAAGTTTAGCAGTAATTTCAGACAAAACCAAAACATTTGTCATCTGTTACTAAAAAGTAAGTGTTAGACCCTGCACCAAGGCAAGATAACAGTAAGAATTATTAAGGGATCAGTCTGCCCTCACCAGTCCAGGAATTTGGGCAGTCTCTCCCCCCAACTCTGTTGAGAAAGCATTTAGGACAAGACATAATTCAGCATTCCTGTTGTTAGCCCCACTTATCCAACCAATGATGTATGATTTAACCTACCCTGTAACTGCTAAGCTAGAAAGTTCCTGCCCTTACTGGAAATGATCATACTCCTAGCCGATGAGCTTGAGACATCCTTCCCCCTGCTACATACTCAATAAAACCCTGCTGGACAAGGGGCTGAGGCTCACAACTCTGACCTGCTGCATTGGTGATGATTGTGAGTCCAAGCTCGAGCTTGCAAATAAACGACTCTTTTGCTGTTTGCATTGGTCATGGTCTCTGGGGGGTCTCGAGTTTGATTCTAACAGATGGGGGCTCATCCAGGATTCCCCTCATAAGCCCACCCAGATACCTGATCAGAGAGTCGCAAAGAACGGCCAGTAAGTTAAGGCATTGCCCCTTTGTAATTGTCTAGTATGTGTGTAGCTTGCAGGTTTGGTATTGGGGTTGGCTCGAAGTCTTGGTGGACCTTCTATAAGACAGCCAACAGGACCGGTGGAAGACATTTTCCAGATCCCCAGTGGAAGTAAACTCAAAAGGGAGGGGTTCGAGTCCCTTGGTGAGTGATATTTTTCGAATGGGTTCCAGTCCCCAGTCTGGCACTTACTACTTGATAGTTTACTGGGTAGGCTGTTTTAGAAGGGGTTTGAGTCCCTGGCATGTCTGAAGGGCTTCGAGTCCCCTGGTGTGTCCAGAATTGTCTATCTGACAGTCTATAATGCGCATGCTGTCTATTTGTTTTGTCTTAATGTTTGTGTAAGTGTTCTGAAATTCTTGGAACATTTCTCCTCCCAGATTCATCCTGATGTGAGAGCCCGGAGGAGACTGGCTAACACCCCCTTAATATCTGTTTCTCTCTAGCTCTTTTTTTACTTGCACTTTAAACTGACCTCCCTCCCTCCCTTTCACTGCCACCTCCTCCACTGTCGCTGGATCCAGAAGAAGGGGGGCGGGGGGGGGCAAGGAACCTGGAGGATCTAGCAATAACTTGGAAGGGCCGGCAGAGAGAACTCGCAGCCAGATGAAACTGCCACTGGCCAACTGAAAGTGGCACCAGTAAGATCTTAGCCTCGGGCCTTGGCCCAGGGTGTCTGAGTAGGGGGGAGAACCTATCATTCTGAGGGGATGACCGCTAGGGACTTCTTTCCCTTGCCCCAAGATGACTGGGAATTCTCCTCCACCTTGGAAGGCCCCTGGGTCAACGTTTGAAGGAATCTAAAAGAAATATCCTCCAAAGGTGAGTAGAGGGGGTTCGAGTACCCTGGTAAGTGAATGGAGGTGAGATGTCTCCCCATTTACTGAGACCTGTCTTTGTTGTGGCCACTTGTCTGTCTTGTTCAGTGTGTTTTTGGTTCTACTTTCATTTTTGACGGTCACTTCCTCGATAGGTGGTCTGTTACTTTGGTGTGTTTTCTGTTCTGTTTTCTGAGATAGGGAAGTGCTGGGTGAGAGTATCAGGCTCACTCAGCAAACTCTGGATTCAGCTTGAGAATGGCACAGAATTCTGGTAGGGATAAACTATGGATCTATTAGTCCCCAACTCAGCCTTTGGTTGTTGTCTTGTCTAGTTCTGTTTTAGAATTGATACCAGTTTTAAATGTGAATCCTTGGTTTTTGTATTTATCTGTGTTTTTGTTATTTATTTGAACATCTCTGGGGGAATAAAAGTCCCAGCCTCCAGCTGGGCTTGGTCACAGACCTGCTAAGTCTGCTGCCCTTGTGTTACAACAGCCAAGAGGCACGGCATGAACAAGACTCAGGCTGCACCTTCTCCCGGTGGAGGCTGCTAGAGGAGAGGTGAGGGTGTAGATAGCAGTGAGCCAGGTCTGGACTTACAGCTGCTCCAGGAAGCTTAACCATTTGTAAAGTGGTCTTGTCAAAATTGGGTAAAAATCAGGCAAGTTTAGCTTCAGATGACCCCCATCCCCCCACCCCAGCCTTCCTCCTACAGAAGGGATTCAAAAGACCAATTGCTAAAATGCCTTGCTAAACAAGCAAGCCCTGGGAAAATGAAGCTCAACAAAGGTACTTCATTTAAAAGAAATATTGTCTTAAATTTTTGTTTGAAAACTTTAGAAAATGTATGTACAACTGATTTTAATTTTTGTGTGCTGTAAGATCTGTTTGTTTTGTATGCATTTGTGAATATGTTCAAGATAAGAATTGTCAGCATGCTGTAACAATGGGGTGAGTTTAAGTTTAAAATTCAAAAGGTTATGAGATTTGGACATTACCACAAATTTTAAAGAATCTTCACATTGTTTTAAAAGGCTTTTTAAGGATTCTTTAACTTGAAAATTAGAAAATCTGGTATTTTAAAATATAATTTTAAAATGCATAAGGTTGTTTACATTGTAATCAAGTTATCTGGCTTAAAAATGCACTGGCTGTTTGGGATTTAGATCCCTTGGCTAAAATTTGGGGATAAATATTAAAAATTTAAATGTAAAGGTTGTTTTAACATTGTCAAAGACGTTACCTGTTCTATCTGTCTAAAACTGTATTTCATTCAAGAGCCAAGAGAAAAGAAAAAGGGGAAAAAACTTAGAAGCCAACAGAAGACCTATCTTTAGAGGTGAGGGGTGAACAGGCATAAATGCAGTTCAGCTGGTCATGCATGGTGGGACAGGCCCTGGGGGGAGTCCACAGATGGTGAGATGGGCCCTGAGAAGAGTCCACACATGGTGAAAGAGGGCAAGCTGGTACAAACACAGTTCATCTAACCCTAAAGAGTCAGATTGGGTGCGTGCCCATTCCATAGGAGGGGCCGAATGGCCTATCTTTGTCCTGTCCCTTTTCCCTGAAGATAGACACTGGAAACATGATGGTTAAAATGAGTGATGTGATGAGCTGATTAGTACTGCTAAAACTGCCCCTTGGATGTGTTAAATTAAAATTAAAAAGGCCTTAAAAAGAGGGTTAAAAAGTTTATTTGTATAATGTGACTTGCTTTCAATGATGTTCTACAATTAGGATATGTTTTTAAAAGTTATAAAGGTGTTAAGTCTAACTTCTTGGTACAGTGATGGTTATTGTAATTCTTGCATTAAGGAAAAATTGTCATTTGGATTTAAAAGTTTTAATGTGCATCTATTTTAAAACAAGCAGCCAAGAGACAATGAGTGACACTTGGATTCAAGATTTCAAGGGATCTTTTCAAAATGCAAATGAAAATTAAAGTATAAAGTATTAAAAGATTTATAAGAGGCTTGAAAAATTAGAATTACCAAAATAATTGCTATTCCAGTTTGCTCTTATAGGTTTTTTTAAACTGTTTCCAGCAAGCCCAGAACAAAGCACAGAGGATTCTTACAAGTTTGTCAGATGTAACTTTGGCTCTTAATAAGTTTCAGGTAAGAGCATGCTTAAAAGCTACTTTTACGTTGACCACCTTTTAATGGGAGTAAAGTGGCCTTTTATAAGACTCATTGATCTGCAAACTGGTTCAAAGCCAGCCCGGGCAGAAAAAGGTCCCTGTGAGACTGTCACCTCTAATCCACCAGCAGAGTGCTGAAAGAGCAAGCAGAGTTGCTTTGGGACTCAAAGTGGCAGAGTACTAGCCTTGAGCTGGAGAGCTGAAGGATAGCATTCGGCCCCTATTTCAAGTCCAGTGACCAGCTAAGGGAAATGCCAATGAGGCATTTATCCCAGTGTGGAGAAGACACTCCTGGGACGAAAGCAATGGTGGAGCATCCAGAGGCAGTAAACCACTGCTTGGATGGCAGAAATAATGTCAGATTCTAGAGTCACTTGTACATGTCCCTTCAAAAATTGGTCAGAGCCAGGAGGTCATGGGAAGATAGTTTGTAAGCATGCCTAATGTCCATGACTATCTACCTTGTAAGGACAGGAATTTGCCATCCTTTGTGATAGTAGTAAAAAGCTAAAGTTATAAAATATGGGGGATAGTTTAAATCCCAACCTCTGTATGTGCCAAAAGCCGTAATTGGCAGTAACTTTTGAGCTGACACCAGATACATGAAATTCATTTGCTCAGAAAAAAGTGTGTAAACTGAGGGTGTGTTTCTATTGATATCTGTCTGAAGGCTTGCATAGGTAACTTAGGCATTGTTAAGATTGCCTAAACCATCCAGAAAGATGATTTTGCAAACCAGAAGGCTAAATAAGCTACACAGCTGTAGCCAGAGAAAAGGTCTGTGCATTTGTCAAAAGTTAAAATATTGTTCTTAATGACATCTAACCCTGGTAACCTCTTTGTAAAATAGGCTAAGGTTATAGGTTCCTGGCTAGGTAGGATCAACACCATGGGTCAGCTTGAAGAAGTTACAGAAGATGCATCTTCACCCATCATCCCCTTTTAAGAACAAGGGATCAGAGTCACTTAAAAAAATGTGGCAAGATAGACAGAAGGAAAAGGCATGGGAAATAGTGGTACAGGCCTGAGCTTTCTATATCTGCCTAGAAAATCCTAAAAAAGAACTATTTAGTTTTAAAAGTTGTCACCTTGGTAAACTGTCTCTGGGGGTTGCTCAGGGGTCTTGAGTTCGAGTCTAACAGAACCACAATCCTCAGATCTCAGCCTCCTGAGTATGATTGCAGACATGAGTCACTGGTGCCCGGTCTTTTTTGCAAATCTTTACTTTCATATTAAGTTTTCTGTATGGAATAATATTACTTCCAATTGAAGGAATTCCTTTGGAATTTTAGTGATAAGTCTGTTATACTGATGCAAATGTTATAAAGATCAATACATTTTGGTTATCTTTAAATTATTTTTATTATACCTAAATCTCAAAATATATTGCTCCTGGACATGTATTTCTAGGTTGACGTAGGAAAAACCACGGATTCTGTTCATCCCCTAATGCATGTAGGCAGTTGCAAGATTATTAGAAATATAGTGTGGCTAGATCAGAAACAATCTATTGCTTCTCATCTAAGAAAATTAAGAAGAAGCATGTCATGCATACAGATGAGTAATTTTTTCCTCTATAGAAAGTAGCCTCCAATTAACCAAATATTGTCAATTTTTTTCACTTTTAGAATTAGATCTTTAGAAACCTCAGACTGCTGATTATACCATCAACTTACTGTCCTTGCTGCATAATGCAAGCTCTGGGAAAACAAGCCCACTTCTAACATTTCCTCACCATCCTTGTAAAAACAGAATATCTTAAATCCTTTTCTGTAGTTACTCCAGTCCTGGCATTAAAGGGCTGACAAGACTTTTCGCTCTTTCAATATTGTTCCTTCTTCCTGTACCAACAGATAGTTGAACGTCTTTCTCACTGCTTCACCTTGTTTTTCTCACCAACACTTGTCTCCTGAGATGTGGTAACTGCTCATCTTTCTTATTTGTCAGGTGGAAAACTCAGGCAGATTGTTTTTTTTCTTTCTATTTTCCAATAGCCTGTGGAATAGTATGTTAATTATAAGAATAAGAGTGTTTTATTAAAATTCTCACTATCAAGAGCCCTTTGGTCTGATCACCTTTGTCCCCATCCAACTCTACCACAGACATCTGGCAAGAAATCTGTTTTGTACTAGACTTTGATGAGAGCCTTTGCTGACATTAGTTTTGCCTTTGTAATACAATAAACATGCTGCTCTACCTCCTGGTGGGTAAAGACCTCATTAACTTTATTCTAATTACGCTAGTTTATTTCATATACACTGAAATAAATGGAAACAAGAGCAGATCCAGCTGGACTGCAATGCTCGTTTAAATCCCACTTTTTAAAAATAAGTTTTTTATTGTGAAAATACTGTACAGAAGGGTTACATTTCTTATCAAGCATTGTTACCTCCTCCTTTGTTTCCCCCCCTACCATCCCTTTCCTCCCACCTCCACAACGACATTCCCCTCTCCCCTCGCCCCCCCCACCTAAATTGTAAAGTTCATTTTTCGACATAGCGTCTTGTAAATCTCATTGTTGCAATGGGTCAGCCTGTATCCCTATTTAAACAATTTGTTTTTTCCCTTCTGCTTCCCAAATTATACCAACATCAAATACAGTGAAAAGAGGGGTTATACTGTGTGTGTGTGTGTGTGTGTGTGTGTGTGTGTGTGTGTGTGTGTGTAATAGAGAGAGAGAGAGAGAGAGAGAGAGAGAGAGAGAGAGAGAGAGAGAGAGAGAGACAAAGCAACAAAAAAATCACATGATACCTTATAAATACTTTAGAAACAATAGCAAGAAAGTAAAAACCACTTGTGTCCCTATCTTGGGGTTCATTTTGCTTAACGTCATCTTATCTGATCTTTTCTGCTTATCCATACTAGTTATTGCAAATAAGGGAAACCTTGGGACCTATGTTTCTTTGGGCCTGGCTTGCTTCACTTGATATAATTTTTTGCCAAGTCTTTCCATTTCCTAACAAATGGGACAATGTCATTCTTTCTGATGGAAGCATAGAATTCCATTGTGTATATATACCACATTTTTTTTGATCCATTCATCTACTAAGGGGCATCTGGGTTGGTTCCACATCTCAGCAAACACAACTTTTATTATTTAAGTTCTAATAGGAATTATTCAAACTTTTCTGGGTGTGAAGGTAAAATAATTATGTCAACATAGTATGAAAGAGAAAAAAAGAGAAACTTTGTGTGTGGTATACCAGAAGTGTTTAAGTCATTAGCAAAAAAACTAAATTGTGAGCTTAATCTCATTGCTTAAATTCATGTACAACAATTGGCTTCTTTTTTCTTTTTTCTTTTTGTTTCTAATAAACAAAGGTTTATTCTGGACTCATAAGTCTAATCTATAATACTCTGCATTTCTAAGCTCATACTAATATCATATTGTTTTGATTATATTGTTTTCTTCTTTCTTTCCTTTTTCTTTTGTTAATTTCCTTCTGTTGCTGTTTTTTATTTGTATACACTTTGTATTGTATGTAAGTGTATCTTATTTGTGTAGGATTAGAGGAAGCACAGAAATGGTGAGACAAATGAACCAATTCAACAGTGAAACCCGCTAGACACTATGCTGGAAATGAACTACACAACTTGCAGGGAGGGGATTCAGGAGGGGAAAAGCTGGGAGAAAATGAGGGAAAAGAAATGAACTCATTGCCTGATTTTGTGACTGTAACTCCTCTGTAATCACCTTTACAATAAAAAAAAACCAAGAAATAGTTTTTTAATTAGGTAACTTAATCATAATCATTTTTATGCCATACAATTAGTATGTTTATCTAGTGTATCCTTTGTATCTTCTTTGATTATATTACTTGTTTTTAAGCATGCAAATATTAATTTCATCAGTTTGCAAAGTTCAAAGCATCTGAAAATAATTTAAATCTTGCTATATGGATCAAATATATAAATTGTCATCTTTAATAGTCTTTTTTCCTGATCAATTACAACACTAAATGAGGGGTTTATCTTAGATATTCCACTAACTAGCCTATTTGATTCTTATCATGCTTACTTTTCTATTTATACTGGCCTAAGGCAAAATTTTCTAAATATTTACTTCTTTTTTTTTTGTCAGTTGTGGGGGCTGAACTCTGGGCCTGTGTGCTGTCCCTCTACTCTTCAGCTCAAGGCTAGTGCCCTACCACTTTAGCCACAGCGCTACTTGTGGCTTTTCTCTGCTTATGTGGTGCTGAGGAATCAAACCCAGGGCCTCATGCATGCTAGGCAAGCACTCTAACACTGAGCCAACTTCCCTGCCCCTACTTAAATTTTTTTGTTATTGTAAAGATAATGTGCACAGGGGTTACTGTTACATAGATAAAGAGTATGTTTCTTCTCAAACAATATCACCCCTTCACTCATTCTCTCCCAGTTTTGTCCTCTTGTCTGAAACCACAAGTTGTATAGTTTTCTTTTTTATTGTAAAGGTGATGTACAGAGAGGTTACAGTTATATACATAAGAAACAAGTGTAATCCTTGTCAAACATTGTTACCCGCTTCCTTGATTTCTCCAGCTGTCCCTCCCCAAAGATGTAAAGTTCATTTCCAATATAGTGTCTTGTGTATCACTGTTGCATTGGTTCACCCTTTGTCCTTTGTCTCACTATTTTTGTGATTCCCCTTCCTATCCCCAAATCAGATAACCCTGTATACAATATAAAAGGTACCAAAAAACCCAGTGACAACAGGGGGTAAACAAAAGGAAAAAATGAAAGAAAAAAATAACTGCATACTCTTGTTTCCATATATTGCAGTTCATTTCGATTAGCATCATTTTACAAGGTCATATTGAGCTATTGTGATTTTCTGCTAGAACTATCCTAGACATATACTAATTATTACACGCAGTCTATGCTTCTTTTGGTCGACTTACTTCACTTAATATGTTTTTTCCAAGTATTTCCACTTCCTTGCCAATGGGGTAATGTCATTATTTCTGATGGAAGCATAGAATTCTATTGTGTATATATACCACATTTTCTTGATCCATTCATCTACTGAGGGGCATCTGGGTTGATTACATATCTTGGTGTCTAGTGATTATTACTGCTGTATTTGTTCACATTTTTTTCCTCCATTTCTGTGCTTCTCCCCATATCATCTCAAAGATCTAAATGTTTTCTGTACAAAAGTGTTTGCTTAAGATGCAGTGTATTACATGAAGGAGGAAATAAAATCCAATATTTTTTCTGAGTGCCTGTGGCTTATCCCTGTAATCCTGGCTACTCAGGAGGCTGAGATCTGAGGATTGTAGCTTGAAGTCAGGCCAGGCAGGAAAGGCTATCAGACTCTTATGTCCAATTAACCACCTGAAAATAGGAAGCAGAAATGGAGCTGTGGCTCAAAGTGGTAGAGTGCTAGCCTTGAGCAAAAAAACTCAGGTACATCACTCAGGCGCTGAGTTCAAGTCCCATGAATGACAAAAAAATCAACTAATTTTGGAAAGTACTTAGTCAAGCAAATATGAACGAGATGTGTTATTGATAGGCTCATTCATTCATTTGAAGATCACTTATGTTCAGGTACTGTTTCGTACATATTCAACAATATAGAACAAAACCTTGATATTATGTCCCTTGAGAATTTTGTACATAGGTAAATAATAAAAGTTGAATTATGAGCATTGACTTTAGATAGAGAAAACTGCTTTGAAGCATATTAAAGCAGAAGTGATACAAAATATGATTAGAAATTTCTTTTAGATATGATGTAAAAGAAGGCCTCTCAGAGAAAGTGTTACTAGAGCATATATTTGAATGAGACAAAGAAGCTAGATTTGCCATAATATGGAAGAGCAAAAAGTCTTGAAAGTTTAAAGGATTTGATAAGAGAATTTGCTTGATATATTTGAGGAGCAAAATGAAAGAAACTATGTCCAGAGTGCAATGGTGAGATAGGTCTGAAGGAAGAGCTCTAAGACACAAAGAGATCCAGATTATGTAGTTTCTTAAACCATATAATGGATTTTTGGTTATATTATTATTAAAAGGTTTTCCAGTGATTTAGACATTTCAATATGCTAATGTACAATGTGAAGAAATATGACATAGGTATTTGTATAAACTTTTTTAAAGTTATATAACCATGGTTTTCCTCTATTTTTTCTCTCTCAGTTTATATATTAAGTGTGAACCTCAACACCTCTTTTGAGAAGCATAGGTATTGGACTTGATGCTTCTGCATCACTAGCTTTAGGTGGAATATGTGAATTAGTATGATTTACTAACATGTAAAGTACCAAGAACTCCACTCACAGTTGTACTTACATTCCTACATTCTGGTATTAAGTATGAGTTCCATTTCAGTCACTTTTTCAAACCTAATTCACTTTAAATTTCTTTTGAAACAAATGTGCCAATTCATCTTAATGAGAGTTGTTAAGGGGAAAGAAACTTAAGAAGACACGTGCTATTTTTATTGAAATGTTCTTTTCTTCCTCTTTCCACAAGCATTTCAGATTTGAGTCATATAATGTTGTGTTATTTTTGTGTTACAAATTAAAAATTCTCATAGTGCTTGCTAGAAAGATTTCTTCTTTTCCTTCTTTTTCTCTTTCTTCTTGGTTCTTGTGAAACATTTTTAATCAATGCATGAATGAAAATTGCATATTAAAACAATGCTATCTATTATTCTTCCAAATTTCTTATGCATCTGCAGCTAAAGTCTCTTGGAAGAGTCAAGTTACGAAAAAGAGAATTTCAAAGTAAATGGATTTTACTATATATTAGCTTATAGTTGTTGGTTTTGATGCTAACCTCTCAAGCTGTGGAAAAATAGTGAAATAACTCTAACTAGAGGTTGTGAACACTATTAGGAAGGAGAGGGAGTCAATTAATACTGGAGCAGAAACTTGAATAATACCAAGACTCCAACTATGCCATGATGTAGATGAGTGTTTGTTTTTTTAAGTAGAAACAATTGCAAGTTTGCGTGAATCCATGTTCCCAGGAGCCCCTAAAAACAGGAATTGGAGGTTAAAGTTTATTTACAGAGCATCTAAAGAAGCCACAAGTATGGTGGCATAATTTCAGACATGTAAATTCTTATTACTGAGACAAAGCTGACATGATCTTAACAACTCTTCACTGTATGTTTTCTGGCCCTACCTAGGAATTCATGATTTCATGTTATGATGAGAACTGGTCTTCCTGCTAGAAAAGGAGGTGAAAAAAATGCATCCAGTATGGCAAACTTAGCTTTTCCTTTGAGTTCAACATGCATATATGTAAACTTTTCTTGGAATTATATTGCCACTTGGATGGGTGAAAGCCACAGCCTTCCATTCCAAAGGTCTATAATAGAATACACAAGGTCTATCATGTTTCCAATTTGTCCTCTTCATATCTTCTTAATTTTCTGCACTATACCACTATGCTTGTTGTTACATAAGGAAAAACATGGAGTTACCCATGATTCCTGTTATTTCTAGATCCAATCCAAAATAATCCATCACATTTATGTTATCTCTTCTTAAATATCTCTTAAAACTATCCATTTGCTTTCATTTCCAATTAACTAAACTATTCAAGCGCATATTCATTTTCCTTGGAATAAAGCAATAACCTTTTTTAAAGGTTCAATTTTAATCAAGTTATAGTGTATTCATCATCCATTCATACTAGTCTAATCAAAAGGAGAATGGACAAACTAGTAGGGCAACAACATAAATGAGTAACAAATGTCAAAGGAACTAATTGAAGGTTACTAACATATCACACTATTTGAAAGTTATACACTCATGGTTCTATATTTTAAAGAAATATAATAGGTAAACTAACCTCGGGTAATAGAAATTAGATAAGTGGTTGCTTTTAGAAGTTAGGAATCTACTGATAAAATATATAAGGAAATTTTCTGTTTTTATGGAAATGTTTTGTGACCTAATATGAATTAATCAGCTCTGACGGAATGGGATACCTAAAATATCAACCTTTTGTTTTATGTAAATTGGGATTCAACAAAAATAATATATATCAGATCATTTACCAGTTTACCCTCCTGCAAATTAAATGGATTCTTTTTATTAAGATTAACTCCAATTTTTACAAAATACAACTTAGATATTGTCTCATTAATCTACAACTCAATCTGTCCCCCTACATTCTGCATTCTACCCATTCCAGTATTTTTTTTTTTTTGTTTTTCTAAGTGTATTGAACCCTCTGCTTCCAATATATGTATATGTTTTTATTTCAGCCTGGCATTCCCTCATATCACCAACATATTTTGCCTAATTACTTAATATTCATTCTATAGATTTTAGGTCATATATGACTTTTTGAAAGAACCCTTCATTGAACTCCCTCAGTCAGATAACCCTTGTTACTAATCTCATTCAAATACATTTCATTTTCTGCATTTAAAATTCTTAGAGCCTATGTTTTTTGGTTTGGCTTACTTCACTTAATATGATTTTTCAAAGTCTTTCCATTTATTTGTGAATGGGGCAATGCCATTCTTTCTGATAGACGCATAGAATTCCAATGTGTGTATATGTCTAGAGTAGTCCCAGCAGAGGATCACAATAGCTCAATAGCTATATACATATGACCATATAAAATGACGCTAATTTGTGGAGGGGAAGGGGAAAAACAAATCATTTAAATAGGGATAAAGGTGGACCTATTGCAACAATGAGATGTACAAGTCATTATCTCGAAAACGAACATTACAACTTTGGTGGAGGGGGGTGAGGGGGAGCGGGGAGGATTGGGTAGGGGGGCAGGGGGAGGATGGGAAGGGATGGGAAGGGGAAACAAAGGAGGAGGCTACAATGCTTGATAAGAAATGTACTCATTATCTTGCCCATGTAATTGTAACCCCGCTGTACAGTATTTTCACAAAAAAAAGAAACAGTAAAAAAAAGTGATGCTAATTGAAATAAACTCCAAGATATGGAAACAACAGGTCTTTTTTGGTTGTTGACCTTGTTGTCATCAATGCACTGTATCAAGTTATTTCTTTTTATTTTATTTCATTTTTCTTTTTCTTTTGGTTTATCCCTGGCAATCACTGTCTTTGATTCTTATACCCTGTGTCATGCATATATGTTTATCTGAATTGGGTAAAGGAAAGGGAATAGAAAAATGGTGAAACAAGGACAAAGGATGACTCAATGCAACAATGACACACACAAAACACTTTGGGGCCTGGGGAGGGGGGATAGGGGGAGGGAAATGAATAATATGAGAAAAATGGAGTGGGTAACAATGTTTTACAAGAAATGTACTCATTACCTGACTTATGTCACTATAACTCCTCTATACTGCACCTTTACAATAAAATAGAAAAGGTTTGCTATAACAACGAACTTTACAATTTAGGTGGGGGTAGTTGTGGAAGTGGGAGGGAAGAGATGGTAGGGGAAAAACAAAGGAGGAGGCAACAATGCTTGATAAGAAACAGAAAAAGTCAAATAGGATGATGTTAAGTGAAATGAACCCCAAGATAGTGACACGTGTTTATTTTTTCCTTGCTATTGTTTCTAACGTATCTATAAGGTATCATGTGATTTTTTTTGTTGCTTTGTATGTTCCTCCCCCACGGTATAACCCCTGTTTTCACTGTATTAGATGTTGGTATAATTTGGGGAGCAGAAGGGAAAAACAAATTGTTTAAATAGGGGTACAGATTTACCCATTGCAATGAGGTGTACAAGACACTATGCTGAAAAACGAACTTTACAATTTAGGTGTGTGTGGGGAGTGTAGCTGAGGAGGTGGGAGGGAAGAGATGGTAGGGGAAAAACAAAGGAGGAGGCAACAATGCTGGATAAGAAATGTACTCATTACCTTGCTCATGTAACTATAACCCCTCTGTAGAGTATAAATAAAATATAAATGTAAAAAATATTTATTTTTCTTAAATATCATTAGTTAATAAATTCTTTCTTGATCACTAGACTATTATTTTGATTCTGAAGGAGTATATGTCTATGTTTGTTCATAATTTTGTTCCCAGAATTCGACACAATATCTTGGACCTGCTATGAAGTCCATATTTGCAGGATGAATAAGCAACATGAGGAATGAATTACTGATTTCTGGTATTTTCCATAGGCTAGAGGACCCTTTTATTACATGAAATAATAATGGTAAAAAATAAACAACATAAATTATTTGGAAAAGGTTGGGAGTTGAAATTGATATTAACATGTGGTAGTTTGGAGTCAAAACAAAAGAGAAAGTATAGCAAAACCTCAACACTTCTGAAGTTATGTCCCTCACCTATTTTTCTTACATTTTATGAAACAGTATAGGAGGAACAATTACTGAAGTTTAAGAAACATAGGTAACACAAGCAATTTAAAAAGTAAGAATGCATATAAGTCCTAGAGAAACTTGTTTTTTTCTTACCAGATGTAGGAACCATACAGCCATCGGATAGGCTATCTCAGAAAGCAGAGAATTTTCTTGCAGAAACTATTTAGGCATCACCTGGTTTATCATCTATGAGTGATAATACAAACTACTTCCTATTTTGAGTAAGAAATACTATGAATTTTCTTCTGTATCCAAATTTTCATGCTTTTAACAAATGTTTTATCTTTTAGACAATATCTAGCAGAGAAGAAAAAGCAAAAATATAAAGAAGTATAGAATGCATGACCTACAGATATACAAATGAAATACTACTTAAATTGATAGGAGCAAGATAATTGATTGCTATGGAAAAAATAGAGTTTTTATTGGAGGAGGTAGCATTTGAGCCAAGACCTAAGAGTGGATAAATGTTGGGGCTTCGTCTGCCCCACGAAAGACGGACGGGGTCTGAGGAAAGGTAAGTGCGCTGCTAGCCCGTTCTCCAGCCTCCCTTAGCCCGGGAGACAATCAGACACAGAGAGGAGTTAGTCAAGCAAGAACTCCTTTATTTTCACACAGCAAACCTTTTTAAAGCAAAAGACCGCAGAGCATGGAGGGGGAGGAAAAGGAAACAACCAATCACTGTAAAGGTCATCCTATCAAGCCTTTTCACCTGGGGCCCAGGGTTTAATTGGCCCCAGTGCTTCTGAACTTTCCCTGCCATTCACCAACTGATGTCACTTTGCCTGATCCAATCAGATTTTAAAATAAACAACTCAGGCTCTGCCCACTCAACTTCCTCTCAGCGCCATCTTTGCTGCCCATGTGCCCCACAGATAAATACTTCAATAGCAGCAAAGGACAGAGAAAAGAGGTTCATGGTAATGTACGCAGTCACTACAAAGTAATAGTAGTTAGATATAAATTAAAGAAATATAGTTTAGAATGGTCAAAACGTAGTATGCAAAATTTAACCATGACAATACAAATTTAAAATTTGAGATGGTCCTTAAAAATAATGTAGTACAATTTCATTCATTTTATAGAAATAAGTTGAAGTCCTCAAACATTAATTGACCTGGCCATTTCTGCCTTGATAGTATATCATTAAGCATAACTTAGAACTTAGGTTTATTTAATTCTAAAACCAAAGATTTTTATAGTGTATTATTATGCCACATCTATTCACCATCATATTGCCACTGCCGGACTTGTAATACCTATGGGTTCCAGATTAATGGATTGTGTTTTTACCTGACAATTACGAGGATTTTGAAAAAAAAAAAAAAAAGTAAAAGAGAAGGCTACAACTGTTTCACAAATAATCCTCTCATGGAGGAATAAGCAAACAAGCATTCCAAATGAGAAATGCATTTGGGATTAAGGTTGAGTTAAGCATGACTGTCCAGTATATCTTATTAGAATTATACACTATACAGACATGAAATATAAGGAGTGAAGATCAGGAGAGTTGTTAGGTCTGGAGAAAGAGATCTGGAATTCATCCAAACAAAAGAATGTATAAGACAAGGTGAAAATACCTTTTAAAAAGAAAAGTGGAATAAAAGTGGAAAGGCAAAAGATAGACACTTCATGAATATTCAGTTATGTGTAGTAGGAAACAAGGCTATATATAAAGTGTGTTTAAAAATGAGGACAGAGGAAGTGTATTTACTTACCACACAAACCCAAGTTTTAAGAAAGATGGTCTTGTAGGACATTACTATACAATAGAGAGTGAAGGCCAGGTGCTGGTGGCTCATGCCTATAATCCTAGCTACTCAGGAGACTGAGATCTGAGGATAGAGGTTTGAAGCCAGACTGGGCAAGAAAGGCAGTAAGACTATTGTCTCTAATAAAGCACCAGAAAATTGGAAGTGATGCTGTGGCTTAAATGGTAGACAGCTAGCCTTGAGCTGAACAGCTGAGGGACAGCACTCAGGCCAAGAGTTCAAGCCCCACTCCTGACCAAAAAAAATAGAAAAGGAGGAAGATGTACAATAAGTGACGAGGCATCCACAAAATATTTGGGAGAGTTTTATAGACTCTCAGTAATATTTTGAATCAGGCACAGGAAGAAAATCTTGGCTAAGATTGCTTGGCCACCATCAGGGGCCACCAACTAACACAGAGTCCTAAGTATATCCTAAAGCTGTTTCGGGAAATGTCATATCTGTAGCATAACAAGAGCTGCTGCATGTTACACAAGAGAATGTAGATGTTTCATTTTATTGCATTGACTGTGCCAGTCCCCATGTAGAGGGCAACTGAATGATATTCTGCTGTTAGATATGCTGACAATCCTACTCTTCACTCAATAGTTTCAATTGCCAGGATATAGGATTCATAATCTTCAAAAGGCCTTCCAGTGCTTATTTCCCTCTTCTTCATTCTACCATTTCTTTTTTTTCTTTTCTTTTTTATTAGACATAGTTTAAGCTGTAGTGATATTTGAAGCTTTGTTATTATGACTAATCTTTCATTTTGTTTAATTTTAATTAATTTTGATGGCATTAAGTGTTCCCCACCCTCCTGCTTCAAATTCTTAAGTATCTCATTGGAAATGATGTTAAATATACATAATTGTCATAATGCAAAGAAGTATCTTCCTTTCACACTACAATAAACTAAGTCCTGGAGCACACCCTTAACTATCTATTACATCTGGGTGAATTTTAAATTGCGTCATAATATTCAATGCATGTGGTATAAAAGTAGGAAAATTGAGGCGAGGGGTTGTATTGGGAGGGATGGAGGAGAATTATGAAAGGAATGACAGTGATCAAGATGCATTGTAGTTACAAACTGACATGTTAAATGGTAAGTCTGTATAAGTACTTAAATACAATTTAAAAAAAATAAAAAAATGAAACTTGGAAATTTTCAAATGTTGTGTGTATGTATATCTGTATACAGAAGTGCATGAAATTCCACCAAATCATGTATAAAATGATTTTCATAAGACATGTATTTGGAATGAGACTATAATCTCTCCTCAGAGAATAGACTATAGTTGGTTGGCTTAGAATTAGTATGTCTTTCTTTAAAAAAAGCTGATAAAATTTTTATGTTTAAAAACAATTTTTGTACCTGTACTATTTCAAAAGGATTTCAGAATCATTATATCACATGTAAACAGTGGTCTATTGTTTAGTCTAAATTTCAAGAAATCAGGATTTGACCTCATAAGTTCAATTAGTTAATAAGAACTAAAGTGATGAATTCCCTGAATGTACATTAGCTTGAGCTAGTAGTTTAATCAAGAGTGCTTTTACCTGCAAACTATTGGCAATACCTGGAGAAAATTTGGGTTGTAATAATTGGAAAGCGAATGTATGCAACTAGCATACAATAATGTATGCAACTAGCAACTAATATGTAGATGCCAGAGATGCTTCTAAACATCCCATAATGACTAGAATTCACACCTCTAGTTATGAATTATGCAGGCCTAAACATGAATTGCCAAGGCTAACAAACATTGGATAAGCTTCACCAGGCATAATCCTCATTCCTTTACTGCTACCAGTCTCTTCAGAAATGTATCTCACAAATTAATAGGCAGCCTGAAGAAATTAAGTGCAAATCTCTCCCACTAGAGGAAGGAGTGAGGTTAAGATGCAGCATTGTAAAATATGGCACATATATTGAGCCTCACTATATATTGTCCTCTCTACTCGGTGCCTTGCATATATTATTCAATCTAATACTTACAAAGAAATCTTTATGAAGTAGGCCATTCAAATAGTTGTGGAAAGCCAGGACTAGAGAAATAAGAATAACTTTTTAAGGTCATAGTGTTCTTCAATGGAATTGCATTTTGTGTGCTACAGTTCATATCCTTTCCATTAAACTTGAAAACCATGCAAAATATTCCATATAGATATTGCAGTGATATTAGTGATAAATAGATAGCTATTCCTACATAGAGAGTTTCTCATTATTATTCAGAAAAAACACTGAAACCCTGAGAAAATTTTGCTTGCAAAAACTGATTCAAGAACATATCAAATTCCATCCTATCTTTGACAAAAATAGAGGCTGACAATCTTACCTTTATAATAGAAAATTCATTGTTCAGTGAAAGTGAAGGTCTTTTCAAAGCACAATTTTGTTCATTTTACTAGATTGGAACAAATTACATAATCTCTGGCGCTCTTTTAGAGTCTTAAAAGTACATGGTCACCTAAACTTGCCTTTATTCTCCAAGTTTCTGTTACTTAAACCCTAAGATTTTATTTTATAAATAATCAGATAGACAAGGGTAGGCATTAAAAAGAAAAAAGGAGAAACACAGAGATGAAAAGATTTCTATTTTAAGATTCATTTTGCTAAATATTTATGTATGGTTATATGATATATATTTGGATGAAAATTGATCATAATGTTTTAAAATAATTTCTAGAACCAGACTATGTGGGATGACCATTTAATTAGAATTGTTAGATGCTTTTACTGTAGAGACTTTCAATAAGAATATTAACATAGAGATAATGGGTAAAATGTTATTTGCTGGAATATATAATAATCTCCAATGTTAATGATTATATGCATATTGCTAGATATACATCCTCATATTTAATACAAGTACTTTAGTTCCAAAGTATAAGATGTTCTAATAACAAACATTTAAATTTATTTCCCAACTTCTGGGGGGAGGGGAAGCTGTTCATCAACCTAACTTGATTTGGTATGGGGAAAATCCACCTTCCTTGCCTCTCTAAAGAACTCTACTTCAATTTTTAAGATTAGTGATTATGGACTGTTTTGGGACAACAAGGTTTTTCATCTAATTCATATGTTATGACTCACACTCTGATCTTAACTTTTAAACACAACTTACATCTTGTAGAGCACAAGTAGAAAACTTCAGTAAGAAGTCTCTCAGACTGAAAAGTGAATGTGAGTGATGTGAGTGGTATGTAAACAGCAAACATTGTTTTCTTCCTTTATGGTTCTAGAAGATAAAAGATAGGAGGTGGTGTTTTTTCTCCATTTCTTTTAAATGGAAAATTTGCAAAAAAAGATTTTGGATGAGAATTTTAGGCAGAATATTCTTACATTAGTTATTTTAAGTCCACCAAGGATTCATAAATGAGAAGTTTTAATCCCCAGACAGCTTTTAACCAAAATACCCTAGGAAAAAAAGCATACTCTGAAGCTCAATTCTAGCATGGCCAGACAGGAATGCTCACCTAATGCTGCCATCCTGGTTCCTGAAATACTATTTACGTCTACTTCTAAATTCATGCCATGATAAAGGAAATGTGTGTGTGTGTGTGTGTGTGTGTGTGTGTGTGTGTGTGTGTGTGTGTGTGTGTGTAATGGCATTGAAATTGGAATGTCAGAGATTGCATGGCGTCTGTTGTTTGTAATTTAGAATTAATCTAGATTCAGAGAGATGGGAGAGGAAAAGCAACACCTTATCGCTGAAATAACCTAAAGTTGAACAAAAAAAGAATCAAATATTTTAGTTCAATTTTAAACACAGGAAAAAATGTACAGATTCAATAAATGAGATCTTTCATTGTCTTGTGAAGTGCTGCACTGAACACTATAAGATTGGCCATTAATAAGGTGTAAAAGTAGAACCCATTAGGATCTTGTTTAAATCCTTTATACTCCTTTCCATTGGCATCTAGTTTTACAGTTTCAAATCTGCTGTAGATATTGGCAGGTTGAGTTTGAAATGCAATAGAACAACAATAAATTTCATTGGAATGGGACTTTGTTAAAAGTAGGCATTAGGATTTCTTTGCTCTTTGTATTGACCTCTAAAATTGAGGTTACTGAGGGAAAGGTAGAAAAAATGACTCATCCAAAAAGTAAAAAGATGAGCATGAAATTTACTGATGCATGATGCAGAATGTCTTTGCATTTCGTATTAATGTCTCCCCCTACTTTCCAATGTGTTTCTATTGCTCTCAAGAGACTCATCTTTAAGTAAGGCTACCTTATGTCTGCAGAGTAACCTACAGCAGGATGACAGCCAATTGAGGAAATTCTGCAAAGTGACTATTTATGACATCTCTGATTATTTAAAAATGTATTGACTTTTAGCTGTTATTATGATCTATGAAATGCAGGCCATTTATGTGCCTATGGGTGGTATGGATGTGTGCACATCCTTGTACATCATGTCACCTCACTTAGAGATAGAAACTGAAAGTTCCATCTTTTTAGGATTATTGCAGTAGAAGTTTATTTCTTGAATTTCATTGACAGTGCTTCTGTGGAATGGAAATTATCATCTGAATGACTAAAACTTCCACAGAGATTTTGTAAGATATTTATTAATCATTTGACAGGTTAATTATAAAGATGAGACAGATAATAGCAATTCTTGATTTGTCAATTTTAAATACAGGTATTAAACAAATACAGAGTATATAATTAAAATTTGAAAAAATAATTAATGATCACTAATAATAATCAAAACAGGTAGGAAGTTAAGTGTTATACTCTAATAACAAATTAGATTTGTAGATTTATTTTTGAATACTCTTCCAAATACTATGTATTCAAGAAGCTGCTCAAGTAGAAACAGTCACAAACAGAATTCATAAGGTTAAAATGAATAACATGCATGGAGAACGCTTGACTAATAAAGAAAATGGAGTGTGCAAAAAACTTGAACAGGATTCAAATGAGACTTTGGAAAGTAGCCTAGCACATAATCATATGTGACCATGAGGAAAACTTGAGGTACTCATGTTACACATGTTACAATAAAGATATTAGAATACTGGTTTTTGAAAGTGTTATTTTTTTCCCTGTCAGATGAGACTATTCTTAATAGTCTGATTTCCCACAGATCAAATTCACATAAAAGGAAATGAAGGTGTTTAAAGCAGTAAGTCTGCAGTCCCTCTGGCAGCATAATACTGTGACAAAGAATGCAGCAATTCTGGCAGCATCCGGACAGCTGCACAGAGCCTCAATCTGCCTGATGGTCTGTCATCTCCCAGTGCTGCAGAGCTCTGACACATTTTGGCACACAGCTTTAGCAATGCCCAGGCAGGCTGGCTGTATGACCACCAGTCACAGATCCTAGGCTTTGGGGGCTTAGAGAAATAGATTCCAAAACTGCAAGGAAGAATATGTGCTTTATTTTCAAAGAAGTATTTAAAACAATTCTGTTTTTGACTAATTTGAGAACTTATCCCATGGTTACCCATGAAGCAGAGACTATTTTAGCATTCTTATAAAGAGGTTGAATATGAGAATATTCAATGCTTCTCTTTTTATGGCTGTAAGTGCACTGAGGCATAATTCTCCAAGGTTTGACAGAGATGTGTATTTTATAATGATAATGGTCAATCTTTACTAAGATAGAGTACGTTGTCTGAAATACTGATTAACCTCCTTAATTGATACTCTTGCAGATTGTTGAATAGATTGTGGCATGCAAGTAAGGAAGAAAATAAGCTAAATAGTGTGAATCTAGATACTAATATATTTATAAAACATTTGCTTTGCTACTAATATATCAACAAACTATGTTGAATGTGGAAGACACTTTACTCAAATAAAAATACTTGATGGAAATATTTTATCAGCAGATTTTGGGGGTTAGTGGTTATTTTATCCACAGTACTCATGAAATGATCATAAGTATGCCAATTTTGATAATAATCAGTGCCATTTCTATGTTTAGTCAAGTGCTAGAACATATAGAGCTCAAGCCAATGCTATAAAAACTCCTCAAATGCATGAATAAATTACTATAATAATTAGATTTGATCTATTTTTTGTCTTTTCTTTTTTGGTACTGGGGATCGAACCCAGGACGTTGCACTTGCTAGGCAAGCACTTTGCCACTGAGCTAAATCCCAGCCAAGATTTGATCTATTTTTATCTAAATTATATAAAAATTACATTTTTCTCTAAATTCTGGGAAGAAAAACAAATAGAATGATCATTAATTGATATATTTTACTACACTGATATATTCAATTATATATGTAAGTGTATATATGCATATGAGTGTATATATATGTATATATATGAATGCACATGCATATGCATATACATACATGAATGTCTCCTTTAAGGAATCATATATTTGATCCTTAGAATGTGTGGACATGTCTCTACTTTTAAATAAAACATATTAAAATTAGTGTATCCTGTAGAAGGGTTAGCAGCCTCTTATGATTATATCTACTGCTATCCATTCCCTTTCCCTTTTTCTTATAAGATATCTTCCAGGCATAGGTATTGAATATGTTCTCAGCTAATTTATATCTATGCCTCATGATAGACAGTAACAGAGAATTAGTTTTGTGTGTCAGAACCAATGTTATGCACTTCTTTGAATAACTGTACAAGTTTATTTGATGTGTTAATGGGTGCTTAATAAAAATTTGTAGATAGAATGATAAACATGTTTTAAATATTTCATGAGCCTCCATTGAGAACCAAGAATTCTTGCTAGGAACTGGGAATAGATTGGTAAAATTTCTGAGTTTTAAGGGGTATTATATGACAGGGTCAGAGAAGAGCAGACAAAATTAGTAATACTTGTGGTACATGACATTAAGAAGTACTTCTATGTATAATCAGGCGGGTGTAGTAGCTTACTCTTATAATCCTAGTTGCTAAATAGGCAGAGATCAGGAATACTGTGGTTCAAGGACAGCACAAACACAAACGTCTCAGGACTTCATCTCAACCAAAAAAAGAGATGGATATCATGTTGTTGCAATTGTTAAATAAGTGTAAATAAAAGGATTGTCATCCAGATCCTCAAGCATAAAAATAAAATCTCATTAAAACTAAAAAAAAAAAAAAGCAGATGGGGAGTTCCGGGAAGACGGCGGAGGAGAAGCTGGAATCTGAACAAGCTCTTGCATAGAAAGCAGTTTTAGAGTTCCAGTGAACAGTCCTAAGCCAGAGAATCACACCAAGTGTGCCATCACAGGACAGAGAGTTAGACAAGAGAGGGGAAGCCAAGGCAAAAAGACACATCTGAGCGCCTGCCAGCAGCCTCCGCGGCGGCGGCGGCGGCAGGGTCGCTGCGGAGTCCGCAGCCCTGGCCATAACTGAGCGATCACACAGACAGCCCGGGACGAAGGAGCCAGACGCAGTGGGCGAGCGCATTCTACTCAAAACCAGCAAGAACCGACAAGGAGCGGACATCTTCATCCTGCAGTTCCCAGACCAGAGACGACCCAGGATCCAAGACTCGACGTGAGTAGAAGCCCGACATCCTCACACCTTCTCAGGGAGCAGAGGAGGGAAGGCCACCCCTCCCGCCCCCAGCACTGGTGATCTCCATCTTGGATACCGACAAAGCTTGGAGGAGCTGCCAGCTCCAGCTCAGGCCTTGGAATAAAACGAGTCATTTAGCAGGTCACAAGAACTTAACGGCGAAGTGACCTGCCAGACTCGGCTCCATCCAGGGAAAAGTCACCCAGCTCAGGCACCAGCCATTGGAGTGGCTTTCCTCACTGGGTAACCAGAGCTACAGGCTGCCCCTCCCTCTAGCTGCCTCCACAATCAATTGAAAAACAGAAACCCTGAGAACAGCTCCAGGCTGGGCTCTGCATTAGCCCCAGGAAAAAGCTACTGATTGTTGAAAGGCCTCAACCCTACCCAGAACCTAGCCTCACCACTGCATCCCCCTCTTTTGTGATTCTCAAAGCAGATCACCCTCCCAGTAAACTAATCTGTCAGGGGGATCTCAAAATCTTGGGTAAAGCAGAGCATTTTTCTGCCTGTTCGAACAAACTGACTTAAGAAACCAATCAAGCCACAGGACCTCAAGCTGACCAGAGACTCCAACAAGAGGCTGGTTACAGACAAAAGGGAGATACAGGATTCTTCCTACCATTCCCAAAAAAAAATCAAAAAAAAAAATCAAAGAATTTTTTTTTCTTCCTCTTCTTTCTTTTTTTCTTTTTTTGGGTACCTTATATATATATATATATATAAATTTTTTTCCTTTTTTAAAAATTTTATTAGTCTTTAATTTTTGCCTTTTTTGAAAAAATAATTGTTTTCCAGTAACTTTTTTTTCCTCCTATAATTTTTATTTTAGGAACACATGAATGTGCGTTTTCTTTTCTTTTCTTGTCTTCTTTCTCTATTTATTTCTTTCTTAACTATCTTTTTGTTTTTTTTGTCTAGCTCTATTGAACTTCTGATCTTTTTTTTCCCTTTCTAATCCTTTTCAGCTTTTCTTCTCTTTTGATCTTCTGTATGTGACTTAACATTTGTCCTGCACATCCTCAGATATACCATAGTTAACTAGTAGACCCTATCCCCCATTGTGTACACACTTAATCCACAAATTTATTACTCAATTCAAAACCTCTGAGACTTAAATTCCTTAATAGCAGTACTACCTCTTTATACCTATATAATATTTTAAGCATTTTTTTAAGTTTTTCACTTCTCCTCAATGTCCATACCCTTCTATTAATATACTTACATTCCTCTCTAAATAGATGGTCTTTTAATCTCTATAATAATATTAATTTTTACATTTCTATTTTTTTCTGGTCTCTTTTCATTTCCCTTTCCCATTCTTCTTTTTATCTCTCTCTCTACATGCATCCTACCCAACCTATTTCCCGCATTGGGATTAAGACATAGTTAACTCTCTCTGTGCCTCCCCACACCAATCTATTCCTATTTTTTACCCACATCTCTCCCTAACCCCAATAATTTCTGGTTTTCCAAATTCTTCTCTGCAGTTTGAAGCCCATTAACATATAGTTGTTTGATGCTGAATAGATGTATCTGTTGAACTAGATTGTATCTGTAGACTATTGACTATACAAATGCAAACTTTCATTGATGGTTGCCTTAAGATAGTGTTCTAGCACAAAACTGGTGCTATTTTCATCTCAAATGGGCAGAGTAAGCCGGAAAAACACAAGAAAAATGGCAAATCCGGGTATTTCAAGTCCCAATCTTGATAATCAGGGGTCAAAACAGATAATGAATAATCCAGAGGAGAGTTCCCAAATAGCTCTACAAACACTGCTGGCAAATATGATAAATGAGAAGTTTGACAACTTACAAAGGACTCTGTATGAGCGTGAAAGGGAGAGAGAGGAGGCATCCCAAAAGCTTATACAAGAATATCATAAGCGTGAGGAAGCTACTCAAAAACTGATACAGGATTTGCGTGAACAACTTGAGAATACTCAAAGAGAAAAGGAGGAATGGCGTGAGTAGGCTGAGAACACTCAAAGAGAACTGCAGGAATCCCACGAACGACAGGAAAGAGAATTACAGGAATCCCATGAACGGGAAGAAGCTAATCAAAGAGTAATACAGGAATTGAGAGACCAGGTAGAGAATACACAAAGATCACTAAAGGCATACATGGAATCCATTAACAAAGAGCTGAAGGAAGTTAGGGAGACCACAAAGGGAATGCTGAATGGAACCCAACAGAAGGAATGGGAGTCCAAAGAAACCATAACCAATCAACTAAGTGATTTGAGAACAAACACTGAACACCAAATTAAGGAAGTAAAGAAATTCATACAAGACCTAAAACAGAGCTTCAACAAAGAACTTGAAGCCATCAAAGCTGACCAACTAGAAGGAAAAGAGATAAAAAAAACAAAGTAGAGAGTCTTGACAGCAGGTTAGACCATGCAGAAGATCGAATGTCAGGGATTGAAGACAGCCTAGATATTATAGAGAAAGAACATACAACCATCCAAGACAAGTCCAAGAAATATGATAGATCTATCCAACACCTGGAAGACACCATCAGAAGGCCTAATCTAAGGATAATGGGTGTAGAGGAGCACCTAGAAACAGAAGTTAATGGTCTAGGAAATTTGTTTAACAGGATCCTAGCAGAGAACTTCCCAAACATACAAAAAGATAGGCCTATTCAGATACAAGAAGATTTTAGAACCCCAAATAGACCAGACCAGAATAGGACATCACACCAACACATTATAATCCACACAGGATTAACTCAGACCAAGGAAAAGATCCTTAAAGCTGTCAAGGAGAAAAGGTTAATCACCTATAAAGGGAAACCAATTAGAATCACCTCAGATTTCTCAGCAAAGACAATCAAAACAAGAAGAGCCTGGAATGATGTATGCCATGCCCTAAAAACAAACAATTATCAACCAAGAATACTGTACCCAGCTAAACTCTCCTTCATAACTGAAGTCCAAATAAAAACCTTCCATAGCAAAGAAAAATTGAAACAATACATCTCCACCAAACCAGCCCTACAAAAGATTCTTAAAGATGTCCTACACATAGAAAACCAACAAGAACCCAACAAAGGCCAAGAAACTGCACCCAAACTGAGAATCCAAGAATCTTAGGAAGAACCCAGTTTTTGCAGTCCCCAAGAAGGTGGATAACATGGCAGGAACTCCCAAGTACCTCTCAGTCCTATCTTTTAACGTTAACGGACTGAACTCTCCAATTAAGTGACATAGACTGTCTAGTTGGATTAAAAAACAAGACCCTTCTATCTGCTGCCTGCAGGAGTCACATCTTGCCCGTAAAAACAAACACATTTTCAAAGTTAAAGGCTGGAACTAAATCTACAAAGCAAATGGGCCCCATAAACAGGCGAGAGTTGCAATCCTAATATCAGATAAAATAGACTTCAAATTAAATTTTGTGAGAAGAGATAAAGAAGGTCGCTACATACTAATTAAAGGATCTCTCCTTCAGGAGGATATTACAATTCTAAATATCTATTCGCCAAACAATGGAGCACCCAAATTTATCCAAGAAACACTACTTTCCCTCAAATCCCATATAGATCCAAAGACATTAATTGTTGGGGATTTTAACACACCACTCTCCACACTAGATAGATCAACTCGGCAAAAACTCAACAGAGAAACCGCAGATCTAAACAGCTGCATAGATCAACTAGACTTAACAGACATCTACCGAACATTTCACGCAGCAGCATCAGAATACACGTTTTTCTCAGCAGCACATGGAACGTTATCTAAAATAGACCACATTTTAGGCCACAAAGCAAACTTGTCTAAACTCAGAAACATTGAAGTTATACCTTGCATTCTCTCTGACCACAAGGGAATAAAATTAGAACTCAACACCAAAAGCCACCAAAGAAAGGCCAGTATTACATGGAGGCTGAACAACACACTGCTGAACCAAGAGTGGGTCATGGAAGAGATTAGAAAGGAAATTCAAATGTTCATGTTATTCAACAAAAATGAACACAAAAATTACCAGCTCCTCTGGGACACAGCAAAGGCAGTACTCAGAGGCAAGTTTATAGCTCTGAGCTCCTACACCAACAAATTGGAGAGATCTGAAACTAGCAATTTCATGACACATCTAAACCTCCTTGAAAAAGAGCAGCAAGATAAACCCCAATCCAGTAGACGGAAAGAAATAATCAAAATTAAATCAGAATTAAATGAATTAGAATCCAAAAAAACTATAGAAAGAATCAACAAAACAAAGAGTTGATTCTTCGAAAAACTTAACAAAGTTGACTGACCCTTAGCAAATCTTATCAGAAAAAGAAGAGAACACACACAAATTAATAAAATATTATAAGGGAATACTTCTGAATACCTTATACTAATACTTTTGAGAACTTGACAGAAATGGACCTTTTCCTAGCAAATATTGATATGCCAAAACTAAACCAAGATGAGTTAAACTATCTTAACAGGCCCATATCAAGCATTGAAATAGAAAGAGCAATAAGAGACCTCCCAGCTAAGGAAAGTCCAGGAACAGATGGTTTTACAGCAGAATTTTACAAGGCCTTCAAAGCAGAGCTCACACCAATACTCCTCCAACTCTTCAATGAAATTGAAAGCGAAAGCTCACTACCCAACACATTCTATGAAGCCATCATAAACCTCATCCCAAAACCAGGCAGGGACTCATCAAAGAAAGAGAACTATAGACCCATTTCTTTGATGAACATTGATGCAAAACTTCTCAACAAAATTTTGGCCAATCGACTTCAACAATTCATCCAAAAAATCATACACCACGATCAAACAGGATTCATTTCAGGGCTGCAAAGCTGGTTCAATATACGCAAATCAATTAATATTATTCATCACATCAACAGGAGCAAGAATAAGAACCACATGGTTATCTCAATAGATGCAGAAAAAGCATTTGACAAGATCCAACACCCCTTTATGATGAAGGTTTTGGAAAAATTAGGAATCCATGGAACATTCCTCAATACAATAAAGGCTGTATATGACAAACCTACAGCCAGCATTATACTCAATGGTGAAAAACTAAAGCCATTTCCTCTTAACTCAGGAACAAGACAAGGATGCCCACTCTCTCCACTTCTCTTCAATCTAGTATTAGAATGCCTACCTACAGCAATAAGACAAGATGCAGACATAAAGGGGATCCAAATAGGGAAAGAAGAAATAAAACTCTCCCTCTTTGCAGATGACCTGATCTTGTACTTAAAGGATCCCATAGACTCCACTCCGAAATTACTCAAGCTGATTCAAAACTTTGGCAAAGTAGCAGGTTATAAAATTAAAATCCCAAAATCAATGGCTTTTCTATATGGCAACAATGAGAAAAGTGTGGCTGAAATTAGGAAAGCAACTCCATTTGTAATAGCCCCACAAAAAATAAAATACCTAGGAATTAACTTAACAAAAGAAGGGAAGGACCTCTATGATGAAAACTTTAAAATCCTGAAAAAGGAAATCAACACAGAAGTAAAAAAATGGCAAAGCCTCCCTTGCTCCTGGATTGGAAAGATTAACATCATGAAAATGGCAATACTTCCCAAGGCTATCTACTAATTCAATGCAATACCTATCAAAATTCCAACCTCATTCTTCAAGGAAATAGAAGAGGCAATCCAAAAATTCATATGGAACAATAAAAGAGCCCGAATAGCAAAAACGCTCCTCAACGGAAAGAACACTGCTGGAGGAATATCACTACCAAATTTCAAACTCTACTATAAAGCCATAGTAATAAAAACAGCTTGGTATTAGCATAAGAACAGACCTCAGGACCAATGCAATAGAATTGAAAACCCAGAAATGAACCTACAAACCTATAGCCATCTAATCTTCGATAAGGGAGCTAAAACAATAGAATGGAAGAAAGACAGCCTCTTCAGTAAATGGTGCTGGCAAAATTGGTTAACTACATGTAGAAAACTTAAGCTAGATCCTTATTTATCACCCTGCACTAGAATCATCTCCAAATGGATCAAAGACCTTGAAGTCAAAGCAGACACTCTGAAAACATTACAGGATGGAATAGGAGAAACCCTAGGTCTCCTTGGCTCAGGCCGAAATTTTTTGAATAGAGACCCGGAAACACAACAAATCAAAGAAAGGTTGGACAAATGGGATTGCATAAAGTTGCAGAGCTTCTGCAGGGCAAATGACATAGCTAGCAAGATCAATAGAAAGCCCACGGATTGGGAGAAGATATTTACTAGCCATACAACGGACAAGGGTCTCATATCTAAAATATACTTGGAACTCAAAAAATTAAACCCCCCAACAACAAATCCTCAAAGAAACAACTGCCCAATAAATAAGTGGGCAAAAGACTTACAGAGAAACTTCTCTGAAGAAGAAAGAAGGATGGCCAATAGACACATGAAGAAATGTTCAACATCCCTAGCCATAAAAGAAATGCAAATCAAACAACATTGATATATCACCTCACCCCAGTTAGAACGGCAAAAATCAAGAACTCTAACAACAACAGATGCTGGAGAGGAAGTGGACAGAAAGGAAATTCACTTCATTGTTGGTGGGAATGTAAACTTGTTCAACCACTTTGGAAAGCAGTATGGAGGTTCCTCAAAAGACTTCACATAGAACTCCCCTATGACCCAGCAATCCCACTTTTGGGCATTTACCCAAATGTTTACAAACAAGACCACACTAAAGCCACCAGCACAACTATGTTTATTGCAGCATTATTTACCATAGCTAAGATATGGAACCAACCCAGATGCCCCTCAGTAGATGAATGGATCAAGAAAATGTGGTATATATACACAATGGAATTCTATGCCTCCATCAGAAAGAATGACATTGCCCCATTTGTTAGGAAATGGAAAAACTTGGAAAAAATTATATTAAGTGAAGTAAGCCAGGCCCAAATAAACATAGGTCCCATGGTTTCCCTTATTTGCAATATCTAGTATATGCATGAGTCAAGCAGAAAAGGTCAGATAATGTGATGTCAGGAAAATGAACCCTTAGATATGTGTTTTAATGTTTTTTTTCTTTCATGCATGTGTTTCTAATGCATTTATAAGATTATCTCTTTGTTGCTTTGTATGTCCCTCCCCCACAGTATATCCTCTGCTTTCACTATATTTGATGTCAGTATAACTTGAGGAGGAGATGGGTTAAAACCAGTTGTTTAAGTATACAGGTGGACCTGTTGCAACAATGAGAAGTACAAGTTGTCATGTCCAAAACGAGCTTTACAATGTCGGTGCGGGGGGGTGGGCAATGGGAGGGAGGGAGAAGGATTGGGATTGGGGGGGAGGGGGGAGGCTGGGAAGGGACGTGAAGGGTAAACAAAAGGAGGAGGCTGCAATGCTTGGTAAGAAATGTACGCATTGTCCTGCCCATGTAATTGTAACCCCTCTGTACAGTATGTTCACAAATAAAATAAAATAAAATAAATTTAAAAAAGCAGAATGGGAGGGGGATGTAGTTCAAGAAATATAATGCCTTACTATCAATTGCAAGGCTATGACTTTAAACCTTAGTACTGCAACAAAGAAAGAAAGTAGTGGGGACAGCCGGATGGAGTGAAGAAGAGTAAACTAATAGAGTCATTGTGTTAAATGTCCATCATGTAAAAATTGAACCATGTAACTTGAGGGTAGGAATGAAAAATGGAGAAAAGTAGCAAAGAGCAATGGAAGGAATTATACTAATCAAGATGCATTGTATTCATATCCTGATTTCTAGAATAGAATCCCTTTGTAAAACTAATTAATAAAAATCAATGAATAAAAATGAACTTTACAATTTTGGTGCGGGAGTGCGGGGGGGGGGAAGGGATGGGAAGCGAAGGGAAGGAGAAAGAAAAGAGGAGGCAACAATGCTTGATAAAAAAATATACTCATTACCTTGCCCATGTAATTGTAACCCCTCTGTACGATATTTTCACACACAAAAAAACTGAAAAAAATCAATGAATATTCATAAGTAAAAAAAAAAAGAGAGAAAAGAAGTGGGAAGTCATTTTAGAAAGATTACTCCAAATATGCACGATTTAAACAGAGTATTTTATTTTAATGTATGGAATTCTTTTTTAAAATATTTTTTATTTTAAATATACTGTAAAGAGGGGTTGCAGTTACATGAGCAAGGTAATGGGTACATTTCCTATCCTGCATTGTTAGCCTCTCCTTTGATTTTCCCTTACCATCCCTTCCCTCCTCATCTCCCCAATTCCTTCCTCCCCCCACAAAGTTGTAAAGTTCATTTTTAGCATTGTGTCTTGTACATCTCATTGTTACAACGGGTCAACCTGTATCCTTATTTCAGCATTTTGTTATTTCCCTTACCCTCCCCAAATTAGAAAAAAGTGTATATAATAGGCAGGGCACTGGAATCAAGTACAGTGGAAACAAAAGGGTATACCATGGAGGAAAACATACAAAAGAAACAAAAAAATCACATAGTACATTAGAAGTACATTAAAATAACAAGAAAAATAAAAAGTCTTGTGTTCCTATCTTGGGGTCCATTTCGCTTAGCATCAGGTTATATGGTCATGTGTACATAACCTTTGACCTTTTCTGCTTGTCCTAGACATATACTAGTTATTGCAGGTACTGGAAACCGTAGGACCTATGTTTCTTTGGGCCTGGCTTACTTCACTTAATATAATTCTTTCCAAGTCTTCCCATTTCCTAACAAATGGGGTGGTGTCATTCTTTGATGGAGGCATGGAATTCCATTGTATATGTATACCAAATATTTTTTGTCAGTAGTGTGGCTTGAACTCTGGGCTAGAATGCTATCCCTCAGCTATTCAGCTCAAGGCCAGCATGCTACCGCTTGAGCTACAGCGGCACTTCCGGTTTTCTATTGGATTTTGGAGATAAGAGTCTCACGGACTTTCCTGCCCGAGCTGGCTTTGAACCGTGATCCTCAGATCTCAGCCTCCTGAGTAGCTCAGATTACATTCGTGAGCCACCAGTGCCCGGCTTATACCACATTTCCTTGATCCATTCATCTACTGAGGGGCATCTGGGTTGGTTCCATATCTTATCTATGGTAAATAATGCTGCAATTAACATAGTTGTGCAGGTAGCTTTAGTATACCTTCGTTCGTGATCTTTTGGGTAAATGCCCAAAATGAGATTGCTGGGTCATAGGGGAGCTCTATGTGGAGTCTTTTGAGGACCTTCCATACTGCTTTCCAAAGTGGTTGAACAAGTTTACACTCCCACCAACAATACAGTAGGTCTCTCTTTTGGTCACATCCCCTCCAGCATCTGTTGTTATTGTATTTCTTGATTCTAGCCATTCTAACTGGGTGAAGTGGAATCTCAATGTTGTGATTTTCATTTGTTTTATGGCTAGAGAAGTTGAACATTTCTTCATGTGTCTATTGGCCATTGTTATTTCCTGTTTGGAGAAGTTTCTTTTTAAGTCTTTAGCCCACTTATTTATTGGGCAGTTGTTTCTTTGAGGATTTGTTGTTGGGGGATTTAAATTTTTGCGTTATAAGTATATTTTAGATATGAGACGCTTGTCCCTTGATGGCTAGTGAAGATCTTCTCCCAATCCTTGGGCTTTCTATTGCTCTTGCTATCTATGTCCTTGGCCTTGCAGAAGCTCTGCAGTTTCATGCAATCCCATTTCTCCAATCTCTCTTTGATTTGTTGTGTTTCTGGGTCTTTATTAAGAAAATTTCGGTCTTTGCCAAGGAACCCTAGAGGGTCTCTTATTCCTTCTTGTAATGTTTTCATGGTGTCTGCTTTGACTTCGAGGTCTTTGATTCATTTGCAGTTCATTTTGGTGCAGGGAGAAATAGTAGGATCTATCTTTAGTTTTCTACAAGTGATTAACCAATTTTTCCAGCACCATTTACTGAAGAGGCTGTCTGTCTTCCATTCTATTTTTGATTCTGCTCTTCTAACAAGAGTAGAGAATAAAACACATTTGTCTAATTCTAATCTTCAGCATGTTCTATAATTTTTAAAATTAAATATAATAGAAATATATCTGATATTTCTGGTGACTTGTAGAAGTAGCAAACACAAAAATGTAAATGGCCAGGAGTTCCGGGAAGATGGCGGAGGAGAAGCTGGAATCTGAACAAGCTCTCGCATAGAAAGTAGTTTTAGAATTCCAGTGAACAGTCCTAAGCCAGAGAATCACACCAAGTGTGCCATCACAGGACAGAGAGTTAGACAAGAGAGGGGAAGCCAAGGAAACGCATCAGCTGCCGCTACGGCGGCGGGGTCGCAGCGGCGACCACCGCCGCGGAGTCATACCTGAGACACAGAGAGTTGGGAACGAAGGAGCCAGATGCAGCGGACGAGCGGATTCTACTCAACACCAACAAGAACCGACAAGGAGCGAACATCTTCATCCTGCTGTTTGCAGACCAGAGACGACCCAGGATCCAAGACTCGGCATGAGTACAAGCCCGACATCCTCACTCCTCAGGGAGCAGAGGAGGGAAGGCCACCCCTCCCCCCCCAGCACCTGTGATCTCCATCTTGGATACCGACAAAGCTCGGAGGAGCTGCTAGCTCCAGCTCAGGCCTTGGAATAAAATGAGTCATTTAGCAGGTCACAAGAACTTAACTGCGAAGTGACCTGCCAGACTCAGCTCCATCCAGGGAAAAGTCACCCAGCTCAGGCGCCAGCCATCGGAGTGCCTTGCCTCACTGGGTAACCAGAGCCAGAGGCTGCCCCTCCCTCTAGCAGCCACCACAATCAATTGAAAAACAGAAACCCTGAGAATGGCTCCAGGCTGGGCGCTGTGAGCTTTATCACAAAATAGCCCCAGGGAAAAGCTACTGTTTGTTGAAAGGCCTCAACTCTACCCAGAACCTAGCCTCATCACCACATCCCCCTCTTTTGTGACTCTCAAAGCAGACCACCCTCCCAGAAAACTAACCTGGGAGGGGGATCTCAAAATCTTGGGTAAAGCAGAGCATTTTTCTGCCTGTTTGAACAAACTGACTTAAGAAACCAATCAAGCCACAGGACCTCAAGCTGACCAGAGACTCCAACAAGAGACTGGTTGCAGACAAAAGGGAGATACAGGATTCTTCCCACTCCTCCCCCCCAAAAAAAAAAAAATCAAAAGACTTTTTTTTTCTTTTTTTTTCATTTTTTTTTCTTCTTCTTCTTCTTTTCTTTTTTTTTGCTTGTTTTTTGTTTTTTGTTACCTTATATATATATATATATATATATATATATATATATATATATATAAATTTTTTTCCCTTCTAAAACTTTTATTAATCTTTAATTTTTGCTTCTTCTGAAAAAATAATTGTTTTCCAGTAACTTTTTTTTTCTCATCTTATAATTTTTATTTTAGGAATACGTGAATGAGAATTTTCCTTTCTTTTCTTGTCTTCTTTCTCTTTTTCTTTCTTTCTTAATTATCTTTTTGTTTTTTATCTAGCTCTACTGAACTTCTGATCTTTTCTTCTCCCTTTCCCATCCTTAAAGCTTTTAACATCTCCTCTATGTCCCTCCCCTTCTCTGAACATATTCACATTCCTCTCTAAATAGACGGTCTTTTATCCTCTATAATAACATTAATTTTTACGTTTCTATTCTTTTTCTGGTCTCTCTTTATTCCCCTTTCCGTCTCTTCTTTTTCTCTCTCTCTCTACTTGCATCCTACCCAACCCATTTCCTGCACTGTGATTAGGACATAGTTAACTCTCCCTGTGCCTCCCCACACCAATCTATTCCTATTTTTTACCCACATCTCTCCCTAATCCTAATAATTTCTGGTTTTCCAAATTCTGCAGTTCGAAGTCCTTTAACATATAGTCGTTTGATGTTGAATAGATGTATCTGTTGAACTAGATTGTATCTGTAGACTATTGACGGTACAAATGCAAACTTTGGTTGATGGTTGCCTTAAGATAGTGTTCTAGCACAAAACTGGTGCAATCTTTATCTCAAATGGGCTGAGTAAGCCGGAAAAACACAAGAAAAATGGCAAATTCGGGTATCTCAATTCCCAACCTTGAGAATCAGGGATTAGAACAGATAAAGAATAATCCAGAGGAGAGTTCCAAAACAGCTCTACAAACACTAATAGCAAACATGATAAATGAGAAGATTGACAATGTACAAAGGACTCTGTATGAGCGTGATAGGGAGAGAGAGGAGGCATCCCAGAAGTTTATACAGAAATATCATAAGTGTGAGGAAGCTTCTCAAAAACTGATACAGGATTTGCGTGAACAACTTGAGAATACTCAAAGAGAAAGGGAGGAATGGCGTGAGCAGGCAGAGAACACTCAAAGAGAACTGCAGGAATCCCACAGAAGGGAGGAAACTAATCAAAGAGTAATTCACGAATTAAGAGACCAGGTAGAGAAAACACAAAGATCACTAAAGGCATTCATGAAATCCATTAACAAAGAGCTGAAGGAAGTCAGGGAGACCACAAAGGGAATGCTGAATGGAACCCAACAGAAGGAATGGGAGTCCAAAGGAACCATAACCAATCAACTAAGTGATTTGAGAACAAACACTGAACACCAAATTAAGGAAGTAAAGAAATTCATACAAGACCTAAAACAGAGCTTCAACAAAGAACTTGAAGCCATCAAAGCTGACCAATTAGAAGGAAAAGAGATAAAAAACAAAGTAGAGAGTCTTGAGAGCAGGTTAGACCATGCAGAAGATCGAATCTCAGGGATTGAAGACAGCCTAGATATTATAGAGAAAGAACATACAACCATCCAAGACAAGTCCAAGAAATATGATAGGTCTATCCAACACCTGGAAGACACCATCAGAAGGCCCAATCTAAGGATAATGGGTGTAGAGGAGCACCTAGAAACAGAAGTTAATGGTCTAGGAAATTTGTTTAACAGGATCCTAGCAGAGAACTTCCCAAACATACAAAAAGATAGGCCTATTCAGATACAAGAAGCTTTTAGAACCCCAAATAGACCAGACCAGAATAGTACATCCCAAGGTCACATTATAATCTACACAGGATCAACCCAGACCAAGGAAAAGATCCTTAAAGCTGTCAAGGAGAAAAGGTTAATCACCTATAAAGGGAAACCAATTAGAATTACCTCAGATTTCTCAGCAGAGACAATCAAAGTAAGAAGAGCCTGAAATGACGTATGCCATGCCCTAAAAACAAACAACTATCAACCAAGAATACTGTACCCAGCTAAACTCTCCTTCATAACTGAAGGCCAAATAAAAACCTTCCATAGCAAAGAAAAATTGAAACAATACATCTCCACCAAACCAGCCCTACAAAAGATTCTTAAAGATGTCCTACACATAGAAAACCAACAAGAACCCAACAAAGGCCAAGAAACTGCACCTAAACTGAGAATCCAAGAACCTTAGGAAGAACCCAGCTTTCACAGCCCCCAAGAAGGTGGATAACATGGCAGGAACTCCCAAATACCTCTCAGTCCTATCTCTTAATGTTAACGGACTGAACTCTCCAATTAAGCGACATAGACTGTCTAGTTGGATTAAAAAACAAGACCCTTCTATCTGCTGCCTGCAGGAGTCACATCTTGCCCATAAAAACAAACATATTTTCAAGGTTAAAGGCTGGAACAAAATCTACCAAGCAAACGGCCCTCATAAACAGGCGGGAGTTGGAATCCTAATATCAGATAAAATAGACTTCAAATTAAAATTCGTGGGAAGAGATAAAGAAGGTCGCTACATACTAATTAAAGGATCTCTCCTTCAGGAGGATATTACAATTCTAAATATCTATTCGCCAAACAATGGAGCACCCAAATTTATCCAAGAAACACTACTTTCCCTCAAAACCCATATAGATCCAAAGACATTAATTGTTGGGGATTTTAACACACCACTCTCCCCACTAGATAGATCAACTCGGCAAAAACTCAACAGAGAAACCGCAGATCTAAACAGCTGCATAGATCAACTAGACTTAACAGACATTTACCGAACATTTCACCCAGCAGCATCAGAATACACGTTCTTCTCAGCAGCACATGGACGTTTTCTAAAATAGATCACATTTTAGGCCACAAAGCAAACTTGTCTAAATTCAGAAACATTGAAGTTATACCTTGCATTCTCTCTGACCACAAGGGAATAAAATTAGAACTCAACACCAAAAGCCACCAAAGAAAGGCCGGTATCACATGGAGGCTGAACAACACACTGCTGAATCATGAGTGGGTCATGGAAGAGATTAGAAAGGAAATTCAAATTTTCATGCTATTCAACAAAAATGAACACAAAAATTACCAGCTCCTCTGGGACACAGCAAAGGCAGTACTCAGAGGCAAGTTTATAGCTCTGAGCTCCTACATCAACAAATTGGAGAGATCGGAAACTAGCAATTTAATGACACATCTAAACCTCCTTGAAAAAGAGCAGCAAGATAAACCCCAATCCAGTAGACGGAAAGAAATAATCAAAATTAAATCAGAATTAAATGAATTAGAATCCAAAAATCTATAGAAAGAATCAACAAAACAAAGAGTTGGTTCTTCGAAAAACTTAACAAAATTGACAGACCCTTAGCAAACCTTATCAGAAAAAGGAGAGAACACACCCAAATTAATAAACTCAGAGATGAGAATGGAAACATCACCAGGGAAACAACCAAGATTCAGAACATTATAAGGGAATACTTCTCAAAACTTTATGCTAAAAAGTTTGAGAACTTGACAGAAATGGACCTTTTCCTAGCAAATATTGACATGCCAAAACTAAACCAAGATGAGTTAAACCAGCTTAACAGGCCCATATCAAGCATTGAAATAGAAACAGCAATAAGAGACCTCCCAGCTAAGAAAAGTCCAGGACCAGATGGTTTTACAGCGGAATTTTACAAGGCCTTCAAAGCAGAGCTCACACCAATACTCCTCCAACTCTTCAATGAAATTGAAAGAGAAAGCTCACTACCGAACACATTCTATGAAGCCATCATAACCCTCATCCCAAAACCAGGCAGGGACTCATCAAAGAAAGAGAACTATAGACCCATTTCTTTGATGAACATTGATGCAAAACTTCTCAACAAAATTTTGGCCAATCGACTTCAACAATTCATCCAAAAAATCATACACCACGATCAAAAAGGATTCATTTCAGGGCTGCAAAGCTGGTTCAATATATGCAAATCAATTAATATTATTCATCACATCAATAGGAGCAAGAATAAGAACCACATGGTTATCTCAATAGATGCAGAAAAAGAATTCGACAAGATCCAACACCCCTTTATGATGAAGGTTCTGGAAAAATTAGGAATCCATGGAACATTCCTCAATACAATAAAGGCTGTATATGACAAACCTACAGCCAGCATTATACTCAATGGTGAAAAACTAAAGCCATTTCCTCTTAACTCAGGAACAAGAAAAGGATGCCCACTCTCTCCACTTCTCTTCAATCTAGTATTAGAATGCCTACCTACAGCAATAAGACAAGATGCAGACATAAAGGGGATCCAAATAGGGAAAGAAGAAATAAAACTCTCCCTCTTTGCAGATGACATGATCTTGTATTTATAGAATCCCATACACTCCACTCCCAAATTACTCAAGCTGATTCAAAACTTTGGCAAAGTAGCAGGTTATAAAATTAACACCCAAAAATCAATGCCTTTTCTATATGGCAACAATGAGAAAAGTGTGGCTGAAATTAGGAAAGCAACTCCATTTGTAATAGCCCCACAAAATATAAAATACCTAGGAATTAACTTAACCAAAGAAGTGAAGGACCTCTATGATGAAAACTTTAAAATCTTGAAAAAGGAAATCAACACAGAACTTAAAAAATGGCAAAACCTCCCATGCTCCTGGATTGGCAAGATTAACATGGTGAAAATGGCCATACTTCCCAAGGCTATCTACAAATTCAACGCGATACCTATCAAAATTCCACCCTCATTCTTCAAGGAAATAGAGGAGGCAATCCAAAAATTCATATGGAACAATAAAAGACCCCGAATAGCAAAAACGCTCCTCAATGGAAAGAACACTGCTGGAGGAATATCAATACCAAATTTCAAACTCTACTATAAAGCCATAGTAATCAAAACAGCTTGGTATTGGCATAAGAACAGACCTCAGGACCAATGCAATAGAATTGAAAACCCAGAAATGAACCTACAGACCTATAGCCATCTAATCTTCGATAAGGAAGCTAAAACAATAGAATGGAAGAAAGACAGCCTCTTCAGTAAATGGTGCTGGCAAAATTGGTTAACTACATGTAGAAAACTTAAGCTAGATCCTTATATATCACCCTGCACCAGAATCAACTCCAAATGGATCAAAGACCTTGAACTCAAAGCAGACACTCTGAAAACATTACAGGATGGAATAGGAGAAACCCTAGGTCTCCTTGGCTCAGGTCGAAATTTTCTGAATAGAGACCCGGAAGCACAACAAATCAAAGAAAGGTTGGACAAATCGGATTGCATAAGATTGCAGAGCTTCTGCAGGGCAAATGACATAGCTGGCAAGATCAATAGAAAGCCCACCGATTGGGAGAAGATCTTTACTAGCCATACAACGGACAAGGGTCTCATATCTAAAATATACTTGGAACTCAAAAAATTAAACCACCCAACAACAAATCCTCAAAGAAACAACTGCCCAATAAATAAGTGGGCGAAAGACTTAAAGAGAAGCTTCTCTGAAGAAGAAAGAAGGATGGCCAATAGACACATGAAGAAATGTTCAACATCCCTAGCCATAAAAGAAATGCAAATCAAAACAACATTGAGATATCATCTCACTCCAGTTAGAACAGCAAAAATCAAGAACTCTAACAACAACAGATGCTGGAGGGGATGTGGACAGAAAGGAACCTTACTTCATTGTTGGTGGGAATGTAAACTTGTTCAACCACTTTCGAAAGCAGTATGGAGGTTCCTCAAAAGACTTCACATAGATCTCCCCTATGATCCAGCAATCCCACTTTTGGGCATTTACCCAAATGTTTACAAACAAGACCACACTAAAGCTACCAGCACAACTATGTTTATTGCAGCATATTTACCTTAGCTAAGACATGGAACCAACCCAGATGCCCCTCAGTAGATGAATGGATCAAGAAAATGTGGTATATATACACAATGGAATTCTATGCCTCCATCAGAAAGAATGACATTTCCCCATTTGTTAGGAAATGGAAAGGTTTGGAAAAAATTATATTAAGTGAAGTAAGCCAGGCCCAAAGAAGCATAGGTCCCATGGTTTCCCTTATTTGCAATATCTAGGATAGGTATGAGTCAAGCGGAAAAGGTCAGATAATGTGATGTTAGGAAAATGAACCCTTAAATATGTATTTTAATGTTTTTTTTCTTTCATGCATGTGTTTCTAAAGCATTTATAAGATTATTTCTTTGTTGCTTTGTATGTCCCTCCCCCACAGTGTAACCCCCGCTTTCACTATATTTGATGTCAGTATAACATGTGGAGGAGATGGGGACAAACAAGTCGTTTAAGGATTCAGGTGGACCTGTTGCAACAATGAGAAGTACAAAATGTCATGTCAAAACCAGCTTTACAATGTCGGTGTGGGGGGTGAGGGGGGTATAATTGGGTGGGGGGAGGGGGGTAAAATTGGATGGGGGGAGGGGGAGGCGGGGAAGGGAAGTGAAGGGTAAACAAAGGAGGAGGCTGCAATGCTTGGTAAGAAATGTATGCATTATCCTGCCCATGTAATTGTAGCCCCTCTGTACAGTATGTTCTCAAATAGAATAAAATACAATTAAAAAAAATGTAAATGGCCTTGCCATGGTAGGAATGTTTTATGAATAATGTATTTTTTTAAATGCTTGGTTCTAGGCTTAGCCAATGGATCATGGAAGATCTTACCTTATTTGAACTAATTTGCTTCCTTTAATCACAGCCCTATAATACTTGGTGAATACTAATAAAACATATTTAGTGATTATTCTGAAGGCTCCATAGAAAGACAATACTATATAGCTCTTTCTGGTACTCTAAACACTTTTTCATTTAGAATGTATAACAACCTTGGATCTATTTAAATGAGATGCTAAAATTTAAATTTAAATTCATTTTACAATAAACTTGAGAACCTTGTTAAATTCTAAAATTATGTTACTTTGTTGATTAAAATGGCTCTTCACTGTCATTATCATTAAATCTTCAGTCTTTACAGTGTTTTACAAGATTATACAAATTGTGGCATATTCCTGTATCTCTGGCCTCACATTGTGTGTTATGCCCACTCACTTTGCTTAGAGACGGGTCCTGTTTGCTGCTACGTGAACAAGATAAATTTTCTGTCTCAGTATATCTGTGCATGGAACTTTCAGTTCTCAATGTAAATGTTATCTATCATTCCTCTGATAAATGGTGTAGTCATTGTCATTCTCTATTAAATTAGATTACTTCAATTTATCATTAATTGCAATCAATATATAATATTGTATCCTGTATCTATCTGTATGTTTCCCTTCTCCTTTTATCTGTAATTACATTGTAGCTGGATTCTTTGTTAATTTATTCATATTATGATCTTTTGTGTCCAGAAATGCATCAAGCATCAGTTAATCACACAACAAATTTTTCTTGAATGAATACATGAACGAACAAGTTTGCTTCATACTTTGGATGCATGTGTTGCTACACCAGTAAATTTCCTCTGTCTTAGTTTTCAAAATGATAAGACCTTTTTACTTTCAATTTCATGGCACACAGCCATGAGAAATCAACTCCAGGAAACCAACAGGTTTGTAAACTTTCTCTTTAATACCAGAATTATATTGTGAAATTCATTTTAAGAAAGATTGTTCATTGCCATCTAATCAAATTGACTTTATGAAAATAGCTACACTCATTTAGGTGGTATTTGGACTGGTTTCCTTATGAATATGACACTTGTAACATTCTATTTGCTTCTTGTTTGTTTGCCACTGTATTATTAATCTAGAAAAATTTTGAATTAAGCATCTTCATGAGATTTGTGGTTTCAAAGCTGAAAACTAAATGTTCTTTACTCTTGAACTCACAGTCTCATGAAACTGCAATTAGCGTCAAATAACCTTTCAAAAGATAGGTTATCTGACCTTTCCTTTGTAGAACCAATCTTTTAATAAAATGAATTATTTTAGTATCACTGTGAAAGTGGGAGTATATTATACTCTCTTTAGAAAAGAAAAGACTGCCTAATATTTAATTGTTATCCCTATCACTTGCTAATTCTGACTTTGATCCAGTGATTTAACTTCTATGTGTTTTATTTCCTTTATCTATAAAGTTGGGGACAATACTGTGACCTTACTCATGAGATTTTTTTGTGAGTTAATCAAAATGGAATAATATAATGCACCAATCCATTACATGCTTTCAATTAGTGATTACTTTATGCTATTATTATTACATTTAAAAGTGCTCTCAATCAGGCAGTCTATTTGATTTGAATGTGAATTTTTTTTTCAGAAGTCAAGATAAAAGATGTCAATATATTAGTTTAGCATTTAACACATGTCCTTAAAACTTCTAATCTTCACTAGAGGCATAGTTAAATATACTCCTCTAAAAATAAACAACTTGTGTACTTGTTGCAATGGATCCTACAGGACATTATATTGGAAACGAACTTTACAGGGGAGGAGTATGTGAGGTGGGTATGGAAGGGATAGTAGGACAACAAGGGAAGGGGTAACAATGATCTACAAGTAATGTACTCATTGCTTTACCTATGTAACTGTAACCCCTCTGTACAGCAACTTTACAATTAAATAAAATTTTTTAAAAGACAAAAAATAAACAATTTGGAAACAAAATATAGGAACACAGATTATGTAAAGCTAATAAACAAATATCATATCTATGTTCCTTCCTTCTTGACGAAACACAATATTAAAGATTGACAGAAAATAGATCTAGCAAAAACATGTTTTTTGTGATCCCCTGCACATTCATATTGCGTGAAGTGATGGAAGCATAACTTTGATTTTGCCTGTAGTTGTCAGCCATATAATTTGCAATAGCCCCGTGAAGCATATATCTGAATTGCTTCACAGTATTGGCTCTTTCTTTTGTTTGTTTGCTTTACAACAGTCCATTATATATAAAAATAGAAAACAATAATATCAGAGTTTGACACAGAATTCTTCAACATGTATTTAAGTATTTATAAATCTAGTTATTTGTGAAGTCATTCCTTTTGATTCAGATTAGAGTATGAGGTCCAGAATGGAAATTCTAGAACTCAGAAATATAATTCAGAGGAAAGAACTTTATTAATATATCCAACTAGAGAGATGTAAAATAAATTGATATATTTTGATATAAGGTCATTTGTGCCATTTACCGATAGTTATAAATGTTGAGTTCATTTGCCCAAATATCACAGCTTTTTAAAGATTATGAAAAGATGTCTTATAATGGTGATGAAAACTAATACAGCATCTAATCATTTATCATAGGAAAATATAACTCAATAATTGTTACCTAATATGAAAATATTATGATAAAGTTCTTTTTTGAAGGAATTTTCATAGAAATAAAGAATATAGGAAAATATAGAAAAATATGTATATATATAGAATTTATTATTCAATAATTAAATATATACCACATGTAAGTTATCAAATGGGAAGATATAAAGCACTAAAAACCAATTTAAAAACTGATATACAAGTAATGGACAAATAGTATATATTCTAGTTTATAATAGAGGAGAAACTAAGAAATATATATTGACTAGTTTATATACTCATATAATTTAGGTCTTAGAATTTCATCAAGTGCAACTATATTCATATTACACATGAGGAAATTAAGGCTGAGAGGAATGGCAATTCTTACCTAAAATTATACATGTAGTAAGTGGTAGAATCAGAATTTCATCCCAGCTGTGCCTAAAACTAAAGTCTATGTTTTTTCAGCTATATACAAATGCCTTAATGGGGTAGAAGAGTTAGTGGGATATAAAAAGAAAGGACATGTTTTGGACATTTTATTAATACTCTATGCTTCAGTCAGTACTATGCTAGGCAGAAAATGAAGTATTGATATACTATACATTAGATTTTAATATTAGATTATTCATTTTGAATTAATTTAAAATATATTGGTGAGGAAAAGCTTTTTATTTGAGTGTTAAGCATAATTAAAAGGAGAGGAATAATCTGGATGCTGGTAGATCATGCCTGTAATCCTGGGTACTCAGGAGGCTGAGATCTAAGGACTATAGTTCAAAAGCAGCCTGAACAAGAAAATCTGTGAGACTCTTGTATCCAATTCTCAGCAAAAAGATACCTGTGAGTCCTGGATCAAATGGTAGATGATCAACCTGGAGAGAAAAAGCTAAGGGAAATCACCAAGATCCTGAATTCAAGCTCCAGTACAGTCTCTCTCTCTTCTGCTCCCCCTCCCTCTCCCTCTCCCTCTCCCATTCCCTCCCACTCTCCCTCTCTCTCTCCCTTTCCCTCTTCCTCTCTCTCTCTCTCTCTCTCTCTCTCTCTCTCTCTCTCTCTCTCTCTCTCTCTCTCTCTCTCTCTCACACACACACACACACACACACATACACACACACACACACATATACCCATACAAAACCAAAGGAATATAGTCTAAAGAAGAGTAAGTTGTGTGCTTGTATTTATTTAAAAAAATATAACAAGAAATTAAAATTTCTTATCTTGAAGATGATTTGCTGTGATGAAAGATGTAAAACACTACAGCAGAATTAACTGAAAATACTTTCGAGCCTTGCATTAAAAGTATGTATTTTTTCCAGAAATATGAATCTATGACAAGAAAAATGGTCATCTTTTCTAAGGAATGTAAAAACATAACACATTCCTACATTTACCATGAGCAAAGAAGACAATCAGGAGTATTACAGACACTGTGGAAATTATTGATAGAGACTTCTGTATGACAAAGTCATGCACAAGTGCCTTATTATTAAAAAAAAAACTTCACCAGAATCAAGGATATTGATGGATAGTTTAACATTCATAAATGGTTGGCTAATCTCTGTGTACGACATACTTGGAACCTTAGCGCTGTAATTTCTGACACATTGCTCAATCAACAAAATTTATAGGCTAAGATCAGCAGCCAGCAGTGGGTGTAGTTAGAAATATGTTTTATCATATGGAAATACTTAACTATAGTGATTTTTAAACTTTAATCTCAAGTTTGATTTAGGTTTATATTTTCAAATTTCATTTAGCAAAATGAAAAATGATCAAGTATTTCCTTTAAGTGAAGAATATTTTGCATACCATGCCAAATCCTTCCGTAATAGCTCTTATATATGTTTGTTCCTTCCCTTTTTCTCATCTGCTGTTCCTGGAACTTGTGCTCTGGGTGTGGGCACTGTTCCAGTACTTTTCACTCAAAGCTGGTGCTTTACCATTTAGGCCATACTGCCACTTCCAATTTTTTGCTGGTTAATTGCAGATAAGTCTTACAGATTCATCTGCCCAAGTTGGCTTCAAATTGAGATTGTCACATATTTCAGCATCCTAGGTAGCTAGGATTATAAATTGCATTCTTTGTAAGAAAAATCAGAGTCTTTCTTCATACCTTTGCATTTTAACTCCTTGTCAGCTCACAAATATATGTAAAGAAAATACTATTTTTTTTGTTTTTGTTTTTTGTTGGTCCAGTCGTGGGGCCTGAACTCTGGCCCTGAGCACTGTCCCTCAGCTGTTCAGCTCAAGGCTAGCGCTCTACCACTTGAGCCACAGCGCCACTTCCGGCTTTTTGTTTTTTGCTTTATGTGGTGCTGAGGAATCGAACCCAGTACCTTGCGGTGAACGCCTTCTCGGCCAGCGAGGAAGAACGACCACCACACCAGGAGTCTTCTCAGATCACACTTTATTGGAGAGCTTTTGAGTTGATAGGAGAGCTTGAGCGAGAGACCCCGTGTACGGAAATGTGGCCGCTTATATAGGGAATAGGAACACGGGTCGTTCTATCATTGGTCGTCTGCCTTTCACCGTCACCAGGTGCCACGGGATTGGCTAAGGGCTCTAAATGGCTTGCACATGCGCAAAGCCCGGGACGCACAGTCCCGCCAAGCACTGCCTAATATGGAGTTGTTTACCTCAAAGCTGCAGGGAAGTGGGTGCCATCTTGTAATGGCATTTACCCTGGCTCCCTGCAGTTCCCCCTTTTTGTTTTTTGGTGACAGGTAAGAGTAGAGTTCTGTTCCCTGATAGAAGAGGACAATACAAAGCCTTCGTTCCAGGTTATCTCTTCCCAGAGGACGGCCCACCAGTCCAATGCCCTTTTTTCAGGGGTGGGATAGAACACGGCATCAACCCATGTGCAAACAGACTTGCTCCTCTTGAGGAGATGAATACCTTCCCCAAGTGCAGTGCATACGCCTGGCACCCTGTCCCATATAATAAGCTGCATACCTATCCCGGTGCAATGGGATCCCTTGATCCCTCGGGGTGCTAAGGCTATGCATGGCCCTTCAGGGCTGACAACCAAATTTGGGGTGAGGATCCACACTCCAAGGCAGCCAATGCTTGCGAAATAACAACCTTGTCCCTTTTGGTTTGGGCTCGAAGGCGACAGACCAACCATAGACAGACCACGCATCCTCCCAAGCAGCAGGTTAGAAACATTCCAACTCCCACCCACTCTTTAAACCCGGAGACTGCAGAGGAGATCCAAGACTGGAGTCCCTCCACCAATCCAGGGTCCACTCGCATTGAATTCACGGTCACAATGGCAATCCGCAGCTGATCCAGCATTTCATCAAACTCACCAGTCCAATTGCCTAAAAGATAGCTTGACAGTCGTTTAGATAAATTTGCGGCTCGGGTAAAGTTATTGTATTGAACACTTGTTACACACAACCCTTCATATTTCCACTGACAGCCTAGTTGAGCAATCTGCCAAAGGGTCTCTACTTGCTCCTGGACTAAGTCTATTCTCTGGTTAACTACCGATAATCCTCCCCTCAGCTGGGAATTGATGCCCCTCTGCACATCCAGGGCATGTGCTACATTGGCAGAAAGGTTATTTAGGGTATGCGCCATTTGCACGGAATGGCTCATGGCAACGGCTGCTGTGGCGGCCCCAACGGCCGCCAGGGAAACAGCCATAACAATGGCAGCAGTAATGCCAAAATCTCTCCTTTGTCGAAAAAAAACCAAAGCATTAGAAGCATTAACAGGTACAGGTACCCAGCGAAGCATGCGGGTAATTACAGCATAATCATATTTAGAAGCGTTCCAGCACTGAGTATAAGAGCAGGATTCATTATTGCAATTTCCTGGATCCTTGCTACTAACTACAAACATAAATGGGGGGTATACACAAACTGGGGTAGGACCATAAGTGATGTTATGATATGGCTTAACTCCGTCGCCATAACAGCCTGCATCGGTCCTCCACTTCCGTCTGAGTGGTGTGGCTGCGCCTGCTGAGATTGCGGTTAATTTTTCCTGTAGGTCCCAGGAAGCCCATGGTGTGGAGGAACTCCACCCAAACTGGCTTAACCCGATCTTTCCCCCACCAATCATAACCAGGGGCTCCAAGTTCATACAACTCCCATTCACACCACACAACAACCAATTGTCAAAGGGGTTAGAAACATATGCCTGATTGGGATTTTGATCAGTATAATTTCGTCCCTTATACGTCTGATTAAACCCCGTGCTTATACCGGGGAGAAGAAAAAGGTCTTGTCTTTAGTAACCCAAGTCCCAGTACGGGACTGACAACCTGTCCAGAGCCAGGCATCTCCTGAATGTCGACCAGCAAAGAAGGGAGCCCACTTTGGAAAGCTAGGCACGCCGCCTTCCTCCCTCCTTGCTGGCCACCACCCACTGACCCAGGAGGCATTGGCCTGATAACAAAGTGCCCCGCGAGGAATGTCAAACCAGCCCGCTGTCTGCGATAGGAGCAAAATACACGAGGAAAAGGAGGAAGCAGATGTATTCCTAACTACTTGAAAGCAGAGGCTCCCATTTAAATGGAAGGACCTGTTTTCCCCTATTGGGGCCTCTTCCATATCCATTAGAAGATATGGGATATCCATGGTTTTATTGGTACCAAATAGCCACGGGAACAGCCTGGCATCATGTTTGACTGGCATCGGCCTCGGGAATACCGGCAGGATTCCCCATCGAAGTTCCCCCTGGCTGGGGCAGATCTTGACCATCAGTAATATTGTCACACTCAACACTTTCATGATCATCTTCCTCCTTGTCTTGGTTTTCTTTGACAGGTCTCGTTAGCCGACTTGGGACCCAATGTGGTGTTTCTTGATCCTGTGGAAAAACACAAACAACTCCCCTGGATCTCGTAATAACCGGATCCGGTCCATACCATTTATTATTGATAACATCTTTCCACATAACCATGTCTTTAACATCCATGGAGTTTTCCATCATGTGTCGGTCTGCGGCGGATTGGTTATTGTCATTCAGAATTAAAAAATTAAGGGTAAAAAAGTGCAAGAGAAAGTCTTTCCCTGGGGGATGCTGACTCAGCAATTCCCCTTTTTGTTTTTGAAGCATTTCTTTTAAACTTTTATTAGCTCTCTCTACTATACCTTGTCCTTGTGGATTATAGGGTAATCCTGTGGTGTGGGCAACTTGCATTTGTGCGCAAAAGGCGCAAAAACCCTGGGAAGTATAAGCAGGGCCATTATCGGTCTTAAGTCTAAGGGGTTTTCCCCAAGCTGCCCAAGCTTCTAAGCAGTGTATTTTGACATGAGACACCTTTTCTCCTGCCAGAGGTGTGGCATGAATGACACCGGAAAAGGTATCGACAGACACATGTAAATATTTTAATTTACCAAATTCTGTTAAATGAGTCACATCCATTTGCCACAGGGCGTTTGGCCTCAACCCTCTGGGGTTGATCCCCACGTGGGGAGAGGGAAGAAAAGTACCACAGAATTTACAAGCTTTAACAATATCTCTTGCCACATGTCTGGGTAAGTTATATCTTTTCCTAAGGGTATTAGCAGGTACATGATACAATCTATGAAAGTCTTTTGCCAATTCTATGGGATTAGCAGCAACCAGAGCCACAGCCCGAGTTGCCTGGTCCACCAAATCATTACACCTTGCCATCGGGCCTGGCAACATAGAGTGGGCGCGAATATGTCCAATATAAAAGGGGTGCTTTCTATTTAGAATAAGGGATTGAATCTGTAACAAAACATTAGAAATTGTACTGGCCTGCTTAACTGCAGCAGCAACTTCAAGGGAAGCAACGGCATTTACAACATATAATGAATCGGAAAATAAATTAAAAGGCTGGTCATATCTTTGAAAGACTTTAAGCACAATTAAACATTCAACAGCCTGTGGGACATTTGGCCGAAAATTAAAGACTACCGGCTGTTTGTGTCCTTGAACCAAAAAGGCGCCTAGTCCGGATTTTGACCCATCCATAAAGATGGTCAGAGCATCAACCAAGGGCTCCTTTGAAGTGACAACAGGAAAATACACTAAATTTTTGTTAACTATGGCAAGCAGAGGATGCTTAGGATAATGGTTATCAATTACATTTGGAAACGAGCAAACAAGAATTGCCCACATATCCACTGTGGCTGCTAAAATTTCAACTTGCTCACGGGTGTATGGAATAATTAATTTATCTGGAATTTTTGCAAAGTGCATTAAACAATACTTTATACCCAAAATTGCCTGTTTAGCCACTAATTCAGGAAAATATTGAACAGTTTTTGCTCCCACAGAATTGGCATGGAGCCACCATAAGGGGCCATTTTGCCAAAGAACCCCTGTGGGATAATTTTTTGTTTTTAATATACATAAATCAATGGGTAATTGTAAATCAACCCGTAAAAGTTGAGCCCTAGACAAAGCTGCCTCAACCTTTTGTAGGGAATTTAATGCTAAAGGTGTCAGGGATCTAGAGGAGGTGACTTCAGGGTCGCCCACCAAAATGGCAAACAAAGGTAACAGCTCTGACCGAGGGATATTAAGAAATCCCCTTATCCAATTAATGTCTCCGACCAATTGCTGAAAATCATTAAGTGTTTTAAGATGACCAGTTCGAATGAAAAGTTTTTGTGGCCTAATCTCAGTGGGAGAAACAATAGTTCCCAGAAATTGAACAACATTAATCTGCTGTACCTTTTCAGGGGCAATAATCAATCCTTTGTCAGCTAAGGTCTCCACTACCTGTCCAAACACTTTGTGAAGAGTCTTTACTGAGGGAGCAGCCAACAAAATATCATCCATATAATGAATAATCCGTACTTTTGGGAAATTTTTTCTAACAGGGGTCAATGCAGCCCCCACAAACAATTGACAAATTGTTGGGCTATTAGCCATCCCCTGAGGGAGAACTCTCCACTGATAGCGAGCATCCGGGATTTCATGATTAACAGAGGGCAAAGTAAAGGCGAAGCGTTCCCTATCCTTCTCACAAAGAGGTATAGAAAAAAAGCAATCCTTAATATCTAAAGCTAAAATGGGCCACTCTCGAGGTAACGCAGAGAGCAATGGAAGTCCCCTTTGGATGGGCCCCATAATTTGCATCTGGGAATTTACTGCTCTAAGGTCATGTAATAATCTCCATTTTCCAGAGGCCTTTTTGATCACAAAAATTGGGGTATTCCAAGATGACACTGAAAGCTCAACATGCCCCAGCTGTAGCTGTTCCTGAACAAGAGTTTGAGCTGCTTCCAATTTTTCTTGAGAGAGGGGCCACTGGGGAACCCACACCGCCCTCTGTGTTAGCCAAGGTATGGGCACCGCACCTTCAGTGGAAGCCTTGTTTTCAGAGGCCCCTAAGAAAAACCCAAACCCTTTCTATCCTGTTTAGGAAGTGGTTCTATCGGCTCCTTGCATCCTTGGAGACATCGACCAAGCCCCAAGGCCGGAACAAATCCTTGTTGTTTCATAATATTTTGACTGGCCTCAGAATAATCATTGGTTAAAGTTAACTTTAACTGTTGTTGTACATCTCTTCCCCAAAGGTTGACAGGGACGTCCACCACAAAAGGCTGCATTTTTCCAACCTGGCCTTCGTCTGTTGTCCAAGTCAATTCTTTTGCACTTAACTGTGGGGCGTCAGCATAGACCAGCCCTTGTAAGGTTTGGGAGGATTTCTGAGTTGGCCATTGCTTCGGCCATTCCCCTCTTTGGATGATGCTTCTATCTGCCCTTGTATCCACCAATCCCTCAAATCTTCTCCCTTCCACTTGGAGAGTTAGTATGGGTCTTTGGTCTAAAGTTATGGACAAGCATGTAAGGTCGACTCCAGTGGAGCCTAGCCCTTTATCTCCTCTCTTTATCTCCTTAGCAGGGAAGTTGTCATGAAGCGAAGGCAAAAGCAGGAGCTGTGCGATTCTGTCTCCAGGAGAAATGGACACCACCCCATGGGGGACATGGCAAAGGACCTTGATAGTCCCCGTATAGTCAGGGTCAATCACTCCCGGGAAAATTATTAATCCCCTCATTGTGGAGGAGGAGCGTCCTAAAACTATTCCCACAGTGCCTTTATCTAAGGGTCCTGTCATGTCCATTTCCACAACCTGGACTCCCATCTGCTGTGTCAATACCAATCCGGAGGTGGCACAGAGGTCCAAACCTGCGGAGCCTGAGGTTGCTCTTTTTGGCTGTGGGGTTGTTGCGGGTGTTGTCCGAGAGCCGGAGTCTGAAATGCCCCATAAATTTTTGGGCATTGGGAACATGGGCCCTTCCCCTCGTTTTTTGGCTCCTGTTTTTGATTAGTACTTGGAACCGTCTGTGGAATAGGGTGTCCGTTTATATCTCGGACTGATCTGCATTCATTGGCCCAATGCTTTCCTTTCTTACAACGGGGACACACCCCTGGGGTTCTTGGCGGCTTGGGTGTATTTTGTGTGAGACCGCCATTTTGAGGGCACTGTCGTTTAAAGTGTCCCAACTGGCCACAGCGAAAACATCCCTTTCCTTTATTATTCTTTGCAGCCCTTGTAGCCGACAAAATGGCAGCTGCTAGCCCCGCATTAGTCAGCGGACCACCCACTTCCCTGCAGGCTTTTAGCCACGTGTCTAAGCTTTGGGTTCTCACTGGGGTAATTGCCCTTTGACACTCCTTGGTGCTTTGTTCAAAAATGATTTGTTGTACAAAAGGCATGGCAGTCTCCAGGCTTCCCAATACTCGCTCTGCTGTCTCTATCATGCAAACAACAAAGTCAGAAAATGGCTCGTTAGGTGCCTGAATAATCTTTGTTAAGTTGCCAGCCATCTCTCCCTTATTTGGGTGGGCCCGCCAGGACTTGTAAAAGATATCCTTTACCTGGCGGTACACTTCAAAGCGGTATCCTGTCTGGTCTACCGTGTAGGGTCCCTGCCCGAGAAGCATGTCCACCGTCCAATCCGGGTACCCATCACGGACATTTTGTCTATATTGGACTTGAGCTTTATCTTGTACAATGGACCGAAAATCAAGGAACTGCCCATGATTAAGACAAGTACGGGCAACTTCAAACCAGTCTGTAGGTGTCATAGCATTGATGGTCAGCCTTTGGAGCAAGGCAGTGGTATAATTGGCCGTTACCCCATAAGTCCTGACTGCTTCAACTAAATCTTTTAACTGGGAGTAGGAAAACGGCTCAAGAATTCTTTCATTAGTAATGGGATTCTCAAAGACTGGAAAAGCGGTCGCTAACCGCGACCAGGTGCTTCCTTTTATGAAATGGCTCCGCCCCGCTTCCGGGTACGGGGGAGGAGCCAACGGGCGAGGGCCAGCCTGACTACTTCCCTTTTGTTGTGGTCGCGCTCTTGCTGTCAGAGCGCGCCACTCCCCGTACCTGTCCGCCTCATACTCAGCCGCTGCCCTTTCCAGGTCCTCAAAGTCACCTGGATCAAGCTGGCTCCCCTCTTCCTCTGACCCCTCCTCTTCTGAATGACTTGCAAAGTCACTACGTTGGTCCTACCCATCTACATGTAGGGCTGAAAACCGATTAGAAAATTCCTTCAAGGAAGGGTATAGAGATCTCTTTGGAACCTCTTCTTTAGGGGTTTCATTAAAACCCCTCTCCTTTACCTTTTGTGAGGGCTGCAGTCCCTCTTGTTTTAATTCTTTGGGATCCTTTTGTCTTTTTTCCTTTTTTCTCTTAGGCCTTTTTCCCTCCCCTTTATTAGATGCCGATTCTGAAAGACTATCTTGGTGTTGCATCAATACCTTACGCCCTTCTTGGATCAAATCAGATCCACCTTCCTCGAGGCAGGCGCGAACCATTCGCCAGAGTGGAAAGGTCGCGCCAGTTACTTGACCCTCTTCCTGGGCCCTAGTCAAGTCCTTGCCCAATTTGTCCCAACACGGAAGGGTGAGGTCCCCGGAAACCGCAAACCAGGGTGCATGTTTGTCAAAATCACCCAGCACCTTTTCAACCGTGCCTTTGGACACTTTCAGCCCTCGCTGTCTTAACAAAGCCTGTAAGGGGGCATAAAAGTCCGCAGTGCCGCAAGAGATTCCCTGGCCATTACCCATGGCACGCCCTTATGTACGAGCAACTTATCTCACAGGGCGAAAACCACGTTATCTACCGCGGATTTACTTTCGCTTTGCGGTGTGAAGCTATTAACAGCGGCACATCTTCCCAGGTTCCCCACAATGTAGGCAAGTACAAACAATCACCAAAAAAACAAACCACAGAGGAAGCAGCAAGGCCAGCAGCAACCAAGAATCCAGCATACCTGGGGATACTTACCGACGTCTCCTCTCCGTGTGTCGAGTTCTGGCTCCTGTCTGGTCCCTCGCGAGGTCCCGGGTTTCGGCACCACTTGCGGCAAACGCCTTCTCGGCCAGCGAGGAAGAACGACCACCACACCAGGAGTCTTCTCAGATCACACTTTATTGGAGAGCTTTTGAGTTGATAGGAGAGCTTGAGCGAGAGACCCCGTGTACGGAAATGTGGCCGCTTATATAGGGCATAGGAACACGGGTCGTTCTATCATTGGTCGTCTGCCTTTCACCGTCACCAGGTGCCACGGGATTGGCTAAGGGCTCTAAATGGCTTGCACATGCGCAAAGCCCGGGACGCACAGTCCCGCCAAGCACTGCCTAATATGGAGTTGTTTACCTCAAAGCTGCAGGGAAGTGGGTGCCATCTTGTAATGGCGTTTACCCTGGCTCCCTGCAGTACCTCAGGCATGCAAGGCAAGCACTCTACCACTGAGCCACCTTCCCAGCCCCAGAAAATACTATTTTTATAACATATCCTTTTCCCACAGCAATAGTTTCACTACCAGAGAGAACTCTGGTTTTTCTGATCACATTTTCCAACACATAATTATGTCAGGAAATATATAGATTTCCATAATTTCTTTAGAAAGACAATAATATATTTTGTTTTATAAGAAATATTTTGATATATAACATAGTAATAATTGATATAATTAATAAAGTATTATACTTATATCCTTATTAACAGAATATGTTGCACTGCATTATAATTTTTAGTGAGAATTAATAGGAAGGACCCATTCTGTGGTGCCTGATTATTATATAAAAATTCATCATTTACAAAATGGGTTAAATGATTCTGACTGAATGTTTTAAATTTGACAATATTAACTATTAGAATGAGTGTGTGTGTGTGTGTGTGTGTGTGTGTGTGTGTGTGTGTGTGTGTGAGCACACACACATGCATTGGTCTTGGGGCTTGAACTCAGGGCCTGGGCACAATCCTTGGATATTTTCTTTTCAAAGCTGGTGCTCTGCCACTTGAATAACATCTCTACTCCCAACTCTTCTCTGATTACTTTCAAATAAGTATCTCATAGACATTACTGCTGAAGCTGGTTTCGAATTGTGATGTTCAGATCTCATCCTCTTAAGTAGCTAGGATAATAAGCATAAATCACTGGTGCACAGTAATTATTATTATTTTTACTGAAAAAGTTGCTTCATGACATAATATATCAACAATTTGGAATACAGGTATAATACATGAAGATGTTCTTCATTTATTGTACATTTTGTAATTATATACATTTTGTACTAGGTGCCATGATACTAAATTCATTATAGCATTTTCTTTTTAATATTTCTCTTTAATATGTCATGAAAAGTATTCAATGTTTCCAGTTTCAAAAATCACTGTGAGCTGGGTGCCGGTGATTCATGCTTGTAATCCTAGCTACTCAGGATGCTGAGATCTGAGTATCACGGTTCAAAGCCAGCCTGCGCAGGAAAGTCTGTGAGACTCTTATCTCCAATTAACCAACAGAAAACCAGAAGTGGCACTATGGCTCAAGTGGTAGAGCACTAGTCTTGAGCTAAAGATCACAAAGACAGAGCCCAGGCCCAGAGTTCAAGCCCCACTACGGACAAAACAAACAAAACAAAACAAAACAAAACAAAAACAAAAAAACCTGTGATTTGAGTTCATGTTTAGTAGTTAGTGGTGCTGATACAACATAATTTATTAAGATATTTGTACAAATTTGGATTGCATCATAATTTCAACAAAATTAGGAGATTTAAATTCCTTCTTATGAAGAATGATTTGTAGCTGAGTGCCAATGGCTAACCCTTGTAATCCTAGCTACTCGGGAGGGTGAGATCTGAGGATCGTGGTTTGAATGCATCCTGGGAAGGAAAATCTATGAGACTCTTATCTCCAATAAACCACTCAAAAGCCAGAAGTGACATTGTGGATCAAAATGGTAGAGGGCTAGCCTTGAGCATAAGAGCTCAGGGTCAGCACCCAGGTCCTGGGTTCAAACCCAATGACCAACTGCAAAAGAAGAATCATTTCTTTGTAGAAAAAAAAAGATGAAACTTTAGAAGCTTTTCATTTATAAGAAATAATGTTCATGTTTTTATATTTTATTTCTTTTCAAATTCTTTATTGGGATTAAGTGATTATATAATTTCCCAAATTTCACAGTATTGTGGGATAGTGATGCTTAAAGTTACAAACATATTCTAACTTTCATAGGGCAAATTGTCTATCGTGGGCTATAACATTTATGAGTTCTATGAGTTTTGCAATACAGTTATTTCTTCCACATTGGGTGATATGTACATTTCTTTTGTTTTGCATAGCATCAGTTGTTCCCTCTTTCCCACTTGTTCCCTTCCCCTCATTGCTGCCATTGAGTTGCTTAGTTCATTTTGATCAATGTTCAGTGCAACTGATGGATCCTGCTGTTGTATGTTTTTCCATGATTCCCTCTAGTTCTGTGTCATCCTCCTGGATTCTCTACAGTGTGCACATATATACCATATATGTGATCAGCAGCATGGGGTTATTTAGTAGTGATTCTACCAGATGAATGGAAGTCCTTTGTTGCTTAAGTCTTGTTAATTCTGTTGTATCACCTTACATTTTGGATTTAACATCCACTAATCAGGGAGACCATGTGCTGTTTGTCTCTTTGCTCTTGGCTTACCTCGCTCAACATGATTTCTTCTAGCTCCATCCATTTCCCTGCAAATGACATTATTTTGTCCTTTCTAATGGCTGCATAATATTCCATTGTGTATAGATACCACAATTTTTGGATTCATTCATCTGGGGTGGGACATCTGGGTTGTTTCCATATATGGCTATTGTGAACCGTGCTGTTTTTATTTTTTAGAGGTCACCCATCACAATTGTATTTATTTGCAAATCAAACAACTAAGTTTGTTCTGATTCAAAGGCAGTATCACTTGACAATGCTGATGGCAACCAGTACATCCCCAGCCTAAGGAAGCTTTTGAGATAAGCATGAGATAAATATAAACATGTATTTTTCATTTTTACATGGGCCCTTTTTTGCAATTTTTCTTATTGATATTGTAGTGGTGATGTCCAGAGGGGTTACAGTAACAAAAGTCAGATAAAGAATACATTTTTTAACAATACACTGACATACAATGAAACATTAACTTGGCAAAATAGAATACAATATCACCCAAGAATTTAATTTTACAAAATATAAATGTGTCTCACTTTATGCTTTTTAATTTCTTTGAACATATCTGAATTCTTTTTATTTTTGTTTTTAATTGTTATTATAAGGAGTTGTACCTAGTTTTTATTTTTGAAACATCAAAAATCTATTTTTATTTTTCATGACAGTTTATATTGGAGTGAACATAGTTCATAAATGTCTTTGTTTATGCTCTTATTACAGTTGTTGATTTGTATCACTTTAAACATTCCTCTCACCTATAAAATCTTCATCAGAAAAGCTAATGCCTCCTAAGGTTACTTTTGTGATAACAAGTGAACTTGATCTTTTTTAGTTGCCGCCTCTCTTTGCTCCTCAACTTTCTTCTTTTAGTCAATATTCTTACTCAAGTGTGGGTTCCTCAAAAAATGCACTACAATAATCTAGATTTTGTCCACCCATTCTACCAAGCAGATAATTTTAATGGGAGATATCATTTTTGAAGTGCATTGCTTTCTTTCTTATTCTCACAAACTCATATACAGCTTTTATGAGTCTTGTTTCAGTTATGTTGGGTTCGAACTTTCTTCCTTTTTGTTCCCCTACTTGCTTGTGGAGTGACTCCTGATTATTGATCCTACACAGGCTGGAAAACAAGGCAGATTCCAAGGCATCAGTCCACGATGGACTGCTCAGTTCCTGAACATTCCCTGTTCAATCAACTATCCTCAGTCTTTCTATCTTAGTATCCAAAATCAGCAATTACCAATCTGTTTCTCCAGACCTGCATTTTCTTAGTCTCAAGACCATTCCCTGTAGGGCTGCTGGGATATCAGAAGATGCTTCATATGTGAAGTTTATCCCTATAACATGGCCACTGTGTGCTCCTCTGTTCATAGAAAACTTCTCTTTTAATATTTACAGCATGCTGAGAAGTCTTGGAAAGCTTCAGGTTCAGATCATAGATCTCTTGGCCTATTTTGGAGGTGCACAGGAAATCTGCCAGTGCTTTATAAAGGACACTACAGATACATGTAGATGCATGTGATTTTTCATCTTTCCACATTTTTTATGATTTCTGATTTTTATTATTGAATATTTTTATTGTTATTATAAACATGATGCACAGAGAGGTTAAGTCAGGTAAAAAATTCATTTCTTTATGGACAATATCATCCCTTTCTCCTCTCTCTCTCCCAGTTTTCTCCCCTCTCCCTGTTCTCTTCCACTATTTTTAAAAGGCAATCTCCATTAGTAACTAGAATGATTTGTAAGTTGAGTGAGATGAGATTGCAAGGAAGAATTGCCCTACTAATTTATTATTTTGTGGGGCAATTTTTCTTGAGCAAATTCTTGTTGCCATAGGATACAGAAAAGCTTGTAGAGGAACTTGATTTGGCCCATAAAGAGGACCTATGTCTATTTTGACATCTTCCCAGCAGTATCCAGAGCTCTGTGAGTTGGTTTTACAGTCTGTTGAAAGGTACTTAAGTGGACACCTCCCATGACACTTTCTCACTACCATCTACTTGCCACCTGGACTAGGGCTCAGATGTTAAGGACATTGGTGAAACTATGGGGCATAATGTGATTGAGTTGCACAAAGGATGTGAGGAATGTAAGACATAAGGTAAAGAATTATTTCTAGATTGGATTTCTAAGATTGGATTACCTAACTCAGCTTCAACACAATTTTGGCATTTGCTATAAGGATTTTGCTGATTGCATTAATCAACACAAATAAACTGATATGTCAATTTCATTTTCTTCTTGCCCAAACCTAAAATTGCTACTTTTGTACTTTTTACTCCACTAGTTTTCAGTCAATATAAATTTATCAAGCTTATTTTATATGTCAGGTACTATGCTAGTGGCTTTGGACAGAAATGTGAAGAAGACTGTCTTTGGAAAGGGGGAAGGAAAGGTGAATGGTGGAAATAGTGATTCTGATCATGATGCAATATGTATGTAAGTGGACATTAAGATTAAACCTCTTTGTGCTACTAATAAATGCAAAAGAAAACAGAAAAAATAATATTATTTCTATCCTGGAATGAATTATAGTATTCAAAAAGATGGTTATGGAATCAAAAAATCCTGTCATGAGAATATACAAAAACTATTATGTAGCCTCTAAATATAATATTAATCACACCTGTTGGGAGTAAAGAATTCATACTTAAAAATGGTAGTTTGATTTATGTCTTTAGGACAAAATGGTGTCAGCAAAGAAGCAGAAGTGTATCATCACCAGAAGAAAGACCAAACCTAAGTCATTTTTATAAGATCTTTTATACACAGATTACAGATTGCAATAAAAGAGAGAATCAGTCAATTTTTGACTATACTGATTGGTTCAGAAGAGATTGTGGAAGTCAGTACTAAAGAAATTTACTGCATTCTGAGGGAAAAAGAACACCCAATTTTTAATCAGGGATATAAATTATCACATTATTTTATGTGAAAAAGTACAATGTCAAAGTGAACTAGAGTAAAATAAACTGGCATAAGGAAGACAATAAATGCAAACTGGGAGAACACATTCAGGGGTATTGCCTGTGTAGAATCAGAATGATTTTTTAATTAATTAGAGGAGCAAAAGCAGGTATTATTTGTCTCTGATTTGGGAGTCTGAGTGAATGCAAATGTCATAATCTGCAACCAATAATATAGTAGGTAGAGAATTATTCCAACTTTAATGAAGTAGATTAAAGCATATTAATATCCCTCCTACAGATAACCAGAAAACTGGCTATAATATAAGATTATATTTTTAGTTGTTTTTAATTGTATTTTTTGTCTTTCTTGTTTGGTACTGGGGATGGAATCCAGGACTTTGTCTTGTGTGGCAAGTGCTTTAACAAAGAGCTACATCCTAGCCCAGGATTGTGTTTAAAAAGCATCAGAAAGCTATAGAGGCAAAGTGGGAGGAGAAGGAAACTTTAGAGGGGTAAGTAAACATTTTATAAGTAACTTTTCCCTAAGTACATGCTTCAAATCTTGTCATAAAGAGGTTGAGAATCTTCTCAGAGGGTTATAGCTAAGAGACAAAGAAGCTAAACAAAATTTCAGTCAATCTCAAAGGGCCAGAAAGAGAAAAAATAGAGTCCAAGAATGTCAATTTAGCCAGAGCTTGAGAGCTTCAGAGTGAAAGATAAGAACAAAAATGTGAGCCTGACATGCCAGGGATTCCTGTTCAGGCATTAATTAAATCAGTAAGCTATGGAAAGATACAAACTAAGAAAGTAAATAGAAACTTTTGGAAAAAGCCGAATGGAATTTTGATCTTCCTAGAGAATAGAAATGACTAGAATTGTAGTTCAAGGATTGGGCCTAGCAGAATCTGGGGTTTCACTAGGAACTCCTGGAGGGCCATTTCCTGTTAATGGAAAGAAAACCTTATACAAAATCAACTTCAAGCCAGCTCTCTTTCTATTTTAAGTTTATCTGCCTCCACTTCATTTCCCATTCATTTTATAATGTGATTTTTTAATGGAAAAATATAGAATTCAGAGCCTCAATAACATTCCATTCACAGCATATGAAATTCAACCAAAAATTACTACATATCTCAAGAAACAGGATGGAGAGATAGAAATAAATTCTCAAATATTCTCATTTTGGAGTCAACAGATATGAACACACAAATAGTTTTGATTAATATCTTTAAGAATTTAGGAGACAGATGATTTTTTAAGAGAGGAAGAATTCATAGAAATGAACAAAATGATCAACTGAAACTGCAGTAATTAAAACAAATGACTAAATAGGTATAATAACATGTTACATTCTATAGAATATACTAGTATTAAAATAGAAGATAAAATCATGAAATAAATGTGCAGCATGAAAATGTAAGAGATAAATGAGTCATGATAAAAAATGTATAACATGGTTACAATTGGAGTCCCTTAGTAGTTCTTGGGAAAAAATGAGAGAAATTTCCAAAATCATCTGTAAACATTAAGAAACTTATTTAAGATGATCTATGAATTCTTCACAAATAATTTAGAAAGAAACCCATACTTAGATGTGTTTGTTATTGGTAAACTATTAGAAAAAAGCAAAGAAAATTAAACATAAAATGATCCAGGAAAAATTCAAATATAATACTGACAATTGACTTAAAAGAAATAATGGAAGCTAGAATGTAGTAGAATTACATCACTACCATGATGAAAAAAATAAAGACAGATGTCAAGTGATTGTCAAGTGATTCTCATTAAAAGAAATAACAAAAAGTGAAAGGTGAAGAAAGGTGAAAAAATAAACAAGAGAAAAATATGGATATTTATAGCTAGGAGTGGTGTTGCACATCCTGAAGTAAGATGTTGAAGCATTATGGCTTCCACTTTCAAGCCTAAGGCTTCTACTTTCAAACCAGCCTGGACTACATATTAATATCTTTTCTAAAAAAAATTAGGACTGGATAATTAGCTCACTATAGAGACAGTGCACTAGATCAAGATGGGCAAACCATTCTGGAAAGCAGTACAGAAGCTCCTCAAAAGGGCTTCCCTGTTATTCAGCAATCCCACTCCTGGGCATTTACCCAAATGACTACAAACAAGGCCATACTAAAGCTATCAGCATAACTATGTTCGTTGTAGTTATTATTTACCATAGCTAAGATATGGAACTAACCCAGATGCCCCTCAGTACATGAGTGGATCAAGAAAATGTGATATATATATATATATATATATATATATATATATATATATATATATATATATATATATATATATGGAATTCTATGCTTACATGAGAAAGACTTACATGGCTCCATTTGTAAGGAAATGGAAAGACTTGGAAAAAAATCACATTAAGTGAAGTAAGCCAGACTCAGAGAAACATATTCTCCATGAATATCCTCATTTGTAATAATTAATATATACCTAGGATAGTCCTAGCAGAAAACCACAGGAGCTCAATAGGTATGTACCTATGACCATATAAAATGATGCTAATCGAAATGAACTCCAAAATATGGAAACAAGAGGAATTTTGGTTTTTGTATTTGGGTTCATTTTTAATGTACTAGGTGAAGTTATTTATTTTTTTTTCATTTTTCCCCTTTCTTTTATCCCCTGTTATCACTGTTTTTTTTTAATTTTGGTACCCTATATCTTGTATATTTGCTTATCTGATTTGGGAAAGGGAAAGAGAACAGCAAAATGGTCAGATAAAGGACAAAGGGTGAACCAATGCAACAGTGGTACTCACAAGACACTATATTGGAAATGAACTTTATAACTTGGGGGGGGGTGTGGACTTAGGGAAGGGAAAATGGGAGAAAACAAGGGAGAGGGTAACAGTGTTGGACAAAAATGTACTCATTATCTTACATATGTAACTGTAACCCCTCTGTACATCACCATTACAATACAATAAAATTAAAATTAAAAAAACAATAAAAGTGACTTAAGTAAATATAAATATTGATGATATGGGGCAATAATAATAATTAATAAAAATATCTTTGAAAAATAATTCTGAAGATTGGCATGGAAATAAACCCCACAATTCAGAGCCAAGAAAATAGTGTATCTGGCACATTTGATAAGGATGGTTACTTGAAAACCGGAAAGGCAACTTTGAACTGTGCTACTGAAAGCCCTACCAACTTCCCCAAGATGGATTCAGTCCATATAATTCTGCTATAAATTTAGGCTTTAAGCTAAAATTGAGCCATTGATGCTATCATACCAGTTTAAACTTTCATGACAGCTATCATTTTTAGGGAGTCAGCTAAGTGCATTCCTAGAAAGGTAGAGGAATATGTGAGCACAGCTCTGAATGTCCTGTAGTGGGGAGAATATAAACAATATGTAACTGTATGGTCAACAAAGGTAATTGGGGGACATATGTAGCATCAGTTTAGAAAGTGTTTGTCTTTAAAGGGTACTAATACAGATTAATTGATATAAATGGCAATAGTGATACCAATTGGGGGAAATACAATTGCCACTTTGTAACTTAAAAGTAACATTCTAAGGAATTCACCATGTCTTCAATTAAACTGGCAGGTAGGCCTCCAGGGAACTTGGCAATTCCATTGAGTACCTTCTTCAGGAGTGCAGCATTATGTACTCTGAGAATAAGTGTCTTGTACACTATCAATAACTCCCAGAATTCAATAAGGAATAAGGGTATCCTGGCAATGTCTTGTATTATGGCCTTAATATTTGTAGAGCCATCTGTTACCTTGATTTATAGTTTTTGTACATCTATGAGGCAAGAAAATTTTAGAGTTTTTTAGTTCAAAGAGAATATATGTATTTCCCAAGGCTACTGTAACAAAGTACTATAAACTATATGGCTTAAAACAGAGAAAATTTATTCTTATAGACCTGGAGGCAAGTAGTCAGAAGTCAAGGTGGATTGGGTGAGTTGTGTTCTTGCTGAAGCTTCCAAAAGAAGAGCCTTTTGTCTTTCAGCCCCAGGTGACTAGAATTATAGCATCAAAACTCCTATCTCCACCCTATCTTCATGTTCTACTTCTCTTATATCTCTTTTCATGTTTCCCTTTTCTTGAAAAATCATATTGTATTATGAGTCAACCTTGCTTCATTACACCCTTACTGTACTTCATTACATCTGTAATGATGATATTTGCAAACCAATATCACTCTCACATTCTGAAATATTAAGGATCAGGACATCAATGTAACTTTTTTGGTGAGAATACAATTCAACCCATGACAAATGCCAAGACTTAGGCTAAGGGATTGACCCTACACTATTGTGCCAGGCTCTTACAGACTCCAGGCAAAATCCCAGGTATGTGTGAAATCCTTTGAAGTGCAGGCAGGGCAATCCTCCCATGCCCAGCTGTAAACATCCCATTGTGGGCCCAATTGAACCTAGTGGCTTTTCATTAACCTCTGCCTCCTTGCTTTGACCTTGTATAAAAACCCAGCTCCTGTCTCAACTTGCGGGCACAACCTCCAAACCTGCAGGAAGGTCTGTGCCCCTTGCTGTTCCTCAATAAACAGTCCTCACCTGTTGATGATCCAGTCTGGCCTATTCCTTTTCCATTCTCCTCCATTTTCCTAACATAAGGATGGTCAAGGGGTTGTAACAATGTACAACTAGATCTGTTGTCCAGAATTTCAGGGCTAAAAATACTACTTGAATTTCAATCACACATTCTAAGCCCTGGATCTCACACTTTATGACGGATATCCTGGTTGAGAAATATAAGAAGTACAGTCTCCACTGAGCAATATGTATAATAGTGGGCATGTTAGCTCTGATGTGTGTGAATTCTCATTTTTTATTGTTGATTCTGATAACTTATTCTAACATCATGGCAAGGGATTGATGAAATGGATAGACACATCCTCAAGCAGTCTCCATCCTATAATATGGAGATCTTGACAACCATACCAAGCTTGCTTCCATGACTCAAGTCATAATGAATATCTCTGTACACAGGGACTTAGCTCAAGCTATGTGGAAATTTATTTCTAGGAAAGCCAAGTATATAGCCAGCAATTGCTGCTATGTAGTGGAAGCACAGGATTGAGGAGAGCAGTATATTGTGTTGGAAGCACAAGAACACCTCATGAACCGTAAGAATGGACTGCCAAAGCCCTGCAGCAAAGGAGTCTGAGGGCTTTAATGGTAGTACCTATTATACTGCAATGAGGAAAGATCTAAAAACCTTTTGTTAGAGAAGACAGGATTAAAAATAGGAGCATTTGCACATGATAGCATAAATGATCTTAAAATTCACAACTGATACCCAAACAGCCTAAAAGAGATTGTGTTTATTTCAACTTTTTGGTGTTAAGAGGATCAATAGCTGTTTGGATATTCTCAATACAGAGGCTCTTTGGTTATGGAATAATTTTAGCTTTCTTTTTTTTTCTTTTCCTTTTCTTTTTTTGTCGGTCATGTGGCCTGAACTCAGGGCCTGGTTGCTGTCCCTCAACTCTTCAGCTCAAGGCTAGTGGTCTACCACTTGAGCCACAGCACCACTTCTGGCTTTTTCTGCTTATCTGGTGCTGAGGAATCGAACCCAGGGCCCCATGCATGGGAGGCAAGCCCTCTACCACTGATCCACCTTCCCAGCCCCACAGAATAATTTTAGAAATTTGATTGATAGAGTTAATTTCAATAATAGTTTATATTGTTCTCTGAATGGATGTGGGCATAGAATTAGGTGAATTATTCCACCATGAGGTATCACTCGTCTTCCAGATTTGTGAACTGGATAAATTAGGAAGGTAAATGAAGAAGAGGAGATAATCACCACTTCACTAGTTAAGTCATAAAATAAGTTTCCATCTTTGAAGGGCCTCTTTTCATTTACTTTGGATGATCTTAACTATTTTAACTGTGTGGAGGATGTCAAGCCAATTTTTTTGGGTCCGGTCATGAGGCCTTAACTCTGGGCCTGGGCGCTCTCCCTCAGCTCTACCACTTGAGCCACAGCACCACTTCCAGCTTTTTTCATTTGCTTATGTGGTGCTGAGGAATCGAACCCAGGGCCTCATGCATGCAAGGCAAGCACTCTACCACTGAGCCATCTTCCCAGCCCCTGTCAAGCCAATTTGTAAGTGCTATAGATTTAAATTTTAATATATTTCTCACTAAGAACATTCATGTCCCTACAGGATTATTTTAGGTCTATGGGTGGGTGCTATTGAGTATGGGAAATTTTGACAAGTCGATATTTCTGATGATTAATGTAGAATATAAAACTAGCTGTCCTCTATTTTATATTCAATAACACTGATAAGATACAAGTGATACTGTGCTTACATTTGATAAGACTCCTGGGATATCATAATTTGAGCCCCAGTATTGATTAAGGCTATGATTTTCCAATTAGTAAGTTTCACCAGTTGTTACAGATAATTCAAAATATACATTGACAGATACTAATGCCTTTCATTGCCTGTTTTCCTTTTTGAGGTATACAGTTAGTTAATTTTCAGTTGCTAATCATATGTAGTGTTTTTCAGATTGTTATATGTAGTTTTTTTGTCAGATTGTTTTTAACTCCATTATTCAGGCTTCTTTTTGTTTCTCTTTTATTTTCTTTCACTCTCTCTTTCTCTCTTTCTTCTTCCCTCCCCTTCCTTCCCTCCTTCATTCCTTCCTTCCTTCCTTCCTTCCTTCCTTCCTTCCTTCTTTCCATGTTTTCTTCCTCATTACCTTCATTCCCTTCTTCCATCCTTCATAGTAGCTTAATACACTTAATACAATGAGTCTTTCTACTCTGTATTTAGATATATCTTCCACTAGACTTCTTCAATCAGTATTATCAGAGTCAGGGGTCTCCCTTATCACAACGGTTGTTTAAGAACTGTGGACATAGTCCTTTTACTGTGCTCTGTGTGTACCAGGGGATCCAGGTCTCTCTTTTATAGAGATCTAAGCAGCTAAGGGACACTGTGGAGGAGGCTGTGTGCACAGGTCTTCAGATTGAAGGTATCTTCTTACTATGGAATGTGTATGTCCTCTTTTTTTATTGAGCTTTTTTAATTGTGAAAATACAATACAAAGGGGTTACAATTACATGAGCAAGGTAATGAGTACATTTCTTATCAAGCATTGTTGCCTCCTCCTTTGTTTCCCCTTACTATCCCTGCTCTCCCATCTCCCCTCCCCCCACCAAAGTTGTAAAGTTCGGACATAGCATCTTGTACATTTCATTGTTGCAATGGGTCCACCTGTATTCCTATTTAAACAATTTGTTTTGTTCCTTCCCCTCCACAAATTATACTAACATCAAATACAGTGAAAACAGGGGTTATACCATGGGGGAGGAACATACAAAGCAACAAAAAAATTAACTTATAAATATGTTAGAAACAGTAACAAGAAAGATAAATCACTTGAGTCCTTATCTTGGGGTTCATTTCACCTAACATTAACTTATCTGACTTTTTCTGCTTGTCTCAGACATATATTAGTCATTGCGAATATGGGAAACCATGGGATCTATGTTTCTTTGGGCCTGGCTTACTTCACTTAGTATAATTTTTTCCAAGTGTTTCCATTTCCTAACAAATGGGGCAATGTTATTCTTTCTGAGGGAGGCATAGAATTCGATTGTATATATATATATATCACATTTTCTTGATCCATTCATTTACTGAGGGGCATCTGGGTAAATAATTGCATTTCCTCTTTTTTCCTTCTCTTTTAACTGTATAAATTCTCTGAGAATATTTTGAATTTGGAGATTCAATGTGTTGTGGCTTTCAGTTTCTTTCTATGTCCAGATGAAAGACATGGAAGCTCATTGACCTACATATTAGAGTTCTGAGGATGGCAAACAACAAGACACTAAAAAGATACAATTTAATAATAGTTTATTAATGAAACATTCTCACTGCTTGGAGCATGAAGATACTACATACGTATATGTATGTATATGTACATATGTATATGTATATGTATATATGCACATATATGTATATATGCATGCATGTATACATACATATATGTATGAATATATACATATACACTTATATACTAAAGTACACGTACATATATGTGTGTATACATGCATGTATATATACACATATGTATATATACACATACACATATATGCATATATACATGTATACACATATACATATTTATACAGATATATGTTATATATGCATATATATGTACATATATGTATATGTGTGTATAGTAACATATGTAAGCACAGGTCACAAGAGGCTTGTCAATATGGGGAACAAAGGAAACAACCAAGGGCAATGGGAAGCACTGTGTAGTGGAAAGGATAGGGTAACCTCTTGTTCTCATGGAAATAAGATTGGCTTACTTGAATAGGTTTATGGGCTTGCAGAGGACTGCAAAATGCCCTCATGGATATAATCAAGATCTGCAGATGATATATTTGATAAGTAGCATGATTTGGTTAGAGGACTTTTTTTCACACCGAGTGGGAAGTCAGATCTTGCAGTTAGGCCACTTGAGACAATGATAGTTTTCCCCAGATGTCAAGGCAGGAAATCACATTGAGATTTATCTTTATATCTTAGGCAACAGAGCCAGCTTATTTAACAATCTTAACCTAGATGACATCAAATCAATAGAGACCTCCCTCCACACTGGTATAGTCTAAAGCATATTGCTCTCTCCACCAAGTTGCTGATTGGAGGTCCCAATAATTGCAGAACATGAACATTTCTCTCCTGCTTCCAGCTTTGTGTTGAGGCTACCAGTTTCCTGGTGAGTGTATTGCAGAGACAGTTTGTATTCAGCTTTTGTTTGTCAGAGGTTTTGCCCTGGGTGTGACAACACTGAGAAGACTGAGCCCTGATCCTTCTTGCTCTGGCTTATGAAACAGTAATGCCATGCCAGGAATAAGGAAGGATGAAAACTTTCAAGCTATTGTCTACTCCTAACCACCCAAACAGAGCTATTAAACTAAAGTGCTACTTTGACAGTGACATGATGCTGTCCCCACGCCAAGCATCAGAGCTATAGCACAGAAATATTGCCAAGACAGGGAGGTTAGTGGAACAAAATACTTCTAATAACTTGCCAGAAAAAATTACTTCATTTGAGGCTTTTCTGTATGCCAACAATGAGAAAAGTGTGGCTGAAATTAAGAAAGCAACTCCATTTGTAATAGCCTGACAAAAAATAAAATACCTAGGAATTAACTTAACCAAAGAAGTGAAGTACCTCTATGATGAAAACTTTAAAAACTTGAAAAAAGAAATCAAAGCAGAACTTAGAAAATGGCAAAACCTCCCATGCTCCTGGATTGGAAAGATAAACATCATGAAAATGGCAATACCTCCCAAGGCTATCTACAAATTCAATGCGATACCTATCAAAATTCCAACCTCATTCTTCAAGGAAATAGAAGAGGCAATCCAAAAATTCATATGGAACAATAAAAAAACCCGAATAGCCAAAACGCTCCTCAACCGATAGAACACTGCTGGAGGAATATCAATACCAAATTTCAAAGTTTACTATAAAGCCATAGTAATCAAAACAGCTTGGTACTGGCACAAGAACAGACCTCAGGACCAATGGAATAGAACTGAAAACCCAGAAATGAACCTACAGACCTATAGCCATCTAATCTTTGATAAGGGAGCTAAAAAAATAGAATGGAAGAAAGACAGCCTCTTCAGTAAATGCTGATGGCAAAATTGGTTACCTTCTTGTAGAAAATTAAAGCTAGATCCTTATATATCACCCTGCACCAGAATCAACTCCAAATGGATCAAAGACCTTGAAGTCAAAGCAGACACTCTGAAAACATTACAGGATGGAATAGAAGAAACCCTAGGTCTCCTTGGCGCAGGCCGAAATTTTCTTAATAGAGACCGGGAAACACAACAAATCAAAGAAAGGTTGGAAAAATGGGATTGCATGAAGTTGCAGAGCTTCTGCATGGCAAAAGACATAGCTAGCAAGATCAATACAAAGCCCACGGATTGAGAGAAGATATTCACTAGCCATACAACAGACAAGGGTCTCATATCTAAAACATACTTGGAACTCGAAAAATTAAATTCCCAACAACAAATCCTCAAATAATCAACTGCCCAATAAATAAGTGGGCAAAAGACTTAAAGAGAAACTTCTCTGAAGAAGAAAGAAGGATGGCCAATAGACACATGAAGAAATGCTCAACCTCCCTAGCCATAAAAGAAATGCAAATCAAAACAACATTGATATACCACCTCACCCCAGTTAGAATGGCAAAAATCAAGAACTCTAACAACAACAGATGCTGGAGGGGATGTGGAAAGAAGGGAACCTTACTGCATTGTGGTTGGGAGTGTAAACTTGTTCAACCACTTTGGAAAGCAGTATGGAGGTTCCTCAAAAGACTTCACATAGAGCTCCCCTATGACCCAGCAATCCCACTTTTGGGCATTTACCCAAATGTTACAAACAAGACCACACTAAAGCTACCAGCCCAACTATGTTTATTGCAGCATTATTTACCATAGCTAAGATACGGGACCAACCCAGATGCCCTTCAGTAGATGAATGGATCAAGAAAATGTGGTATATATACACAATAGAATTCTATGCCTACATCAGAAAGAATGACAATGTCCCATTTGTTAGGAAATGGAAAGGCTTGGAAAAAATTATATTAAGTGAAGTAAGCCAAGCCCAAAGAAACATAGGTCCCATGGTTTCCCTTATTTGCAATATCTAGTATATGTATGAGTCAAGCAGAAAAGGTCAGATAATGTGATGTTAGGAAAATGAACCCTTAGATATGTATTTAAATGTTTTTTATGCATTTGTTTGTAATGCATTTATAGGATTATTTCTTTGTTGCTTCGTATGTCCCTCCCCCACAGTATAAGCCCTGCTTTCACTATATTTGATGTTGGTATAATTTGTGGAGGAAAAGGGGAAAAGCAAGTCATTTAAGGATACAGGTGGACCCGTTGCAACAATGAGAAATACAAGTTGTCATGTCGAAAATGAACTTTACAACTTTGGTGGGGGGGAGGATTGGGTGGGGGACCGGGGGAGGCTGGGAAGGGATGTGAAGGGTAAACAAAGGAGGAGGCTGCAATGCTTGATAAGAAATGTACTCCTTATCTTGCCCATGTAATTGTAACCCCTCTGTACAGTATATTCACAATAAAAAAATTACTTCATTTGAAACATAACAAAGTGAGAAAGATGCTTAAGAATCACAATGACATGTCTTAGGATCAACAGTGTAACTCCCCAAACAATGAATTGGTTTCTTCAAATTCTCACCAAAATACATTTGCAATCAAGCATGGGAATGAGACAAATCTTTTCAAAGACAAATTTCGTTCATTTCATGTTTCAAACCAGAATACTGGGACCCCAGCCTTCTGAGTAGCTAGGATTATAAGCATTACCAACTGTCACCTGACAAAAATAAAGGTGGTGTGTGTGTGTGTGTGTGTGTGTGTGTGTGTGTGTGTGTGTGTGTGTGTGTGTGTGTGTGTGTGTGTTGGTGTGTTGGTGTGTTGGTTTTTTGGCTTGAACTCAACCTGGACACTGTCCCTGAACTTTATTTCTCAAAGGTTTGCATTCCAATACTTGAGCCACAGGTATAATTTCAGATATTTTAAAAAAGTTAATTGGTGATAAAAGTCTTATGGACTTCCTTTCTTCCTGAGTAGCTAGGACTGCAGGAATGAGTCACCAGCTCCTTGGCTTCAAATTGTATCTTCAAGGGATCTATTTGGCCTACTCTACTTCAGTCATCCTCCATAATATGTATGCTCAAAACCAAGTATTTCAGCTGAATTCTGGAAGTACACCTTTGAAATGACCACAGAACATCTTCACTTAGAAGTACTGCTGACATCTAATACTTAAAGTTTAAATCAGCATGTTTTCCCTTCACCAATCTGTTCCTTCCTTCATGCTTGAAAAACAGAAAGAGAAAAGAACTGGTAATATACTTCCACTTCATGCTCTACTCCATAGATATACTACAGATTTTCTATATTATGCTGTTTTGTAAGAAGGTAAGTTCATGTGATTCACATAAATGGACCATTTTGCCCCATAGAAGTGCTATATTATCATTTTGAATTAGCAATATTGGCTGCTTCCTATTATATACATGACCCAATAATGTCACTGTACCCAATTTTGAACCAGTCCCTGAGCTCTGAGTCTGTTACTGTAACAGCACTGCAGTAAGAATCTGGGATCCTGAGGCAAGAAATATGTTTTATTTTGTGAAATAATATTCTTTATTTTTTATTTCTGACAATAAATTATTAGTTTTGTGACATATTATGTATGCTTACACAACAAAAGTGTTTTTACCTATTGTCTGCTTTGGGAGCATGTTGTTAGAAATGACCACTTGTATTGTTATATGTCTTCATAGGAAATTCAATACAAGTTCATGGGGATGGTAAATGTTTTAATTAGTATTTATGCCACTCTAAATTTCTAGCCTGCAAAATATAGTTCTGGAGACAATAAACTGATTTTCTTTCTAAAATAATTAAGGAAAGAAAATTTGAGGTTTTCAGATGGAGTTAACAAAACTCTGAGCAGATTCACCTTAATATTGTTACAGGTTAGCTGTATTTAATCTGTATTTACAGGTTATCTGTATAGTTACAGGTTATCTGAGTTTCCAAGGCAATTAGTTTATGGCCCACTTTTATGCCATTTCTCCTTCAAAAAATTGAAAAATGCTTGAAAGTGTCAGCATACTTGATCACAGCATGATTGTTACTAGGGCATAACTTCCTAATTAAAAAATATTTCAGCATGTTTTTCAATTTTGCTCACAATAATTATGGCTTTTATTTGTTGATCAATCATTGTAGCATAAGGTGCTGTGAAACTAGGTATTACTATTTTACTGGTAAAGGATCTGGAATTTTACCCAAAGTCATAGAAACAATAAGCTTGGGTTCCTATTCATGCTTCTCTGAGGCTAAAAACATTGCTCATAAGTCTACAATTCAGTGTCATGCAGCATTTCATTTTCACTGTCTATAGATGAGGTTCATCTCTGTGACTCATTTATTCCATTGATCTCCTTTGTATTGCCTTTATCTTAGAACTCAGTATTGGTTATCATCTACAGTTTTTCCAGCTATCTGATTTGCCCTCAGGTGCCTTCTTTTATTTCCGAGTCATGATAAAATGTTAAGATCTCATTTCATGTCTTAACAGAACACAGAGAAGAAAGTACTGACGTACATTCCTATATCTGTGAACATGTATTGTGGTGGTTATCTTTTTTTAAATTTCTATATCTGCCATTTCTCTCTGTTTTGGGTTGTGTTGTTATTTTTAACCCTTCCCTTTTTTGCAAATCACATATGTACTTTCTTTCACCTTTGAATCAATTTGACTCCTCTCTAAAAATTTGATTGAAAAATCATTCTCTAATTTTGTCTGCTAACATGATTCATATTGCATGCTAAATTATCTTTCAGTTTGTACTAACAGAATATTTATGCCAATATATTTTGATGTAAAGAGCACAATGGAGAATTAAGAGTTCCAAGAGCTGAAGATAGTTCATGTACTTAAATCATTCAATATGTAACTACCAAAGTAAATTCTTGATAGCAGAACAATAAACAAAAGGTTCTCTTCAAAGTTTGATGGTCCATATTATATTACCTGAGCTGCAGGTTAATTAAATGTTAATACAGCACACACAACTAACTTTATATATATCACAGCCCACAGATATATAACCACAATATATTTTGATAGCGATTTATTTCATATTGTTCAGAATTCATATAATGAATATATGATTCACATTCTCAGAGATGACTAGAAATTAAATTGACTGCCAAATGTCAGTAAGCTTGGCAAATCAAGCATAGTACTCATCAAGCCTAATATATTACTGGCTGATGCTACCTCTGCATTAAAGCTATTTGTGATTTCATTGTATGGGTAGACATAAGCTAGGCTTTAAATCAGCCCTCAGCAAAAGAACTCATTCCCCCTTGTGAATATTTATTGTAAAATACTAAGATATTTTTAAATTAAAATTAATATTTCACTGATCAGAATTGAACAATTTAGATCTGAAAATATATTATTTGGGCTCTTCAGTTCCATATTGCCACATGTCAAATTGCTATAAGGAGTGCTGAATGCAAATGAGATTTTCTAGTGTACTCCCCATCCCTTCCTCAGGGTCAGCAATGCAGATAGTGACATACTTAACTGTATATCACCTTATCAATTCCCTGACTTGATTAGAAGGGATAGTGGAGCTATCACCTGGGTAGTTGGCCATTTCAAGATAATGTCCCACTGATAAACACTAAAGACTTATAATTACATGTGCTACTGACATTTTACAGCACTGTTAGAGGTTTAATTTAATGGTGCTTGAAGAATCAAATGAGTGTTGTGTTGATGCCTTAAGTGCTTGAAAAGGAATTATCATCAGTTTACAGTACCACATTAAGCAGATCAAAAAATCCCTTGGTCTAACTGAAAGCAGGTAAAAATGAACAGAATTTACAAATACTTTAGAGAAGGACAAATAGGAAGTTAAAAAATGTCTTCATTAATTTATTTTATAAAACTCATCAATTAAACAACAGATAATCTGTAGTACTGCATGGCAGGCAATATCACTATGTATTCAAAATCTTCTTCCTCTTTACTACTGAGGCATGAAAAAAATTAAAATCTTTGACTGGAGATAGAGCATTTTATGTACAGTTTTGAGTAGGCTCAAATCTTTTAGTCTGACATACATACTCTCACAAACTGGCCTATCAATCATTCCGGATTTCCTTTCCAGATTTTTCATTTGCACTTACATTTATCTGGATCCTTCTATTTTGTAAAAAAAAAAACACAAAACTTGACTTAGTACACTACAGGAATACTTTTTTGAATTGTATACCTGCATGTTTACTCACAATAATAACTACTACTTGAGACTGGGAAGGTGTCTTAGTGGTAGTGTGCTTGCCTTGCACGCATGAGGCCCTGGGTTCGATTCCTCAGCACCACATAAGTAGAAAAAGCTGAAAGTGGCACTATGGCTCATGTGGTAGAGCGCTAGCCTTGAGCTGAAAAGCTGAGAGACAGTGCCCAGGTCCAGAGTTCAGGCCCCAAGACCTACAAAAAAACAAACAAACTAACAAAAAACTTCTACTTATGAAATATTTGTCTTAAATCAAGCAGGCACACAATGCTTTTCATATTTAACACATTTAATCCTACAACAATTCTGCAAAGGTGTCTTTCATATCCCATTTTATGCCTAAGAATATTGTTTCAAAAATGTTAAAAACTTTCCCAATACCATACAGCCATTAGTGATAAAATCAAAATTCAAAATCCAGTTCCATCTCATCTCTAAGTTCATGTCTTTAATCATGATATTATAGCTCATATCATTCATTCTACATAGAGAACTACCTACCTATCTACCTACTTACCTTCCTTCCATTTTAAGTTCTAAGTTATGTGTAAATTTCCCTAGAGGTCTTCCATTAGTCAATAAAAATCCTGCATCTTGTAGATACGTTTTTCTAATTTGGAGAGGGGAAGGGAAATAACAAATGCTGAAATAAGGATACAGGATGACCCATTGTAACCACAAGATGTAAAAGACACTATGTTGAAAATGAACTTTACAACTTTGGGGAGGAGGGAGGAGTTGGGGAAGTAGGGAGGAAAGGGATGGTAGGGGAAAAACAAAGGAGGGGTAACAATGCTTGATAGGAAATAGACTCATTACTCCTGTAACCCCTCTGTACAGTATCTTTACAATAAACATATATATCAAATTTTTTCACTTGGATATTTTATTTTGTTCCATTCCTGGGGCTTGAACTCTGAGTTTGCTTGCGCTCCCTAAGCATTTTTGCTCAAGGCTAGCAGTCTACAAATTGAGCCACTTCTGGCTCCACTTCTGGCTTTTTTGGTAGTTAATTGGAGCTATGAGTCTCAAGGACTTTCCTGCCCAGTCTGGCTTTGAACGATGATTCTCAGAGCTCAAACATCTGAGTAGCTGGTATTACAAGCATGAGGCACTAACACTTAACTAAATTTTGACATTTTTCGAACTATTGCAATCCAAATTAACCTTAGCATAAAGAGACCAATGGTATATGCTTTTTTGAATTATAATTGCTTACAATGAAATAGGTGACATTGATTAACATGCATTATATTCATAAACTGAAATGTTGAATTTTAAGTGAAGACACTTTTTCATTTTTATCATCCATTGCATCTAGAATTTTATCACATATATGTTAGATGTCGATTAAATCTTATGAATAATAAGCAATGTACTAAGTAATCAAAAGAATACCTAGATTGAACTGTTAGAATGCATAAGATAACTCCTGTCTTTGAGAGTTTGTAGACAGAAGGAATACTAGTGTCTTTAATAGAGGAATATAAAACTGTCAGGAAAGATAATTTGGAAAGACAGAATTTTCATTATTGAATATAAAATTTACTATCTATTCAGTAGTGTGCATTAAGTACCTCCAAAGCACTAAGCATATATACCATTTAAAAGTTTATATATGTTTCCCAACTCAGTGGTGTCAGAGGCATCAATCCCTGTAACCCCATCTGAGCATCTGTGTGCTGTGAGGGTTCATGCTGGCATGCATTCCTCTGGGAGTGAAGGGGGACAACCCTTCCTCCATGCGGGGCAACGGTCCTGTGCCCGGCACCAGACTTACATGATGGTTTGCAGAAAGTGTCATTTGAGCTTCTCCTAGTTAACTTCATAGGACAGTGACTCAAGACCCTCTTTGTGTACTCACCTGTGCATTATCTACTTTTACAACCTTGATTACTGGAACTACTCCATATTTGCTGACAAAGATTAGCTTTTCCTTCTTACTGACTTAAAGTTAAACTCTATTTGTCTGTGCTCCCATAAATTGTTTAAGATTAACTCTCTGCACCCTGACTGAAGATTTACTTCTCCTGCTTGTGTGCTGTATATAAGTATGTGATGTTTCAATAATCTTTGTCTATACCCGCATGGTGTAGTCCCATCCTGGCTAAGCCAGACATCGTGTTCCCATATCCTGCTGTGGAAACAGCAACAAGTGGGATGCAATTATTTTCATTTTACACTGACTAAAACATTGAAACTCAAAGAGTTTAAATAATTCATTTTCAATGTTGAAGATTTGGGAGTTGGAGTGGTATTAGAACCTAATGCTATGTATTCATCAGTCCACACACATCTAATACTCCCACATTTTACTTCATGACTGTAAGAAATACCAGTGACAATTTTGTTGGTGGGGGAAAGAGTATTCGATTTTAAATTATTTCAAAATCTCTGTGCTATAGGAATATATCTAAGTTGTATCACCTGCTGCATGCTACAGATATGCTTCATTTAATAATCATCTATTCTGTAAAGCAGACATTCTTATTTCTGTGTACTTAGCACATTTTGTTCATACTCTAATCATAGTATTTATAACACTCTATTATATCTACACTATTGAGACTACATGACAATCTTTTGAGAAGAAGGGACTTTTTTTTGGCTTTAAATGACTTTACGTACTACCTAAAAAGTAGCTAGGAAAGAGATAGAGATAAACAAATGGAAAAATGATGACCATAATTTTTGTAACATTAAGAGTCACTTGCTAAACAAATGGGAGCAACTCTGCTTCAAAGCATGTATGCTAGTATGGAGAGTGCATGACAAATGCAAATGTAAGTATAGTGCTAGATCAGAAGCAGTAAATGCCTTCAGAGAATTCAAACTATTTGACAAGTTCAGAAAAAGGAGAGATTACTTCAGATTGGATGAAGTTGGGGAATTAAGAAAGTGAAAGAGTGCTTAAATTCTAATAGGCTTTGGGGATATTTGGTCGATTCAACAGTTATTAAGAACCTGTTATGTGTCAAACAGTGTACTAGACTCTCTACAGTTTGAAGATAAGGTCATAGTCTTACTTTTTCTATAGTACAAAGTACAATGTGGGAGAAACATATATGGACAGGCAATGTGGAACACAGAAAGATGCATGGAAGAGGACTTGTTAAAACAACATTGGTTGCAGACTTGATGGTGTTAAGGAAGGAGGGTTTCTAAATGACATAATGATTTGAGGTGAATGGAATTTAACTGCAGTTAACCATGGAATAACTATTTAATGGCTGTTTAGCTTCTGAAACAACTGGAAAACATGTGTAAGCAATAATTTAAATTCTGCTACAAAAATTAAACTAAGTTAAGCATGTCAAACTGTGCACTTAATAAATCCTAATGGCAATTATGAATGATCATCTCCCTGTTCCCTCTATGTTTCTTATTGCCACTAGTTTTCTTATGCAGACATTTTTATTTAGGTACGACATGAATAATGATAATCTGGAATTTCAGGGAAGTTGGAAGTGTTTCTCAGGAAGTAGAATGCCAGCTGAGTAGCAAAACAAAATAACACAAACTCAAGCTGAACGCCCTGAGTTCAAGCACACACATACATAATCAAATCAACCAAAATGAAAAGAAATTAAATAAAAATAAAGTAAGTAAGTCACACAATTAAAAAACCTGTCAGTGAAAGCTCAGGGAAATTTTTCTTTTAAATATCTTAACTTGAATATATTTAAAAAGAATATAAAAACTGATGTAGAATCTTCTGGTAACTGTAGAATGACTACATGGCTCATTGTTCTGTATTAGATTATATCCTCTTTTAAATTTTCTGAGAGGGACCAGAGGAAGATAGCAGAGGAGAAGCTGGAGGCTAATCAAGCTCTCTCATAGAAAACAGTTTTAGTGTTCCATTGAACAGTCCTAGGCTAGAGAATCACACCAAGTGTGCCATCACAGTACAGAAAGTTTGGCCAGAGAGGAAAAATCCAGGCAGCTTGGTCAAGGAGACAGATCTGAGCATTTGCTGGTACAAACAGAGAGTCTGGGACAAAGGCACCAGATGTGGCATATTCTACTCACCGCCAGCAAGAACTGACAAAGAGCAGAAATATTTATCCTGCTGATCACAGACCATGAACGGCCCAGGAACCAAGAGTCTTGAGTGAGTAGAACCCTGAAATCCTCACAACTTCTCACAGAGATGTGAGAAGGCAGCCCCTCCCCCACCAGGGGAGAAGATGTCTATCTGATTCTGACAAAGGCCTGGTCCAGCATCTACCTATAACTCAGGCCTTGGAAGAAAACAATTGGAGCCATTCAGCAGATCACAGGAACTTGGCCTGACCTGCCAGACTCAGCTCCACCCAGGGGAAAGTCACCTTTCCCAGGCAGAGAAAGCTCCACCCCCAGAGGAGTAACTTTCTTCACTGGGTAAACAGAGCCAGAGACTACCCCTCCCCACTGCAGCACAGACAAACAATTGAAACTCAGTAAACATAAACCCTGAGAATGGCACCGGGCTGGACTCTGTTAGTGTCTCAGGAGCTAACCTCTTAAGCAAAAGCTACTGATTGCTGATAAGCCTCAACCCTACCAAGAACCTAGCCTCAACACAGCCACTCCACGCTAGAGGAAATAGCCATCTCCCACTTTTGTGATACTCAAAGCAGAACTCCCACCCACTGAACTAGCCTGGGAGGAAGATCTCAAAGACCTGGGTAACACAGGGCATTTTTCTGCATGCTCAAAAAAAAAAAACTAAGAAAAAAATGAAGCCACAAGGAAACCAAACACCACAGCAGACCAGAGACTCCACAAAAAGTCTAGTTACTGACACAGGGGAGATACAATATCTCCCCCCACCCCCAGAAAAAAATCAAAGAACTCATGTTTCTACCTATTTTTTATTATTTAAAAATTGTTTTTTCTCTTTCATAATTTTTATTTTAGGTGTGTGTGTGTGTGTGTGTGTGTGTGTGTGTGTGTGTGTGTGTGTGTGTGTGCTATTTATTTATTTATTTTTAAATCTCTTTTTGACTTTTTGGTCCTTTTTTCTTTCTTTTTCTTTTCTCTTTCTTCCTTTTCTGTGTGACTTAATTGCTGTTCTGCTCATCCCCAGATATATACCCATCATCGATTGTTAACCCTTATCCCTTAAAGTGTACATACTTAATCCAGAAATTTATTACTCAATTCACGATCCTAAGGGATTAAGTTAAGCTTAAGAGCTTAACTTCTGTAATAGTGAGAGATCAAAACTAAGTTTAGCAGTAATTTCAGACAAAACTAAAACATTTGTCATCTGTTACTGGAAAGTAAGTGTTAGATCCTTCACCAAGGCAAGATGACAGTAAGAATTATTAAGGGATCAGTTTGCCCTCACCAGTACAGGAATTTGGGCGGTCTTTCCCCCCAACTCTGTCAAGGAAACATTTAGAACAAGACATAATTCAGCATTCCTGTTGTTAGCCCCACTTATCCAACCAATGATGTATGATTTAACCTATCCTGTAACTGCTAAGCTAGAAAGTTCCTGCCCTTACTGGAAATGATCATATCCCTAACCAATGAGCTTGAGACATCCTTCCTCCTGCTACATACTCAATAAAAACCCTGTTGGCCAAGGGGTCGGGGCTCATAACTCTGACGGGCTGCATTGATGATTGTGAGTCCAAGCTCGAGCTTGCAAATAAACGACTCTTTTGCTGTTTGCATTGGTCATGGTCCCTGGGGGTCACTCGGGGTTCTCGAGTTCCAGTCCAATAGTACTATTATTTCTTTATAGCTATATAGTTTTCAAGTATTCTAATTTTAAGTATTTTTATTTTTTATTTTGTAAGTTTTCCTTTTTGTCTCTCCCCTCCTCTCATTCTATCCTTTCCTTCTCTCAATATCATTTCTTTAAACTTACATAATTTTAAGTGCTTCATGTTTTAAATTTAATTTTTGTTTTTCTGTTGATTTTTTTTATCTCTCTCCTATCATTCTGTCCTATCCATTTCCCTCTCTGAGATTAAGACTTGGTTAAATTCACTCTCCTTTTACCTCTCCACATCCCTCTAATCCTATTTTTCCCCACAATTCTTCCTAAACCAAATAATTTCTGGTTTGCTGAATCCCTCTTTGATGTTCTTAGCCCATGAAGCCATACTTGTTTGATGTTGAATAGATTGAATCTGTTGAACTAAATTGTATCTGCAACCATTTTGACTGTGTAAGTACAGGAATCTGGTTGATGCTTGCCTTAAGAGTGTTCTAGCACAAAATTGGTGTTGCTTTCATACCAAATGGGCTGAACAAGCTGGAAAAACACAAGAAAAATAGCAAGACCGGGTATCTGACCTACCACTCATGATAATCAGGTGACAGAACAGTCTATGAATAATCCAGAGGAGAGTTCCCAAAAAGCTCTGCAAACACTTTTGGTAAATACGGTGAATGAAAAGATTGAAAACCTGCAAAGGATCAGTGTTAGTGTGATAGGGAGCAAGACGAGGAAAACCATAGATTAAGACAGGAACTTCACAAGCATGATGAGGCTAACCAAAAATTACTACAGAAATCTCATGAGAATGAGGAAGCTATTCAAAGATTAATACAGGAATTCCGTGGGCAGAATGAGAACAGTCAAAGAGAAAGACAGGAATGGCACGAGCAGGCTGAGAACAGTCAAAGAGAAATACAGGCATTGCATGAGCAAGCAGAGAACAGTCAATGACAAATACAGTAATAGCATGAGCATGAGGAAGCTAATCAAAGAGTAATACAGGAATTGTGTGACCTGGATGAGAATAGGAAAAGATCAATACCCAGAAACACAACAAATCAAAGAAAGGTTGGACAAATGAGACTGCATGAAGCTTAAGAGTTTCTGCATGGCAAAGGACATAGCTAGTAAGATCAATAGAAAACCCATGTTTTGGGAGAAGATCTTCACTAGCCACATAATGGACAAAGGTCTCATATCTAAAATATATTGAAACTCCAAAAATTAAATCCCCCAACAACAAATCCTCAAAGAAACAACGGCCCTATAAATAAGGTGGCTAAAGGCATAGGGAAACTTCTCTGAAGAGGAAATAAGAATGGCCAATTGACACATGAAGAAAAGCTCAACCTCTCTAGCCATAAAAGAAATGCAAATCAAAACAACATTGAGATTCCACCTTACCCCAGTTAGAATGGCTATAATCAAGAACTCTAATAACAACAGATGCTGGAGGGGATATGGCCAGAAGAGAACCCTACTGCACTGTTGGTGGGAATGTAAACTTGTTCAACCACTTTGGAAAGTAGTATGGACGTTCCTCAAAAGATTCCACACAGAGCTCCCCTATGACCCAGCAATCCCACTTTTGGGCATTTACCCATATGATCACACACAAGACCATACTAAAGCTATCAGTACAACTATGTTTACTGCAGCATTATTTACCATAGCTAAGATATGGAACCAACCCAGATGCCCTTCAGTAGATGAATGGATCAAGAAAATGTTGTATATATTCACAATGGAATTCTATGCCTCCATCAGAAAGAATGACATTGTCCCATTTGTTAGGAACTGGAAAGACTTGGAAAAAATTATATTAAGTGAAGTAAGCCAAGCCCAAAGAAACATAGGTCCCATAGTTTCCCTTATTTGCAATAACTAGTATATGTCTGGGACAAGCAGAAAAGGTCAGATAAGATGATCTTAAGCCAAATGATCCCCAAGATAGGGACAAAAGTGGTTTTGTTTTCTTGTTTCTAAGGTATTTATAAGGTACCCTGTGATTTTTTTGTTGTTTTGTATGTCCTTCACCCCCTTCCCCGTATAACCCCGGTTTCCATTGTATTTGATGTTGATATAATTTGTGAAGTGGAAGAGAATAAACAAATTGTTTAAATCGAGATACAGATTGACCCATTGCAACAATGAGATGTACAAGACGCTATGTTGAAAAATTAACTTTACAATTTAGCTGGGGGGCACAAGGGGTGTAGTTGATGAGGTGGGATGGATGGAATGATAGGGGAAATCAAAGGAGGAGGCAACAATTCTGGATAAGAAATGTACTCATTACCTTGCTCATGTACTGTAAACCCTCTGTACAATATTTTCACAATAAAAATTATTTTAAAAATTTTCTGAGAAGACTCGACTTATTTGAATCATTATTGATATACATGAGTGACTGAATAAAAATTTGTGTGAAGCTGGAAGATGATTAATTAATGCCACTGGTGCACCATTTTCATGTAAATTCAAATTTTATATTCAGTTGTACAGTAGTATAACAGGATTTCTGTGGTGTTAAGGTAAGTTGGTGTTAAAAGGAAGGAATCTGTTTTACTGAGACACTGTAAAAGAAAGGAAATAATTCCTAGTCAAGTACTTCATCCAGTCAATTAGTGTGGAGGCAGAGAAGTTAACCTCTTGTTCTCTAACTGCTAAGTGGTAGACTGAAAATACTCATAAGTGCTGTTCTTTGGATATTCTGCAAATAATCATTCTCACCTTGGATACAAGTAATAAAGTCTGAAACTTCAAATGGTACAGTGTTCATTGTGAGGTGAGTGAAAGTTTGGTCACTGGGGCATAAAGACTTAGTTTCCTGACAAATTAATTTGCAAGTCATTACCCTCTACAAATCAATCACAACGGATCATTCAAATTAAAATAATATGAGGCAGTAGAAAGCTCAGTTTTTATTTTGGTTATTTATCATAAATGGCTTTGTTTTAAAATTTGGTTTGAAACTGAGCTGTATATTGATTAGTTTTCATCAACTCATGAATCATAGTTAAAAAAATTACCTTAAATTGAGGCAATCAGGAAATACAGCAAAACTATTTCAGCCTAGCTGCATACATTACAAGAAATGATGTTAAGAAAATTCTCTGCTTCATCAAGATTCTTCTGATTTTTCCAAAGAAAAATGGCATATCCCTTACAATATGCAACGATGAAAACAGAGATGCAAGTCAAATAGTATATTTTGGTGGCCAGAGAGGAAGCTTGGCCAAAAGAGCATGGTAATGAGTCTACAACTAAACTTAGAATAAACAGAAGTATTTTCTAGACTGAGTGGAAAACTACAATTTTCATTATGACAAAGGTAATATACACTTGGATTTTCTGTTATTACATATAGTACAAGAACTAATCCAATGGATTCGGATGAAGATGGTAGAGGAGAAGAAGGAGACTAAACAAGCTCTCACATAGAAAGCAGTTTTAGTGTTCCAGTGAATATTGCTAGGGTAGAGAATCACACCAAGTATGCCATCACAGTACAGAGTGGGAAAATCCAGGCAAGGAGACAGATCTGAACAATTGCAGATATCAGCTGCTATGGCAGCAGTGGTAGCGGCCTTAATCGCCATACCTACAGAGAGAGTCTGGGACAAAGGCGCCAGACTTGACAGGTGAGTGGATTCTAGTCAACAACATCAAGAACTGACAAGGATCAGATACTTCATCCTGCAGATTGCAGACAAAAGACGGCCCAGGAACCAAGACTCTGGCGTGAGAAAAACCCTGACATCCTCACTACTTCTTAAGAAGTAGAGGAGTGAAGGCTGCCCCTTCCCCACCACTGGAGCTCTCCATCTTTGATACTGAAAGGCCCAGCTGAGCAGCTAACTCCAACTCAGGCCTTGGAAGAAAAACAAAGAGACATTTTTCAGGTCACAGGAACCTGACATGACTGTGCCAGGCTCAGCTCCAACCAGGGGAAAGTCACTCCTCCCATGCAGGAGAAGCTCCACTACCTGAGGAGTGACTTTCATCACTGGGTGAATAGAGCCAGAGGCTGCCTCTCCTTACAGCAGCCTAGGCTAACAATTGAACCTCAGTAAACATAAACCCTGAGAATGGCTACAGGCTGGGCTCTGTGAGTATCTCAGGAGCTAACCCCTCAGGGAAAAGCTACTATTTGTTGAAAAGCCTCAACCCCACAGAGAACCTAGCCTCATCCCAGCATCTCCAAACTAGAGGAAACAGCCATCTCCCTCTTTTGTGATACTCAAAGCAGATCTCCCTCCCACTGAACTAGCATGGGAGGAGGATCACAATCCTGGGTAATGCAGAACATTTTTCTGCCTGTTCAAACAAATTGACTTAAGAAACCAATCAAGTCAAAGGAAAACCAAACACCACAAGCAGATCAGAGACTCCACCAAGAGACTGGTTACAGACACAGAGGAGACCCAGGATCTTCTCCTTCTCCCCTCCAAAAAATAAAATCAAAGAACCCTTTTTTGTACATTTAAAAAAATTTGTTCATTTTTAATTGTTTTCTATTAATCTTTTTTCTCACAATTTTTATTTTAGGTGTGTGTGTGTGTGTGTGTGTGTGTGTGTGTGTGTGTGTGTGTGTGTGTGTGTGTGTGTGTGTGCTTTGTTTTAAAAATCTCTTTTGACCTTTCGGTCCCTTTTTTTATTCTTTTTATTTTTTTCTTTCTTTTTTGTGTGACTTAATTGTTGTCCTGCTCATCCCCAGATATATACCTGTTGTCAATTATTAGACCTTATCTCACATTGTGTACATACTTAATCCAGAAATTTATTACTCAATTCACAACCTCTTAGGATTAACTTCTTTAATAGCAGCATTATCTCTTTATACCTAAATCATTTTCAAGTAAGTAATTTTAAGAATATTGAATTTTTAGTCTTTCTATGCCTCCCCTCCTCTCATCCTGTTTTCTTCTTTCAATATCATTTCTAATTTAAACTTACCTAATTTTTAAGTGTTTCACATTTTGTATTTAAATGTTTTTTCAGTGTCTAATGCTCTGTTTATTTTTGGCTATTTTTTAATTTAATTTAATTTTATTTGTGAACATACTGTACAGAGGAGTTACAATTACATGGGCAGGATAATGCGTACATTTCTTACCAAGCATTGCAGCCTCCTCCTTTGTATTTAAATTTTTGCTTTTCATTTTTTCTTGTTTATTTTTCTCTCTCCTATCATTCTGTCCAATCCATTTCCCTCTCTGAGATTAAGACTTGGTTAAATTCACTCTCCTTTTACCTCTCTACATTCCTCTAATACTATTTTTGCCCACATTCTCCCTAAACTGAATAATTTCTGGTTTCCCAAATCCTTCTTCCCATTAATCCATACTTGTTTGATGATGAATAGATTATATCTGTTGAACTTGATTGAATCTGCAGCCATTTCGACTTTGCAACTATAAGACCCTGGTTAATACTTTCTTTAAAATAGTGTTCTAGCACAAAATTGGTGTTACTTTCATCCCAAATGGGCAGAACAAGCAGGAAACACAAGAAAAATGGCAAGACCATGTATCTCAACTCCCACTCATGATAATCAGGTGACAGAGTAATTAATGAATAATTCAGAGGAGAAAACCTGTAAAGGATTCAGAGTGATCATGAGAGGGAGTCAGTAGAGGCAAACTGAAGAATAATACAGGAATCTCATAAGCATGAGGAAGCTACTCAACGATCAATACAGGAATTGTGTGAGCAGGTTGAGAACAATCAAAGAGAAATAAAGAAATTGCAGAACATTGAATCTTGGGGATTGACGACAGCCTAGTTATTATAGAGAAAGAACCTGAAACTATCCAAGACAAATCCAAGAAATATGATAGATCTATTTATTCAACAGTTGGAAGACACCATCAGAAGGCATAATCTTAGGATAATGGGTATAGAGGAGCACCTAGAGACAGAAGTTAATGGTCTAGGAAATTTGTTTAATAGAATCCTAGCAGAGAACTTCCCAAACATGCAAAAAGATTGGCCTGTTCAGATACAAGAAGCTTTTAGAACCCCAAATAGTCCAGACCAGCAAATGATATCCAACCGTCACATTATAATCTGCACAGGATCAATTCAGACCAAGGAAAGGATCCTTAAAGCCGTCAAAGAGAAAAGATTAATCACCTATAAAGAGAAACCAATTAGAATCACCTCAGATTTCTCATCAGAGACAATTAAATCAAAAAGAGCCTGGAATGATGTATGCCATGCTCTAAAGACACACAACTATCAACCAATAATACTGTACCCAGCTAAACTCTCCTTCATAACCGAAGGTCAAATAAAAACAGGAAACAATGTATCTCCACCAAACCAGCCTGACAAAAGATACACAAAAATGTCCTGAACATAGAAAACCAACAAGAGCACAATAAAGGCCAAGAAACCACATCCAAACTGAGAATCCGAGAACCACAAGAAAAACTCAGTTATTGCAGCCCCCAAGAAGGTGGATAACATGGCAGGAACTATCAAACAACTCTCAGTCATAACTCTCAACATTAAAGGTCTGAACTCTCCAAATAAGCGACATAGACTGTCTAGTTGGATTAAAATGCAAGATCCTTCTACCTGCTGCCTTCTGGAGTCACACCTTGCCCATAAAAACAAACACTTTTTGAAAGTGAAAGGCTGGAATAAAATCTACCAAGCAAATGGCCCCCATAAACAGGTTGGAGTTGCAACCCTAATATCAGATAAAAAGGAGGAGGCTGCAATGCTTGGTAAGAAATGTACGCATTATCCTGCCAATGTAATTGTAACCCCTCTGTACAGTATGTTCACAAATAAAATAAAATAATAAAAATAAAAAAATAGACTACAAATTAAAATTAGTGAGAAGAGATAAAGAAGGGATCTCTCCTTCAGGAGGGGATTACAATTCTAAATCTCTATTCTCCAAACAATGGAGTACCCAAATTTATCCAAGAAACACTACCTTCCCTCAAAGCTCACATAGATCCAAAGACATTAATTCTTCAACTTTAACACACCACTCTCCCCATTAGATAGATGAACTTGGCCAAAACTCAACAGAGAAACCACAGATAAAAACAACTGCTTAGATCAACTAGATTTAACAGACATCTACCAAATATTTCACCCAGCAGCATAAGAATACGAGTTTTTCTCAGCAGTACCAGGAACGTTTTCCAAAATAGACCACATTTTAGGTAACAAAACAAACTTGTCCAAATTCAGAAACATTGAAATTATACCTTGCATTTTCTCAGACCACAAGGGAATGAAATTAAAACTCAACACTAAAATCCACCAAAGAAAGTCCTTTAACACATGGAGGCTGAACAACACACTGTTGAATCACCAGTGGGTCAAGGAAGATTAGAAAGGAAATTCAAATGTCCTCTAGGACACAGCAAAGGCAGTGCTCAGAGGCAAGTTTATAGCTCTGAGTTCCTACATCAACAAATTGGAGAGATCTGAAACCAACAATTTAATGAGACATCTGTACCTCCTTGAAAAAGAGCAGCAAGATAAAGCTCAATCAAGTAGGTGGAAAGAAATCATTAAAGTTAAATCAGAATTGAAAGAGAATTCAAAACAACCATAGAAAGAATCAACAAAAGAAAGAGTTGATTCTTCGAAAAAATTAACAAAATTGACAGATCCTTAGCAAATCTTATCAGAAAAAGAAGAGAACACACACAATTAATAATCTCAGAGAAAAGAATGGAAACATCACCACAGAAAAAACCAAGATTCAGAACATAATAAGGGAATACTTCTCAAACCTTTACACTAACAATTTTGAGAATCTGGCAGAAATGGACCTTTCACTAGCACATATTGACATGCTGAAACTAAACCAAGATGAGTTAAATCATCTTAACAGGCCCATATCAAGCACTGAAATAGAAACAGCAATAAGAGACCTCCCATCTAAGAAAAGCCCAGGACCAGATGGATTTACAGTGGAATTCCACAGAGCCTTCAAAGCAGAACTCACACCAACACTCCTCCAACTCTTCAATGAAATTGAAAGAGAAAGTTCACTACTGAACTCATTCTATGAAGCCATCATAGCCCTCATCCCATAACCAGGCAGGGACTCATCAAAGAAAGAGAACTGTAGACCCATTTTTTTTATGAACATTGACGCAAAACTTTTCAACAAAATTTTTGCCAATCGACTTCAACAATTCATCCAAAAATCATAAAACATGATTAAACAACATTCATTTCAGGGATGCAAATCTGGTTCAATATACGCAAATCAATTAAAATAATTCATCACATCAACAAGAGCATCTCAATACATGCAGAAAAAACATTTGACAAGACCCAACACCCCTTTATAATGAAGGCTCTTGAAAAACTAGGAATCCAGGGAACCTTCCTCAATACAATAACAGCTGTATATGACAAACCTACAGACACTATCATACTTAATGGCAAGAAATTAAGCCATTTCCTCTTAACTCAGGAATGAGACAAGAATGTCCACTCTCTCCACTTCTCTTCAATTTAGTATTAGAATGCCTAGCTACAGCAGTAAGACAAGATGCAAACATAAAAGGAATCCAAATAAGGAAAGATGAAGTAAAACTCTCCCTCTTTGCAGATGACATGATCTTTTATATAAAGAATCCCATGGATTCCACCCCCAAATTACTCCAGCTGATTCAAAACTTTGGCACAGTAGCAGGGTATAAAATTAGCCATCAAAAATCAAAGGCTTTTCTGTATGCCAACAATGAGAAGAATATGACTGAAATCAGGAAACCAACTCCGTTTGTAATTTCCCCACAAAAAATAAAATACCTAGGAACTAACTTAACCTAAGAAGTGAAGGACCTCTATAATGAAAACTTGAAAAACTTGAAAAAGGAAATCAAAACAGAAATTAGAAAGTGGAAATACCTCCCATGGTCCTGGATTGGAAGGATCAACATCGTGAAAATGGCAATACATCCAAAGGCTATCTACAAATTCAATGCGATACCTTTCAATATTCCAACCTCATTTTCAAAGAATTAGAAGAGGCGATCCAAAAATTCCTATGGAACAATAAAAGACCTCCAATAGCAATAATGATCCTAAACAGAAAGAACAGTGCTGGAGGAATATTATTGATAAATTTCAAACTCTACTATAAATCCATAGTAATCAAAACAGCTTTTTACTGGTACAAGAACAGATCTCAGGACCAATGGAATAGAATTGAAAACCCAGAAAAGAATGCACAGGCCTACAGCCATCTTATCTTTGATAAGGGAGCTAAAAAAATAGAATGGAAGAAAGACAGCCTCTTCAGTAAATGGTGCTAGCAAAATTGGCTAATCATTTGTAGAAAACTAAAGCTAGATCCTTATATATCACCCTGCACCAGAATCAACTGCAAATGGATCAAAGACCTCGAAGTCAAAGCAGACACCCTGAAAACATTACAGGATGGAATAGGAGAAACCCTAGGTTTCCTTGGCACAAGCCAAAATTTTCTTCATAGAGACCCAGAAACAAAACAAATCAAAGAAAGGTTGGGCAAATGGAATTGCATGAAATTGCAGAGCTTCTGTATGGCAAAGGACATAGCTAGCAAGATCAAAAGAAAGCCCACGGATTGGGAGAAGACCTTCACTAGCTATACAACAAACAAGGGTCTCATATCTAATATACACCTGGAACTCAAAATTTAAATCCCCCAACAACAAATCCTCAAAGAAACAACTGCCCAATTAATAAGTGGGCTAAAGACTTACAGAAAAACTTCTTTGAATAGGAAAGAAGGATGGCCAATAAACACATGAAGAAATGCTCAATCTGCCTAGACATAAAAGAAATGCAAATCAAAACAACATTGAGATACCACCTCACCCCAGTTAGAATGGCTATAATCAAGAATTCTAATAACAGCATATGCGGGAGGGGATGTGGACAGAAGGGAACCCAAACTTGGTGGGAATGTAAACTTGTTCAACCACTTTGGAAAGCCATACAGAGGTTCCTCAAAAGGCTTCACATAGAGTTCCTTTATGACCAAGCAATCCCACTTTTGGGCATTTACCTGAATGATCACAAACAATACCATACTAAAGCTACCAGCACAACTATGTTTATTGCATCATTATTTACCGTAGCTAAGATATGGAGCCAACCCAGATGCCCCTCAGTAGATGAATGGATCAAGAAAATGTGAGATATATATGTGTGTGTGTGTGTGTGTGTGTGTGTGTGTGTGTGTGTGTGTGTGTGTGTGTGTGTGTGTGTGTGTGTGTGTACACACAATGGAATTCTATGCCTCCAACAGAAACAATGTCATTTCCTCATTTGTTAGGAAATGGAAAGTCTTGGAAAAAATTGTATTAGTTGAAGTAAGTCAGGCTCCAAGAAACACGTCCCATGTGTTCCCTTATTTGCAATAACTAGTATATGTCTGAGACAAGCAGAAATGGTCAGATAAGTTGATGTTACGCAAAATGAACCCCAACATAAGTACTCAAATGCTTTTTCGTTCTTACTATTGTTTCTAACATATGTATAAGTTGATTTCTTTGTTTTCACTGTATTTGATGTTGATATAATTTATGGAGGGGAAGGGAAAAACAAATTGTTTAAATAGGAATACAAGTAGTCCCATTGAAACAATGTGATGTACAAGACCTTGTATCAAAAAACAAACTTTACAACTTCTATGCGTTGTAGGGATTGGGGGGGGGCAGGAGATGGGATGGTAAGTGGAAACAAAGGAGGAGACAACAATGCTTTTGATAAGAAATGTACTCATTATAACCACTCTGTGTTTTTTTCACAATAAAGAAGACATCAAAAAAAAACCCTAATCCAAGAGCATAATTAGAAGTGAATTCTAGTTCCTTTTTATAATGACATTGTCCAACTGAATATTCAGTTAGGTCACATCTTAACCAAAGTAAGTGTATACTCATAGAATTAGAATGTGTGTGTGTGTGTGTGTGTGTGTGTGTGTGTGTGTGTGTGTGTGTGTGTTTTCTTTGAAGAAACTTACCTTGGTTTATCTAAATCCTTTTAAAACAAACCACAATGTCCAAAAAGACTGCTTTGAGAAGCAGGAATTGGTGGCTCTGCTCCCATTTCAAATATCTGCTACATCCAGTCTTTTTTCTTTTTCTATACTTGTATCTTCTTCTGATTTTGGGAAGCTTTCTTCCTTCAATTTATGGAAGAGTTTTCTCCAACTTCTTGTGAATATAATACAGTTGTTATTGACAATGATGTGAGACACTCTGTTTTAGGATGAGAATATGCTGTCTATTCAACAGGTATTTATTATTTGTTTTTAACATCAGCAAAGCTCCTTCTTTCTCATTGTAGTTTCCAAAACTCCCTACTTCCGCAATAAATGATCTCTTGTTGCAAGAATCTGTTTATCTTTGCAGAATAGAAGGCTCTGGATATCATACCTTTTCTTTCTGACTTTAGCAGTAGAAGTTGGATACTGATAGTGAATTCTTATTAAATTCCATAGTTTTTGTTAATTTTTTTAAAAATGATTACATTACAGTTCTTCTTTACCTAAAGTCCATACTGCCAGATCATAAATTATTATAGGATGGTATTGTTAAAATAGGACCTCTTTTTACCCTTTTGAAATTAGTTTCCTAAACTATGTATACTAATTTCAATTAAGATCAGAATCATGAAGAAATTATTTAGCAATTAATACTCTTGAGACCTCCTCTAATCCTACTGAACTAAAACAAGTATTTTAGAGCTCATTCATACATATGTTAAAACTCGAAAAATGAAAGGAGGTGGCTTGTCTTCTTGCATAAGTTAGATGTTAAATAGGTATTGAGTGTGATGAATGAATAGAATAGCAATTACAAATGGCATTAGAAGCTTTATACTATTTGTTGGAAACAAAGACAGCCCAAGGATTTGGAGAAATGTTTTGCACTTTCAAACAAACTTCAAGCAATTCAAATATAGAAATAAATGTAAATATATGAGTAAAACAGAACAAAAAGAAACTACAGGTGTGCAATTCCAGGCCCTGATTTCAAGGTTCAATACTGGCATATACAGACACACAAAAATAAAGAAAAAGAGAGAGTGGTGGAGGGTGGAGGAAGAAAGAGGGAAAGAGGGAGGAGAGAGAAGAAAGAACAAAAGAAAGAAAGAAAGAAAGAAAGAAAGAAAGAAAGAAAGAAAGAAAGAAAGAAAGAAAGAAAGAAAGAGCGAGAGAGAAGAGGAAAGGAAGGAAGAGAGAAGGAAGGAAGGAAGAGAGAAGGAAGGAAGGAAAGCAAAGAAAGAGAAAAAAGTTTACTTCAACGGGCAAGAGATATTTTTTAATGAGCCATAATTGTAGCAATGGATTTTGGATATGAAATTATGTGTTCAAATGCACTTTATAATTTGTGTTACAACAATATAGTTTTATTAATATAATTTCAATGACACAACCATGGAATAAATAATTACAGTAAAATTTCTCTTTAAATGACGTTGAAATTGCAATGATATTCAATTTTCCTCACTCTGGTAGATAAACCAAGTGTTGTTTGTGCCATGTACCTATTTTCTGATGCTGGTTGTGCTTTTACTCCACAAGGATCAAAATTTACAGCATACCACTCTGACACTGAAGGGGAAGAGGACAAGCCTTTTATAAATAAATATTGATTTAGAAAATTAAGTAGGTGATAAAATGGCATAATAAATAGGGGAAAATTGATTGAGACATCGGTAAAGTGATTCATTGTTAGTTCAAAAAACACACTGAAAAATCTGATCAACCTGAATCCCTTAATGATTATGTATGAACATCTGTTCTATGTAAATAAATAAGCAAAGTAGTTTGTCAAATTCATGTAAATTAGTTCTTATTCGCTAAGAATATTTAAAATAAACAGTTAAAAATTTGAAATGTCACATTTTCCTTCAGTATAGTGTTAAGGAACATCTATTTAAAATAGAATAACTTGAATAGGTAAGTAACAAAGGATTACTTGTTTGTTTGGTGATGCTATGATTCCAACCCAGGGCTTTGGACTTTTTAAGAACTCTACTGTTGGGTTGTATCTCCAGTTACAAATATTATGTTTTCTACCTATATAAAAAAGTTATCAAAATCATTTAATGACTCAGACATTCTTGACATTTTCTTAATAATATCTTTGATGTCTTCAATAAGTTACATGATGCTTTTCCTGAATTAATTTTTTTAATGTAAGAATTCTCCAACAGTGGATTACTGTAAGATCTACTTAATTGTTAAGGAAAAAATCAGAAGCATACTTAAACATTTTAAGTCTGGCCTTATATGCTCTGATTTTTAAACGACTAAGCAATGAGGATTTTATGTCTTCTTAAAGACTGTTTAACACAAAGACACATATAATCTGCTTTGAAAATGTCCTTGTACAGTTTCACCTCATTACTCCTCTTGGACTCCTTTCTCCTTGCTCTTTAACTTTTGAAATAAACACAGCCTTCTTCTCCTTAATTGGTCAACACTTACATTGACAGTTAAAGGTGTTTTCTAAAAGTTATAAAGCTGAGGTTACCTGGAATGTACATGGCTGGACTTCCTGTTTAGTTAGAATTCCTGAGAAAACTAGGGGTTAAATAAAAATAAAACATTTTAAATCTTTGTAAAATGTATTCCTCTGCTATCTAGTCCTTGTGAGCTCCATATTCTGGATAGAGTATGTATATCTTTCTTTATAGTATAAATGACTTGTAGGACAATTTGAGCATTGTGATCCTTGTGTCACATTTTATTTTAAAAAGATTTATTGAATAGATTTAAATCTGTACAGACTCTATTACTCCAGAGATTTGAAAAAATGTTTATTCTGATTAACTCCAAATTTTGAGTAATTGAATTTCAACCCATCAGTATTTTCTTTTTTTCTTTTTCTTTTTTTGCCAATCTTGGAGCCTGAACTCATGGCTTGGACACTGTCCCTGAGCTTGTTTGGCTCAAGGCCAGCGTTCTACCACTTGAGCTACAGCAGCACTTGTGGGTTTTTCTGTTTATGTGGTACTGAGGAATTGAACCCAGGGCTGCATGCATGCCAGGTAAACTCTCTACCTCTAAGCCATATTCCCAGGCCCCCCATCAGTAGTGTGTGTGTGTGTGTGTGTGTGTGTGTGTGTGTGTGTGTGTGAGAGAGAGAGAGAGAGAGAGAGAGAGAGAGAGAGAGAGACAGAGACAGAGACAGAGACAGAGACAGAGACAGAGACAGAGACAGAGACAGAGAGACAGAGACAGAGACAGAGGAGAGAGGGAGAGAGGGAGACAGAGAGATAGAGAGACAGAGAGACAGAGACAGGGAGGGTTCTATTTCTGCAGGAGGCTCTTTTGTTCGCTTATCTGTGGATAAAAATTATGTAAAAAGAGAAAGTACAACCTATAAAGAGTTTTGCCAAAGCTAGCAATGACGGCAGAATTCATTCCTTTGTACTTAATCCTTCTAATTTTCTTTTGATATAAATTTTCATATTTGTTGTTAAAATGTTACATTTAGAAAGGCTTTTTTTTCTTTTTGTTGTTTGTGGGCCTGTGTGCTGTCTCTGAGTGTTTCACCTCAAGGCGAGCACTCTACCATTTGAGCCACAGATCCATATCCAGTTTTCTGGTGCTTAATTAGATGAGACTCACAGAATTTCCTGCCCAGACTGGCTTTCAATCACAATTCTCAGATCTCCTACTCCCGAGTAGCTAGGATTATAGGCATGAACCATTGAAGCTCACCTAGAAAGGCTTTCTTATTCATTGCAAACGTGTTAACTCTGCTCAACATTATTGAATATTCAAATAGCCTATAAAGTGAATATTATTGAGTGATTTCTTACTCAAAATTATAAACATTTTGATGTTGATGTTTTAATATGGCATTCTTTTTATTGTTTTATTTCCTCATTTACAGTTGGTCTAGTTCTAGTTTGTTTTCATTGCTTTCTTAAAGTTGCTTGTTACTTTTCATTTAACTTTGTTACTTAACTTTCTCTGTTTTCCCTTGGTATTGCTGTTTTCATAGAAGATGCTTCTGTTTATTTAATATTTCAGTTTTCATATGTATATAATAATCATATCTAAACAATGGATATTACATTATGTCTATAATATTGATATTTAATGTATAAGAACATAAATGTATAAAAGCATAGTCTGATCTAAGCAATTTATGAAATGCAGTTTAGTTTATATTTTTATGTTTAAATATTCTTTGGCTACTTTTTCTTTAGGATTTATGATATATTTACAAAATCTCTTTATATTCCCTTTAAAATCTACATGACTTGGATGAACTCATTCTCTTCTTTCTTACCTTCATATCTTACTAAGCAGGCCTAGGAATTGTGTATTTCTCTTTTGGTTTATTCACAGATTTCCTTTTCAATATTACACTGCTATAATAAGGACAGGGATAATATTTATGCTCATCTTTATTCCATCCATTCACAAACTTCAAGATAATGTCTCATAAAGCCTTCTGTCTCTCCTATATATTCTCATATATACACATATACATATATATATGTACATATATATATATATATATATATATATATATATAATTTATTTATTGGCCAGTACTGGAACTTGAACTCAGGTCCTTGAGCTTTTGCTTGGCTTTTTCACTGAAGACTGGCATTCTACCACTTGAACCACAGCTCCATTTCTGGCTTTTTGATGATTAATTTGAGAGTCTTCTATTTGTTTACCATGGCTGGCTTTTAACTGTAGTCTGAGATCTCCCAGCTTTTACTGATTAATTCTGGACAGGAAACTATTGGATTTATCTGCCATGGCTGGCTTCAGCTTGCAATCTTCAGATCTCAGACTTCAGTACCTAATATTATAGGAAGAATCCACTAGCACTTGGTTACTGATTGAATAAAGAATTCACAAAAACAATCCCATAAAGAACTATTGTTAAATTGAGACATCTTGGAGGATTAAAAGAATGAGTCACCTTTTTTAGGTAGGTATGTGGGATTCAAATATTAGGTGAAGCAGGAGATATGCACTCTTACCAGATAAATTTTGTCTTCTAGAAAAATCAACTTTCTTCATAAGTTGGGCTAAGATCTGTAATTCTTTCAAGTATCTTATTTAGATATTCTTAACTTCATAATGTTTCTGATTGCTACTTCATAGATGTTATCATTTACCCTGAGGATAGATATATTTTAGTGTTAAATGAGCTGATCCCTTTAAAATGATGAACTTATGGGATTCGTAGTTCTGTTAGACCTGTTACTGTGATTATGTTTTATTCACCAAATTTATTTGGTTATTTTGTGTGACTGTCTCATGACATTTGAAAAAGGATATGGTTACATATTATTAAAATTTTGTTCAAATATGCTGCTATATAAATTTTTAATTGAAAATGGATATTTAATTTATTAAAAGTAGTGGGATATAATTACATATGTAACTGTAACCTCTCTATACATTACCTTAACAATAAATTTAAATATTAAAAAAACATAAGCCACTATACTGCTATATTTAGTATATCTCAAAGGGGAGGGGAAAGGATTAGAAGTAAAATACACATTGATGTACTTTCTGATCCTTTCTACAAATGACATTGTTTTCTTTCCCCTGCTCCAACTAGCTTATCAATATGTGCAGAGAAACTTTAATGACAGTATTAGTTTCATCAATAAATATTTTCAGAGTCCATTTAGAACCGTTACTACAATATTGTTAGGTTTTCACAGGACTATTCAAGTGAATTGCTGAATTGAGAACTCCACTCTATTATGACATGGTGTCATCTACTAGGTCATTGAAGCACTGAATAGTGAAATATGAATTTCAATAACATGTTATGAGTTTTACTAATTATCAAAAACTTACCCTTACACGGTAGCTCTTTGTCTAACAAAATAAATTTCATATAAAACAGGATTGGTTCTGTTGTATTTAACATATTCCAAATTGAAGAAATATTTGGCAGTATATTGAGAACTTAAAGTATAGTTGACTATGATGAACGTGTGGCTTCCTATGAAAGCCTTTCAAAGAGGCAGGCAAAATGTAAAGTGACTTGATGACATGAATAGAATTAAGACACAAATCTATAAAGCAAAGTTAAAGGAAGACACAAGAGAAGTATAGGATGAAGTCATATTGCATAAGAAGAACAGTAACTGCAAAAAGGAAATCAAGATATGTTTCTTATAGAATTATGCATATATTGGGAAGAAATGTTAAAATAGACTAGCAATCACAGGTCTGATAGCAGTGAGAAGTTTGGAATGAGTACACGAACAATATAAGGCTTATACCAATTCCAGGAAAACCAAATAGGAAAAATGTTCTTCTTTTTTAAAGTCCAAGCAAGATACACAACAATTTAAAAATAAGATCTAGAATTAAGGAAAGCTGTTTTCTGATTACAAGCTTTTGAATTATGAAGTTTAATTACAATGAAATGTTAGACAACTGGATATTCTGATTATAATTAAAATATTGAAATATATGTGGTGATTTTTTCCAATTAACTTTTTCTTTTTTACATATGTTTTTTATTGTAAAAATACTGTACAGAGGGGTTACAGTTTCATGAGCGAGGTAATGAGTACATTTCCTATGGAGCATTGTTACCACCTAGTTTGTTTGTCCCCTACCATCCATTCCCTCACCACCTTCCCAAATCCTCTTCCCCCCACCCCACCCACCCCCGCCCCAGGAAGTTGTAAAATTCAATTCAACATAGTTTCTTGTACATCTCGTTGTTACAATGGGTCAACCTCTATTCTTTTTCTGTTTTGTTTTCTTTTTTGTTTTTTTTTTAATTGTAAAAATACTATACAGAGGGGCTACATTCACATGAGTAAGGTAAAGAGTACATTTCCTATTGAACATTGTTACTTCCTCCATTGTTTGTCCTCCATCATCCCTTCCCTCAGCACCTCCCCAAATCCTCACCCCCTTCCCAAGTTGTAAAGTTCCTTTTCAGCATACTGTCTTGTACATCTCATTGTTACAATGGGTCAACCTGTATCCCTATTTCAACATTTTGTTGTTTCCCTTCCCCTCCCCAAATTAGAAAAATGTATATACAAGATGCAGGGCACCAGAATCAAATACAGTGAAAACAGGGGTTATACCAAGGGGGAAGAACATACAAAAGAAAAAAAATCGCATAGTGCGTTATAAATACGTTAAAAACAATAGCAAGAAAGAAACACCATTGTGTCCCTCTCGGGATTCATTTCACTTAACATCATCTATACGGTCATATGTAGAGAGCATTTGACCTTTTCTGCTTGTCCTAGACATATACTAGTTATTACAAATAGGGGACTGTGGGACCTATGTTTCTTTGGGCCTGGCTTGCCTCACTTAATATAATTTTTTTACAAGTCTCTCCTTTTCCTAACAAATGGGGTGGTTTCATTCTTTTTGAAGGAAAGAATATATACATATATATAATATTGTATATACCATTGTATCTATATCTATATCTATATATATCACATTTCCTTGATCTATTCATCAGGGTTGGTTCCATATCTTAGCTATGGTAAATAATGCTGCAATAAACATTGTTGTGCTGGTAGCTTTGGTATGACCTGGTTTGTGATTATTTGGGTAAATGTCCAAAAGTGAGATTGCTGGGTCATAGGGGAGATCTATGTGGAGTCTTTTGATGAACCTCCATACTGCTTTCCAAAGTGGTTGAACAACTTTACACTCTCACCGACAATGCAGAAGGGTTCCCTTTTGCCCACATCCCCTTTAGCATTGGTTGTTATTAGATTTCTTGGTTCTAGCCATTCTAACTGGGGTGAGGTGGAATCTCAATGTTGTTTTGATTTGCAGTTCTTTATGGGTAGAGAAGTTGAGCATTTCTTCATGTGTCTATTGGCTATTCTTATTCCTCTTCAGAGAAGTCTCTCTTTAAGTCTTTAGCACACTTATTAATCAGACGGTTGTTTCTTTGAGGATTCGTTGTTGGGGGATCTAATTTTTTGAGTTCTAAGTATATTTTAGATATGAGACCCTTGTCTGTTGTATGGTTAGTGAAGATCTTATCCCAATCTGTGGGTTTTCTTTTGGTCTTGCTTGCTATGTCCATTGCCATGCAGAAGCTTTGTAGTTTCATGCAATCCCATTTGTCCAACCTTTCTTTGATTTGTTGTATTTCTATGTCTCTATTGAAAAAATTATGGCCTGTGCCAAAGAGCCCTAGAGTTTCTCCCATTCATTTCTGTAATGTTTTCAGGGTGTCTGCTTTGACTTCAAGGTCTTTGATCCAGTTGGAGTTGATTCTGGTGCAGTGTGTCATATAGGGTTCTAGCTTTAGTTTTCTGTAGGCGTTAAACCAATTTTGCCAGCATCATTTACTGAAGAGGCTGTCTTTCTTCCATTTTTTTAGCTCCTTTATCGAAGATTAGGTGGCTATAGTTCTGTGGGTTCATTTCTGGGTCTTCAGTTCTATTCCATTGGTCCTCAGGTTGGTTCTTGTGCCAGTACCAAGCTGTTTTGGTTATTATGTCTTTGTAGTAGAGTTTGAATTCTGGTATTGATATTCCTCCAGCATTGATCTTTCTGCTAAGGATTGTTTTGGCTATTTGGGGTCATTTATTGTTCCATATGAATTTTTGTGTTGCTATTTCTATTCCATTGAAGAAAGAGGTTGGAATATTGATAAATATCTCATTGACTTTGTAGATAGCCTTTGGAAGTATTGACGTTTTCATGATGCTAATTCTTCCAATCCATGAGCATGGGAGGTTTTTCTACTTCTAAGTTCTGTTTTAATTTCCTTTTCGTGTTTTAAAGTTTTCATCCTAGAGGTCATTCACCTACTTAGTTAAATTAACTCCTAGGTATTTCATTTTTTGTGGGGCTATTGCAAAATGAGTTGCTTTCCTAATTTCAGCTGTGCCCTTCTCATTGTTTGCATGAAGAATAGCCTGGCTTACTTCACTAAATGTAATAAGCCAGCCTCAAAGAAACATAGGTACTATGGTTTCCCTTATTTGCAATAACTAGTACATGTGTAGGACAAGCAGAAAATGCCAAAAGCTATGTACATATGACCATATAAGTTGATGTTAAGCGAAATGAACCCTATGATAGGTAAAGTAGTATCTTTTTTTCTTTCTTGCTACTGTTTCTAATGTATTTATAATGTACCATGTGATTTTGTTGTTGCTTTGTATATTCCTACCCCACGGTATCACCCCTGTTTTCACTGTATTTGATGTTGGTGCCCTGCACCTTGTATATACACTTCTCTAATTCGGGGGGGGGGGAGGGAAAATCAAATTGCTTAAATAAGGATACAGGTTGATCCATTGTAACAATGAGATGTACAAAATACTATGCTGAAAATGAACTTTATTTCCTCGGTGGTGGTGTAGGGGGGTAGGTGGGATACTTGTGGAGGTGGGAGGGAAGGGTTGGTAGGGGGAAAACAAAGGGAGAGGCAACATTCAATAGGCAATGTACTCATTACCTTGCTCATGTAACTAACCCCTCGATACACATTTTTACAATAAACAACCTACACACACACACACACACACACACACACACACACACACACACACACACACACACACACAAAAAGAAAAGTCATTGATTTTTTGAGGGTTAATTTTATACCCTGCTACTTTGTCGAAGTTTCGAATCATCTTAAGTAATTTGCGAGTGGATTCCATCTTATTCTTTAAATATAAGATGATGTGATGTGCAAAGAGGGGGAGTGATGATTTCTTTATATATTGCCTGATCTGGATTACTCCAGAAGTTTACAAATCTTTGAGACAGGGTGCTTATAACAAAATTTATATGTTGTATTTACTTGAAGATTTTTTATTTCTGCTGATGTGTAAGTTTAGATGATTGTTTGACTAAATGGTCAAACTCTAGCCTTTAATAAAATATCCAACTGTCATTACTCTTTAGGCCTTAATGGATGGAACAATATTTCATTTTCTCCAAACCTTCTCAGATGAGATTATAAAGTGTGCCTATAATATGTAAGTATTTGGGTTGTCTGTCTCTTCTTTAGCCTAAAACAAAGTTGGATTCTCAAGGTATTCTGTGCAGTTCAACAAAGGATAACGAGATATTATACAATAGTGCATTGACAAGGTCTGATGCTTCTAGGAGTGTGTATATGATGGCAAAGTGGTAGCATCGTATTATCACTACTTCTCAATTCTCAAGATTTATAGAACTATCAATGGCTTATTCATGATTATTTCATTGAGTATATCTTTGCAATAATATGAAAATAACTAAAAACAAATCAACCTGACCTATCTATTGTGTTTAATTTGGGGAGAGGCAGCAAAATGTAGAAAATGACAATTCTCAGACACTACTTAGATTTATTTTATACCACAATTTGATCTAGCTGTACTTTCAGTGCTATTACTTTGCTCTGTTATCTCAGTTCTTTTCAGTTGCTCTCTTTAAAGGGAATTTTTTCTTCTATTCTACAAACACGTTAACATTATATCAGGTCTCAAACAAAAAGAAAATCCTAACAGCATATGAATTGAAAGTAAACACAATCATTGGATACTTGTGTGAATGGAACCACAGATTAAATTCATATTCGAGTTTTAATAATAAGGATTGAATAAACCACAAATGGAAATGTTGTTTGAACTAATACAAACTTGATGGATTTGCTTAGAGGATCTCATCTATGATGAAGCTTGGATGAAATTCAGTGTTTTCAAATGCTATAGAAGAGGTTGCAATCCAAAAAAGAAACAAGATTTCATTATAGTAAATTAGAGTGAAGTCTAGAAATATACCTAGCAATTAATTTACAGTTCCTTTAATGAGATTACTCATAGCTTTATTTTATTATTATGCACAATCAACATTTTCCTTATTTCAACTCCTTGAAGTTTACCCCTTTTGTCATTAGTATGATGCATTTGAATGCTACTCTTCTATATTTGATTAACTGCACCCAGTTTAGTTTTGATATAATTTTTTATCATAATTCACTTGAAAAATTCCAGTTTAAACTAATTTGTTATTTTGCATCTTACAGGTTTTAAACAAAGGAAAATACAGAGTAAAAATGCTACATCATTTCTATTTTGAATTTTAGTAAGAGAAATGCGTCTATTCAAATAGTAATTGATACTTAGTATTTTGTGGGACTTCTTTGTTTTTTAGAGTGAAAATCCAAAATAGTTTAAGAATCAAATGTTGCTGATATTAAGAAATAATCACATTTTACTTAAAACAAAGACCATATTAGGAAACATAGTATCTGAAATTTAAAAGAAGTGTATTATACGTGTTGCTTAAATATTTTGAAGTAAATAAAATGCTAGGTTTGGGCAGTGAAAAACAGATGGATGTTATGAATTTCTATTTTCCTTTACAAAAATTAATATGATGTTTTTAACAGAATGGTGGACCTAGATATGAAGTATTAACTACTTGTACTGATTATAAAGGTTTTATTATAGAGTTCTTAAGAAGATAGATTAATCTTTACTTCTCAAGTAAATGTTCCTACTGTAGGGCATTTGTTTAGTCAAATGAAGCAAGAAAGAAATGCAATAATAGGACCATTTGTCATTCAACGCTCAAACTGAATTGAAATTGTGAATTTTATGCTACCATAGATGAATTTTATTAACAAAACGTTAAGTGTGCAGAGAATATCCAAGAAGAAAGCTACAGCTTTAGCAAATGCCAAGTCTATTTGACTTTTAAATGAATCTACATGGAAGAAAATGGAGCAAATTACCAGATTTAGAGGATTGAAAGTATTCCAAGAGCAAAGGAGACTAACTATACCTACTTTTTTGACACAAAAATAAAATTTTAGTTTAGGAAAATGGGTGGTATTAAGTAGCATAGGACATTCTTATGGAAATAAATATTACATGAGCAGAACTGGAATAATTTTTTCTGATTTTTAATAGGTTTTTCATATTCCCAAGCCTTAATACTACTTTAAAAATTGAAGAATGTACCTTCATGAAGTTTGTGATTGATTGCAATAATTTAACACATGCTGCATTAAAATTCCAGAATGATGCCATAAGAAGCTTGAGAATTTTTATCTCTGTAGCATGAGAATATCTACAGCACGACTTAACTTCCATTATAGGCATTTCTTGGATATTTTCTTAAATAACAACTTTTAAAATCGATCTTTCAGTAGTTGTATAAAGGAGTTTCTATTTATCCAATAGTTTTATTAAAAAAATATATCTTGATCAATGTCATCCCCTCTCAACATTGTCACCCATCCCTTCCAATTGATCACCTCTTTTATTTCTGCATATTTTTATTATCTTTAAGGAGTCGTACAAAGGAATTGCCATTCACCAAAGCAGTTTATGAATACAGTGCATCTTGATAAATGTCACCCTTTTCAACATGATCACTCATGCCTCCTAACCCACCTTTTCCCTTATTTATCTTAATTATAGGTTATATATTTAATTATTTTGTGTTTCAGAAAGTAGTTTATGTGTACAATGCACCTTGATCTGTGTCATCACTTCAACATCTTCACCCCCCCCTTTGACCCATGCTTCTGTTACATTTCTCAATTCTGTAGGTGATGTATGAGGGGTTAGAGATACATAAGTAAGGTAGTGATTACATTTCTTGTCTAACTTGTTACTCCATCCCTCATTTTTCTCATTCTTTTCTTCCCTTTCAATCCCCGGCAAGTTGTACATTTCCAACATATTGTTTTGTGAGTATCGCTGTTGCATAGGTTCCCCCTTTGTCCTTTGTCTCAGCGTTTTGTTGTTGCCCTTCTCTTCCCTAGTTCAGATATACATATATACAATACACAGGGTACCAAAATCAAATACAGTGACAACAGGGGATAAAACATAAGGGGAAAACACAAAACAAAAAAGAAGTCACGTAGTACGTTGAGAACAACAAAACACAATAAAATTTCTGTGTCCATGTCTTGGAATTCATTTTGTTTAGCATCATCTTATATGGTCATATGTACATACTTATTGAACTATTCCCTTTCATTATTGTACCCTCTCCCCTTGGCTACCAGCACCTATTTGCCATTTCCCATTTCTTGGTACTTATTTTGTTGGGCTTTGATTTAGTGGTTTTAAAGAATTGTGCTATTTCCACACTCCATAGAGTCTATTACACAATTAATTCATTTTTAACCCAACCAGTGTGGGTTACCAATCATTGTGTATACTTGTAGATTTATAGGCACATTCTGGTACCACAAATGAAGGAAAACATGCAACCTGTTTCTCTGGATCTGGTTTCCTTCACTTCATTTTTCTCCAAGTCTTTCCATTTCCTTATAAATGGTAGAATATCATTCATTCTGACAGATGAGTAGAATTCCATTGTGTATATATACATTTTCTTGATCCATTCCTCCATCGAGGAGCATCTGGGCTGCAAAAGGAAACTAGCACCAATACTCAACATACTCTTTAATTTAATTGAAAAGGAAAGATCACTACCAAACTCATACTGTGAAGCCAAGTTTACATAAAACCCAAAACCATATAGGGACCCATCAAAGAAAGAGAACTATAGACCCATCTCTTTGATGAATGTCAATACAAAACTTCTCAATAAAATTCAGGCCAATTGCGGGGTACCAGTGCATCACGTCTGTAATCCTAGCTACTCCAGAGGCTGGTATCTGAGGATACAGTTTAAAGCCAGCTTGGGCAGGAAAGTCCGTGAGACTCATCTCCAATAAACCACCAGAAAAATGGAAGTGGTTCTGTGCCTCAAGTTGTAGAGCCCTAGCCTTGAGCTGAAGAGCTGAGGGACAGAGCCCAGGCCCAGAGTTAAAGCCCCACCACCGACAAAACAACAACAACAACAAATTCTGGCCAACAGAATTCAAAAGCCAACCTAAAAAATAATAATTATATGCTATGTCAAGTGGAATTCATCCCAGGGATTCAAAGCTAGTTCAATATATGTAAATCAATAAATGTAATTTAACATATTAACAGAAGCGAGTACAAGAACCACATGATCCTCTCCAGAGATGCAGAAAAAGCATTTGACAAGATCCAACACCCCTTTATGATGAAATCTCTGAAGAAACTAGGAATCCGTGGAATATTCCTCAATATAATAAAGGCTGTACATGCCAAACCTAAAAGCCGGCATTTTGCATAACGGTGAAAATCTAAACCATTTGCCTTACTTAATTTTTCAGAGTGTACATTGAATATTTGACTTTATTCTCTCCCTCTTCTCCTCTTCATTGGTCCACCCCTTTCCCATTGACCTCATCCCACCCCTTTCAAGTATACATTTCCTAGTGGTTGTTTTTAGAATTTTGACATTGCCTTTCTAAGAAATTACATTATTTGAGTTCTCTCTTAAATCTACTGTATGTCAGTCAATACATATTGTAAACACTTGTATATCACAAAACATTTATATGTAGATTTATATGCTAATTCTTACTTCCACATAAGGAAAACATGCAACCTATTTCTCTCTAGAACTAACTTATGTAATATACAATTTCCAACTCCTTCTATTTCTTTACAGATTATATTTCTTTACACTATCATTCTTTCTAATTGACAATTATATTTCCATTGTGTATATAGACCATATTTTATTGACTCATTCATCCATTGAGGGGCATCTAGGCTAATTCCATGCCTTAGCCATGGCGAATAGTCCTGCAGTAAACATGGTTGTGCTGCTGGTGGCATTATTATATCCAGGTTTCTAATCTTTTAGATAAATACTCAAGAGTGGAATTGCTGGATCATAGGGTAGTTCTGTGTAGTTTTTTTAATTGTGAAAATACCGTATATAGGGGTTATAATTACATGGGCAAGATAATGAGTACATTTCTTATCAAGCACTGTTGCCTCCTTGTTTGTTTCCCCTTTCCATTCCTTCTCATCTCCCACCGATCTGTGTAGTTTTTTTTGAGGACTCTCCATACTTCTTTCCAGAGTGGATGAATAAATTTACATTCCCACCAATAGTATATGTGGGTTCCCCCTTTGGGCTATGTCCTCACCATTGTCTGTTATCATTTGTTTTCTTGATAATGGCCATTCTAAACAACAACATTTTCATTGCAAAATAAAAACAGTTTCCTGGCTGAGGGAAGCACATATATTCCCAGATCCACATACAGCCACTTTTTTATTGGGAACCTAGTGTCTTGAATTCATTAAGGCTTGAGTAACACAATCTGCATATATAAGAATCTCTTTTATTCTAACATTTGGATCACAGTAGCACAGTTTTATGGAACTGTGATTGTTCAATATGAACTATGATATTAGCAATATTAGTGATACATAATGTTGATTCAAAATTGAAAATTTATGCATACTAAGTGAAACTCACTGAATTGCAAGAATATTCTAAATAAAACTCCAAAATTTATTGGTGTACTTAACTCCATACCAGGAAATAATTAGATTCAGATGACCAATAATACAGAGTAAAAAAAGTGGAGAATATATATATATAGATATAGATATATAGATATATAGATATAGATATATAGATATAGATAGATAGATAGATAGATTAATAACTTTTTCCTGATTACTTCAAGTATAATTTCACCAAAATAGTCTTGAAAATTACTTGATTATGTTATTCAACACTGAAATACTGATTGACTCTCTAAATCTGTTTCTTATTGGAAGTTTAGTTTCTATACGGCACAATTCATATTCCTTGATCATCTATGAGATATGCACTGATGCCTGATGGGTAAGCTAGGGTAGCTCAGGAGCAGTGATAATTTTATCCTATATTCGGTTAGTTGAGAGCTTTGCAGTATTCAGAAGTAGAATAAGCCAGCCATCATGGAAATATACTTTGTTGAACACAGTCATGAAGTTTCTTTTTTCTTTTTTCTTTTTTTTTTTTTTTTGGTCGGTCATGGGGCCTGAACTCTGGATCTGGGCGCTGTCCCTCAACTCTTCCGCTCAAGGCTAGCACCCTACCACTCGAGCCACAGTGACATTTTGGCTTTTTTTCTGCTTATGTGGTGCTGAGGAATCAAACGCAGGACCTAATGCATGCGAGGCAAGCACTCTACCACTGAACCAACTTCCCAGCCCAGTTTCTTTTAAGATTAAACAAAAATGTCAATGTTTGTATCATACTGGTTTTATACTTACCATGAGTATGAATCTTATATAATTCCAAAGATTTTTTAAAATTTTATTTTTATTTTGAAGTAGTTGTATAAAGGATTTGCCATTCAACAGAGCAGATTGTGAATAAAATTAATATTGATCAATATCAACCCTTCATTTTCCCTCTCTATTCTAACTGCAACTCTTCCCTCAATTTTTTTTATTTTTTCAGAATATCCATTGAATTTTTTTTTTTTTTTTGGTTCAGTCATGGGGCCTGAACTCTTGGCCTGGGTGCTGTCCGTCAGCATTTCAGCTCAAGGCTAGTGCTCTACCACTTGAGCCACAGTGCCACTTCCAGCTTTTTCTGTTTATGGGGTTCTGAGGAATCAAACCCAGGGCCTCATGCATGCAAGCAAGCACTCTACCACTGAACCACCTTCCCAGCCCTATGCATTGAATTTTATGATTGCATTTCCCCACTTCTGCTCTTCATTAGCCTATCTCCACCCCATTAGTTCCTCTTTTTGAGTTTTGTTTCCTGGTGCTTAATTTTTTGGACTGTGAGCTAGCCTTTCTAAGGAACTGTATTACTTTAGTTATCCCCTGAATTTATAATATTTTGTGTAATACATGTGTGTACAATTGGATACCACCCCTAAGTATATATTTATGTAATTATAAATGAATTCTAGCTTCCATGCATGAATCAAAAATACATCCATTGTCTCTCTGTCATTGATTTATTTCCCTTACATTGTTTGCTCTGGTCCTTTTCTTTTTTTTTTCTTTTTGTCAGTCATGGGGCCTGAGCTCTGGGCTTAGGCACTGTTCCTTAGCTCTTAAGCTCAAGGCTAGCACTCTACCAATTGAGCCACAGCACCATTTCCGGATTTTTCTGCTTATGTGGTGCTGAGGAATTGAACCGAGGGCCTCATATATTGTTATGTGTTATATTAATAAACATATTAATGTACAATATGTTTATTATATTAATACATATTATATATTATATATTTATTGTTTATATTATTTTACTTTAGCTTGTGGTGTTTTGAATACATGTCCAAGAATGAAATTGTTCAATTATAGAGTAGTTGTATACAGCCTTTTCAACAAATTGTGGTAGGAAATTTGGACATCCACACATACAAAACTGAAACGCGTTCCTCATTATATCAATTCAAAGTTAGTTAAAGTCCTCAATGTAAAACCTGAAACCATGTAACTATTACAGGAAGTAGGATACACATTAGAACTCCTTGGTACAGGTAGAAACTTTCTGAATAAAGACTCAAAAGCATAGCAATATATATTTTTAGTTATCTTCTTGGTATCATAAAATACTATGTCTTTAGTTGAGCACTGGTGGCTCTCAGGAGGCTGAGATCCAAGGATTGCAGTTCAAAGCCAGCCTGGGCAGGAAAGTCTGTGAGACTTTTATCTCCAATAAATTATTCAGAAAAAAGCCAGAAGTGGTGCTGTGGCTCAAATAGTAGTGTGCTAACCTTGAGAGTAAAGATGTTCAGCGTCAGTGCCCAGCTGTGAATTTAAACCCCAGGACCAGCAAAATTAAAATTAAAAATCTTTCAATCTTGTAGGACAGTTTGATGTTATGGTTAAAAAAAATTAACAATTACCATTTGTGACTACACAGAAAAATTATTTTTCAGAATAATGTGGAAGGCAATAGGAAACTGTAGGATAGAAGGGGAATATCTTTTTGGGAAGTCATATCTATGTTGAGATCTTTAAAGTCAAAACTGGTTGCTGGAGTTCCATAAAATAGAATCCATTTCTTAGAAATCACTGATAAGAACAAAATAACCTGTCTAAAGACAGTGAGTCATGAAGATCTTCACCCATTCTTGAAGGAGTCTAATGATAGAATTAACCAGGTACATTTCATAATGCATCAAGTAATGTGGTGTAGTGCACAGTGGTTTGATATAGCCAATTCTTACGGTGAATATGTTTGTTTTGCACATTAATGCTTTGGAATCTGTCAGAGCAAGTATTCAAAGATAAACTCTTTTTTTTTCTCCTGTTAAGACACTTTTCCAGTCATAGGTGACCTGAGATCATACCTATCCTTATTTCACTAGTTTACTCTCTGTAGCCTTCAAAACTTCTTTCTTCACTTGTAGGCAAATTCTTGAATTTCAAAGTAAGTAAATAAGTACATGTTATAAGCATCTATATATATTAGTTCATCCATGAAAGTGATATTATAGTCCTTTTTCCTTGTTGCCAAAATGTGTAAATTGTGTTTCAGACATTACCAGATGAAAGACAGCATTGTTTAACTATCATCTCATATTAGAACTCTGAACTATCAGTAGACTATATACTTATTCCTTATGTCTAAATATCATACCACTCTGACAAATACAGTACCTTCCAGTAAATAAGCTCTCAGGTATTAGAAAGTTTATTCAGATAACTCAGGGGGTTCAGTTATAATTTTAGCTACTTGCTTCTTTAACATGCTGGGTTTGGTTAGCAGTAATCAGAAAAATAATGGAAAATATGTCCTCTTAGTAGTTTGATTACTTTGATTTTATTCTATTATTATTGTATGTTCTCCCCACCAGAATATAAGTTGTACAGAGGGCAGGTGTCATGTTTACCTTGTTCACCACAGCTGCTTTCTCAACTTCCATGAAATTATTTGACTAATTACCAGAGATGGCATTTAGTTTTAAACTGGGTGGTCATTGATTGGCATAAATTTTCTTTTTTATTATTACTTTTATTGTGAACATACTGTACAGAGGGGTTACAATTACATGGGCAAGATAATGAGTACATTTCTTATCGAGCATTGTAGCCTCCTCCTTTGTTTACACTTCACATCCCTTCCCAGCCTCCTCCCGCCCCCCACCCGTTCCTTCCCCACCCAAAGTTGTAAAGTTGGTTTTTGACATGACAACTTGTACTTCTCATTGTTGCAACGGGTCCAGTTTTATCCTTATTTAAACTTGTTTTTCCCTTTCGCCTCCACAAATTATACCGACATCAAATACAGTGAAAGCAGGGGTTATACTGTGGGGGAGGGACATACAAAGTAACAAAGAAATAATCTTATGAATGCATTAGAAACAAATGCATGAAAGAAAAAAAATTTAAATAAATATCTAAGGGTTCAGAGCTCCCCTATGACCCAGCAATGCACATTTGGGCATTTATCCAAATGTTTACAAACAAGACCACACTAAACCAACCAGCACAACCATGTTTATTGCAGCATTATTTACTATAGCTAAGATCTGGAACCAACCCAGATCCCCTCAGTAAATGAATAGATCAAGAAAAGTGGTATATATACACAATGGAATTATATGCCTCCATCAGAAAGAATGACATTGCCCCATTTGTTAGGAAATGGAAAAACTTCGAAAAAATTATATTAAGTGAAGTAAGCCAAGCCCAAAGAAACATAAGTCCCATGGTTTCCCTTATTTGCAATATCTAGTAAATGTATGAGTCAAGCAGGAAAGGTCAGATTAGGTGATGGCATAACTTTTCTAACTGAGGCTTTGGGGCTATATTACAAGAAAGTGGCATGAGATTTACATACTTGAGAAAAGATCCTATCTATAATTTTTGCGACTTGCAGGACTAAGATCAGAAAGATAGGCTTTAAAGTCAGACTCTGTAGCTGTGGTGTTTCAAATCTGTAGTTCCAGCTACACTAGAAGCATAGATGGTAGAAGGATCATAGTCCAGACTAAAACTACAAGATCTTACTGAAAACAAAACCCTATAAACAAAAATAGACATTTACTTACTCAAGCTGATTCAAAATTTGGCAAAGTAGCAGGTTATAAAATTAACCCCCCAAAGTCAATGGCTTTTCTGTATGCCAACAATGAGAAAAGTGTGGCTGAAATTAGGAAAGCAACTCCATTTGTAATAGCCCCACAAAAAATAAGATACCTAGGAATTAACTTAACTAAAGAAGTGAAGGACCTCTATGATGAAAACTTTAAAATCTTAAAAAAGGAAATCAACACAGAACTTAAAAAATGGCTAAACCTCCCATGCTCCTGGATTGGAAAGATTAACATCATGAAAATGGCAATACTTCCCAAGGCTATCTACAAATTCAATGCAATACCTATCAAAATTCCAACCTCATTCTTCAAGGAAATAGAAGAGGCAATCCAAAAATTCATATGGAACAATAAAAGACCCCGAATAGCAAAAACACTCCTCAATGGAAAGAACACTGCTGGAGGAATATCAATACCAAACTTCAAACTCTGCTATAAAGCCATAGTAATACAAACAGCTTGGTATTGACATAAGAACAGACCGCAGGACCAATGGAATAGAATTGAAAACCCAGAAATGAACCTACAGACCTTTAGCCATCTAATCTTCGATAAGGAAGCTAAAACAATAGAATGGAAGAAAGACAACCTCTTCAGTAAATGGTGCTGGCAAAACTGGGTAACTACATGTAGAAAACTTAAGCTAGATCCTTATATATCACCCTGCACCAGAATCAACTCCAAATGGATCAAAGACCTTGAACTCAAAGCAGACACTCTGAAAACATTACAGGATGGAATAAGAGAAACCCCAGGTCTCCTTGGCTCAGGCCGAAATTTTCTGAATAGAGACCCGGAAACACAACAAATCAAAGAAAGGTTGGACAAATGGGATTGCATAAAGTTGCAGAGCTTCTGCAGGGCAAATGACATAGCTAGCAAGATCAATAGAAAGCCCACAGATTGGGAGAAGATCTTTACTAGCCATACAACGGACAAGGGTCTCATATCTAAAATATACTTGGAACTCAAAAAATTAAACCCCCCAATAACAAATCCTCAAAGAAACAACTGCCCAATAAATAAGTGGGCGAAAGACTTAAAGAGAAACTTCTCTGAAGAAGAAAGAAGGATGGCCAATAGACACATGAAGAAATGTTCAATATCCCTAGCCATAAAAGAAATGCAAATCAAAACAACATTGAGATATCACCTCACTCCAGTTAGAACGGCAAAAATCAAGAACTCTAACATCAACAGATGCTGGAGGGGATGTGGACAGAAAGGAACCTTACTTCATTGTTGGTCGGAATGTAAACTTGTTCAACCACTTTGGAAAGCAGTATGGAGGTTCCTCAAAAGACTTCACATAGAACTCCCCTATGACCCAGCAATCCCACTTTTGGGCATTTACCCAAATGTTTACAATCAAGACCACACTAAAGCTACCAGCACAACTATGTTTATTGCAGCATTATTTACCGTAGCTAAGATATGGAACCAACCCAGATGCCCCTCAGTAGATGAATGGATCAAGAAAATGTGGTATATATACACAATGGAATTCTATGCCTCCATCAGAAAGAATGACATTGCCCCATTTGTTAGGAAATGGAAAAACTTCGAAAAAATTATATTAAGTGAAGTAAGCCAGGCCCAAAGAAACATACGTCCCATGGTTTCCCTTATTTGTAATATCTAGTATAGGTATGAGTCAAGCGGAAAAGGTCAGATAATGTGATGTCAGGAAAATGAACCCTTAGATTTGTATTTTAATGTTTTTTTCTTTCATGCATGTGTTTCTAATGCATTTATAAGATTATCTCTTTGTTTCTTTGTGTATCCCTCCCCCACAGTATAACCCCTGCTTTCACTCTATTTGATGTCAGTATAACTTGTGGAGGAGATGGGGAAAAACCAATTGTTTAAGGATACACGTGGACCTGTTGCAACAATGAGAAGTACAAGTTGTAATGTCCAAAACTAGCTTTACAATGTCGGTGCGGGGCGGGGGAAAGGGGGGGAAGGAGAAGGATTGGGATTGGGGGGGAGGGGGGAGGCTGAAAAGGGATGTGAAGGGTAAACAAAGGACGAGGCTGCAATGCTTGGTAAGAAATGTAAGCCTTATCCTGCCCACGTAATTGTAACTCCTATGTACATTATGTTCACAATAAAATAAAATTAAATTAAAAAAATAGACATTTACATCAGAATCACTTGAAAGAAATCATGGAGCAGGGAGATTTTAATTAAATCAGGAAATGGGGCAGAGAAATCTAGAGTGAATGTGTCAGATAATACTTGGCAGAATGTAGTGATGTTGACAAAAGTCTCAAAGTAGAATGGACAGTCCACTTAATTTTTCAAAGAACATTTGTCTGTGCAATGTTTGTGAATTCTCTACAGTAGTTTTACAGAATGTTTTCAGGTTTCATATTTCTTATTACTATGACTTCTGGGAATATATAAAATACAGTAAACACTTTCCCATAAAGTTTTATTAAGAAATTAACAGCAATTACTAATGTAACATAAATTGTAGATGATCCATGAAACATTTGCTTTCCCAAATAGAACAAGGAGGATAATTTGGGGGAAAAAAGTCAAGAAAGTTTTCTCCTAATACAAGGGTTTGAAATTATTTCACTTCACTTTCTGAATAAGGTTGTTTTTTCCCAACATACTGTGGTCATGGTTCTCTGTTTCTGAGGGTTTTTCTGGTGCTTTTCTACACTGACTTTGTCTTGGCCAACATGCTTTAATTGTCCAAGTGGGGCACTGGCTAGACAAATTTGAAATTGGAAAAAATTTTATGCATTTTGCTTCCTATCTTTACCTTCTGCCAACATCAGGACAACAGGTTGCCTAGCTTGCCGGAGAGATGTGAGAGATGCATAGTCTCAGTTAGTAGAAAAGCTAGCCTCTTGTTTCACCTATTATCTAACAATGAGTGATCTCAGTGGATATATAAAGCCTACTTACAACACTATCATAGAATGATAAGTGATTCTGCTGTTATTTATTCTAGAATGTATTCAATAATAGCTGAATGCTATACCTACTATGTTTTGAGTTGTTTCCTGATTTTGTATTCAAGACATATGCTCAAATCTTGCATGATTTCTTACAACTGGTATATTGGTCTGACCTAAGAACTTCACATGTCTCCGTTATCTCAACTTCTGATTTCTTTCCCTAGTTTGCTGTCTATAGCTATGTTTAATTTCTCAGACTGTCTTAATGTGCCTGAAAATTCCATTTGTCTTCAATTTTTACATTTTAGATAGCTAGCTTGTAGAGACAGAATGGGATGCCTTCAGAAGTGGAAAGAGATAAAATGTTTTGATATGGCAGACCATAGAGCTCCTAGGTGGAAAAGTGACATAATAAAAAGGATATTTAAGGAAAATTAGTCTGAAAACTAAGTATTATGAATGAGACATCTAGGAACATTAAGTATAGCGGATTTTGTTTTCAGGTTGAAGACAGTTGTATCTACATCTATGAACTAAAGAAGAAGCTGGGAAAGTGAAACAGAAAAAAATGAACAGAAAAAAAGATCTGTGCTGGGGAAACAGATTATTCTTTTGATCTTATTTTAATAAAAAGGCTTGTTTAAGGACTATTGGCTGTTTTATTTCACCTGAACTCTCCAATGTTATATGTGTTGCTAATAGTTTTCTAAGTAGGTCCTAGCCTCAAGGTTCCCATAAAAAACTTTTAAATAGACTAGAATGAAATCATACAAGATTAAAACAGCAACATTCACATGTATAACAAATGCCAAGCAAAAGCCTTCAAACTAGAATTATTGTGATAATTTAAAACCAGTCCAACTAGTATCTTAGGATATAGATATCATACTGACTTCTTCCATTACAGGAATTTGCTTCCATTACCACGTTTCTGTTGAGAACTTTCACACAGTTTCTAATGGGTGCAACCTAAATGTATTATGAACACAATAGTATTTTTTTTTTTTTAGGTCCGGTCGTGGGGCCTGAACTCTGGGCCTGGGTGCTGTCCCTCAGCTCTTCAGCTCAAGGGTAGCTCTCTACCACTTGAGCCACAGCACCACTTCCGGCTTTTTTCTTTTTGCTTATGTGGTGCTGAGGAATCAAACCCAGGGCCTCATGCCACTTCCGGCTTTTTTCTTTTTGCTTATGTGGTGCTGAGGAATCAAACGCAGGACCTCATGCATGCAAGGCAAAGACTCTACCACTGAGCCACCTTCCCAGCCCATAAACACAATAGTATTAATGGCAAGTTCTAAACATCTTCTTCTTTAGCTAACTTGATCTATCAGGCATAATGAAGGAAAGGAATTTATAGGGCAAGATAGCTAGTCTTTTTTTATTCACTATTAAAGAAATAACTGCTTCCTCCCCTGTTTTACAACTAAAACTTTATTCATTTTTTTTGTTCATTCTTCCAAGCTAATAAGCTGCCTTCGGGACATATAGTCCAATATTTACACCGAGGTTTCTCTCTGGCAACTAATATTTTAAAATAAATTCAAACCTGTGGATTTTTGTTTGTTTGTTTGATTTGATGGGATGATTTCAATTTGGAGCTTCTTTTTTCATTTTTAATTTTTTTAAATCATCTTTAAGTAGTAGTACAAGGAAGTTCCCATTCTACAAAACAGTATAGGAAAACAAAGTGTCTGACAACATTGTGGTGCTTCTTTCTAAGGAGAGTAAAATCCCAGGTTGGCAAGTACAATTACAAACATTGTTGAAATTTTCTAAACATAAAATCCAGAAAGTAATGCAAATAATAAATGCGTGTGTCATTTCTGCTATTAAAACACCTTTGAATAAGTTTTCTAAATGGTTATGTTCTATTAGACAAGTAGACAAGTAGTAGAAATATTAGAAGATTTTAGATATTTCTTTTTGTGCTTGAGTATACCAGAGTAAAGTATTCAGTACTTATTGTGCATAGAATGGCCATTGTAAAGATGATAACTAGAAAATGGAAAAGTCACATTATAGACAAGTAACAAAATAAACTAGGCTGCTTTTTACAATCCTCAAATCTTCCAGGGTTGATTTGGTGTATTTGGCTATATTCCTATGTCCTTAAAATTATCACACAAGATTTGAGAATGTGCTTTCTTACCGCTCATGTCCAAGAGATGAAGACAGCAACATGGAGGTCGTTTTTGGGGGAGGGGAGGGTTCCAGTCGTGGAGCCTGAACTCTGGGCCTGGGCGCTGTCCTTCAGCTGTTCACAGCTCAAGGCTATCACTCTACCACTTGAGCCACAGCACCACTTCCGGCTTTTTTTTCTTTTTGCTTATGTGATGCTGAGGAATCGAACTCAGGGCCTCGTGCATGCAAGGCAAGCGCTCTACCACTGAGCCACCTAGGTCTTTTTAATGTAGATATGTTGGTTAACATGCATTATTTTTACACTGTTGTATAACTCATCTTTTTTCTGGTTGGCTAAAATTTGAATATTTTGAAAATTTGCAATAGAATATGACATAGATGACAGAGAATGAGAAAAGGGTTTGTACAAATATAGTTTCTAAGGGTAGGTATAGTAGTTTAGTATTTTTGTATATCTTAATGATGGGAATATATTACTTTCATAAAGAAACTCATAACCCAGTGCTAATGGCTCACACCTGTATTGTTAGCTGCTCAGGAGGTTGAGATTTGAAGATGGTAGTTCAAAACCAGTCTGGGCAAGAAAGTCTGCGAGACTTTTACTTCCAGTTAACCATCAAAAAGTTGCAAATGGAATCGTGGATCAAGTGGTAGACTAGTTTTAAACAAAAGAAGTTCAGGGACAGTGAGTAGCCCTCATCCTCCCAAAATAAATCAAAGAGGCTCACAAATAATCTTAATGCAGTTTTATGATCATTAAAGTTACTAATGCCAACATAATTTTATAGTTTTTTATAAAAAGTTATTTAGCTATATTTATTTATTTATTTGAAAATTCAATTGAATGCTTGCTATGGTCAAAATTAATTTTTTACAACACCAGAAATAACTAGTTACTAATACATAAATGACACTTTTTGCTGTTTTCGTAGTCATGTACTTCATGATACTCAAGTTGAACTCAAACATGTGAATTGCACCAGGCACCTGCCATATGTTTGTCAGTGGATGAGCATGACATTACTGAAGACAATTAATGATAAGGATGAAGATAACCAATAGTGAATGTCATCAAATGTGATGCGAATCCTTTATGAGAAAACTTTTATTGTTATAGTTAATATCTCTCCTTAACTACCTTAATTCATTAAGTTAACCAAAATTCACAGTCTGAGGTATAAGGTAAATCATCTGTAAAGCTTACTAGCTAGGATACATATTTTCTTACATGTAGTTAAACTGAATACCTTTAAACAGATCATAAGTGATAAAAAGTCTATTCCAATTTCCAAGACATTTGCAATTTTTGGTTTGACTTCAACTATTGGAAGAATAAATCATCTGCCTGGTTGTTGTACAATTAATCCTAAAGAGATGGCAAAATATGAAAGCTACAACTTAAGCACATTAACGCAATTAGATGGCATTGCTCTTTTTACTGCTCTGTTTCTATAAACTTGAAAAGAAATACCTAATACCTAAACAGTGTGCTGACATTTTCATTAATATTGAGACAAAATAACTTTCCTCATGAATCTTTTTTTTTTTTTTTTTTTTTTTTTTGGGTCCGGTCGTGGGGCCTGAACTCTGGGCCTGGGTGCTGTCCCTCAGCTCTTCAGCTCAAGGCTAGCGCTCTACCACTATGAGTCACAGCGCCACTTCCGGCTTTTTTCTTTTTGCTTATGTGGTGCTGAGGAATCGAACCCAGGGCCTCGAGCATGCAAGGCAAGCACTCTACCACTGAGCCACCTTCCCAGCCCTCCTGATGAATCTTTTATGATAAGTTAGATTAGAAGGCAACAGTACAGGATAGAATGCAAAATCCATAGCAGTTATACTTTCAATGATGAGTAAATTTCCAGCATATTTATGGATATCATTCATTAAGGATATTATATCAATTATTAGGACTAGAAAATATATAGGATAGGTAAGATAAAAATGTTTTCATGTCTAGATTTACCTCAGTCCCTACCCAGTCACTTAAACAAAGGACTATTTAAATAGGTTTGCATCTGTGTGGATGGAAATTATATAGCTCTTCTGTAATTTTTAGTTTGAACACCAATCAAGAGTCACTCAATCTAAGCTTACGTTGTACCCCATGTATCCAATGTTTCCTCCATTGTCATTTGATGGAAATACCAGTAACATTCCTTTGTGAATGAAGCTTTGAAAACTATGACAGAAATACCTTGTAAAAAGCAATCTTTTCAGTTTCTTTAAGATATACACTCTAGTCTGTTTGGAAAAAAATCCAATAAATCTTGGACATTTACACAGGAATGATGAACTCACTGAAGGTCTTTGAAAAAAACACATAAATAAAAAGAACAACTTTATTTTTATCTAATCTGCAGATATCCTTATGAATTATATAGTCCCCTGAGAGGACTATCTAGAGTATGCATTCAAATTTGTGACAGAATTTTCCCCTTTAAAAAGAACCATTTAATTCAAGTCATGTTTTGTTCAGATTTCCATGCTAAAAATACTTAATACAAATAATTTCTTGTTCATATTTCCATGTAGATGTTAAATATGCAAATATGTATATGTTTGTTGACTCATTCTTTCACTCATATGCATATACATACATGTATATAGGTGAAAATGGAAGTTTAGACTACAGAACTAAATTCTAGGATTTCCACTTGACCCCATATGCCAAACAAAGAGACATAGTCAAGGACAGAGAAAGGTTTATGATATGGTACCCATATTTCTTAGGGAAAGGACACTTCATTAAAATGTACAGCTGTTTTGGAGGGGAACAAACTTGTGCCTTGGATTAAATAAGGAGAATTGAAGGAAAAATGGAAAAATATTTATAGTTATAAAAGTCACAGGTGTGTTCTCATAAATGGCCGGTATCTGACAGTCTATTGTCTCAGCCTTGTTCACATATGATCTTATAGTAAGAGTCGTTGACAGTTGGGCAGAGGCTTCAGTCTCCTGTCTCTACTTCATAGCTTCCGAGATGGCTACAAAGTGATGTCAAGAGAAACTGGCTTTGGAAAAAGGTCATAAACACAAACCTAGACTTTATCCTGTTGCTAGTTAGTTTGTAAGTTTAAGTGAGGACTAAATGGTTGTCAGTAAAATGTAGTTTAAGTATTTCTTGTAGAGGCACACCTAATAGGTCAATACAATACCATGGAAAAAGAAGAAAATTTAAAACTACATGATAAATGCCACTTAATTTTCAGAAATCTTTATTTTCTGAAACAAAACAATGGAACAATGCATGTAGACCTAACCTTTCATATTCAATCTATTATTAGATTAGCCTAGTCACTTAAATTGTTCTATAAGAAATAAAGGCAATATTGACTATTTTTAAATAGAACTAAAATATTTTCAACACTTCAGATTTGTTTTACATCCCTTGCTATTACCTTAGTGTATTTCTTGAATACAAATAGCATGTTCTTTAGTCATTCATAAAGTTATAAATGGTTATTTCTCTTGATGGAGAGAAAAAAATCACTACGTGGCTTAGATTAAATGCTAAGGGGAATAACACATTAAAATTCCAATACACAGGACATTTTAAGTATAGTAGTATAATATTTTTGCATAAATAATTGAATTTTATAGCATTATGCAATACAATTAAATGAGAGCCTTGAATGTGTGAATATAGAGTAAAACTTTTATGTATTTAAGGGTTTCATATCAAGTTGATCATTCATAAATGATGGCTCTTTGTTTCTGACTAGATATAAATCCACTTACCTTCTATACCATTTAATTATTGGAATGTTTTGAGAAACAATGCAGGAGTAATCATACCACAGTACCTCTTATTAATATATGAAAATATAGAGTTCCGGGAAGATGGCGGAGGAGAAGCTGGAATCTGAACAAGCTCTCGCATAGAAAGCAGTTTTAGAGTTCCAGTGAACAGTCCTAAGCCAGAGAATCACAGCAAGTGTGCCATCACAGGACAGAGAGTTAGTCAAGAGAGGGGAAGCAAAGGAAACACATCACCTGCCGCTGCGGCAGCAGGGTCGCGGCGGCGACCACCGCCGCGGGGTCATACCTGAGACACAGAGAGTCCGGGACGAAGGAGCCAGACGCAGCGGGCGAGAGGATTCTACTCAACACCAACAAGAACCGACAAGGAGCAAACATCTTCATCCTGCTGTTTGCAGACCAGAGACGACCCAGGATCCAAGACTCAGCGTGAGTACAAGCCCAACGTCCTCACTCCTTCTCAAAGAGCAGAGGAGGGAAGGCCACCCCTCCCCCCCCAGCACTGGTGATCTCCATCTTGGATACCGACAAAGCTCGGAGGAGCTGCTAGCTCCAGCTCAGGCCTTGGAATAAAACGAGTCATTTAGCAGGTCACAAGAACTTAACGGCGAAGTGACCTGCCAGACTCAGCTCCATCTAGGGAAAAGTCACCCAGCTCAGGCGCCAGCCATTGGACTGCCTTGCCTCACTGGGTAACCAGAGCCAGAGGCTGCCCCTCCCTCTAGCAGCCACCACAATCAATTGAAAAACAGAAACCCTGAGAATGGCTCCAGGCTGGGCACTGTGAGCTTTATCACAAAATATCCCCAGGGAAAAGATACTGTTTGTTGAAAGGCATCAACTCTACCCAGAACCTAGCCTCATCACCACATCCCCCTCTTTTGTGATATTCAAAGCAGATCACCCTCCCAGAAAACTAACCTGGGAGGGGGATCTCAAAATCTTGGGTAAAGCAGAGCATTTTTCTGCCTCTTCAAACCAACCGACTTAAGAAACCAATCAAGCCACAGCACCTCAAGCTGACCAGAGACTCCAACAAGAGACTGGTTACAGACAAAAGGGAGACACAGGATTCTTCCCACTCCCCCCCCAAAAAAAAATCAAAAGACTATTTTTTCTTTTTTCTTTCTTTTTTTCTTCTTTTCTTTTTTTTGCTTGTTTTTTGTTTTTTGTTACTTTATACATATATATATATATATATATAAATTTTTTTCCCTTCTAAAACTTTTATTAATCTTTAATTTTTGCCTCTTCTGAAAAAATAATTGTTTTCCAGTAACTTTTTTTTTTCTCATCTTATAATTTTTATTTTAGGAATATGTGAATGAGCGTTTTCCTTTCTTTTCTTGTCTTCTTTCTCTTTTTCTTTCTTTCTTAATTATCTTTTTGTTTTTTGTCTAGCTCTACTGAACTTCTGATCTTTTCTTCTCCCTTTCCCATCCTTAAAGTTTTTCACATCTCCTCTATGTCCCTCCCCTTCTCTCAACATATTCACATTCCTCTCTAAATAGACAGTCTTTTAATATCTATAATAACATTAATTTTTACTTTTCTATTTCTTTTTCTGGTCTCTTTTCATTCCCCTTTCCGTCTCTTCTTTTTCTCTCTCTCTCTACTTGCATCCTACACACCCATTTCCTGCATTGTGATTAGGACATAGTTAACTCTCCCTGTGCCTCCCCACACCAATCTATTCCTATTTTTTACCCACATCTCTCCCTAATCCTAATAATTTCTGGTTTTTCAAATTCTTTTCTGCGGTTCGAAGTCCTTTAACATATAGTTGTTTGATGTTGAATAGATGTGTCTGTTGAACTAGATTGTATCTGTAGACTATTGACTGTACAAACGCAAACTTTGGTTGATGGTTGCCTTAAGATAGTGTTCTAGCACAAAACTGGTGCAATCTTCATCTCAAATGGGCCGAGTAAGCCGGAAAAACACAAGAAAAATGGCAAATTTGGGTATCTCAATTCCCAATCTTGATAATCAGGGATTAGAACAGATAAAGAATAATCCAGAGGAGAGTTCCCAAATAGCTCTACAAACACTACTAGCAAACATGATAAATGAGAAGTTTGACAATGTACAAAGGACTCTGTATGAGCGTGATAGGGAGAGAGAGGAGGCATCCCAGAAGTTTATACAGGAATATCATAAGCGTGAGGAAGCTACTCAAAAACTGATACAGGATTTCCGTGAACAACTTGAGAATACTCAAAGAGAAAGGGAGGAATGGCGTGAGCAGGCAGAGAACTCTCAAAGAGAACTGTAGGAATCCCACGAACGGGAAGAAAGAGAACTGAAGGAATCCCACAGACAGGAGGAAGCTAATCAAAGAGTAATTCAAGAATTGAGAGACCAGGTAGAGAATACACAAAGATCACTAAAGGCATTCATGGAATCCATTAACAAAGAGCTGAAGGAAGTCAGGGAGACCACAAAGGGAATGCTGAATGGAACCCAACAGAAGGAATGGGAGTCCAAAGAAACCATAACCAATCAACTAAGTGATTTGAGAACAAACACTGAACACCAAATTAAGGAAGTAAAGAAATTCATACAAGACCTAAAACAGAGCTTCAACAAAGAACATGAAGCCATCAAAGCTGACCAAATAGAAGGAAAAGAGATAAAAAACAAAGTAGAGAGTCTTGACAGCAGGTTACACCATGCAGAAGATCGAATCTCAGGGATTGAAGAGAGCCTAGATATTATAGGGAAAGAACATACAACCATCCAAGACAAGTCCAAGAAATATGATAGGTCTATCCAACACCTGGAAGACACCATCAGAAGGCCCAATCTAAGGATAATGGGTGTAGAGGAGCACCTTGAAAGAGAAGTTAATGGTCTAGGAAATTTGTTTAACAGGATCCTAGCAGAGAACTTCCCAAACATACAAACAGATAGGCCTATTCAGATACAAGAAGCTTTTAGAACCCCAAATAGACCAGACCAGAATAGGACATCCAACAGTCACATTATAATCCACACAGGATCAACCCAGACCAAGGAAAAGATCCTTAAAGCTGTCAAGGAGAAAAGGTTAATCACCTATAAAGGGAAACCAATTAGAATTACCTCAGATTTCTCAGCAGAGACAATCAAAGCAAGAAGAGCCTGGAATGACGTATGCCATGCCCTAAGAACAAACAACTATCAACCAAGAATACTGTACCCAGCTAAACTCTCCTTCATAACTGAAGGCCAATTAACAATCTTCCATAGCAAAGAAAAATTCAAACAATACATCTCCACCAAACCAGCCCTACAAAAGATTCTTAAAGATGTCCTACATATAGAAAACCAACAGGACCGCAACAAAGGCCAAGAAACTGCACCCAAATTGAGAATCCAAGAAGCTTAGGAAGAACCCAGTTTTCACAGCCCCCAAGAAGGTGGATAACATGGCAGAAACTCCCAAATACCTCTCAGTCCTATCTCTTAACGTTAACGGACTGAACTCTCCAATTAAGCGACATAGACTGTCTAGTTGGATTAAAAAACACGACCCTTCTATCTGCTGCCTGCAGGAGTCACATCTTGCCCATAAAAACAAACACATTTTAAATGTTAAGGGCTGGAACAAAATCTACCACAAAAACGGCCCCCATAAACAGGCGGGAGTTGTAATCCCAATATCAGATAAAATAGACTTCAAATTAAAATTCGTGAGAAGAGATAAAGAAGGTCGCTACATACTAACTAAAGGATCTCTCCTTCAGGAGGATATTACAATTCTAAATATCTATTCGCCAAACAATGGAGCACCCAAATTTATCCAAGAAACACTACTTTCCCTCAAAACCCATATAGATCCAAAGACATTAATTGTTGGGGATTTTAACACACCACTCTCCCCACTAGATAGATCAACTCGGCAAAAACTCAACAGAGAAACCGCAGATCTAAACAGCTGCATAGATCAACTAGACTTAACAGACATTTACCGAACATTTCACCCAGCAACATCAGAATACACGTTCTTCTCAGCAGCACATGGAACGTTTTCTAAAATAGACCACATTTTAGGCCACAAAGCAAACTTGTCTAAATTCAGAAACATTGAAGTTATACCTTGCATTTTCTCTGACCACAAGGGAATAAAATTAGAACTCAACACCAAAAGCCACCAAAGAAAGTCCGGTATCACAAGGAGGCTGAACAACACACTGCTGAATCATGAGTGGGTCATGGAAGAGATTAGAAAGGAAATTCAAATGTTCATGCTATTCAACAAAAATGAACACACAAATTACCAGCTCCTCTGGGACACAGCAAAGACAGTACTCAGGAGCTCTGAGCTCCTACATCAACAAATTGGAGAGATCTGAAACTAACAATTTAATGACACATCTAAACCTCCTTGAAAAAGAGCAGCAAGATAAACCCCAATCCAGTAGATGGAAAGAAATAATCAAAATTAAATCAGAATTAAATGAATTAGAATCCAAAATAACTATCGAAAGATTCAACAAAACAAAGAGTTGGTTCCTTGAAAAACTTAACAAAATTGACAGACCCTTAGCAAACCTTATCAGAAAAAGGAGAGAACACACCCTAATTAATAAACTCAGAGATGAGAATGGAAACATCACCACAGAAACAACCAAGATTCAGAACATTATAAGGGAATACTTCTCAAAACTTTATGCTAATAAGTTTGAGAACTTGACAGAAATGGACCTTTTCCTAGCAAATATTGACATGCCAAAACTAAACCAAGATGAGTTAAACCAGCTTAACAGGCCCATATCAAGCATTGAAATAGAAACAGCAATAAGAGACCTCCCAGCTAAGAATAGTCCAGGACCAGATGGTTTTACAGCGGAATTTTACAAGGCCTTCAAAGCAGAGCTCACACCAAAACTCCTCCAACTCTTCAATGAAATTGAAAGAGAAAGCTCACTACCCAACACATTCTATGAAGCAATCATAACCCTCATCCCACAACCAGGCAGGGACTCATCAAAGAAAGAGAACTATAGACCCATTTCTTTGATGAACATTGATGCAAAACTTCTCAACAAAATTTTGGCCAATCAACTTCAACAATTCATCCAAAAAATCATACACCATGATCAAACAGGATTCATTTCAGGGATGCAAAGCTGGTTCAATATACGCAAATCAATCAATATTATTCATCACATCAACAGGAGCAAGAATAAGAACCACATGGTTATCTCAATAGATGCAGAAAAAGCATATGACAAGATCCAACACCCCTTTATGATGAAGGTTTTGGAAAAATTAGGAATCCATGGAACATTCCTCAATACAATAAAGGCTGTATATGACAAACCTACAGCTAGCATTATACTCAATGGTGAAAAACTAAAGCCATTTCTTCTTAACTCAGGAACAAGACAAGGATGCCCACTCTCTCCACTTCTCTTCAATCTAGTATTAGAATGCCTAGCTACAGCAATAAGACAAGATGCAGACATAAAGGGGATCCAAGTAGGGAAAGAAGAAATAAAACTCTCCCTCTTTGCAGATGACATGATCTTGTATTTAAAGAATCCCATAGACTCCACTCCCAAATTACTCAAGCTGATTCAAAACTTTGGCAAAGTAGCAGGTTATAAAATTAACCCCCCAAAATCAATGGCTTTTATGTATGCCAACAATGAGAAAAGTGTGGCTGAAATTAGGAAAGCAACTCCATTTGTAATAGCCCCACAAAAAATAAAATACCTAGGAATTAACTTAACTAAAGAAGTGAAGGACCTCTATGATGAAAACTTTAAAATCTTGAAAAAGGAAATCAACACAGAACTTAAAAAATGGCTAAACCTCCCATGCTCCTGGATTGGAAAGATTAACATCATGAAAATGGCAATACTTCCCAAGGCTATCTACAAATTCAACGCGATACCTATCAAAATTCCACCCTCATTCTTCAAGGAAATAGAAGAGGCAATCCAAAAATTCATATGGAACAATAAAAGACCCCGAATAGCAAAAACGCTTCTCAATGGAAAGAACACTGCTGGAGGAATATCAATACCAAATTTCAAACTCTACTATAAAGCCATAGTAATCAAAACAGCTTGGTATTGGCATAAGAACAGACCTCACGACCAATGGAATAGAATTGAAAACCCAGAAATGAACCTACAGACCTATAGCCATCTAATCTTCGATAAGGAAGCTAAAACAATAGAATGGAAGAAAGACAGCCTCTTCAGTAAATGGTGCTGGCAAAATTGGGTAACTACATGTACAAAACTAAAGCTAGATCCTTATATATCACCCTGCACCAGAATCAACTCCAAATGGATCAAAGACCTTGAACTCAAAGCAGACACTCTGAAAACATTACAGGATGGAATAGGAGAAACCCTAGGTCTCCTTGGCTCAGGCCGAAATTTTCTGAATAGAGACCAGGAAGCACAACAAATCAAAGAAAGGTTGGACAAATGGGATTGCATAAGGTTGCAGAGCTTCTGCAGGGCAAATGACATAGCTAGCAAGATCAATAGAAAGCCCACCGATTGGGAGAAGATCTTTACTAGCCATACAACGGACAAGGGTCTCATATCTAAAATATACTTGGAACTCAAAAAATTAAACCCCCCAACAACAAATCCTCAAAGAAACAACTGCCCAATAAATAAGTGGGCGAAAGACTTAAAGAAGAAAGAAGGATGGCAATAGACACATGAAGAAATGTTCAACATCCCTAGCCATAAAAGAAATGCAAATAAAAACAACATTGAGATGTTACCTCACTCCAGTTAGAACAGCAAAAATCAAGAACTCTAACAACAACAGATGCTGGAGGGGATGTGGACAGAAAGGAACCTTACTTCATTGTTGGTGGGAATGTAAACTTGTTCAACCACTTTGGAAAGCAGTATGGAGGTTCCTCAAAAGTCTTCACATAGATCTCCCCTATGATCCAGCAATCCCACTTTTGGGCATTTACCCAAATGTTTACAAACAAGACCACACTAAAGCTACCAGCACAACTATGTTTATTGCAGCATTATTTACCATAGCTAAGATATGGAACCAACCCAGATGCCCCTCAGTAGATGAATGGATCCAGAAAATATGGTATATATACACAATGGAATTCTATGTCTCCATCAGAAAGAATGACATTTCCCCATTTGTTAGGAAATGGAGAGGTTTGGAAAAAATTATATTAAGTGAAGTAAGCCAGGCTCAAAGAAGCATAGGTCCCATGGTTTCCCTTATTTGCAATATCTAGTATAGGTATGAGTCAAGCGGAAAAGGTCAGATAATGTGATGTTAGGAAAATGAACCCTTAAATATGTATTTTAATGTTTTTTTTCTTTCATGCATGTGTTTCTAAAGCATTTATAAGATTATTTCTTTGTTGCTTTGTATGTCCCTCCCCCACAGTGTAACCCCCGCTTTCACTATATTTGATGTCAGTATAACATGTGGAGGAGATGGGGACAAAGAAGTCGTTTAAGGATTCAGGTGGACCTGTTGCAACAATGAGAAGTACAAAATTCCATGTCAAAACCAACTTTACAATGTCGGTGTGGGGGGGGAGGGGGGTATAATTGGGTGGGGGGAGGGGGGAGGCTGGGAAGGGAGGTGAAGTGTAATCAAAGGAGGAGGCTGCAATGCTTGGTAAGAAATGTATGCATTATCCTGCCCATGTAATTGTAGCCCCTCTGTACAGTATGTTCTCAAATAAAATAAAATTAAATTAAAAAAAAACTGCCAAGAAACCTTAGATATCCTGAAGTTATATTTTCAAAGATTTTTCTACATATATCCATTACTAAACCCTATACCTGTTACATTTATTTGGAGTGTTTTCATAATAATGGAAATATTGATTGTATAAAATTTTTTCTATTACTTAAAAATTTGAAGTTACACTTTTCTCATGAAAGATATTTTATTTTTAAGTTGCACATTATTTTCTTTTTTGTGAAATATTTTATTGTGAAAATACCATACAGGGCGGTTACAATTGCATGGGCAGGGTAATGAGTACATTTCTTATCAAGCATTGTTTATTTTCATACTTAATCTTTCTGTTTCATGTGAAGATAATCTCTCTGAAGTCATTGTAACTGTGTAAACAAGTTATTTAAATATAATTGTTATATGTGTTGGAATATATATATATATATATATATATGTAAATATAATGAAACCCCTTTCTATGTACAGTTAAGCATAAATTAAGCCTAAATAAAGTGAAGATGTTGAAGTGATGACACAGATCAAGATGCTTTGTACACATAGGCTGCTTTATTAAATGGCAAAAATTCAATATATAACCTAAAATTAAGATAAGAAAGAAAAGGGATGTGTTGGGAGGGGTGGTTGAGGATGTTGAAAGGGATGACATTTATCTAGAGGCACTGTATTCATAAACTGTTCTGTTGAATGGCAACTCCTTTGTACAACTACTTAGAGATAATAAAAATATTCAGAAAGAGAGAAAATGATTTAAGGGAACAATTATTTGTGTTTTCTTCTGGATATTTAATAAACATTTTTAATAGGGACCTTTTCAAATTTTAAATAAAAATTTCAAAATGTTAATTAATTGAAATGTAAGTAGGATGACATTAACATAATGATATACAGGAAAGAAACTGGTAGTGCAAATCATTAGTGCTGAGATGACTATTTTGATCACAGCCAGGCATGTGATTACAATTAGTGCTTACTACTTCAACATAACTTTGCATGTAAAGATACTCAATGTTTCAGTTATTAAGAAAGAAATGGGAAACTAAGAAGCAATTTTACTACACATTTCAGGGAATTTTATTCACTGAAGGTTGAAATTGACACATATTTACATATTCTTCCTATGTTACTGAGTTTGAATTCAAGGGCTTACGCTTTCTAAGCAAGTCATATCTACTTGACCCATGCACTTAGTTCTTCTCCAATTAGTATATTTCAGATAGGTCTCCTTGTATGGCTCTGTTAGCCTTAGACCATGATCCTTCTACTGCATGAGTAACAGATGAGCTTGGATTACAGATGTGTACTGCTAAATTAACTTGTATTTTATACTGGATCAAACAACCTTTGTCTAGGCTGGCCTTAAACTATGGATTATCTATATACTCTGGGTAGCTAGGACTATAGATGTTTGCCACATCTATGACTTAATTTCATAGGTTATAAAATAAGAATTTCCAGCTTTATATTACTTTTCTACTATTATTTTACTTTCAAAGTAGCTATTTTAAATTAATCTTTAAGTAGTTGTACAAAGGGTTTCAATTAGAATGTCAATTTAAAAATAAGGGTTGTTTCATGAATTTGCATGCCATCTTTGGACAGTACTATCCTAATCTTCTTTGTATCACTCCATTTTTAGCATTTGTGCTGCCAAAGTGACCAGTGTTATTTTCTATATAAAGCTATGCAATTGCATGGATAGTTAACCTCCCAGGAAATTAATTTGGAAGTCAGTGCAAACTATTAAATTTTATATAAACCACATGGCTGTGTGAAGATACGTTAGAGCTATTGTGACTTTATAAAAGGACCCATGGAGGTTATGAAGACTGGTATATCATTAGAATTATTGGAGCAGGAGGTCTTATTCCTAGAGTATACTCCTCAGAGAATTTTCATACAAGAGTTCAAGCCTGAAAAGAAAAAGTTAATCTAATCTTTTGTGGAGGCAGAGAGAGAGAGTGAGAGAGAGAGACAGACAGACAGAGACAGAGACAGAGACAAAGAGACGAGACAGACAGAAAGACAGAGACAGAGAGACAGAGAGGAAGGGAGGGAGGGAGGGATTTTTGTATTCAATTAGTATAGTGTTTAACCTTAAAACTTATACTCAGAGAAGTTCCTGAAGGAGTCATAATTACCCAGTTTTCCTGATAGTCCATTGCTAACACTGAGAGCAAATCTGTATAATATTAGAACATTTAGTACTTTTCTACTACTTGACTGGGAAGAACTAAAGTGATATTTAGCTGTGATTTTTACTTACAGCTTTGTTTACCAAGAATAAAAAATAGGGGCTGGGAAGGTGGCTCAGTGGTAGAGCGCTTGCCTTGCATGCCTGAGGCCCTGAGTTCCATTCCTCAGCACCACATAAGCAGGGAAAAAAAAGCCAGAAGTGGTGCTGTGGCTCAAGTGGTAGTGCACTAGTCTTGAGCTGAAGAGCTGAAGGACAGCGCCCAGACCCAGAGTTCAGGCCCCACGACCGGACCCCCCCCCAAAAAAAAAGAATAAAAAAATACAAAAACACATAACCCCTTACATATGGTAAAATATACAGTATTTGGCTGATATGGATTTTAATAAATGGCCAATTATTTTGTGAATATATGATTAATCAATTTCAAATCCTTAAGAAACAAAAGATCTTATGATAGAGGAACACATAGCAATTATTTTTAAATTGGGTTTATTAAGCCAGCTTATTTTTTAGAAATAAGACACATTTTTAGAAAGGAAGATACGATTTTAGGTTTTAGGTAGGAATGATAGAATCCTATAACGTGCTTAAAGCAAACAAAAAAAATGGCTAACATAATGAATAATCCACGTTTAGAGTATCCTTAAAGTTTACATACTTAATACATTAGCTATGTAAAAGCAAATATTTCATCTTTCATCAGAGCTTTAATGTCCAACCATTAACTTTAGATAAGTTGATAGACACATATTATGGCATAGAAATTTGAAAAGAGATAAAGGAGAGAAAGGCATAGAGGCTGGCAATAGGGAAGTTAAAAGGTTCCAACCTGGCTCTCAAATTTTTCTGGAGATCACTAAATAAGCACAAAAATTATTCATTGTATCTGCAATGTGGACTTTGTAACCTTCTTAGTTATTAAAATCCTCTTGGGGATTTAAAGTCTCTTTTCAACATCACCCCCAATATGCATTATTGGTACATGCTTATAAGAGAACATGTCATTCTGCCAAGAATTTTATCAAACTAGCTATAATTCAAACAATTTTAATTTTAACAGATTCTTGTGACACAAGCTCAGTCTTTGCCAAATTTTAATTACTCGCAGCTCTCCTCAGGAAAAGACAAGCATTTTTCTGCATTTGGTGGTGAGAGAGATGCTGATTACCTAGGGACTATTGTGAGTTCAAGAAACATAAACATTTACTTCTTCAAAAAAAAGCTAGTGTATGCTGGCGCCGGTGGCTCATGCCTGTAATCCTAGCTACTCAGGAGGCTGAGGTCTGAGGATCACGGTTCAAAGCCAGCCTGGGCAGGAAAGTCCGTGAAACTCTTATCTCCAGTAAACCATCAGAAAACCGGAAGTGGCTTTGTAGCTCAAGTGGTAGAGCGCTAGCCTTGAGCTGAGGGACAGCGCTCAGGCCCAGAGTTGAAGCCTCACAACCTACAAAATAAGAAAAAAGAAGAAAAAGAAAAAAGCTAGTGTAAACCCACCCATGAAAAATTAGCATTCTAAAGAAAAAGTCCTTTAAAAGAAGTGTGATATACGTGTTTGTTGCTGGAAATTAAACATCCCACTTCTTAATCTACACTAGGTCAAATTCCTTTGAGCTGAAAAGAATACTATCTGTTAGTGAAATTCATTTAATGTGACATATGCTTTTTGAGGGAATGAAGCACTTTTAGGTCATTACCACTGGCTGTGAAAATACTAAATCATCACAGGAGAGTGAGTCCAAGGAAGAAATAGAAGTGAGGGTTAAGGGTTCGAGTTTTAATGAAAGAAATTCTGAATTCGAGTAGTCAAAGGTTGAGTCACATGCTATAGTTTTAGTTTTTGCTCAAAAGTAGACAAAGCTTTTATAGTCATTTTAGCAGTTACCATTATTATATAGTTTTCTGTTGCCTATAGAAAGATAATAAACTAGAAGACGGTAGGTTGTCTCTGTTGTAAATAATTCCATTTAGAATAATGTGTGTTTCAGAAGCGGCAAGGTAATAAAACAATTCCCAGGTCCAAACCCATTCTTCCCAGGAAGACAGTAAATACCTTCAGGAGACTAAAGAGAAGGATGGGTTGGAGGAGGAACTAGTTAATCTCCATGTCCTTAGGTTTTACCCCCATCTGTTCCCCTATTATAAACAACAGTAAAAATCATTTTAAAAGAAGGCTCTGAAGTTGTATTTAGAATTATGGAAACTGCATTTTGGTCTATGTCTAAGCTTGAGCATAGAAGAATTCAAAAAATACTGTTTGCTTCAATGTTAAAGAATAAAAGAAAATAGACTGAAAGAGCAAACCTAAATGCCTGTAATGCTCCAGGAATGAAGGAGGTGTGTGTGAGAGCACGGTTGGAGTAGTAGGTATATAGAAACCCAGACTGTATAATGCCTACCTGAAGGTATCAGTAAGAAAACAGTACACTATCCAAATAAAAGTAATCTGTGGCCCAGTATCAGTTAGCTCACTCTGGCTTAGGGCCTGATAAATAATGAATAAACAAATGTTTGATTTATGAAAAAGACCTTTAAAATTCTACTTGGGCCTGAACACTGGCTAAACTTTCAATTTTGAAAATTCCTGCATGGTTCTCTATCAGGAGTTTCCTGTAGGAGGTGGTTTTCAACCTAGAAGTTAAGGGTTTTGTAGAATTTTTCTCTATCATGAATCGAAATGTGTAAAAGTATATGCATGACTAAAGGCACAGATATGTGTTTGGTGAAGAGCAAATAACCCGGTGTAAGAAATAGTGATGAGGCATTGTAAATGATTTGTGATGGCACATTAAGAAGTTCGCTAAAAATCAAGACATTGAGATTCTCCCTCACCCCAGTTAGAATGGCTATAATCAAGAAATCTAGTAACAACAGATTCTGGAGGGGATGTGGACAGAAGGGAACCCTACTGGATTGTTGGTGGGAATGTAAACTTGTTCAACCATTTTGGAAAGCAGTATGGAGGTTCCTCAAAAGACTCCACAAGATCTCCCCTATGACCCAGCAATCCCACTTTTGGGCATTTACCCAAATGATCACAAAAAAGGTCATACCAAAGCTCCCAGCACAACCATGTTTATTGCAACATTATTTACCATAGCTAAGATATGGACCAGCCTAGATGCTCCTCAGTAGATGAATGGATCAAGAAAATGTGGTGTATATTTATATATATATATATATATATATATATACACACATATATATGTATACATATATATACACATATATATCTATACATATATACATATATATATACATGTATACATGATTTCTTGCTTGTATATATATATCTTGTATATAGATATGTGTGTGTATATATATATATATATATATATATATATACACAATGGAATTCTATGCCTCCATCAGAAAGAATGACTGACACTGTCCATTTGTTAGGAAATGGAAAGACTTGGAAAAAATTATATTAAGTATTAAGTATATTAAGAAGTATATTAAGAAGTAAGCCAGGCCCAAAGAAACATAGGTCCCATGGTTTCCTTTATTTGCAATAACTAGTACATGTCTAGGAGAAGCAGAAGTCAAAAGCTTTGTACATATGACCATATAAGATGATGTTAAGTGAAATGAACCCCAATTCAGGGACACAAGTGACTTTTTCTTCTTGCTATTGTTTTTAATGTACTTATAATGACTATGCGTTCTTTTTTTTGTTTCTTTTGTATATTCTTCCCCCATGGTATAACCCCTGTTTTCACTGTATTTGATTCCGGTGTTCTGCATCTTGTATATATATTTTTATAATTTCGAGAGGGGAAGGGATATAACAAAATGCTTAAATAAGGATACAGGTTGCCCCAGTGAGATTACAGGACACTATGTTGAAAACAAAATTTACAATTTCGGAGTGAGGGGAAAGGAGGAGTTGGGGAGGTGGGGTGGGAAGCAATGGTAGGAAAAACAAAGGAGGAGGTAACAATGCTCAATAGGAAATGAACTCATTACCCTACTTATGTAACTGTAACCCCTCTGTACAATATTTTTACAATAAAATATATGTGAGAAAATAAAGAAGTTGGATAAGTTAATTGATTAATGGTGGCTTCTAAGGTCCCTTGACTTTCTTAAGGGACATTAATGAAATTAATGTCAGAGGTGAAGAGAGTGATTTCTTGCTTTCTACTTTAACTTTCTTATTTTACCAGTGGGGAAGTGTGATCTAGGACTTGACATATTTTAAGATTGCATAGGTATAAAGGCTAAATTGTTCTTTTTAATATCCCAGACTCTATCATTCTTATTAGGTTTTAGTTCATTTTCCTTTTGCATGGCTGTTATAATTTGCTTTGACTCTTGATGATTTTCAAATTCTTAGAGTTAGGCAGTTATTACTTCTAAAGAGTCATGTAAGTTTTTGTCAGTGAAATAAATAGTGCTTGATACTCTACAGTCACCAGGTATGAAGATAGTTACTTTCATAGAATTTTAGCAAGCCTTTTCTATTTCAGGTGAGTTGTGAAAATGATTGCAACTACATGGTAAATTACCTGTGGCACTTCTGTTATCAAAATCTTGTGCATGTGATTTACAGTTACTCATTCTCTTTTTGGTACTGACTGATTTTCAGTGCATGGGTGATCTGTATTTTTCATGTCATATCTTCATTATTGATTGTAGCTCATATCACTAGAAAATGACCCTTCTTATCTCTTTTAATATATCTTGCTCTAAATTTTACTTTTATTATATTCATAAGGCCATCATTGACACTTTTCTTTTGAGTTTGATTAATGCATCATTGCAACATGGGAATTTCAAGGGTATTATTTATGAAAGGTATCACACATAAAACATTAGAAAGGATTTGTTGATCTGATTCACTCACATTAATTTTCTAATGATGCATAATGGATTACCACAAATATGATAGCTTAAAGCAGCATATACTTATTAGTTCACAGTTCTATAGGTCTGACGTACAACAACATTCAATTGATTTTCTGCTGATTTCTCACAAGACCTTCAGTTTGGTTAATGTTTTTAATCTGGAATTTAGAGAGAAAAAATGCTTCTAATCTTATTCAACTTTTTGGTAAATTCTTTCTCATAGTTATAGGATTCAGGTCCTTTTTTCCTTGCAGCTACTACCTGAGATCCTCTCAGATCCATATTGCTCACGTTTCTTCTCAAGCATTTATCTCCATCTTGAAATCAACAATAGACAAGTCCTACTCTTGGTTCACCTCTATTGCTTCCTTTTCTTTCTTTTTTTTGGGGGGGGTCCGGTCTTGGGGCCTGAACTCTGGGCCTGGGTACTGTCGCTCAGCTCTTCAGCTCAAGGCTAGTGCTCTACCACTTGAGCCACATCGCAACTTCCGGGTTTTTTCTTTTTCCTTATGTGGTGCTGAGGAATCGGAAACCAGGGCATCGTGCATGCAAGGCAAGCGCTCTACCACTGAGCCACGTTTCCAGCCCCTATTGCTTCATTTTCTGTCTTACTCTTCCATTATCAGCTAGAGAAAGTTTTCAGCTTTTAGAGAGTGTGTAGTTAAAATAGACTGATAAATATAATTTCACTTTTTAAGAAGCAGGGCTCTTATTTTATAAACAACATCATTGAGCATCTGTACTTTGAATGTTCCAGGAAGTAGGAAAACATCTTGTTCATGTACTATTCTTTATAATGGGTGTGGAACAAGTTGAAGAATGCATAGTAAAGAATACAAGTAATAAAATAACATGTTGTCATTTCCAGAATAATTGAGGTAAAAGCATTTTGCAAGATGTGTATGAGGAGACTAAATAAAACATGTGCACTTTCTGAACTTCTAATTTGTCTTGAATTGGTCTAAATGATCATTTGTAGAACTAAAAAGTATTTGACAGAGTGATATCTCCTGAGGTGTACATTTCTGTTGCTGTGGAGTGACACAGTTTTTACCTCCAGAATCTTGCAATGCCTATTAACTATTGACAAAGATAGGCAGAGTATAAGGTCATTTCTCTGTTTATAACAAGAAAAGTATACTTATAAAACAAAACATTAATAGTTTTGTCTGCTTAACACAAAATTGCCTCATTAGGCTTAATATATGTGACCTGTAGATGGCAGAATAGATCCCAAAGCAGCTTATCTATAGTAAGCTTATGCTGGGGCAACAGCAATAAAGTTACTCAAAAAAAATTCTTGACTGTCACTTCGAACTATTGAGTATTTGTAAGTATAAGGGAAGCAACACTAGAATGATTACCATGATGTAACAATCAACAATAAGTATGCACCAATAGATCCAATATTATGAAACAAGACATAAGACTGACAGTAAAATAAGAAACTAGAAATAGAATAACATATTTGCATGAATTTTCGAAAATAGGCTAGTTAAAATGCATCAACATCCTTGACCGTTTAATAGGCATGAATATCATCACATTTGAGTTATGAGTTAATAGAAGCAGTCACAAAGGGAATATTTTGATTTAATGGAAATATGTTATATAATCCAAGATTAAATTTGTTAGTTTCCTGTAAGTTTTATGTCTTCATTTCTCTCATTTATGAAATTCTTTCAGAGTTGATAGATTCAATTGTTATGGCTTTCTGTTGTTCTAAGGACACTGAAAGGGTAAATCCACTATGCTATGAATAAAGTCATTTAATCACAGCCTATAGGTAAGATGTAAATTTCTGACTTTTATCTTTCTGCCTTTGGTTTTAAAGTGTCTCCTTCTTCTAAGCAACGTATTTCCAGTGAGTTCTGATGTATTTGTTTTTACTAGCATTCTTATTTTGTGTGGAGCTTCATTGCCTCTGGATATGAAAAATTAAAGAGTACAGTAACTATCAAAAGATGGTATCTTTCTGTAAATAAAGCAGAAATACAAATTTGAATTCTGGCCTTCAGATCTTAAAAATTTGTTCTGCTGCTGTGCTAAATTATTTTGTTCTTTAAGCGAGTAAAAGAGGATTTTTATGATAAAATGTTTTATTACTTAGACCATATTGAAGTGGCTTTTTATGACTTTCATGAATGACAGTAAAACTCATTTCACTGATCTTGCTTTGTAAATCACAATGCATTTTTAAGGTGAGGCACCAATTCATTCTTTTGAATGTAGTTGGTTCTATAAATGCTAAATGTCACATAGGAGATAGCAGGTTCTTTAACTGTAAAACTTCTTGCCTTGTTGCAATAGAATTAAAGAATAAATAACTGATGAAAAGGTAAAGCCAAGTCTGTGTGAGCTTGTAGTCTGTGTGTGGATTAAAAGCAGCTATTTCCAAATGCAATATTGAAATAACAAGCAATTTAATCATTACCTATTTTTCATGTGATGAAAATAAATTCTCCAAAATATGTTCTCATTTTTATATATTCATTGTTTTACTATCTCTTTTGACTACTACTTCTTTGGAATGGGTTCACAGTGATTAGGTGGTTCATGTACTTCTTTTACAGATAATGAATATACCATACTTTCCCAAAGATGTACAATTACCACGTAATCATTGTGAAGAAAAGGCTCACAAGATTATCTAGGTAATCATACTGTTGTCAGAGTAATCTCCTGTACTTTGTCAGATGCAAGATTGTTGCTAGGATTTTAGAAATAGCCTAATGAATCCTAATGTTCTGAAATCCATAGGAAAAATATTAGTAGTAAGAGATTTTTAAAAAATGGTAATTTGCCTATTTTTTAATACTGGATTTTATTTTTCATTTGCTGGATTGGGAGTAAAGTGTGCTCATCAGTAATGACAATCCAAACCTAGGCATGTGCTTCTCTGATAGCCAACTAGATATCCCTACAAGTGCTACTTTTTACCCTTGACAAGACATAAAATGTGCCATTTCTTTTTGTAGTCAATGCTCTTTTACGTTTTCATAATATGCTGCCGGCATGGTAGATGTAGATCAGTTCTGTGTGATTTCACCACGTTATTTGGGTTTGCTGAGTATACATCTTTCCACATTTTCCATTCATCATACAATGTACCAAAATATTGAAATGTGTGTATACAAAATTTATATTTCTTCCGTCTTTCCATTTCCTAACAAATGGGGCAATGCCATTTTTCTGATGGAGGCATAGAATTCCATTGCATATATATACCACATTTTCTTGATCCATTCATGTACTGGGGGGCATCTCGGTTGGTTCCATATCTTAGCTATGGTAAATAATGCTGCAGTAAACATAATTGTTCTGTTAGCTTTAGTAAGGTCTTGTTTGTGATCATTTAGATAAATGCCCAAAAGTGGGATTGCTGGGTCATAGGGGAGCTCTATATGGAGTCTTTTGAGGAACCTCCATACTGCTTCCAAAGTGGTTGAAGTGGTGTACACTCCCACCAACAATCCAGTAGGGTTCCTTTCTGTCCACATCTCCTCCAGCATCTGTTGTTAAAACATTATATTAAGTGAAGTAAGTCTGGCCAAATAAACATAGGCCCCATAGTTTCCCTTATTTGCAATAACTAGTATATGTCTGAGACAAGCAGAAAAGGTCAGATAAAATGATGTTAAGCGAAATGAAGCCCAATATAGGGACTCAAATGGCATTTTCTTCCTTGCTATTGTTTCTAACATATTTCTAAGGTACCATGTGATTTTTTGTTGGTTTGTATGTCCCTCCCTCACGATATAACCCCTGTTTTTACTGTATTTGATGTTGGTCTAATTTGGGGAGGGGAAGGGAAAAAAGCAAATTGTTTAAATAGGGATATAGATTGACCCATTGCAACAATGGTTTGAACAAGACGCTATGTTGAAAAAGAACTTTACCATTTAGGCAGGAGATGGGGGTGTAGCTGAGGAGGTAGGAGGGAAGGGATGGTAGGGGAAAAACAAAGGGGGAAGCAACAATGTTGGATTAGAAATGTACTCATTACCTTGCTCATGTAACTGTATTTTCACAATAAAAAACTTAATTAAAAATTGTATCTCTGTTATTGTGGGCAAGGTGGAGCTTTGCTCCTCTCAGTCTGCTTAAGCTCCTAGAACAAAATGATATAGAGACAGAGTAACTTACAAATAACAGAAGTTTATTTCTGATATTCTGGAAGCTGGGACAGACAATATCCAAGCAGATGTCTAATGCGGGTCTGCTTTCTAGCAGACAGATGGTGCTTTGTTGCTATGTTCTTATATGTTAGAAGGGAGAAGGGTCTCTCTTGGCCCTTTATTATGGAGGCCTTAATAACATTTAACTTGTCTGTACCCTCATGACCTTCTCAATTCCTAATTTCTCCACCTCCTAATACAATTTCCTTTGGTTTTCAGTGTTTCAGTGTTTCAGCATATGGATTTTGGGAAGTCATTCAGACCATAGCAAACACCTATATAGAAGATCCCCAATGAGCATGTGTCTTCTTCAAGGTAAAATTAGTATTCAATGGAACTGAGATGCAGGTTGAATAATAAGGCAACTATAAGTATAGCAAGGGCCTACATTTTACTTTACAAGATTCAAGAAAGGTAAACATTGGCTAGCATCAAAAGATTTTTCTGTTCAGGCCACTAATTCTGATGTGCAAGAAAAGAAAAAATAATGTTCAAATGCCTGAGGGAATGTACAAATGCTTAGAGTTTTTGTTTCACCACCATCAAATCAAGTTTTCAGAGAGGGTTTCAGAAGAACAGTGAAAATGAAACATGAACCTTTTAAGGTTCATACATAAAAGGCATCAAAACATTACATATAGACAACCAGGACTACAAATTAAGTTTGAGGAAAAAGCAACAGAACAATTCTACATGAACTGAGACTGTTTTCCTACTATAAGGGAAACAAGAAAAAGTGATAATCATAAGTATAGTAAAGTTTCCACTAAGCATATGAAAAAAGTAAAATGTATGTTTTCTATGAGCTATTCCATGATTATCCATGGAGAATTTGTCTAATAAATATTTGTACTTCACAAATGTTGGCCACTGGATAATTATCATCCCGACTTTCTCTAAATAACAATTATCAATGATTTATTTCCAAGAAGGTACAAAGAATATTGCATACAGATGTGCTAAGGATGACATTCTGTCTCAAGAAAATAGTCATGTCAAATGTGGAATAAGAATATTGTTGTGAGTTCCGGGAAGATGGTGGAGGAGAAGCTGGAATCTGAACAAGCTCTCGCATAGAAAGCAGTTTTAGAGTTCCAGTGAACAGTCCTAAGCCAGAGAATCACACCAAGTGTGCCATCACAGGACAGAGAGTTAGACAAGAGAGGGGAAGCCAAGGAAACACATCAGCTGTCGCTGATGACCACCGCCGCGGGGTCATACCTGAGACACAGAGAGTCCGGGACGAAGGAGCCAGATGCAGCGGACGAGAGGATTCTACTCAACACCAACAAGAACCGACAAGGAGCGAACATCTTCATCCTGCTGTTTGCAGACCAGAGACGACCCAGGATCCAAGACTCTGCGTGAGTACAAGCCCGACGTCCTCACTCCTTCTCAGGGAGCAGAGGAGGGAAGGCCACCCCTCCCCCCCAGCACCGGTGATCTCCATCTTGGATACCGACAAAGCTCGGAGGAGCTGCTAGCTCCAGCTCAGGCCTTGGAATAAAACGAGTCATTTAGCAGGTCACAAGAACTTAACGACAAAGTGACCTGCCAGACTCAGCTCCATCCAGGGAAAAGTCACCCAGCTCAGGCGCCAGCCATTGGACTGCCTTGCCTCACTGGGTAACCAGAGCCAGAGGCTGCCCCTCCCTCTAGCAGCCACCACAATCAATTGAAAAACAGAAACCCTGAGAATGGCTCCAGGCTGGGCGCTGTGAGCTTTATCACAAAATAGCCCCAGGGAGAAGCTACTGTTGGTAGAAAGGCCTCAACTCTACCCAGAACCTAGCCTCATCACTACATCCCCTCTTTTGTGATTCTCAAAGCAGATTACACTCCCAGAAAACTAACCTGGGAGGGGGATCTCAAAATCTTGGGTAAAGCAGAGCATTTTTCTGCCTCTTCCAACCAACCGACTTAAGAAACCAATCAAGCCACAGCACCTCAAGCTGACCAGAGACTCCAACAAGAGACTGGTTACAGACAAAAGGGAGACACAGGATTCTTCCCACTCCTCCCCCCCCCCAAAAAAAAATCAAAAGACTTTTTTTTCTTTTTTCTTTCTTTTTTTCTTCTTTTCTTTTTTTTGCTTGTTTTTTGTTTTTTGTTACTTTATATATATATATGTATATAAATTTTTTTCCCTTCTAAAACTTTTATTAATCTTTAATTTTATCCTCTTCTGAAAAAATAATTGTTTTCCAGTAACTTTTTTTTTTCTCATCTTATAATTTTTATTTTAGGAATATGTGAATGAGCGTTTTCCTTTCTTTTCTTGTCTTCTTTCTCTTTTTCTTTCTTTCTTAATTATCTTTTTGTTTTTTGTCTAGCTCTACTGAACTTCTGATCTTTTCTTCTCCCTTTCCCATCCTTAAAGTTTTTCACATCTCCTCTATGTCCCTAAGCCTTCTCTGAACATATTCACATTCCTCTCTAAAAAGACGGTCTTTTAACCTCTATAATAACATTAATTTTTATGTTTCTATTTTTTTTCTGGTCTCTCTTCATTCCCCTTTCCATCTCTTCTTTTTCTCTCTCTCTCTACTTGCATCCTACCCAACCCGTTTCCTGCATTGTGATTAGGACACAGTTAACTCTCCCTGTGCCTCCCCACACCAATCTATTCCTATTTTTTACCCACATCTCTAACTAATCCTAATAATTTCTGGTTTTCCAAATTCTTTTCTGCGGTTCGAAGTCCTTTAGCATATAGTTGTTTGATGTTGAATAGATGTATCTGTTGAACTAGATTGTATCTGTAGACTACTGACTGTACAAACGCAAACTTTGGGTGATGGTTGCCTTAAGATAGTGTTCTAGCAAAAAACTGGTGCAATCTTCATCTCAAACGGGCCGAGTAAGCCGGAAAAACACAAGAAAAATGGCAAATTCGGGTATCTCAATTCCCAATCTTGATAATCAGGGATTAGAACAGATAAAGAATAATCCAGAGGAGAGTTCTCAAATAGCTCTACAAACACTACTAGCAAACATGATAAATGAGAAGTTTGACAATGTACAAAGGACTGTGTATGAGCGAGATAGGGAGAGAGAGGAGGCATCCCAGAAATTTATACAGGAATATCATAAGCGTGAGGAAGCTACTCAAAAACTGATACAGGATTTCCGTGAACAACTTGAGAATACTCAAAGAGAAAGGGAGGAATGGCGTGAGCAGGCAGATAACACTCAAAGAGAACTGTAGGAATCCCACGAACGGGAAGAAAGAGAACTGCAGGAAACCCACAGACGGGAGGAAACTAATCAAAGAGTAATTCAGGAATTGAGAGACCAGGTAGAGAATACACAAAGATCACTAAAGGCATTCATGGAATCCATTAACAAAGAGCTGAAGGAAGTCAGGGAGACCACAAAGGGAATGCTGAATGGAACCCAACAGAAGGAATGGGAGTCCAAAGAAACCATAACCAATCAACTAAGTGATTTGAGAACAAACACTGAACACCAAATTAAGGAAGTAAAGAAATTCATACAAGACCTAAAACAGAGCTTCAACAAAGAACTTGAAGCCATCAAAGCTGACCAATTAAAAGGAAAAGAGATAAAAAACAAAGTAGAGAGTCTTGACAGCAGGTTAGACCATGCAGAAGATCGAATCTCAGGGATTGAAGACAGCCTAGATATTATAGAGAAAGAACATACAACCATCCAAGACAAGTCCCAGACATATGATAGGTCTATCCAACACCTGGAAGACACCATCAGAAGGCCCAATCTAAGGATAATGGGTGTAGAGGAGCACCTAGAAACAGAAGTTAATGGTCTAGGAAATTTGTTTGACAGGATCCTAGCAGAGAACTTCCCAACCATACAAAAAGATAGGCCTATTCAGATACAAGAAGCTTTTAGAACCCCAAATAGACCAGACCAGAATAGGACATCCAACAGTCACATTATAATCCACACAGGATCAACCCAGACCAAGGAAAAGATCCTTAAAGCTGTCAAGGAGAAAAGGATAATCACCTATAAAGGGAAACCAATTAGAATTACCTCAGATTTCTCAGCAGAGACAATCTTAGCAAGAAGAGCCTGGAATGACGTATGCCATGCCCTAAAAACAAACAACTATCAACCAAGAATACTGTACCCAGCTAAACTCTCCTTCATAACTGAAGGCCAAATAAAAAACTTCCATAGCCAAGAAAAATTCAAACAATACATCTCCACCAAACCAGCCCTACAAAATTTTCTTAAAGATGTCCTACACATAGAAAACCAACAAGACCAAAACAAAGGCCAAGAAACTGCACCTAAACTGAGTATCCAAGGACCTTAGGAAGAACCCAGTTTTCGCAGCCCCCAAGAAGGTGGATAACATGGCAGGAACTCCCAAATACCTCTCAGTCCTATCTCTTAACGTTAACGGACTGAACTCTCCAATTAAGCGACATAGACTGTCTAGTTGGATTAAAAAACAAGACCCTTCTATCTGCTGCCTGCAGGAGTCACATCTTGCCCATAAAAACAAACACATTTTCAATGTTAAAGGCTGGAACAAAATCTACCATGCAAACGGCCCTCATAGACAGGCGGGAGTTGCAATCCTAATATCAGATAAAATAGACTTCAAATTAAAATTCGTGAGAAGAGATAAAGAAGGTCACTACATACTAATTAAAGCATCTCTCCTTCAGGAGGATATTACAATTCTAAATATCTATTCGCCAAACAATGGAGCACCCAAATTTATCAAAGAAACACTACTTTCCCTCAAATCCCATATAGATCCAAAGACATTAATTGTTGGGGATTTTAACACACCACTCTCCCCACTAGATAGATCAACTCGGCAAAAACTCAACAGAGAAACCGCAGATCTAAACAGCTGCATAGATCAACTAGACTTAACAGACATTTACCAAACATTTCACCCAGCAACATCAGAATACACGTTCCTCTCAGCAGCACATCTAAACCTCCTTGATAAAGAGCAGCAAGATAAACCCCAATCCAGTAGATGGAAAGAAATAATCAGAATTAAATGAATTAGAATCCAATAAAACTATAGAAAGGATCAACAAAACAAAGAATTGGTTCTTCGAAAAACTTAACAAAATTGACAGACCCTTAGCAAACCTTATCAGAAAAAGGCGAGAACATACCCAAATTAATAAACTCAGAGATGAGAATGGAAACATCACCACAGAAACAACCAAGATTCAGAACATTATAAGGGAATACTTCTCAAAACTTTATGCTAATAAGTTTGAGAACTTGACAGAAATGGACCTTTTCCTAGCAAATATTGACATGCCAAAACTAAACCAAGATGAGTTAAACCAGCTTAACAGGCCCATATCAAGCATTGAAATAGAAACAGCAATAAGAGACCTCCCAGCTAAGAAAAGTCCAGGACCAGATGGTTTTACAGCGGAATTTTACAAGGCCTTCAAAGCACAGTTCACACCAATACTCCTCCAACTCTTCAATGAAATTGAAAGAGAAAGCTCTCCACCGAACACATTCTATGAAGCCATCATAACCCTCATCCCTAAACCAGGCAGGGACTCATCAAAGAAAGAGAACTATAGACCCATTTCTTTGATGAACATTGATGCAAAACTTCTCAACAAAATTTTGGCCAATCAACTTCAACAATTCATCCAAAAAATCATACACCATGATCAAACAGGATTCATTTCAGGGCTGCAAAGCTGGTTCAATATACGCAAATCAATTAATATTATTCATCACATCAACAGGAGCAAGAATATTAACCACATGGTTATCTCAATAGATGCAGAAAAAGCATATGACAAGATCCAACACCCCTTTATGATTAAGGTTCTGGAAAAATTAGGAATCCGTGGATCATTCCTCAATACAATAAAGGCTGTATATGACAATCCTACAGCCAGCATTATACTCAATGGTGAAAAACTAAAGCCATTTCCTCTTAACTCAGGAACAAGACAAGGATGCCCACTCTGTCCACTTCTCTTCAATCTAGTATTAGAATGCCTAGCTACAGCAATAAGACAAGATGCAGACATAAAGGGGATCCAAATAGGGAAAGAAGAAATAAAACTCTCCCTCTTTGCAGATGACATGATCTTGTATTTAAAGAATCCCATAGACTCCACTCCCAAATTACTCAAGCTGATTCAAAACTTTGGCAAAGTAGCAGGTTATAAAATTAACCCCCCAAAATCAATGGCTTTTCTATATGCCAACAATGAGAAAAGTGTGGCTGAAATTAGGAAAGCAACTCCATTTGTAATAGCCCCACAAAAAATAAAATACCTAGGAATTAACTTAACCAAAGAAGTGAAGGACCTCTATGATGAAAACTTTAAAATCTTGAAAAAGGAAATCAACACAGAACTTAAAAAATGGCAAAACCTCCCATGCTCCTGGATTGGCAAGATTAACATCGTGAAAATGGCAATACTTCCCAAGGCTATCTACAAATTCAACGCCATACCTATCAAAATTCCACCCTCATTCTTCAAGGAAATAGAGGAGGCAATCCAAAAATTCATATGGAACAATAAAAGACCCCAAATAGCGAAAACGCTCCTCAACGGAAAGAACATTGCTGGAGGAATATCAATACCAAATTTCAAACTCTACTATAAAGCCATAGTAATCAAAACAGCTTGGTATTGGCATCAGATCCTTATATATCACCCTGCACCAGAATCAACTCCAAATGGATCAAAGACCTTGAACTCAAAGCAGACACTCTGAAAACATTACAGGATGGAATAGGAGAAACCCTAAGTCTCCTTGGCTCAGGCCAAAATTTCCTGAATAGAGACCCGGAAGCACAACAAATCAAAGAAAGGTTGGACAAATCGGATTGCATAAGGTTACAGAGCTTCTGCAGGGCAAATGACATAGCTAGCAAGATCAACAGAAAGCCCACCAATTGGGAGAAGATCTTTACTAGCCATACAACGGACAAGGGTCTCATATCTAAAATATACTTGGAACTCAAAAAATTAAACCACCCAACAACAAATCCTCAAAGAAACAACTGCCCAATAAATAAGGGGGGGAAAGACTTAAAGAGAAGCTTCTCTGAAGAAGAAAGAAGGATGGCCAATAGACACATGAAGAAATGTTCAACATCCCTAGCCATAAAAGAAATGCAAATCAAAACAACATTGAGATATCACCTCACTCCAGTTAGAACAGCAAAAATCAAGAACTCTAACAACAACAGCTGCTGGAGGGGATGTGGACAGGAAGGAACCTTACTTCATTGTTGGTGGGAATGTAAACTTTTTCAACCACTTTGGAAAGCAGTATGGAGGTTCCTCAAAAGGCTTCACATAGATCTCCCCTATGATCAAAACCAACTTTACAATTTCGGTGTGTGGGGGGGAGGGGGGTATAATTGGGTGGGGAGAGGGGGGAGTCTGGGAAGGGAGGTGAAGGGTAAACAAAGGAGGAGGCTGCAATGCTTGGTAAAAATGTATGCATTATCCTGCCCATGTAATTGTAGCCCCTCTGTACAGTATGTTCTCAAATAAAATTAAATAAAATTAAAAAAAAAAGAAAAAAAAAAGAATATTGCTGTAGAGCCAACATAGTAGGCAAAGTGCAGAAGACTGTACTACTTGGTAAGAAATGTACGCATTATCCTGCCCATGTAATTGTAACTCCTTTGTACAGTATGTTCACAAATAAAATTAAATTAAATTTTAAAAAAAGCAAAGAAAATATTCCTATCTTTTCAAGCCATGCCTCGATCAGATCAAGGAGTTTGTTGAATTGCTTTTCAAGCAAAAGATTGGAATCAAATTATTGGACAATATCACCAGACATGATTGAGATTTCAGTAATGAGAAAACCTAAGAAAATGATTGGGAAGTTGAAGAAAAGCTATATGGACTACAGAGTATCTCTTGAATCACTTAGCTCAATGCTAGTTTCTCCTTGACCTAGTTTAATTTATAGATATTGAGAGAAATACAAGTCAAAAATTAAGTGAGTGAAATGAATCCTATAAATCATTAGTAAATTCTTAGAAGAAATAAAAACAAGACATGAGGCAAAGTTTAAGTAGAAAGGAAAATGTCATTGTCAAGGAATATATACAAATCTATGTTTACATAGATTTTACTCTTGACTTACTCTTAAGCAAGATTTGGAAACCTAACCACTAGCAGCTGCAATGCAAAAGAAAGCAGTCTCAGTAAATGAATATGAGGTATGAGTTCATCTATAATTATTTGATGTCCCACAATGTAAGTATATCTTATTTTTTATTCTTATATGTCTTTGGTTCATTTCTGACTGTTACTTTGGATGGCTCATCTCATTCCTCAGCAGTACGACAACTGAAAGAGAAAACTCACCTTGAGGAAATAGTTCATGAAGCAAAACCTTTCATAAGCTACATTATGATATAACTGAAATACAAAGAATATAAGAGGAAGAAATATGGTTCATAAAGGCAGTTAAAGTTACTACAGCTCATAAAAAGAGACTTAATGAGAAAAGAGTAATGACTGGAAGAAGGGTAAGGAACAAATTATAGTCAATAGAATCAAACAGTGAATCTACCTTATTGTCTCTTTTCTGTTTTCCTAAGGGTATGTTGTCTATATCACTTTGATTAGTATGGACTTAGACTTTTTCTTTAGTTTGTGAAGGAAAGCTCAACCTACAGAATATTTCTGTAACAACTGCTTGACTTCTTTTTCAGTAACAGGCTCCAATGTTTGTATTCAAACAATAATTCTCCACTATGGCACCACAGAGAACATTTTAGCAGCTTTTACATCTGCCTCTGTCTGGGTGTAAAACACAGATTCACCATTAATTTAGTGAAGCCTAAGTATAGCTAGATTTTAAAAGCTCCCTACATGCAGAGCTAATAATAAGTGAGGGCTGTGAGCCAGTGGTACTATTATATCAATTCTAACACTTCATGGAGAAAAAATTTTTAAATGTAGAACTCTGAGTCCCAGACCTTTAAATGATAATCTGAGACTGTGCCTCTCATAAATTAAACACTGAAGTGATAATCCAGGACTACATTTGGAAAAAAAATCTCAAAATGAAAGCCTTTTTTTCACTACTTGGTTCCTTTGACTACATGATATATGAAAAGTGGTTGTAAATAGGATTCACCTATAAAGCCTTATTTTGTTGCTGTGTCACAAGAAATAGATTTTGCAATTTAGGTTTTAGGTATTGACAATTTATTAACGTGGAAGATGTTTTTAAACATCTTCCTTTTATTTAATAAGAGGTTCTTGAAGATGAGATTTCATTAACTGGAAGAATGAAAGTTTCTTAGAAGAATTTAATGACTGTATTTGTATTGGTTTAAAATAACTATTTAACAAACTACCACAAATTTAGAATGGATAGTTTGTGTTTCATAAATATTGTGATTCTGGAACCTTGATGTGCTGACTCAGATTGAGATCTCTGATCTCAATCAGAAGAACACAGCTTTCAAGACCTCCCAAGATTTCACACTATTTGCTGACCATGCTGAGGTGCATTGCTGGAGAAAATGTGTTTAGGTGCTTGTAAGTAGCAATCTGTTGCTTTGAATTATATAACTGACATCCCTTATTGTTGGTTATTTTCTGGAACCCATTCTCAGAACCAAGAAGATACTTCAATTCCTTGCCATGTTGCCCCTCACAACAAAGCAGTTTATTTCTTCAAAGTCAGCAAGAAAATATCTCACTCCAGTTGTCTAGAATAGGTTTATATAAAGCAACTGTGTTACTCTGTTATTCAGTGTTCTATTTTGAAAAAGTGTTTAAGAAAATAAATTTATGAAAAGTCTCCAACCAATGAAATCCAAAAGGTGAAGTGCCAGATTTGTATGAAAAAGATAAGCAATGTTGTTTTGATTTACATTTCTTTTATGGTCATAGAAGTTGAGCATTTCTTCATGTATCTACTGGACATTCTTATTTCTTCTTCAGAGGAGTATCTCTTTAAGGATTGGTTTTAGGAAGATATAATTTTTTGAATTCTAAGCATATATTAACTATGAGGCCTTGTCTGTTGTATAGCTAGTGAAGACCTTCTCCAGTCTGTGGGCTTTCTACTGATCTTACTAGCTATCTCCTTTGCCATGCAGAAACTGCAGTTTAATGCAACCCCATTAATTTTATCAGATGATCAGAAAAGGGGTAATTATTCTCACTAAGAAATGTACTCATTGCCTTACTCATGTAACTGTAAACCCTCCAAAAATGGCCAATAGACACATGAAGAAATGTTCAACATCCGTAGCCATAAAAGAAATGCAAATCAAAACAACATTGAGATATCACCTCACTCCAGTTAGAACAGCAAAAATCAAGAACTCTAACAACAACAGATGCTGGAGGGGATGTGGACAGAAAGGAACCTTACTTCATTGTTGGTGGGAATGTAAACTTTTTCAACCACTTTGGAAAGCAGTATGGAGGTTCCTCAAAAGACTTCACATAGATCTCCCCTATGATCCAGCAATCCCACTTTTGGGCATTTACCCAAATGTTTACAAACAAGACCACACTAAAGCTACCAGCACAACTATGTTTATTGCAGCATTATTTACCATAGCTAAGATATGGAACCAACCCAGATGCCCCTCAGTAGATGAATGGATCAAGAAAATGTGGTATATATACACAATGGAATTCTATGCCTCCATCAGAAAGAATGACATTTCCCCATTTGTTAGGAAATGGAAAGGTTTGGAAAAAATTATATTAAGTGAAGTAAGCCAGGCCCAAAGAAGCATAGGTCCCATGGTTTCCCTTATTTGCAATATCTAGTATAGGTATGAGTCAAGCGGAAAAGGTCAGATAATGTGATGTTAGGAAAATGAACCCTTAAATATGTATTTTAATGTTTTCGTTTCTTTCATGCATGTGTTTCTAACGCATTTATAAGATTATTTCTTTGTTGCTTTGTATGTCCCTCCCCCACAGTGTGACCCCTGCTTTCACTATATTTGATGTCAGTATAACATGTGGAAGAGATGGCGACAAACAAGTCGTTTAAGGATTCAGGTGGACCTGTTGCAACAATGAGAAGTACAAAATGTCATGTCAAAACCAACTTTACAATGTCGGTGTGGGGGGGAGGGGGCTATAATTGGGTGGGGGGAGGGGGGAGGCTGGGAAGGGAGGTGAAGCGTAAACAAAGGAGGAGGCTGCAATGCTTGGTAAGAAATGTATGCATTATCCTGCCCATGTAATTGTAGCCTCTCTGTACAGTATGTTCTCAAATAAAATAAAATAAAATTTAAAATAATAATAATAATAATATACAATAAAATAAAATTTTAAATAGTTAAGCAAGAATTCAAGGCCCGAAGTTTAATCCCCAATACACACACACACACACACACACACACACACACACACACACACACACACACACACACACACACACACACACACACACCATAAAACAAAAATAACACACAAATTGGGTATGGTGATATCTACCTATAATCCTAGCTATGGCCCCTGGGAAAAACATAAAGCCCTATCTGAACATAAAGCCCTATCTGAAAAATAAATACTATAAACATAATGGAAGCGGGGAAGGCTGGTTGGGAGAATTACTCAAATGAGAGAATACTGGCCTTGTAAACACAAAACCATAATTTCAAACCCAAGTACTAGCAAATAAGAGTTGTCTTGGAAGATGTATCTAAGAAAGAAGTTTTACTTTTGATGATTCATTTTAGTGGTGTGTGTGTGTGTGTGTGTGTGTGTGTGTGTGTGTGTGTGTGTGTACTAGAGCTGACCTTCAGGACCTTGGGTCCCTTCTTATTTATTTTTCACTCATGGCTGGTACTCGACCACTTAAGCCATACATGCAGCCGAGTATTTCGCTGATCAAATTGTTGTTGGACAGACTTTTCTTTTTAGATTTACCATTGTCTTGTACGTTTTTTGTTGTAAAAATGCTTTACAGAGCAGTTACACTTACATGATCAAGGTAATGAGTACATTTCCTATTGAGCATTGTTGCCTCCTCCTTTGTTTCCCCCCTAACATCCCTCCCCTCCCAATTCCACAACTAACCTCCCCACTCTCGTTGAAATTGTAAAGTTCATTTTTAACATAGTGTTTTGTACATCTCATTGTTGTAATGGTTCAACCTCTATACTTATTTAAGCATTTTGTTTTTTCTCTTCCCCTCCCCGAATTACAGAAGTGAATATACCAGAAGCAGAGAACTGACAACAAATACAGTGAAAACAGGGGCTATACCGTCGGGGAAGAGCATAAAAAGTAACAAAAAATCACATAGTACATTATAAATACATTAGAAAAAATAGCAATAAAGAAAAAAAGATATTTGTGTCCATATTGTAGGGTTTCATTTCGCTTAGCAGCATCTTATATGGTCATATGTACATAGCTTTTGGCCTTTTATGTTTGTCCTACACATGTACTAGTTATTGAAAACAAGGGAAACCATGGGACCTATGTTTCTTTGGGCCTGGCTTACTTAATATAATTTTTTCCATGTCTTTCCATTTCCTAACAAATGGGGCAGTATCATTCTTTCTGATGGAGGCATAGAATTCCATTGTGTATATATACCACATTTTCTTGATCCATTCATCTACTGAGGGGCATTGGGTTGATTCCATATCTTAGCTATGGTAAATATTGCTGTGATAAATGTAGTTGTGCTGGTAGCCTTAGTAAGGCCTTGTTTGTGATTGTTTGGATAAATGCCCAAAAGTAGGATTGCTGGGTCATAGTGAAGCTCTATGTGTAGTCTTTCATTAGATAGAATGACACCATCCCATTTGTTAGGAAATTGAAAGAATTGCAAAAAATTATATTAAGTGAAGTAAGCCACACCCAAAGAAACATATTTTCCATGGTTTCCAATATCTGCATTAATTAGTATATGTCTAGGACAAGCAGCAAAGATCAAAAGCTATGTACATATGACCATATAACCTGATGCTAAGCGAAATGAACCCCAAATTATAGACACAAGAGATTTTATCTTTCTAGTTCTTTTTAATGTACTTATAATGTACTATGTGATTTTTTTTGTTTCTTTGTATGTTCTTCCACCATGGTATAACCCTTGTTGTTACTGTATTTGATTTCTGTGTCTTGCATCTTGTATATATACAATTTTCTAATTTGGACAAGGGAAGGGAAATAACAAAATACTGAAATAAGGATACAGGATGACTCATTGTACCAATGAGATGTACAAGACACTATGTTGAAAACGTACTTTACAACTTTGTGGTGGGGGGGCAGGGCGGAGTTGGGGCAATGGGGAGGAAAGAGATTTTAGGGGAAAACAAAGGAGGGGGTAATAATGCTCGATAGGAAATTGACTCATTACTTTGCTCACATAACTTTAACCCCTCTATACAGTATCTTTATAATAAAAATATATATTTAAAATAAAAAATCTAATGAACTGCCCCCACCCCAAATAAAATAAAACAAAAAATCAATGTTTCTCATTTGGAGTATTGTAGAGAGCTGCGAGAGGCCGCACCTGGAAGATGGCGCCGGCTTCCGCCCTCCGCCTTCCCGATGGCGAGTGCTCTCGTGGTAAACAACTCCTTATATGGCTAAGGCAAAGAATCTGGCTTGCTTCCGCGCACCTGAACCTATTGGTGGTTCCCACCTGGCGTATCAGGGTTGGCTACCCAGCGGGTATTTAAGGCTGTGGGGAATTCTCCCCGGGGTTGGGGTCAGAAGATTACTCAAAGGTCCTGAATAAACTGCAGAGAGAAGAGTCCGGTGTCGTGTCTTCCTTGCTGGTCGAGGCGGTAGCGACACGTGGTGGCCCGTATGGGGAACTCAGCCATAACCCCAACGAGGACTCAGAACTCTCTGCGGTCAGGGTGGTGCACCAGTAAGTTCCCAGGTAAAAGGGGAATCCGTGACAAAAGCGGGGGTAAGTCCCCAGGTAAAAGGGGAATCCGCGACAAGAGCGGGGAGTAAGTTCCCAGGTAAAAGGGGAATCCGCGACAAGAGCGGGGGATTTTTGCTCTTCTCGGTAGATAAAGAGAGAGCGAGAACCCGGGGCTAGTCAATAGAGTAGCCAAAAGTGAAAGTAAAAGTTTGTTTACCAGCTTTAAATGTTTAAAACATGGTTGCTTCTTCTTCGCACCCAATTTTTTTGGCTCTCAATGAGCTACTGCACTCAAAAAAGTTAAAAATAAAAAAGAGTACTTTAGAGAGATTTTTGAATGAATGTGACATCGTTGCCCCGTGGTTCGCTGTCTCTGGAAGCCTCACGGTGGCCTCTTGGGAGAAACTAGGTAGGGACCTAGACTTTGCCTCTGAACAAGGAACACTTAAGAGCGGAGTGAGACCAATATGGAAACTGATAAGAGGCTGTCTCGAGGACCAGCGTTGCAGTCAGGCGGTAGAGAATAGTCAGGCCGCCCTAGAAATGCTGCAGGAAGAAAGATCGGAAAGGGCAGACAGCGAAAAGGAGGAGAGCAGGGGGGGATTATACCCCGATTTTGCCGAACTAGAGACCTCTGAGTCTACAGACTCAGAGGAACTACAATCACTCATAGAACAAATAGAAAAAACAAAGATAAGAAAGAGGAGGAAAGGGAAGGAGAGAGAGGACCCAGATAAAGACATATGCACGCCCTCCGTGCACCGCCCCACACCTTCGGCCCCTCCGCTCTATGCGGAGGACCCCGGAAGTGGCAGCCCCGGCTGTTCTTTCAGCCCAGGCGTGTGGAAAGCGGTCAGAACCGAGTTACATCTAGCCTGTCCAATATTTCAGGATCCACAGGGACAGCGGTATCATGAACCCTTAGATTGTAAGGTTATAAAATCTTTAGCTGAGTCTGTGCAGACATACGGAATCACAGCCTCCTTTACTGTAGCCCAGGTGGAGGCCCTAAACAGACATTGCATGACACCCGGTGATTGGAGTGGGCTCGCACGAGCTTGTTTGAGCCCAGGTCAGTATTTAGATTGGAAGGCCTTTTTGATTGAATTTGCTAGTGAAGAGGCTGCAGCCAATCAGGCTGCGGGGAACCCAGCTTGGGACAGAGATATGCTGCTTGGACAGGGGAGATTCGCCAATCAGCAGATAGGCTACCCGGTTCAAGTTTATGAACAAATCAATAAAATTGGCATAAAGGCATGGAAGGCCTTACCAAATAAAGGCGAGGTAAGTGGCAATCTCACCAAAATCCTGCAGGGCTCTATGGAGCCATTTTCGGACTTTGTTGCCCGTATGGTCGAGGCCGCTGGCAGAATTTTTGGTGACCCAGACGCAGCCATGCCATTAATTAAACAGCTTGTTTACGAGCAGTGCACTAAGGAATGCAGAGCCGCCATAACCCCATATAAGAATAGGGGACTAGAAGCATGGATGAAAGTTTGCAGAGAGCTGGGCGGACCACTAACTAATGCTGGATTAGCTGCTGCTGTGGTGCAATTAACCCAGAAGAAAGGGGGAGGCTCAGGTGCGTGCTTTAGATGCAGCAAGATGGGACACATAAAGCGTAATTGCCCTGAAAGAGGAAATGTGATAGAAACAGGAAAGGGACAACAGCCTAAGCAGCCTGGGCTGTGCCCTAGATGTAAAAGGGGGAAGCACTGGGCAGTTGAATCATGATCTGTGAAAGACATCAATGGTCGAACCTTAACGCAGGCCCATTCAAAAAACGGGCAGCAGGGCCCCCGCCCTCAGGGCCCACAAATATATGGGGCAGTCGAGAACCAGGACAGGGGCTACTACCCAGAACAGTGGCCGAACCTCCGGCACCCCAAGGACTGCGGAGAGCCACTGCGGGCTCAGCAGGACTGGACCTCCGTGCCACCACCAGACTCGTATTAACTCCCCGAATGGGGGTCCAGTTAGTTGACACAGACTTCCAAGGACCCCTTGAGCCTGGCACGGTGGGATTGTTGATAGGGAGGTCATCCACAATTCTGCGGGGCCTTAAGGTGCATCCTGGTGTGATTGACCCAGACTATACTGGAATTGTAAAGATTATGGTTGAATCTCCTAAAGGAATTTTAGCCATCTCTCCAGGAGATAGAATTGCTCAGCTTTTGATTTTACCCAGTTTACATGACCATTTTGCGGCTCAGCCCAAGCTAAGAGGAAAAGGGGGTTTTGGATCCACGGGAACAGACTTAACATTCCTGTCTCTTGATTTGGACCAAAGACCAGTTCTTGAACTCAGTGTTGATAATAAGAAAATTTTGGGCCTTTTGGATACTGGGGCAGACAGGAGCATTATTGCCAGAAAAGATTGGCCATCAAGATGGCCTGTACAAGCGTCCTCCCAAACCTTACAAGGTCTGGGATATGCTAAGGCCCCTGACATGAGTGCAAGACAGCTGCACTGGAGTGATGAAGAAGGACATTCCGGTATAATACAGCCTTATGTGTTAGAGCTCCCGGTTTCATTATGGGGCAGAGACCTTATGAAAGAAATGGGATTTAAATTAAGTAATGACTATTCCCCTGCATCACAGGACATGATGGTGCGTATGGGTTATCACCCCAGTTTTGGACTAGGTAAATTTCTACGAGGGAACAAGGAGCCTATTAAAGTGTACCAGAGAAACCACAGGCAGGGCTTGGGTTTTTCCAAGGGGCCACTGGGGGAGGGATCCCCATATCCTGGAAAACGGAGGAGCCGGTGTGGGTGCCTCAGTGGCCACTTTCCTCTGAAAAATTAACTGCCGCCAGGACATTAGTACAGGAACAGTTAACCCAAGGACACATTAAAGCATCAGTATCCCCGTGGAATACACCCATTTTTGTTATTAAAAAGAAGTCTGGAAAATGGCGTTTGTTACACGATTTACGAGCCATCAATAACCAGATGCAAATTATGGGCCCCGTACAACGAGGCCTACCTTTGCTTTCTTCCCTGCCGGCCTTTTGGCCCATTATTGTGATTGATATAAAGGATTGTTTTTTTTCCATTCCCCTACATGATCAAGACAGTGTGAGGTTTGCTTTTACTATTCCCTCCTGCAATCATGAGGAGCCAGATAAAAGATATGAGTGGGTAGTTTTGCCTCAGGGGATGGCCAATAGTCCTACTATGTGTCAACTTTATGAGGCTGAAACTCTTGCCCCTCTTAGACAAAAATATCCCAAATTATGATGCATTCATTATATGGATGATATTTTACTAACAGCAAAGAGTAAACATATGCTGGAAAAGGCGTATGTGGATTTGATTGAGATGCTAAAGTACAGAGGACTGTTTATAGCTCCTGAAAAGGTACAGCAGGACCAGGTTATAGATTACTTAGGAGCGAAAATATGTAGAAATTGCGTTACTCCACAAAAGGTAGAGTTGAGAAAAGATAATCTAAAAACCTTAAATGATTTTCAAAAATTGTTAGGAGATATTAATTGGGTTAGAAGCTATTTAAAGCTACCAAATTATGAGTTGAGACCCCTTTATGCTATATTACAAGGAGACTCTGCTTTGGATTCTCCTAGACAGTTAACCAAAGAGGCAAGAGAGACTTTACATAAGATAGAAGAGAGATTACAAAATGCCTGCTTACAGAGAATACAGGAAGACAAGAGTATTACCCTGTGTATACTCCCTACCTTGTCTCAACCTACTGGGTTGTTGTGGCAAGAAGGCCCGTTGTTTTGGATTCACCCGAAAATATCACCGGCCAAGTCCATTGAATATTACCCTACTGCTGTGGCTGGTGTTGCACTCTCTGGAATTCAACAATGCTTACAGTATTTTGGAATTGCCCCGTCTACCATTATAGTTCCTTACACCAGCCATCAAGTTCAAACTTTGTGTGCTACTATAGATGATTGGGCTATTTTACAATGTAGCTTTACTGGACAAATAGACAACCACTTTCCAAAACATCCCCTTTTGGGGTTTTTCAAGGAACACCCAATTATCTTTCCTAAGGTAACGACTTCTCAACCTATTGTAAGTGCCCCTAATGTATTTACTGATGGCTCAAAAACAGGATGTGGTGTATACATGGTTGAGGCACAACGACCGGTACAACACCAGTTTCAGCCCAGTGCTCCTCAGATGGTAGAGTTAAAAATTGTTATAAAAGTTTTTGAAGCATGTCCATTTTCTTTTAATTTAATATCTGATTCTGCTCATGTTATTAATGCTCTCAAGGTTTTAGAGGTTGCCGGACCTATTAAGAGTTCCAGTCCGGTTGGTCCATTGTTTCAACAATTACAACAGTTGATTTGGCAGAGAAAATCATGCTTTTATCCCTTGCATATTCGGGCTCATACGGGCCTGCCAGGACCCCTGGGCAAAGGAAATGATGTAGTGGATCAATGGACCAGACAAGAATGGCTATTTATTAGCTCTGTCTTAGACAGAGCCAAAACCTTTCATAAAACATTTCATGTTAATGCAAAAGCACTACAACAAAAATTTCAAATTTCTCGAGCCGATGCGAGACAGGTGATATTAGACTGTCCTCGATGTGTAATTTATCAGCATCTGCCTAGTGTTGGGGTTAATCCCCGGGGTTTGCTCCCGCTAAAAGTTTGGCAGATGGATGTGACTCACATCTCTGAGTTTGGACACCAAAAATATGTACATGTGTCTGTGGACACCTGTTCTGGTGTTATACATGCCACGCCCTCGGCTGGAGAAAAGGCACGCAATGTTATTGCCCATTGTTTGGAGGCCTGGGCAGCCTGGGGAAAACCTTATCAACTTAAGACTGACAATGGACCTGCGTACACAGGACAACAGTTTGCCTCCTTTTGTCATCAAATGGAGGTGCAACTTATACATGGTTTGCCCTACAATCCCCAAGGCCAAGGCATTGTGGAACGTGCTCACCGCACGATAAAAGAGTGCCTACAAAAACAAAAGGGGGGAATTGGCCATGGCCGTACCCCAAAGGAAAGACTTTCTCTTGCTTTATTTACTATTAATTTTTTAAATTTGGATGCTCAGAGTCAATCCGCAGCAGATAGACATAATGAACCTTATGGCCCAGCAAAAGGGATGGTAAAATGGAAGGATGTCTTGACAGGGCTCTGGCGTGGGCCCGATCCCGTACTGACATGGGCACGAGGCTCTGTTTGTGTTTTTCCTCAGGACCAACAAGATCCGGTGTGGGTGCCTGAACGCCTCACTAGAAAAGCCCAGTGTGAAGAGGCACGAGATGCAGGGTGGTGATGGTCCTCCTGCTCATCCTTGCGATGGTGCAACCGGGAAGACCAGTACCGAGATGGGGAACCCTGTCTGTGTTCCCGAGACCGATGCCCATACGACATGATGCATAACTGTTTCCTTGATTACAGCCTCTTCGGGTTCTGGTACCATGACTGGTGTTGTGGCAACTGCTACGGGTTGCGGCGGCCAAAGTGTTAAACCTAAATCTTCTATTACTCACAGGCCTACCTCTGTGTGCGTGTATCCCCCATTTTTGTTCATTGTGAGTATGGAAGAACTTACCTCGTGCAGTAACCCAATGCTGGAATGCCTCAAAGTTTAAATATGCTTTAGTTACCCGCATGCCTCGTTGGGTGCCTGTGCCTGAGGATGCTCCTAATGCTATGACCCAATCATCTTAAGGAGAGGGGCTGGGAAGGTGGCTCAGTGGTAGAGCACTTCCTCTGCATTCATGAGGCCCTGGGTTCGATTCCCCAGTACCATATAAGCAAAAAGAAGAGAAAAAAGCTGGAAGTGGCGCTGTAGCTCAAGTGGTAGAGCGCTAGTCTTGAGCTGAAGAGCTGAGGGACAGCGCCCAGGCCCAGAGTTCAGGCCCAGGAAAAAAACCTATTTAAAAAACGCTGCAAATTTGTCTAAACAGTTGTCTAGTTATCTTTTAGGTAATTGAACTGGGGAGTTCGACAGCCTGATGGAACAGCTCAGGGTTGCCATCGTCATGGTGAACTCGACCTGAGTGGATGCCGGATTGGCGGAGGGGTTATCTTCATGGATCTCTGCTGCTATGAATCATCTTAAGGAATGGGCGGGTTTGGGAGCCCTGACAGGCCTTCTGGTGTTAGCCTCCTTGGTATGTCTGTGGTGCATTTGCCAAATTAGAGGTTCTCAGCGTCGCAATGCAGCCATGATTATCCAAGCCTTTACAGCCATTGGAGCAGGTCAGTCCCCCCAAGCATGGCTTGCCACCCTAAAACAATGAACACAGATTGCAAAGCCAAAGTACTGCAGTCGAGAGGCATGAGTTTTGCCCTCAAGGAGAGCATGTTTGATTGCACACGGGTTCGATTCACCTTTTCCCGTCCTTGTGAAAAACGAATCAATGGACAGGCTGAGTCATCCCTAGAGAAGGTACCCTCTGGAAGAAGGCTTGTATGCAGTCCTTGCATTGCACAACAGGGATCAGACCTCTGTTCTCATCTGTGTTCTTTAAACAAAAAAGGGGGAACTGTAGAGAGCTGCGAGAGGCCGCACCTGGAAGATGGCGCCGGCTTCCGCCCTCCGCCTTCCCGATGGCGAGTGCTCTCGTGGTAAACAACTCCTTATATGGCTAAGGCAAAGAATCTGGCTTGCTTCCGCGCACCTGAACCTATTGGTGGTTCCCATGTGGTGTATCAGGGTTGGCTACCCAGGGGGTACTTAAGGCTGTGGGGAATTCTCCCCGGGGTTGGGGTCAGAAGATTACTCAAAGGTCCTGAATAAACTGCAGAGAGAAGAGTCCGGTGTCGCGTCTTCCTTGCTGGTTGAGGCGGTAGCGACAGAGTATGTCTCTTGTCTTAAGAAGATTGAAGTCATGTTATATAACCCAACATCCAGTATGATACAAATGCAATTTGCTTCCTAGAGTGCTATCCATGGACACACAATTTATGTCTATACCTCACTGGTATTCTTTAACTTTCCTATTTAAAGAACATGCCACTGTTTTTTTCCCTTGGATACTTGCAGTTGTTTGAAAGTAATGTTAAAAGAGAAATTTCAGAAAAATGCATTTAACATGTTTGGGGTTTTTTTGAGCCTTAAAGGACTCATGAATCAGACAGGACTTACAACTAGAAAAGCTCAAGAGAGATCAACTTTAACAGTGTGAGCAAAAGGCTTTTATAGAGTCAATTTGATTTTCAATATATATTTTTGTTGTAAAGATACTGTGCAGAGGGTTACTGTTACATGAGTAATGTAATAAGTACATTTCCTATTCAGCATTGTTACCCTCTCTTTTGTTTTTCTCCTACTATCTTTTCCCTCCTCAACTCCCTAACTCCTCCTCCACAGAAGTTGTAAAGATGGTTTTCAACAAAGTGTCTTGTACATCTCATTGTTACAATTGACCAACTTGTGTCCTTGTTTCAGCATTTTGCTATTTCCCTTCCATCCCTAAAAATGTATATATAATATTCATGACACCAGATTAAACACAGTGACAACAGGGGTTATACCATGGCAAAAGAACATACAAAGAAACAAAAAGGGAGTTCCGGGAAGATGGCGGAGGAAAGCTGGAATCTGAACAAGCTCTCGCATAGAAAGTAGTTTTAGAGTTCCAGTGAACAGTCCTAAGCCAGAGAATCACACCAAGTGTGCCATCACAGGACAGAGAGTTAGACAAGAGAGGGGAAGCCAAGGAAACCCATCAGCTGCCGCTCCGGCGGCGGGGTCGCGGCGGCGACCACCGCCGCGGAGTCATACCTGAGACACAGAGAGTCAGGGACGAAGGAGCCAGACGCAGCGGACGAGAGGATTCTACTCAACACCAACAAGAACCGACAAGGAGGGAACATCTTCATCCTGCTGTTTGCAGACCAGAGACGACCCAGGATCCAAGACTTGGGGTGAGTACAAGCCCGACGTCCTCACTCCTCAGGGAGCAGAGGAGGGAAGGCCACCCCTCCCCCCCCAGCACCTGTGATCTCCATCTTGGATACCGACAAAGCTCGGAGGAGCTGCTAGCTCCAGCTCAGGCCTTGGAATAAAATGAGTCATTTAGCAGGTCACAAGAACTTAACGGCGAAGTGACCTGCCAGACTCAGCTCCATCCAGGGAAAAGTCACCCAGCTCAGGTGCCAGCCATTGGAGTGCCTTGCCTCACTGGGTAACCAGAGCCAGAGGCTGCCCCTCCCTCTAGCAGCCACCACAATCAATTGAAAAACAGAAACCCTGAGAATGGCTCCAGGCTGGGCGCTGTGAGCTTTATCACAAAATAGCCCCAGGGAAAAGCTACTGTTTGTTGAAAGGCCTCAACTCTACCCAGAACCTAGCCTCATCACCACATCCCCCTCTTTTGTGACTCTCAAAGCAGACCACCCTCCCAGAAAACTAACCTGGGAGGGGGATCTCAAAATCTTGGGTAAGGCAGAGCATTTTTCTGCCTCTTCCAACCAACCGACATAAGAAACCAATCAAGCCACAGGACCTCAAGCTGACCAGAGACTCCAACAAGAGACTGGTTGCAGACAAAAGGGAGATACAGGATTCTTCCCACTCCTCCCCCCCCCAAAAAAAAATCAAAAGACTTTTTTTTTTCTTCTTCTTCTTCTTTTCTTTTTTTTGCTTGTTTTTTGTTTTTTGTTACCATATATATATATATATATATATATATATATATATATATAAATTTTTTTCCCTTCTAAAACTTTTATTAATCTTTAATTTTTGCCTCTTCTGAAAAAATAATTGTTTTCCAGTAACTTTTTTTTTCTCATCTTATAATTTTTATTTTAGGAATACGTGAATGAGAGTTTTCCTTTCTTTTCTTGTCTTCTTTCTCTTTTTCTTTCTTTCTTAATTATCTTTTTGTTTTTTATATAGCTCTACTGAACTTCTGATCTTTTCTTCTCCCTTTCCCATCCTTAAAGCTTTTCACATCTCCTCTATGTCCCTCCCCTTCTCTGAACATATTCACATTCCTCTCTAAATAGACGGTCTTTTAACCTCTATAATAACATTAATTTTTACGTTTCTATTCTTTTTCTGGTCTCTCTTTATTCCCCTTTCCGTCTCTTCTTTTTCTCTCTCTCTCTACTTGCATCCTACCCAACCCATTTCCTGCACTGTGATTAGGACATAGTTAACTCTCCCTGTGCCTCCCCACACCAATCTATTCCTATTTTTTACCCACATCTCTCCCTAATCCTAATAATTTCTGGTTTTCCAAATTCTTTTCTGCGGTTCGAAGTCCTTTAACATATAGTCGTTTGAGGTTGAATAGATGTATCTGTTGAACTACATTGTATCTGTAGACTATTGACTGTACAAATGCAAACTTTGGTTGATGGTTCCCTTAAGATAGTGTTCTAGCACAAAACTGGTGCAATCTTTATCTCAAATGGGCCGAGTAAGCCGGAAAAACACAAGAAAAATGGCAAATTCGGGTATCTCAATTCCCAACCTTGAGAATCAGGGATTAGAACAGATAAAGAATAATCCAGAGGAGAGTTCCAAAACAGCTCTACAAACACTAATAGCAAACATGATAAATGAAAAGATTGACAATGTACAAAGGACTCTGTATGAGCGTGATAGGGAGAGAGAGGAGGCATCCCAGAAGTTTATACAGAAATATCATAAGTGTGAGGAAGCTTCTCAAAAACTGATACAGGATTTGCGTGAACAACTTGAGAATACTCAAAGAGAAAGGGAGGAATGGCGTGAGCAGGCAGAGAACACTCAAAGAGAACTGCAGGAATCCCACAGAAGGGAGGAAACTAATTAAAGAGTAATTCACGAATTAAGAGACCAGGTAGAAAATACACAAAGATCACTAAAGGCATTCATGAAATCCATTAACAAAGAGCTGAAGGAAGTCAGGGAGACCACAAAGGGAATGCTGAATGGAACCCAACAGAAGAAATGGGAGTCCAAAGGAACCATAACCAATCAACTAAGTGATTTGAGAACAAACACTGAACACCAAATTAAGGAAGTAAAGAAATTCATACAAGACCTAAAACAGAGCTTCAACAAAGAACTTGAAGCCATCAAAGCTGACCAATTAGAAGTAAAAGAGATAAAAAACAAAGTAGAGAGTCTTGAGAGCAGGTTAGACCATGCAGAAGATCGAATCTCAGGGATTGAAAACAGCCTAGATATTATAGAGAAAGAACATACAACCATCCAAGACAAGTCCAAGAAATATGATAGGTCTATCCAACACCTGGAAGACACCATCAGAAGGCCCAATCTAAGGATAATGGGTGTAGAGGAGCACCTAGAAACAGAAGTTAATGGTCTAGGAAATTTGCTTAACAGGATCCTAGCAGAGAACTTCCCAAACATACAAACAGATAGGCCTATTCAGATACAAGAAGCTTTTAGAACCCCAAATAGACCAGACCAGAATAGGACATCCAACAGTCACATTATAATCCAAACAGGATCAACCCAGACCAAGGAAAAGATCCTTAAAGCTGTCAAGGAGAAAAGGTTAATCACCTATAAAGGGAAACCAATTAGAATTACCTCAGATTTCTCAGCAGAGACAATCAAAGCAAGAAGAGCCTGGAATGACGTATGCCATGCCCTAAAAACAAACAACTATCAACCAAGAATACTGTACCCAGCTAAACTCTCCTTCATAACTGAAGGCCAAATAAAAAACTTCCATAGCAAAGAAAAATTGAAACAATATATCTCCACCAAACCAGCCCTGCAAAAGATTCTTAAAGATGTCCTAAACATAGAAAACCAACAAGAACGCAACAAAGGCCAAGAAACTACACCCAAACTGAGAATCCAAGAACCTTAGGAAGAACCCAGTTTTTGCAGGCCCCAAGAAGGTGGATAACATGGCAGGAACTCCCAAATACCTCTCAGTCCTATCTCTTAACGTTAACGGACTGAACTCTCCAATTAAGCGACATAGACTGTCTAGTTGGATTAAAAAACAAGACCCTTCTATCTGCTGCCTGCAGGAGTCACATCTTGCCCGTAAAAACAAACACATTTTCAATGTTAAAGGCTGGAACAAAATCTACCATGCAAACGGCCCTCATAAACAGGAAGGAGTTACAATCCTAATATCAGATAAAATAGACTTCAAATTAAAATTCGTGAGAAGAGATAAAGAAGGTCGCTACATACTAATTTTATATCTATTCGCCAAACAATGGAGCACCCAAATTTATCAAAGAAACACTACTTTCCCTCAAATCCCATATAGATCCAAAGACATTAATTGTTGGGTATTTTAACACACCACTCTCCCCACTAGATAGATCAACTCGGCAAAAACTCAACAGAGAAACCGCAGATCTAAACAGCTGCATAGATCAACTAGTCTTAACAGACATTTACCGAACATTTCACCCAGCAACATCAGAATACACGTTCCTCTCAGCAGCACATGGAACGTTTTCTAAAATAGACCACATTTTAGGCCACAAAGCAAACTTGACTAAATTCAGAAACATTGAAGTTATACCTTGCATTTTCTCTGACCACAAGGGAATAAAATTAGAACTCAACACCAAAAGCCACCAAAGAAAGGCCGGTATCACATGGAGGCTGAACAACACACTGCTGAATCATGAGTGGGTCATGGAAGAGATTAGAAAGGAAATTCAAATGTTCATGCTATTCAACAAAAATGAACACACAAATTACCAGCTTCTCTGGGACACAGCAAAGGCAGTACTCAGAGGCAAGTTTATAGCTCTGAGCTCCTACATCAACAAATTGGAGAGATCGGAAACTAGCAATTTAATGACACATCTAAACCTCCTTGAAAAAGAGCAGCAAGATAAACCCCAATCCAGTAGACGGAAAGAAATAATCAAAATTAAATCAGAATTAAATGAATTAGCATCCAAAAAACTATAGAAAGAATCAACAAAACAAAGAGTTGGTTCTTCGAAAAACTTAACAAAATTGACAGACCCTTAGCAAACCTTATCAGAAAAAGGAGAGAACACACCCAAATTAATAAACTCAGAGATGAGAATGGAAACATCACCACGGAAACAACCAAGATTCAGAACATTATAAGGGAATACTTCTCAAAACTTTATGCTAATAAGTTTGAGAACTTTACAGAAATGGACCTTTTCCTAGCAAATATTGACATGCCAAAACTAAACCAAGATGAGTTAAACCAGCTTAACAGGCCCATATCAAGCATTGAAATAGAAACAGCAATAAGAGACCTCCCAGCTAGGAAAAGTCCAGGACCAGATGGTTTTACAGCGGAATTTTACAAGGTCTTCAAAGCAGAGCTCACACCATTACTCCTCCAACTCTTCAATGAAATTGAAAGAGAAAGCTCACTACCGTACACATTCTATGAAGCCATCATAACCCTCATCCCAAAACCAGGCAGGGACTCATCAAAGAAAGAGAACTATAGACCCATTTCTTTGATGAACATTGATGCAAAACTTCTCAACAAAATTTTGGCCAATCGACTTCAACAATTCATCCAAAAAATCATACACCATGATCAAACAGGATTCATTTCAGGGATGCAAAGCTGGTTCAATATACGCAAATCAATTAATATTATTCATCACATCAATAGGAGCAAGAATAAGAACCACATGGTTATCTCAATAGATGCAGAAAAAGCATTTGACAAGATCCAACACCCCTTTATGATGAAGGTTCTGGAAAAATTAGGAATCCATGGAACATTCCTCAATACAATAAAGGCTGTATATGACAAACCTACAGCCAGCATTATAGTCAATGGTGAAAAACTAAAGCCATTTCCTCTTAACTCAGGAACAAGACAAGGATGCCCTCTCTGTCCACTTCTCTTCAATCTAGTATTAGAATGCCTAGCTACAGCAATAAGACAAGATGCAGACATAAAGGGGATCCAAATAGGGAAAGAAGAAATAAAACTCTCCCTCTTTGCAGATGACATGATCTTGTATTTATAGAATCCCATACACTCCACTCCCAAATTACTCAAGCTGATTCAAAACTTTGGCCAAGTAGCAGGTTATAAAATTAACCCCCCAAAATCAATGGCTTTTCTATATGCCAACAATGAGAAAAGTGTGGCTGAAATTAGGAAAGCAACTCCATTTGTAATAGCCCCACAAAAAATAAAATACCTAGGAATTAACTTAACCAAAGAAGTGAAGGACCTCTATGATGAAAACTTTAAAATCTTGAAAAAGGAAATCAACACAGAACTTAAAAAATGGCAAAACCTCCCATGCTCCTGGATTGTCAAGATTAACATCGTGAAAATGGCAATACTTCCCAAGGCCATCTACAAATTCAACGCGATACCTATCAAAATTCCACCCTCATTCTTCAAGGAAATAGAGGAGGCAATCCAAAAATTCATATGGAACAATAAAAGACCCCCAATAGCAAAAACGCTCCTCAACGGAAAGAACACTGCTGGAGGAATATCAATACCAAATTTCAAACTCTACTCTAAAGCCATAGTAATCAAAACAGCTTGGTATTGGCATAAGAACAGACCTCAGGACCAATGGAATAGAATTGAAAACCCAGAAATGAACCTACAGACCTATAGCTATCTAATCTTCGATAAGGAAGCTAAAACAATAGAATGGAAGAAATACAGCCTCTTCAGTAAATGGTGCTGGCAAAATTGGTTAACTACATGTAGAAAACTAAAGCTAGATCCTTATATATCACCCTGCACCAGAATCAACTCCAAATGGATCAAAGACCTTGAACTCAAAGCAGACACTCTGAAAACATTACAGGATGGAATAGGAGAAACCCTAGGTCTCCTTGGCTCAGGTCAAAATTTTCTGAATAGAGACCCGGAAGCACAACAAATCAAAGAAAGGTTGGACAAATGGGATTGCATAAGATTGCAGAGCTTCTGCAGGGCAAATGACATAGCTGGCAAGATCAATAGAAAGCCCACCGATTGGGAGAAGATCTTTACTAGCCATACAACGGACGAGGGTCTCATATCTAAAATATACTTGGAACTCAAAAAATTAAACCCCCCAACAACAAATCCTCAAAGAAACAACTGCCCAATAAATAAGTGGGTGAAATACTTAAAGAGAAATTTCTCTGAAGAAGAAAGAAGGATGGCCAATAGACACATGAAGAAATGTTCAACATCCCCAGCCATAAAAGAAATGCAAATCAAAACAACATTGAGATATCACCTCACTCCAGTGAGAATGCCAAAAATCAAGAACTCTAACACCAACAGATGCTGGAGGGGATGTGGACAGAAAGGAACCTTACTTCATTGTTGGTGGGAATGTAAACTTGTTCAACCACTTTGGAAAGCAGTATGGAGGTTCCTCAAAAGACTTCACATAGATCTCCCCTATGATCCAGCAATCCCACTTTTGGGCATTTACCCAAATGTTTACAAACAAGACCACACTAAAGCTACCAGCACAACTATGTTTATTGCAGCATTATTTACCATAGCTAAGATATGGAACCAACCCAGATGCCCCTCAGTAGATGAATGGATCAAGAAAATGTGGTATATATACACAATGGAATTCTATGCCTCCATCAGAAAGAATGACATTTCCCCATTTGTTAGGAAATGGAAAGGTTTGGAAAAAATTATATTAAGTGAAGTAAGCCAGGCCCAAAGAAGCATAGGTCCCATGGCTTCCCTTATTTGCAATATCTAGTATAGGTATGAGTCAAGCAGAAAAGGTCAGATAATGTGATGTTAGGAAAATTAACCCTTAAATATGTATTTTAATGTTTTCGTTTCTTTCATGCATGTGTTTCTAACGCATTTATAAGATTATTTCTTTGTTGCTTTGTATGTCCCTTCCCCACAGTGTAACCCCTGCTTTCACTATATTTGATGTCAGTATAGCATGTGGAGGAGATGGGGACAAACAAGTCGTTTAAGGATTCAGGTGGACCTGTTGCAACAATGAGAAGTACAAAATGTCATGTCAAAACCAGCTTTACAATGTCGGTGTGGGGGGGGGGGAGGGGGGTATAATTGGGTGGGGGGAGTGGGGTAAAATTGGGTGGGGGGAGGGGGACGGTGGGGAAGGGAAGTGAAGGGTAAACAAAGGAGGAGGCTGCAATGCTTGGTAAGAAATGTATGCATTATCCTGCCCATGTAATTGTAGCCCCTCTGTACAGTATGTTCTCAAATAAAATAAAATACAATTAAAAAAAAAAAGAAACAAAAAGATCACATAGTGAAAAGACCCCAGACTCCAGTATATGTTCACCCATTGAGCCCCCCATTGAGCCCTTTAAGGAAAACTGCTGCCCCTTCCCCTGCATACCTAAGAGAGCGAAGCAGGACACAGGCAAGTCATTACATGCCCTAAAGCCAGGCATTCCTGAAAAATAGCCGACCCTCCCGTCCCTTCCTGTAAAACTTAGCTATAATGGCAGGGTAGGTCAGGAGGTAATAAATCACTTGTCAAAATTAGGGAACGAACAGTTTCGGTGCATGACGACCAGCACAGACTTGCCGGGGCAAGTACCGACACGTCAGCTTTCCCCCAACCCCACCTGCCCCATCTGGCCAGCTTAACCTGACCAATCCCCACCCTGAGCGTAATTTGAAATTAACCAATCAATATTCTGTAACCAAGCATCTCGCTTCTGTAACCTTGCTTCTGCTGTCCATAAAAAGAGGGTGCTTTCAAGCACTCGGGGCGCAAGTCTCCCGATAGACTGTCGCCCCGGGTACCCGTGTAACCGGTTCCCAGACACTCAACCCGAACCTTGTGGATCTCGAGGTTGAGTGCACCTGGGAGCCGAGGCATGCCCGAATAAACCTCTTGCTGTTTGCATCCGCACAAGTGGTCTCGTTGTTCCTTGGGGAAGGGTCTCTTCAGATCGAAGGGCACCCCACGCCGACGGGGGTCTTTCATTCTGGGGGCTCGTCCGGGATAGAGACCCCCACCCAGGGACCACCGACCCATTTTCGGGAGGTAAGCTGGCCAGCGTCTGTGTATTGTCTGTGTATTGTCTGTGTGTTGCCTGTAAGCTGTCTGAAGTCTCGTGTGGCCAATTTCTGTGCGCTTGCGAATCTGGTGAGTTCGGCCGTTCTCGTCTGTATCAGGCGGACCCGTGGAGGAGCTGACGAGCTCGTACTCCCGACCGCGGTCCCCAGGAGACGTCCTGGGGGCTTCTGGGAGCCTGAAAAAGTGGCTCATCAGGGTGGCCTGAAATATTGGCCCGTCAGGGTGGCCTGAAATATTGGCCCGTCAGGGTGGCCTGAAATATTGGCCCGTCAGGGAGCCTGAAAAAGTGGCTCATCAGGGTGGCCTGAAAAAGTGGCCCATCTGGAACTCAGTCCTCTTTTAGACGCGTGATTTGCCTAGGAGACGAGAGATCCAGACTCTCAAAACAGTCTCCGCCTGGTTTTTGCCTTCGGCTGATTGTCGAAACCGCGCAGCGACAAAGTAACGTGACCAGTTATAATTGTAATGTTGTTTGTTGTAGAGTTTTGGTTGCTTGCATTGCTTCTGCCCTTGTGGTTTGTTTTTCTGTTGATCTGCTGTCTTTGCCTTCGCTGTGGAAAATTTGGGAGAGTGTGTTACTCTGAATAGTCTTGTGTTATTCCTTAAGTTAAACCTTAAGTTAAAACTACACAGGTCTCTATCAGGTTTTGCTTTCAGTTTATTAACAACAGCGCGCAGCGAAGCCAAGTGTTGTCTGTATTGTCGTTTGTATTGTTGTCTGTATTGTTTTTGTGTTCGTTAACAGTTTTAAAATGGGACAAACTGTCACGACACCACTTAACCTTACTTTACAGAACTGGAGGGATGTGCAAACATCAGCTCACAATCTTTCAGTAGAAGTTAAAAAAAGAAAATGGATAACTTTTTGTTCATCAGAATGGCCCACTTTCAACTGTGGCTGGCCACGTGAAGGAACCTTTAACCTAACCATTGCCTTACAGATCAAGGCCAAAGTTATGGACCCGGGACCACACGGACACCCAGACCAGGTCCCTTATATTGTTACTTGGGAAGCTCTTATTTTAGAACCTCCCCCGTGGATGAAACCCTTCTTATCTACCCCGGCCCCCCAAATCCCTACCCCCTTAACCCTTCCATCTGCCCCTCAGCTCTCTCCCCCACTCCTTCCCTCTCCAATTTCCCAACCTCAGCTCTCTCTCTCCTTCCCGGGGAGTTTAGCCATGGTCGGCCACTCCCATCTGAAGTCGCTTTTTCTGTTTGGCGCCTGTCTGTTTTTGTGTTTCTGTTTAGTGTTAATTGTTTCTGTTGTCTGTTTTGTTGTCCTTAAAGGGATGGGGCAGCAACTAACAACCCCCTTAAGTCTGACTATAGATCACTGGAAGTCACAGCCTGAGCCGAGATTGTCAGGTTTTGGGAACTTGCTTGTTTGTCAATTATGAAATTGCCACTGACCATCTGCAGGTGGCCTCAGTTAGATCTCAGCCTCGGGCCTTGGCTCGGGGGGGGTCTGAGCGTGGGGGAGAACCTGTCAGTCTGAGGGAAAGGCCGCTAGGGACTTCCTTCCCTTGCCCCAAGATGACTGGGAATTCGCCTCTGCCTTGGAAGACCCCCGGGTCAACGTCTGCAGGACTCTAAGAGAAAAATCCTCCGGAGGTGAGTAGGGGGGTTGAGTCCCCTGGTAAGTGAATGGTGGTGAGATGTCGCCCCATTCACTGAGACTTGATTTTGTCTTTGTGGCCACATGTTTGTCTTGTTAACTTTAGTGTGTTTGTTTTATGGGGTAGGAAAGTTCTGGGTGAGTGTGGCAGGCTCACCCAGCAGACTCTGGATTCAGCTTGCTGAGTGAGAACAGCACAGAGTTCCGGTAGGGATAAACTGGGGCCCATTAGTCCCCAACTCAGCCTTCAGTTCTTGTCTAATTCTGTTTTTAAAATTGGTACCAGTTTTAAATGTGGATCCTTGGTTTTTGTGTTTATCTATGTTTTTGTTATTTATTTATTTAAACATCTCTGAGGGAATAAAAGTTTCAGCTGGGCCTGGTCACAGACCTGCTATGCCCACCCTCCCCGCGAGGCATGGAGGGTTACTGGGCTAGTTTGGTTCCCTTCAAGCCTCAGGCTGCACCTTCTCCCAGTGGAGGCTGCTGGAGGACAGGTAAGGGCGTAGAAGGCTGTGTACCTGGATTGGACTTTTCAGCTAGTTCTGTCTAAAATTGGGTTAAAAAAAAAAATCAGGCCAGTTTAGTCTTAGGTGACTCCCTCCCTCAGCCCTCCTCCAACTCAGAAGAGATTCAAAAGCCTTGCTAACAAGCAAGCTCTGTGAAAATGAAGCACAACAAAGGTACCTAGTTCTAAAAGAAATACTGTCTTAAATTTTTTGTTTAAAACCTTTAGAAAGTGTACGTACAACTGATTTTGATTTTTGCGCGCTTTAAGATCTGTGTGTTTTGTGTGTGTCTGTGAACGTGTTCAAAGATAAAAAAAAAATTGTCAGCATGCTGTAACAATTGGGTGATTTAAATTTAAATTTCAAAAGGTTATGAGGTTTGGACATTACCAAATTTTTTTTAAAAATCTTCACATTGTTTTAAATGGCTTTTTAAAAGGTTCTTTAACTTGCAAATTAAAAAAATCTGGTATTTTAAAAACTAATGTTTTAAAATGCATAAGACTGTTTATACTGTAATCAAGTTATCTGGCTTAACAAAAATGCATTGGCAGTTCGGGATTTAATTCCCTTGGCTAAAATTTGGGATAAATATTAAAAATTTAAATGTAAAGGTTAGTTTAACACTGTCAAAGATGTTACCTGTTCTGTCTACCTAAAACTGTATTTCATTTGAGAACCAAGAGAAGAGACGGGGAAAAACTTAGAAACCAACCGAAGACCTATCTTTAGGGGTGAAGGGTGAACAAGCAGAAGTGCAGTTCAGCTGGTCATGCAGTGGGACAGGCCCTGGGAGGAGTCCAAGCATGATGAGGCAAACTGGCACAAACGCAGTTCATCTAACCCTAAAGAGTCAGATTGGGTGTGTGCCTGCCTATTCCATAGGAGGGGCCAAGTGGCCCATCGTTGTTCTGTCTCTTTTCCCTGCAGATAGGCACTGAAAACATGATGGTTAAAATAAATGATGTGATGATCTGATTAGTATTGCTAAAACTTTCCCTTGGATGTGTTAACATTAAAATTAGGAAGGCCTTAAAAAGAGGGTAAAAATTATTTGTATAATGTGGCTTACTTTCAATTATGTTCTACAATTAGGATGTTTTTAAAAGTTATAAAGATGTTAAATCTAGCTTTGTGGTATAGTAAAGGTGATTGTAATTCTTGCATTAAGGAAAATTGTCATTTGAGTTTAAAATTTTTAATGTGTGTCTGTTTTAAAACAAGCAGCCAAGAGACAATGAGTGACACTTGGCCTCAAGATTTCAAGGGATCTTTTCAAAATGCAAATGAAAACTAAAGTATAAAATATTAAAAATGATTAATAAGAGGCTTTAAAAATTAGGAATGGATTTTTTTGATATAAAGTTTATGACATTGGCCTCAATGTGCAAAAAAAAAAAAAATAGGATTATCAAAATGATTGCTATTCTAGTTTGCTCTTATAGGTTTTTTAAGTTTCCAGCAAGCCCAAAGCAAAGCACAGAGGATTCTTACAGTTTGTCAGATGTAACTTTGACTCTTAATAAGTGTCAGGTAAGTGCATGCTTAAAAGCTACTTCTATGTTGACCACCTTGTTGCTTTTAATTGGAGTAAAATGGCCTTTTATAAGACTCAGTGATCTGCAAACTGGTTCAAAGCCAGCCCGGGCAGAAAAAGGTCCCTGTGAGACTGTCACCTCTACTCAGCCAGCAGAGTGCTGAAAGAGCAAGCAGAAATGCTTTGGGACTCACAGTGGCAGAGTACTAGCCCTGGACTGAAGAGTTAAGGGACAGCATTCAAGCCCCGAGTCTGGGACTCAAAGTGGCAGAGTGCTAGCCTTGAGCTGTAGAGCTGAGGGACAGTGCTCAGGCCCTGAGTTCAAGTCCAGCAACCAGCTAAGGAAAATGCCAATGAGGCATTTATCCCAATGTAGAGAAGACACTCCTGGGACAAAAGCAATGGTGGAGCATCCAGAGGCAGTAAGCCACTGCTTGGATGGCAGAAATGTCAGATCCTAGAGTCATTTGTGTGTGGCCCTTCAAAACTGGTCAGAGCCGGGAGGTCATAGGAAGATAGTTTGGAAGCATGCCTAATGTTCATGACTACCTTGTAAGGGACAGGAACTTGCCAGTCCTCTGTGATAGTAAAAAGCTAATGTTATAAAATGTGGGGGGTAGTTTAAATCTTAACCCCTTTATGTGCCAAAAGCTCTAATTGGCGGTAATATTGAGCTGACACCAGTTACATGAAATTCATCTTCTCAGGAAAAAGTTTGTAAACCTGAGAGTGTGTTTCTATTGATATCTGTCTAAAGGCCTGCAAAGGTAACTCAGGCATTGTGTTAGGGTTACTAGAGATCACATTCCTAAGTCATCCAGAAAGATGCTTTTACAAACCAGAGTGCTAAACAAGCTATACTGCTATAGCTGGAGAAAAGGTCTGTGCAGTTGTCAAAAGTTAAATATTGTTCTTAATGACTTCTAACCCTGATGGCCTCTTTGTAAGGTTATAGGCTCCTGGCTAGGTAAGATCAACGCCCCTAAAGTCAGCTTGAAGAAGTTACAGAAGATGGACCTTCGCCCTTCTACCCCCATTTTAAGATCAAGAGTCCAGAGTCAGTTTTGGAAAAATGAGGCAAAATAGATAAAATAATTTTTAATAAGGGCATAAAAAATAGTGTTAACTGTTGTAGGTGTGCAAGGTGTGGAGACTGCATTTGTCAGAGATGGTTACAAGACTAAGCCTTCTGTGTCTATTTACAAAAATATCTGGTTAGTAAAAAGTTGTGATTTTGGTAAATTGTCCTGAGCTATTGTTTAAAAGATCTTAAAAACCAGCAGGATCAAAGCCTGCCAAGCCTAGGCAATGTATCTTTAACCAGTCTGTGTAGGAATTTACAGCCCAGCATGAGGTGTGACGACAGTCCCTTGGAGCCACTGAGAGACCCTGCTGTTCCGGTTGCTGCTGCTGCTGCTGTACACCGTAATGGGTAAAGTTCAACGACGGCCTGACAGTCACCTGGAGGAACTCCTGCTTGATTCCATCACCTGAGTCGGCTTCCTGGTTGAAAGCTGCTAAATCTAAGATCTTGTGGGACATTCTTTTGGGTGATATCCAGAAACCCTCTCTTCCCACAGTGGATATTGGGGACAAGGATATCACTGGCTTGCTTGTTTTAGGCACTTCAGTGCATAGTAACTGGAAATCCACTTTATGTTCACAGCCTAGTTTGACTCTGATATGGTAATAACCTGAGTGTGTTATCAATAGAGGTAATACTCTTAGCCTTAAAATCTAGCAAGCTTCTGCATCACGGTGGTGCCTTAAGGCTGTTCTAAGATAAAGGTTCCGCAAGCCAAAGGAAAAATTGGGCAGTTTTAAACTACAGCCACAAAGATGGTCAAGGGATTGTAAAAAAGAGGGTGGTAATGAAAGCCTTGGGAAAGGAATTGTAAAGACAGAAGGAAGTAAAGAAAGCCTTGGAAAGAGAATTGGGGAAATTTGAAAAGTAAGGATTGTCTTTAAGACAAACCTCAGAAAGTTTAAGTATGTCGCAAATGGTATGAGTATGTCTTAAAATTGGAGCTTACAAGTACAGCTGGTATAAAATTGATACACGGAGTCAGGACCCTGGACAAACTCAAAGAAAGATTAGACAAAAGACAGCAAGAGTCAGCATCCCAACAAGGCTGGTACGAAGGATTATGGAACCGGTCCCCAAGGTTCACTACCTTAATATCCTCCTTAATGGGACCGCTAATACTACTCTTGTTAACCCTCACCTTAGGCCCTTGCATCATAAATCGCTTAATGCAATTTGTAAAGGACCGCCTATCGGTCGTACAGGCCCTAGTATTAACCCAACAATATCATCAACTTAAATTAACGGAGGGATCTCCAGTTGAATGAAGGATTTCATTCAGGCAAAAAGAAAATGGGGGAATGAAAAGACCCCAGACTCCAGTATATGTTCACCCATTGAGCCCCCCATTGAGCCCTTTAAGGAAAACTGCTGCCCCTTCCCCTGCATACCTAAGAGAGCGAAGCAGGACACAGGCAAGTCATTACATGCCCTAAAGCCAGGCATTCCTGAAAAATAGCCGACCCTCCCGTCCCTTCCTGTAAAACTTAGCTATAATGGCAGGGTAGGTCAGGAGGTAATAAATCACTTGTCAAAATTAGGGAACGAACAGTTTCGGTGCATGACGACCAGCACAGACTTGCCGGGGCAAGTACCGACACGTCAGCTTTCCCCCAACCCCACCTGCCCCATCTGGCCAGCTTAACCTGACCAATCCCCACCCTGAGCGTAATTTGAAATTAACCAATCAATATTCTGTAACCAAGCATCTCGCTTCTGTAACCTTGCTTCTGCTGTCCATAAAAAGAGGGTGCTTTCAAGCACTCGGGGCGCAAGTCTCCCGATAGACTGTCGCCCCGGGTACCCGTGTAACCGGTTCCCAGACACTCAACCCGAACCTTGTGGATCTCGAGGTTGAGTGCACCTGGGAGCCGAGGCATGCCCGAATAAACCTCTTGCTGTTTGCATCCGCACAAGTGGTCTCGTTGTTCCTTGGGGAAGGGTCTCTTCAGATCGAAGGGCACCCCACGCCGACGGGGGTCTTTCAATAGTACATTGTACGTACATGAAAAACAATAGCAAGAAAGATAAAATCTCTTGTGTCCATATCTTGGGGTGCATTTTGCTTAGCATCAGGTTATATGGTCATATGTGCCTAGCTTTTGAACTGTTCTGCTTGTCCTTGGCATATCCTAGTTATTGCAGATAAAGGAAACCATGGGACCTATGTTTTTTGGGCCTGGCTTATTTTACTTACTATAATTTTTTTCCATGTCTTTCCATTTCCTAGCAAATGGGGTGGTGTCATTTTTTCTGATGGAGGCATAGAATTCATATATATAGATAGATAGATAGATATTTATATATATATACATATACATACATATACATATATGTAAATATGTATATGTATGTATATGTATATATATATATGAATTCTATGCCTCCATCAGACTGTATATATATGTTTATATATACATATATATATATGTATATATATATATATATATATGTATATATATATATATATATATATATCACATTTTCTTGATCCATTCATCTACTGAGGGGCATCTGAATTAGTTCCATATCTTAGCTATGGTGAATAATGCAGTGATAAACATAGTTATGCCTGTAGCTTTAGTATGGTCTTGTTTGGATCATTTGCTTAAATGCTTAAAAGTGGGATTGCTGAGTCATAGGGTGCTCTATGTGTAGTCTTTTGAGAAACCTCCATACTGCTTTCCAAAGTGGCTGAAAAAGTTTACATTCCCATCAACAATGCAGTAGGGTTCCCTTTTGGCCACATCCCCTCCAGCACCTGTTGTTATTAGATTTCTTGATTATAGCCATTCTTACTGGGGTAAAGTGGAATCTCAATGTTGTTTTGATTTGCATTTCTTTTATGGCTAGAGAAGTTGAGCATTTCTTCATTTGTCTGTTGGCCATTCTTTTTTACTCTTCTGAGAAGTCTCTCTTTAACTGACTGAATTTGAAAGCAAAGTAACCAGTCAGCTGGAGTGTTGCACAAGTGGCAGAATGCTTGTCTAGAAAGTGTGGAGCCTTGAGATCAAATCCCAGTCCAACCAGAAAACCCTTAAAAGTATTCATTATAGTGCAATGTGGCTCTAGTGATGGAACATCTGCTCAGCTAATGTGAAGCTTTCTGTTCAAAACCCACTATTGTCAAAAAAGAAAAAGAAGTAAAAGGAAGTTCTTTGATGTGATAAAGTACCCACTTACAGAAGTAAAACCTGTATGGCTGTGATTGACTAAAACTTAGTTCACGGCTTCTTTCTAAAAAGAAGTGTGTGTGTGTGTGTGTGTGTGTGTGTGTGTGTGTGTGTGTGTGTGTGTGTGTGTGTGTGTGTATGTGTCTGTCTGTCTGTCTGTCTGTCTGTCTGTCTGTCGTTTTTCTGTGTGTGTGTGTGTGTGTGTCTGTCGTTTGTGTGTGTGTGTGTGTGTGTGTGTGTGTGTGTGTGTGTGTGTGTGTGTGTGTGTGTGTGTGCTGGTCCTGGGGGCTTGCACTCAGGGCATGGATGCTGTCCTTGAGCTTAATTATTTTCTCTCATGGCTAACATTCTTCCACTTGTGCCACATAGCCACTTCTGGTGTTTTAGTGGATAATTGAAGTGTCACACAGATTTTCTGGCTGCCCAAGCTCTGAACTGTAATTCTCAGATATCAGTCCACACCCTCCCCCACATACCCACACGTTTTGTAGATAGTACTACAGGTGGCAGCCACTGGTGGTAGGACTTTTTCAATTTTCATCAGGCTTAAGTAATATCTGTAAATTGAGTTTAAGTTTGTTTGTAAATACCAGATTTTAAGGATAGAGTCATCCCTGAGTTAGTCATCCCTGTTTATTTTGCTTTAAAAATTGTAAGTGATCCTTGGGAGGACATCTTACAACCATCAAAATATACTATTTCTGGCCCCTCCAGATTTTGTGTTGCTTGATGGATTTTACCCATGAGTGTATGTATTTATGTACCTATTTCTTATTTATCTGTTAAAGGCTACTTTTTTAAAGTATTATCTAATCCATTAAGGAATTCAATTTAGGCATATTATTGGAAGCATTGTATATTTATTTTCTTTGGCTAAATTGTAATCTTCCCAATACTACAGACTATAATACTACTGACTATAGTATTGTTTTGTTTTGTTTTGTTTTGTTTTGTTTTATTTTGTCATGGGGCTTGAACTCAGGGCCTGAGTGCTGTTCCTCAGCTCTTCAGTTCAAGGCTAGTGATCTACCACTTGAGCTACAGCACCACTTCAAGTTTTCTCATGGTATATTGGAGATAAGAGTTTCACCAACTTTCCTGCCCAGGCTGGCTTTGAATCGCAATCCTCAGATCTCAGCCTCCTAAATAGGTAGGATTATAGGCATAAGCCACCGTCGTCCAGCTCGGACTTCACTTTAATTTCCTTCTTGAATTATTTTCTTTCTACACACACACACACACACACACACACACACACACACACACACACACACACACACACACACACACACACACACACACACATTCCTGAACTATGCTTGCAAACGTCATCCACTAGAGATTGTATGAATGACCAAATGGCTTGAATATGCTGGCAATGATATGAGGCTTCAGGCCACAGACATCATATAGGTGCAGTCTATAGATCATTGCAATCTGTACTTAATGAAGTATTGTAAATTCAATAATAATCCTTGCAATAATTATGCAGATCAGTACTGGCAGAGAATTAACAGTTTAATTTTAAAGATGCTTCAGACTATTTTCATGAGGGACCAAAACTTCAATGCATAAAAATCTCAAATATTACATCCTTTGTTCCTATTGTGTATGTAAAATCATAACTTTGTTTTCAACTCATTTTATTCTGCTGTAGTGTGTGTCTAATGCTCCTTCCATTTCAATACTGTTTCTTTTAATGCCAGTCTTGTGGGGAGTCTCATTTCCAACCTGGCTCTGCCTAGTTTGCTTGTCCCATGATACTCTCAAAGGCAGCACAAACAGATAATACTTTCTAAAATAACCTCAAAATCTATCCAGGACATTGATTTTAATAATACATCATTGGTGGATTAAAGTCAAAGTCATTTTCACTTAATTTTCAAGTATATGAGTTTTCCAAGATGGTAGCAGTTAATTGCATAGACTGTTGAGACTTCAGAAGTTCTTTAGGAAATTGTGTGGATATTTATATACAAACATACATGTTTGTATTCCCTGCCATATTATCTATTCATAAAAATACTTTTCCCAGAATCTGTTATTTCCAAAGGTGACTTGGTGGCAGAAAGAGTATTTCAGCTTCAATAAATTTCCTCTTTTTGTTGTAGTATATTCTTTCTTTTATCCTGCCACAATTTGTGGGATGGGTATTCTCCAAAGACATTAGTTGTTGATAGTTGTTGTCTTAAGAGACTTCTGAGTCCCTATTCAGGGATTTTAATTCACTCTCTCAAGCTTTTAAAATAAACCCCTCCTAGTGTATTTCATGTTTTGGATTTCACTGAAGAAATCTCTTATTCAAATTCTGCTTCAGTCTTCAGGCTTGAAATAAAACTTTGTACACACATACTCACATGTATATGTAAATGTATATTTTTATAAATATATATTTATGTATGTGTGGGTGTGTACTCATGTGTAAGTGAAAATACATCCCTGACAAAAGTCTAGTTTGGGGTCCAAGTTATTGTTAACAAAGATTGGAGTGGCATAAGAGTCACTTAATTATAAGTAGGTAGAAACACCAGATAGGAATAACTGCCATTGTTCATGATATGTTGTTGTAAACAGCTTTAAAGATCAGAATCTTAAGATATTATCAAAACGCCAAGATAATTGAATAAAAATATAAAGAAGTTAACATACTAGAATTAGGAATATTGCGTGAATGAAGTTTCTTGAAAAGGGGACTTCAGAAGCCTTTTCTCTCTGATTTCTTCCTCCCAATTTTTCACACACATGCATACTTCCCTTTCTATCTATATTTTGGGAAAACCAATAGAGCTTTGATAATCTTAAAATTAAGTTTCCTATCACAATGTAAAAGGATTATTGTGTCCTTTGCCTTCCTTGAACAAATATAACACATTCTCTGTAGCAAATTTTTAGTCAGGTGAGCAATCTGAATGGAACATTAAATGTATTGCATTATGTATTCCCTGACTTAATTTGCACAGGATTTCCACCAAGGAGAGGTATCATACAGCAATAATTAAACAGGCCCTGGGGAAATTGAGTCTCCACTGTATACCTGTGTTTCTATGCACAAATAACTAACCTCCTTAATTATGTGATAGAAATGATCGGTTACATTAAAGTGGTCACTGAGAGGGTTAAATTAGATAAAACACCGAGTACAATCTGGCAAACAGGTGATACTCAGAATATTGTGGTTACTTTTATTATTACTGTTTTTTATATTATAGATAATAAGACCAGGGAGAAATAATTGGCCTGTTCTACCACTTGATATAAAGGTTGCCAATAGATTTCAATGTTATCTCTAAAAGCTGAGAACATTACTCAAACCTTTTTCTTTTTCTCAATATCTCAGTGTGGCAGAAATAAATCATCTACATAAGGAGCAGTGATGGCTATTAGCTGATTATTTTCTGTTAAAGTTGTTGATCTTACAGTAATCTATAAATATTGGGTGGTGGCTATTTTTATTTCTTTGAATGAAACTTTATTAGAGTTTTAAATGGATGAGGTAAAAATCCCCTGTGTGCATGTGAGACTGTATAAATGGAATTACAAAAGGGTATTTCTGTGGAAGAATTTCAGAAGCTACCATGTGTCTTCTACCTGTAAGCATTATCTTCTTATGATTTTATTTTTAGGAGACTTTTTGGCACTTCTGTAAAACCCTCACCTCAAGTAAATCAAGGAGTAAGAAAGAACAGTGGGAGCTGCTCAAAATGGTATTCTGGAAGCATCATTCTGATTTCCCTTAGGGAACCATTTTGACATTTTATCAGACTGAATCTACTAGTCTACAGAACATTTACTTACATTTAAGATTAAAATTCACAAAAATAAATATATTTTTGGTAGTATTTGCATTTATATAGATCTTTTGATATAGTTTATAACATAGTTCTACAGTCCAATGAATTAAAGTTTTATGGCAAGAAATGTAGCTGGGCAAAAATGACAGATATTATTTACAAATGTCTCCCCTTTAACGCATTTCTGCATGTGAGAAAAAATATCACAGATTACAGAAAAAGTGCAAATGGAAGGAATTAGTTAATGCCTATCATCATTATATTTCAGTTTCAATGGTGATCATAAAATATTGCACTGAATATATGGATATTAAGGGAATTTTATCAGCTCAGACAACCATCTAGATCCATTTCAGGTGTCATCACATCAAAATTCCTACAGCATGTGCTAGGATGTATTTTTTTGCCTAGGATGTATTTCTAAAGGTGGAAAGCATTTATTCATAACTTGTGTTTGTAATTCTGACTAGACAAGGAACACATAAAAGATATGTGCCACTAGAAAGAATTCTAAACAATCATTAACATAAATTATAGAATCCTATGTATTTCAGGAGAAGTTTCTCAACAGACAACTGAGAAGGTTAGTCATTTTCTTCATAAGAATCCAGCTGTGGAATCATCAAATATTCCATGAATTAGAAATCTATATTCCAAGTTTAGTTCCATTTCAAAGTTTACCATAGAAAAATGCTATCTTATTACACTAATATAAAGCAGTGTATTTCTAGTAGCAATGTTGAGTGTTCTCACAGTAGGCTGGAAGGGAATCTCCTCTGCTTCTTTGAAGAGAAAAATGATTGATCATCTTTCATTTAACTGAAATTTAATAAAAAATATGCTTCAATGATTACTATATATATTTTAAATTTTTTCATTTTATTTTATTTTTCATTGTAAAGGTGAAATGTACAGAGGTTACAGTTACATAAGCGAGGTAATGAGTACATGTCTTTTTGAACAGTGTCACCTCCTTCCTCATTTTCTCTCATTTTTCCCTAAATACCTCCTCCCTCCAAGTTATATAGTTAATTTCCATCATAGTGTCTAGTGAGTGTCGCTGCTGAATTAGTTCAGCATTTGTCCCACCATTTCTGTGCTTACCTTTCCCTTCCTCAAATCAAATAAATTTATACAACACAAAGGGTACAAAAATAAAAGATAGCAACAAAAGGGAAAAATGCAAACAGTACAATAAAAATCCTTTATTTCTTGGTGTTCATTTTGATAAACATCATTTTATATAATCATATACACAGAGCTATTGAGCCCTTGCCATCCTCTCCTAAGAATATACTCTTTTGGTCTCACAGTGTGAATGTTTAGAATCTGTTTATCAATTCCAATTGTCTTTTACTATCCATTGTGTTTACTTGTAGATTTATAGGCAAATTCTAATGATTACAACTTAGGGAAAATATGTAACCTATAAAAATCTTTATGCCAATTCTGTCTTACATAGTTGAAGATCTTTGAGGTATATATGAAATAAAAGTGGGCTGGTTCATATGGGCATATTAACCCATTACAATGATAGTAAAACATTAGTATTTCATGAGTTTTTCCTACAATGCTAATCACAAAATTAAGAATCTATCAGTTTAATATTCCTACTTAGCTGTCTTTATGATGGTTCTTTTGTGTGACTCATTGTTAGAACTCATCATTATAGTCTATGTGTAGATACACAAAAATGAATACTGTAATTGTATGAAGGTTATTTTTGCCTTAAACTCGGGCTTCATGTTCTTGCTTAGTTTTTTCAACCATGTATGATATTCTAACACTTGAGCCATACCCCCACTCAGCTTTTTTTCTGGGTAATTGAAGATAAGGGTCTTTCAGGTTTATCTCCCAGGATGGCTTTGAATTGCAACCCTCAGATCTCAGTTACCTAGGTAACTAGGAATACAGCTGTGAGCCACTGTTGCCTGGTTCTGTCTGAAGATTCATTGGACTGTTACCAACAGAAATATTTGATTTGTCATAGCTATACTAGCATCACATAACATAATTACTATTAAAATGAGTAACCACACATTAACTGCACTAACATATATAGACATACTTGAACTGATTATGAACCAAGTCCCCAAAGAGAAATAATGAACTAAGATAATTTTCTAAATGTATCCAATACATGGAAGCACATAAGGAGCTTTGTGAAATAGATTCTTGGTCTCAAACTAGTGTTACTTAATCAAATTATATAGGGATGGTACAGTAAGAAACTTTCTTGGGGACTTTTCTGTTGGTTAACATGACATGCCAGGTTTGTGAATGATGAATTTCAACTAAAGCTAAATAAATGTGGTAAAGTTTTGTTTCTTAAGTACTCTCAGAAATGAGGATCCCATTAGGCCTATATATAGTGTGTATATGGAATTAATTACCTGGCTACTTATACAGATGTGTTTTACTTGCAAAACAAAACTACACTATACCTTGACTGTAGACACAATAACATCCAGTCTTGCTTTTCATTTTTTTAACTAGACATTCACAACAATATCATTTATTTGATTATTTCACAGGCATTTATCTCTTTATTAACTTAATTTCTTCATTTTTTTCTTATTCTGAGATTCTAATTGTTTAATTGCTTTATTTCCTCTCAGGAATTTATTTTCTGTTAATGTGAAGATAAGGATACTAATAGGAGAAAAAAATCTGAGAAGTATGAGGTTAACTAATGACCAGTCTTCTAGAAGAAATCTCAAGTGTCAGGAAATTAAACATTTTGTTGGGCCAATAGAGCATATAGTAGTCATTACACATGCATTCCTACTGCCATTCCAGACATTATGAAACTGTAAATCATAGTCTGATCCAGCTATTGTTTCTTTTTTCTTTTTCCTTTCTTTCTTTCTTTTTTTTTGTTAGTTGTGGAGCTTGAACTCTGGGCCTGGGCACAGTCCCTGAGCTCTTCAGCTCAAGATTAGCACTATACCTCTTGAGCCACAGTGACACTTCTGGCTTTCTGAGTGGTATATTAGAGATAAGAGTCTCACAGACTTTCCTGCCTGGGCTGGCTTTGAACTGTGATCCTTAGAGATCTCAGCCTCCTGGGTAGCTAGGATTTCAGGCATGAGGCACTGGCGCCAGGCCAGGCTGTTTCTTACAGAGAGTAACTAACTCATTAAAGGTGGACTTTCACATTATTTAACATATATATATGTATATATAGTATTACATATATATATCATATGTGCATGCATTGATTAGACTATTGTCAACAGAAATAGTTGGTTTGACATAGCTCCCATAACATTGCATAACCTAACTGATAGCAATTAAAATGTGTAGCCACAAGAGGAACTTTGAACTGATGATGAACTCAACCTCCTAAAGAAAAATAATGAATTTAAGCAAATTTTCTAAATGTTTTTTTTATTATTTTATTTTATTTGTGAACATACTGTACAGAGGGGTTACAATTACATGGGCAGGATAATGCATACATTTCTTACCAAGCTTGCAGCCTCCTCCTTTGTTTACCCTTCACCTCCCTTCCCAGCCTCCCCCCTCCCCCCCATGTGTCCAATATATGTAAATCTTAAATAATCTTACTTTTTCCAGTGAACTCTTTTCTCTCCTTTTATCTAAAACTCAAACAACTGATATATCAGCTAGAACTGAGAAAGTAAAACATTATTTCTAAAATTGGAATCAGAATATAGAACAAAACCTAAATATTAAAATATCTGTTACACTGTTTCTGAACTGACTGAAAGTCTACTTGGTTTAATTACCTAGTTCAAATAACCCATATGGGCATAAACATATTTTCTTTGGTTCAGTAGCTAATTTTCTGGAAGTACAGGAATAAGAGCTTTTAATCAAAAGTCACCTGAATTCAACAGTTAACTCTGGTGAATTAAGCAGATTTCACCTAAATAATACTTCAGGATAAATTAGTATGAGGTTGTTTGCAAACATTTGAACAATTCATGATTTTACCTTCTTTGACTACTGCATGACATTATACAGTTTTATGAATTCTCAGGCTACCTAAGAATTCCTTTTTGCTTTGTGACAACACAGCATGAAAATTTTATTTTTTTCTAATTAGAAAATGTTATTTAGAGCAATATTTTAATCAAGTCAGTAGGCTGATTTATTGTTTTCAAGATGATGTTGAATATAAGGGCCAGTCAGTAGCAAAATATCCACATATTCCTACTTTCAGATATGTATACAAATATACTGATAGATATAGATGTAGATAAATATATCTATATTTGATCATTTGTTTTCAGAGAAATTTCACATTTATTATTTCATTTAGTCTTAATATTCTTAAATTTTTCACCTTTCTATTATTTTCAAATAGTCAAACGAAGAGGTTTCAATTTAACATATCCATTTATGTGTACAATGTATCTTTTTTGCAAATAACATCTTCTCATCCTTTTCTTTTGCCATGGGGCTTGAACTTAGAGCCTGGGCACTGAGTTTTTTTTCCACTCAAAGTTAGCTCTCTACCACTTTGAGCCACAACACCACTTTTGCTTTTCTAGTGGTTAATGGAAAATAAGTCACATGGACTTTCCTGCCCAGGCTGGCTTAGAATTTTGATCCTCAGATCTCTGCCTCATGAGTAGCTAGGATTACAAGAATGAGACACTGGTGCCTGGCTCATCTCATCCTTTTAAATGACTGAATAGCATTCCCTTGTATATAGGTATCATATCACATATTCTTTATTCATTCATCAATTGCCACTTAGATTATTTCCATATGTTGGCTGTTGTGATTTTATTTCAGACTGGAATAGCTAGCTCATATGGAAGTTGTACTTTTACTGTTTGAGGATGTTCAAAACTGTTTTCAGTAGTGGATATACAAATTTACATTTGTACCAACAGTGTGTATAAGGCCCATTTTCTTCCTATCCTCACAAGCACTTATTATCTTTAGCATTTGAACTCAATGTGGTTTTATTTTGTTTTTCAATTTCAATTTCAATTATTTTTCTTGACTTCAAAAGCTTGTACAAGAGGGTTATGATTTAATGTGTCCATCTATATGTCCAGTGCTTCTTGAGAAGAGTCATCCCTGCCATCATTCTCCCCCATTCCATCTGTTCTCTTCCACTAGACTCATTTCACATTTCCCACTTCCTTTATCATATATGTATATTGTGTTCTTTTGTTTGTTCCTTGATCCCTTTTTCACTCATCCACTCTCACCCACTGTCATTTCAGCTTTTTGTATGCATTTTTTAAACTGCATCTTGGTCAGTGCCATCTCTTCCATCATTCTTTCCCCATATACATCCCATCCCTATCATATTGGCTTTACTATTAATAAAGTATATTTATTTGTTTTGCATTTAAAGTTTTTCCATCATCAAACCTCAAAACTTGCTTGAATATTTAAACAAGTAAGTCAAGTCCAGAGAGAACCAGAGTGATAGAAGATCCATTTATTCTCCCTTATTTGTAGAAGCTAGTTTTAGCTTATATACTCAGAAATAAATATGTTGATTGGTATTCAAATATATACAGATATATTAACTGAAATACAGTAGATTCAAAGGAAATGTCAAATAGTTTGGTTGCTTAGAAAGCCAAAACCAAAGTTCAGCAAAATAAAACAGGAAGCAGGTGTCAAAGGGAAAAAGGTAGAGAAATGAAGAGGAGAATAGTGGAAAAATGCAGCTGGGCTTTGGTGGCTCAAGCTTGTAATCCTAGCTACCCAGGAGGCTCAGATCTAAGGATTGAGGTTCAAAGCCAGCCCAGGCAAGAAAGTCTGTGTGATGCTTATCTCTAATTCACCACCAGAAGAGCAGAAGTGGCACTGTTGCTCACGTGGTAGAGAACTTGACTTGACCTGAATTGCTCAGGCCCACAATTCAAGTCCCACGACCGACCAAACTATAAAATAAAAAATAAAAAGAGTGGGCAAAAGCAGACAAGAATCCAGTGTATATCCTATAAAATTGAGAAGAGTGAGAGAATGAATGGGTAGGAGGACTGTGTGAGAATGTTGAAATGGGTGATATTAATCGAGATACATTTTACTCATAAAGTGCTTTGATAAATGTCAACCCCTTTGTAGAACTACTTCAAGATAAAAAAATTAAAAAGAAAAAAACTTTTCATACATTGTCTTCTATTCCTTCATCTTTTTATTTGTAATGTGCACTTACCAACTTTGCCCCTATGTTACCATTAAATATTTGTTTTTAACTTCCTACTATAGGCAAGATCCTCTGCTAGATAAGAATAAAAAATATAAGTGAAATTATTTTTTTGCCTTCAGGTTATTTGATTTTAATTAATGCCCAAGGGAAACTAAGTAAATTTATTTTTCCTAAAAATTCAAATTCACCCCCATATTATAATCATTAGCTAGTAGGTTTCATCTTTGTCTTCATTTCTTTCCAGAAATTACCTGAAAGCAAAGATTGATTTCAAGATTCTAGTACTCTCTCAATGTTAGTCATATACTAGGTATTTAATATCCATCAAATCCTTTTTAAAGTTTGTAAGTTCTCATTAATCCACAAAAATTGAAATCATCTCTTCAGCATGCAATGTGGACCTACTGATATCCACTTCACATATGTTGGAACTCAGATGTCTTTATAAAAGGAAAATATACGTTAGGTTATATTGTTCATTAGATTGCAGTCTTTGATCCACCCCAGTCCTGTCTCAATCCCTTTCCTCTGTCAGCTTGAGTTTCTTCTCCCTTTGGGTATCAGGCATCCTAGGTCCCCATGTGTTGATAACTTGAAGGCAATGAAGAAAAATATTTCATTATTATTTATGTCTGTTATGCATTGTATGTTTGGTTATACTAAATTGAAAATATGCTTATGAGAAAATTTAACATGATATATGTCTTACATTTACGACTCACTATATTTTTGTCAACAAGGATGGTCAAGACCATGCCTGCCTCCCCTCTCTCATTATACACACGCACACCAGTTTTCCATCCTCAAAAACCTCTGTTGTCTTCCCAAAGTGCACATTATACTTTTTCAACTCCTTGGCATAATCTTCCCTCAGCATTACCAAATAGGAAACGCCTCTGCATGCCTCTCAATCAAGCTCCCCTCCCAATCTGCTTTAGGCATGTTTTTAATACATCATCCTTTTCAGAATTTTATTTACGTACTACTTATCCACATTGTACTGTATTTCTTGGTTAATTTCTGTCTCTTTAAAGACTGAAATTGATTCTGAATGTCCTGTATCCAATGCATTTTCTGAATTATAAACAGCCCTTAGCAAATACTGAATAAATACAGGAAGAAACTGGTTACATATGTGTATGCATATATATGGAAACCTTAAATTTGCCTTTTCTGAATTTGTGTATGGAGAATTCAAATACATAAATCTTAAAAAAGCTAGTTGACCAAAATTACAACACTCCATTCACCAAAACAAGCAAGCAAAACAAACACCAACTCAAAATAGAAACCACTCAGAAATAAAGTGGATGAGTATTTATTTGTAAAGACATATTAACTTCTTTAAGAAAAAGCTCAAGTTCTTACAGTCTTGAAGCTACTATGTCAAAATTTGGCAATAAGGAATTGGCGCTACAAAAATCAATGGAAAAGAGTAGAGGAAGAAACAGTGGCAACTTCTTCCAAAATAGTCATTCAGTAATATCACAGGTATAGCTCAACTTTTCACTAGATGTCAAAATATTTCTTTGATGGCACCTCATCCTCCTCAGGCTTTAAAATGGTTAATAATTTCCCAGGTAACTGTGAACAAAGATAATATCATGGTTTATTTGCACATTTCTATTAGTAAGTACAAGTCTTAAATCATTAATCCCATAGTAGTATCTGACAAAATAATCTCCACTGTGGTTAGGAAAAATAGGTTGATAACTGCAGACATCCTGAAAATTACAAAAATCTTTAATGAAATTAAGTACTTCAGTGAAGATTAGCCAAACAGGAAAAAGCCTGAAAGAAATGCCTCCACTACCACAAAGTACTCCCTGAACATTTTGATTTGCCAAGAAAGCAATGTAGTTTGCAGTTAAAACATTGTATGTGGTATGAATTTTTTAAATTTTTGCTTATCTTGAATTATTTTACATTTCACAAAGCAGTTTATGTATATATTTTGATCAATGTCACCTCTTTCAACCTTCTTACCCACCTCTCCCCTCCCCACTTTTTCCCTCATTCTTGTTAATGTTATAGAACATACACTGGATTCTTATATGAATTTCCCCCCTCTTCTCATCTACATCATTTCTCTTGACCTCACCCCACAACTTTTGAGTACCAGCTTTGTAGTTTTTTATTTTGCTGAATTTTGATTTTGTCTTTCTAAGTAAACTGAGATATCCATTAAAATGACTGTTGTCTGTTAATATATTTGTATACACTTGCATACCACCCAATATATTTACTTATATATAAGCTAAACCTAGTCTTCCATATATGAGCGAAAACGTTAAATATTTTGAATTACACAGACATTATGACTTGCTCTGAAAAGGTTTTTTTCTTACCTCCAAAATATATGATTTTCCCTGAAAGCATTTTGATTTTCGCAGAGAGCATATTGTTTTGCTTGAAAAATGTATTGGTTTGTCCATGAAGCATATACATTTTCCATGGAAGCATATTGGCTTACATTAGAATTATATAAGTTTGCCTCAGAGGTACTTTGGTTTACATTACACATATATTGGTTAGTATCAGAAGCATGCTGTTTTTCATCAGAATCATAATTGTTTTGTGAGAAAATGTTTAGGTTCCCCCAGAAATTATATGGTTTTGCTTCAAAGACATCTTCGTTTGACCAGGGAACATACCATAGTGTTCTCAAATAATTGTAGCTCTCCATAGAAACTTTCTGGTTTGTCCACCAAAAATATGAGCTTTCTCCAGCAGGATTGACATTTGGTTTTTGAATATTTACATTTTCTCCTTGAGGATCTGGCTTAGATAGGCTTTTGTGGCTGCTATGGTGGCTGCCTCCTAATGAAATATTTTGTGCCTCCATGATGTGGAACTTGGAATACTCTTTTGAACTTACCATTTTAACTTCACAACGGCTGGCCCCAATGAAATGATACCTCCTTTCTAACAGCTTGATTACTGGGGCCTTCTCCGTGTACGTGATGAAACAGAAAGCTCGTTTTTTATTTGTATGAGGACACAATGGTCGCTCAATAGTCTCAATGTTTCCAAATGTTCCAAAGTATCCTCTGATTCTTTGTTCAGACATATGTGGGTTCAACCCACCCACAAAAACCTTTTTGAGGAGGAATGGAGATTCTATGGGTTTTGCTCTTTTAAGTTCAATATTCTTGCCATCCACAAGGTGCTGTTTTACTTGGAGCACCTTTTCAACGCTGTCATTATCTTTGAAAAGTACAAATCCAAACCCCCTCGATAGTCCAGTTCTACGGTCAGTTTTTATCACAAAGTCAATGATCTCGCCAAACTGAGCTAAATATTCAAGGAGGCCTCTCTTACTGATACTATGAGACACTCCTCCGATGAACATTTTACTGTCGTCTCTCCGAGAATTGCTGGCCTCAATACAGTACCCTTCAAGGAATTTTTCTTCATCATCATCACTGAAATTCAGGACAAAATTGGTCTTATCCATGGGAGTTGAGTGGGAGGCAACTTCACCACCGGCAAAATACATACATAACAGGGGCTCAACTGACAAAAGTAGTAAAGAGGATAGGTACAGAAATGGACGTCATAATACGTAGTCCAAGGTTAAAAGAACGTCACAAAAGTAATCTTAGATATGGAGCTTGGTTGCTATGGCTCTAGCGCAGCAACCGGAGTTTGTCTAAAAAAGACAGCAACTTCTCTTTTTGCTTTGTTTTCAGATTATTTTTCCACAAAACATTGTTGAAACCATTTGTTCTTTCTAGAAGGAGCCTTGAATGTCTAAGCAGTCCCTAATTTTTTACATCCTTCAGGTAATTTGTAGGGGGCAAGAATGGGGAAAAATGGAAGAATTATAACATGCTATACAGAGAGCATATTCCTATGGTTTGTATGATATGCTAATGAGATCTAATAGACCTTTTTATTTTTCTTTTTTCCCCTTTTGTTTAGGACCAGTCCTGGGGCCTATACTCAGGGCTTAGGTGCTATCCCTAAGCTTTTCAGCTAAAGGCTGGTACTCTACTAGTTGAGCCTCAGCTCTATTTCTGGATTTTTGGTGTTTAATTGGAAATGACAGGCTTACAGATTTTTACTGCTCTGGCTGGCTTTAAGCATGATCCTCAGGTCTCAGCCTCCCATATAGGTAATATTACAAGCATGAGCCACCTGCACTCAGCTAATAAAACATATTAAAATCACAGCTTTGTGGAGATTTATTTACATATCATACAACTCATCTTCCTAATAATGTAGGATTGTTTAGTCATTACCAAATTCAAATTTAGAACACATGTTCTCTCCCCCAAAAATAAACTTTTAAGAAGTTGTTCCTCATTTCTCCTCAACCATCCAAGTTGTAGTATATACGGCCTTTTCTCCATAATTTATTAATGTATATGTTTCCATATTTGTTTATTTTGTGCTATATGTGTATTATTCTTTTCGTGACTAAATGATATTTAAATGCATAGCTTTATCTCATTTTGTTTGAACACTTCTTTGATATTTGCTAGCTTTGATTGTGCTATATGATTAGACAAAATTTCTGCATCAGGAAAATGTCTAAAAAATTTTTATAGTCATTTGCAGTTCTCATTTTTGGTATGATGAGTGAGTAAACATCACAATTGATCATACTACTGAACTGGCTATAGTATTAACCTCTCCCATGTCAGAAGGCTAAAGTTCAATTTGAATGCTAAATTTCCCTATTTTAGCCATCAGATACAATGTAGGAATTTGCATGTATCTCTCCCTCCCTCAAATATTAGTTCTTGGAAGAGATGGGTGTCTTTTTAAGTTTTTAATTTTTAATTTTTTAGATTTTAAAATTTTTATTGTAAAGGTGATGCACATAAGGGTTACCATAAGTAAAATTCCTTTTCAACAGTGTCAACACTCTATCTCATTCTCTCCCAATTTATCCCTTCCAGACTTTCCTTCCCCCAAGTTGTATAGTTCAATACCAACATAGCGTCTAGTGGGTTTCATTGCTGAATAGTGTATCCTATGGCTATATGCTTCATTCCACTCAAAGAATTTCTCCAAGTACTCATTTTTAAGGTAACAGTCTTATAGTTGGCAATATCCAGTTATTTCTCTCTACAAATTAAGAGATTATGTTTTGATCATAATTTGGAAACAAAAAGAAGCTCAACCTAAAATGCCAATCATAGTTTGATGTTTTCAGTGGACACCTCAGCCACTATGCTCATTCTGCTGCTGCCACTGATCTCTCAGGTGTTTCCTTCATCAGCTTCAGGACAAGCTCAAAGTTATTATGAAGATTGTAAAATTTTACGCGATATGAATAGGAAAAAAATGGCCTATCAATACGTAGATAAGAGTCTATGGATCAGTTTGTTCAAGAAGAATATTATTTTGTTGAAACATCTTTAGGAAATCTTGCATTTCCTAAAATAATTGTCTTGTTAAAAATTAGAAATCAGGTTCTTAATGTTTAGTGCTTATTATGTCCAGTCCACATGGAGTAAAGTAGCACTGGAAGCTTAATTTTATCATCTTTTCTGACTATCAGACTACAGGTAACTCTCTGCAGTCCAGCCATCAATGTGTTAATCAGCTCAAAAATCACATTTCTGGGCCACCACAGACTTTTTTAATACATAAAACCCCAGCCCATAAAAGGATCTGACATAGGCATCTTGTCTTCCTTATACTTGCTCACAGTGTTTGTTTGTTTATGCTACTATGAGGCTTTTGAACTCTGGTCCTCTCACTTGCTTGGTTTGTTGTTCAGATGAAACTCTACCACTTGAACCATTCCTTTAGCCTGGCTTTTTAAGGGTTACTTTTGGAGCTGGAATCTCATAGCTATTTCCTCTCAGGCTGGCCATAATCCACAATTTTATAGATCTCAGTCTCCTAAGTAGCTAGGATTACAGTTGTGAAACACTCATAACTGGCTTTATTTTAAAATTGCAAGTGAAGAAATTTGGACATTTAATTCTCTCAATGATTCTTTTCCCTATGTCTTTAATAAATTAACCATATCTTATGGTATATGACTCAAAGCTATAATAATATTTTTGTGCAAATGAAAACATTGACAATAAAATTAAAATTCAGGGAAAATGAATTAATTCACAAAGGTAAAACTACAACCATTAATAAGCATCTCTAGCTCTCACATGAATCTTGAATTATTTGAAGCCTTGCCTGTTCCTAAAATTTAGATGCTTGTCCATGTTTTTGTGCCTTGCTTTGTTCTCAGTGTTCTTCCCAAATGATTTAATTTTCTGCTCCTTCAACTTCCATTCCCATTCCATCTGTTAACTTTTATAGTTTCCTCAAATTGTCTCTTCTTTGTGAACACATTCTTTGTATACATCTTTACCAAAGTTCTTGTTTATAAGCTCCCTTTGCTGCACTGCAAGAGGCAGAGTTCTGAGGAGTATAGTCAAAAGCCAGCCTTGGAAAACATTTTTATGAGACTCTTATTTCCAAATAACCAGCAAAAATCTGGAAGTGGAGGAGCACCAACCTTCAGTGAAAAACTGAAGTGAGAGCTTGAGGTACTGAATTCAAGCAAAAGTACTGTACAATAGGCCTTGATTTCCCCACTGATCTGTGAGCTCTAAGTAGTCAAACACTGAGATATTTTATGATGAAAGGTAGTAGTTTACTTGATTTCCCAGCATCATTTATTGAAAAAAAACTTTTCTTTTTCCAAAGTTAGTTTATTTCTTTGCCTTTGTTGAAAGGCAGTTGTCTGTATATTAAATGATCGATCTCTACATTTTCTATTCCTTTCCATTAAACTGTGTGGTGTGTCAGCCTTTATAAAAATATCATGCTGTTTATATTTTATTGTGAAAATACTGTTAAAATTACATGGGCAAGACAATGAGTAGATTTCTTATCAAGCATTGTACCCTCCTCTTTTGTTTCCCCTTCCCATCCATTCCCATCCTCCCCTACCCCCCACACAATCCACCCCCCACAACCCCACACCCAACTTGTAAAGTTCGTTTTCAAAATAACGACTTGTACAACTCATTGTTGCAATGGTTCCACCTGTATCCCTAGTTAAACGATTTGTTTTTCCCCTTTCCCTCCACAAATTTTCCGACATCAAATACAGTGAAAACGGGTTATACCATGGGGGCGGACATAAAAAGCAACAAAGAAATAATCTTATAAATGTACTAGAAACAATTGCATGAAAGAAAAAAATTGAATACATATCTTAGGGTTCATTTCCCTAACATCAACTTATCTGAACTTTTCTGCTTGATTTAGACATATACTAGATATTGCAAATAAGTGAAATCATGGGACCTATGTTTCTTTGGGCCTGGCTTACTTCACTTAATATAATTTTTTCCATGTCTTTCCATTTCCTAACAAACGGGGCAATGTCATTCTTTCTGATGGAGGCATAGAATTCCATTGTGTATATATACCACATTTTCTTGATCCATTCATCTACTGAGGGGCATCTGGGTTGGTTCCGTATCTTAGCTATAGTAAATAATGCTGCAATAAACATAGTCGTGCTGGTAGCTTTAGTGTGAACATTTGGGTGAATGCCCAAAAGTGGGATTGCAGGGTGATAGGGGAGCTCTATGTGAAGTCTTTTGAGGAACCTCCATAATGCTTTCCAAAGTGGTTAAACAAGTTTACACTTCCACCAACAATGCAGTAAGGTTCCCTTCTGTCCACATCTCCTCCAGCATATGTTGTTATTACAGTTCTTGATTTTAGACATTCTAACTGGAGTGAGGTGCTATCTCAATGTTGTTTTCATTTGAATTTATTTTATGGCTAGAGAGGTTGAGCATTTCTTCATGTGTCTACTGGCCATCCTTCTTTCCTCTTCAGAGAAGTTTCTCTTCAAGTCTTTAGCCCACTTATTTATTGGGCACTTGTTTCTTTGAAGATTTGTTGTGAGGAATTTAATTTCTTGAGTTCCAGGTATATTTTAGATGTGAGACCTTTGTCGGTTATATGGCTAGTGAAGATCTTCTCCAAATTGGTGGGCTTTCTATTGATCTTGCTAGCTATGTCCTTTGCCATGCAGAAGCTCTGCAACTTCATGCAATCCCATTTGTCCAACCTTTCTTTGATTTGTTGTGTTTCTGGCTCTCTATTAAGAAAATTTTGGCCTGTGCCAAGGAGACCTAGGGTTTCTCCTATTCCATCCTGTAATGTTTTCAGAGTGCCTGCTTTGACTCCGAGGTCTTTGATCCATTTGGAGTTGATTGTGATGCAGGGTGATATATAAGGATCTAGCTTTAGTTTTCTACAAGTAGTTAACCAATTTTGCCAGCACCATTTACTGAAGAGGCTATCTTTCTTTCATTCTATTTTTTAGCTCCCTTATCGAAGATTAGATGGCTATAGGTCTGTAGGTTCATTTCTGGGTTTTCAATTCAATTCCATTGATCCTGAGGTCTGTTCTTGTGCCAGTACCAAGATGTTTTGATTAATATGGATTTATAGTAGAGTTTGAAATTTGGTATTGATATTCCTATAGCTGTGTTTTTCTGGTGAGGATCATTTTTGCTATTTGGGGTCTTTTATTGTTCCATATGAATTTTTGGATTGCCTCTTCTATTTCCTTGAAGAATGAGGTTAGAATTTTGATAGATATCACATTGAATTTGTAGATAGTCTTGGGAAGTATTGCCATTTTCACGATGTTGATTTTTCCAATCCAGGAGAATTGGAGTTTTGCCACTTTCTAAGTTCTGTTTTGATTTCCTTTTTCAAGTTTTCATCATAGAGGTCCTTCTCTTCTTCTTTTCTTTTTTTATGTTCTTTTTTATTTTTTATAATTTTAATTTTAATTTTTTGTGAACATACTGTACAGAGGGGTTACAATTACGTGGGTAAGACAATGAGTATATTTCTTATCAAGCATTTGTTTACCCTTCACATCCCTTCCCAGCCTCCCCCCCCAATCCCGCCCGCCCCCCCCCCCACCAAAGTTGTAAAGTTCATTTTCGACATGACAACTTGAACTTCTCATAGTTGACACGGGTCCACCTGTATCATTATACGACTTGTTTTTCCCCATCTCCTCCACAATTTATATAGTGAAAGAGGGGGTTATACTGTGGGGGAGGTACATACAAAGCAACAAAGAAATAATCTTATAAATGAGTTAGAAACAAATACATGAAAGAAAATAACATTTAAATACATATCTAAGGGTTCATTTTCCTAACATCACATTATCTGACCTTTTCTGCTTGACTCATACATTTACTAGATATTGCAAATAAGGGATACCATGGAACCTATGTTTATTTATGCTTGGCTTACTTCACTTAATATAATTTTTTCCAAGCCTTTCCATTTCCTAAAAATTGGGGCAATGTCATTCTTTCTGATGGAGGCATAGAATTCCATTGTGTATACATACCACATTTTCCTGATCCATTCATCTACTGAGGGGCATCTGGGTTGGTTCCATATCTTAGCTATGGTAAATAATGCTGCAATAAACATAGTTGTGCTGGTAGGTTTAGTGTGGTCTTGTTTGTAAACATTTGGGTGAATGCCCAAAAGTGGGATTGCAGGGTGATAGGGGAGCTATATGTGAAGTCTTTTGAGGAACCTCCATACTGCGTTCCAAAGTGGTTGAACAAGTTTACACTCCCACCAACAATAAAGTAAGGTTCCCTTCTGTCCACATCCCCTCCAGCATCTGTTGTTGTTAGAGTTCTTGATTATAGCCATTCTAACTGTGGTGAGGTGGTATCTCAATGTTGTTTTGATTTGCATTTCATTTATGGCTAGGGAGGTTGAGCATTTCTTCATGTGCCTTCCTTCTTTCTTCTTCAGAGAAGTTTCTCTTCAAATCTTTAGCCCACTTATTTATAGGGCAGTTGTTTCTTTGAGAATTTGTTGTTGGGGTGGGAGATTTAACTTTTTGAGTTCCAAGTATATTTTAGATATGAGACCCTTGTCTGTTGTATGGCTAGTGAAGATCTTCTCCCAATATGTGGGCTTTCTATTGATATTGATAGCTATGTCCTTTGCCATGCAGAAGCTCTGCAATTTCATGCAATCCCATTTGTCCAACCTTTCTTTGATTTGTTGTGTTTGGGGGAATCTATTAAGAAAATTTTGGCCTGGGCCAAGGCGACCTAGGGTTTCTCCTATTCCATCCTGCAATGTTTTCAGACTGCCTGCCTTGACTCGGAGGTCTTTGATCCATTTGGAGTTGATTCTGATGCAGGGTGATATATAAGGATCTAGCTTTAGTTTCCTACAAGTAGTTAACCAATTTTGCCAGCACCATTTACTGAAGAGGCTGTCTTTCCTCCATTTTATTACTTTAGCTCCCTTATGGAAGATTAGATGGCTATAGGTCTGTAGGTTCATTTCTGGGTTTTCAATTCTATTCCATTGTTCCTGAGGTCTGTTCTTATGCCAGTACCAAGCTGTTTTGATTACTATGGCTTTATAGTAGAGTTTGAAATTGGGTATTGATATTCCTGCAGCAGTGTTTTTCCATTGAGGAGTGTTTTTGCTATTCGGGTCTTTTATTGTTCCATATGATTTTTGGATTGCCTCTTCTATTTCCTTGAGGAATGAGGTTGGAATTTTGATAGGTATCGCACTGAATTTGTAGATAGTCTTGGGAAGTATTGCCATTTTCATGATGTTGATCTTTCCAATCCAGGAGCATGGAATTTTTGCCACTTTCTAAGTTCTGTTTTGATTTCCTTTTTCAAGTTTTTCAAGTTTTCATCATAGAGGTCCTTGTCTTCTTTGGTTAAGTTAATTCCTAGGTATTTTATTTTTTGTCGGGCTATTATGAATGGAGTTGCTTTCCTAATTTCAGCCACACTTTTCTCATTGTTGGCATACAGAATAGCCACTGATTTTTGAGGGTTAATTTTATACCCTGCTACTTTGCCAAAGTTTTGAATCAGCTTGAGTAATTTGGGAGTGGAGTCTATGGGATTCTTTAAATACAAGATCATGTCATCTGCAAAGAGGGACAGTTTAACTTCTTCTTTCCCTGTTTGGATCCCCTTTATGTTTGCATCTTGTCTTATTTGATGTAGCTAGGCATTCTAATACTAGATTGAAGAGCAGTGAAGAGAGTGGACACCCTTGTCTTGTTCCTGAGTTAAGAGGAAATGGCTTTAGTTTTTCACCATTAAGTATAATGCTGGCTGTCGTTTTGTCCTATACAACCTTTATTGTATTGAGGAATGTTCCATGGATTCCTAATTTTTCCAGAACTTTCATCAAAAAGGGGTGTTGGATCTTGTCAAATGCTTTTTCTGCATCTATTGAGATAACCATGTGGTTCTTATTCTTGCTCCTGTTGATGTGATGAATTATACTAATTGATTTGCATAGATTGTACCAGCTTTGCATCCCTGAAATGAATCTTGTTTGATCGTGGTGTATAATTTTTTGGATGAATTGTGAAGTCGATAGGCCGTAATTTTGTTGAGAAGTTTTGCACTGATGTTCATCAAAGAAATGGGTCTCAAGTTTTCTTTCTTTGATGAGTCCCTGCCTAGTTTTGGGATGAGTGTTATGATGGCTTCATAGAATGAGTTAAATAGTGAACTTTCTCTTTCAATTTCATTATAGAGTTGGAAGAGTATTGGTGTGAGCTCTGTTCTGAAGGCCTTGTAGAATTCTGTTGTGAATTTATCTGGTCCTGGGCTTTTCTTAGATGCGAGGTCTCTTATTGCTGTTTCTATTTCAATGCTTGATATGGACCTGTTAAGATGGTTTAAGTTGTCTTGGTTTAGGTTCAGCATGTCAGTATTTCCTAGAAAAAGGTCCATTTTTGCCATGTTCTCACACATTAGCATAAAGGTTTAAGAAGTATTGCCTTGTAATGTTCTGAATCTTGGTTGTTTCTGTGGTGATGTTTCCATTCTCATCTCTGAGTTTATTTATTTGGGTGTGTTCTCTTCTTTTTCTAATAAGATTTGCTAAGGGTTTGTCAATTTTGTTAATTTTTTCGAAGAACCAATTCTTTTGTTTTGTATTTCTATGTTTTTTTAATTCTAATTCGTTTAATTCTGATTTAATTTTCATGATTTCTTTCCATCCACTCTATTAGAGTTTATCTTGCTGTTCTTTTTCCAAGTGGTTCAGATGTCTAATTAAATGGTTAGTTTCAGATCTCTCCAGTTTGTTGATGTAGGAACTCAGCTGTAAACTTTCCTCTGACTACTGCCTTTGCTGTGTCCCAAAGGAGCTGTTAACTTGTGTGTTCATTTTTGTTGAATATCATGAACATTTGAATTTCCTTTCTTTTTTTGGGGGGTGGGGGTCCAGTCGTAGGGCCTGAACTCTGGGCCTGAGTGCTGTCCCTCAGCTCTTCAGCTCATGGCTAGTCGTCTAGCACTTGAGCCACAGCGCCACTTCCGGCTTTTTTTTCTTTTTGCATATGTGGTGCTGGGGAATCGAACCCAGGGCCTCATGCATGCAAGGCAAGTGCTCTACCACTGAGCCACCTTCCAGCCCCTTGAATTTCCTTTCTAATCTCTTCCATGACCCACTGGTGATTCAACAGTGTGTTGTTCAGCCTCCATGTTTTACAGGACATTCTTTGGTGGCTTTTGGTGTTGAGTTCTAATTTTATTCCTTGTGGTCTCAGAGAATACAAGGCACAAACTCAATGTTTCTGAATTTACACAAGTGTGCTTTGTGACCTAAAATATGGTCTATTTTGGAAAATGTTCCCTATGCTGCTGAGAAAAAGATATATTCTGATGCTGCTGGGTGAAATATTTGGTAGATATCTGTTAAATCTAGCTGATCTATGCAGTTGTTTAGATCTCCGGTTTCCCTGTTGAGTTTTTGCCGAGTTGATCTATCTAGTGAGGAGAGTGGTGTGTTAAAGTCCCCAATAATTAATGTCTTTGGACCGACCTGAGCTTTGAGGGAAAGTAGTGTTTCTTGGGTAAATATGGGTGCTCTGTTGTTTGACTAATAGATATTTAGAATTGTAATATCCTCCTCAAGGAGAGATCCTTTAATTAGTATGTAGCAACCTTCCTTATCTTTTCTCACTAATTTTAATTTGAAGTCTATATTATCTGATATTAGGATTGCAATTCCAGCATGTTTATGGGGGCCGTTTACTTGGTAGATTTTATTCCAGCTTTTCATTTTCAAAATGTGTTTGTTTTTATGGACAAGGTGTGACACCTGACGCAGCAGATAGGATCTTGCTTTTTAATCCAACTGGACAGTCTATGTGGCTTAATTGGAGAGTTAAGTCTACTAATGTTGAGAGTTAGTACTGAGGAGTGTTTGGTAGTTCCTGCCATGTTATCCACTTTCTTGGGTGCTGTGGCAATTGGGTTCTTGCTATAGTTTTTGCATTCTCAGTTTGGTTGCGTTTTCTTGGCCTTTATTGTGATCTTTTTGGTTTTCTATGTGTAGGATATCTTTAAGTATCTTTTGTAGGGCTGGTTTGGTGGAAATATATTGTTACAGTTTTTCTTTCCTATGAAAGGTTTTGATTTGACCTTCAGTTATGAAGGAGAGTTTAGCTGGGTACAGTATTCTTGGTTGATATTTGTTTGTCTTTAGAGCATGGCATACATCATTCCAGGCTCTTCTTGGTTTAATTGTCTCTGCTGAGAAATCTGAGGTGATTCTAATTGGCTTCCTTTTATAGGTGATTGATCTTTCCTCCTTGACAGCATTAAGGATCTTTACCTTGGTCTGAATTGATCCTGTGGGGATTATACTCTGACGGTGGGATGTTCTGTTCTGGTCTGGTCTATTTAGGGTTCTAAAAGCTTCTTATATCTGAATAGGCCTATCTTTTTGCATGTTTGGGAAGTTCTCTGCTAGGATCCTGTTAAACAAATTTCCTAGACCATTAACTTCTCTTTCTAGGTGCTCCTCTACACCCATTATCCTTAGATTAGGCCTTCTGATGGTGTCTTCCAGGTGTTGGATAGATCTATCATATTTCTTGGACTTGTCTTGGATGGTTGTATGTTCTTTCTCTATAATATCTATACTGTATTCAATCCCTGAGATTCCATCTTCTGCATGGTCTAACCTGCTGTCAAGACTCTCTACTCTGTTTTTTATCTCTTTTCCTTCTAATTTGTCAGCTTTGATGACTTCAGATTCTTTGTTGCAGCTTTATTTTAGATCTTGAATGAACTTCTTTACTTCCTTAATTTGGTGTTCAGTGTTTATTCTCAAACCACTTAGTTGATTGTTTATCGCTTCCTTGGACTCCCATTATTTCTATTGTGCTTCATTTATCGTTCCATTTGTGGTCTTCCTGAATTCTTTCAGCTCTCTGTTTATGGATTCCATGAGTACCTCGATTGTTCTTTGTCTAGTCTCATCCCACTCTTGCAATTCCTGTATTACCCTTCAATTAGCTTCCTTATATTCACACAATTCCTGTAGTTCTGACTGTTCTCAACCTGCTCACGCAAGTCCTGTATCACTCTTTGAGTAGCTTCCTCATGCTCACGAGATTCCTGTATTAATCTTTGATTTGCGTGCTCACACTGAGTCCTTTGCAGGTTTTCAATCTTTTCATTCACCATGTTTACCAGTAGTGTCTGCAGAGCTTTTGAAGAACTCTGTTCTGGATTATGCATTATCTGCTGTTTCACCGCATTATCATGAGTGGGATTTGAGATACATAGACTTGCCATTTTTCTTGTGTTTTTCCAGCTTGTTCTGCTCATTTGGTATGAAAGTAACATCAATTTTGTGCTAGAACACTATTTTAAGGCAAGTATAAACCAAAGTCCTCTAGTTGCACAGTGAAAATGGCTGCAGACAATCTAGTTCAACAGATACAATCTATCCACCATCAAACAACGATGGATTAATGGATTAAGAACTGCAAAGAAGTATTTGGCAATCGAGAAATTATTAGGTTTAGGGAGAAATGTGGGGAAAAATAGGATTAGAGTGATGTGGAGAGGTTAAAGGAGAGTGCATTTAACCTAGTCCTAATCTCAGAGAGGGAAATGCATTGGACAGAATGATAGGAGAGAGATTAAAAAAAAAAACAAAAAAATGTAAAAACAAAAATTTAAATATAGAAATAAAACACTTAAAAATTATGTAAGCTTAAAGAAATGATATTGAGAAGTTTCTCTTTAAGTCTTTACCCCACTTATTTATTAGGCAGTTGTTTCTTTGATAATTTGTTGGGGGATAATTTTTTGAGGTCCAGGTATATTTTAGATATGAGACTTCTGTGAAGAGGAAAGGCCAATAGACACATGAAGAAATGCTCAACCTCTCTAGCCATACAAGAAATGCAAATCAAAATAACATTGAGATACCACGTCACCCCAGTTATAAAGGCTAGAATCAAGAACTGTAAGAACAACAGATGCTGGAGGGGATGTGGACAGAAGGGAACCTTACTGCATTGTTGGTGGGAGTGTAACCTTGTTCAATCACTTTGGAAAGTAGTATGGAGGTTCCTCCAAAGACTCCACATAGAGCTTCCATATGACCCAGAAATCCCACTTTTGGGCATTTATCCAAATGATCACAAACAAGACCATAGTAAAGCTACCAGCACAACTGTGTTTATTGCAGCATTAATTACTATATCTAAGCAATGGAACCAACCCAGATGCCCCCCAGTAGAGGAATGTATCAAGTAAATGTGGTATATATACACAATGGAATGCTATGCCTCCATCAGAAAGAATGACATTGCCCCATTTGTTAGGAAATGGAAAAACGTGGAAAAATTATATTAAATGAAGTAAGCCAGCCCCAAAGAAACATAGGTCCCATAGTTTCCCTTATTTTCAAAAACTAGTATATGTATGAGACAAGCAGAATTGGGTGAGATAAGTTGATGTTAGGGAAATGAACCTCAAGTTAAGGATTCAATTTTGTTTTCTTTATTGCCATTGTTTCTAACATATTTATAAGATGATTTCTTTGTTGCTTTGTATGTCCCTTCCCCAGGGTATAACCCCTGTTGTCATTGTATTTGATATTGGTATAATTTGTGGAGGGAAAGGGATAAAACAAATTGTTTAAATAGGGATAAGGGCGGACTCATTGCAGCAATGAGATGTTCAAGATGTTATGTTGAAGTATGAACTGTACAACTTTGACGAGATGGGGGGGGGTATTCGCGGGGGAGAAGATGGGAAGGGACGGTAAGGGGAAACAAAGTAGGAAGTAACAATTCTCAGTAAGAAATGTACTCATTACCTTGCCCATGTAATTTTAACCCCTCTGTAAGGTATTTTCACAATAGAAAAAATATTAATATGTAAAAAATAAATAAATAAAATAAAATAAAGCAGTGATATTGAAAGAAGAAAAGGATAGGATGAGAGGAGGGGAGGAATAAAAAGGAGACATGAAAAACTAAAAAATAAAAATTCTTAAAATTTGTTACTTGAAAATTATAATCGTCAAAAGACATAATAATGCTTAATGAAGTTAAGTCTAAGAGGCTGTGAATTGATTAATAAATTTCTGGTTTAAGTATGTACACAATGGGGGATAAGGTCTAATATTCGATGACGGATATATATCTGGGGATGAGGAGAACGTCAATTAAGTCATGCAAAAAAGAAAGAAACAGAAAAAAAATGAAAAGATTAAAAATGAGAAGGACCAAAAGGTCAAAAGATATGAAAAAAAGCACACACACACCTATACCTAAAATAAAAAATATGAGAGAAAAAATTAATAGAAAGCAATTTTTATTTTATATTTGCATTACTTGTTTATTTTTTAATTTAATTTAATTTTATTTGTGAACATACTGTACAGAGGAGTTACAATTACATGGGCAGGATAATGCGTACATTTCTTACCAAGCATTGCAGCCTCTTCCTTATTTTTTTAAATAAAAATATAAAATGTGCAAAAAAGAGTTCTTTGATTTTTTTGGGAAGTGGGGAATGTGAAGATCCTGTATCTCCCTTGTGTCCGTAACCAGTCTCTTGGTGGAATCTCTGGTCTGTTTGCTGTGTTCGATTTTCCTGTGGCTTGATTAGTTTCTTAAGTCAATTTGCTTTAGCAGGCAGAAATATGCTCTGCATTTACCCAGGATTTTGTGATCTTCCTTCCAGGCTAGTTCAGTAGGAGCAAGATCTGCTTTGAGTATCACAGAAGAGGGAGATGGCTGTTTCCTCTAGTTTGTAGATGCTGTGATGAGGCTAGGTTCTGAGTAGGGTTGAGTCCTTTCAGCAAACAGTAGCTTTTCCCTGAGAGCCTAGCTCTTGAGACACTCACAGAGCCCAGCCTGGATCCATTCTCAGGGTTTATGCTTACTGAATTTCAATTGATTGTCTAAGCTGTTGTAGGGAGGGGCAGCCTCTGGCTCTGTTTACCCAATGAAGAAAGCCACTCCTCAGGGGCGGAGTTCTCTCTGCCTGGGTTGGGTGACTTTCCCCTGGGCAGAGCTGAGACTGGTAGGTCAGTTCCAGCTCCTGTGACTTGCTAAATGCCTCTTTAGTTTTCTTCCAAGGCCTGAGTTGGAGCTAGCTGCTCATCTGGGCCTTTGTCAGTATGAAAGTTGGAGATCTCAGGTGGTGAGGGTGGGGTGGCCTTCCCTTCTCTGCTCCCTGGGAAGGAGTGAGGATGTCAGGGTTTTACTCATGTCAGAGTCTTGGTTCCTGGGGCGTCTGCGGTCTGCAATCTGCGGGATGAAATATCTGCTCCTTGTCAGTTCTTGCAGGTGTTGAGTAGAATCTGTTGCCTGCTGTGTCTGACACCTTTGTCCTGGACTCTCTCTGTTGTAGGTATGGAGGTTATGGCCACCACTGTTGCTTCACCAACAGCCACAGCCACGGGTACTGGCAAATGCGCAGATCTGTCTCCTTGTTTGGATTTTCCCTCTCTGGCCAAACTCTCTGTACTGTCATGGCATACTTGGTGTGCTTCTCTAGCCTAGGACTGTTCACTGGAACACTAAAATTGCTTTCTATGCGAGAGCTTGTTTAGCCTCCAGCTTCTCCTCCACCTTCTTCCTACGATCTCATTTTTATTGTTATATGATACAGGCTGCCCCTTTAATCCTTTTACTCTAGTCCTAATCCTTCATTCTCTGGGTCCCAAGGAAGTTTTGGGTCAGGGAATGTTAATGAATCAGGGGAAAAATTATCCTTCCTTCTGGATACATAATGCAAATCATTTAACCTATCCATTTTGGTCAAGAGTACATTCTAGGTGCATGGGAATACTACACTATTATTATGTAATTATTGTTGAGGTAGTAAAAAGAAATGTTTATAAAATTGTTTACTCTTGATCCTCTATTGAAAATATGTATGTATACTGAAGTTTTATTCTCCCATATACATATGTTATGATCATTAGCTGTTCAGAATGCATTGTAAAAGCTCTTTTCAACTACCAAAGGTAATATAATGAGGGATATTTAACATTACTTATCTATGGCAATTATGCCACACAACAACTCAATGTCCTTTATAGATTGAAATATTGTCTACTGATCATAACTTTCCTTATGGAACAATACTTTATTCTTATTCTACATTTACTCAAAATACATATATTTGAGGTCTGAATTGAAGCCATTGGAGAGTTCTTACCTGAGAAACTAAAAAATGAATACAGCAATATTAGGTCCCTAGACAATTAACAATACAATCATGAAGCCTATTGAAATTGTTATAATAAATGTTGAAGGGGGATAAGGGTGAGGGGTGAGGTATTGAGTTTAGGATACACTGAATATATGGCATTGACATGAACCCCCTATGTACAACCAATACTCACTAATATGAATTTTGAAAAGAAAAATAGAAGATAAGTATTTGCTGTTGCTGGGTTAGGCAAATCAAGTCCTTAATACGTATGGCTATCATAATTTTTGTATTTTAGAAAACATGGAATACCTGCATTGGATTTGTTTTATTGTCTCTTGATGATGCCTGTGATATTCATTGCTTGTAATTTGCTTGTCCCTTAGATATTAGTATCTCATTCATAATTGTTGGAGAATGAGGAATAAGATGAAGGATGATGTATGCCTTTGGAATTAATTTTATTCTCTTATAATGGAACTCAACCTTGGCAGAAAGAGGCTGTGGGATTCATAAATCAGGAAAGTAACCTGAATTTATCCCAATTTGATATGCTCTCATAGAGCTGTCTCTGTGGTAATATATTTTTTTAATGCTCTGTTGAACCTGTTCTCTTTACTGAAATGAAAATGCATGTTTGACATACTTGGTCTAGTTGGTTGTTTGATGAAATGAGATTTTCCTTACTCTTTTCTGCCAGTGCCTATTACTTAAATTGAGAGTGTGAACAGATACTTTGAAAAATGCTCATTTAGGGAATAATCTTCTCTAGTAACTTTGAATGTATCCAAATAATGATAGAACTGAATGGACTACATTGAACTTAGACTGAAAATTAATTTGACATCAAATATTTTAACTGCTGAATCTGGCTTCTGAACTGCCTAGATGAATCATTGAAAATCCTTCCTTTGTCATTTGTAAAAAAGGCTAATATTAAAAAAGAATGTTCATATGCTTGCATGTAGGAGTATAGGAAGATTAACATAAACTTTCTGGTGTCAAGATTATTTCACATGACATGTGTGGGTATTCAAACAGGCACTTGTCTTGGAATTAGTTTAAAATAGGCAGTACAGTTATAACAATCTCAAAGATACTTTAAAGTTAAAAAAATTGCTAGAAGTTAGACTTATTCTTCCCCTTCAAAATGTACTGAACAATGCTCCATGTTTATTAAAGAGAAGACTTACTCTGATGCCATTGGTCTTTAGTTTTCCTTAAGAGCTTTGTTTACTGTGTATGTCGGAGGTTATCTTATTGCCTATTGTGGTAGGATGTACCACAGAAAGATTAGAAATCCATTTCATAACCACCTGTGTATAACATGGAGAATGATAAAACAACAGTGTCTTTCATTTTACTTTTTCACTTCCTGGTTAGCCAGTGTCATATAAAGATATTGGCAGTACTTTATGGATGAACGGACAGATAAAAGACAAATTTGAATATTGAGAATTATTTTCTAATTTTATTTTTACAGAAAAATCACAGTTTACCCTAGTGTGAATTTGAATTAAGCTTCATAATGGTGATGGCCAATTTTGATTTTTGCATAAGTTACTATTTATTTATTCTTGTGATTTTAACATTATTTGTGAGAGGACAAAATCTTTGCCATCTGATTTAATTTTGTTTATAATTGTTATCTGGGGGAGAGACTTTGTTCACATTTTTCTTGATTTAATAGAATCTGTATTGTTCAAACATTAACTTATGTAATTCATAAGACAACTATACAAGCATATGAATCATACAATTCTACTTTAGCCAATATTACTATCTGAAAATGTATGAGCAAATATAAGAAACTCTTATCCTGCTGTAGAGAAATCTGTATGTACTCTAATGGCTGATTATTTTACTCATATTCTGTTCAATGTGATCTTATTTTCAGTTATTTTTTCTGGGTCAAAGAAGCATGTATATTTAAATATTCATAGATTCTATTTCTTCAGTGTAAAAAATAAAATACTGAGATGCAGAGAGAGTAGGTAGTGCTCTGCTTTGTTGCTTATAAAAAATTTTCACTTATCTTCTCTAGGGAAAATTTGCTGACTAATAATTTCCCATTATGATTATGTAATGAGTGCAGTTCCAGATTTCATAAGGGAGCACATGCTTAAAAATGAAAATATACAATCCTTGCATTTCATATTTTCTCTCTGTCCAGCTCCATCTTATGCATAAAATCAAAGCAGATCACAGAACAGTTACAGTGTTAACGATTTGCAGAGGTTTGTGTTAAGTGCACAGAACATGAAGAAAAGATTTAAGAAGTTCAATCAATACAGCTGAACAACGAAGGTACTATTGAGAATAGCCTGACAGACATGAGCAAAGGAAGGTTAATGCTGCTTCAGCGAAACACTTGGGTTAAATACATAAACAAAGCGGTGGGGGGGTCTAAGATACGTCTAGAATTGGAAGAAGAGGCAAGAAAAAAGTGCACAATTCAATGTCTGTCTTGTTGCAAAAACAGAATTGAGAAGAAGAAAAGAGTGTCCCTTGATGAATAATGTACTATGGTGAATAAGTAGGTAGTTCTAAACGAAATCAATCTTTTTCACTGTTTCCTCTGACAGTTATTTACTTTTACCTGGAAGCGTTACCTGCTACAGGTTAAGCAATCCAAATGTCAAGGCCGTTTGGAATTCTGAACAACATACTTCTGAATATTTGTAAATGAAGGGAGTAATAATCCTTACATGGGAATTTATCTTTTTTTCCTCCTGTACAAAAATCTACATCAGTATCCCTATTTAAACAATTTGTTTTTTCCCTTCCTCTCCACAAATTATACCATCATCAAATACAGTGAAAACAGGGGTTATATCGTCAGGGAGGGACATACAAAGCAACAAAGAAATTATCTTATAAATATGTTAGAAACAATAGCAAGAAAGAAAAACCCATTTGAGTCCTTATCCTGGGGTTCATTTCACCTAACACACAGGTGGACCCATTGCAACAATCAGATGTACAAAATGCTATGTTGAAAAACGAACTTGACAACTTTGGTGGGGGAGGGGAAGAAAGGGGGCTGGGGTGCAGGGTTGTGGAGATTGGAGGGCAGGGATGGTAGGGGAAAAAAAAAGGAGGATGCAACAATGCTTATTAATGTAATAAGCTTATTACCTTGTAAGTGTGCTTATTGTAACCCCTCTGCATGGTATTTTCACAATAAAAAAAAAAACAATTAAACAAAAGAAAAAAGAAAAAAATCTAAAAAAATCCACATCATTTTTTTATCAAGGCAAGCTGATGATGTTTTAAAATTATTTATTTCAGATACTTATTTGGAGATTCTCTCCAATTGGAGATTCTTGTTACTTCCCTTTCATGGCTTTCCTTTTACTTTTGCCTTAAAATATTATTTTTAATATGTGTTCTGCAATCTGTGGTAAGGTAATCATGTCTTAATTTTTTCTAACAGATTAATATCAGAATAATATGTATTTTCTCTCGTAGAAGCCATTTCCTAATGTATCTATCTTACTTAGCTTTAATACCTGATTGCCAGTATTATCAGAGGCTAAGCTTAACGCAAAATTGCTATAAATTTCATGCATTGCAATTTTGAGCAGCATGTAATGAACAAAAATACTCATGATAACTTACATTTTTCCTAAGGGCATCAATGGAATAGTCTGAGTATCATCCACATGGTGACATATGATAGGAGATGAGTTAAAAATTGGAGTATTTAGGAATATGTGTAGGCACTGAACTATGACCTCTGGCTGGGAAAAATAACTTTTCTTACGAATTTGCTGTAGGCTACTGATAGACTTTTTTTGGTGGTCATTGGGCCTGAATTCTGGTCCTGAGTACTGTCCCTCAGCAATTCAGCTCAAGGCTAGTGCTCTACCACTTGAGCTACTTCTGGCTTCTTGTGCTTATGTGGTGCTGAGGAATTGATCCATGGGCCTCATGTATGCAAGGTGAGCACTCTACCACTGAGCCACCTTCCTAGCCCTGTAATAAACTTTTAAACAAAGTGTCTATTGTAATTATAGGGAGAAAATGAAATTGTTCTGGAACTAGAAAAGTAGAGTGACAAATGTTAGTTAAGAAGGAGGAAATTATAAAGAATCCAAAAGACAGAATAAGTAACAAGTCAAAGTAAGTCAACACTAAACCCTGAGAAGGATCAGGTAAGTTTCCAGAGGCTATGGCTATGGACTTACTACAACTTTAATGTGAATCTGTTATTTAGAATGTAGAAAGTTTTAGTTATGACTTCTTTGAAAATAAGTACAGAGTGGCTATATTCATTTGAGTGACTATAGACAAAATGCATGGGTGATGATATGATTTATAAAAGTTAGGAGCATCTGAATTTTGAAGGAAATCATTGAAAAACTAAAGCCACAGAGAAGATTTTTTTTCACTTTCACAGTAGTGGTAATAGAACTCAGAGTTTCATGTTAGTGAGTCAAGAACCCACTACTTGAGCCACATATCCAACCTATTTTGCTCTGGGTATTTTCAGACAAGGTCTGTATTTTGCTCTAGCTAGTCTATGATCTTCTTACTCATACTTCTTACTATATCTGGGATGACAGGCACACATGACCACACCAATCTATTTTTTTTGTTGAAATGTGTATGTAACAAACTTTTTATTTTTTGTCAGTTGTGGGGATTGAACTCTAGGCTTGGGCACTGTTCCTCAGCTCTTAAGCTCAAAGCTAGTGCTCTACCACTTGAGCCACAGTGCTACTTCCAGTTTTCTGGTGGTTTATTGGAGATAAGGGTCTCATGGACTTTCTGCCTGGGCTGGGCTTTGAACTGCAATCCTCAGATCTCCACCTCCTGAGTAGCTAGTAAGAAACATTTTTTCCCAGGCTTAGATTCTATACATGTAAGTACTTCATCTAGCTGTTGATTAATATGGGGGTTTCTAGTAACTTTTTTTGGACAGGCTTTGAACTTTCATCCTTCCAATCTCTACCTTCTTATTACCTAGTATTACAGGCACAAGCCATTGTTTTCTGGCTTTTTGATTGTTTTTTTTCATGGTATTGGGATTTAAACTCAGGATCTTGCACTTTCTAGGCTGGCACACTAACACTTTTGTTATAACCCCAACTTTTGTTTCCCTTATAGGTCATTTTTCAGCTAAGGTTTCGCTTTGTGGCTAACGCTGTCCCAGGACCCTGATTTTTATATTTATGTCTCCAAATAACTGGAGTGAAATCCCAATTACAAGCTTATAGGTATAGACATGTAATTGGGATTTCAAGTGTGAACTTCTACATCCTATGGCCACCTAATCTTTGATAAGGGAGCCAAAATTATCAGATGGAAGAAGCCTCTTCAACAAATGATGCTCGCAAAATTGGCTCTATGCATGTAGAAAATTGAAGTTAGATCCTTATACATTATCCTGTACTAAAATCAACTCCAAATGGAAGAAAGACCTCAACGTAAGATCAAATACCCTGAAAATATTACAGGAAGGTTAGGGGATATGCTAGAGCTCCTTGGCACAGGTCAAAACTTCCTAAATAAAATTCTAGAAATACAAAGGGATCACATTAAACTGCAGAACTTTTGCACCACAAAGGACATAGTAGCAAGATAAATAGAAAGGCTATGGATTGAGAAAAGATCTTCACTAGCTATACAATGGATATGGGCCTTATACCAAAAATATACATAGAGCTCAAAAATTAAATCCCTCAACAAAATATCCTTAAACAACCATCCCATTAGTCAGTGAGCTAAAGAATTAAAGAGGCTTATCTGGAGAGAAAATAAGAATAGTCAATAGATACAACAAGAAATGTTCAACATCTCTGGCTACAAAAGAAATGCAAATAAAACCACATTGAGATTTCACCTCACCCCAGTTAGAATGGCCATTATCTAGAAAATAAATAATAATAGATGCTGGCAGAAATGTGTCCAAAATTCAATGCTACTACACTCTTGTTGGCAATGCAAACTGGTTCAACCACTCTGGAAAGCAGTATGGAGGTTCATCAAAAAACTACACATAAGGCTGGGAAGGTAGCTCAGTGGTAGAGTGCTCGCTTTACATACATGAGGCCCTGGGTTCGATTCCTCAGCACCACATAAGCAGAAAAAGCTGGAAATTAAGCTATGGCTCAAGTGATAAAGCACTAGCCTTGAGTTGAAGAACAGAGACAGCGCCCAGGCCCAGGGTTCAGGCCCCATGACCAATAACAACAACAAAAAAGACTATACATAGAACTACTCTATGATCCAACAATCCCACTCGTAGGTATTTACTCAAATGATCACAAACAAGTCCACACTAAAGCTATCAAAACACCTATGTTCATTGCAGCATTATTTACCACAGTTAAAATATGGAACCAACCCAGATGCCCCTCAGTAGATGAATGGGTCATAAAATGTGGCATATATACAAAAAGGAATTCTATGTTTCCATCAGAAAGTATGGCATTGCACCATTTGTAAGGAAATAGAAACACAGGGGGAAAATTGTATTAAGTAAGCCAGACCAAAAAAAACATAAGCTCCATGGTTTCTCTCATTTATAATAATCAGTATATGCCTAGGATAGTCCTATCAGATGATCACAATAGTTTAATAGCTATATACTTATGACCATATAAAGAAAAGCTAATCCAAATGAATTCCAAGATATGGGGGGGAGGTGTTTTTTTTTCATTTTTTCTTTTTTTTGTTCATGGGGCTTGAACTCTAGGCCTGTGTGCTCTCTCTCAGCTCTTCAGCTCAAGGGGAGTGCTCTACCACTTGAGCCACAGTGCCACTTCCAGTTTTCTGGTGGTTAATTGGGGATAAGAGGCTCATGGGGTTTCCTGCCTGGGCTGGGCTTTGAACTGTGATCCTCAGATCTCAGCCTCCTGAGTAGCCAGGATTACAGGCGTGAGCCACTGGTGCCCTGAATGCTTTTGTTTTTAATGTATTGTGTGAAGTCGTTTATTTTTCTTTCATTTGTTTGCCTTTGGTTTATTCTCTGTTGTCACTTTTTTATTTTGGTACCGTGTGTCTTGTATATGCTTTTATCTGATTTGGGGAAATAACAAAATGGTGAAGCAAGGACAAATGGAGAACCAATGCAACAGTGATACTCAGTTGGAAATGAACTTTACAACTTGGGTGGAGGAAGTTGGGGGGAGAAATAGTTGTAGAAAATGAAGGCGTGGGTAACTGTGTTCAACAAGAAATGTACTTGTTACCTTACTTATGTAACTGTAACCCCTCTGTACATCACCTTTACAACAGAAAATTTTAAAAAATATTTTTAAACCATTTAGAATATATAATAAATAGTTACAATTATGTAATTATAATAGCCTATTTCAAAAACAGAGAAAGTACTGGGATAGAAATTTCACTAAAGAAGAGGAGGTAATGATCATTTTTGTATATGAAATGATGTACACCATCATTTGTCACAAAAAGAGATAAATTAAAACCACAATAAGATATTATTTCAAATCCATCTGAATGATAATAATAAGAAGAAGAAATGAACCCCAAGATAGGGATTTTTTTCTTTCTTACTATTGTTTTTATATATTTATAGTGCGCTATGTGCTTTTTTTAGTTTCTTTGGTATGTTCTTCCCCTATGGTGTAACCCCTGCTTTCACTGTATTTGATTCCAGTGCCTTGCATCTTGTATATACATTTTTCTAATTTGGAGAGAAGAAGGGAAATAACAAAATGCTTAAATAAGGATACAGGTTGACCCATTGTAACATTGAGATACAAGACACTATGTTGAAAATGAACATTACAACTTCGGGGAGGAGGGAGGGTTTCAAAAGGTGAGGAAGGAAGGGAGAGTAGGGGAAAAACAAAGGAGGAGGTAACAATGCTCAACAGGAAGTCTACTCATTACCTTACTCATGTAACTGTAACCCCTCTGTACAGTATTTTTACAATAAAAACATATAAAAGTAATCATAAATTGCAAATTGTGGTGAGTAAATAGGAAAACATTATTAGTATATTTATAAATTAATTATAGGCATGCAAAATGGTAAACCACTTTGGAAATCTGTAGAATTTTAGAAGAAAAGTTTTTTGTATATTTATAGTATGACCTAGCAAATCTACCAGCAGTTATCTTCCCAAGAGTAATGAAAGTCTTTGACCACACAATGACTTGTATGTGAATATTTATAACCGTATTAATCATAATTTCTCAAAAGATAAAAAATAAAATGCCTATCATGTTGTAAATAGATTTAGTTTGTTGCATATTTGTATGATGAAATATAAACTAAAACAACATAATGATATAAACTACATCATTGAAACTCAGAATATTCAGTGAAGTTCAGGAAGTCAGATATGTGACCAGATATTAATTTTATTTTCCTTGTTTTCTAGTACTGAGGCTGGAACTCAGGACCTTACATTCTCAGTTGGCTTTTTTGCTGAAAGTTGATACTCTACCACTTCCATATATTGAATTTTTTTTTACAAGTGATCTTCAGAGGAATATAAGTTTTCTTGTCCATGTAATGTCTCCTTCCAGATGACTGACTAGCATTATCTAAATCAAGCCATTATTTTGAAATTTCCTGTAAGGGTTAAGTACCTGGCTATCTTTCTCTGAGTTAATGTCAGAGCAGTAATTGGACTTATTAATTAATATAAATAGTTTGGCCAGGTGCCAGTAGATTACAAATAAACCTAGGTATTCAGGAGGTAGAAATCTGAGAATCACGGTTCAAAGCCAACCTGGAGAGGAAAATATATGAGACTCTCATCTAAAAACAAAACACACACACACACACAAACACACACACACACACACACACACACACACACACACACACACACACACACACAGCGCTAAGGGACAGCACTCAGACCCTGATTTCAAGCCCCATGTCAGGCATCAAATCTATCATCTATCCATCTATTCATCCATCCGTCTGTCTGTCTGTCTGTCTGTCTGCCTGCCTGCCTGTCTATCTATCCATCCACTATCCATTTATTGTTGGCAGGAGACTCTTGCTTTCACTTTGTGGCTATACACTACACACACACACACACACACACACACACACACACACACACACACACACACACACACACACACACACACACACACAGTGAGAAAGAGAGAGAGAGAGAGAGAGAGAGAGAGAGAGAGAGAGAGAGAGAGAGAGAGAGAGAGAGAGAGAGAGAGAGAGAGAGTGCAATGCACAACCATTAACAATATAGGTCTTTGGTGATTGCCAAATATTTATTGAGCTACCAAGGAAAAAATTTCAACTAACTCAATGCAGGTGTTTTTTATGCATTTCTGGGATTTTACACTAATGTTGGAATCATTCAAGATATTGAAACTGCAAGACTTTAATTAGATTGCCAATTTATCTATTTTGATCCTGGGGTTGGCTAGTAAGACCATTAAGTAAACATCATTGTACTTTGTTGTTCTTGCCTTTGTTTTGCAAGGCTAGAGCTCAATTGCAGCAGCCTGGGCTGTTAAGGGGAGGGGAGGTAGCAGGAGGTTATAAGATTTACAATAGTTGTCAAGGAACAGATAGGGGATGATGCAGAGACCCACTAGTGACTGCTCTTGAAATCAGTTTTTTTAATGGGGGTCAATGTGCAACTCCAGAATTTTCAAAAACAACAGCAATAGCCTTGACTTGAATATGTTTTGCTTTTTTTTAAGCTTTGTTCTGATGCAAGTAATCGATAGTGTAGTTTTGGTGAAAAAAATCCCTTTTGACAGAAGCTCTATGATTGATTACCTAGATCAATACCATTTTTAAGAACAATTTATCAAGACTGTATTTAAACAGAGACCATGATGCATTTAAACTGTTAATAATCCAAACCTTTCCCTCTCTCCTCCTCCTTATGGATTATCTACTTTTTCCCCAACAGCACAATAGGTTCCACAATAACATGTAATGTCACACACAGTTAAAATTAGGTAACAATTCTTCAGTTTTTCTGCTCCTTGTTCTCCTCACAATGCCATGTCATTTCTAATTTGCAAATTACCATTTTGTTGTTCACACAGTATTGAAAGTTCTGAAATCTTAGGTTTTCTTGGTTTTGTAAAAATGAAGAACCACATCCTGAAAGATAAAGGAAGACAAAACAATCCTGAGCTTTGTCACAATCTGGACCTTACATTTTCAATCAGCTACTCTAGGGATAGGTGTAATTGCCTTGGTAATTCAAACAAAAGCACATTTTTGGCCTGAATGAATTTGGTAATTGTAACTGTCGATCCAGTTTAGTGGAGGGTAAAATCTGTCCTTATATGTCAATGTATGCTTCTAAAAAATATAACAATGAGAAGCAGTGACTAGCTACAACTGTTCAAAATTGGTTAATATAGTCAATTTCCCTCATCTTTTAAGAATTAAACAATCATCCATCTGCCCAGAATGCAAGGAAACATTGAAACACAGAAATAGAAATAGTTTTCCAAAACACTTTATAGAAAACAACAAATTTTTGCTTTCTTGAAGAAAATAAAAGTAAAGGCGATTGTTGTCATTTGGCAGTTTTAAAGTTACTTGTAACTTGCTGAGCAAGGGGATTCACAACTGTAATTAGTAGCTACTCCATGTGTAGAAATAGAGAGGATTAGGGTACAAGACAAGTCTGTAGGCAAAGTTCATGAGACTCAATTAAAAATAAACTGGCCCAGTGGTGCATGGCTGTTATTCCAGGTTTATGGGAAGGGTAAATAGAGAATCATAATCAAGAACAGCTCATATATAAATGCAAGACCCTCTCTAAAAAATGATAACAGCAAAAAGGGTTCAGGATAGGGCTCAAGTGGTAGAGTAAGGCCCTAAGTTCAAATCCCAGTACTATTAAAATTGTTCCTAACTCTTGTGTTTATGGGTTCATTTTAAACTGCTAGTGCCTTGAAGAAGAGACAGAATAAGCAGTGGCATTCAGGTGTCATTTTCAAAGCTTTTTCTGTAAGTCAAATTTCCACGTGGCTTTGTTTAGATTTTTCTTACATGTAGTTTGGAGGGATCTTATAAAAACTAAACATTTATGTAATCCTGGCCAAGAAAAGTTAGGATGATTAAAGGTCAAAAATATAGTAAGATGTATGACTCTCTATTTGTAAAGATTCACTATAAGATTTTATAAACTCTAAATTATTATGTGAATGATTTTGGAAAGGTTTGTGAATTTGGGGTTACAAAACTCATGGTACACTTTAAGTTGGTATTATTTGATACTAACTTTTAAAATAATATTCCGTTAGCTTGGAATATTCTACATGTCCCCTCTTTGGAGTTTATTTATGAGAGAGTAGAAGATTTAGGTTTACTAATAGAGGTTGTACTGTCCAGGTGATCCAAAGCCGTGGTTTCCTTTTTGTATCTTCAGTGAAAAAAGGCAAGTGATTTGTCCAGTCTATGAACAATCTTTTTTGTAGGCTTTCTGCCATTTATAGAGGAGAGCAAACATGGCTCCATTATAGGTTGTACTTGAATGCAATGGATCGCAGCACAAAGGAAGTTGGTGAACTTGGTATTGTCATTACCTCATCAGTCATTCATTGTTTTTACAGCCCATCTTATCAATTCTTAAACATTTACTGTTGACTCATAAATGCAACATCCATTATTTGAGAGCTCAGTCTTCCTCTTCAAAATATTTCCAAAGAATAATCTGTAAGCTTTCCCCTCCCCAAAAGCATTTTTAGAAATACAGAAAATGCTACAAATTACATTGTGCCTATAATCATACCCATTCCAGTAACATTTTGAGATTCCAATTGTTTTGATATGTATGTGGTTCTTCAGGGTTATGAAACAAATTGCAGTCTTACATGTCAGAGTTTTGGGCAACATTCTTCCCTTTATACTCATAGGAAAGACCCAGTCCATTCCAGTTGCTTTCCCGTATTCCTGGGAAACGTAGTTTGCTTATTTTAGAAATGACTGAATTCTTATTAACTCTAGATAGTAGTCATGATCAATATTTTATGTGAAGATATTTATAAGTTACTACATATTATGAAAAGAATAAGTTTATTACATGGCTTGGAGACTTGTATATGACCCTTGTTTGTTTACTAAGCTGGCTGCTTCAAAGCCTCACTGGACACCAATAAGCTCTTTGGCAGACAGGTAGATTAACCTAATAAAAAGCAATAAGTCCAAGTATATTTAAAGGTTTTTTATTGTTATTTTCATATAGACAGAAGCAAGATAAGTATCTCCTCATCTTTTGTCTCATATACCACAATCAAGTGCTCAGACCATAGGTCACATAAATGGTAATACATTCTATTCCTTAAAGGTTGTTTTCATACTGCAACTGATGTTATTTTAGTGATAACATCTCTCCAGAGATGGGGAAGATAAAGCCATAGGTCCCTGTACTCATCAGAATTAGAGGCTGTTGTGAATCCAGCTATATGGTAGCCTCCTTTAAGATAGATAAGCAAACATATGATTATTTCGTAGTGGTGCTTCACCTTCTAGAAGTTCCTCACATGACTGGCTTTCCAGGATCTGAGAGAATCCCAGTGTGTGTGCTGTGCCCAGGCACAGGACAGTTAGGGTTAACATTGACCTCAGAGCCAATGTGTCTGCTTGCAACATTGTTAGGATGCCAGCATGGATCCCTACATTCTCAAGCAACTTCACGGAATTATCTCATAGAACTTTTTTTTCTTCTCATTTCCAATTCAAAGTTGTTGTGTGTATTTATGCCCACAGCTTTATTTCCCCACACTTTTGTTTGTGTCCTCTGGTATTGATCTTAATTCTTAAATTACCAGATCCTGAAAATGGTTCTGTATCAAAACTGACTCCTGTAGCCAAACAAGTAAATAGGAGAAATAAGTTAATTCTACAAAATGGGGGCGGAGGGGGGAGTTTATTTCTTAGGCAGTATACATACATGAATGTGCTGGATTGGACTTAATGGGGGCAAATTTCATTTAAAAAACTAGGTTTTACAGATTATTCTCTGTATTTAAATCATGTACTCTAGCATCATGTGCCTAGTCAGGAGATAATGACCTAATTTTATATTCTTTGCTTATTACTGGAGGCTTTGAATTCTGTGACTTCCTGTTAAGATTTTAGACTCATACTTGCAATCTGAATATTTCATCCAGTATTGACCTTACTTTGAACAAAAGGTGGCAACAAGTCGATGAAGACATTAAAACATATAAAGTTTAACAAAGGATATTTTGTAAAACCTCATCAAGCAGTTATACATGGATGGATAGATGAATAAAATATACAGTCCTACATACAGATATATATGAGGATGTTTATCTCTATATTTTATTTATCATCTACCTGTTATATGGGAATTCGATTGTGATATACAAAGAAGCCACATTCTTAGCTATGGTGAGTAATGCTGTGATAAACATAGTTGCGCTGGTAGCTTTAGTATGGTCTTATTTGTGATCATTTGGGTAAATGCCCAGAAGTAGGATCGCTGGGTCATAGGGAAGCTGTATGTGCAGTTTTTTGAGGAACTTCCATACTGCTTTCCACAGTGGTTGAACAAGTTTATTCACCATAGCTAAGATATGGAACTAAACCAGAGGCCCCTCAGTAGATGAATGGATCAAGAAAATGTGGTATACATATACAATGTAATTCTATGCTTCCATCAGAAAGAATGACACTGCTCCATTTGTTAGGAAATGGAAAGACTTGGAAAAAATTATATTAAGTGAGGTAAGTGAGGTAAGCCAGACCCAAAGATATACATGTTATATTGTTTCCCTTACTTGCAATAGTTAGTATATGTCTAGGATAATCTTATCTGATGAGCAGAAAATCTCAATAGCTATTTACATTTAACCAAATAAAATGATGCTAAGTAAAATGAACCCCAAGATATGGACACAGAGGCTTTTCTTTGTTGCTGTTTTTTTAAATGTACTATGTGATTCTTTGTGTTTCTTTTGTATGTTTTTCCCTCTGTGGTATATCCCCTGTTGTCACTGTATTTAATTTTGGTAGCCTGCATCTTTTATATACATTTATCTGGGGAGGGGAAGGGGAATAACAAAACGCTGAAACAAGGGAACAGGATGACCCATGCAACAATGATACTCACAAGACATTTTGGAAATGAACTTTACAACTTTGGGATGGGGAGTGGGGGAAATGGGGGAGGGAAGGGATAGTAGGAGCAAAACAAAGGAGGGAATAGTAGTGCTTCACAAGAAATGTACTCCATACCTTACTCATATAACTGAAACCTTTTTGTCAGCATCTATACAATATAATAAAAAATTTTTAAAGAAGCCACACTGATAGAGGTTGAATCCAGAGTTTTTATTTGAAAGCAGGAGAATGCAAGCAATCAGACCTATGTCCCCACAAAAACCTCAGCCTCCAGGCTCTTAATACTGTTAGAAACCTGAAGAAATATCAGTAAACAATCTCAAGAGACCAGATCAAATGTAATAGAGTTGAAGAGGGATGCCATGGTGACCTGAGAAGAGTCAGGAGACACAATGGCAGCAGAGGGGGTCGGGCCTAAATATGGTCATGGTTAGGAAGCAGAATCACAGGGAGCTCAGGAGTTCAGAGTCTCTTGACTTCATGGTACAGGTCTAGCAGGTCTGGGAACATATTATCCAAGTTCCCACCTATCTGCTTCTAGTTCAGAAGCCTATCACCTGGGGGTAGATTTCAATTCTACAAGTTTTTGGAAAGTCCCTGTCATATGCCAAGATATCAAGATGACACCAATTAGATCCAGTATCCATATTTCACATTTATGTATGTGTTTGTCTATCATTTATAAATTTATACTAAAATATAATGGGAAAGAATAATGATTATTAGAAATCAAGAAGAATAGGGTGAATGGGTGGATAAAGGAGGCTACATTTGATTAGAAAACACTAAATACTTGTGTTGACATATTGCAGTGAACTTCATTAATATGTACAATTAATGTTAGGTTTTTACAAACAGATAGCTGAGTAAGAACAGCAGCACGCACGTGGTATTCAGGTAAGGGGTAGGTTTATTCATCATTCCGGCTGGCACCAGGCCATCTTGGTCCTCCACGCAGTGGGGAAAGGCCTGGGAAAGAGAGTTGGGAGAGTTGGGAAAGAGAGAGAGCTGGGAAAGAGAGAGAGCTGGGAAAACGAGAGAAAAGAGCTAGAAAAGAGAGAAAAGAGTTAGAAAAGAGAGAAAAGAGCTAGAAAAGAGAGCATCTGGAAAAGGTCGGAAAGAGAGAGTTAGGAAAGAGAAGGGAGCTGGGAAAGAGAAGAGAAGGAAAGAGCTGAGAAAGAGCTAGAAAAGAGCAGAGAGAGGACATCTGGGCCTGGGCTAGGCCTTATCTAGGGTATGGGTGGAGAAAGGTGTGGCCACATCAAATTCAGGTGTGACCTCAGTGGATGCAGTTTTGACCTCTTCCAGGTGTCCCAGTTGCCTAGGTAACGCAGGTACTGGGTGGATAATTTGCTGTGAGGAGGGTGGAGTCTACTAGCCATCCAGGAGCGGACCTTAAAATTAATATGTCAATCTAAAATAAGGTAACAAAAACAGTAATATTTCTACCTTTGGTATTGGCATATCTGACCGATCTCTAGTATGCTTGAAGATGATATCCTGGGAATAAGTATGACCTGAATTCATGTGTTTAGAGAGTACATCAATAATTGAAAATCACTAAAAGTGCTTCTGAAGAAAATTGTTGGAACAAACTACATCCCAAAGATTCTAGATGAGGAATTATTTTGTGTGGGTGAGTACTGGGGCCTGAACTCAGGGGCTTTTGCTCTTGTTTTGTGTATTTTTTTCTTCAATCAAAACTGACTCTCTACCACCTGACCCAGCCCTCTACTTCGGGCATTTTTTGTGGTTCACTGCAGATAAGGGTTTCATGGACTCTTTTACTGTGGCTGGCTTCCACCAAGATACGCACATCTCAGCCTTTTGAAAAACTAAGCATGATCTGATTAAAGACATGATCCACTGGTCTCAAGCAAGAATTATGAAGTTTACCTTACTATGTCTATAATTCAACTGGAGATTTTTAAAAGATCAAATAAAAGAAAGCAAGGCTGTTGATATGCCTTAAATGAGTGTGATTTTTTTCAAGAGATGTTAGAGAAAAATATGAATCTCTAGCTTTATTTTAAATAGTAAAATTCCTTAGAAACAAATATTAATTCAGCAAAATAAAACACTAGTTACTCAAAAGGGGTGAGTGGGAAAGAATTATATAAATGAGGAGAAGATGAGATACATTCAAGAATTCAATGTGTGTCCTACAAAATTAAGAAGAGTGAAAGAAGGTGTAGGCATGGAAGGAATGGGTGAGAATGTTGTTAGGGGTGACATTAAGATATATTGAGCCTATAAACTGCATTATTAAATGGCAACTCCTTTGTACAACAACTTAAAGATAATAATAAAAAGAAAAAAATATAAAGTGACCTTAATTGGAAGTGAAGGAAGAACATAAAATGAAATTTCCTAAACAAAATTTTGACTTTAAACTCTTATCTAATGTTCCATTTAAAAAAAAAAGAACTGTTTTTAGAATTAGCACATATTTCTTGTTGAAAGTTAGGAGGAGAGAACAAAAATTAAAGGACAAAAATTAAATACAATATTTAAAATGAATCAAATATGGTAACTTGGGTTACAATTCCTAAGATAATTTTAGCATCTTGCTTTGAAATGAAATTTATAATAAATGAAAAATCTGTGGCTAATTACTTTCTGTAGATTGTCCAGGAGATTTCTTTTGCTTTTCCAGATCTGTTTTGCACATCGTTGCTTAAAAAGACTAGATTTAGAAAAAAACTAGGTCTTCTAGGAGTGGCTCAACTTGTATTCATATATAACATGTACTTGTACATGCCCATACCACCTGATCCCAGCCTCAGTCTTGTGAGGAGGAAATATAAACTGTTTAGAAAATGTGACTGTTTCTTTTTTTAAAAAAATTAACTTCCGTGTAAAGGTGATATACAGAGGGGTTACAGTTACATAAGTAAGGTAATGAGTACATTTATTGTTGAATATTTTTATCCCCTCCCTTATTTTGCTCTTACTTTCCCTCCACTTGAATCCAGCCCCCCATGCCCCTGAAGTTGGAAAGTTCATTTCCAACTTATTGTCTTATAAATATCACTGGTGCATTGGTTCACTCTTTGTGTTTGTTTCACCATTTTCTTATTCCCCTTCCTTTCCCCAAATCACATAAACATATTTACAAGACACAGGGTACCAAAATCAAAAGTAGAAACAACAGCATATAAAACAAAGAGAAAAAAAGGAAAATGAAATAACACAGTACATTGAAAGAACAACCAAAAAATGCTTTGTTTCCATATCTTGGAGTTAATTTTGATTAATATCATTTTATTTGATCATATGAAGATAGCTATTGAGCTGTGTGATCCTCTGCTAACACTATTCTAGACATATACTAATTATTACAAATGAGGGAAACCTCTGTTTCTTAGTGTCTATTTCCTTACAAATTGGGCCATGCCATTCTTTCTGATGGAAGCATAGAATTCCATTGTGTGTGTGTGTATATATAAATATATACACACACATATACACACACACACACACACACACACACACACACACACACACACACACACATATATATATATATATATATATATATATATATATATATATAATCACTGTTTCTTGATCCATTCATCTACTGAGGGGCATCTTGATTGGTTCCATGTCTTAGCTGTGGTAAATAATGCTGCAATGAACATAGTTGTGCTGTTATCTTTAGTGTGGCCTTGTTTGTGGTTATTTGGGTAAATGCCCATGAGTGGGATTGCGAGATCATAAAGGAGTTCTATATTTCGTTTTTTGAGGAGTCCCTGTAATGCTTTCCATTGTGGTTGGACCAATTTACATTTCCATCAACAGTTTAGTAGCATTCCCATTTGGTCACATCCCCACCAGCATCTATTATTTGTTTTCTTGATAATGGCCATTCTAACTGGGGTGAGGTGGAATCTTAATGTGGTTTTCATTTGCATTTCTTTTATGGCCAGAAATGTTGATCATTTCTTCATGTGTCTATTGGCTATTCTTATTTCCTCTCCAGAAAAGTCTATTTTAAATCCTTTAGCCTACTTATCAATGGGTGGTTGTTTCTTTGAGGATTTTTTTTTATTGGGGGCGTTAATTTTTTGAAGATTCATTTCCTTGGAAATTTACATATACTTGCTTAGTTTTTAAAAAAATTCTGCACAGGAGACAAGTGTTTAGAAGAGTTTACAAGATGAGTTTTTATAAATAATTTTCCTTCTTTATTGAAATATCTCTTAGTATCTAGAACAGTACCTGGAACATAAGAGAAAACCAGTGATTTTTTTAATGAATAAGTGAAAACAATTTACATTGCAGTTAGACAATACTAGTATGAATTTGTGGTTTTGACATCAATATGTTGAACAGAAGCAGTTTATCATCTAAGAACCTAGAATGTTTAATATCAGTTCTCTGCAGGGAAAGTAGAATACATTTTAGCACAAATGTTTTCATACCCAAATTAGGAGAGTTGAAGATAGTTATGAACATACTCAGTTTCATCTCTCAAAGTCAGATATTGACAATTATCTAAATTTTTTCTTGTGTTTTAATATATAATTGTTATTGTAATGATACTGTACAGAGGAGTTACAGTTACATGAGTAAGGTAATGAGTAGATTTCTTATTGAGCATTGTTACCCCCTCCTTTGTTTTTCGCCTACCATCCCTTTCCTCCTCACCTTCCTAACCCCTCTGTTCCCCCCCCCACCCCAAAGTTGCAAAGTTCGTTTTCAACATAGTGTTTTGTATATCTCATTATAAAAATGTGTCAGGCTGTGTCCTTGTTTCAGCATTTTGTTATTTCCCTTCCACCTCCCAAATTAGAAAAAAAAATGTATATTCAATATGCAGGTACCGGAAATAAATACAGTGAAATCAGGGGTTATATCATGGAGGAAGAACATATAAAAGAAACAAAAAAATCGCATGGTACATTATAAGTACATTAAAAACAACAGCAAGAAAGATAAAACCTCTTGTGTCCCTATCTTGGAGTTCATTTTGCTTAGCATCAGGATATATGGTCATATGTACATAGCTATTGACCTTTTCTGCTTGTCCTTGATGTATCCTAGTTATTGCAAATAAGGAAAACCATGAGACCTTTTTTTCTTGTTTTCAGATGGATTGCACTCCAGAAAGTCTATCCATGCACTTTTTTTTGCTGTTGTCGATGAGGAAAATATAGTCTTTTGAAAATATTAATGATATATATCAATATGTATTGGGGCTATTTTATATGTAATTGCCTATTTCTCTGTATAATTTCTGAGGATAAACCCATACAAAAATATTGGGAATTTTGTAATTTTGTTCACACTTTTTATTACCAATAAACATCTCTGAACATAAGCAGAATAAAACAATAATGTATATAGTAATTTTTTTAGAGTTACAATAATATTTTCAGTTCCTCAAGCCAGTTATACATCTTGTATCCTATCTTGGGTCTCCAGGTAGCTTCAGTTTAAAATAAGAGTTCACTCACAAGCCAAGGTACATTAAACTGTCATCCTTTAATGTTATAACTTGTAAAGTTATCAAGTGCACTCTCCTTAGATGTCAGCTTTAAGCAAGTCATGGAAGTTTTGATGAAGAGTTGGTAAATATTTCAGGGAAAAGTTTCTTCTATAAAGATCCGGGAAGTAAAAAGCTGGCATGAAGGAATTGTGCATAAAGGACTAGATAGAAACAACCATAGAAATGTAAGAGTTTTATGTGAAAAAGTATGAGGGGAAAGAAGATCAGTTTGGTCTCATTTAACAATTTAAGCCATACGGTTAAATTATACTGCCATCGCTTTCTTCCCTCTGTCCCAGTTTTCCCTCCTACCCCCAACCACAAGTTGTATAGTTCATTTTCAAAAGTGTCTAATGTGTAGCACTTCTGCATTTGTTTAAATTCAAATTTTTCATTGCCTAGTAGTGATATAATTACAATGATCAAAATGTTTGACATAGAAGGCACATAACCCAGTTTTAGTATTTATGAGATTCAAAAAATTTAAATGGGATTGCATAAGATTGCAGAGCTTCTGCAGGGCAAATGACATAGCTGGCAAGATCAATAGAAAGCCCACCGATTGGGAGAAGATCTTTACTAGCCATACAACGGACAAGGGTCTCATATCTAAAATATACTTGGAACTCAAAAAATTAAACCACCCAACAACAAATCCTCAAAGAAACAACTGCCCAATAAATAAGTGGGCGAAAGACTTAAAGAGAAGCTTCTCTGAAGAAGAAAGAAGGATGGCCAATAGACACATGAAGAAATGTTCAACATCCCTAGCCATAAAAGAAATGCAAATCAAAACAACATTGAGATATCACCTCACTCCAGTTAGAACAGCAAAAATCAAGAACTCTAACAACAACAGATGCTGGAGGGGATGTGGACAGAAAGGAACCTTACTTCATTGTTGGTGGGAATGTAAACTTGTTCAACCACTTTGGAAAGCAGTATGGAGGTTCCTCAAAAGACTTCACATAGATCTCCCCTATGATCCAGCAATCCCACTTTTGGGCATTTACCCAAATGTTTACAAACAAGACCACACTAAAGCTACCAGCACAACTATGTTTATTGCAGCATTATTTACCATAGCTAAGATATGGAACCAACCCAGATGCCCCTCAGTAGATGAATGGATCAAGAAAATGTGGTATATATACACAATGGAATTCTATGCCTCCATCAGAAAGAATGACATTTCCCCATTTGTTAGGAAATGGAAAGGTTTGGAAAAAATTATATTAAGTGAAGTAAGTCAGGCCCAAAGAAGCATAGGTCCCATGGTTTCCCTTATTTGCAATATCTAGTATAGGTATGAGTCAAGCGGAAAAGGCCAGATAATGTGATGTTAGGAAAATGAACCCTTAAATATGTATTTTAATGTTTTCGTTTCTTTCATGCATGTGTTTCTAATGCATTTATAAGATTATTTCTTTGTTGCTTTGTATGTCCCTCCCCCACAGTGTAACCCCCGCTTTCACTATATTTGAAGTCAGTATAACATGTGGAGGAGATGGGGACAAACAAGTTGTTTAAGGATTCAGGTGGACCTGTTGCAACAATGAGAAGTACAAAATGTCATGTCAAAACCAGCTTTACAATTTCGGTGTGGGGGGGGAGTGGGGTATAATTGGGTGGGGGGAGGGGGGTAAAATTGGGTGGGGGAAGGGGGGAGGCGGGGAAGGGAATTGAAGGGTAAACAAAGGAGGAGGCTGCAATGCTTGGTAAGAAATGTATGCATTATCCTGCCCATGTAATTGTAGCCCCTCTGTACAGTATGTTCTCAAATAAAATAAAATACAATTTAAAAAAAAAAAACAAAACAAAAAAAAAATTTATTCATAGACCGTATAATCTACTGGTTCAAGTTTTAGTCATTGGGACTGAGATAGACTTCTCTCAGAAATGCAAGAAATTCTTCATACATTCTTTTTTTTAAATTAAATTTAATTTTATTTGTGAACATACTGTACAGAGGAGTTACAATTACATGGGCAGGATAATGCATACATTTCTTACCAAGCATTGCAGCCTCCTCCTTTGTTTACCCTTCACCACCCTTCCCAGCCTCTCCCCTCCCCCTCACCCAATCATACCCCCCTCCCCCCCCCCCACACCGACATTGTAAAGCTGGTTTTGACATGACATTTTTTACTTCTCATTGTTGCAACAGGTCCACCTGAATCCTTAAACGACTTGTTTGTCACCATCTCTTCCACATGTTATACTGACATCAAATATAGTGAAAGCAGGGGTCACACTGTGGGGGAGGGACATACAAAGCAACAAAGAAATAATCTTATAAATGCGTTAGAAACACATGCATGAAAGAAACGAAAACATTAAAATACATATTTAAAGGTTCATTTTCCTAACATCACATTATCTGACCTTTTCCGCTTGACTCATACCTATACTAGATATTGCAAATAAGGGAAACCATGGGGCCTATGTTTCTTTGGGCCTGGCTTACTTCACTTAATATAATTTTTTCCAAGCCTTTTCATTTCCTAACAAATGGGGAAATGTCATTCTTTCTGATGGAGGCATAGAATTCCATTGTGTATATATACCACATTTTCTTGATCCATTCATCTACTGAGGGGCATCTGGGTTGGTTCCATATCTTAGCTATGGTAAATAATGCTGCAATAAACATAGTTGTGCTGGTAGCTTTAGTGTGGTCTTTTTTGTAAACATTTGGGTAAATGCCCAAAAGTGGGATTGCTGGGTCATAGGGGAGTTCTATGTGAAGTCTTTTGAGGAACCTCCATACTGCTTTCCAAAGTGGTTGAACAAGTTTACATTCCCACCAACAATGAAGTAAGGTTCCTTTCTGTCCACATCCCCTCCAGCATCTGTTGTTGTTAGAGTTCTTGATTTTTGCCGTTCTAACTGGAGGGAGGTGATATCTCAATGTTGTTTTGTTTTGCATTTCTTTTATGGCTAGGGATGTTGAACATTTCTTCATGTGTCAATTGGCCATCCTTCTTTCTTCTTCAGAGAAGCTTCTCTTTAAGTCTTTCACCCACTTATTTATTGGGCAGTTGTTTCTTTGAGGATTTGTTGTTGGGGGGTTTAATTTTTTGAGTTCCAAGTATATTTTAGATATGAGACCCTTGTCCGTTGTATGGCTAGTAAAGATCTTCTCCCAATCGGTGGGCTTTCTATTGATCTTGCTAGCTGTGTCATTTGCCCTGCAGAAGCTCTGCAACCTTATGCAATCCCATTTGTCCAACCTTTCTTTGATTTGTTGTGTTTCCGGGTCTTTATTCAGAAAATTTGGGCCTGAGCCAAGGAGACCTAGGGTTTCTCCTATTCCATCCTGTAATGTTTTCAGAGTGTCTGCTTTGAGTTCAAGGTCTTTGATCCATTTGGAGTTGATTCTGGTGCAGGGTTGATATATAAGGATCTAGCTTTAGTTTTCTACATGTAGTTAACCAATTTTGCCAGCACCATTTACTGAAGAGGCTGTCTTTGTTCCATTCTATTGTTTTAGCTTCCTTATCGAAGATTAGATGGCTAATTCTTTTTGCAGTTATCTAGTGTGAAGAATTCTTGATCAGGTTCATAAATTGTGGAAAGTGTGTGAACCATACAGATTTTTAGAAAAAATTGTGTCTATGTCAAGTTTTCTGGTAAATAACTTATCCAAGTAAACAATAGTCTTTGATACCAAATAAACCTTTAAAAACTGGATAAATGAATATGAAGAAGTTGTCCTAGAATATTCATCTAGGCATTTCTGACTTCATGATTGAAGAAAACTAGGTTTTCGATTTAATGAGTGGGAATGGAAACTTGATTTGGTTATTTTAGATCTAACTTTTTTTGAAAAACAATCTCTTTGCAACTTGGAAAAATTAAATGTAGTAAGCCATGTTTTTACCTTATTTTCAATAACTAGTATATGTCTAAGATAATCTTAGCAGACAAGCAGTAAAGATCACAAACTATGTACATATGACCATATAAGATGATGCTACACAAAATGAACCCCAAGATAGGGACACAATAGGTTTTTTCTTTGTTTCTGTTGTTGTAATGTGCTATGTGATTTTTTCTTTTGTATGTTCTTACCCCATGAAACAACCCCTGTTGTCAGTGTATTTTATTTTGGTGTCTTGTATATTGTATATACATTTTTCTAATTTGGAAAGGGGAAGCAAAATAACAAAATGCTGAAATAAGGATACAGGTTGACCCCTTGTAACAATGAGACATACAAAGAACTATGTTGAAAATCAACTTTACAATATGGGGGTGGGTATGGAGGAGTTGGGATGGTGAAGGGAAGGGATGGTAGGGGAAAAACAAAAGGAAGGGGAACAATGCTCGATAGGAAATGGACTCATCACCTTACTCATGTAACTGCAATTCTTCTGTACAGTGTTGTTACAATAAAAAAATTGTTTTTACAAAGATGCCACCACATGTTGCAAGTGCTTTTATACCAGAAAAATCTTTCAGTTACTTGAATGAAGATATATTTAAAGTTAATCATTGGGAGATATAAATAATATTAAATTTTGTATTTTTCATAGCATTATTATGTTATTTAAATATATTAATTAAAATTAACCAATACAATAGTTTGTTTTAAATTTGAAGAGATATATTCAGGTGACACATATTTACATAACCTTATTATTGTTTGCATTAACACTGTGCTTTTTAACAATTAAATGATAGTGCAACTAAGAAAAATAAATTAACATTATAATGACCAAAAGCCAATTATTAAGCTCAATGAAAATTACAGCAGCATCCTATGTAAATTGTTATTGAATTTTTCAAAGTGCTTATAAAATTTTCTTTCACAGATAATCCAATTGGAACCAGATTTCTTTCCACAACAACTTCTACAATATTGGGTCAAGATCTAAGAGCACCAGAAAGAACTTTTCCAGCTATATTCTGAGAAGCCTGACTATAGATTCTGTATTACACACAAAACTCAGAAATTCAGTACAGACTTTTATACCTCACTGATGAAAATCAGCTACATCATCCAAAAAACCCCCAATAGATTGGTCAACTACTTAACATCAAGTGGACATAATAACACTACTGACTGAGGTGGTTGTACAGATACAAAAAGTGTTCATATTCAGCTAGAAAGCATCTCATCTTAAGAAGTAACATTCAAAACCTGTGAACTGTGTCAGTGACAAGTGACAGTTTTCTATTCTGTTTTGAAATGGTTGTTCCAAACTGAGACTGAGCTTAGGATTGAGAGGAGACTACTGGCCTTCATCAAATTCAACTGAGCTGTAGAAACATCAAATTGAACTCCACAGTGTGAGATAAATTTATAACATATTGCTAAACTAATCTTTTTAATAGTAAGAACATTCTACTTCATCATTTTTCCTTACTTGTCTCTTTATAGAGTTAGTTACAATTTAAATTATAAAGAGCTTAGAAAGTAAATTTTTATTAGACTGTAATTATTTTGTTGTTGATATATTTACAACTGTTTTCTAGATACAAAGTCCAAGCTCATGGAAAAATAAATGACTTAAATTTTAAGTACAAAATTAACTTCTTTATCATTATTATTATCATCTCTGTAATACTTTATGTACTTTTTTCTTAGCTAATTCTATTATCTTGCTTAAAAAATGTCATTGAATACGTGGTGTTACCCTGATTGTAAAGAGCCATGTCGCCCTACTCTAGCTTTTGGACAACAGACTAGACTTTTCTGATGCAGATCAAGATCAAATGTTTAGAGTTAGTTTTTGCCCTCAATGTCACCATACAATTAAAGGCCTTACTCAACCTCCATTTAAAATAGAGTGGGCTCCCTCAAATTTTACCAAATGTACACAAGAGAAAGTTTTCCATCCCACTTGCCAAAGCGCTCCACTGGTGAGAAAAAGTATTTATCAATCCAAACTGGTTGCATTTAATACTCCACTGCACTTTGTTTTGTCTAGGACCAGTAAAGTCTTAGATTAGAGGCTTAGTGGTTATATTGAAATGACATCTAAAAGATAAATAATTTTAACTACTTCTTCAGTTACCTTACTGAATGATTCTACTCCTGATAGTTCTTTTGTAGAGAATGCAGACTTATCATTGTCAAATGTTGGTTTTGTTCCTGAAGAGTTTTATACTGAGAACCCACAGATCTTTTAAGTTGCTCCCTTTTTCTGCTACCCCATTAGTTCCAACTATGATCACTGTCTCTTTCTGTATTCATAAATCTGAATTAAACTTAGTTAATAGTAAGTAAATAGTAATTAAATACTGAGAAAGATGTAATCTCCTAACCTAGATTTTATCACAACCCAATATGATTTAAACTGCATCAAATTGTTTACTGAAGTAATTATAACTCAGTGTGATATAAATTTCAGAGAACTCTATACTTCTGTCAGTCACTGAATTTTTTCATAGATGTTTCCAAAATGTTTCAAGTATAGTTTTTTTGAGTCATTTTGGGGCTTAATGTGTCATTTGTATATGCCACTTTTAAAAATTATCTATAAAATTCCTTTACAAAAAATATCACATCTATACTGTTTAATGAAATTCCTATGTGTATCTTCAATTCTTTCAGGCTTTTCTCTTAACACTAAGGGTAGTACTTTTCGACTATAATTTAAGTATATTTAAATCCTCAGTCAACTGCAGTGGCTTAAAACAAATATCATACATTTTTTAAAGTTGTCTAGTTGTATAAGTTTTCTCTAACAGTTCTTTTGTTCAAAGCATGTAAGGCCCTGGTGGCTCACAACTGTAATCCTAACTAATCAGGAGGCTGAGATGTGAGGATTGCTCTTCAAAGCCAGCCTCGGCAGGAAAGTCACTGAGACTCTTATGTCCAACAATCTCAGAAAAAGCCAAAAGTGGGGCTGTGGTTCAAGTGGTAGAGCACTAGCCTTGAGGACAACGAGGCTCCGTGACAGTGCCCAAACTGTGCGCTGAAGCTCCAGGACTGGCCAAAAAATATGAAAGCACATAAGATGGCCAAAACATACCACAAAATACCATGAATGAAGTAACTGTGGTAGAAATTACAGGGCAAAAGGAAGTGATTTGGATGTATTCATGAATTCTAAAATCAAAAGAGTAGTAACATATTCCTGATCCTTATAAGCATTCAGAGGTTCTTCTCTCCTTTTAGGAGAAAAGGAAAAGATGACTTCTCTATTAATAATAATGCCTCAATAACTAACTTAAAGGTACAATCATACAAATGATTGTTTAGAAAATATACCAGAATTTGATTTTAACCTTGTAGGAGAAGTTTCTTGTAATCATTGGAAGCATACACTTTCTATAAAAGCCCAGTAACATGAAATAGCACCTCAAATTATTTGTATTTAAAAATGCATCTCACATCTCATTACATTGTTTCAAGGCTTTCTTTTTGTTGTTGTTGTTGCTGTTGTTGTTGGTCATGGGGCCAACAAAAACTCTAGGCCTGGACACTGTCCCTCAAATCTTCAGCTCAAGGCTAGTGCTCTACCACTTGAGCCACAGCGCCACTTCTGGCTTATTGTTGCTTATGTGGTGCTGAGGAATTGAACCCAGGGCCTCATGCACATAAGGGAAGCACTCTACCACTGAGACACATTCCCAGCCCTCTTTTTCTTTTTTATGAGTTATTATTGTCAATAAAAAAAACACAGATAAATTACCAGTCTGGAGTGACTAAAATTTTTGTTCATGAAGAGTATTTATGGCCATCAATATTTTATACACATTTATGATTCTTTATATTTAATGTTAAAGAAAAGGTATGGTACAATCAAAATAACTCTCATTCTTTTATTTGTTCATATGGTGAATAAATATTTGAGTTCTATACAAAATTGTGCACAGTCCATGCCCTCCTGGTACTTAATGTATAATGGCAGAAACACTATTTAATATTCAAATAATTAAACAAATTAATATAGAATTCCATTGTGTATATATACCACATTTTCTTGATCCATTCATCTACTGAGGGGCATCTGGGTTGGTTCCATATCTTAGCTATGGTAAATAATGCTGCAATAAACATAGTTGTGCTGGTAGCTTTAGTGTGGTCTTGTTTGTAAACATTTGGGTAAATGCCCAAAAGTGGGATTGCTGGATCATATGGGAGATCTATGTGAAGTCTTTTGAGGAACCTCCATACTGCTTTCCAAAGTGGTTGAACAAGTTTACATTCCCACCAACAATGAAGTAAGGTTCCTTTCTGTCCACATCCCCTCCAGCATCTGTTGTTATTAGAGTTCTTGATTTTTGCCGTTCTAACTGGAGTGAGGTGATATCTCAATGTTGTTTTGATTTGCATTTCTTTTATGGCTAGGGATGTTGAACATTTCTTCATGTGTCTATTGGCCATCCTTCTTTCTTCTTCAGAGAAGCTTCTCTTTAAATCTTTCACCCACTTATTTATTGGGCAGTTGTTTCTTTGAGGATTTGTTATTGGGGGGTTTAATTTTTTGAGTTCCAAGTATATTTTAGATATGAGACCCTTGTCCATTGTATGGCTAGTAAAGATCTTCTCCCAATCGGTGGGCTTTCTATTGATCTTGCTAGCTATGTCATTTGCCCTGCAGAAGCTCTGCAACCTTATGCAATCCCATTTGTCCAACCTTTCTTTGATTTGTTGTGTTTCCAGGTCTCTATTCAGAAAATTTGGGCCTGAGCCAAGGAGACCTAGGGTTTCTCCTATTCCATCCTGTAATGTTTTCACAGTGTCTGCTTTGAGTTCAAGGTCTTTGATCCATTTGGAGTTGATTCTGGTGCAGGGTGATATATAAGGATCTAGCTTTAGTTTTCTACATGTAGTTAACCAATTTTGCCAGCACCATTTACTGAAGAGGCTGTCTTTCTTCCATTCTATTGTTTTAGCTCCCTTATCGAAGATTAGATGGCTATAGGTCTGTAGGTTCATTTCTGGGTTTTCAAGGTTTCCATTATTTGCAATATCTAGTATAGGTATGAGTCAAGCGGAAAAGGTCAGATAATGTGATGTTAGGAAAATGAACCCTTAAATATGTATTTTAATGTTTTTGTTTCTTTCATTCATGTGTTTCTAACGCATTTATAAGATTTTTTCTTTGTTGCTTTGTATGTCCCTCCCCCACAGTGTAACCCCCGCTTTCACTATATTTGATGTCAGTATAACATGTGGAGGAGATGGGGACAAACAAGTCGTTTAAGGACTCAGGTGGACCTGTTGCAACAATGAGAAGTACAAAATGTCATGTCAAAACCAGCTTTACAATGTCGGTGTGGGGGGGGAGGGGGGTATGATTGCGTGGGGGGGAGGGGGGGTGCTGGGAAGGGAGGTGAAGGGTAAACAAAGGAGGAGGCTGCAATTCTTGGTAAGAAATGTATGCATTATCCTGCCCATGTAATTGTAACCTCTCTGTACAGTATGTTCTCAAATAAAATAAAATAAAATTTTAAATTAAAAAAACAAATTAATATAAAATTATAGCTCAGATAAAGTCTACATGAGAGTTTCATAGAACTAGGAGAGCATTTAATGGTGTATTTTACTGGAGCAGTGACACTAAGATGTTATCTGTAAACTACACAAGAGTTGAGTATGCTAACAGGAAGGGATTAACATTGTATGCAGAGATCATGTCCATAGCTCAGTAAGACAAAATAAGAAAAAATTATGAAAAGGTGTTGAGGGATGAGACAGGGTCATTATAATTTGTGCATGGTATAATACAGGCTGTACAAGAAGGTTGGAGCTAGAACAGTTGGGGTATTAGACCTCTAGTTCATTCTTGATCCTAATGACAAAATGGAAATCCAACATCAGCCACAGACAATCTTCTGAGTTCCAAGATTAAGATAACTTCAAATCAACATGATAATATTTTAATTATATTTTATCTCAAATGAGTTTTACTAAGGGATTAACTGTTGATCAATATCACTCCTTTTATCAACAATCACCCTCATCCATCTCACACCATCTTCTCCTCTCAATTTCCTCGTTTCACAGGATATTGAATATTATGACTGCATTCTCTCCTCCTTCCTTTCTTCATTCATCTACTGCTCCCTCTCCAGATCCCACCATCACATCCTTCAACTACAGGCTTCTTAGTATTCAATCTGATGGACTGTTAGTTTTTCTAAGGAAAACCAAGTATCACACTTCAGTTAGTACATTTGTGCATGCTTGCATACAACCTGTATGTGTTCACTTACACATTTATAAAGTAGTTTTAGCTTCCACATATGAAAGAAAGCATGTATCTTTTGTCTCTGTAAGCCTGACTTATTTCACTTAACATGATTTTTCCAGGTTTATTCATTTCTTTGGAAACGATGTAATATTTTTCCTAATGGATAAGTAATATTACAGTGTGTATATATTCTACATTTTCTTGATTTATTTGAATCCTGTTAGAAAAACTCTTGGAAAATTGATTATGTTCATCACTTTAACAAACAACAATAACAACTGATTCTAAAGCACTAAAGATTGGGGTTCTGGTCTAAGGATTTCAAATACATTAGCTTGTTTAAAATTCCCACTAACACCCTGAGGCAGATCCAATCATCTTTGCTTATTTACCAGTGAGGAAATTAACAGAGATTCTCAGTTATTTTTCCACATTCAAACAACAATTAAGTGGCAAAACTAAACATGGGCCCTCTACATTAGTAGGTATATTTTGGTGTGAGTTTTAAGGAGGGGATGTTGGGGATTCTTTCATCACCCTGTCAGTAAAGTGGCATAGTAATATCTGGGACTTGAATTTCTTTTTTTTTTCTCTTTTATTTTTTATACATTTTTTATTGTTAAAAAAACTATAAAGAGGGGTTACAGTTACATATGCAAGGTCATGAGTACATTTCCAATCAAGCATTGGTACCTCCTCCTTTGTTTTTCCCCTCCCCTCTCTTCCCTCCCAAGTCCACAACTACAATCCTCCTTCCCTCCTCACCCCTCCCTCCCTTCTCTCCCCCTCCCCGCCTAAATTGTAAAGTTCATTTTTCAACATAGTGTCTTATACATCTCATTGTTACAATGGGTCAACCTGTATCTCTAGTTCAACATTTTGTTTTTTTTTCCTTTCCCCTCCCCAAGCTAGAGAAGGGACCCAGAAATCCCACTTTGGGGCATTTACCCAAATGATCACAAACAAGACCATACTAAATCTACCAGCACAACTATGTTTATTGCAGCATTATTTGCCATAGCTAATATATGGAACCAGCCCAGATGTCCCTCAGTAGATGAATGGAGCAAGAAAATGTGGTATACACACTAACACACACACACACACACACACACACACACACACACACACACACACACACACACACACACACACACACACACACTGGAATTCTATGCCTCCATCAGAAAGAATGACATTGCCCCATTTGTTAGGAAATGGAAAGACTTGGAAAAAAATTATATTAAGTGAAGTAAGCCAGGCCCAAAGAATCATAGGTCTTATGGTTTTCCTTATTTGTAATAACTAATATTTGGGACAAGCAAAAAAGGTTAAAAGCTATGTACATATGAACAGATAAGATGATGCTAAGCGAAATGAACCCTAAGATAGGGACACAAGTGGTTTTTTCTTTCTTGCTATTGTTTTTAACGTATTTATAATGTACCATGTGATTTTTTGTGTGTGTTTTGTATGTTTATCCCCCACCATATAACCTCTGTTTTCACTGTATTTGATGGGACTTGAATTTCCTTTTTTAAATTTTTATTTATTTTTTATTGTGAAAATACTGTACAGAGGGGTTACAATTAGATGGGCAAGATAATGAGTACATTTCTTATCTGAATTTCTTTAGATGCTTAGCTTTCAAATTTTACAGTAAAAATAGGCATTTAAAGAAAATAGAAATTACATTAAAAATACTGATCAGTTAGGCATAGTTGGCTCAGGCCTGTAATCCTAGCTACTCAAGAGGCTGAGATCTGAGGATCATGCTTTGATGCCAGCCTGGGCAGAAAACCTGTGAGACTCTTATCTCAAACTAAGCACCAAAAAACCCAGAAATTGAACAGTAGCTCAAGTGGTGGAACACCAGCCTTGAGCACAAAAGGCTCAGGGACAGCATGCAGTCCCTGATTTCAAGCCCTAAGACCAGAACAAAAAAAAATACTCTCTATGTACCTTAAAAAAAAGTTAAAAATCAAAGTAACAAAAAGTTAAATATTCCTCACCAAGTGAGAACGCTAACTTCCAAGCTTTCTGAAGTGTAAAAACAATTTTTGTTGTTTAAAACTACACATTTTATTTTATTACAACATCCTGAATGGACTATATCATTTTCATTATAATGGTGCAAATGTAGTCATAGGCAAAATGTCAGCTCTGTTCTCTCTATTACATCATGATAAAGGTACTCACTTATCACCTGGGAAGAGCAAGCATCCTGTTCCCCTAAGTTTTCATTCTTCAATTTCTTTTCATGTATTTCAGAATGCTAAAATAACCTTGCATTAAATCTCTGGAAACTGAAATACATAGATTCAGCTAGAATTTTTCATAAACATGGTATAACATAAGGAAAAACAACATTAGGCCATATGTCTTGATAAAATCTTGAAATATGTTGATTACATAATTCTTCCCAAAGAGAGATTTTAGGGAATTGTATTGGAGATATTAGTACTTTCTATATTTCCCATTGTTGTTTCCACTGTTTATCTCCTATAAAACTGTACTGATTGCTTAGATAAATTAAACACAATATGCTGTTCAATAACCAGTAACCCACCATGAAAATATCTAGAAGAATAAAATTTATTCCATTTGCCTTGATTAAAGAAGAACAATTTGGAATATAACATGGAATATAAATCACTTGAGGGACCAAATATATTTCACAGCATAAATTCTTCATATTTTATAGTAGAAAACTGACACTGTAGAAAATTTGTGAATATAATAGCCGAATTAGTATTCTCTTTTTCTAATGATAGAATATAGTGACTGTTTGAGAATATAGACAATATAATGCAATATTAATTACTATGTATCAAGAAAAGCAAATGCCTTTATAAGACATATACATGAATATATAAATAGTATATAGAAATATATAAATAACTAATTGAAGACCATTTGAGACACTATATATAGAGATTCATAGTCTCTAGGTAATGTTTCAGGAAGTATGCGGGAGATTATATTTCCAGAACAGGGTTAAATCAATGGACACAGCTACTTGGAAGTCTATGAAGTTTGAGCAATGAGCAAAATGACATTTTAATATGTGAATAGAAGGCAACTTCTTGGATGATCTCAAGAACGGATCACTTGGTAGTCTGTAACACAAATCATAAAAATAATTAGCACACAAAATCAATGAACTGGTAACTGGAATATTTGTCTTCTTAGTTCTTTTTCTTTTACTAACTAATATGGGACCACTCATAGATTTTTTTATTTCCTCATTTGAAAAAAATGAGAGGAAGAAGAAAGGTAGGTTAAAATAGATGATCTGTTTCTAGAAATAAACTCATCTTATTCCCTTATCTGCAATAACTAGTATATGTCTAGGACAAGCAGAAAAGGTCAAAAGCTATGTACATATGACCACATAACCTGATGCTAAGTGAAATGAACCCCAAGATAGGGAGACAAGAAATTTTTATCTTTCTTGTTCTTTTCAATGTACTTATAATATACTATGTGATTTTTTTTGTTTCTTTGTATGTTATTCCCCCATGGTACAACCTTGTTGTCACTGTATTTGAATCCAGTGCCCTGCATCTTGTATATACATTTTTCTAATTTGGGGAGAAGAAGGGAAATAACAAAATGCTGAAATAAGAATACAGGATGACCCATTGTAACAATGAAAACGAACTTTACTACTTTGTGGGGCCGGGGAGGTAGAGGTGGAGAGGAGTTGTGGTGGGGAGGAAAGGGATGGTAGGGGAAAATCAAAGGAAGGGGTAACAATAGGAAATGGACTCATTACCTTGCTCATGTAACTGTAACTCCTCTGTACAGTATCTTTACAATAAAAATATATGTTTAAAAGAAAAAATAAAAAAATCCCATAGACAACTGGATTTGTTGATTGTGAATCTATGGAACTATATCTAAAGCTACTGTATACAACATAGTACTAACATACACTCCCAGCTGAAAGTAAATCCATTTACATTCACTAATACACATTACTATGATAATTTCTACAAAACTGGGATGAAGTTTCTCACACTCCAAATATGGTTCCAATGTCAAGAATGATTGTGCACACACACACACACACACACACACACACACACACACACACGTGTGTTCATGCGTGTGTGTGAAGATATAAATCTCTGGGCGGTGGTAATCCTAGCTACTCAGGAAGCTGAGATCTGAGGATCGCGGTTCAAACCCAGCCCAGGCAGGAAAGTCCTGAGACTCTTACGTCCAATAAACCACTAAGAAACCCTGAAGTGGTGCTGTGGCTCAAGTGGTAGAGCACTAGTCTTGAGCTGAAAAGCTGAAGGACAGTGTTCAGGCCCCGAATTCAAGCCTCATGACCGAGAAAAAAAATATACATATCTATCTATCTATCTATCTATCTATCTATCTATCTATCTATCTATCTATCTATCTATCTATCTATCTATCTATCTATCTATCTAATTTAGTAATTTTTTCTAGAAATAACTGGTTGGCTCCCAAACTTATCTGAAAAGAACTTTAGAGAATAGTAAAAACAAAGAGAAACAAAAACAAAAAACAACACAACAACAACAACAAAAAACCTGACCCTAGTTTTATCCCTGGTTAAGGGTTGAGGTGAGGCCAGGGTGAGAATTTTTACTAATGGCTAGAATTTGCTGAATTTAAATGCCTGGTGACAGTTAAAAGGAGAGATCATCCAAGATTTCCTATTAGGTTGCTAAGAGAATGCAGAAGAAGAAAAATGTAATGAAACTTGAATTATGCTGGCATTAAATATTAAAAATGTTATCAAACTTCAGATTATACACATAGAAGGCCTTTCCTAATGCGATGCAATATGGTATTCTTAAGCATATAAAAAGTTAAGTTTAAATTTGTATAGTAATTTCTCAGTTCATCAAATATTCCTGCTTACATATGGATGCCAAAGGTCACCTCCTGACTTCATAGACAAATTCTTCATATGCTGTTTCCTTTGCATGTATATAGTAGCATAGATGTAGTAATTCATATATATATATATATATATATATATATTATACACACACACACACACACACACACACACACACACACACACATAGTAAAGGAGATATACAGAGGGGTTACAGCTACATAAGTCAGGTAATGAGTAAATTCCTTTTTGAATAGTGTCACTTCTTCTCATACTCTGTCCCAGTTTTTCCCTGCCATCCTCACCCACAACTTGTGTAGTTCATTTTCAACATAGCATCTAGTACCACTGCTGTATTTGTTAACCCTTTGTTCTCCCGTACCCTCCCAAAGACAGACAAACTAACAAATAGGGCAAAAGGTAAAGAAAATGAAAACAGAAACAAAGAAAATTGGAGTTCATTTCAATAAATAAATATTTTATCTGATCATATGGTAATTTTATTTGAGGAATTTCTATGTTTCAGTCTACAACTGAGGGATTGTACAATCCAAAATAATATAGCTCAAAATGTAAGTGTTTGTCCTATGGAGCTAAACAATACATTTCTTACTTCAATTGTTTATGTTATGTTCAAAGCAGTTTGTTATGTAGGAATACAAGGAGTGTGAAATACCAGTATAAGCCTTCTAGGAACTTACTATATGACACATTGCTGAATAATCATCTAATGACAAATTGACTTAGAGTAGGATGCAAACATACATAACCTTACCCATAGAGGTGAGTCAATTATGTTAATTACCACACTTATTTTTAAATCTTTATTTTTGTTTCATAAATTCTACTCTAATTGCTTTGACTGTATTGATTACAACTATGTCCACAGAAAACCAACAAATTAAATACACTTATTCGAGTAAATCCACAGTTGATTATTAGAAATTCTGCCACATATTACAAAGAGTATAATGTGCCCTCAGATATATCATATTCTAGACCTATTTGGGTCAAGAGAAAATATCAGCTGATAAATCATTTTACTCATTGTCTACATTTTATTTTGAATGTTAATCTATGTGTGTTAGCTTTCCATTACCACAAATACCTGAGGCAATCAATGTATACAGAGCAAAAGTTTATTTTGACCCAATATTTTAGAAGTTTTAGTGTGTAATTGATTGTTCCTATTGTGGTACACAGTAGATGAACTATATGGCAAAGCAAAACCACTTACCTCCTGGTTGGGAAGTAAAAGAGGCAGTCAGATAGGAAATGACTGTGATCCTATAATTCTCTGTAAGAGCATATCTCTCATTATTTCTAAACATTCCACTAAGCCTTATTTCTTAAAGTTTTCACCTTTTCCCAGTAATGCTTCCTAGGGAATATAGCTTTAATAAATGAGTCTTTGAGGGAAATTCATGATTCAACTCTACAACACCCCATTTCCAAATGACATTTTGATAACAACTAAGTACACTACGACTGTACTTTGATGTTGTAATTTTATTAGATTTATTTGGTCATCACTAAAAATTGAGAATAAAGTTAAATTGCTCTTAATAATTCAATTTTGCTTTGTTTGGTATCAGTAAATTAATACATCAGTATTATTGTGGTACTGAAGAAATTTTCAATATTTAATAGAGTAATTACTTGTTTGATTGTGAAATTGAAGCAAATATAATTATTGATGCTTTTGGATAGTCTAGTCAATAAATGCATTTTAGAGTACAAATGTGTTATCTCAATCTTTACAGTATTTCATTATTCATGAAAATTAATGTTATAGTAAATTAGCATGAGATTAAATTAAGACTATTTCTGAGAAAGTATATTAAAATAAAATAAATTTAAGATAATAATTTTCTCATTCCTAAAATCTTGCATATCAAGCATAGAAATAATGATGCTGGGCAGTTCATAACTGTAAGTCTAGCTATTCAAGGGGCTGAGATTTCAGGATTGTGCTTCAAAAGTCAGCCCAGGCAGGACAGTCTGTGAGCGTTTTATCTCCAATTAACCAACAATAAATTCAGAAAATAGAGATTTGGCTCAAGTGGCAGAGTCCTAGCCTTGAGAGAAAAAGCAGCTCCCAGGACCTGAGTTTGAGGAACTGTGCCCAGTACTGGGCACAAGCAAAAATAAAGAAAATTATACTAAGAATTGATTGAGGAAAAATTGCAAGGTTATACCCTATTTTCTCAAGTCTAAAAATGTTATTAATTATAAGATGCTCTCTATTTTTCACCAAGAAAAATTTTTGACTATTAAACTTTGACATACCACAACTTTAGAGACACTCTGATATCAGAAATGAAATAAGAAAACAAATGAAATGTAATATGTCTAGAAATAGCCAATCATTTTGTTATTTAGTAACCTTCATGTAAAAAAGCTCTGTATCTCAATCATGTCCAAGAGTTTACAATTAGAGTACCAAGTGGATCTTGCTAAAATCATTATCTTTTGTAAATTTATGAGATTTGAAGAAATTTTTCAAATAAAAATTTCAACCTAAATATCAAAAAGAAATTCCAATATGACATTATTTTGTATGTTGTACATCTTGGGTTCAGTTCAATAGCTATCCCCTGTGTTTGTTTTTTTATATGGTTTTGTGAGTATTGCTTGAATTTACTTCAACTCATTGATTAGGAAATTATCTATCTTGTGTTCTCTTTATGAAATCATACTATGTGTTATTATGCATCCTTCTACCTTATAAGTACAAGAAGATGAAGGAACAATCATTATGCAAATTAAACTGGGATGTAAAGAGAAGACAGTGTGGCAGAAAACAATAGAAAAAGTGAAGCCCATTTTTCTCTCTAGAATCCACAGATTAAAATCTCAAACTCTAATACTCATTGATGTAATCTGGAGTAATCTCTTGGGAATAGTTCCTCCCTCCTAAAAGTTTACATTCCCTATAAAACAAGTAAGCTAAAAATGACTGAAAACGTCATAAGTCCTAATTCAGGACTACTAGGCTTCAATATGTATGTAAATGACTAGCTTTTTAAAAACTTAATTTGAGACCTGACAAGCTAATAGATATTCAATTCACAGAACAAAACACTATGATTTCATAGTTTTTATATAGATAAATACTAATTCCACTTAGCCATTTAGAAGCTCTAGCCAGGAAACATTTTCAGGTATAATTTTTTCAAAATTATAACTAGGCCGGGTGCTGGTGGCTCATGCCTGTAATCCTAGCTACTCAGGAGTCTGAGATCTGAAGATCACAGTTCAAAGCCAGCCTGGGTAGGAAACTCTGTGAGACTCTTATCTCCAATAAACCACTACAAAACCGGAAGTGGTACTGTGACTCAAGCAGTAGAAAGCGCACCTTGAGCTGAAGAGTTCAGGGACAGAGCCCAGAGTTCAAGCCCCAGGACCAAAAATAAATTATATATATATATATATATATATATATATATATATATATATATATATATATATATAATTTATATATAATATATATAATATATAATTGAAACTTCTCCCTCCCTCACAGATTATTATTTTTATAGTGAAAATACCTTATAGAAGTGTTACAATTACATGGGCAAGATAATGAGTACATTTCTCATCAAGCATTGTTACCTCCTCCTTTGGAAGGAAATTAGCAAAAGCTTCTTTTTGCAACAATATGGATGACTCTCTCTTGATCAATTACTAGAACTTGTCTTTTCTTTGAGGAAGTAAACTATGATACCACAATCCAAAAATAAACATCCTTTCCCATTTTTTAATTTTGCCAGAAGTGTAGCTACTGCTGTGCTGTCCCTAAAGCAAGACAAGTTCTATTGCTGTTGTGTTCTTTTTTTAAAATAAAACATTCCAATGTTAAAAAAACACCATGGCCACAGGAGAAGCATTAGAGAAAGCTTCACAGCTGAAAGTAAATTTAAAATAAACAAATTATGAGCACCACATGATGCTAATGCCCCACTACCTGCTTCTGTACTCTGTGCCATTCCTGCAGGTCAGGACCAATTTCTTTTTCCTTATTCACATTGGGAGATGTGTCTCCTGTGATGCTACCTAGAAATACTATTATCCCGTACTCACTCACTTTTTTTAAGAAAGCATCTTTTCCCTACTAAAATGCCAGAGTTGCTGAATTTTTTCTCTTTGTTATCAGTGGTCCATTGTTTCAACATGCTTCTCTATTATTTACTTGATTAAATAGAAAAGGAAGTGTGTGTGTGTGTGTGTGTGTGTGTGTGTGTGTGTGTGTGTGTGTGTCTGTGTGTCTGTGTGTGTGTGTGTGTGTGTGTGTGTGTGTGTGTGTGTGTTGGTTGCTGTTGAACATTCATTTTAAAATCTAGTTAGTAATATAGTCCCTGAAAAACTACCATTCTGCTTTCTGTATCCATTAATTTGTATCTTGGAGGTATTTATATAGTTGAAATGAAAGCGTGCTTGGATTTTTGTGCTTCGTTCATTTCCATTAGCCTAATGTCAGCAAGGTTCACTGATGCTGTGGCCTGTAGAGGAATTTCTGTTCTTTTTAAATCTGATGATATTCCATTGTTTCTATGCATCACTATTTGTATAGTTATCTGTGGAATGACTTCCACCACCTTTCACTTGTTGTAAATACTGCTTGTATGGACATAGTTGCGTCCTTGCTTTCAAATCTTTTAGATGTATACCCAGAAGTGGGTTTCAAAATCACAGCAAGTGTGGTTATTTCTTTTTGATAAACCAGTATATGTTTGTCACAATGGCAGAACAATTTTACATTTTGACTAGCAACGTACACGAATTTTTAAGTTCTCTACATCCTCACTATAAAATTTGAAGAGAAACTGAAGCACTAATTGATCATTTTAGTTGATCAAAGTAACACAAGAAAAAAACCTTAATTTGTATTTGTATTCTTGCATCTTTCAGATATCAAACAATTTTAAACAAAAATCCACAAATTAGATTGTGTCTTATATCAGCTGTTTGTATCAGTAGATTTTGTCAGTTGTTTAACACAAATTGAAATTGATACAGGCAGGTTAGCAAACTATCTTATAAGAGATTGGGTAATCTTAAAATATATCTATCTATCTATCTATCTATATATATATATCATCACTTCTTTTTAATTTTACATTTTTATTTCCTCCACTACTTTCAATCTCTATTGTCATCATTATAGTCTAAACCTCACCACCAACCCCCCCCCCACACACATACACTATATTTGAAGTATTTCACACTTGAAACAATCAGTAGATTCCTATTTCTGTTGTGTCCAAGACTCTTAATTTTCAACTACATTTCTGCTGTAAATTTGCTCTTTTATAGCAGATGGGTCTGTTCTACTCATTAATAGTCACTATCTTTAAAATCTCCTAAGATATTTGTATCTGCCTTTCCCTCTGGATCTCTCTTCATCCTTTAATTAGTCTTTTTTTTCAGAAATGGAAAATCTATGAGTGGATCATATGATATGAGGCACATCGACACAGTTTTCATCCAATTTTTCTATTGGTCTGTGGCTCTGATTTGTGACTACATACATTTATTCATGTATTTTTTTATTCTAAGATCTATATATTGACATGGTTGCATGTTGTTAGGAACCTTGGGTAGTCTTTTTTTAATGTTTTATTCTAGGCATAGCATAGTGTATGACACAATAAAGGAACTCAAGTTATATTAGCTAGACAGAAAGAAGGGTAGATTGATAGATGAATAAACGTACTATAAACATGATAATAATAATAATTGCAATTATTTATTCAAGTTACTGCATTTATCCATAGTGTGAATAACTAAATTATTTACTCATTATAATTCTAACACCAGATTATAAAACAAAGATTCAGGATGAAACAAAATCAGCATCATACAAAGTTGCACAGTTAGAAAACAAAGACTAAAACCAGGATGATAAGATCTTTAGACATTATATTATACTGTCTCCAACAATAAACTATAAAAGTGAGTAACATATATCCTTTGTCAAGAGTCTATTGATAAATTATTTTATACACCTTCCTTCAATGGCATCAGACCTGATGATTTGCTAAAATAAGAAAAAAGATGTTATATGTGTATTTGTAAGTAATAATGAATCTGAAGTTTCTCATAGTATTTCCTGATGGTTCAATTCCAAAAGAATAAATCTCAAGTGACAGAGTGCCAGACACTGTTTAATATATCAGAGGCTGGTAGAAAACAGTTGATAAGCTTAAATAATTTGAAAGTATTTTAATAGAAGCTATTTAAAAATTAGTCAACATTTACTGGACAACAGCGAGTCATGCTGATAAGCATTGAGACCTGAGGGTCAAAATTTAAGGGTAGCCTGGGGAGAAAGTGCCTTATCTCCAATGAACTACCAAAAAGCCAGAAAGGGATCTGTGGATCAAGTGATAGAGAGCTAGCTTTGAGCCAACAAATCAATCAAGAACAGTGCTTAGGCCATGAATTTAAGGCTCAAAACTAGTACAAAAAATTGTAAATATATAGTGAACATATTGTAGTATTCTGCTGTTTAGTAGAATGAGGTTGAGGATGAAAGGTTAGGTTACTTCCTTAGATATGAAGGGAAAAGAGGAAGGAATGGTTAATGGCCATTGGGAACACCAGGAACTGTGGGGAGAGACCACAGGAGTCATGAATTTTAATTAATCAATGCAGGAACCCATGAAGTCTCCAAAAAGACAGCCAAGAGAGCAAATATGTCAAACTCTCCTAACTCTTGGAATGTACTAAAGCTCTAAACCAGATGACAAAGGGGCCCTTATCATATGAACCACACAGGGCCTTAGGATAGTTAGAAGGATGATAGATATCCAGTAGAGATGAAAATGGAGAGATTTTTTAAATCCTGCTTACACCTATTAAACCACATCACTTTTTCTACTTGTGTGAGGTCAGCTCTGCCTCTCAGAGTGAACTTGGAAGTCAGGTTCACTTGTGCTAATAAGGACATAGAAATTTTTTTTAAAAATGAGGTATAACTTCAGCTTTAACTATCATGTCCCAATAAATACTCCTCTAAAGTACTAATCCACTCTGTGCCATCTTTATTTGAATTCATGGAAGATAAGGAAGACTCGAGCTTTCCAGAAGAAAGATGAGTTTGAAATTCAAGGCACTAATGTACTATCATTACAATGATGCCTCTGACCTCCAGTTTATTTTCTGAACTAAGGAGTATGAACTGTAGATAAACTAGTGCTCGTCCTGGTTTCCATATTATTTGGTGTGTTATAATACATAACATCCTTTCTATGCAGTAACATATATCACAATGTAATTTTCAGCTTGTAATTCTTGGTCACACACCAAAGATGTCTGCTTACCTAGTGAACACAATAAAACTGTTTGGCATAAATTAAATTGGCTGATATTTCTTTCTACTCTGTTAGGTTACTCTGTCTTATGAGGGTCAACTTCAACACCTGAAAAATGAGAAAAAGTATCAAATACTAATGAAAGTTTTACATGTTGCATCTCTAATATCAAAATGAATATATCCCCCAGAATTTCAACATGCTCATATTTGAAATATTCCATCAGGATTAGTTCTCAATTTCTGTAACTCTTTATATTACTGAAATTAATAATGCCAATAATTACATAATCAAATATGTGAATAATGGCTGTCAGGTATAACATTTTGGAAAGGCTAGCGACTAAAAGACTAGAATATCAAACAATGGATATAAAGTTATAATAAAAGCTCAGAGAAAATTAAATATGGATTTACAAATTATTTCAAATGTGAGTGTTTTGGGAAAACTGCAAAATAATCCATTTCCAATCAATCAACCCTATAATTTAAATGCATCTAATTTTACTTTGATGAGTGTCTGATATTTCATTTGAATTTAAAACATATTTTTGTGGGGCCAGTGTTGCAGAAACAGAAGATATTATGTTTTCTTTATGCACTGTCCATAAAAAAAATTCTCAGGCATTTTCCTGCCTCTTAAAAAGCTTATAGCAATCCCATTTGTCCAACTTTTCTTTGATTTGTTGTGTTTCTGGGTCTTTATTAAGAAAATTTTGGCCTGTGCCAAGGAGCCCTAGAGTTTCTCCTATTAATTCCTGTAATGTCTGATTTGACTTCGAGGTCTTTGTTCCATTTTTTGTTGATTCTGGTGCAGGGTGATTTATAAGGATCTAGCTTTAGTTTTCTACAGATGTTAAACCAATTTTGCCAGCACCATTTATTGAAGAGGCTGTCTATCTTTCATAAGCAAAATGAACCCCAGGGTAGGGACACAAGTGGTTTAGTCTTTCTTGCTATTGTTTTTAATGTATTTATAATGTACTAAGAGACTTTTTTGTTTCTTTTGTATGTTCTTTCTCCACGGAACATCAACTATTTGTTTAAAGTGACTAATTATATCCCTCAATTCCTCAATCCCATCATTATTTCTATATTTTTATGTAATTATATATAAGCCTACATCCAGTTCCACAAGTATTTATTGACCACTTCCCAAAAGCCAAATGTAATAGAGATAAATTAGACACAGTCTTACCCTCAACGAATGTCAATGTAAGAGATACTTTCAATGTGTTATAGAAAGCACAAGGATTATTTTTATCAACTGTATGTTACATAACTATAGTTTTGTTCCTAGATATTCCCCAAAGACCCATACGTTAAAGTCTGGGCTACTAAAGTCGTGCTATTGCAAAGGTGTGAAAACATGGAAAGGTGGAACCTTCTGGGCGATCTTTCAGCTATTCATAGTATGCTCTCACAGGGTTTATGGAATTCTAGTTTTTTCCTGTCTCTTTTATTTCCTGACCATAAGGTGAGTAGACATCTTCTCCAGACAAGATATATTATTTAACCTCAGATGCACAGCAACTGAGGCAAATTATCATGAACAAGGACCCCCAGAAGTGTAAACCTAAATAAATTCTATCTCCTTTCTTCTTATGAGATTTTTCAGTATTTTCGAAATTTTTAATGTATTCATCTGTGAGAACACACAGCTCCAGCTCATCAAACCTCTACCACTTCAGATGGTATAAGGTTATGTTACAAGTCATTAGCTGTCTTGAGAAAATGCTTTTTATGGTGTTTTTATAAAATTTATCCTATGTTGAATCAATTTACTTTACCAGTTGTGCGGTTGCCACTTTGAGACACAGCTCCACTTCCAGTTTACTGATGGTTAATTGGAGATAGTTTCTGAGACTTTCCTACCAGGCTGGCTTTGAACTGTAATCCTCAGATCTCAGCCTCCTGTGTAGCTAGAATTACAGGTGTGAGCCACCACCAACAGGCTGTGGAAATTTTTTTTGGGGGGGTTGGGTTGTGGCGCTTGAACTCTGGGCCTGGGCACTGTCCCTCAGCTCTTCAACTCAAGGCTAGCACTCTACCACTTGAGCGACAGTGCCACTTCCAGCTTTTTTTCTTTTTGCTTATGTGATGCTGCGGAATCGAACTCAGGGCTTCATGTATGCAAGGCAAGCGTTCTACCACTGACCCACCTTCCCAGCCCAAACCAAGGATCCACATTTATTTTTATTTATTTATTTTTTGGGGGTCCGGTTGTGGGGCCTTATCTTTGGGCCTGGGTGCTGTCCCACAGCTCTTCAGCTCAAGGCTAGTGCTCTACCACTTGAGCCACAGTGCCACATCCGGCTTTTTTCTTTTAACTTATGTGGTGCTGAGGAATCGAACCCAGGACCTCATGCATGCAAGGCAAGTGTTCTACCACTGAGCCATCTTCCCAGCCCCGGAAATTTTTAAATAAACTTGTTGACCCAAAAAAGAATAAATTTAAAAATTTAAAAATCCTAGGGACTTACAATATATCTGTAGAAAATAGATTAATAAAAATATATACTTACAAGACAGGACTATACTGAAGAAAAACAAGCAAAAAGGGAAATCACATCTACCAAACATAGGGTTATGTGAAAACTTCCTTAATTTGGGTATAAGGTAACATTAAGAGAGAAACTGATACAAGGTTATTTTCTTTCACTTCTTCTATTCAGCCTTTTACTACAAGTTTTACCTAAGGAAATAGCAGGATAAAACACTTTGGAAGTATATAAATTAGAAAAGAAGAAATAAAACTGCTTTAATGACACACAGCATGATTTAGATGTAGAAAATTCCAAATAATCTGCAAAAACACACTCATGGAAACAAGGAAGGAAATTTAGCATAATTGCCAAAGACCAGATCAATATAACAAAAGTCAATTATGTTCTTATTTATTCAAAATGAAAAACCATGAATTTGAAATAGTGAAAGAAAAAGAACAATCAATTACAATGGAACTGAGACAAGTATTTACATATAAATCTAACATGCATATTGTAATCTGTATGCTAAAAAATTGATTAAATTACAAAAACAATATAAATAAATGGTAAAATTTATGTTGACAGAATGGAGATTTTGTTTTACATTTTTTTCTATGCTGTGTAGAAAGCACCAGAAGTACAAAAAATAGTCTGATTCAGTGCAATGAGGAAAATAAATAAAGCCAATTACTATGGAGACTGGAAAGACCTAAGTTGAAATTGTCAGCAGGAGCTGATATGGGAGCCCACATATGGGAAACTTCAGTAACCCTTGGGGGATCTAGGGAAACTACCTGGGAAAAGTTGTATTTCTGAAGACCTAAAAAGGAGACAGCATCTATCCTGACTTCAAACAGGAAAGGAAATAGTCCAGAACTGGAAGTATACAAAGGAAATCCTTTGGAGGCAGCTGAACAGGCAAAAGAAAGAAGAAGGTTGCCTAGAGAGATGAGAGAAGATAGAGGACAGAAAGGTAGGAAAAAAAGAGAGGAAGAAAAAGTTAGGCAGGAAAAGGAAAGGATATAACCAAAGTCCAAAGCTACCTCCTTGGTTCTCATTCGCCTCTAACAGCTTGGAGACTGTTTATGGGTTTTCCCCTGGGGTTTTGGCACATAGGGTATTTTTTTGCCATACATTAGCATGCAACCACACTACACTGTTCCTCACAATCAAAGAAACTTGTTGTTTCCTTGTTTTATTTTGCTCTCTCTCTCTCTCTTTTTTTTTTTTTTTACCAGTCCTGGAGCTTTGTTCATGAGCCTTTATGTGCTCAAGGCTTCAATAAGCTACTCAGGAAAAGGCAGAAGTGGCACTGTGGTTCAAGTGGTGGAGCACTAAGCTTGAGCCAAAGAAGCTCAAGGACAGCACCCAGGCCCAGAGTTCAAACCCAAGCACTGGCAAAAAGAAGACAATTATTAATCAATGTCACTACATGTATAAAATGTACATGTAAGTTAAATTAAATCTAACTGAAAAAATAAGATGAAATGCAACAAAATAAATGATTTAATTTATATAAGTCTGTATAAGATCAAAATATAGGAATAAAAAACAAATGTGATTTCCTCTAATTTGGGAGGAGAAATGACAGTCTACAATCCATGATACAGTCCCAAATTAAAGAGTATTTCACAATATAAGTGGTGAACATTATCCAAAATTCTCAAGGTCATCAAAAATGAAGAAAGTCACAGAAATTCTCACAGCTAGAGAAGCCCAAGAAAACAAGACATATGATATGCTGAGACAGATGCCAGAACAGATAAGAAAATTCAGTAAAAGTTTAGGATACCTGTATAAAGCATAGATTTTATATAACAATCTATCAATACGGGTTAATTGGTTGTGACAAATGTGCCACTACTAAATATCTTATAAATTAATTACACTAATTAATATTATGACTTATGATATTAATAATAGTGAAAGTTTAGATCTGAAGTTAATATGTGTACTCTTTGAAACTTTTCTGTACATATAAAATTATGTATATATACATATATGCATTATGTGTGTATGTATTTATATTTTGTTTATAAAACTTTATCAGAAAAATTTAGAAACTTCTATTCATTAGTCTAGCATATAAGATGTTCAGAAGTTGAATTCTATCCTAATCAGAGGTAAATACAAAACAAATGGAAGATAAAAGTTTCATCTTTTATTTGGGAAATGATTAAGCTCATAGGGCAAATCATCACTTCCCAAAATGAAGAGACATGATGTCTGGTGGTCCCAACACTTGTTAGTTGGAAAAAACTTTCCTTTTACCTACAGTATTTTCTTAGCAACCTTATTGAAAAATAGGTAAACATAAAGTCATAGAGATTACTTTTGGACTTTCAATTTTACATCATTTATCTACATGTTTATTAATCACTATCTTTTGAATATTGCAGCTGCTTGAAATTAGGAAGTTTGAATGCTTGGTAAAGGTATAAATTTTTTGATAATATTGCTCAATTCATTTCCTACTATTTCAGCGATGGGTTTTTGTCTATATTCCAAAGGCATATGTCTTTCTCTCTAACCCTTTTTTTAACCTCAGGATATCTTCACATGTTTTTGGTATTAGGATAATGATTTCATTAAATGTTTTAGGAAACATTCCATCTTCTAAGTTTGGGGAGTCACAAAAGTTATAATTTTTTAAATGTTTGCTAGACCTAGCCTGTAAAGTCATCTGTGTTTGTATTTTTTAATTTTTAAATTATCTTTAAATATTTTTAAAGAAAGTTTTAAAAATATAAATTCTTGAATCCACCTCTGCTTATAATCAGATTATCTGGTTATTCTTTTTATCCTTGATTCTCCTTTGCTATTTTCTCTTTGTTTTATTTTTCCTTTGCTGCTGGTCCTGGGGCTTGAACTTGGGTCTTGGGTGCTGTCCCTGAATTCCTCCACTCAAAGTTAGCACCTTGAGCCACAGCACCACTTCCAGTTTTCTGGCAGTTAATTGGCGATAAGAGTCTCATGGACTTTCTTGCCCAGGCTGGCTGCTAACCTTGATACTCAGATCTCAGCCTCCTGAGTAGGTAGGATAAAAAGTGTGAGCCACCAGTGCCTGTCAGCAGTTTGCCTATTTTGTAGGCATATCATTAGTTGTTGATAGTCTAAACATATAATGCTTTCAATTTCTGTGAAATAGTAGTGATGTTCCTTTCATTTTCTGAGTTTATTAGTTCAATATTCTTTTAATTTTTTGGTAAACCTAGCTAAAATTTCTTCTTTTTATTTCGGTCGTGGGGCTTGAACCCTGGGCCTGGGCACAGTCCCTGTGCTCTTCAGCTCAAGATGAGCGCTCTACTACTTGGGTCACAGAGCCACTTCCGGTTTTCTAGTAGATTATTGGAGATAGGAGTCTTACAGAGTTTCCTGTCCGGGCTGGCTTTGAACCATGATCGTCAGATCTCAGCCTTCTGAGTAGCTAGGATTACAGGCGTAAGCCACAGGCGCCAGGCTAAAATTTATTCTCTTTAAAACATTAAGGTATAGCAGAAACTTAACAAATGTAAAATGATGGTTCCATTAATATTTAGTACATTCACTATGGTCCTCAAGCATATCTGTATAATTTCAAAACATTTTCATCACTGCCAAATACAATCACATACTCATTAATTGTTCCCCATTCTCTTTCTTTCTATCCACAAGGAAGTATCATGTTACAAAGTTTAATGTATTTACTTAACCTGGGTATTTTATATAAGTAAATAGTGATTAGCATGTGAGAATATATGTTCAGTTGTCGTTGGGTACACTGTTCTATAAATGTGTGTTAAATTCAGTTGGTTTGGCACCATGAAGTTCCTCTGTAACTCAGTCTTCCATTTATCTTTTTACCCATTATTAATAGTGAGAATTCTCTATTACTGGTGCCTTATTATTTATCCTATCAGTTCTGTTCCATTTTTCTTTATACATTTTGTGTGTTTATGTGTGTGTGTGTGTGTTTTCACAATTCTTATATTTTTGGTAAGGATTGATACTTTTATCATGAATTTTCTCTTTCCTTTCTTGTACTTATTTTTTGTCTTAACGTTTAGATTGTCTGGTATTCATGTAATTACTCTAGTTCTCTTATATTTTGTGATTTTTATGAGATGTATCATCCATATGTTTACTTTCAAAATATTTGTATCTTCAAGTTCAAAGTACAATTAATCCAGATAATGTGCTGTTGCATCTTGTAATCTTTGAAATCCAATCTGATAATCTTGTCCTTTTGCATGGATAGTTAATATAAATGAGTCAAAGATGGCTTCTGCATTTTGGCCTTTAGGTTATTTCTGTAACACTTTTAGTTCAAAAAGCCCACTGGCACCAAGGTCTAATTTTAGACATCCATTTATTTGTAGCACGACTTATATAAGCACATCTGACTAGTTCAAGAGTGCTTGCTTTATATATTTTCCCAAAGTGTATCCAGTACCTGCTAGTAGATAAACTCCAGACCATAAAGATCCCAAAGAGGCTGCTGTTGCCCTTTAGAGCTCTGACAGAGACTCTCACTATGTTGGTGGAATACTCTGTTTAAATATACAAAATTCCTCTGATGCCCCTCACCTCCAGTCAGTTCCTGTGATCTTCCTAGTGGTCATCTTTAAACCAAAGTCTCCAGCAAACCTTCTGTTATGTTGCACACCCTCATATGCAATCCTTCTGAGTGTTGCTTAGTAAAGCTTACATATAGTACTGGCAACTCTGTTATTTTCCTTTCCTATGAACAGGTCTCAAGCCTTTGAGTTCCTGTTAGCATTGGAAGCTATTATTAATATAACTGAAGTGATACTTATAAATTCATGTTGTGTATCTTATGCCCTTTTACTCTATGATTCCTTCTTACTAACTTTTTCAGTTGTCAAGTGTATACTGTAAATATGACATTTTACTGGTTCTACTGGTGTTCCAGAACTTCCATTATACATACCAACACAATCTACTTCATATTCATACTAACTTACTCTTAGTGAATAATGAAACTTTAAAAGTATGTAGTAACACTGACAATTTTGTTATTGATATATACATATATACACATATAGAGGGACAATATCTAGTTAATATTTCCTATGATGTCTTTTTATTAGAATTTCTATTACAACAACAATTCCAATTAATAAGACCAAATAAAAACATTTTCACATGCAAACATATATGTACATTAGCTGTATTAAGATATAATTCAAATACAACTAAATATATGAGGCAAAATATGTGTATATATGTGTGTGTTATACAGAATATTTTCTGCATCCAGAATCCATAATTAAAGTCAGGAAACTAAAACTACCCATCATCCACCATCAAGTTTTTCATGCCTTTTATATTTTTGCTCCCTTTTGACATCCTATTGTTCTAAACACCATCTGATTTTAGTTGTTATGTATCATTCTTCCTTTCTAGGAATATTGGTAAGTGTAATCACTCAGTCACATAATGTCATTATATGTCTTTTGAATTAAATTAGTGAAGAAAAGCAAGCATATTTTCATAGGCTTTTATCATAGTAACTTTTTTAAATAGCTCTTTTGGATTGGATTAAATTCCTCCAATGATTTGGAGTTACCATCTAATGTCATTTTCTTACTCCAGTATATTTGGTGATAATATAAAAAACGAAGGACACCATCTGCATCAAATATATCAAACACTCCTATATGTTTTCAAATTATGAATGTAATTGCATATATATTCCATGCAATCATGTAATTCCTTTTTAAAACAGGTAAGAAAGAGGCATCATCTTATATGGTCATATGTACATAGCTTTTGACCTTTTCTGCTTGTCCTAGACATATACTAGTTATTGCAAATAAGGGAGCCATGGAACTTAAGTTTCTTTGGGATTGGCTTACTTCACTTAATGTGATTTTTTCCCAAGTCTTTCCATTTCTGAACAAATGGGGCGGTGTCATTCTTTCTGATGTAGGCATAGAATTATATATATAATGTATATATCATATTTTCCTGATCCATTCATCAACTGTGGGGCATCTGGATTGGTTCCATATCTTAGCTTTGATGACTTTTTTGTTTATTTTCTATGTTCTTCCCCCATGGTATATATAACCCCTGTTTTCACTGTAATTGATTCCAGTGCCCTGCATCTTGTATATACATTTTTTTTTAACTTGGGGAGGGGAAGTGAAAAACAAAATGCTGAAATAATGATACTGATTGACCCATTGTAACAATGAGATGTACAAGCCACTATTCTGAAAACAATCTTTACAGCTTGGGGAAGGGGGTAGGGAAAAGTTGGGGATATGGGGAGGAGAGGGATGGTAGGGAAAAACAAAGGAGGGGTTAACAGTGCTCAACAGGAAGTGTGTTCATTACCTTACTCATGTAACTGTAACCCGTTTGTACAGTATCTTTACAATAAAAAATATATATTAAAAAAGAGGGAGGCATCAATATGCCAATGTCAATATGTTTAATTGTGTATAAAATTACCTTTGGGTGCTTTTGTGTAGATTTGCATACATGGCTTGTATCACTTGCATTAAGCATTATATACTTTCCGAAATATTTCTTTTAAGATAGTTCTGTTGGTAATACGTGCCCCCCTTTTTTGCTTAGCAGTATCTTTACTTTTCCTTTATTTTAGAAAGATAATTTCCTAGGTATAATAGTTGTGGTGGGAATTTTTTCTCAGACTTCTTATAACACATATTATGCCTACTGCTTCTAGACATTATTACTTCCGATAATAGGCTAGATGTTAATAGTATCAGGTTCTTCTGTACATGATTAGTTATGTTTGTTTTAGATTTTTGGAAAGTTTGATAATTGTGTCTTTTCCTTTTTTTAGATATGACTTGGTTTATCAAATGCATTAATTTTTTTTCTTCTACTTAGGTCTGCTGTTGAGACTCTCTCTTTAAATTCACTATTTGTTGTGACATTGTCTTTGTACTTTACTATTTTAGATATGTTTTCCTGTAGATAACAGAACATATTTAGGTCAAGTGTATCTGTCAAAGCTGAATATAATAACTTCCTAGAGGGGTAATTACTACTCATTTTTTGTTTTACATGCCAATGTTTTCTGTTATGATGATCTAATAAGTTACTTTAATTAGTTTTCCAATGGTAAAGCAACCTTAAATAGTTGGACTAAATCGTACTTAGTTCAGTAATGCGATTTATCAGTTTTATTGATCTTATTTTAAAGAATTTCTTTATTGTTTCTTTTTTTTTGCTATGATTTATTTCCTCTCAAGTTTTTTCTAGTTTCATAAAATAGAAACTGAATTTTTTTTAAATTTAATTTTATTTTATTTGAGAACATACTGTACAGAGGGGTTACAATTACATGGGCAGGATAATGCATACATTTCTTACCAAGCATTGCAGCCTCCTCCTTTGTTTACCCTTCACCTCCCTTCCCAGCCTCCCCCCTCCCCCCACCCAATCATACCCCCCCTCCCCCCCCACACCGACATTGTAAGGCTTGCTTTGACATGACATTTTGTAATTCTCCTTGTTGCAACAGGTCCACCTGAATCCTTAAACGACTTGTTTGTCCCCATCTCTTCCACATGTTATACTGACATCAAATAAAGTGAAAGCGGGGGTTACACTGTGGGGGAGGGACATACAAAGCAACAAAGAAATAATCTTATAAATGCGTTAGAAACACATGCATGAAAGAAACGAAAACATTAAAATACATATTTAAGGGTTCGTTTTCCTAACATCACATTATCTGACCTTTTCCGCTTGACTCATACCTATACTAGATATTGCAAATAAGGGAAACCATGGGACCTATGTTTATTTTTTATTTGGTACTTTCTAATAATCTAAAAAGACATTTCCATTATGAATTTCCATCTATAGGTTAAGCTACTTTGAATTTGAATTTTGAAAACTGAAACATAATACGCTGAATGATCACAAACAAGACTATACTAAAGCTACCAGCACAACTATGTTTACTGCAGCATTATTTACAATATCTAAGATATGGAACCACCAACCCTGATGCCCCTCAATAGATGAATGGATCAAGAAAATGTGGTAAATATACGCAATGGAATTCTATGCTTCCATCAGAAAGAATGACATTGCCCCATTTGTTAGGAAATGGAAAGACTTGGAAAAAACTGTATTAAATGAAGTAAGACAGGCCCAAAGAAGCATAAGTCCCATGGGTTCCCTTATTCAATTACTAGTATATGTGTGAGACTAGGTGAAATGGTTAGATAAGTTGATGTTAGGTGAAATGAACCCCAAGATAAAGACTCAAATGTTTTTTCTTTCTTGCAATTGTTTCTAACATATTTATAAGACATTTCTTTGTTGCTTTATATGTACCTCCTCCACGTTATAACCCCTATTTTCACTATATTTGATGATTTGTGGAAGGGAAGGGAAAAAACAAATTGTTTAAATAGGGATACAGGTGGACCCTTTGCAACAATGAGATGTACAAGACGTTGTGTCAAAAAACGAACTTTACAAGTTTGTCAGGGGGCGGGTGATGGGAAGGAATGGCAAGGGGAAACAAAGGAGGAGGCAACAATGCTTGATAAGAAATGTACTCATTACCTTGCCCATGTAATTGTAACCCCTCTGTACTGTATTATCACAATAAATAAATAAATAAGATTAAAAATAAATAAATAAATAAATAGGGATACAGGTGGACCCATTGTGATGTACAAGACGTTATGTTGAGAAAACGAACTTTACAACTTTGGCAGGAGGGGAGAGAGAGATGGGAGATGGGATGACAGGGATGGTAAGGGGAAACAAAGGAGGAAGCAACAATGCTTGATAAGAAATATACTCATTGCCTTGCTCATGTAATTGTAACCACTTTGTATGGTATTTTCACAACAAAAAATTATTAATAATAAACAAAGAAATATATAATCCAATTCTCTTATGCTCAGAAAATCGTTTTTCATTTTGGACTTTGGGAAAAAAAAGAAAATAGTTTTTCACAAGTAAAATAAACCTTCAGAGATCAAGTGAGAATTTGTAGGTTGCTTTATTGGTCTCTATTTATCAGTGGTTATAACTTATCTCCATCAATTCTTCAGTATAATTTTTTTTCCATATACATTCTTTATTGTAAAAATACTGGGGGCTGGGAAGGTGGCTCAGTGGTAGAGTGCTTGTCGTGCATGCATGAGGCCCTAGGTTCAATTCCTCAGCACCACATGAGCAGAAAAAAAAAGCCGGAAGTAGCCCTGTGGCTCAAGTGGTAGAGCACTAGCCTTGAGCTGAAGAGCTGAGGGACAGCGCCCAGGTCCTGAGTTAAGGCCTCATGACCGGACCCCCCTCCCCCAAATACTGTACAGAGGGTTTGCAGTTACATGAGTAGGGTAATGAGTACATTTCCTGTCAAGCATTTTTTGTAACTTTTTTTTTCTTTTTGTTTTTTTCTTTTTTTCCAGGGCTGAGGACCGAACCCAGGGCCATGCTCGCGCCGGGCAGGCGCCCTTCCGCTGGGCTAAGCCCCTAGCCCCCTATCAAGCATTTTTATCTCCTTCTTTGTTTTTCCCTTACCATTCCTTCCCTCCCAACCTTTCCAACTCCTCCCCCCCAACCCAAAATTGTGAAGTTTGTTTTCAACATAACAAAATACTTAAATAAGGATACAGGTTGATCCATTGTATCAGCATAAAATTTGTAAACCTTTCTCTTCAGTTTTGAACCTGTAGCAAGGCCAGGACTCTACTGTAAAGATTCTGTACCCATGGATCTCCTCCTCTAGCACTCAATTTGATATACAGTGTTTCCAGAGTTCTATTTCTAGAGAAAACTTTTCTGTTTTCCAAAAATCAAACTTTCAAATTCTTTTAGTGTGACATATTACCTCCTTTTAATCTCTTCATTTACCTTCTTTTATTCTACCACTCAAGCCTGGTTTCGATTTTAGGGTCCACTAACTGTACTAGAACTCTAAAATACATTTTTAATTATTCCCATATCATTTTACCATTCAATATTAAAATCAGGAAAGAAAAATATAACTTGATAGATTTCTTATGCTTTAAATAACAGAAAATATTACCATTCAATGCTGACAATCCTGAGGCTTCTGTTAAACTTTTAGATAGATCTCCTATTCTATTCTGAGGAGTGTCACACATATTGTAACTCTTGAATTAACTATTTTTATAGCAAATTTCCTGAGCATATAATTTGAATTTGGATAAGTATGAAAATATTGGGGTATAAGAACAGAAATCAAGAGGCGTTTCTGAGTCTGTTCTATATCAGGCATTTGGTACATTATTCTTAATATACTCTGTGTGTGTGTGTGTGTGTGTGTGTGTGTGTGTGTGTGCACATCACATGCTGGTACTGGGGATTGAACTCAGTGTCTATAATCTTGACAAGCATCCTATTCCCACTTTAAAATAGAGTAATTGAATTTTAAAAACTGTTAAGCTTATAAATGCTAAATATACTTGATAAAGGTGAAAAACATGGGGAATGAAAGATGAAAAGGAAGATATTAATAAAGATGCATTTTACTGCTAATGTGACTTCTTGAATTAAAACCTCTTTGTATAACTTCTTAAAGATAATAAAAATAGTGAGTCTAAGCCCATCTGTCCAAGTGCCAAAATCTAGGGTTTTTTTTCCCTGTGTTGTATATACTTCTAAGAGAATTGAAAGCCTCTCCCTTCAAAAGTCTGACAGAATGAGGTAATATGCTTTCTACAATTATTAATTTTTATAAAAATAGCAGAGATTTAAAATAATTCTGCCAGGGGCCTGGAAGATGGCTCAGTGGTAAAGCACTTTCCTTGCATGCATGAAGCCCTGGGTTCGATCCCTCAGCACCACATAAGCAAAAAGAAAAAAAGCCAGAAGTGGCACTGTGGATCAAGTGGTAGAGCACTAGCCTTGAGCTGAAGACTTGAGGGACAGCGCCCAAGCTCAGAGTTCAGGCCCACTATCGGACCCAAAAATTACAAAATAAAAAAATAAATAAAATAAAATAATTCTGCCAAATTTATATAATGTCGTTATTTAACCTATGACTTATAAGGACCCATCCTGATGCTTTCCTCTTTCACAACAATAAAGAAATAATAGCTATTCATGGTAATTGCTCAGCCATTTAGAAAGTTTTCCCAATAACAACTATCATTTAGTGAGAATTCCCTATGAATAAGTTACTTTGCATATAACAAACATTAATTTTTCTGGAGCCATCTATGATAAAGGACATTTCTGCCATTTTATAAATGTGCAGTAATATATTCAATATATTCAAAAACACTATTCAACTGAAAATAATTCAGAATTCAAATACAGATTTTTTTCACTTCAAAGCTCCATTGCTTTCTCAACTAACCGTTCTTATGACACTGCTTGATGATACTACTTGTTAGTCACTGACATTAATCATCTTACCCCTTTGAATTATCTTCTTTCAACTGTACCTTCCCTATCATTAACTCCTTTGTTTATTATTGACCCTCATTTATTAACATGCTTAATTGTCAATAATAAGTAGTTTATACCTCTTGGTACATTCTTTAAACCATTTTTCCCAAATTAAATAGACCAATAACTTAGCACTCTATTTTATATCACACTTCACAACATACTACAGTAAGTATATATCTATAATAATCTAAAAAGCACCATAAGAAAACACAATTAATACATCTTCTCTGTACCTATTGTACAATGAATAGACATATTAGCATTTTGTAGCCTGGAAAATTAAATACAAAGCCCAGATAATTTATTTTAGAACTGCTCTGAAATCTAGATGCATATGTGTATAACATTTAAGAATGAATTACTTCACATAAATGGTTAACACTGAATTAACTTGTAAAGTAAGGGAATATCATGAATACTGAGTTCATTTAACATCATAAGTATGAATGTATTCCAGTATCTAGCTCTTAATTGCTTTCACTTTATACTTTCTCTTCTTTATATTTAAAGTGTGAATTAAGCTAATATTTTCTTTAAGTTTTTTGTTATGAAAATAGTGTACAAAGCGGTTACAGTTACATGAGCAAGGTAATGAGTACATTCCTTATCTAGCATTGTTGTCTCCTTCGTTTTTCCCCTCTATCCCTTTGCTCTCATCTCCTCAGCTAAACCCCCACCCCACCACCCCACCACCGCACCTAAATTGTAAAGTTCATTTTTCTACATAGCATCTAGTACATTTCATGGTTGCAATGTGTGAATCTGTATTCCTATTTAAACAATTTTTCCCTTCCCCTCCCCAAATTATAGCAACATCAAATACAGTGAAAACAGGGTTTATGCCTGTGGAGGAGGGACATACAAAGCAACGAAAAATTCCATGGTACCTTATAAATATGTTAGAAACAAGAGCAAGGAAGAAAAAAACCATGTATATCCCCACCTCGGAGTGCATTTCACATAACATCATCTTATTTGACCTTTTCTGCTTGTCCCAGACATACACTAGTTTTTTTTTTGTTGTTGTTGTTTTTGTTTGTTTTGTTTTTTTTGGTCCGGTTATGGAGCCTGAACTCTGGGCCTGGGTGCTGTCCCTCAGCTCTTCAGCTCAAGGCTAGTGCTCTACCACTTGAGCCACAGGGCCACTTCCGTTTTTTTTTTCTTTTTTGCTTATGTGGTGCTGAGGAATTGAACCCAGGGCCTCAGGCATGCAAGGCAAGCGCTCTACCATGGAGCCACCTTCCCAGCCCCATACACTAGTTTTTGCAAATAAAGGAAACCATGGGACCTATGGTTCTTCGGGCCTGGCTTGCTTCACTTAATATAATTGTTTTTCAATTCTTTCCAATTCCTAACTAATGGGGTGGTGTCATTCTTCCTGATGGAGACAAAGAATTCCACCGCATATAGATAGACAGACAGACAGACAGACAGACAGACAGACAGACATACAGACAGACAGACAGACAGACAGACAGAAAGATAGATAGATAGATGATAGATAGATAGATAGATAGATAGATAGATAGATAGATAGATAGATAGATAGATAGATAGATAGGTAGGTAGGTAGGTAGGTAGGTAGGTAGGTAGATAGGTAGATAGATAAATAGATAGATAGATAGATAGATAGATAGATAGATAGATAGATAGATAGATAGATAGATAGATAGATAGATAGATAGATAGATAGATAGATAGATAGGTAGGTAGGTAGGTAGGTAGGTAGGTAGGTAGGTAGATAGGTAGGTAGATAGATAGATAGATAGATAGATACATAGATAGATAGATAGATAGATAGATAGATAGATAGATAGATAGATAGATAGATAGATAGATAGATAGATAGATAGATAGATAGATAGATAGATAGATAGATAGATAGCTATAGATAATACATTTTCTTGATCAATTCATCTACTAAGGGGCATCTGGGTTGGTTCCATATCTTAGGTATAGTAAATAATGCTGCAATAACCATAGTTGTGCTGATAGCTTTAGCATGGTCTTCTTTGGGATCATTTGGATAAATGCACCAAAGTGGGATTGCTGGGTCATAGGAGAGCTCTATGTGGAGATATTTGAGGAACCTTCATACTACTTTCCAAAGTGGTTTAACAAGTTTACACTCCCACCAATAATGCAGTAGGATTCCATTCGGGCCACATCCCCTTCAGCATCTGTTGTTTTTAGAGTTCTTGATTATAGCCATTCTTACTGGGGTGAGGTGGAATCTCAATGTTGTTTTGATTTGTATTGCTTTTATGGCTAGAGAGCTTGAGCATTTCTTCATGTGTCTATTAGCCATCCTTCTTTCCTCTTCAGAGAAGTTCTCTTTAAGCCTTTAGCCCACTTATTTATTGGGCAGTTGTCTCTTTGAGGATTTGTTGTTGGGAAATTTTATTTTTTGAGTTCCAAGTATATTTAGATATGAGACCATTGTCCGTTGTATGGCTAGTGAAGATATTCTCCCAATCCATGGGCTTTCTATTGATCTTCCTAGCTATGTCCTTTGCCATGCAGAAGCTCTGCAATTTTATGCAATCACATTTATCCAACCTTCCTTTGATTTGTTGTATTTCTGGATCTCTATTAAGAAAATTTTGGCCTGTGCCAAAGAGATCTAGGGTTTCTCCTTTTCCATCCTGTAATGTTTTCAGGGTGTCTGCCTTGACTCTGAGGTCTTTGATCCATTTGGAGTTGATTCTGGTGCAAGGTGATATATAAGGATCTAGCTTTAGTTTTGTACATGTGATTAACCAATTTTGCCAGCACCATTTACTGAAGAAGCTGTCTTTCTTCCATTCTATCTTTTTAGCTCCCTTATAGAAGATTAGCTCACTATAGGTCTGTGCGTTCATTTCTAGGTTTTCAATTCTATTCCATTGGTCCTGAGGTCTGTTCTTGTGCCAGTACCTATCTGTTTTGATTACTATGACTTTGAGGTAGAGTTGGAAATTTAGTATTGATATTCCTCCAGCACTGTTCTTTCTTTTAAGAATCACTTTTGCGATTTAGGGTCTGTTAGTGTTCCATTTGAATTTTCACATTGCCTCTGCTATTTCCATGAAGAATGTGGTTGGAATATTTATAGGTATCATATTGACTTTGTAGATAGCCTTGGGAAGTATTGTCATTTTCACGATGTTGATCCTTCCAATCCAGGATCATGGGAGATTTTCCACTTTCTCAATTCTGTTTTGATTTCCATTTTCAGGTTTTTAAAGTTTTCATCCTAGAGGTCCTTCACTATTTTGGTTAAGTGAATTCCTAGGTATTTTATTTTTTGTGGGGCTATTACAAATGGAATTACTTTCCTGATTTCAGCTGCACTCTTCTCATTGTTGACATACAGAAAAACCATAGATTTTTGAGGGTTAATTTTATACCCAGCTACTTTGCCAAAATTTCAAATCAGCTCGAATAATTTTTGGGTGGAGTGCATTGGATTCTTTAAATATAAGATCATGTCATCTGCAATGAGTGAGAGTTTTACTTCATTTTTCCCTATTTGGATAACCTTTATGTTTGCATCTTGTCTTATTGCTATAGCTAGACATTCTAATATTAAATTGAAGAGAAGTAGAGAGATTGGACATCCTTGTCTCTTCTTGATTTTAGAGGAAATGGCTTTAGTTTTTCACCATTTAGTATAATGCTGGCTGTAGGTTTGTCATATACAGCCTTTATTGTATCAAGGAATGTTCCATGGATTCTTAATTTTTCTAGAGCCTTCATCATAAAGGGGTGTTGAATTTTTTCAAACGCTTTTTCTGCATCTATTGAGATAACCATGTGGTTCTTATCCTTGCTCTTGTTGATGTGATGAATTATATTAGTTGATTTGAGTATATTGAATCAGTTTTTATCCCTGAAATGAATTCTGTTGGTTTGTGGTGTATGATTTTTTTGGAAGAATTGTTGAAGTCGATTGGCCAAAATTTTGTTGAGAAGTTTTAGATTGATGTTCATCAAAGAAATGGGTCTAAAATTCTCTTTGTTTGATGGGTCCCTGCCTGGTTTGGGGATCAGGGTTATGATGGCTTCATAGAAAGAGTTTGGTCGTCAACATTCTCTTTCAATTTCATTGAAGAGTTTGGAGGAGTATTGGTGTGAGTTCTGTTTTCAAGGCCTTGTAGAATTATACTGTAAATCCATTGGGTCCTTGGCTTTTCTTAGATGGGAGGGCTCTTATTGCTGTTTCTATTTCAATGATTGATATATGCTGGTTAAGTTGGTCTATCTTATCTTGGTTTATTGTCTGTATGTCGATATTGCGAGGAAATGGTCCATTTCTTTCAGGTTCCCAAATTATTAGCATAAAGGTTTGCTAAATATTCCCTTATAATGTTCTGAATCTTGGTTGTTTCTGTGGTGTTTCCTTTCTCATCTCTGAGTTTGTTTATTTGGGTGTGTTCTCTTATTTTTCTGAAAAGATTTGCAAAGGGTCTGTCAATTTAATTTTTTCAAAGATCTAACTCTTTGTTTTGTTGAATCTATGTTTTTTGGGGGGGCATTCTAATTCATTTTATTTTGATTTAATTTTAATTATTTATTTCCACCTACTGGTTTGGGGTTTAGTTTGCTGTTCTTTTCAGATGTCTCATTAAATTGTTGGTTTCAGATCTCTCCAATTTGTTGATGTAGGAACTCAGAGCTATAAACTTGCCTCTGAGTACTGCCTTTGCTGTGTCCTAGAGGAGCTGGTAATTAGTGTGCTCATTTTTGTTGAATAGCATGAACATTTGAATTTCCTTTCTAATCTCTTCCATGACCCACTCTTTTTTCAACAATGTGTTGGTCAGCCTCCATGTGTTACAGGATTTCCTTTGGTTGCTTTTGTTACTGAGTTCTAATTTTATTCCCTTGTGGTCTGAGAGAATGCAGGGCATAAATTCCATGTTTCTGTATATGGATAGATTTGCTTAGGGCCCTAAAATGTGGTCTATTTTAGAGAAAGTAATTTTTCTTTGATAAATTTGGGTGCTCCATTGTTTGATAAATAGATATTTAGAACTGTAATATCCTCCTGAAGGAGAGATACCTTAATTTGTATGTAGCAACCTCCTTTAACTCTTCTCACTAATTTTAATTTGAAATCTATTTTATCTGATATTAGGATTGCAACTCCCACCTGTTTATGAGGAGCGTTTGCTTGGTAGATTTTATTTTAGCCTTTCACTTTCAAAATATGTTAGTTTTTATGGGAGGGTGTGACTCCTGAAGGCAGCAGAGAGAAGAATCTTGCTTCTTAATTCAACTAGACAGTCTATGTCGCTTAATTGGAGGGTTAAGTCCATTAATATTGAGAGTTAGGACTGAGAGGTTTTTGGGAGTTCCTGCCATATTATCCACCTTCTTGGAGGCTGTGACAAGTGGGTTGTTCCTATAGTTTTTGGATTCTCAGTTTGGGTGCAGTTTCTTGGCCTTTCTTGTGGTCTTGTTGGTTTTCTATGTGTACGACATGTTTAAGTATCGTTTGTAGGACTGGTTTTGTGGAGACATATTGTTTCAGGTTTTCTTTGATATGGAAGGTTTCTATTTGACCTTCTGTTATAAGGGAGAGTTTAGCTGGGTACAGTATTCTTGATTGATAATTGTGTGTCTTTATGTCGTGGCATACATTATTGCAGGATCTTCTTGCTTTGTTTCTGCTGAGAAATCTGAGGTGATTCTAATTGGTTGCCCTTTACAGGTGATTGATTTTTTTTCTCCTTGACAGCTTTAAGGATCCTTTCCTGAGTCTGAATTGATCCTGTGTGGATTATAATGTGATGGTGGAATGTCCTGTTGTGGTCTCTTGTATTTGAGGTTCTAAAAGCTTCTTGTATCTGAATAGGCCTATCTTTTTGCATGTTTGGGAAGTTCTCTGCTAGGATCCTGTTGAAAACATTGCCTAGACCATTAACTTCTGTTTCTAGGTGCTCCTCTACACCCATTATCCTCAGATTAGGCCTTTTGATGGTGTCTTACAAATTCTGAATAGATCTATCATATTTCTTGGATTTGTCCTGGATAGTTGTATGTTCTTTCTGTATAATATCTAGGCTGTCTTCATTCTCCAAGATTCGATCTCCTGCATGTTCTAACCTACTGTCAAGACTTTATATTTTATTTTTTATTTCTTTTCCTTCTAATTGGTAGAGTTTGATGCCTTCAAATTCTTTTTTGGAACTTTGTTTTAGATCTTGTATGAACTTCTTTACTTCCTTAATTTGGTGTTCAGTGCTGATTCTCAAATCTCTTAGTTGATTTGTTATGGTTTCCTTCTGACAGGCTCAAGTCAGCATACCTTTTGTGGTCTCCCTAAATTCCTTCAGCTATCTGTTTATGTATTCCATGAATGCCTCTATTGATTTTTTCTATTCTTGTCCCATTCACGCAATTCCTGTATTACTCTTTGATTAGCTTCCTCCCACTCATGCAATTCCTGTCTTTCTATTTGACTGTTCTCAGCCTGCGCACGCAATTCCTGTATTAACCTTTGAGTAACTTCCTCATGCTCACGATATTCCTGTAGTAACTTTTGGTTAGCCTCATCATGCTTGTGAAGTTCCTGTCTTAATCTATGTGTTGCCTTGTCTCGCTCCCTATCATGCTCACACTGAGTCCTTTGCAGGTTTTCAATCTTTTCATTAACCATGTATACCAGTAGTGTTTGTATAGCTTTTTGGGAACTCTGCACTGGATTATTCATTGACTGTTCTGTCACCTGATTATCATGAGTGGGAGTTGAGATAACTGGAATTGCCATTTTTCTTGTGTTTTTCCGGCTTGTTCTGCCCATTTGGTATGAAAGTAACACTAACTTTTTGCTAGAACACTATTTTAAGCCAAACATCAACCAGAGTCCTATAGTTGCATAGTGAAAATGGCTGCAGATACCATCTAGTTCAACAGATACAATCTAGTCAACATCAAACAATATCAAACCATATCTAAGAACATCAAAGAGGGATTCACTAAACCAGAAATTATGTTTTCGGTAGAATTGTGGGGAAAATTGTATTAGAGGGATGTGGAGAAGTAAAAGGAGAGTGAATTTAACCCAGTTCTAATCTCAGAGAGGGAAATAGATAAGACAGATTGATAGGAGAGAGATAAAAAAAAAAACAGGAAAAATGGAAAAACAAACATTTAAATTTAGAAAGTGAAACACTTAAAAATTATGTAAATTTAAAGAAATGATATGGAGAGAAGAAAAGGATAGGATGAGAGGAGGGGAGAGATAAAAAGGAAAAATGAAAAAAATAAAAAATAAAAATTCTTAAAATTGGAATATTTGAAAATTATATAGGTATAAACAAATAATATTACTATTAAAGAAGTTAAGTCTAAGAGGTTATGAATTGAGTAATTAATTTCTGGATTAAGTATGTACACAATGAGGGATAGGGTCCATAGTGTCATCTGGAGATGAGCAGAACAGCAATTAAGTCATGCAAACAATAAACAAAGGGGGGAAAAAAGGACTAAAAGATTAAAAGACATTCAAAAAAATAAATAAAAAGCACACACACACACCTCAAATAAAAATTGTGAAAGTAAATATAATAGAAAACAGTTTTAAAATAATAATAAAAATAGGTAGAAAAAAGAGTTCTTTGATTTTTTTTTTGTGGGGGGGAAGATCTTTTATCTCCCCTGTGTCAGTAATCAGTCTCTTGGTGGAGTCTCTGGTCTGCTTGTGGTGTGGTTTTTCTGTAGCTTGATTTGTTTCTTAAGTCAGTTTGGGCAGGCAGAAAAATGCTCTGTGTTTCCCAGAATTATGTGATCTTCCTCCCAGACTAGTTAAGTGCGAGGGAGATCTGCTTTGAGTATAACAAAAGAGGGAGATGGCTGTTTCATCTAGCTTGGAGTTGCTGTGTTGAGGCTAGGTTCTGGGTAGGGTTGAGGCTTATCAGCAATCAGTAACTTTTCCCTGGGGGGCTAGCTCTTGAGACATTTACAGAGCCCAGGATGGTGCCATTCTCAGGGTTTATGTTTACTGAGTTTCAACTGTTTGTCTAGGCTGCAGTGGGGAGGAGCATCCTATGGCTCTGTTTAACCAGTGAATAAAGTTACTCCTCCAGGGGTGGAGCCCACTATGCCTGAGCGGTTTAACATTCCCCTGGGTGGAGCTTAGCCTGGTAAGGCAGGTCAGGTGCCTGTGACCTGCTGAATGGCTCTCATCTTTTCTTCCAAGGCCTGAGTTGGAGCTAGCTGTTGGTCTGGGCCTCTGTCAATATCAAAGATGGAGATCTTCTCTGGTGGTGGGGGAAGAGTTGCCTTTCCACCATAGCTCCATGAGAAGGAGTGAAGATGTCAGTGTTCCACACATGCCAAATTCTTGGTTCATGGTCTGTCTCTGGTCTGCGATCATCAAGATGAAAATTTCTGCTCCTTGTCAGTTCTTGATGGTGGTAAGTAGAATCCACTCACAGGCCACATCCAGTTCCTTTGTCCCGTACACTCTCTGTTGGTATGGCAGCCCGCTGCAACCACGGCTACCGGCTAGTGCTCAGATCTCTCTCCTTGACCAAGCTATCTGGATTTTCCCTCTCTTGCCAAACTCTCTGTACTGTGATGGCACACTTGGGGTGATTCTCTAGCCTAGTACTGTTCATTGGAACACTAAAACTATTTCTATGTAAGAGCTTGGTTAGCTTCCAGCTTCTCATCTGCCATCTTCCTTTAGTCTCCTCAGCTAATCTTAATTATGTCATTTATGTTCATAATCATTTAATGATGAGTCACATGTCTAGTTTGATAAATAATTTTTCTGAATTAATAATTGGTATAGGAAAGACAGATATCTGGTTTCTAATGGTATTCAATCACAAAATAACTCTTCTTCCACCTCATCTTATTTTTGCCTCTTAAAAAACTCTGTTGTATATCTAGTACAAGCTACCTGATCATCTTTAGTTTGTGCAAATACAGAAATCTTTAATAAATTTGTTGGATCATCTAGTTTTCATGAATAAGGCAACACTAACATACAAATATATTCCCCCATTAGTATCAAGGTGAAGATTTCTAGAGATTTAATCTAGAGATAAAAAAAATGTGTTTTCATGTCTCTGTATCACACAGACACCTTAAAATGGGCTTCTATTGCTGCTCTTATCATAAAATGTAAGCAAATTTTAATATGATAGTATCGGAAAGACAAAATGCAAGGTTTAAACCTTCCATGGTGCTTTCATGTTCATTTTCAGTTACAATAAAACTAGAGCTAAATCTTAACAGTTGCTGTCATTAAGAAAAATGTGCAGCTCCCTCATCCATTTGAGAATCAGAGGCACCAATAAATGGTTATTGATCTGAGATAAGTAAAAGGGTAAAATGCAGCATTGAAATTTGGATTAGCTTCTTTCTAGTGGCCTGCCCTTTATCATTTCCCCAAACAGAGGTCACAGTGACAGCATCATCGATCTGGTGTAAAGCAGAGACCTTTAGGTGATCTTGTTTGGCCAACTGCTGTGCTGAGTTTGATTGTCCATTCTGCATCTGGAAACAAAACATTGTCTGGGGGCAGAGGTTATATTAGTCATTTCCAACTCCTCTCTGATACTTCTCCCTGGTTCCCAAAGCACACTGACATTTAGGTGAGAATTTCTGTCAGCCCAGGCACGTTATAGTTTTGCATGTCATGAGACAAGTGGCTCCTGAGTACTTCTGCTACTCAAGTATGAGAAGAAGCAAAACCTTTTTACACTCAGATAAAGCTTTCCTAATATTATGAGAATCTCATTTGTATTTGATGTTTTACTGAGCCTTTTTATTGACATAACTAGTTCTTTATAGTCTCTCTGCTAGTTTGCTGTAAGGTAATACTTATGCAAGGCTAATATTCACTAGTACACTACCGAGAAATACGTCACCCCTGGCCAATACCTGACCCCTCTTATTGATGTTTTAGATAGGCTCCTTAGAGAAATAAATATCTTAAGCATAAATGTTATAGATTATCAAGCAAGTTAAGATATTTTCTGTTATGTATTATGGGTTAGCATACAAAGACATTCATTGGCTAGAAGCTTGGAATGGTAACTTTTTAATATTACCAAAATCGTTCAAGTTAACAAATAGCTCAGGATATGAATCTTTTCTGGAAATCTGTACTTAAAATAGGAGAGAACTAGCAACTTGATCTGAAAATAAGAAATTCAGGTTTGGCACTGATCATCCAGGTTGAATGAACACAAATCTACAATCTATTCTTTTGCAATGTCTAGTTTTTATGAGTGAAGGGTTAACATTTCTTTATTAATCTCTACATTGAAACAGTGTCTCTTTTGACTGTTTAATTTTAATAATCTGTTTTGTATGTCCCAAAGAACACACTGATTAGGCTTTACATAAAATGAATGTTTGTTTGCTTGGTCGGTGGTGGGGCTGGAACTCTGGGCCTAGGTGCTGTCCCTCAGCTCTTCAGCTCAAGGCTAGTCTTTTACCCCTTGAGCCACAGCACCACTTCCGGTTTTCTGAGTGGTTTATTGGAGATAAGAGTTTCAGGACTTTTCCTGCCTGCACTGGCTTTGATCCGAGATCTCCAGATCTCAGCTTCCTGAATAGCTAGGAGGACAGGCGTGAACTACCAGCGCCTGGCTATTAAAAAGTTTTAATATAAATAAATAACCTTCGTCTGCCTGTAATAATAGTTGTACAAGAAATGGTAACATTCTATTACTGAAAATCTTAACTAGATAGGTAAAAATATTTTTAACTTTTAATTTTAATGTTTAGTATATATATTTTATTGTAAAGATACTGTACATAGGGGTTACAGTTACATGAGTAGGGTAATGAG